>NC_092370.1:229697868-230921796 GCF_030028105.1 Mobula birostris | reverse complement strand
TTCAGATTGGTCTGTGGCTTGGAGATGAAGCAGTATGGTTCCTATGACCGCTGCTGTTTTTAAGTGATACATGACATGAAATTGGAAGGTTCTGTCAGATATAACCTAATTTATTTATCAAAGAAACCATGGCAAGTTGATGCTTATCATTTTGTATGTGACAAACAAAGCAGGCACAATGTATCAGTGGTCGACGATGTGAACGCTGAGGGAGGTGGATGAGGTGCACTACTTTGTTGTAGATGGTGTTGATCTCTCGAGTGTTGTTGAAGTGACATTCATCCAGGCAAGTGGAGATTTTGCACTAAACTGCGGACCAGAATCAATGTGATATTATTCATTTTTCGACTTTTAAATTATCGATACTACTTCATAAGTTACACTTGCTCTTCCTTTCCCGTTCCATACACAGATCCCAAACTGCAACAGCAGTGGACTCTTAGATCTGCAAAAATGCAGTGGATCGGTCATCAGGTTTAAAAATTAAAAACCCCTGGAAACCCATCTGGCAGATGGAATTCAATCCAGAAAAGTGTGAAGTGATTCACTTTGGAAGGTCGAATTTGAAGGCAGAGTACAGGGTTAATGGCAGGATTCTTAGCAGTGTGGAGGAACAGAGGGATCTTGGGGGTCATGTCCATAGATCCCTCAAAGTTTCCATGCAAGTTGATAGGATTTTTCAAGAAGGCAAATACAATGTTGGCCTTCATTTGTTGGAGGACTGAGTTCAAGAGTCGCAAGATAATGTAGCTCTATAAAACTATAGTTAGACCACACTTGGAGTTTGTGTTCAGTTCTGGTAGACTCATTATAGGAAGTACGTGAAATCTTTACAGAGGGTGCAGAAGAGATTTACTAAGATATTGCTCGGATTGCAGAATGTATCCTATGAGGATCGGCAGAAAGGGAAGGGGAGGAAAGAGAGAGAGGGAGAGAGAGGAGGGAGAGAGAGAGAGAGGGGGAGATGATGAAGAGGTGGGGGATTGGGGAGGGAGAGGATGGAAGGGAGAGGGAGTGAGTGAGAAGGAAGGACAGAAGGAGGGAGAGGGAGAGAGACAGAGAGCGCACGAGATAAAGCGAGAAAGACGGACAGGCAGAGAGCCAGACACACATACAGTACATTGAAACATACAGTAAAATGTGTAATTTGTGTCAAATCAAATCAGCGAGCAATGAGCCAGGCAGCCTGCAAGAGTCGTCATGTTTCCAGTGTCAGCACGGCATGCCCACAACTTAGTAGACTTAACCATAAACCTTTGGAATGTAGGAGAAAACTGGAGAGCCCACAGCAAACCCACGTAATCACAGGGAGACCATACAAACTCCTTGCAAACAGAGGCAGGAATTGATTCCTGACCCCAGTCTTATAATTGACATTGTAAAGCATTGTACTGACTGAAATACTATCATTCACCACTAAGAAGAAAAAAATAGAGAAGATTTCATTAAGTTCTTCAAAACTTCGAAAGATTTGATAGATAAAAAAAGAGCGTCTTCATTGCAACAGAATGCTTGGTTATCAGAAAACATGATTTAAAGAGCTTGGCAAAAGGAGCAACAAAAGAAAAAGAAATACATGTGTGGTGTTGTTATAATGGAACTGTGTGACATAGCAGTTTCAATAATAATATTCAGGAGAGAATAGATTAACTACTTGAAGGGTAAAGAGCAGAGTAGCAGTGATTGGGTAACTCCTTAATAAGACTAGTGTGGATATAACAAAGCAAAAATTCTCCTTCTGCACTGGATCAGTCCAAAAATTCTGTGATCCAATCTGCACCACTGTACTTCACACTCTCCGCACACCCCTGCCCATCCGTACATTCAAAATATGCTGAGAAATTTACAGTCTAAATGCTACATATCCAGTAGTCAAAGGTTCAAACCTAATTAAGCAAGATTGTTCCCTGACAGATTATGAGGGCTTTTTTAATTTATTCAGTAAACCACAGTTTAAGAAATCAACTCCTAATTGACAATGCAACATTGCATACTGATGTTTTCCTTATACAAAATGAGTCTTCATGTTGAAATAATTGCAGGAGGCTTTTTCAATAGAATTATCTTTGAGAGCATACATGTAATTCATTACAGTGAGGGCTCTGCGCTAGCAGAAGTATTTAATTTTGATATCACTGCAGACAACAACGTGGCATACATTGCAGATTATTATAATGTAATTGAATGAAGATGCCACAGATATGTGTAGAAGGTTGAGTACATTGATGCATCACAACCCTCATACTTTGCACAAAGATATGCAAAACCTCATTTGAAGCTATTTGAAATTTTAAGAACATTTGATCCAGAGTTTTGAACATTGTA
Organism: Mobula birostris; assembly: GCF_030028105.1. NCBI lineage: Eukaryota > Metazoa > Chordata > Chondrichthyes > Myliobatiformes > Myliobatidae > Mobula > Mobula birostris. Next base: position 230,919,471 of record NC_092370.1, on the reverse strand, counting down.
CAGGGTATCACTGGGGATGCGAGAAATGAATCTCTCCCACACAATTAGGGAAACATTTTATGGCTCATTAAATCTGATTACAAAAGCATAACTAGCATAATATTTTACAGTGCCAGCAATCGCTGATCAGGGTTCAATTCCTTCTGCTGTCTGTAAATTTGTACATTCTTCCCATTATCATGTGTGTTTCCTCCGGGTTCTCTGATTTCCTCCCACATTCCAAAGACCTAAGGTTAGGGCTAGGGTTCATCAGTTGTGGGCATGCTATCTATGTTGGCACTAGAAGTGTGGTGACACCTGTGGTCTGCCCCCAGCATATCCTCGGGTGGTTTTAAACGTTGACCGAAACGATGCATTTCACCATATGTTTTGATGTTTCGATGTACATGTCACAAATAAAACTAATCTCTTTACTGCCTGTACCGTGGTAGAAGGCTGTGGTAGAAGAGGGGAGAGAAAGAAGAGAGGAGAGAGAGAAGAGATGGAAGAAACCTTTGCTTTATACCATTGGGATCTTAATTGTTTGGAAAGCACTTGGAGCAGTTTGTGTGCTTTCAGTTCTTCAGGAATCTACATCTGGTTCACAGGCTTGGATCCCAAAGAAAATCTTGCTTACTGTTCTGAAAGGAGTAACTTTCTCCTCCTCATTAGGATAACAGTCTCCAGAGAGGCCTAGAGAGGCACCATTTTGTACTATGCACATCCTCCACACTTAAACCCAAGTATTGGTTCTCCATATAGGACTGAGTGTAAAATTGACAGCAAATGTGAGATTTAATACGCTGGGAAAAGCATCCTCTATAAACTTCAATATCTGTGTCTTTTAGGTTAATTCTCAATTAACCTGATAGAGATCAATATTGAAAAATTTGAGTAGTATCAGTGTAGCAAAACTTAATCTGTAGACTCATCAGATCAGTTCAGCACTTCCAGGCCAAAGTTTTCTTTGACTTTAAAGTTTAATCTAGAATGATAAAATTCTTCAAACATTCTTCAAGATTCAAGATTGTAATTGCCATTGTTCAGTGCACCAGTGTAAAGGAGAATGAAATGATTGTCACTCTGGATCTGATGCAGCACAAAAAACAATAAGCATAAAGAACACAATAAAGAAACAAAAGAAACCACAATAATTATAAACATAAAAGCAACCCTATAAAATAAAATGACCAAGTAACTGTTTTGCACATAGGTTAATTGTATGTACATAAATGATGCTAAGTGATATGTATGTGGGTTAATGATGGTGGTGCTGACTAGCCTTTCGTCTTGGAGGAAGTAACTTTATCAACAATGTGAAACTGGCATATTCTGTAGATGGCAGATTTTCCTCCATCTTTGCTGTAGGTTTTAAAAACCAGATGGCCATTTATGTGGGCTTCTTGTAAGATTGAGTGTGAATATAGGAGAGGGAGTAAAAATTGAAAAAAAAATCCTTTAATTGACGGTCGTCTTTTCATCATCAGGGTCCATTTCTCATAGATTTATATTAATGCTGAGAAACTTCTTGAAATAGGTCTTGCAAACTACTATACCTAATTGTACCACATTTATGACTGAAGCTTGACATAGTCTGTAACTGCTACTTTCAGTCTTCTTGCGATCTTCTGATTGTTTAATTTATTGTGTTGGACTAACTTTATATGTGAATGCAAGTCTTCGTTCTTTTTGGACAGTAGGCAGTTTAAGTGGTTTGGCAGGGACTAGATGGGCTGAAGGGTCTGCTTCTGTGCTGTACATTTTTATGACTCTAGTTCCTTAATGAAGAATAATGCTCTTGCATTCCAGTTCCATGGGTTCCCAGGTGTCTGATTACACCAGTGTGACAAACACAGTCTGTCATGGCTGGAGCTGGAGGTACTTGACAGAGAGGACCATTAGGTAGTTTGAAACTGGAGCTGGTTTTCTTCTTGCCACAAGTGCCAAGATACAGTGAAAAGCTTGTTTTGCACACTGTTCATACAGATCACATCAGTACACAGTGTGTTCAAGTGGTGCAAGGTAAATCAAAAACAATGCAGAATAAAGTGGACCAGCTAGAGAGAAAGTGCAGTGCCGGTAAATAATACGATGCAAGTTCATAACAAGGTAGATCGTGAAGTCAGGAGTCCATCTTAGCCTACTAGAGAACTATTTAGTAGTCTGATAACAGCAGGGTAGATGCTGTCTTTGAGCCTGGTGCTATGTGCTTTCAGGATTTTGTATCTTCTACTCAATTAGAGAGGGGAGAAGAGAGAATGTCTGTGTTGGGTGGATCATAGAAAGAAAGAACATACACACTCCTTACAGACAGAGCTGGAATCCCACCCCATCGGTGGTCACTGGTAATGTAAACCAATAGCATTAACCTCTCCGCTACCGTGCAATCCTTAATTATTTATTTCTGCAGAGTGTATTATGACATATTGAGGCACGGTAGCATAGTGGTTAGCATGCTTTACAGTACAAGGAACCTGGGTTCAATTCCTGCCACTGCCGGTAAGGAATTTGTATGTTGTCCCCCAGACTGCGTGGTTTTCCCCCCATATGCTCCGGTTTCCTACCACAGTCCATAGATTTAGGTTAATTAATTGTTGTAAATTGTCCCATGATTAGGCTAGGATTAAATCGTGGGTTGCTAGGTAGCGTAGTTCGAAAGGCCAGAAGGGCCGATTCCACGCTGTGTCGCAATAAAATAAAAAATATTTATTTTAATGGTGGTATGTGATTCAATTATTGTTCTTTTTTTTGCTCCTGGAGTTTGAAAATTCAAATGGAAGGTCTTTGTATGATATCACAAAAGAGAGGAAAAAAGGAACAAAGAGAATTTTAATTATGAGCTACTTTTATTTACAACTGGAAACACATGGATCTCTATCTGGTATTTCACAATCCCTGGCTGATCCAAAGCACCTTTCAGCAATGAAAGCCTTTTGAGTTTTAAATGTGGTTATCCTACAAGTAATGTGGCATCCAACTTCACACAGCAAGCTCCCACCAAAAAACACAATATAATGTGCAAATAATCCATTCTAGAAATATTGATTGAGAGAAGGAGACATATTTATACAACAAATTGTTGTGAATATTTGCCTAGAACAATACGTATCTTTACAGAAAAGTCACAGCCTTGTTTTATTTTTGGAGGAGTGGATAAATTGAAGTTTGGAAGTGATTTTAGATGGTTGATTATATGTTACGATGCATTACAACTGATTAATGCAATGGCTTGTTTTTAACTGACATGTGCTGACAAACATAACCCATACTTATCATCACTAAATAACAATGTACAGGATGCAACTGGACTGTATAATGACACAGAAAAGAGGAAAAAAAGCCAATTAAAAGCTATTTTAGTGATGGGAATTGGTGGGAGAAATGACTTGACGTGTCACATGCAGATAGTGGTGGGAGGGAGAGAGAATGAGTTGTACACTGGGCGAGGAACATTCTTCATTAACCTCTGAGACCTGGTTGTGAGTCAATGTAAGGGTCATGGGGTGAGAGCTGTGAAAGCCAAAAGGAAAAGAGCTCAGAAACGGAATCAGAATCAGGTTTAATGTCACTGACATATGTTGTGAAATATTTTGTTTTGTGGCAGTGGTACAGCACAATACTACAAAGTACTATAAATTACAGTAAGAAATATATATACTGTATACTCTATATACTGTATATATAAAACTAACTTAATTACTTACTGCAGAAAGAGAACTCAAATAGTGAGGTAGTGCTCATTGTCCATACAGATGATTGAAGGGAAGAAGCAGTTCCTAAACCATTGAGTATTTATCTTCAGGCTCTTTTACCTCTGCTCTGATGGAAGGTAATTATGTTGGTTCCAAGGAAGAACCTGGTAACCTGCCTCAGAGACTGTCATCCAGCAGCGCTTACATCCGCTGTGATGAAGTGCTTTGAGAGGTTGGTGATGAAACAAAACACCTCCTGCCTGAGGAGCAACTTTTATCTGCTCCACTTTGCCTACTTTCACAGCAGGTCAAAAGCAGATGCCAGTTCATTGGCTCTTCACTCAACTCTGGAATACCTGGGCAGTGCAGGTGCATACACCAGAATGTTCTTCATTGACCACAGCTCTGTGTTCAATACTGTCAGCCCCTGACGACTAATCAATGAGCTCCAAGATCTAGGCCTTAATACCTCCTTGTGCAATTGAATCCTCACTTTCCTCACTTGCAGACCCCAGGCTGTTCGAATTGGCAACAGCACCTGCTCCATGGTGATCATCATCAGCACAGGAGCACCAAAAAGCTGTCTTCTTTGACCCTGCACCACTTACTTAATGCTTACACCTCTGAGGCTAAGCACAGCTCCAATGCCATATTGAAGTTTGTTGACAACACCACTGTCATTGGCTGAATCGAAGTGGTGATGAATCAGCATATGGGAGGAAGATGGAAAATCTGGGTGAGTGGTGCCTCAACAACGATCTCTCACTCAATGTCAGCATTTGATCATTAATTTCAGGAGGAGGAAACCGAGGTCCATGAGTCAGTCCTTTTCAGGGGATCAGAGATGGAGAGAGTCAGCAACTTTAAATTCCTCGCTGGTATTACTTCAGAGGATCTGTCCTGGGTACAGCATATAAATGACAATACAAAGAAAGCATGGCTGCACCTCTACTTTATGAAAAGTTTTAGAAATGCAACATGTCATCTAAAACTCTGTCAATCTTCTTTAGATGTGCAGTGGAGGTTATACTGACTTACTTGCATGTCAGCCTGGTGTGGTAACACCAATGTCCTTGAATGAGAAAGCCTACCAAAGGTACTGGATATAGTCCGTTCCATCAGGGTAAAGCCTTCTCCACCATTTAGACATCAACAAGGAGCACTGTCACAGGAAAGCAGCATCCATCATCAAGGACTCCCACCATCTAGGCCATGCTCTCTTCTCGTTGCTGCCATCAGGAAGGGAGTACAAGAGCCTCAAGACTCACACCACCAGCTTCAGGAGCAGTTATTATTCCCCAACTATCAGGTTCTTGAACCAAAGGAGATAACCATTCAAATTCATTTACCTGACACTGAACTGTCCCCATAACTTATGGACTCACTTTCAAGGATGCTTCATCTCATGTTCTCCATATATATTGTACCAAAAGGTACAAAACCTTTCAGGTACGATCAGGTACAAAACCTTTCAGGTACAATCAGGTTGGTGCTAGATCCCAAGAGACAGAAATTGTAGAATGCCTATCAGATGGCTTTTTAGAGAAGCTTATCATTGAGCCCAGTAAGTGGAAAGCAATTTTGGATTGAGTGTTAAAAGAATGAACCAGATTTGATTACAAACATGAGAAAATCTGCAGATTCTGGAAATCCAAGCAACACACACAAAATGCTGGAGGAACTCAGCAGGCCAGAACATCTATGAAAAGGGTAAACAGTCCACATTTTGGGCCAGGACCCTTCATCAGTGATTGGGGAGTTTAAGGTACCCTTAGGAGGAGTGATCATAATATGATAGAAATCACCCTGCAGTTTGATAGTGAGAACATAAAGTCAGATGTATCAGTATTACGTAAAGGGAATTATAGACACATGAGAGGAGCTGATTGGAAGGGGACACGAACAGGAGTCTCTGGGAGCAAGGATAGATACATCCTAGAGATAAAGACGTATTCTAAATGGAGGATAAGGCAACTGTGGCTGACAAGGGAAGTTAAGGTCAGCATTAAAGCAAAAGGAGGGCTTATAATATCTCAAAAAAATAGCGGGAAGGTAGAGGATTGGGAAGCTTTTAAAAACCAACAGAAGGCAACTAAAAAAAACCATAAGAAGTAAAAAGCTAAAAGATGAAGGTAAGCTAGCCAATAATATAACAAAGTTCTCAAAAGATTTTTCAGATGTATTAAGAGTAAAAGAGAGGCAAAGGTAGATATTCAACCATTGGAAAATGATGCTGGAGACCTAATGATGGGGGAAAAAGAAATGGAAGATGATTTTAATAAACATTTTGGGTGAGTCTTTACCGTAGAAGACACCAACAGTACGTAAGAAATTTAAGAGTATTGGGGGCAGAAGTGAATGTAGTTGCTATTACTAAAGAAAATGTGCTTGGGAACCCAAAAAGTCTGAAAGTAGACAGGTCACCTCGACCAGATGAACTGCAGCACAGGGTTCTGAAAGAGGCAGCTGAAGAGATTGTGGAGTTATTAATATTATGATCTTTCAAGAAACACGAGATTCTGGAATGGTTCCAGATGACTGGAAAATTGCAAAATCACTCCATTCTTTAAGAGGGAGGGAGGGAGGCAGAAGAAAGGAAATTATAGGTTAGTTAGCCTGACTTCAATAGTTGGGAAGATGTTGGAATCCATTATTAAAGATGACATTTTGGAGTACCTGTAGGCAAGTGATAAAATAGGCCAAAGTCAGCAGAGTTTCCTTAAGGCAAAATCTTGCCCAGCGAATCTGTTGGAAATCTTTGAGGAAATAACAGGCAGGATAGACAAAAGAGTGTCAGAGGATGTTAGTTACTTGGATTTTCAGAAAGCCTTCAATGAGGTTCTGCATATGAGGCTGATAAACAAGATAAGAAGGATACTAGCATGGATAGAGCATTGGCTGACTGGCAGGAGGCAAACAGTGGGAATAAAGGGTGCCTTTTCTGGTTGGCTGCTGGTGACTACTGGTGTTCCACAGTGGACAGTGTTGGCACCCCCTTCTTTTCACATTACATGTCAGTGATTTAGTTGACAGAATTAGTAGTTTTGTGGCCATGTTTATGGACGATACGAAAATGAGTGGAGGGCAGGTATTCTGCAGAAGGACTGAGTCAGATTGGGACAATGGGCAAAGAATTGGCAGATGGAATACAGTGTCAGGAAGTGTTCGGTCATACACTTTGGTAGAAAGAATAAAAGCGTGGACTATTTTCTAAATGGGGAGAGTATTCAAAAATCAGAGGTGCAAGGGACTTGGGTGTCTTTGTGAAGGATTTCCTAAAGGTTGAATTGATTGTAAGGAAGCAGTAATGTTAGCATTCATTTAGAGAGGGCTGGAATATAAGAACAAGGATGCAATGCTGTCGGTTTAATGTATGAGGAGTGTTGTATTCGCTGGAGTTTAGAATTATGAGGTGGAATCTCATTGATACCTATTAAATACTGCAAGGCCGAGACAGAATGAATGTGGACAGGGTGTTTCCTATAGTGAATGTCTAGGAGCAGACGACACAGCCTCAGAATAGAAGAATACCCATTTAGAAGAGAGATGAGGGTAATTTCTTTAGTCAGAGGGTAGAGATTCTGTGGAATTCATTGCCACACATGGTGTGCAGTCCAAGTGATTTGGTATACTTAAAGTGGAGTTTGATAGGTTCTTAATTAGTCAGGTCATCAAAGGTCAATGAGGGAATGCTGTAGAGCTGGGTTGAGTAGGATAATAAATCAGGCACGATGGAATACTGGAGCAAACTCGATACTCTTCCTGTATGTCTTACGGGCTTAGGGTCTTATCATCTTTATTGCTTATTTATTTATCATTATTCTGTTGTTTGCTTTTTTAGTTTTTATATTTGCACAACTTGTTGTCTTTTGCACATTGATTGTCCGTCCGTCTTGTGTGCAAGTTTTCATTGATTCTATTGTGATTCTTTGTGTTCACTAAGAATACCTGCAAGAAAATTAACGTCAGGGTGGTATATTGTGACATATATGTACTCCGAGAATAAATTTACTTTGAACTTTGAAACAATCACATCCTTGGTGATGGGGTTCTTAATTATGCAAGCCGCCTTTTGAAAACACTACCTTTTGAAGACGTCCTCAATGGTGGGGAGGCTAGTGTTCATGTTGGAACTGGTAGAGTTTGTGACCTTCTGCAGATTTTTCTGATCCTGTGCAATGACCCCTCCATAGCAGGCAGTGATGCAACTGGTTAGAATGCTCTCCACAGTATATCTCTAGAAATTTGCTCAAGTCTGTAGTGGCATACTACATTTCCTCAAATTCCTCATGAAATATAGTTTTGGATAGTCTCCACCCTGATCCCAAAATTAATTTGATTTGGAAGCATATCATAGCTGATAAATAACTACCAAAGTTACAGAAAACATCCAGAAGCAAACTGAAAAGCGGATTTAAAACTAGTTTTGGGAGCCGAGCCAAGAGCTTAAGAGGCAAACTGACTCTAATGTTAAGAGGCGTTCAGATTATTGAAGCATTGAATGCTAATACTGTAATAGTGAGCGTTCTTTGGTTTACTTTTTACAGTAGCATATAATATCAGAGTAGATTAGATGACATAAGATTAGCTTTATTTGTCACATGCACATCAAAACATCGAAACATTCAATGAAATACATTGTTTGTGCCAAATCAAATCAGTGAAGATTGTGTTGGTCGCCCACAAGTGTCACCACGCTTCTAGTGCCAATATAGCATACCCACAGCTTACTGAACCTAGCTGTGCGTGTTTGGAATGTGGGAGGAAATGGGAGCGCCCAGAGGAAACCCACGGGGAGAACATACAGACTCCATACAGATGGCGGTGGGAATTGAACTCGAATTGTTGATCGCTGGCTAGCGCTGTAAAGGTTGATGCTAACTGCTATGTTACTGTGCCATCCTTAACATCAAATGTTCAAAGTAACATCATACTCTATACAGTTTATTTGAATAACCATTTTCCAGAAATAACCAATGCTGTATGAAGTCTGATGGATCTAAAGGAATGGGAGGTTATCTGTTTGAAATGAAGAAAATTCTTATGGAACTTGACAGGGAAGATACAGACACAATATTTCCCCAGGCTCTGATGTCGAGAACAAGAGGAAGCAATCTCAAAATAATAGGTTGTCATTGAGGACAAGATAAGAGGAAATTTCTACACGAGGTGAGGGAGAATTGTTGAAGTTCTCTACCCAAGAAGGCTTCAGAGGTTGGTTGCTCAATGTATTCAAGGTAGAGGATGGTAAAAGGTTTAGGTATGAAGATTGTCAAGGGATGTGCAGTCGGAAAGAGGTGGTGATATTAAAAGGCCAGCCCTGATCTTATAGAATGATGGTGCAGCTACGAGAGGCCGAATAGCCTTCTCCTGCATATATTACTATTTGAATAAATCCAGGGGTGCGGGTGGGGGGGGGGGTTTGAACTGAAATAATTATGAGATCATTTACATTATGGATCCGTATCGATGAACATTTTATTGCTCTTAAAATCTGCCTGAGGCCATGAGCCTCCGAGAGAGTGAAGCAGGAAATTGTTTAATGATTCTGATGAAATGTAATTGACCTGAAATCTTTTCACAAAACATCGAACAGGACAAGACAGTACAAGCCCTTTGGCCCACAGTGTTGTGCAGGCCTTAAACCTACTTTAAAGTCAACCTAACCCTTCTCTCCCCAATTTTTTATCATCCATGTGCCTATCAACAAACTCCTTAAATGCCCCTAACTCTACTCACTTTCCACTGATGCTACCTGACCTATGGACTACTTCCGGAGCTTTCCAGTTTTATTTTTAACCAAGCAATGGTTCTGTTTTTGTGATTCGCTTCTATCGTGAAATTGGTAAAATAATTATCAGCTTCTGCTGAACTTGATTGCAAGGTTAAGTAACAGCTGCTTTTCCCCAGACGTTATTTGCTTTAGGTGAATAATGGAAACGAGAGGGAAGATGTTTGATAAAATACTGGTGTGCCAATAGCTATCAACTATTTTGTTGCGGTGCTAATGGATTCATATTACTGAGTAGAATATTACTGACAGGAAAGTGTTTTGAAAGAAAGTGTGCTCAGAATACAAATGAGCCATTTTCTGGCTACTTTTATCCCAAATAGAAAATGCAACTGACATAATGTAAATTTGCCATCAGCATATATTCAACTTCATTTCATTGCTGCAGATGGATCACCTTGAATTTCTTTATTGTAAAACCTGTTCTATAGATGCATTGTATCTTAGGTAACACACAGAAAAATGCTGGAGAAACGTAACAGGTCAGGTAGCATCGATGGAGGGGAATAAACAGAGGAATAAATTGAGAGGAAACTCCAACGTAGATTGGGGGAACGCTGTACTTTGGCACCTTTGCTTTGTCGGAAGCAGACAGGATTTCCCAGTGACAACCCATTTCGATTTGACTTCCTATTTCTATTCCGAGATGTTGATCCATGGCCTCCTGTACTGCTATGATGAGGGCATCACTCCATATTCCGTCTGGGTAGTCTCAAACCCAATGGCGTGTACATTGATTTCTCTGTCTTATGATAATTTATCACTGCTCCCCTTTCTTTCTTGTTCCATTCCCCATTTTGGCTCCCCTCTTACCCTTTCTCTTCTCTTCACCTGCCTATCACCTCCTTCTGGTGCCTCTCCGCCTTCTCTTTCTCCCATTGTCCACTCTCCTCTCATATCAGTTTCCTTCTTCTCCAGCCCTTTACCTTTCTCAGCCTCTCACTTCATTTCACCCCCCACCCGCCCACCCATCCACAATGGTTCGAAGGCTCGTTTGATTATCAAAGTACACATGCAGAGATTCATCTTCTCCAGATAACCATGAAATACAGAAAAAAACACGGAATTCGTTGAAAGAAAAGACATCAACCCCACCCCGACACAAAAAGAAAAAGTAACAATATCTCGCAAGTTCGTGGCCTAACTTAGAAGGAGATGAGTTATACAGCTCTCGTTACATGCATTTGCAGTTCAACTCTTTGAGTGATTATGTAGAAAGTTTGAAGTTAACTCATCGCCTTCTACCTTAGGGCATGAACTTATCAATCACCCCTGCTGTGGACCACTTTCTGAAGGTCCAAGACGCTGACTTCTACAAAGAAGGGATCCGTATGCTCCACAACCGCTGGACTAAGTGTGTAAATGTAGGAGGGGACTATGTTGAAAAATAAATGTGGTAGGTTTTCTAAAATTGACTCCTTCCACCTTAGGCCACGAACTTATCAATCACCCCTCGTATGTTCTAAAGAATGTCCGTTGGCTAACAAAATCCATTCTGAAAAATATGGATTTGAATTTGCCGACAAACACGAAGGCAGCCAGATGGGTGTGAAAAGTTGCTCTCCTCTTTGTTGAGACCATTTTCAACTGCACACAACTGGCTTTTCACAGAGTTCTTTCAATGAATTTCTCAGCCTGGACAGATTGACACTCTGTTACCCTGCCAAGATGGAGCTGATCATAAGTCTTTCCAATGACTAGGGTTCATATTAAACTCGCTGGAGTTTAGTGGAATGAGGGGGGACCTGACTGAAACCTATTAATTAGTGAAAGACCTGGATAAAGTGGACATGGAAATAATTTTTGTTCTGCAGTGAATAGAAGGATGTCCCGTTAGAACACAGCGGAGAAGGAATTTCTTTAGCAAGAGAGTGATAAATCAGTGGAATTCGTTGACACAAATGGCTGTGGAAACCAAGTCATTGGATGTACTTAAAGCAGAGGTTGATAGGTTAGGAAGGGCATCAAAGGTTGCAGGCGGAAGGCAGGTGAATGGGGATGAAAGGGATAATAAATCAGGCGTGATCAAATTGCAGAGCAGACCCAGGCTGAATGGCCTAATTCTGTTCCTATGTGTTATCGTCTTATGGTCTAAACACAATATAATTATAGTTATATTGTAATTTGTAATTATGTTTCACTTGCTTTATGTGATTGGATAATTCATCAAAATGATGAGTTATTCTGCTTTTATTCAGTAAAATTGCTGTAGTTTTGATTTGGGTCCTGCTTGTGGTGGAAGCATTTAAAGTCTATTATATCATGCGTTTGTAGCAGTGAGCTCCTTAAATATGACTCACTTTGAAGGCAGGGCAAGTAATTATCTCAAGAGATTAGGCTTCAAAATCGTTATCACCTGTTATACCCCAAACAAAAGTCAGATTCACAACATTGTCTTCAGGAAGAAAACGGCGTGGGAGGGAAAATTAACCACCAATGACATGGTAAAGAGAAAAGAATGAGGTAGAAATTATATTGCTACCTCCGTAAGGCATCAAAAACAATGTTCTTTTTATGTTAGTATTGTTTGTGAACATTGCATCAAAATCTGAACCTCCAAATCCAAAGATCACAAATCGGAGTTGTTAGATCTCCCATGTAACTTCTCATTGACTGCAAAACTTCTGGGCTGCCTGTTATCACATTTGGAAAGATTTCAAGTGAAATAACAATTCACATCCATTCATTCCAATCTAACATACTGCATTAGGACCATAGAAAGGACACTACAGTGCAGAAAACAGGCCATTCGGCCCTTCTAGTCTGTGCCGAAACATTATTCCGCTAGTCCCATTGACCTGCATCCAGTCCATAGCCCTCCAGACATCTCCCATCCATGTACCTATCCAATTTATTCTTAAAACTTAAGAGTGAGCCCACATTTACCATGTCAAATGGCAGCTCATTCCACACTCCCACCACTCTCTGAGTGAAGTTCCCCCTAAACCTTTCCCCTTTCACCCTAAAGCCATGTCCTCTCGTATTTATCTCTCCTCATCTAAGTAGAAAAAGCCTATTCACATTTACTCTGTCTATACCCCTCATAATTTTGTAAACCTCTATCAAATCTCTCCTCATTCTTCTATTCTCCAAGGAATAAAGTCCTAACTTGTTCAATCTTTCCCTGTACCTCAACTCCTGAAGACCCGGCGACATCCTAGTAAATCTTCTCTGCATTCTTTCAATCTTACTGATATCCTTCCTATAGTTAGGTGACTAGAACTGTACACAATACTCCAAATTTGGCCTCACCAATGTCTTATACAACCTTCCCATACCTTCCCATAACATCCCAATTCCTATACTCAATACTTTGATTTATGAATGCCAGGATGCCAAAAGCCTCTTTACAACTCTGTCTACCTGTGGCGCCACTTTCAGGGAATTATGTATCTGAACTCTCAGATCTCTTTGTTCCTCCACACTCCTCAGTGCCCTACCATCTACTGTGTATGTTCTACCTTGATTTCTCCTTCCAAAATGCAACACCTCACACTTGTCTGCATTAAATTCCATCTGCCCTTTTCTGGCCCATTTTTCCAGTTGGTCCAGATCCCTCTGCAAGCTTTGAAAGCCTTCCTCACTGTCCACAACGCCTCCAATCTTAGTGTCATCAGCAAAATTGCCGATCCAATTTACCACATTATTATCTAGATCAGTGATATAGACAACAAACAACAATCGTCCCAGCACAGATCCTTGAGGCACACCACTAGTCACAGGCCTCCAGTCTGATAAGCAATCATCCACTACCACTCTCTGCCTTCTCCCACACAGCCAATTTCGAATCAGTTTACAACCTCTCCATGGGTACCTAGTGTCTGAACCTTCTGAACTAACCTCCCATGTGGGACCTTGTCAAAGGCCTTGATAAAGTCCATGTCGACAGCATCCACAGCCTTTCCTTCATCTACTTTCTTGGTAACCTCCTCAAAAAACTCAACAAGTTTCGTTAAACACGATCTACCATGCACAAAGCCATGCTGACTATTCTTAATCAGCCCTTGGCTGTCCAAATACTTGTATATCCAATCTCTCAGAACTCCTTCCAATAATTTACCTACTACTGATGTCAGGCTCACTGGCCTGTAATTACCTGGTTTACTTTTGGAGCCTTTTTTAAACAACGGAACAACATGAGCTACCCTCCAATTCTCCGACACCATACCCGTGGCTAAGGACATTCTAAATATTTCTGCCAGGGCCCCTGCAATTTCTACACTAGTCTCTCTCAAGGTCTGAGGGAATATCATGTCAGGCCTGGGGGATTTATCGACCTTTATTCGCTGTAAGGCAGCAAGCACCTCCTCCCCTTTAATCTCTATATGTTCCATGACACTACTGCTTGTTTCCCTTCCTTCCATATACGCTATGCCAGTTTCCTGAGTAAATACTGATGCACAAAAACTGTTTAAGATCTCTCCCATCTCGTGAGGCTCCACACATAGACAATCACTCTGATCTTCTAGGTGACCAATTTTGTCCCTTACTATCCTTTTACTCTTAATATACTTGGAGAAACCCTTCAGGTTTACCATCACGTTATCTGCCAAAGCAACCTCATGTCTTCTTTTTGCCTTCCTGATTTCCTTCTTTGGTATTTTCTTACATTTTCTATAATCTTCAAGTACCTCATTTGTTCCTTGTTGCCTATACCTGCTATACACCTCTCTCTTTTTCTTAACCAGATCGCCAATATCCCTTGAAAACCAAGATTCCCTATGCCTGTTAACTTTGCCTTTAATCCTGGCAGGAACATGCAAACTCAAAATTTCGCCTTTGAAGGCCTTCCACTTACTGAACACATCCTTGCCAGAAAACAACTTATCCCAATCCACTCTTCCAAGATCCTTTCTCATTTCCTCAAAATTGGCCCTTCTCCAATTTAGAACCTTAACTCGAGGACCAGACCTATCCTTATCCATAATTAACTTGAAACTAATGACATTATGTTCACTGGACCCAAAGTGTTCGCCTACACATAGTTCTGTCATCTGACCTGTCTGGTTCCATAATTGGGGATTTGGTGAAGAAAATGTGGACTCCTTTATTTTCAAAGTCAAAGTCAAATATAATATTAAAGTAGGCATATGTTACCTTGAGATTCATTTTCTTACAGGCATTTTCAGAAAAAGTAAAGAAATACAGTGGAATTTATAAGTAACTATACATAAATAAAGACTGACAAACAACCAATGTGCAAAAGAAGACAGATTGTGCAAATCAAAACAAAAACTTCTCAGAATATAAGTTGTAAAGAGTCCCTAAAAGTAAGTATGTAATTTACAGAATCAGTTTAGCATTAAGGCCAGTGAAATAATCCATGCTGCTTCAGGAGCCTGATGGTTGCAGGGTAATAATAGTTCTGAACCTGGTGGAGTGGGATCTAAGCCTCTTGAACCTTCTGCTCTATGGTAGCAGCGAGAGGAGAGAGCGCACGGCCTGGAAGGCGGGGATCCTTGATGATGGTTGTTGCTGTCTTGTGGGAGCACTCCGTGTAAATGTGCTCAGTGGTGAGGAGGGCTCTCTCTCTGATGGAGTGGGCTGTATCCACCACCTTCTAAAGACTTTTCTGTTCCTGGACATTGGTGTTCCCCTATTAGGCTGTTATACAGCCGCTCAGGATACTCCTTGTTGTGCATCTATAGGAGTTTGTCAGAGTTTTAGATGACATGCTGAATCTACACAAACTACTATGATAATATGATGCTGTCTATGTGATGGAGAAACAGCACAGATGAATTAACCATTGACTGACCAGAACGTAGAGATGACCATGAACCTCTATTCCTCTGTAAATTTTTCTCCAGCCTTCAATTCTGATCTCCCTATGCTCAAGTTTGAAGAACAGAACCTCATTATCCGTGTCTGGTAACAGTGAATTTGATCATTTCAGATAACCATATTGTTTTACTATCTCCAGAGATATACTTCCAGTTTCATTTTTAGTTTCTCTTTGTTCTTCAGATTTGAAGTAATTGTTACAAGATCAAATTCAATCTGCATTACATCACATATATTTCCTGCAATTTCTCTTCTCCTCTGCACCTCATTTTGCCTGTTTTGCAGAAGCCTCGGCCAAAAAAATCAGCTCTGTCTCTCTCCGCATTGATGCCTCCTGACGTGCTGAATGCTGCCGGCATTTGATATTTTTGTTTTGCATGCTCAACGTCTGCAGATGTTTTTTTAGTAAACTCCAGTTTAGGCTTGACGAACAACCCACGAATATGGCTGTAACCAATACACTTTGATTTCTGTGAAATTGTTTGGTGTGTGTCCTGCAGTATGTAATTTCCATCCATCTCCAATTCATAGTGTAACTCATTGGCCAGTACAGTGGGCATGTTGCTCAGACAATTGTAAAGCTCCTTTATCTATTAATTAGGATATACTTAACAAAGCCCAACTAAATTGATTGTCATATGATGACAAGCGCATGTTGTTGCTATTTCTTGCTATTATACCTTTGTGATGTTGGTTGGACACATTGCAAGAAGGGAAAATGTAATTACTGAGAGCCGGTGAGCCCTCCAGCTGTACAGACAATGAGACCAGCAAAGTTACTGTACATTGTGGTCTCGCTTCATGAAAAACAGTACTGTGCGCACACACATATATATGTGTGTGTGTGTGTGTGTGTGTGTGTGTGTGTGTGTGTTGGCGCGTGGCCAAGTGGTTAAGGCATTGGTCTAATGATCTGAAGGTCGCTAGTTTGAGCCTCAGCTGAGGCAGCTTGTTGTGTCCTTGACCAAGGCACTTAACCACACATTGCTCTGCGTCAACACCGGTGCCAAGCTGTATCGGCCCTAGTGCCCTTCCCTTGGATAACATTGGTGGCGTGGAGAGGGGAGACTTGAAGCATGGGTAACTGCCGGTCTTCCATACAACATTGTCCAAGCCTGTGCCCTGGAAACCTTCCAAGGCGCAAATCCATGGTCTCACGAAACTAATGGATGCCTATATATATAGCGAGGGTGGCTAAGATTTTTGCTCAGTACTGTTTACGTCAATGTGGAGTGGAGAGCGCGTTTGTAAATCTGGCGGGAGCAAAGCATGTTGGAGATGGTAAGCGTGGAGCGCCGTGTGAGGCAGAGAAGGAGTGCCAGGGTGGGGAGGGGTGGCGCACGTGCAGACACACCCAGCCCTAAGACACCAGGCATGGCTATTTGATTCCAAATAATTGGTTTATTGATCATTACAAAATGTCTCTCTGGTGCTTCCCCCTCCCTTCCCTCTCCCGTCCCCTTTTCCTAACCATGATTCCCCACTTCCTGCCCTCTTCTCACTCTGTCCACTATAGAGACCCATCTAAGAATCAGGTTTATCCTCACCCACATGTCATGACATTTGTTGTTTTTTTTTGCAGCAGCAGTACAGTGTAATACACAAGATTACCACAGTGCTGTGCAATAGTCTTAGCCACTACCTATATATATGTTCCTAAGAATTTTGCACAGTACTGTATAATCAGGTTCA
Source organism: Mobula birostris (assembly GCF_030028105.1). Taxonomy (NCBI): domain Eukaryota; kingdom Metazoa; phylum Chordata; class Chondrichthyes; order Myliobatiformes; family Myliobatidae; genus Mobula; species Mobula birostris. The sequence continues at coordinate 230,902,533 of NC_092370.1, read as the reverse complement.
ACTCAACTGATTTTCACATGTGAACCTGAGTCTTTACAAAAATGGGTTGTCAGTGTTTGAGAATACAATACTTTCAACATCATTTAGAATCAGAATCAGGTTTAATATCACTTACCTACTGTATGTTGTGAAATGTTGCAGTAGCGATATAGTGCAATACATAAAATACTATAAATTATAATCAGAATATGATTATGAAGATACGCAGTCCTCTTATATTGTCATTTAGTAATGCATGCATTAAGACGTGATACCATATTTCCTCTGGTGTGATATCACAAAACACAGGACAGACCAAGACTGAAAAAACTGTCAAAACCATATAATTATAACATATAGTTACAACAGTGCAACAATACCATAACTTGATGAAGAAGTCCATGAGCACAGTAAAGTTCAAAGTTTCTCAAATATCCCACATCTCACACAGGCGGGAGAAGGAAGAAAAATTCTCCCTGCCATGCCGACCACAATCCGACTCTGAGTCAACCGAAAACTTCGAGCTCTGATCAGTTCTCCGACACCGAGTACTGAGCGTCATCTCTGTCCGAACAATTCGACCTCCTTCTCGGTCGCCAAAAGCAGGCAAGGCCGGGGATTTTGAGGCCTACCCTCTGAAAGATTCCCGACCATGCAATAATGACAGTAGTGAACGAGTATTTCAGAAATTTCTCCAGATGTTCCTCTGTCCTTTTACGTCCATTCTCCATCAAATCAGAGCATATAAAAAGAAATAAATTAGTGCAAAAAGAGAGCAAAAATAGTGCAGTAATATTCATGGTTCATTCTCCATTCAGAAATCTGATGGCAGCAGGGAAGAAGCTGTTCCTAAAATGTTGAGTGAGTGTGTGTGTGTCTTCAGGCTCCTGTACATCCTTGCTGATGGTAGCAAGGAGTAGAGCTCTCAATCATCAACCACTTTGAAACGGAATACTTTGAGAATGAGTTCCTTTGCAAATAAGTTGCACTTCATCCATTTTTAGTACACCAAATGATTATGCATGTAGTCCTAATGTCTGTTTTGGGAGCCCAAAAACTACAGGCATTCAATTTACACAAAATGCTGGTGAAGGTCTTGGTCCAAAACATCGACTGTTTATTCCCCTCTGTAGACGCTGCCTGACTTTCTGAGTTCCTCTAGTGTTTTGTGCATGGCACTCAATATTTCCTGCATCCTCAGAATCTCTTGTGTTTAAGCATTCAATTTATATAGTTTTGCTATTATGCCATTGACTCTTTGATTTACAAATCCATTCTTACATAAAGTTTTGCATGCAACTCAGTGATTATGGGAATATACTGTACTGAAATATCCATGGTGCAATTCATGCAGTATAGCTGATTAACACCGCTACACGTTAATTTGCCCCTCCCCAGCCACTACTTCATCATTTCCAGTCAAGTCGTCTGAAGTACACACTCCTGTGCCCAGCATCACTTTATGGACAAATGAGTAATCTATGCATACAAGCTATTGTATGTATTTATATTTATTCTGATTTTTTTATTATTGTATTTTTTATCTTATTGGGTTTTTTTGTGCTGCATCGGAATCTGGAGAAACAATTATTTTGTTTCCCTTTATACTTGTGTGCTAGAAATGACATTGAACAATCTTGAATCTTTTCAGTTTACAAATGCTTTCCTGGAACATAACCTTCCCCAAAATCAAGAATTATTGCCTTGCTGTGTTTGTGAAATCTATCTTTTAAAAAGTCATTTGTTAGAAATGTTTAGATTGATTTTTTTCCCCTTTGTTAAAGCATTGTGATTCCCAACAGCTGAACTATGCGATGCTTACACCTAGAATATCGTTTCCTAACTGACAAGTGGGAAATGAGTCAATGTCTTAGACTAAACTCCCTCTAGGAGTCACAGCACAGGAGCATAGAAAGAGTTCCAGTGCAAAGGGATGGTGATGGGAGACGCTTGCCTTTAGCATCTGAGATTGCATGCCTCCATCCTTTGGTAATCATGTACTTGAATGAATTGTTTTGCCACATGTGGCCCTGAGACACTGTCAGGCATAGCTCATAATTTCGACAGAGATAACTACATTGATTTCTATAGAGAAAAGCTCTTGCAGGTGCTCTGACGCACAGGAATAAGCAGAGTGGTGAACAGTCAGGACAGCACATTCAAAGAGCAAAATACCTTTGTTCCGGGAAGAATATTTAAACTCAGGTACATTTGGTGACCTGATACGGAATTTGTTCCCTACTGTGACCAGCAAGAAAAAAACCAGGTCAGAAGTTGCACCTTATTGGTCTTAGTTCTTCTTAGGCTGAAATAAATGAAATAAAAAAAAATGAGGCACGTAGTGACGATGCCATCAGAGGGAGAAGCACCAGGAAAATATCATGTTTCAAATGTTGAAAGGCCTGGATAGAATGGACATGGAGAGGATGTTTCCAATAGTGGACACAGCCTCAGAATTGTTTTAGAGCAGAGGTGAGGAGGAATTTCTTTAGCCAGAGTGTGGTGAATCTGCGGAATTCAATGCCACATATGACTGTGTCATTGGGTATATTTAAAGTGGAGGTTGATAGGTTTTTCATTAGTAAGCTTGTCAAAGGTTACGGGGAGAAGGCAGGAGAATGGGGTTGTGAGGGAATATAAATCAGCCACCATTGAATGGGGGAGCAGACTCAATGGGCCAAACGGCTCACTCCACCTCATTTCTGTTCTAAATGGATGTCCTTCCATTCTGAGGCTGTGCCCTCTAGTTCTAGATTCTGGAAACATACTCCCCACCTTCACTATATCTAGGCCTTCCAATATTCGGTAGGTTTCAATGGGATCCTCCCTCCAATCATTTTTCTAAACACTAGTGAGTACAAGCCCAGAGCCACCTGATCTAAGTCTAGCTCTGTTACCAGTCAGATGAAAATCTTTCCAGCTTTTTTTCTTTTTATTTAGATATTACAGGAGAGAAACTTTTAGTATTAGCCACTTATTAATGCTACTTTGGTGACATCTAGTGGAATATAGAAGGGTGGAAGGGAAAAGGAACACCAAGCAATCAAAAAGCCTTATCAACCTCTGTAAATTTTGAAAAAAATTAGCTTCACCTGCTCAGCCTGATTCCTTCACACTGCGCTGAGCCCCCAATTGATTTTTCTCATGTAAATACCAGATAAAAACAAATTGAAATAGGTTTTCAGTGGAGCCTGCCAAACTCACTGCATTTTCAGTACTTCCAGTATTTATAAAGCAAGTACCCTGCCTGTGTTTTATAGTTTCATAGTTGCTGCAGAATTTTTAATTTCTTTTCTGTAACTTGGAAGAAAAAAATGCAAATGTCAACGTTTCGGGCCAAAACCCTTCTGTAGGACTGCAGAAAATGAGCTGAGGAGTAAATTTGAAAGGTTGGGGAGAGGGGAGAGAGAAATGTCAGGCAATACTTGAAACTTGGAGGGGGAGGGATGAAGCAAAGAGTTAGGAAGTCGATTGGTGAAAGAGACAGAGGCCATGGAAGAAAGAAAAAAAGGGGGGGGGGGAAGAGCACCAGAGGGAGGCAATGGGTAGGCAAGGAGATAACATAAGAGTGGGACAAGGGGATGGGAAATGGTGAAGGGGGTGAGGAGGCATGACTGGAAGTTTGAGAAATCACTGTTCATGCCGTCAGGTTAGAGGCTCGCCAAACAGATTATAACGTGTTGTTCCTTCAACCTAAGTGTGGCCTCATCATGACAGTGGAGGAGCCATGGATGGACATATCGGAATGGGAATGGGAAGTGGAATTAGGTAAAGGTAAAGGAACCATTAGGAGGCAGTGATCTCAATATGATTGAGTTCAACTTGAAATTTGATAGGGAGAATGTGTGGCCACTGGGATCCCCTACAATTTTTCTTTCATCTATGTTCCAGTCTAAGAATTCCTTAAATGCCTGAATGTATCTGCCTCTCTCACCACCACTGCCAGGGCATTTCATGTATTCACCATCTCTGTGTAAAAACCCTACCTGACATCCACCCTTATACTTTCCACCAATCACCCTAACTTCTCGTTTTAGCCATTGCCGCCCTGAGAAGAAGGTCTCTGGCTGTATACTCTATCTATGCCTCTTATCATTTTATACTCCTCCATCAGGTCAACTCTTATTCCCTTTTGCTCCAAAGAGAAGGAGGCTTGTTCAACCTCTCCTCATAAGAGATGCTCTTTAATCCAGGCAGCGTCTGGTAAATCTCCTCTGCACCCTTTCTACAACGTCCATATCCCTTCCCATAATGAGGTGATGAGAACTGAACACAATACACCAAGTGTAGTTTAACCAGAGTTTCGTAGAACTACAGCTTCACAGATGATGTAATTCTCAACAATCCGATATTGTCAGAGTATATTCCTGAGAAGGACTGCAGCAGTTCAAGAAGGTATCTTATGAGCACCTGCAGAAGGACAATATGGTAAAGGCAAAAATGTATGCATTGCCTGTGATGCTAAACTTCCACTGAATGATTATATCAGTATAGCAAAAGGGACGGATTGCACCTGAACCCGAGGGAGGCCAATATTCTCGGGAGGCAGGTTTGCTAGAACCGTTGCGGAGGGTTTAAACTAATTTGGCGGGGGTTACCAGATTGAAGGAAGTCAGAATAGGGCAGGTGGTAAAAAAACAATGATAGCATGCAGTCAGACTGTCAGGAAGGGCAGGCAGATGACAGGACATAATTGCAGCCAGCAGGGTGAGTATCAGTGCTTTAGGGATGCAGAATCAAAATGCATAACAAATGCACCATGCAAAGTGCCGTATCTCAATTCCCAGAGTAGGAGATATAAGGTGGATGATCTTGTTGCATTATTACAGATTGTCAGCTATGACGTTGTGGCCATCACTGGATCGAGGCTGAAGGATGGTTGTAGTTAAGAGCTGAATGTCCAGGGTTACACGTTGTATCAGAGGGATAGGAAGGTTGGCAAAGGGGGTGACATGGCTCTGCTGGTAAAGAATGGCATCAAATCAGTAGAAATATTTAACATAGGATTAGAAGATGTTGATTCCCTATGGGTTGAGTTACAAAACTGCAAGGGTAAAAGGATCCTGATGGCATTTATGTACAGGCCTCCCAACAGTAGCTTGGATGTGGACCACAGATTACAACAGGAAATAGAAAAGGTGTGTAAAAAAAGGGCAATGTTATGATAGTCATGGGAGATATCAACATGCAGATCGATTGGAAAAATCAGGTTGGAAATGGATCTCAAGAGAGTGAGTTTGCTGAGTGCTTACAAGATGGCTTTTTAGAGCAGTTTGTTGTTGAGCCTACTAGGATATCAGTGATACTGGACCTGGTATTGTGTAATAAACTGGAGGTGATTGGGGAGTTTAAGGTAGAGAAACTATTAGGAGGCAGTGATCTCAATATGATTGAGTTCAACTTGAAATTTGATAGGGAGAAAGTAAAGTCTGGCATAGCAGTATTTCAGTGGAGTAAAGGAAATTACAGTGGTATGAGAGAAGGGTTGGCCAAAGTAAGTTGGAAGGAGATGTTGGCAGGGATGACAGCAGAGCAGCAATGGCTTGAGTTTCTGGAAAAAATGAGGAAGGTGCAGGATAGATGTATTCTAAAAACAAAGAAATACTCAAATGGCAAATATCACAACCGTGACTGACAAGGGAAATCAAAGCTAATGTAAAAGAAAAAGAGAGGGCAATAAAGCAAAAATTAGCAGGAAGAGAGGCAATTGGGGAGCTTTTAAAACCTACAGAAAGTAACTAAAAGAATCATTAGGAGGGAAAAGATGAAATATGAAAGCAAGCTAGCAAACAATATCAAAGTGGATAGAAAAAGCATTTTCAAGCATATAAAAAATAAAAGAGAGATGAGGGAGGATATGGAACCACCAGAAAATGAAGCCAGAATGAACTAACTGAGTATTTTGCAGCAATTTTCACAATGGAAGACACTGGCAGTGTGCCAGGTGTTGAAGAGTGTGAGAGAAGAGAAATGGGTGCAGCTACTATTACAAAGGAGAAGGTGCTCAAAAAGCTGAAATATCTAAAGATACATAAGCCACCCAGACCAGCTGAACTGCCCCCGAAGGTTCTGAACAAGGTAACGATAAGAGGTTTTGGAGGCATCAGTAATAATCTTTCAAGAATCACTGGACTCTGGCATGATTGCAGGAAAGGAGGGAGGCAGCAGACAGGAAATCATAGACCAGTTAGCCTGATCTCAGTGGTTGGGAAGATGTTGGAGTCAATTGTTAGGGATGAGGTTATGGAGAACTTGGTGACACAAGACAAGATAGGACAAAGTCAGCATGGTTTCCTTAAGGGAACATCTTGCCTGATGAACCTGTTAGTATTCTATGAGGAGATTTATAAAGGGGATGCAGTGGATGTTGTATATTTGGATTTTCAGAAGGCCTTTGACAAGGTGCCATACATGAAACTGCTTACCAAGGTAAGAGCCCACAGGAAAGTTACTAACATGGTTGGTGTTGGAAACACTTCTTTATATGCTTTATATCAATGATTTAGATGATGGAGTAGATGGCCTTGTTGCCAAGTTTGCAGATGATAAGAAGATTGGTGGTGGGGTAGGCTGCAGAAGGACTTGGACAGATTAGGAGATTGGGCAAGAAAGTGGCAAATGAAATACGATGTTGGAAAATGCATGGTCATGGACTTTGCTAGAAGAAATAAATGTGCAAAATATTTTCTAAATGGAGAGAAAATCCAAAAACCTGAGAGGCAAAGGGACTTGGGAATTATTTTGCAGAACACCCTAAAGGATAACTTGCAGGCTGTATCAGTGGTGAGGAAGGCAAATTCAATGTTTGCATTCATTTCAAGAGGTCTAGAATTTAAGAGCAGGGATGTGATGCTGAGGCTTTAAAAGCACTGGTGAGCCCTCACCTTGAGTTTTGTAAGCAGTTTGGGCTCCTTATTTAAGAAAAGATGTGCTAGCATCGGAAAGGGTTCAAAGGAGGTTCACATGGATGATTCTGGGAATTAAAAGGGTTATTCCATGATTAACTTCTGTTGGCTCTGGGTCTGTATTCGCCAAAATTTTGAAGGATGAAGGGGATCTTGTTGAAACCTTTCGAATGTTGAAAGCCTGGACAGAGTGGATGTGGAAAAGATGTTTCCCATGGTGCGGAAGTCTAGGACAAGAGGGTACAGCCTCAAGATAGAGGGGTGTCCATTTAAAACAGAGATGTGGAAAAATTTCTTTCGCCAGAGGGTGGTGAATTTGTGGGATTTATTACCACAGCCAGTTGTGGAGGCCAGGTTGTTGGGTGTATTTAAGGTGGAGATTGTTAGGTTTTTGCTTGGGCATGGCATCAAAGGTTACGGGGAGGCCGGGGAATGGGACTGAGAAGGGGGAAAAAAGGATCAGCCATGATTGAATTGCAGAGCACACTTGATGGGCCAAATGGCCTAATTCTGCTCCTATGTCTTATGGTCTTATGGTTTATCAAAGTCCCAAAGAGATCTTATTTATTTTAAAATTATGGTTATTTAAGCATTATTCACATGAATAGTTCATTCTCCTAGCATTCATGCTTACAGAAGGGAAAATAGTTCATTCTCCTAGCTTTGATGTTTACAGATGGGAAAATAAAAGGATTTATGGATCGGTAGAGTCACTCAGTCAATACATTTTCTATAGATCTTATCTCCATAAAGTCAATAATTCTGGTTTCTTGTTTCGCAACACTGAACTGAGCTGTGTGTGCAACACTGGAGCAAAAGAAAATAGGATCTGAAACTGGAGTCGGCTCATCTTCCTTGTAATTCAATATGATCATGGCTGATCCTCCCAGATCTCATCTCTCTTTGATGGTCTTAATTCCCAAATGTTTTGAATACTTTTCTACTTTTTCATAACCCCCAATTATCTAGTCTCCACAACTATTTAGGTTAGAGAATTCCACCATCAAGGACAGCTCCAAAAGGCAGTGCACCAAGAAGGTGACATCCTTCATTAAGGACCCTTGCCATCCGAGACCAGCATTCTTCTCATTTCTACCATAAGGGAAATGCTACAGAAGCCTGAAGGCATAGATTCATTGTTTTAGGAGCAGCTTCTTTCTCCCTGCCATCAGATTTCTGATGGTCCATGGATCCATCAACACTGCCTGACTATTCTGCTCTCTTTTGCCCTAGTTTTTTTTTTAATTTCTTGTCGTAATTTAGAATAATTTTTATATATTGCACTGTCTTGCTGCCACAAATAGACAAAACGTATGTCAGTGATGATAGAGCTGATTTTGACTCCTGAGATGCATGGCCCTCTGTGAGAGGAAGTTCCTAAGCACCCCAGTTTTAGGCATCCTGCCATGGGAGTTCATTTCAGCTATCCTAACAGCAGTCCACATCCCACCCCAAGCGGATGTGAAGCTACACTCAATGAGCCATATTCTCAAGCAAATCCTTGAAATGCAATGCCAGTGGGGGTTTGTTTTATTTTATTTCCATGATGAAGCAAAGCTTACAAGGCTAACTTTTAGTGTCGATGAGAAAAATGATGGTGTGCTTTTGACTGGGTCTTCCTCAGCTTGTGTTGTGAAGCAGTTCCAGAGTGCTGTTGGTTTGAAGTTCCAGGATTTTGGTATCCCAGTGGTGGAGAAGTTCTACAAGATAATTCCAAAGAAAGTTTCATTCATGCATTTGAAATCAAAACAATTGCAAAAGTGACAGCCATATCTTTATATTACTGGATATCTTACCTCTTCCTTTCCAGTCCTGATAAAGGGTCTCGAACCCAATGCACCATCAATTCATTTTGCTTCATACATGCAGCCTGATACACTCAGCATGTTCCTCCATATATTTTATGTGCTGCTCCAGATTTCCAGCATCTGCAGTCCCTTTGAGTCCTTCAACCTACCTCATTATGATCTTGCAACTTATTGTCTATCTGTGTAATGGATATTCATGGTCCAGTGTGGAGGGAGGCTAGAGCCAGCCTTCAGTTCTTCATGTAAATTGCAAGTGATAATCAGTCCAAAGTTAAAAGGACAGCTTTTCAAACAAACAGCACTCTCTGTGGAACACAGATTGCTGGTCTATAGCACAGGGCTGATTGCAGTGTAAGACAATGGGGTTAAGTTAATTGGGCTTGTATCAAACCAGACATCACCAGCTAAATTATTTAGTTCAAGGAACCTTGCAGACCAGATTGATGCTATCACATAGCACATCAAATAGCTGACCTTTTAGTAGTTGGATGTACTTGCAGCATTAATTTTGGGCGTCTGGGATCTCTGTTCCCAGAAGCTTTGAGACCATCTGCGTGAAAAGGTATCTGAAAAAAATATCATATGTGTGTGAAGTCACCCAAGTGGAAAAAAATATGTATAGATGTTAGAAAGCAGTCAAACATGTTAGGAATGGTGAAGGAACAGCAAAAAGAATGACAGAAAAATGGGGTGATCTAGAATCCATTCTTCTGCCTTCACTTTCTTTAACAGGTGATTCATTCATTTGCAACTTGTTGATATGTCCTTTTATCTACAGGAATTGTACCTGTGTTTTGAAAATCCTTTGTGATTTACAAATCATTTGTAATTTGGAACTCTTTTATTAGATTGAAAACCCTTGCGAGTTTTATATGTGTTTTAGGAATTGTACCTGAATGTAAATTTGCATCACTAAAATGACTGAACTCTGCTGAAACTACTTTGTTACCTGGAAATATTTCGTCCTTGGTACGGAGGGAGGGCCCACCAGTCAAATAGTGGGTATTGGCAACTAAACCTGGCGTGGAGGATAAACAGGAAATGAACTAGCCTTTGAAGAGTAAGTAGCTACAGTACAACCTCCCTTTAGTGAGGATACCTGTAGCTTTATCAGATAAGGCTGAAGATCTTTGTTTGAATTTAGAACTTTGTGATCAGCAAACCCAATACTATTACATCTGTGCTGTACTTTCCCTGCAGATGTATGCTGCATTCTGTTATTATTTCAGCTTGTCTTACTTTAATAAACTGTGTACTGAATTGATCAGTGAGAACAGAAAACAAGACAAGCTTTCCACTGTATCTCAGTGCTTGTGACAATAATAAACCTGTTTTGGTGACAACCCTAATGGAGCAGAGTAGGCTGCAGTCCAGTAGAAATCTTTCCTAATTTTGATATTATCTGGTAATTTCCCTCAGAAAAGGCAAACAGTTGTTAGACAGAGTTATAAGAAAAGGTTCACAGTGTTTTTGCCAGACCACCATCTGTAGTGGTATTGCCCCATAGAGTGGAAAGCAAATTTAGCTTTTATATGATGTATGCTATCCATGTATGATATTGATGCTGCAATTATAAAATAAGAATTTATTTTAACATATTATGGAATTAGAAGAAAATAAATCTGAAGCTAGTATATGGTAACACATACAAACTTTGATAATAAATTAATTTTGAGGTTTGAATGTTTAATTATTCCATGTCCATATTTCAACTTCATTTGGACAGGTTAAAATAAAATCAATACTAAAGGTTAGAGATTTTAAAATCCACCTCAGAAATGATGATATAAAATTGAAGAAGTAAAGCCCTAGTTAAACTTGGAAGACTGTTATCACCATGGAATTAGAACAGGATTTATGCCAAGTCAGTTTTGTTTCTGTTAGCTGACAGCATAAGTTTTAAACGATCAATTAAATATTCAATAATTAATTACTCCAAGTCAGTCCATACACACATCTGAACTAAATTTTCAAATTTCCTTTGCTGCACAGGCACTATGAAAGTATATGGTCAAAGCAATGTGGGTACATAAGGAGTCTCTTAGATCGGCAAATGGGTGAAAGAAATTTTTATTTATTCACTGCTTTGTTTATTGAGATACAGCAGAGAGTAGACCCTTCTGGCTCTTTGAGCCATGCTACCCACTAATCCCCTAATTTAATCTCAGACTAATCACAGGACAATTTACAAGGACCAATTAACCTACCAACCAGTATGCCTTTGGACTGTGGGAGGAAACCGGAGCACCCAGAGGAAACCCACGTGGTCACAGGGAGAACATACAAACTCCTTGCAGGCAGTGGCAGGAGTTGAACCTGGGTCATCTGTGCTGTAAAACATTGTGCTAACCACTATGCTACCATGTCTATGTAGGAGGGGAGGGTTAGATTGATCATAGAGTAGGTTTAAAAGTTGAGAAAATATAGTGGGCTGAAGGGTCTTTACTGTGTTGTACTGTCCTATATTGTATGTTCTATGTTCCATGAATTGAAGATAGGATTACGTGACTAAACCTTTCCTGAGGTCATGGCTGATCTGACTGTAATGTCCAATTTATGTTCCCATCTACCCATAGTAACTTTTCACTCTCTTGACTATCATCAATGTTTTTTTTTGCTTTAAAAATAATTAAAGATTTGATATTTTATTTGCTGCAAATGCATGCCATGGAAATTACTAAGTGGTACATTACAGCTCTGAAATTAATTTTCAATGATTTTTAATTACAATGGACACAAGTCAAAGACTACATTTCCATGCTAATTATTTTTTGCTTTGGTTTAAAACTAATCTCCGTTTGCATTAATAAAATGACATCATTTTGGCACTATTAAATACTTCGAGGAGTACCTTAGACTCTTTATACTCTGTACAGAGCCGAGGGGAGATCTGATCGAGGTTTGTGAGAGGCATAGATAGAGCAGACAGACTGTATTTTTCTCCAGAGTGCATGCATTTAAGGTAAGCGGGGGTAATTTTAAAGATGTAAAGGGGGAAATTTTTTTACACGGAGAGTTGTGGCTGCCTGGAATGTGCTGACTCGGGTGGTGTAGGGGCAGATACATTAGGGAGTCTTCACAGTAACTTAGATAGTACATGAATGTGAGGAGAGTGGAAGAATAAGGACATTATTTAGGCTGAGGAATTAGTTTAGTTAGCCATTTGATTACCAATTGAATTGGTTCAGCACAATATTGGGACCAAAGGACCCATTCCTGTGCTGTACAGTTCTATGTTCCATAATGCAAAAAATATATAATTACTTGCTGCAAGTTTTGTCTTCTTTCTCCAGTGCCTGGAAGATTTTATTTTTGTGTTGTGTAGATTAATTTTAGCAGAAACTTGAAACACAACCTAATGACGATGAATTAGTGTGCATTTTGTATTTTATTTCTCAATGCACACAGGAGAAAACTCTACTGCAACATTTCCTCATTTCTAGCAATGGATACTGGAAATCTAAAACAAAAACAGTTTTGGGAATATACAGCAGTTCAGTCAGCATCTCTGTAGGAGGAAGCTCGGTTAGTGCTTCAAGTCATGAATTGATAGAAGGCCATCAGATCAAGCACAGTACAAGCCTTTGGCCCATGGTGTTGTGCTGATCTTTTAACCTACTCAATAATCAGTCTAACTCCTCTCTCACATTGCCCTCTATTTTTCTTTCATCCATGTGTCTATCAAAGAACCTCCTAAAGCTCCCCAATGTACCTGCCTCGATCACTACCCTAGCAGTGTTCCACGCACCCACCACTCTCTGTGTAAAAAACCTACGCCCCTATACTTTCCTCCCATCACCTTAAAATTAAGGTATTAGCCTTGTTTTAGCCATTTCTGCCCTGCAAAAAGTCTCTGGCTATCCACTCTATCTATGCCTCATCATCTTGCATGCCTCTGTCAAGGCAACTCTCATCCTCCTTTGTTTCAAACATACTGTAAAAGCTTTGGCTTGCTCAACCTATCCTCATGAGACATGATCTCTGTTCGAGGCAGTATCCTGATAAATCTCTTCTGCACCCTCTCCAAAGCATCCACATCCTTCCTTTTATGAGGCAACCAGATCTGAACACAATACTCCAAGTGTGATCTGATTAGGGTTTTATAGAGCTGTAACATTACCTCATCGCTCTTGAACTCAATCTCTCAACTAACCAAGTCCTACAAGTATGGAGTCCAACACTCCATACACCTCGTTAACTACCCTATCAACTTGTGCAGCAGCTTTGAAGATCTATGGATGTGGACTCAAAGATCATTCTGTTCCTACACACTGCCAAGAACTCTTCTTCTCAAACCCATCACTCCTCTACTAGGATACAGGCCCTAAGGAGGTAGTGCTGAGCAAACTTGTAGGCTTGAAGATAGATAAGTCCCCTGGTCCTGATGGAATGCATTAGAGGGTACCGAAAGAAATGGCAGAAGTTACAGTAGAGGTTTTGGTGATATTTTACCAAAATTTTCTGGTCTCTGGGCAGGTCCCAGCAGATTGGAGGATGGCAAATGTCATGCCACTGTTTAAAAAAGGATGTAGGCAAACGGCAGCTAACTATAGACCAGTTATTTTAACATCTGTAGTTGGGAAAATGCTTCAAGCTATCAATAAATAAGAAATAGCAAGGCATCTGAAAAGAAATGGATCCATCAGGCAGACGCAGCATGGATTCAGCAAAGTCTGGTCCTGTTTGACAAACTTACTGGAGTTCTTTGAGAATATAATGAACGCGGTGGATAGAGGGGAAGAGATGGACGTTATTTCCTTGGATTTTCAGAAGGTGTTCGATAAGGTGCCACATAAAAGACATATCTATAAGATAAGAATGGGGGTGATGGATAGAGGATTGGTTAACCAATAGAAAGCAGGGAGTTAGGATACATGAGTGTTACTCTGGTTGGCAATCAGTGGTGAATGGTGTGCTGCAGGAGTCAGTGTTGGGCCCGCAACTTTTCACGATACACATTATCGATCTGGAAGAGGGGACCGAATGTAGTGAATCTAAGTTTGCTGATGATAGTAAATTGAGTGGAAAAGCAAATTGTGAAGAAGATATGGGTAGTCTTCAGAGAACTCTAGATAGGTTGAGTGAGTGGGCAAGGGTCTGGCAGATGGAGTACAATGTGGGTAAATGTGAGGTCATCCACTTTGGAAGGAAATATGAAAGAGTAGATTATTATTTAAATGTTAAAAAAAATGCAGCATGCTGCTGTGCAGAGGGACTTGGGAGTACTTCACACAAAATCTTGGTTGGCAGGTACAGCAGGCTATCAAGAAGGCAAATGAATTGTTGGCCTTTATTGCTAAAGGGATTAAATTTAAGAGCAGGGAAGTTATGCTGCAATTGTACAGGGTACTGGTGAGACTGCGTGCAGTTCTGGTCTCCTTACTCGAGGAAGGATATACTGGTTTTGGAGACGGTGCAGAGGAGGTTCACCAGGTTGATTCCACAGATGAGGGGATTAGACTATGAGGAGAGATTGAGTCACCTGGGACTGTACTCACTGGAATTCAGAAGAATGAGAGGAGATCTTATAGAAACATATAAAATTATGAAAGGGATAGATAAGATAGGGGCGGGAAAGTTGCTTCCACTGGTATGTGAGAATAAAACTAGGGGACATAGCCTCAAGATTTGGGGGAGTAGATTGAGGATGGAGATGAGGAGGAACTGCTTTTCCCTGAGAGTGGTGAATCTGTAGAATTCTCTGCCCAATGAAGTAGTGGAGGCTACCTCAGTAAATATATTTAAGACAGGGTTGGATAGGTGTTTGCATAGTAGGGAATTAAGGGTTATGGAGAAAAGGCAGGTAGGTGGAGATGAGTCCATGGCCAGATCAGCCATGGTCTTATTGAACAGCGAAGCAGGCTCGATAGGAAAGATGGCCTACTCCTGCTCCTGTTTCTTATGTTCTTATGTAGGCCGTAAACAGCAGCTCACCAGGACCAGTTTTTCAAGTATTCCACATGTAGCCCATCTTACATCTTCTCAGCAGGGATACGTCTACTTGATGGAATGAGATCTTTGGAGCTTCCGTTGCTGTTTCTCTAGCTCTACGGTTTTACGGAATGGAGTGGCTAGCCCCACGCCCACCTCCTTTCGCAACCAGGTTTGGTACTTTTCCCGCTAAGAATCCTACCAGTAAATCGAAAAGTTAACTAGGTTTCTCTCAATTCCAATGTCCCAGAATTATAAAGAGCTTCATTCTCCCAGAAATAACATTGAGAACAAAATAGTTTTAAAATCAAAATCTGCCTTCAAACACAAAATAAAATCTAAAGAGTAAATATAATTTCAAGTCGCCTCTTTTGATATTGGGTATTATTGTATTTTCTGGTTATTTTCTTCAGAATGGAGTAATCTATGCACAATCTATCACTATAGGCCAAGATAAACATACTTACTTTAAATCCTGTAATCCCCTTCTTTATGGATTTAAATCACTGCCCCAGCACCAAAGTACGTGTGTTGATTATGGATTTGCTGCCTGTTTTGTTCGCATGACAACAGGGATTTCTTCTGATAAACGGAATGTATTCTGACATACAGGTTTTTTAAAACACATGTCAGATATGTCCAAAGCCTAATACTTTAAGTATTTTAATATAGACGAACCTGAGCAGACTGCAAGTCAGAAATACAGCTGCAAAGCCAGTTCCTACACACAACAAAAGATCCTTGCAGCAGCCAGTAAATCAGAAACTCAGTCTTGTGTACAGACTGTACATAAACTGGGAATTTGTACACCTGCTCGGTAATGCATATATCTCATCAGCCAATTACCTGGCAACAACTCAATGGATAAAAGAATGCAGACATGGTCAACAGGTTCAGTTGTTGTTCAGACCTAATAACAGAATGGGGAAGAAATTTGACCTTAGTGACTTTGACTATGGAATGATTGTTGGTGCCAGATGGGTTGCTTGAATATCTCAGAAACTGCTGATCTCCTGGGATTTTCACACACAAAGTCTCCAGAGCAGGGGTTCCCAGCCTGGGGTCATGGACTCCTCAGTTAATGGAATTTGGCCATGAGATAATAAAGGTTTGGAATCCTTGCTCTAGAGTTTCCTAAAAATGGTGCAAAAAACATAAAACACCAAGTGAGCGGCAGTTCTGTGGGTGAAAATGCCTTGTTGATGAGAGAGGTCAGATAAGAATAGCTAGACTGGCTCAAGCTGAGAGGAAAGCGACAGGAACTCAAATAACCATGCACTAAAACAGTGGTGTGCAGACGAACATCTCCGAGTGCACAACATGTCAAGCATTGAAGTAGGTGAGCTACAGAAGCAGAAGACTACGAATGAACATTCAGTGGCCACTATATTAGGTACAAGAGGTATCTAATTAAATTGTCACTGCAAATAGACTTAAGGTAAGAAACATAGAAACACAGAAAACCTACAGCACAATACAGGCCCTTCAGCCCACAATGCTGTGCCGAACATGTACTTACTTTAGAGATAAAAGGTTTGGAGGAGAATTTGGGATTTTGTTTCAACCATTGTGTGTGGAGGTCAGGAATTCACTGGTTGCAAAGGCACTGAAAGAAGAAAAGCTCACCGCATTTATATTTTAGTTGGTTTCATTCCCTTAAGGGATTTTATCTGGATGAATGCTTCATGTAGTATATCCTATAAATTAAGAGCTGAAATTGGAGACCTGTAGATTAAATGGTATCTTTCTGTACTGGAAATCTTTGATTTTATGAAACATGAAAGTTGAGGTTAGAATGGAGCATATTGATTATTAGTGCCGCCATGTTAATGTTTCATTGTATGTGGAACGCTGAGGGGTAACAAGAGAGAAACGGACTGAAGTTGGGGGTATGTTAATGTTTGCTAGATTTAATAACTCTCCATCGTTTGCCTTAAGAGGAATTAAGAGATATAAAAAAAAAATAAAAATTAGCACGGGGAACTGAAATAACAAAATTGTGGAAAATAATTGAAACAAAAGAATGAGGAAGGGAGGAAGGAGAAAATGGAAGAGAACAGATAATAATAGCTCATTTAAATACATTTTATGAAGTATTTTATTAAAAATGCTCTTTAAACAATACTGAAAAAGTGAGTTTAATTTCAGTTGTTATCTCATCTAATTTCAGTTCATGAATCTAATTATAAAATCAAGACTTATGGTGAAGTACAAAGATGTGAATTAAATGGAACATCAAGAGCCCTCACTGTGTAATGGAAGTCATATTTCTATCAGACAATTAATCAACTGAAAGGACATGGCATCCAGGAAGAGAAATATATTGGGGAAGAATAATTCTTTATTCTTTATAGGATATCACATAATTGCTCCCAGTGGTATCTCTATTTGCCCTAGAGAATATGGTGATCTCTAGCCATGAGCCAGCTTCCTGAACTGATACAACCTTCTCATGAAAGTGCTTCCACATTGTTATTGGTAATGAGCTATAAAGTTTAGCCCCAATAACTGAGGAAGCAGTGATACATTTCCAAACCCGAGGTGAACCTACAGGGGTGTCATTCACATGCATCAGTTACCTATGTCCTTCTTGATGGATGAACTAGGCTGGGTTAACACTCCACGGTGCAGTTTCAGTGGCCTGGTAGCGGAGGGAGAGAGGGTTTAGTGTTGTTAACATCAATCTAAGATTCTCCCTTGTTGGAGAAGATCATTGCCTGATACTTATTTAGCGTAAATATTACTCCCCACTAATCAGTCCATATCTGAATGTTGTCTAGTTCTTGTAGATCTCGCTATTTGCAGGTAAGGGCTGAGGGATGTTCCCATACTGAGTGAATGGAATTAAATACCTTGCTTAGCTGTATTTACTTGCTGCTTAAAAATATCTGCAAATTAACCATATTATATACAGTCAGTGGCTTCTTTATTAGGCACACCAGCTTGTTGATGCAAAATCAGCCATCATGTAGCAGCATCTCAAAGCGTAAAAGCATACAGACATGGTCAAGAGGTTCAGGGGTTGTTCAGACCAAACTTTAGAATGGGGAAGAAATGTGATCTAAGGGACTTTGACCGTGGAATGATTGTTAATGCTAGATGGGATGGTTTGAGTATCTCAGAAATGGCTGATATCCTAGTATTTTCACATCCGATTGTCTCCAGAGTTTGCAAAGAGTGGTGCAATAATCAAGAAAAAATTCAGTGAGTGCCAGTTCTGTGGACAAAAACGGATCGTTAATGAAAGAGGTCAGAGGAGAATGGCTAGACTGTTTGAAGTTGACAAGAAAGTATCTGTAATTCATGTATTACACCAGTGGTGTGCAGAGGAGCATCTCTGAATACACAACACATCAAACCTTGAAGTGGATGGGTTAGAGCAGCAGAAGCAAGCTTGCACCCTCTTGCTTATCTGTCTCCACCCCGTCCTAAAAATATACTGCTTCCACTGGAGTCAAAGATTCATACAGTGGTGAAACAGGCCAACTGATCATGGCATCCTCCCAGCTAGTCCCATTTGCCTGCATTCAGAGCATAACCCGTCAAGCCAATCAAATGCCTCTTTGATATTAATATTATACCAACATCAACCAGTTCCTCTGACAAGACAGTATGAGAAAAGGAATTTCAAACTTAACACTTTGAGAAAATAACAAATTATTTAATTTAAAACCACAACCCCTCATCTTTAAAGAGTAACACAAGAGTTTCTGAAGATGCTGGAAATTGAGAGTATCAGGAGGGGGAGGAGTACAATTTTGGAAGTGATAGATGAAGCCAGGTGAGTGGGGAAGATGGGTGGATGGATGAGTGTGTAGGTGTGTGGAGGAGAGGAGGGTTGAAGTGAGAATTTGGTAGGTGATAGGTGGAAAACGTAAACCAATAATCCTTTAATTGTAGTTTCTTCTACAAGAAGACACAACCTGTTCACATTCATATATGAGAACCCTTCATGATCTCATATCTTTCAAATCAGTGCCCTCTCGTCCTTCTAACCACCAGTAGATACAACCTTTTTTTAAAAGTTTATTGATATACGGCATAGTGTGGCCCTTCCAGCACTTCGAACCATACCTCCCAGTAATTCCCCAAACTTCATCCTAACCAAATCACGGGACAATTTACAATAAGACCATAAGACGTAGGAGCATATTAGGCCATTCAGCCCATCAAGTCTGCTGCGCCATTCCATCATGGCTGATCCCGGATCCCACTCAACCTCATACATCTGCCTTCTTGCCATAACACTTGATGCCCTGACCAATCAGGAGTCTATTAACCTCTGCTTTAAATATATCCGCAGAATTGGCCGCCACCACTGTCTCTGGCAGAACATTCCACAGATTCACCACTCTTTGCTAAAAAAATTCCTCCCTACCTCTGTTCAAAAAGGTCACCCCCCAGTTTTGAGGCTGTGCCCGCTAGTTCTGGATGCCCCCACCAGAGGAAACATCCTCTCCACATCCACCTTATCTCGTGCTTTCAACATTCCATGGTTTTCAATAAGATCCCCATGCATTCTTCTAAATTTCAGTGGGTACAGGCCCAAAGCTGCCAAACAATCCTCATATATTAACCCCTACATTCCCAGAATCATCCTCGTGAACCTCCTCTGGACTGTCTCCAATGGCAATACACCCTTTTTGAGGTAAGGGGCATAACATTGTTGACAATACTCCAAAGTGCGACCTGACTAGTGTCATATAAAGCTTCAGCATTGTCCTCTTGTTTTTATATTTTACTCCCCTTGAAATAAATGCCAACATTGCATTTGCCTTCTTTTCCACAGACTGAACCTGTGAATTAACCTTCTGGGAGTTTTGCATAAGTCCCTATGCATCTCTGATGTTTGAATATTTTCCCCATTCAATAATAGTCTGCACTATTGTTCCTTTTACCAAAGCGCATTTTCATACATTTCCCAACAATATATTCCATTTGTCACTTTTTTGCCCATTCTTCTATTTTGTCTAAGCACCTACCCCTCCACCTATCTTCGTATCATCCGCAAACTTTGCCAGAAAGCCATCAATTCCATATCCAAATCATTGGCAAACAATGTGAAAAATAGTGTTTCCAATACTGACCCCTGAGGAACACCACTAGTCACTGGCAACCAACCAGAAAAGGCCCCCTTTATTTCCACTCACTGCCTCCAGCCTGTCAGCCATTCCTCTATCCATGCCAGTATCTTTCCTGCAACACCATAGGATTTTATCTTGTTAGGCAGCTTCAAGTGAGTCATCTTATCAAATGCCTTCTGAAAATCTAAGTAAATGTTATCTACTGCTTCTCCTTTGTCCACCCTGCTCGCTACTGCTTCAAAGAACCAACAAGTTTGTGAGGCAAGATTTTGCTTGACAGAAGCTCTTCTGATTTGACTTATTTTATCATTATGACCATATTTTTGACTTATTTTACAATGACAAATTAACCTACCAACTGGTACATCTTTGTAATGTGGGAGGAACCCAGAGCTCCCGGAGGAAATCCATGTAGTCACGGGGAGAACATACAAACTCCTTACAGGAAATGAACCCTGTTCGCCGCTGCTGGAAACTGTTGTGTTAACCACTGCTCTAACCCTATTGCTCTCTTAACTGATCCATCGTACTATCATAAGGAAACCTGCCCTTCCAGGAATGAGTCCTAAATCTTCACTAATCTGCTGCTAATGTATTAAAATCTGTACTGATATAAGCCATTGACAAAGCAGGATGGTTTGATGGGAGGACAATAGGATGGGAGAACAAACCAGGGTTATTCTTGCACAGTGAATGCTTAGGCACTGAGGAGTGCAATGGAACAAAGGAATGTGGGAATACCAATCCATAGTTCCGTGAAAGTAGCTTCACAGGTAGATAGGGCCATAAATAGAGTTTTTGGCAAATTGGCCTTCATAAATCAAAGTATAGAGTACAAAAGTCGGGATGTTTTGTTGACGTTGTATAAGATGTTGGTGGGACCTAATTTAGAGTATTGTGTGCAGTTTTGTTCACATACCTACAGGCAAGAAATTAATAAGATGGGAACAGCACAGAAAAAAATTACAGGGATATTAACAAGACTTGAGGACCTGACTTATAGAAAAGGCTAAATAGTTAAAGACTTCATTCCCTGGAGCGTAGGAAGGTGATGGGAGATTTGATAGAGGTACACATAATTATGTAGGGTATAGATAGGGTAAGTACAAGCAGGCTTTTTTCCACTGAGGCTGGGTGTGGCTAGAACTAGAGGTCATGGCTTGAGGGAGAAAGGTGAAATATTTAAGGGGAACCTGAGGGGGAACTTCTCCACTCAGAGGGTGTCGCGAATGTGGAACAAGCTGCCAGATGAAGTGTTCAATGCGTAATTGATTGCAACATTTAAGAGTAATTTAGATAAGGACATGTATGGGAGGAGTATGAAGGGGTATGGTCCAGGTACAGGTTGATGGGACTAGACAGAATAACAATCTGGCACTGACTAGATGAACTGAAGGGCCTGCTTCTATGCTGCAGTGCACATTGACTCTGCGACAGCTTCTCAAATCTCAGTGCAACCATCCATGGTGCACAAAGAGTTAATGCTACTACATGTTACCACAGCTGCATCGAATTTTTATGACACTTAAGCAAAATTGATCCACTTAAAAGTCACAAGCTTTAGAACTTTTAAAAATCTTTGTTTTACCAAGGTTCGATAAAGCTCATTAGAAATGTTAATGCGAACATCTGGGGTTGGAGGAAAAACTCTTCTAATCCAGTGGCAGTCGACATAATTAACCAAGAAATTACTTTGGAAGATCAGGGTGTTAATGAGATGATAGTCTCTTGTGTTTGGCATAAGAAAAAGAAATATATATATATATATATATAGTAACATGCAGGATTGGTGGAATATTAAAATACTCGGTTTTTTTTCTTTGATATAAAAGATTTTAACCTGTTGTCATATATGGTATCTTATACCATGCAATAGATATTGAGGCATCTCGCACTGCTCTTCTTGGGCAATGGCATGACCATCTTCCTTTCGAAGCAGTTGGGAATCTTTGCAGCAGCGAGAGATTGAAGATGTACTTGAATGTTTCTTCCAGTTGGTTGGCACAAGCTTTTCAATGCCCTACCAGGTACATCATCAGGACCTGATGCCTTGAGAGTAGTCACCTTCTTGTAAGATGTTCTAGCTGAGATTGGCCACAACTGAAGTGCCAGATGGCTGGAGGCTGGCAAATGATGTCTTGTATTCCAGAAAGACTCAGGCCTGCCCTGCTAATTGGTGGCCGTGTTTTGGCACCGGGATTTTAATGTTTAAAGAGCACCTGAAGTGAGGTTCAGTGCTCAATTATTAGCCCTACTTTGGGTTCTCGTTGAGCTTAGAACCCTGTCCTCATTTCAGTCTCATGTCATGTTTTGATTCTGGTCTTGGATATTCCAGCACTTGGGTGCTAACCATCCTTGCCAAGGTCACTCATCACAATAGAAGCAGATGGTCGTATGAGCAATCAAGCGAATCAAGAAGAGCCGCATCTCGAAACATCCTGACGTCGTGGCAGCAAGAAGTGTGGTCAATGCTTGTCATGCCGAACTTAGAAGGAGCGAAACAGAAGAGCTGAGAGACAAGTTCAAGACAGCAAAGAAAAATCTCTTTGCCACCTACGACCAACCGAAGGAAGAGGAACTAGCTGAGAGGATTAGAGAGGTAGAGGCTGCAAATGAAGACAAGCAGCATGGAGAAGCATGGCGCCTAGTCAACGAGATCAGTAGATGGAAGAAATCCCCATCAGGTCAAAAAAGTGGTAAAACAGCAGAGGACCGTGTCCAGACATGGTTTACCCACTTTAAGAACCTGCTGGGAAGCCCTCCAACGATCACAGAAGAAGAAGAGGATATACCCACGATACTAACATAAGTTGACATTGATGACGGTCCATTCACCATTAAGGAACTGACGAAGGCCAAATCCGCACTCAAACGGGGCAGGAGCACTGGTCCAGGTGGGATACCACCAGATATCCTGAAGGACTGCGACCTGGATGACATCTTGCTGGACATATGTAATACTGCACTGATGATAGGCGACAAATATATAAGACAAGCTTTTCACTGGAAATGTGACAATAATAATCCAATGCCAATACTTTCACATTGCCAGGTATATGTCAACACAATGATTGTCAACAGAATAAATGAATCCAATATAACCGAATATAACATATAATTTTACTGAGGATATTTCTGCATCATTTTTTACTACAGTGTTGTCTCAAATCTGGTACCAATGGCTAGTCAAAGTATTCCATTCTCAAAGCATTTGTTGTTGGAGTGAGATTTACTCCAACGGAATAATAATAGTCGGTCAGAGGCTAGAGGTTGGATTCAAGATTCAAGATCGTTCAATGCCATTTAATGTACACAGTGTAAAGGAGAAAAAAGTAATCGTTTCTCTGAAATAATTGTTGCTCTGGAGGCTCAATGGTTGTGAGTCTGAGAATCCAGGCTGAGGACTGGAGGCCTGGAGGAGGCCTGTCCTGGGGTTGGAGGCTTGTGTGTGCAAAGGGGTGAGAAGGTGGGAAAGGGGCTTGCTTTGCTGTCGTTGCTGCTGCTTGTGGTGTTCCATGTTGTGAATTTCGTTGTTGTTGCTGTTGGCACCAGTGCATGTGGCGACACTTGTGGGCTGAGCCCAGTACATCCTCGGGTGTTATTAACTCAAATAACGCATTTCACTGCATGTTTTGATGTACATGTGACAAAGCTGAATCCAGATCTATGCCACTGTTGAAAAGAATGCTATTTGAGTTTCTGTTGACCCCTTATGTGATGTGGTTAGATGTTCCTACTCGGTCAGGAGCACTGGCTGTAGTGTTGAAACTATAACCTGTATTCGTATAAGTTTCTGTGCTTTGCTCACTGTGTTCCACTTCGCACTAATACCATACCACCTTATTTTCACTTGTCTGTAAACCATGGAAGAGGCACAAAAATCGGATTATTAAAATGCCTAAACACAGAAGATTCTGCAGAGCAATACACAACAAAATGCAGGAGGAACTCAATAGATCAGGCAGTATCTATGGGGAGGAATATACACTTGACATTTTGGGCTGAGACCCTCAGCAATACCTAACTCATTTGGGGAAACTGACTGGGAAATTGCTTCGTGATCTCACAGTGGCCTGGAATCAATCCAACTTTTGTTGTGGGAACAAGAAGCTATGTAATCCTTGAAACCTCTGTGGTATTCTTCCAATTCCACCCCCCACCCCCAAAGGTCATTCTAGTGTAGTTGGCCAGTGGAAAAACTTTCAGGATATACTGGGCACATGCAAGAGAACAGGTGAAAGGGAACTGGTAGGTATAGAGTTGATGAGATTGCTTTGAAAGCTGGCATAGTATTAACAGATTCAGTAGTTCCCCACTGTGTCAGAAGAAAAAAATCAACATTGACTTGATATTGTTGGTTAATTTCAACAGAGTACAGTTAAAGATCAGCATATTATATTCTAATGTGGGATGTGATTCGTGTGAGCAAGACTTAGTTATTTCCCAACTCAAAGATGATGACTTGCTGCTTCTAGAACCACTGCATTTCAGTAGCGCACTTAGATTTTGACCAAGCTTGGATGAAGGGACACCAATATTTTAAGATCTTCCCTCCTGCGTCCTTTGAGAAAGGCAATTCCAAAGACTCTCAAACCTGCAGTTTTGCCTTACCTGCCTTAAGTGGACAATCCTTAGTTTTGAACAGTGACCGCTATTTCTTGCAGATAGATAAGTTTTATTTTTCCACATGTATATAGAAACATACAGTGAAATGTGTCCATCTGCATCAATGACAAACACAACTGAAAGAATATTTTAAGGCAACCTGCAAATGTCACCACACTTACAATGCCACATAGAATACCCAAAACTCACTGACCCTACCCTAACCGTACATCTTTGGAATGTGGGAGGAAACCAGAGCACCAGGAAGAAGCCTATACGTTCATGGGGAAAATGTACAAATCCCTTACAGACAGCAGTGGAAATCAAACTCCTATCGATGGTGCCTGGTTACTGTAAAGCAAGTGCACTAACCACTATTCTATCATGCCCCCCAAAAAAAGAAAATCTCCTCTCTGCGTCCGCCTTTTAAGATTCTTTTCAGGAGTGTATGTTTCAATTAAGTCCCATGTTGGTGTGTTAAGCTCTAATGAATACTTGTCTACCTTGTCCAACTTTCTGCATGATACCCTGTCTACTCCATGAATTATTAATTATATAATAAAAAATTCCTGGCATGGATACATTGTCTTTTGCAGAAAAGGTTGAATAAGGAGAAACCATATAACCATATAACAGTTACAGCACGGAAACAGGCCACCTCAGCCCTTCTAGTCCCTGCCGAACTCTTACTCTCACCTAGTCCCACCGACTTGCATTCAACCCATAACCCTCCATTCCTTTCCTGTCCATATATCTATCCAATTTAACTTTAAACGACAACATCGAACCTGCCTCAACCACTTCTGCTGGAAGCTCGTTCCACACAGCTACCACTCTCTGAGTAAAGAAGTTCCCCCTCATGTTACCCCTAAACTTTTGCCCTTTAACTCTCAACCCAGCAAGTCAGATAACAGCAGAGAGGGTAATTAAACAGCTAATGTTATGGGCTGAGGTCCTTCATCAGGACTGATGAAGGGTCTCGCTCAGAAGATCGACGGCTCTTTCTGTGCATTGCTCAAGATTTCCTGCATTTGCAGAATCTCTTTTTTATGGCTTGTCACAAATTCCAGGTATTAACTAATAAATATCTGAACTTCTATCAAAGTATGAGCATACATCTGTGTACAGACCAGTTATAAATGCCCGAGTCATGGACACCCATGCATACAAAGGGGCTCCTACTCAAAAGCCTGATGTACTTACATACATCTGTTCCTACAAGTAACAGACAAGAGAGCATCAACAGATGCTGGAAATCCAAGAAACACAAAAAATGCTGGAGGAACTCAGCAGGTTAGGCAGCATCTATGGAAAAAAGTGCAGATGACGTTTCAGGCTGAGACCGTTCAGCAGGGCTGGAGTGAAAAAAGATGAGGAGGGGATTTAAAATGTGGGGGGGGGGTGGTGGGAGAGAGAAACACAAGGTAGGTGAAACCAGGAGGGGGATGGATGAAGTAAATAGCTGGGAAGTTGATAGGTGAAGGAGATACAGGGCTGCAGAAGGGGGAGTCTGATAGGTGGGGATAGAAGGCTCTGGAAGAAAGAGAAGAAGGCAGGAGCACCAGAAGGAGGCAAGGAGATGAGGTTTGAGAAATTGATGTTCATGCCGTCAGGTTGGAGGCTACCCAGACAGAATATAAGGTATTGTTCCTGCAACCTGAGTGTGGTCTCATCACGACAGTAGATGAGGCCGCGGATTGACATATCAGAAAGGGAGTGGAAAGTGGAATAAAAATGGGTGTCCACTGTTTGATCCCATCTCTTCTGGCCGACGGAATGTAGGTGTTCGGTGACATGGTCTCCCAATCTATGCTGGGTCCCACTGATATATAGGAGGCCACACTGGGAACACTGGATACAGGATATGCCCCCAATAGACTCACAGGTGAAGTGTCGCCTTCACCTGGAAGGACTGCTTGGGGCCCTGAATGGTAGTGAGGGAGGAGGTTTAGGGGCAGGTGGAGCATTTGTTCTGCCTGCAAGGATAAGTGCCTGGAGGAAGATCAGTGGGGAGGGACGATTGGACAAGGGAGTCACGTAGGGAGTGATCCCGGCAGAAAGCAGAATGTGGGGAGGAGGGAAAGATGTGCTTGGTGGTGGGATCCTGTTGGAGTTGGCAGAAGTTGCGGAGAATTATGTGCTGGACGCAGAGGCTGGTGGGATGGTAGGTGAGGACAAGAGGAACCCTATCCCTGGTAGGGTGGTGGGAGGATGGGATAAGACAGACATGCATGAAATGGAAGAGATGCAAATAACAGAACCAGTTTCCTTTCTCTACTTTGAAAAATCATTTGTTCTTATTAGTATTGTGTGCTTTTGATGCCATTACGATATTGTGGAGGTATGGTAATCACATCGAGTTATTTTTCTGGAGAGAAATAAACAATCAACATTTCAAACCAAGACCCTTTATCAGGACTCTTCTCAATTTAGTCCTCTCCATAGACGTAGCCTAACTTACTGAGTTCCTCCTGTGTTTTGTGTATGTTGCTCAAGATTTCTAGCATCTGCAGGATTTCTTGCATTTACGAAGTTAGTTTTCTTTGTACTTTATCACACGGACAAAATTAACTAATTGGAGATCTGTTTAAAACAGGGGTTCCCAACCTGGAGTCCACAGACCACTCAGTTAATGGTTGGAGTTCATGGCATTAAAAAAGGTTGGAAACTCTTGGATTAAAAAGAAAAAAGGGTTCATTACTAGTGGACAGCCTGTACGAATGCCAATATGTTCCAGATGTAATCTCACCAGTGCCCTACATAAGTAAAGCTCTTTATGCATTCAATTTGTATTCAATAACAATCTCTTATCTTTCCTAATTATGTGCTGTTCTTGCACATAAGCCTTTGTCAAACTATGCACAGATCCCTAAGAGCTCTGTGATCCTTCATTTAGATAATATTTTCTTATTTTTCACTTTTTCCCACAGTATACTCCATTGACCTACCGTTTCCTGTTTTCTCTCTTGTTCCCTTTTCAAATAAAGGGGTTACATTTATTATTTTCCAATCTAATGTAAGCCTTCCTTGATTCTAGTGAGTCCTGGAAAGTTTAAAAGTAATACTTCAACTGTTTACCAAGTGATTTCATTTCAACACCTGGGATGAAGCCCACCAGGCCCCAGAGCCTTGTCAACACAGAGTTTGTTGAAGTAGGTTTTGTATACAAGCCTCTCAATTTTTTTAGATAGGACTTTATGGAGTTTATTACATATTTTATGTCTTTATATATTCTACCCTCTGTGAAGCATACAAAACTTGCTCTTGGCATTCTTGTGTTTGAGTCAGCTGTAGAAGCATTACCAGTCATAGTAGGTACCTTATGTTTATTTTCAAATTCCTTAGATTGTAGAACATTACAGCACAGCCCCTTCATCAAACAATGTCGTGTTGACCTTTTAACCCACTCTGAGATCAATCTAACCATTCCCTGACATAACCCTCTATTTTTCTTTCATCCATGTGCCTATCCAAGTGTCTCTCAAATGTCACTAATGAATGTGACTCCAGCACCATTCCTGGTAGAAATATTCTTGTCAAAACGTTTGTTTTCTTGTCAGCATTTATTTGCATGACCACGAAATTAGTAAGTCGTCATTTTAAATTCAGTTAGTGGCTTCTTTGTCATAATGTAAAGTTTTGTATGCATGTGTTAGGACTGATAGTATAGATCTTCTCATGAAGAATATTCACTTTTTAACAGTTCCACATACTTCCAAAGACACCAGATTCTGCAAATGCTGGAAATCTTGAGCAACACACATGAACAAACCATGTGTTGCTGCGTATTTCCATTTGTTAGAAGACTGATATGAATTTGGAATTTGTTAAACAGTGACATCAAGGCATATGGAGCAAATAACTCCAGTATGTCCTCACTGGTCGAATTACCCACCTCCAAGGTTGAATGAAGAATCCCTCATTATTTGCTATAAAATGTTCATGTAGTTAATGAAAGTAGTCGCTGTTTATCTGATGGTTAGTACTGTAGTCAGTCCTACAATCTTCACTACTGCAAGAGTGGCCACTTATTTATGCTTGTCATATCATGGATTCTGTCATTGGTATTAGTAGTAGTACAGTCAGTTCAGTCTGATGGTCTCCGAAGGAGTTGCCTATTGGTGAGTTCTCAGGTGGATGTAGAGGCCGATCTGGGATCCACATGTTCTGGTGTAGTATAGGCAAGAGTCCTCCAAATAGACCACAACCTTGTCATTGGGTTTGGAGGCTTGTGCCCTCAATGACTCAGACAGCTGTATTGGTTCGAGTCAGGGTTTTATTCTGTCTGGGTAGCCTCCAACCTAATGGCGTGAATATCGATTTCACGAACTTCTGGTAATGCTCCCCACCCCCCTCTCCTTCACCATTCCCCATCCCCTTTTCCCTCTCTCACCTTATCTCCTTGCCTGTCCATCATCTCCCTCTGTGCTCCTCCCCCCTTTTCCTTCTTCCATGGTTTTCTGTCCTTTCCGATTGGATTCCCCCTTCTCCAGCCCTGTATCTCTTTCATCAATCAACTTCACAGCTCTTTACTTCCTCATCTTTTTTTCTCCAGTCTCAGTCCGAAACGTCGACTGTACTCTTTTCCATAGACGCTGCCTGGCCTGCTGAGTTCCTCCAGCATTTTGTGCATGTTTCTTGGATTTCCAGCATCTGCAGATTTTCTCTTGTTTATGATTTGGGTCTTGGTAGGGTCACCCATGCCAAATAGGGGGTAGAGGCCAGGCTAAGAATGGTCCACTGTTCCTCCAGGTTTAGGGGTTCGTCTCAGGGCCAACTACCCAGACTGGTCACAAAAAAAAATTACGGAAACAGCAGTGAAGAATCCTTCAACATCTGAGTGCAACATCTGAGTCTCCACCCCGAAACCGCATGAATGACTGTGGTGTAAACTAAGCTACTGACTTGATGAAGGAAACCATGAGCACTGCCAGGAATGGAGGGCCTTCATAATCTGTTGTGTAATGGACAGTAGAGATTGGGCAAGAGTAAGTTGTGGCTATGGTTAGTGATTGGGCCTTTTGCTTTTTAAAAAGACGACTAGTATTAAAATCCGAGTGATTAAAATAAATCCATTTTTCAATATTGCAATTTTCTCTACTACAAGTCATGGATGTACAACTGGATTTAAATCTGAGTGGTTAAAGTACATCCAACTCCATCAGTGCTGAAGGACCTTCTTGGATTCTGTCAGAAAGAAGCCCATAGCTGGTGCATGTAAAGCAGATACACTGAGGTTTCTATAGTAATTCTCCAAAGACACTGCGCGATTTCAAAATGTTAATCTATTTGCCTAACCGCAGCATTGACCTTGCAGCTGCTTTTGGAAGAAGTTGCGCTGCTGTGTAAATGTTAACATGGTATTTGAGCTGACTTCAAAGTCAATGCTCTGCAAGTTCCAGTGAATGTCACTGCCAGTTCCCCAAGCTATAAGCGTACACTTTATTAAGAATGTCGCATTTCTGCTTCCAGGTGCCTGCAACCACCTGTCTATTTTTGTTATCAATGTACCCAGGTCCAATGATCTTTCTGTTGATTGAGTTTTTCCCTTCACTTCAGGGAAGTGAAATGTGGTGTAAGAGCACATAGAATCAGCAAAGGCAATGTGAAATAGCCTTTCACATGTCACCTATCTCGTAACTATTCATCTATCTCGTAACTATTATACATACTCCTAAAGACATGAGATTCTGCAAATGCTGGAAATCTTCAGCAGCACATACAAACTAGGTGTTGCTACGCATTTCCATTTGTAAAAAGATTGATAGGAAATCAGAACTCTTGCGCAGATTAAAATTGGTGCTCAATCTATTTTTTTCTTTATTTCGAGATACAGCACAGTAACAGTCGCTTCCGGCCAAATAAGCCCACACCACCCAATTACATCAATATGATTAATTAACTTACGAATTAGCCTACTTTAGAATGTAGGAGGAAACCTATGTGGTCATGAAGAGATCGTACAAACTCCTTACAGACAGGAGTGGATTTGAATCGTTGTTGCTGACGCTGCAATAACATTGCACTAACCATTCCCTAGCCAGCCGGTGGTACAGTGGCATCTGGTCCAGACTTCGGGGTGAGTGGTCCCGGGTTCGAATCCGGCAGGCTGTTTGCATGCTTTCCATCTGTGCTGGGTTGAGCATCGAACTAGCAACTCAGCCTCATAAAAAAACAGAC
Source organism: Mobula birostris (assembly GCF_030028105.1). NCBI lineage: Eukaryota > Metazoa > Chordata > Chondrichthyes > Myliobatiformes > Myliobatidae > Mobula > Mobula birostris. Next base: position 230,872,041 of record NC_092370.1, on the reverse strand, counting down.
AAAAATGCTAAAGAAATGGCAAGGCGAGGAAAGGAACAACAACCGATACCCTACTGTGCCAGCCAATCACTGCTCTTTTAAAGTCTCACGTTGGTAAAGTGTTGTTAACCAGTGACATCAAGGCATGTGGAGCAAATCCCCCCAGTATGTCCTCACTGGTCGAATAGCTTCAAGATTTATTTTCCTTAGTTTCTGTGGGCAGGTGACTAATAACAAAATCATTGATCTGTGTTTCTGCGGGTCTCTAATCCAAAGAGTTTGCAAAGCCTATGAAAATCCAAATAAAGCATTTTGAAGTGTAATCATTGTTGCATTATAGTAATATAGTGTAATGTTGCAAGATCAAGGACCTCATTAAGACCATGCACTCTTCTTGCTACTACCATTGGGAAGGAGGTATAGAAGCTTGGGCTTTCTCGCTACCAGGTTCCTGAACACTTATTACCCTAAAGCCATGAGGCTTCAGACCTGCCAGGGATCACTTTACACGACACAACTCTGAACTGATTCTCCAACCTCTAGACTCACTTTCAAGGACTCCTTAATACTTGTTTTCTCATCGTATCTGTCATTTGCACAATTTGCCTTATTTTGCACATTGGGTTGTTTGTCAGTCTTTACGGATGATTTTCATAAATTCTATTGTATTTATTGTCCTGTAAATGCCTGCAAGAACTCTCATGGTAGTATATGGTAACATACCCTCAGTGGCCGTTTTATTAGGTACCCTCCTGAGTGCATTTTTATGGTCCTCTGCTGCTGTAGCCCATCTGCTTCAAGATTTGACATGTTGTGCATTTCGAGATGTCCTTCTGCACGACCACTGTTGTAATGTATAGTTATTTGAGTTACTGTTGCCCTCCTGGCAGCTTGAACCAGTCAGGCCATTCTCCTCGACCTGTCTCATTAACAAGGTATTTTCGCCCTCAGAACTGCCGCTGACTGGATTTTTAAAAATTTTTTTACACCATTCTCTGTAAACTCTAGAGATTATTGTGTGTAAAAATCCACAGTTCAGCTGTTTCTGAGACATTCAAACCACCCCATCTGACACGTGCAATCATTCCACAGTCAAAGTCACATTGATGACAATTCTTCTCTGTTCTGGTGTTCAGTCTGAACAACAAGCAAACCCATTCACCATGAGGCTCCCCAGTAGAGTAGCAGTTAGAGTGACGCTGTTACATCTTGGGGCGACAGAGTTCGGTGTTCATTTCCGGCATCCTCTACAAGATTGTTTGTGTGCCCATCCCATGTACGCATGGGTTTCCTCCAGGTTCTCCGGTTTCCTCCCACAGTCCAAAGATGCACCGGTGCAAAGTTCAAAGGACATTCATTATCAGTATGTATATAGACAGAATACAGCTCTGAGATTCATCTTCCCGTGGGCAGCCACAAAATAAAGAAACACTTTGGAATCTGTTCAAGGAAACATCAAACACCCAGCTTTTGAAAAAAGAACAAATTGTGCAAACAGCTAAAAGCAAGCAAACAACACATAGAACGTCAAACCTGGAGTCCAGTAGTATTCAGTTTAGTTCAGTACTGTGGCACACCACTAGCCCTCTGCAGGTTAATTGGTCATTGTAAATTGTCCTGTGATAAGGCGAGGGTTAAATCGGTGGGTTGCTGGGCAGCATGGCTCAAAGGAATTGAACAGCCTGCTCCGTGGTGTATCTCGAACTGAATAAATGTCTGCATGCTTTATGCACTGAACTGCCACATGATTGGCAGGTTATTAAGGACCATTATTAAGGACCTCCAGCACCCAGGGCATGTCCTTTTCTCACTGTTACCATCAGGTAGGAGGTCAAGAAGCCTGAAGGCACACACTCAGCGATTCAGGAACAGCTTCTTCCCCTCTGCCATCTGATTCCTAAATGGACATTGAACCCTTGGACATGACCTCACTTTTTTAATATATATCATTTCTGTTTTTTGCAAGATTTTAAATCTATTTAATATACATATACTATAATTGATTTACTCATTTATTATTATTATTTTATTTTGTTTTTTTTCTATGTTGTATATTGCATTGAAATGCTGCTAATTTAACAGATTTCACATCACATGCCGATGATAATAAACCTGATTCAGATTCGGAGATTAAATAAATTTTCTTTTGACTTAGAATCATGGAACCCAATTTGCACATTTCAAGCTCCCTTGAAAAGTAACATAATAATGATGGTGTAATCTAATTTTAAGGATGTTGGTTGAGGAATAAGTATTGACCAAGCCTACTCAATATATCTCCCTTGCTCTTCAATATAGTGCCTCAGTTCCTCATGCAGTCATCAGAAAGGAGGGGTGGGCCTCGGCTTCAGATCTCACCTAAATATTAGCACCACTTTACTCCACTGGAGTCCTCCATTCATGCCCTAGAAATGTCCACTAGGAATATGTGCATATGTATAATACACCACATATGGTCTTGTTTTTTGGTTTCGGGGTATTTAAGAACATAGAACAGAGCACTGTACTGGCCCTTCAGCTCACAATGTTGAGCAAATCTTTAAACTTACTCCACGATTAATCTAACCCGTCACTCCTAGATAGCCCATAATGCTCCATTTTTCTTTCATCCATGTGACTAAGTTTCTCAAAATCTTTAAGGTATTTACCTCTACAGCCACTGGTAGCAGTACATTCCAAGCACTTAATCAGTGTATATGAAAATAAACTGCTTTCGCTATCTCCCCTGAACTCACCTTAAAATGATGTCTTCTGGTAGTAGCCATCACCGACCCTGGAGGAAAGGTGGTAACTCTGCACTCTATCTATGCTTATACTGTATGCCTCTTCTTTGAGACTGCATCTTTGAACTCTTATGGAGATCACACAAGGGCTTTTCTCTTTGGAGCAAACGAAGATGATAGGAAGCAGAGATAGAGCGGACAGCCAGAAACTTTCTCCTCGGGCAAATATGGCTAATACAAGGGAGCATAACTTCAGTGTGTTTGGAGGAAAGTATAGGGGTCACGTGAGATGCAGGTTTTCTTGCACAGAGTGGTGGGTCCATGGAATGCACTGGTAGTAGAGGCAGATGTATTAGGAACACTTGAGAGATTCTTGGGCACTTGGATGAAAGAAAAATGGAAGGCATGTGGGAGGGAAAGATTAGATTGACCTTGGAGTAGGTGAAAGGATCAGTACAACATCGTGGGCCAAAGGATCTGAACTGTTCGATGAAAAAATTCATAAGCAAGACACTGAGCTATGTTTCCAAGCTGCTTTCTGAACAGGGGTACTGACCTTTGAGCATGAGTGACTGTGTCTGAAAACTAGTTGGTTTTAAACACTGGGAGGTAGTGATGATTTTTCGTGTCTTTTGATGAAGGTCATTGCTTTGGAAGCTCTTATAGCAACTGCAGCGTGAAATGTCACTTTGGGGTTAAATTTGTACTGGTAGCTACAACAGCAGAAAATTACCATTTAACTTTTTGAAAAAATGTTGAAGTTTGCAGGTTGATTGTCTACTGAGGTGGAAATTAATCCAAATAAGAAATTAAAGCAGGTGGAGATGAACATGGACAATGTAGGCTCAAGCATAATGATGGCGATGGAAAGTCCTGATAAGGATCTCAGCCCGAAACGTTGACTATTCATTCTTCTCCATTGATGCTGCATGACCTGCTGAGCTCTTCCACTTTTTTTTTGCTCTGGATTTCTAGTACCTGTAGAAGGTCAGGAAAAGAGAGGTTTGAGAAGAAGAATGATTATTTTTTAAATTGGAGACTGATCAACTGGAAAAGGAAAAAAAGAGATATCAAAGATAGAAATAGAGCTGTTTCCAAAGATTGCAAGCAAAGGAGTCGTCATTTAGCACTGTCGTCACTTTGCTCCATCCCTTCTCTAGTCCTAATCCTAATTCTACTACTTTCCAGGTTTATTTGTTCCAGTGTTACTCACAACAAGCTGGAGGAACTCAGCAGGTCAGGCAGCACCCGTGGAAAAGATCGGTCGACGTTCCGACCCGAAATGTCGACTGATCTTTTCCACGGGTGCTGCCCGACCTGCTGAGTTCCTCCAGCTTGTTGTGAGTGTTGCTTTGGCCCCAGCATCTGCAGATTATTTTGTGTTTTTGTTCCAGTGTTAGTACCTATATCTTCAACTGTCAAAGCTCCAGGTTTCCCTTCCTAATCCTTACCAATGTTTTATTTTAGTCTCCTCCCATTTAAGTCTCTTAAGACTTGTTTCAATGTTCATGTTCAGTACTCTAATATCTCTTTTGACTAGGTGTCATGGTAGATTGGGTGATAAAGAGAGCTTTTGCTACATTGGTCTTCATAAAGCAAGGTATTGAGTACAGAATCTGGGATGTTATATAAATTGCTATGTTGTATAAATTTCTAGCGTGGCCTAATTTGAAGTATTGTGTTCAGTTCAGGTCACCTACCTACAGGAAAAATATCAAAAATATTAGAAGAGTACAAAGAAAGGATGTTGTCGGGACTTGAGGACCTGAGTTATAGGGAAAGGTTGAGTAGGTTAAGATATTATTCCTTGGAGCATAGGAGAATGAGGGGAGATTTGGTAGAGGTATACAAAATTATGAGGGCTATAAATAGGATAAATGCAAGCAGGATTTTTCCACTGAGTGTGTGTGAGACTGGAGCTATATGTCATAGGTTAAGGGTGAAGAGAAAAATACTTAAGGAGAACCTGAGGGGGAGCTTCTTCACTCAGAGGGTGGTGGGACAAGCTACCAGTGGAAGTTATGGATGTGGGTTTGATTGCAACATTTAAGAGAAGTATGGATAAGTAATGAAAGGGAGGTGTATGGAAGGCTGAGTCCAGGTGTGGGTCAATGTGACAAAGCAGAAGAACTGTTTCGCACCAACTAGATGGGCTGAAGGGTCTATTTTGTGCTGTAGTACTTTATGACTCTACGTTAAATTTTATTTGGCACGCTGCTATTAAGAGCTTTGGGTGTTCTGCTATAGGCCCCTATAGTAAATGCTAGTTGGTGACATTGGTTGTCAGGTTATGATAGCTTTATATAATTATTGATTCATTTTAGCTGAAGTAAAGTTGAGTACGAAAGAGTTGAAATTCTGTGGGTGGTTGACTTACCTTTGGGGGTATACAACTCAAAACAAAATGACACTGGACAGGGGCATCAAACTCTTTGCAGCTAGTATCGATCCGCTGCAGCAAAGCAACAAATTTCCCATCATATGTCAATGATAATAGATCTGATTATGAAAGTCTTTCATGGGAATTGCAGTGGAAGCCCAGTAGAATTTTAGATGTTGGGTCTGTACCACAGGAGGGAAAGTGGAATGGAAAAACCGAGGTATCCTGCTGGGTCTTGAGGACATTGGAGTAATTGTATATCAGACACCAGTCTGACATCAGCTGAACTATGACAGAGTTCTGGGCAATGTATGGTAGGAAAATTTGATGACCTATCCAAGCTATCAGAGAGTTATTAGATTCACTGAAAGATGAGAGATTAAAATTATTTGGACTAAAGGAGATTTGTTCTCTTTTACGCAGTGAAGAATAGTTAAAAGCACGAGAAATGGTTTTGAAGATAAGATGTAAAGGCATGAGTAAACCATATGATCCTTTGAGCCTGCTTAAGATTTTAATAACATCATGGCTGCTTTGATTCTTTCCCATACCTAAAATCCTTAATTTTTACTGCTATCCAAAAATCCATCTGTCTTACTATGTATGTACTTGGACAAGTTTTAAAAGCCCTCTGTGATAAATTTTGATAGAAGAAATTATGATTCATCTCAGTATTAATATGAGACTCCTTTGCTAGTTCTCTACTATTCTTACAAAGTGGATATTCTCACCTTTTCTCTGCACCTCCTTCACCTCTCTATACCCCAGTTATTATCTTTTTGCCTTCTTGCTATTCCGAGAAAGATTACAAATAAGTTCCTCCTGCATTTTCTGTATTGCTGTGGATATCTAGCATCTGCAGAATCTCGTGTATATCTGTAGAGGGGAATAAGCATTCGTCTGCCTTCTCCCCATAACCTATCATGCCCTTACTAATCAAGAACCTATCAACCTCCATTTTAAACATACCCAATAGCTTGGCGTCCACAGCCATCTGTGACAAAGAGTTCCATAGGTTCACCACTCTTTGGTTGAAAGATTCCTCCTCTAAAGCAATGTCCTTTGATTCTGAAGCTGTGCTCTCTGGTCCTAGACTCCCCCACCATTGGAAACATTTTCTCCGTCTCCGATTGATCTGGGCCTTTCTATATTCAATAGATTTCAATGAGATACCCCCTCATTTTACTGAACGCCAGTGATTACAAGCCCAGAGCCTCAAACACTCATCATAACCCATTCATCCCCAGTATCATTCTCATGAACCTTCTCTGTATACTCTCCATTGGCTGCAAAACTTTCCTTAGATAAGGGGCCCAAAACTACCCATAATACTCTAAATGTTGTCTGATCAATGTATTATAAAGTCTAGGCGTTACATCATTGCTTTTATATTCTAGTCCTTTCGAAATGAGTGCTAACATTGCATTTCCAGTAAGATGACAATGTGTTCAGACACGGTGGCCTCTTGGAGGCCAACCAAAAGCATTTTTTCCTTTGTTAAATGGCTTTTTTATGATAGCAAGACAATGCGGGACTCCAAGAGCTTCAGGTACTGCAAGTCTACCCCATCAGGGAGCTGCTCGTTGGCGGAGGTGTTGAACGGTGCAGACCGTGTCCCAGCCTGCTACAGGAAGGCATCAGAGGCACTGGAGTTGGTATGCAAAGACAACATCATTGTCTTAGATATTTTATCTTGTGATCGGACACTGTTGGACGTTGATAATGTAAAATGCCGCAGGCCTGTTTCCTTTGTTTGGTGGCATGTCACATTGTGGGGAAGCTACGTAGTGAGGACTAGTCTTCAAGCCACGGGCTTGCCTGCTGCTGCAGTCTAGCAGAGGAGACACTAGAGGCGGTGTAGCGTGCTCAGTTGGAGACTGGCCTCTTCCATTGGTGCTGCCCTCCAGTCTTCGATCGGTGGAATGATAAGCTGGATTGCGTGTGTCTGCACACTGCGCACTGCCAGCAATTGTACCATCAATTTGCAGGATATGTTGCTCAGGGACTTGGGCTATGTATATGTTTTTTTTTTGCTCACGATTTTGAATGTGCTGTGTATGTTTTGCACTTTGGCCCCACCCCAGAAGAACGCTGTTCCATTCGGCTGTATTCATGCATGGTTAAATGATAACTAAACTTGAATTTGATTTGAATTGGTTTGATTTATTTTCCTTATTAATGACTTAACCTGCAAGTTAACTTTTAGGAAATCCTGCATGAGGACTCCTAAGTTCTTCTGATTTCTGAATTTTCTCCCATTTAGAAGATAGTCTGTTCCCCTCTTCCTTCTACCATAGTGCATAGCTATCCCTGGTCCCACCAACCTGGGACAGCCCAACATCCACGAACACTGTTCAGCACCTGTCCATGTTGCTGGCCTTTGAGCATGTAGCGAAGGTCCATGAATCCGAAAGTCTTTCGTCATTACCCTTCTGAGATCCTGCTCCATCGAGGGCAACAGAATTGAATTCTGACAGTGGGGAGAACATACTGTTGCTGCAATAGATGGTTCAAGCAACAAGGAATGTGCTTCTAGTCTTGTAAATACAGTGGAGTTGAAAAGAGAACATCTGTGGTGGTTTAAGTACCCTCATTTACAATGACTGGTTACATTTCTGTGGAACACAATATAATTGGTGGCTTTTAACTCATGGGATTTATCAATAGTATTAATCCATAGTCAGCATTAGTCTATAGAGGAAAACTAGCTCCATTTCGAGAGAGGCAATTAAATCACTCAGCAATTAAACACCAAGTAACTAATAGCATTGATCTTAGGATACCTTATCCTTGAAGGATCCAGTCAGGAAAAACTCTTGTAACATTAATTTTACTGTTGCCTGGTTGCGAAAATTTATTCAATCTCCTTTCTCTGTATTGAAATATATTTCTCCTCCATTTATTTAAGTCTTCTTTATCCTGCAGGCCGTCTTCTGGCTGGGGATGCAGTCAGGCAGTTGACAACGGAGTCTATTTCAAAGCTGGTGAACCAGCCAGGGGTGACTTTCTGTCAGAACTTTCTGCCTATATATTAGTACAATATAACCAGGCCCTTTAGCCCATGATGTTATGCTGGCTTTTTAAACTTACTCCACGATCAATCTAACCCTTCCCTCCCACATAATTTTCCATTTTTCTTTCATCCAAGAGTGTCTTAAGATTCTGCAGAAGCTGAAAGTCTTGAGTCGTGCACAAAGTGCTGTTGGAACTTAGCAAGTAAGGCAGCATCTCTGAAGGAAAATGAACAGGTGAAGGCTTTCGGCCTAAAAGGTCATCTCATAAACGCAGATGTCGATCCTAATGAAAGTTTCATAAGACCACAAGATATAGGAGCAGAAGTAGGCCATTCGGCCCATTGAGTCTGCTCCTCCATTCAATCGTGGGCTGCTCCATCAGGCCTTCTCTCTTTCAGATGTCAGATACATCTGCCATGTCACCCAATTAATCATTCTTAATTCCTGAGTGGGAAAATGCTTCTGCTTAAACAAATAAAATTGTTAGAAGAAGAAGAATTCTAGGGTAATCTAAGTATTTATGGTCATTTATTGTTGAAGGCCCCAGTCTTTGCACTTTCCCCATTAGACCATGGAGCAGAAGTAGGCCATTTGGCCAATTGATTCTGCTCTGCCATTCAATCATGTGCTGATCCAATTCTTCTGGTCATTCCCAGTCTCCTGCCTTCTCCCCATACCCTTTGATGCCCTGGCTAATCAAGAACCTATCTATCTCTGCCTTTAATGCACCCAATGACTTGGCCTCCACAGCTCCTCGTGGCAACAAATTCTACAGATTTACCACCCTCTAACTAAAGTAATTTCTCCGCATCTCTGTTCTAAATTGACATTCTTCAATCCTGAAGTCACGCCTTCTTGTCCTAGACTCCTCTACCATGGGAAGTAACTTTGCCATATCTAATCTGTTCAGGTCTTTTAACATTCGGAATGTTTCTATGAGAACCACACCCCCCCCCCCCCCCCACCATTCTCCTGAACTCCAGGGAATACAGCCCAAGAGCTGCCAGACTTTCCTCATTCAGTAAACCTTTCATTCCTGGAATCATTCTTGTGAATCTTCTCTGAACCCTCTCCAATGTCAGTATATCCTTCCTAAAATAAGGAGTCCAAATCTGCACACAATACTCCAAGTGTGGTCTCATGAGTGCCTTATAGAGCCTCAACATCACATCCCTGCTGTTATATTTATACCTCTAGAAATGAATGCCAATATTGCATTCACCTTCTTCACCACCGACTCAACCTGGAGGTTAACCTTTAGGGTATCCTGCACAAGAACTCCCAAGTCCTTTTGCATCTCTGCATTTTGAATTCTCTCCCCATCTAAATAATATTCTGCTCATTTATTCCATCAAAGTGCATGACCATACACTTTCCCACATTGTATTTCATTTGCCACTTCTTTGCCCATTCCTCTAAACTATCTAAGTCTCTCTGCAGGCTCTCTATTTCCTCAACACTACCCACTCCTTCACCTACCTTTGTATCATTGGCAAATTTAGCCACAAATCCATTAATACCATAGTCCAAATCACTGACATAGATCGTCAAAAGCACCGGTCCCAAAACCAACCCCTCTGGAACTCCAGTGGTAAGCGACAACCAGCCAGAATAGGATCCCTTTATTCCCACTTTCTGATTTCTGCCGATCAACCAATGCTCCATCCGTGCTAATAACTTCCTTTTAATTCCATGGCCTCTTATCTTGCTAAGTGGCACCTTGTCAAAGGCCTTCTGAAAATCCAAGTACGCCACATCTATTGCATCTCCTTTGTCTACCCTGCTTGTAATTTCCTCAAAAAATTGCAGTAGGTTAGTCAGGCAGGATTTTCCTTTCACGAAACCCTGCTGGCTTTGGCCTATCTTGTCATGTGTCCGCAGGTACTCCGTAACCTCATCCCTAACAGTCGATTCCAACGACTTCCCAACCTCTGATCTCCAGGGTAGCAGGTCTATAGTTTCCTTTTTGCTGGCTCCCACCCTTCTTAAATAGCGGAGTAATATTTGCTATTTTCCAATCATCTGGTTCAATGCCAGAATCTATCGATTCTTGAAAGATTATTGTTAATGCCTCCGCAATCTCTCCAGCTACTTCCTTCAGAACCTGAAGGTGCATTCCATCAGGTCCAGGAGATTTATCCACCCTCAGACCATTAAGCTTCCGGAGCACCTTCTCAGTCGTAATTTTCACTGCGCATACTTTACTTCCGTGACACTCTTAAATGTCCGGTATACTGCAGATGCCTTCCATTGTGAAGACTGATACAAAATACACATTCAGTTCCTCTGCCATCTCTGCATCTCTCATTACAATATCTCCAGCGTCATTTTCTATTGGTCCTATATCTACGCTCAAATCTCTTTTACCGTTTATATACTTTAAAAAAGCTTGTAGTATCTTCTTTGATATTAGTTGCCAGCTTCCTTTCATAATTCATTTTTTTCCTTCCTAATGACCTCCTTAGTTTCCTTGTGCAAGTTTTTAAAAGCTTCCTAATCCTCTATCTTCCCACTAGCTTTAGCTTCTTTGTATGCCTCTCTTTTGCTTTTACTTTGGCTCTGATTTCACTTGTCAGCCATGGTAGTGTCCTTCTTCCATTCAAAAATTTCTTCTTATTTGGAATATATCTGTCTTGCACTTAATTCATTTTTCACAGAAGCTCCAGCCATTGCTGCTCTTCTGCCCTTCCTGCTATTGTCGCTTTCTAGTCAACTTTCGCCATTTCCCCTCTCATGCCATTATAATTTCTTTTATTCCACTGAAATACCAACACATTGGAATTTAGTTTCTCCTTCTCAAATTTCAAAGTGAACTCTATCATATTGCGATCACTGTTCCCAAAAGGTTCCTTAACCTTAAGCTCTCTTATCATCTCCGGATCATTGCACAACACCCAATCCAGCATAGCCGATCCCCTAGTGGGCTCAACAGCAAGCTGTTCTAAAAAGCCATCCCTTAGACATTCTACAAATTCTCTCTCTTGAGGTCCAGTACTGACCTAGTTTTCCCAATCCACTTTCTTGTTAAAATCCCCCAACAATTATCATGACATTGCCCTTCTGACACATCTTTTCTATCTCCTGCTGTAATTTGTAATCCACATCCTGGCTGCTGTTAGGAGGCCTGTATACAACTGCCAATAGGGTCCTTTTACCCTTGCCATTTCTTAACTCAACCCATAGAGACTCTATACCTTCCAATCCTATGTCATCCCTTTCTAATGATTTAATATTGTTTCTTATAAACAGGCCACAACACTCCCTCTGCCTACTAACCTACCTTTCTGATACATCGTATATCCTTGGATGTTCAGCACCCAATGGCAGCCACCCTTTAGCCAAGTTTTAGAGATGGCCACAGCATCATACTTGCCAATCTGTAGGTGAATTTCAAGATCTTCCATTTTCTTTCTTGTGCTGCGTGCATTCAAATACAACACTTTCAGTCCAGTATTTGTTGCTTTCTGTTGTAAATCATCCCGCCTACTGTGATTATGCCTCATCTCCTGCCTGTCCTTCCTATCATCTCTGTTGCACACTGTCTTTGATTTATTTCTGTTTTCCTGTTTTCCCCTTCCTCAGCCCTGTCACTCCAGTTCCCATCTCCCTGCCAAATTAGTTTAAACCCTCTCTAACAGCTCAATTAAACCCACATGTTAGGATATTGGACCCCTTTGGGTTCAGTTGTAACCCATCCTTTTTGTACAGGTCGTCCTTCCCCAGAAGAGGCCCCAGTGATTTAAGAACCTGAAGTCTTACCCCTCAACAGTCACTCAGCCACCCATTAATAAGCTGGATCATGCTATTCTTGCGCGTGCTAGCACGTGGCACAGGGAGCATCCTGAAATTATCACCCTGGAGGTCCTGCTTTTCAGCTTCCTACCCAAATCCCTGAATTCTCTCTTCAGGACCTCCTCCCTTTTTCAACCTATGTCATTGGTACCAACGTGTGCCAAGACTTCTGGCTGCTCACCCTCTCCCTTCAGAGGGAATCCCCTATGACTACTGCATTCCTCATCTTCTTCTCTCCCTTCTGCACCACAAAACCAGACTCAGTGCCAGAGACCCGGTCGTTGACCCAATGACACATTCAGCCATTTTCATCAGAGATGATGCCGAGGCATGTCTAGTCCAGGGGTATTTATACTCAACTCCCATTGTCAATCCCTCCTGATTGGTTCGTCCTCAACCAAATAGGTTTCTGCTGTCCCACTTCGTTTAAAATCATATTCCAGTTTTTACTTAGAGCAAGACCTACGTCTTTGTTGAAATTCACATTCTCTAGTCTTATTTCAATGACTTCCTTCACCAGGCAGTCCCAAAAGCCACTGGCACAGCAGAGTGGTTTTGTGCTGTCAGTCAATCCTGTGGTCGTTGTGCGTGCTGTGTTCTACTACCACGGATTTCTCCAGGAAACCCAAATGTATACACCTCCTATATCCCTTGACGCAGGTTTCCACCGTGTGCCCCATCTGACTGATACACACTGCTCCACATTCACAGGGAATCCTGTTAACGCCAGCTGTCCTGAGACCCAGGTCATTTTTTACTCACATAAACTGGGAGTGGCGCTTCCTCGTGGGTTTGTGGATGGCATTGATCCGGTATTTCTTCCAGATCCTGGTGATCTTTCCAGGAACTGTGGAAATATAGGGAAGACCAGCGGTAGCAATGGATTCCTCCTCATTGTTAGTTTTCCCAGTTTTTTCTGGTTTTTTAAAAGTTAACTGTTTATTCCCCTCCATAGATGCTGCCTGACGTGCAATGAGACACTTTAATGTCCTTAATAGATCTTCTTCTACCACCACTCCAGCAGCCCTCCATTCACCCATCACTCTCTGTTTATTTAAAAACAACACCCTGACATCCCTCATTTGCTTTCTTCTAATCTCCTTCAAGTTATATCTTCATGTATTAGCCATTTCCACCCTGGGAAAAATTCTTTTGAGACTGGCTAACTACGTATCAAATGCTACTTGTATTAAGCCTTTCATTCTGGGAAAAAATTCTTTCATTTTTCGGAACCCCCTGTGGACTCTCTCCAGGGCCAGCATATATTTCCTTAGATATTGAATCCAACCTCACTCACGATATTCCAGATGCAGTCTGACCAATGGCTTGTAAAGCCTCAGCAGAACATTCTTGCCTTTATATTCTAGTTCCCTCAAAATAAATTAGATGTATGCTTTCACTACCTTCATGGAAAAGTCACGTCTGATTTTTCACATCCTTTCAGATAGAATATATAGACCATAAGATATAGGAGCAGAAATAAACCATTTGGCTCTGCTATTTCATCATGGCCACTCCATTTTTTTCTTGGCCCCAATCTCCTGCCTTCTCCCTGTATCCCTTCATGCCCTGACTAATCAGGAATCTATCAACCTCTGCCAGTGACTTAGCCCACATAGCCGCATGTGGCAACAAATTCCACAGATTTACCATCCTCTGGTTAAACAAATTCCTCTTCATCTCCACTCTCAATGGATGGCTCTCTATTCTGCAGCTGTGCCCTCTGGACTTAGACTACCCCCCTCTGCAGTATTTATAGTTATTCTGAAAACAGGCTGCTGGATCTGTCAATCCCTATTTTCAAACTCCTTTTTGTTTCAATAGAGTAGGACAGTTGCATGTGCCTTCACCAAATTGTTCAAGCTTTTCTGTGATCTGCTGAATTTTAGGAGATGAGACTAATGCATCCACTAATTCAGTGACTACCTTTCTGAGTAGTCCTATTTTTTTACAGACATCAATTTTAACTTCATTGCTTTGAAAAATTATAACTCTTTATTTGTCTCAGAACAGTTGGCACATGCATGAAAGAGAAATGAAGGGCTTTGCAGGAGGGAAGGGCTAAATTGATCTTGGAGTAGGTTTTAGGGCTAAACATCGAGGCTGAAGGGTTTGTACTGTGCTGCACTGTTTTATGTTCTATTTTCTATGTAATTGGTTTTTACGAAACCCATACTGTCCTGTGCTTTGTGACCTCCAGCAACCTCCAGAATATTAGCTTCCCATTTGCTCCGTGATTACTTCCTCAACAAGGACATGGTAAACTTCAACCTCCTACTCTAAGGCTCATACCAGGTTGCTCTCTTTCAACTCTACCACTGACCACTTTGTTGCTGAGTTGTCACCCAGACATTCTTTTGGTGCAACACACACGAAACACTGGAGGAACTCAGCAGCTCAGGCAGCGCCTATGGAGGGAAATGAAGTGTCGACGTTTCAGGCCGAGCCCCTTTCCCAGATGTATGTGCTGCTGACTTGCTGATTTTCTCCAGCATTTCGTGAATGTTGTTCAGAATTTCTGGTGCCTGAAGAGTTTGTGGTGCAGGTTTATTATTGTCATGTGTGCTGAGGTACAGAGAACAATAAGCCATCCATACAGATCATTTCAAAACATAAAGAAGTTAAGATAGTATAGAAGGAAAAGAAATAACAGAATGCAGAATTAAATGTTGCAGAGGAAAATGCAGTGCAGATAAACAATAAGGTGCATGGGCCAGATTGAGGTAGATTGTGAGGTCAAGGATTCATCTTCAACGTGTGATAGATCTAATTTTCCTGTTGCCCACAGGAGCAGGTAAAGTGACGCTTGAGGCTCACCTTCAGTGCGAGCTTTTCCAAAATTCTGGCATTCAGAAACTGAACTTTTACGTGCTCTTGTATCTTTTACTGAGATGATCCTGCTGGGAAAGCCTAGTAGTAGTCCTCAAGGGGAAGCCCATGTGATCCCCCGGGAACTCTAGGCGGCACAGAAGCCAAGTGGTCAGTGCAGTGCTTTGCAGCACCAGCTGTAAGATTGGCGTTTTGATTCCCGCCGCTGTCTCCTACGGAGTTTGTTCTCCCTGTGCCCACATTAGTTTCCTCCAGGTGCTCGGGTTTCCTTCCATATTCCAAACATGTTCAGTTAGGGTTAGTGAGTTGTGGGCAGGCTGTGTTGGCACCAGAAGTGTGGCGACTCTTGTGGGCTGCTCAGTGTAACCCTTACTGAATTGATTTGATGCAAACGACACATTTCACTGTATGTTTCGATCTTTCAACGTCCAGGTGACAAATAAGACTTACCTTTAAACTTTAAACATCTTATTCCTGCACGGTCTCTTTTTCACCACTTTGTCTCTGATCCCTTAGGTGCCCTCTTGCATCCCTTAGTTGCAGCTAAATCATTCTCAATTGCTGGAAGGATTTTGCCTTTATCAGTCCTGAAGAAGGGCCTCAGCCTGAAGTGTTCATTTCATTTCCATAGATGCTGCCTGACCAGCTGAGTTCCTCCAGCATTTTGTGTGTGTAACTCTTGGTTCGGCTAGCAGCTTAATCTAGGGGAAGACAGCCCTCGGCCCAGCCAAACTTAAGAAATCTCGTTTGGGTGGATGCTGCGTGATGTGTCCCCTGTTACAAATCAGTACCATGAAATAACTAACAGTACGCAATATGCCATTAAACGATTGAGCTCTATAATTCTTAATTTGACTCAATGGTTAGTAAAGAAACAAAAAAAAAGAAAAGGGCCCATTTTCATGAAGCAGTTTACTGTGTAACGTTGGAGCTTGCGGTTCAGTCCACTGGTTCCCCGTCGACCTCCTCTGAGCGTAGCCAACCCTCAGACCCTCACTGCAAGTCCACTCCATCTGGCAGTCTACCAACTTTCTCCATTCACATCTCTCCTCATTGCTCCCCAGCAAAAGATTGCAAAATTCCCAGACCCACAAGAAAGAACAACATGCCTCTCATCGGATAGCCCACATTCCAAAGCCCCGCTATCTCCAGTCATCCTATCGTTTCAGTCTCCACCACCGTCATCAGCGCCCCATTCCACGCAATCACCACACTCTGTGTAAAAAACTTACCCCTGACATTTCCTGTGTACCTACTTCCAAGCACCTTAAAACTACGCCCTCTCATGCTAGCTATTTTAGCCCTGGGACTGTCCACACGATCAATGCCTCTCATTATCTTGTACACCTTTATCAGGTCACCTTCCATTCTCCGTCGCTCCAAGGAGAAAAGGCCAAGTTCACTCAACCTACATTCATAAGGCATGCTCCCCAAACCAGGCATCATCCTTGTAAATCTCCTCTGCACCCTTCCTATGGTTTCCACGTCCTTCTTGTAGTGAGGCGACCAGAATTGAAGACAGTACTCCAAGTGGAGTCTGATCAGGGTCCTATAAAGCTGCAACATTACCTCTCGGCTCTTAAACTCAATCCCACGATTGATGAAGGCCAATGTACTGTATGCCTTCTTAACCACAGAGTCAACCTGCGTAGCAGCTTTGAGTATTCTATGGACTTGGACCCCAAAATCCCTCTGATCCTCCACACTGCCAAGAGTCTTATCTACCTTGGATGGTGAGCGGGACAAATACATTAGAGACATTTAGGAAACTCTTAGATAGGTACATGAATGACAGAGGTATTATGAGCTATGTAGGAAGACCTTTGAGTTGGTTAAAGGGTTGGCACAACATTGTGGGCTGAATAGGCTCCACTGTTCGGTAATTTTTATGTTCTACCTTTGTCAAGATCAACTTGCATAGTATGCCTCTGTTCTTTGATATGTTAATAGCACAAAAATACTGGACATCTTCCAAGAAAAAGGAAAGTTGTGTTAATAACATCAAAAGATGTAATAAAGAACTCTTTCAAGAATGGTGTGTTGATCTTGTTTAAAAGCATTAAGCTTTTCCTCAATTTTGTTCTGTCAATCATCACACATATTTTGTACTCTTATAACATGATTTTTTTGTCTAAAATCTTCCAGTAAATATAAAAAAGGGGAAATGTAGCCATCACATCTTTTTGAATGCAAATCATTGGCATAAATAATTACTTCCATGCAGGTGATAGGGCAAATTTAGAGGAGAACTTGATGTGATATTTTTAATGATAAATATGTCACAAACAAATACAAAACTGTAAATTATAAGACTCTTTGATTGTGGCCTCATAATTAAAAAATACAAGATTCTCTCTCTTTAGATCAAAGAAAAATATCCTTTCCAACTGTGGATCTATTTGGTTTGAAGCTCTGTTTTGCACTGCAGGCTTTTAACGTGTGTTATGTGAGCAAGCTGCGTGCTTTAAGTGTAAAAATTCCTGCCATAAATATTTCAATAAAACACTTAATTGATATAATTATCATCATCTTTTCAAGATGACTCTTTATCACTATTTTTCTGGTAGTGTATATTTTTCTTTGGTTCGTTCACAATTTGGACAGCTTTTAATTGTGATTTTCTTTAAATTGGTGTTTAAGTATGAAAATTAAGTAAGCAATTGAAATTGACTGTGATTAAAATATTTTACAAATTCTTTTGCAATAGATTGTCTGCCATTATCATATGCTCCTAGCTGTCACCTTCCCCAAGTACTAAGTTCTTTGCTTAATCTAATCCAACAGAAAACAAGGGAATTGATTAAAATTCCAACAAAGTCCTGCTGTAAAATGTTTTTGAAATGGAAGTTGCAAAATGGTCGTGCTGAGGAGCCTGGTTCTGTGCTGTAGTTCTCTATGAATATAATTTCGGTCTGTATCCTTAGAGCTTCATAAACATTGAGTCATAGAGTATTAGAAAGTTACAGTGCAGAAACAGGCCATTCGGCCCATCAAGTCCATGCCGAAGTATTATTTTGCCTAGTCCCATCGACCTGCACCTGGACCATAACCCTCCATACCCCTATAATCCAAGTACCTATTCAAACTTCTCATAAATTCTAAATGCACTCTGGCTGCAGTGATGCCAGGCTTCCTATCTTTCATAAATCTTCAGTTCTGAAGTTATTTGCTTACTTTTATTATCTGCTTGATTTTTTGCTTTTTTCTCTCTGCACATTGAGTGTTTGACTGTCTTCATCTTTTTTAAATGGGTACTTTTGAGGTTTCTTTGTTTTGTGGCTGGCTGTAAGGAGGTGAACTTCAAGATGGTATAACATTTACATACTTGGATAATAAATGTCCTTTGAACTTTGGACTTTGAAATCGCCCTCATGCCCATCCATTCCGGCAACTTGTTCATTAGTTTGCCTTCACATTGATAAGCAAATATTCCAAGGCACTTCAAATGAATGTAGACGGACAACGAAAAGACAGTGAATCAAAAAGGAGGTATTAAAAAGGATGGCAAAAAGATTGCTTGAACTGGAGGGTTGCAAAGAAATGATTTAATGGTTATCTAGTTGCCAATAGTGGAATTAGGAGATTGAGGATATTCATAAGTGGACATGGTTGGCAAATGCAGTATTGCTCAGTTCTGGTATCATGGAATCTTACATATTTGCTGTCTTCAGGAAATCCAATAGATGTTGACAAAATATTGAGCAAATGTTGCAGAAATGCTGAATTATCGATTATATAAGCAGCCCGAGTAATGGCACAGTATTGAATCTTCGTGAAAGACCAGGAACTGCAACATAAACAAGGACTCCACAACTGATGTGCTCAACGTTCTTCATCCACTTTTTTTTTAAATATTTGAACAGTTTGTCTTACTTTGCACATTGGCTATTTGTCACTCTTGGTTTGTATGTAGTTTTTCATTGATTCAATTGTATTTTTTGTTCTACCGTGAAATCTCTGCAAGAAAATGAATCTCAGAGTAGTATATGGTGATATATACACACTTTGATAATAAATTTACTTTGAACTTTAAACATTTGAGGCTTTAAAAGTGGCTGAAATGGACAGGTGCCTCGGGTGCCTGAGTTCTAATATCAGTCAGGTATTCAGAAGAGGTGCGACTGATGTCAAGTACTTTAAATTCCCTTAAGGTAATTCTAATTAAAAAAAAATAAAGAGATTAGATTTACTTGTCACGTGTATATTGAAACATACAGTGTAATGTGATATTTGAGGATTGTGCTGAACGGCCTGCAAGTGTCACCATGCTTCCGATGCCAACGACTACCAACCCTAAACTATATTCCTTTGGAGGAATGTAGGAGGAAACCAGAGCACCCGGAGGCAACTTGTGTTGTCACAAGGAGAACATGTGAACTCCTTACAGACTGCAGCAGGAATTGAACCCTGGACTTGCATATAGCACCATAAAGTGTAAAGCTATCCACTACACTACTGTGCCACTCCTGGTATGTAGAGACCCCAAAAAGCTGCACCTCTAGCACATTTTGTTGTTTTTCCTACTCCCACTTTATTTTATTTTTTAATTAGTTGTATTGTGGAGATACAGCATGGAACCAGCCCTACGGGTCCAACAAGCCACACTACCCAGCAACCCACCTATTTAAACCCAACCTAATCAGAGAACAATTTACAATGACCGAGTAATTTACCAACCGATATGTCTTTGGACTCTGGGAGGAAACCGGAGCACTCAGATTAAACCCACACATACAGACTCCTTGCAGGGGACACTAGAATTGAACTGTTTCTTTTTGGAAAAAAAAATTGAAATATCAGTTCCAACGTAACTCAGCAGTTAACAGTGGCATTTAAACCATTCAATCATTAAAATAAATTGCTAATTCATCACTCTGAGCTCCGGTGCCCTACAAGGCTGTGTACTCAGCCCCCTGCTGTACTCACTGTACACTCATGATTGTGTAGCCAAGTTTCCATCAAACTCAATATATAAGTTTGCTGATGACACCACAATTGTAGGCCATATCTCGGGTAATGATGAGTTTGAGTACGGAGAGGAAATTAAGAACCTGGTGGCATGGTGCGAAGACAATAACCTATCCCTCAATGTCAGCAAGACGAAGGAATTGGTTGTTGACTTCAGAAGCAGTAGTGGACCACACAACCCAATCTACATCGGTCGTGCGCAAGTGGAACAGGTCAAAAGCTTTAAGTTCCTCGGAGTCAGTGTCACAAATGACCTGACTTGGTCCAACCAAGCAGAGTCCACTGCCAAGAAGGCCCACCAGCGCCTTTACTTCCTGAGAAAACTAAAGAAATTTGGCCTGTCCCCTAAAACTCTCACTAATTTTTATAGTTGCACTGTAGAAAGCATTCTTCTAGGGTGCATCACAACCTGGTATGGAAGTTGTCCTGTCCAAGACCGAAAGAAGCTGCAGAAGATCGTGAACACGGCGCAGCACATCACACAAACCAATCTTCTGTCCGTGGACTCATTTACACCGCACGCTGTCAGAGTAGTGATGCCAGGATAATCAAGGACACGACCCATCCAGCCAACACACTTTTCATCCCTCTTCCCTCGGGGAGAAGGCTCAGGAGCTTGAAGCCTCGTACGGCCAGATTTGGGAACAGCTTCTTTCCAACTGTGATAAGACTGCTGAACGGATCCTGACCCGGATCTGGGCCGTACCCTCCAAATATCCGCACCTGCCTCTCGGTTTTTTTGCACTACCTTACTTGCCATTTTTCTATTTATGATTTATAATTTAAATTTTTAATATTTACTAATTTTTACTATTTTTAATATTTTAATATTTAATATTTGTAATCCAGTGAGTGGGAAGTGCAGAATCAAATATCGCTGTGATGATTTTACGTTCTAGTATCAATTGTTTGGTGACAATAAAGTATAAAGTATAAAGTAATCAGGAGGCCCATCAACATAGTGGCATGGTAGTGTAGTGGTTAGTGTAATGTTCTTTCAGTGCCAGCAGCCTGTATTCGATATCAGCTGCATTCCATAAGGAGAATCAGAACCGGGTTTAATATGACTGACATACTGTATGTCACGACATTTGTTGTTTGGAACAGCACGGTAGTGTAGCGGTTAGAATAACACGTTACAGCACCAGCGACATGGGTTAAATTCCTGCTGCTATTTATATGGACTTTGTATGTTCTTCCCCGACCGTGTGTGTTTCCTCTGGGTGCTCCGGTTTCCTCCCACATTTGGAATGATGTGCGGGCGAGCTTGTTACCGTGTTGCACCGCTTAAATAAATAAATAAATATTTTTTAAAAATCTACTTTGGGGAACGAGGGATGGGTAAGTAATAGCAGATATCTCAAAGTCAAGAGAAAATGATGCGGTATCTTTTCTCCCTGCGCCTGACGCTGTCTAAACCAGTGTCACCCTTCACTCCGGCTCAGACCAACTCTTGAAACAGAAGTGGGCTATTGTATCGAATATGGTCACTATACACTCTAAGCAGACATGTTGCTGGTATATGAATTATTTATTTATTTAGAGATACAGTGTGAAACAGGCCCTTTCAGCCCAGTGAGCCCCACTACCCAGCAACCCACCTATTTAACCCCAGCCTAATCACAATTTGCAATGACCAATTAACCTTCTAACCAGTCTGTCTTTGGACTGCGGGAGGAAACCGGAGCACCCGGAGGAAACCCATGCAACTTTGCGGGCTGAATGTGCAAACTCCTTTAAGACAATGCTGGATTTGAGCTCTGAACCCTGGAATGCCTCAAGCCATAACAACGTCGAGTTAACTGCTATGCTATTGTGGCACCCACTTCCTGGTCTGCTATTTTAAGCAGCTGTTTTGTACAGAGAAACAAAGTGCTGTTAAATTGTTCCAGAAAAAAATTCTCTCTGGTGCCATCAAATGTCAATATATATGAAAAAAAAAGCTCTGACTGTCTGACCCAGCAGTTAGTTCTCCCCTGAATTATTCCACTAAGTGTAGTTCAGTTTCAGAGTGGCCATGTGTTTGGCCTATTATTCGGGAGACTAGGCCATTGATCTGGAGATGTTTCAGGGTGAGAACCTTCATTAGTACCAGAAAGGAAGAGGGCAGAAGCCGGAATAAGAAGGTAGGAGGAAAGGGTGGAGTACAAGCTGGCAGGGAAAAGGTGACACACACAAAATGCTGGAGGAACTCAGCAGGCCAGGCACCACCTATGGAAAAGAGTACATTCGACGTTTTGGGCCGAGACCCTTCGACAGGACTGGAGAAAGAAAGATGAACAGACAGGGTAAGAGGGTGGGGGAAGAGAAGGAAGAAACACAAGGCGATAGGTGAAACTGGGAGAGGGAGGGGTGAAGTAAAGAGCTGGGAAGTCGATTGGTGAGAGAGATACAGGGCTGGAGAAGGGGGAATTTGATAGGAGAGGACAGAAGGCCATGTAAGAAAGAAAAGTGGGAGGAACACCAGAGGGAGGTAATGGGCAGGTAAGGAGATAAGGTGAAAGAAAGAAAAGGGAACGGGGAATGGTGAAGGGGGAGGCGGCATTACCAGAAGTTCGAGCAATCGATGCTCATGCCGTCAGGTTGGAGGCTATCCAAACGGAAAATAAGGTGTTGCTCCTCCAACCTGAGTGTGGCCTCATCGTGATAGTAGAGGAGTTTGTGGACTGACATGTCAGAATGGGAATGGGAATGGAATTAAAATGGGTGGCCACTGGAAGATCCTGCTTGTTCTGATGGACGTAGGTGCTCAGTCAAGCTGTCTCCCAATCCACATCCAGTCTCACCAATGTACAGGATCACCAGACACAGTAGAAGACCCTGATAGACTCACAGATGAAGTGTCGCCTCACTTGGAAGGACTGTTTGGGGCCCTGAATGGAAGTGAGGGAGGAGGTGTTGGGGCAGGATAAGTGCTAGGAGGGAGATCAGTGGGGAAGGATGAATGGACAAGGGAGTTAGGAACAATCCCTGTGGAAAGCAGAAGGTGGTGGGGGCAGGGTAAGATGTGCTTGGTGGTGGGATCCCATTGGAGGTGGCAAGTTACAGAGAATTATGTGCTGGACGCAGAAGCTGATGGAGTGGTAG
Source organism: Mobula birostris (assembly GCF_030028105.1). Lineage (NCBI taxonomy): Eukaryota > Metazoa > Chordata > Chondrichthyes > Myliobatiformes > Myliobatidae > Mobula > Mobula birostris. The sequence goes on along the minus strand of NC_092370.1, from coordinate 230,849,269 downwards.
GTGAGGACAAGGGGAACCCTATCCTTGTTGGATGGATGGGGTGAGGGCAGATGTGTACAAAATGGAAGAGATGCGGTTGAGGGCTGTGCTGATGGTGGAGGAAAGGAGACCCATTTCTTTGAAGAAGAAGGACATCTCCTTTCATTCTGGAATGAGAAGTCTCATCCTGAGAGCAGATGTGGTGGAGGTGGAGGAATAGAGAGAAGGCGATGGCATTTTTACAAGTAACTGGGTGGGAGGAGGGTACAGGAAGCAGCACAAATCCAGTCGCCGATATAGGGTAGGAAAATTGGGGAGTGACATCAGTGTAGGCTTGGAACGTAGGCTGTTCCATTTTGCCAATAACTGGGCATAACTGGGATCCGTGTGGGTACCCATGGCTACACCTTTTCTTTGAAGGAAGCAGGAGGAGCCAAAGGAGAATTTGTTGAGAGTGCAGTCAAGTTCTGCCAGATGGAGGAAAGTGGTGGTGGAAGGAAACTAGTTGGATCCTGTGTTCAGAGCTTTGAGACCTTCCTGGTGGGGGATGGAGGTGTATATGGACTGGGCATCCATGGTGAAAATCAGATGCTCAGGGCCAAGGAACTTGAAATATTTGAAGTGTCACAGATGTAGGTAGGAAGAGACTGAACCAGGGGGTATAAAACTGAGTCGAGGAGTGCAGATATGAAGTCAGTTGGGCAGGAATAAGCAGAAACGATGGGTTTACCTAGACAGGCAGGTTTGTGGATCTTGGGTAGGAGGTAGAGGCAGGAGTAGCAGGGTGAGGGAACTGAAAGGTGAGACTAGGTGAGAGGGGGAAAGGGCCTCGGCCTGAAATGTTCATTCCCCTCCATGCATGCTTGCTAACATGATGAGTTCTTCCAGCATTTTGTGTCTCCTGTTCCTCTGTCATTCCTGATGCAGCAGGATTGATGATTGAGAGTGAATGTCTAGGAACCTTTTTTCCTCTGACCATCCACTTAAATCTCCCCAGTCCCCATTCTCACCATGAATCCATTGCTAAGGTCCCCTTCCAAGTACCTGCCGCAATATTCAGAAGGGGGCATATACCCTGAACACCCATCACATGCTAATAATGCCAGGAAATTAATTCTACATGATCTCCCCACTCCTAGTTTCAATCTGACATACCCCAATTCTGTACAATTGTTGGCCATTGCTTTCACTGGTTGTCAGTTAGAATGTGTGTAAGAATATTATTAATAAGGTGTGAAGATATTACAGCGTTTTGCAACAAAATTGAATTCATTATGGTAGACAAGTTAACCAATTGGCCTGTTAAGTTTACACAATTCTTTCAACACTAGATGTAAATACCTACAGAAAAGTGAATCCCACAGTGGTGTATGGTAACATCTACATATGCTGATAATAACAAGGAATAGCATAAGCTGTTGTCACCTCATGTCACCGTTTGACTTTTTCCCCACAGAGGCATCCATTCTCAGCTACGACGGCAGCATGTACCTGAAGATAGTCATGCCCTGGGTCATGCACACAGAAGCCGAAGACGTTTCCCTCCGCTTCATGTCCCAGCGAGCTTATGGCTTACTCGTGGCCACGACCTCGAGGGACTCGGCTGACACACTTCGCTTGGAGCTTGACGGAGGGCGAGTGAAGTTGACAGTCAACTTAGGTATTGTATGACACTTGACTGTGTGGCTGTCTAGCCTTTCATTGGTGATGGATCTGTTAACAATTTCTTGAATACAGTAAATACCTAAAATTTGTTTCTTAAAACATTTATATTAAATTGTAAACGAATATTAATTTGAATGTTGTGTAAAATGTGCATGAAGTTATCAATCTGATGTAATTAAGTAATTCCAGACCTGTTAGATATGAAATCCATGTTTAAATGGACCATCTTTTGAGCAAATATCCATGTTTTTGCATCATATCTGTTTGTACTGCCAAGTAAGCCACAGCAAATGTTTGGTCTTAAGAAAAAAAAAGTATCAAAATAATTACTCTGAGGCAGGTGCCTGCCAGTTTAAATCATTCTGATAATCCCGTTATAAATCTCCCTTGTAGAAGTGGAAATGCTGTGGCCTACTTAAGGTCAGTTTAATATAAAAATCTTTTATAAGAATACTTTGCAAAATTTGTGAAGTTTTTCTTTTTTTTTACTCATTTTTGTTTTTGGTTAAGTTTGTGGTTTTAAAAATAAGTTTTAAAATTTAAACTTAATGCTTAACTTTTTTTTAAATCAAAATGCTTCATGAGTCATCAGTCAAAAGATGGCTATCAACCCCTTCAAAGGCCTGAAGCCTGCGGCCCGCTTGGCAAACAGCCCTGAGAACAGAGAGCACAATCAAACCTGCAGCTGGATCGCTTTACCTCTCAGTCACCCAATTCTTTCCCCCTTGCTACTTCCTCATTGTCCCTTATAAATTGGAAAATTTTCTACTTGATGAATACAAGATTGAGCCAATAATCAGCATTGAAATAGTGTATTCTTTTTTAAAATATATTTCTGTGGTTCAAAGCTATTTCAAATCTCCACCATGAACCATTTAGAATTAAGGAACAAGACATTATTTGTTAGAAGTATGTACATGAGTATTTGTAAATCAATGCTTCGAGGACATCGAACAAAGGCAGTAATCTTAAAACAAATTGGGAATTTTAAAATGTGTAATTATTAAACTTTTGAGGGATGCTCCCCTTTAAGAGCATTGATCTATTGATTTTTTAGACTAATTTGTCTGAAATAATAGTGGACAAAAAGACAGATATTGACCCAGATCTTCAAAGGAGAAGAAGTATGCAGCTTCACACCACATTCGCCCTGACACAGCCTCCTTATGTATAGCAAGCCTCGTTTGCTAATTGGTGAGACCTATAATGTAGCAAAGAACATTTGTCACTGCAAATGTCAGACTCTGCCACTGAAACTCACTGTAGTTTTGTCCGTACTGGAGAAGAAGACTAGAGAGCAAAAGGATTGTATGAGAGTGGATTTTAGCTGGCCTGGCCTATTTGAGACTGAGAAAGTGGACTTTAAGATGGTTGAAGGAAAGTATAGGGGAGGGGATGTCAGGTGTTTTTTTTTAAGAGTAGTGGGAGCGTGGAATACTCTGCCAGTGGTGGTGGTAGAGGCAGACATATTAGAGGCACAAGAGACTCTTAGATAGGCACATGGATAAAAGAAAAATGGATCTTAGAATAGGTTAAAAGATCAGCAGAAGACATTGTAGGCCAAAGGGCCTGTACTGTGCTGTGCTGTTCTGTAGACTCTTACAGAGGGCGGTTGTAATCTGAAACACACTCTCTGAGTGGATGAAGGAAGCAGGTACTCCTATGACAATTAGGAAGTATCTGGATGAGCACTTCAATTGCCAAAGTTAAGGAGCAAGTATTAGTAAATGGAGTTTGTATCTATTGGTAAGTGGTGGTCACCGTGGATGTGACTGGTCAATGGACCTTTGTCTTATGCAAATCTATGAATCTTTGCTTGTGGTTCACAAGGCACAGCTGTGAGATCGGACACAGTAGTTCATTTCAATGGTAACTGGTGTGCCATGAGTGGCGGCCATGTTCTGATGCAAAGGCCAGACAACACCAGTAAGCTGGTGAGCTCCATGAGGAGGAATTTCTTTAGTCAAAGGGTGGCGAATCTGTGGAATTCATTGCTACAGGTAGCTGTGGAGACCAAATCATTGGGTATGTGGAGGTTGAGAGGTTCTTGTTTAATCAAGGTGCCAAAGGTTACAGGGAGAAGGCAGGAGAATGGGGTTGAGAGGGATATTAAATCAGCCATGATGGAATGGCGGAGCAGAGTCTGGACCGAATGGCCTAATTGTGTTCCTATTCTATCGGATGCCATGGGACTTGGTAACATTCCTGAGCGAATGCCTGGAGGTGGGAGTGAAGATGCTGGGAAGGGTGAGTTGTGGGCATGCTATGTTGATACCACAAGTGTGGCAACGCGTGCACAATCTTCGTTGGCTGAATTTGGCATAAACGATGCATTTCGCTAGATATTTCCATGTTCAATATGCATGTGACAAAAAAATGCTAATCTTTTATTTTTGTTAGTTGGGTGGGCGTCCTAGGTAGGCACCTATGAATCTTAAATCACATTCCAATTAGGGGTTGTAATTACCACTGTTACAAATGATTTTCTGACCCCCCCCCCCCACTGGAAGATCTGGGCCATTACCGTTTATTACCAAAGTGCAGTTTCGCAATTTGTTGTCTGTTCAAGTATATAAATATTGCTACTTGATGAAAATTTAGTGCAAAAACATGGTGGATTTTTGAAAGACAAAGATTAGTACTGATTCTCTGTGGAAGGGAAGGGAAAGTGAAGTTTAATGCTGACCAGAATCCTATATATTCCAATAGAAATTTTACTGAACTCACTGTTGAGGTAAATTCATGAACATATTCAGTGACTAATTGTTTTCTCTCTCTCTCCAGTGCTGTCACTACCTCTATTTCTGGTCCTGTTGAAGCTTTCCTTCATCATTGTACCTTATTGTTTAGTGATTTTTGCCATCTAGTGGTCACTCTGTAACATAGCGGCTCTCTAAGGTAACCCGGGGTAAGTTGGATGCAGCATCTCAATGCAGCCAATTTAGATGACTGGGCTTAGTTTTCTACCTGGTGCTTTCTACAGAAAAAAAAACAAACCAAAAATGGGAAAAAGTATAGTTTTGTTTAACAAGTATCGTTCCTAGTTGCCTTCAAAACACAAGAACATTGAATTCTCAGCTTGTGTTGCACTAGGCTCAATAAGTGTTCGGCATATGATTCAAAATAAATTTATTATCAAAATACATATATGTCATCATACGCAACCCTGAGATTTATTTCCTTGCAAGCATTCACAGTAGAACAATAAAATACAATAGAACCAATGAAAACTGTACACAGACTGACAAATATGAATTTAATATGACACATATGGATGATAGTGGGATAGTCATTTACAGTAATATTAATCATACAATTCTACAAATCTCAATTGTCTATATATTGCACATGACAGCAGAGTAGTGTTCACTGCTGTATATGGTGGCAACTCGTTTTATCAAGACATTTTGTGCCAGTTTTTGTTTCTTGCAGAATCCCTATCATCAAGTGTATTAAGGTAAAAACAGGATTAGAGATTTCCCAGCAAAGAGGAAAATCAAGTTTTATTAATACTCAAATTGTTTAACATAGTCTGCTCAATAAATATCAGAGATACATATACAAATTATGTCAAAGTTAGACCAATATAACATTTGGACATTTTACAAAATCTATTGAGTCATAACATGCAAGATAGTTCTTGTACTCACTGCTAGACTTAGTGACGAGTATGGTCTTTTGCAGATCCTCGGTGAACTTATAAAATAAAAAAAGCCAAAAGCCTTAATTAATGAATTCAAATAGGTGCAAGAGAACTGATGCTTAGCCCATGATCCTCATAGCCAACCTGATGAATTGAAATAAATGGTCACCCTGTTTCATCAGTAGGTTTAACTGTCAGAAGATGCATATACAATTAAGACAAAGCTAGAGCGACGTAACTAATAAACATTATCAAACCCATTGCGTCAATGAACTATGAGCGCAAATGCTGAGGAATCACTTTAAGTTTTGATCTGTCATCGTGCTCCATGGAATGGAGTAATCAGCAAGATCACAACTTTGACATTCATGTAGAAGGCCTGAGCCTGATGTCACTTAGCAGAAAATGCTGTCACTTTCCAGAAAGTTTCTGCTGAAGGAATTATCACTCTTATTCATGTAATAGCAAAGTCACTGGCCTTTTTAAAATAAAAAAAATCAGTCAAATATCTCAGAATGCCAACAAAACACATTTGATGAGCCATGCCATCCCACTGAGTAAACAGCCGAAGTTCATGCCTCTTCAAATTCATTTCTTTTGAATGAAACAGAAAGGGCTGCAAACAGCACAGTTTGCAGGGAAGTGCTGAATCACAAAAGCCATGTCACAATTTTTCTGTTAAAGTATTTAACCCCAAGCTACTGTCAATTTTATGTGCAAAGACTGTGATGTCAATAATTCTGTTGTCATTATTTTTGCAAGATCGAATCAAAGAGTCATAAGGCAACACAGCATGAAAACAAACCCTTCAGCCCAATTTTTCCATACACAGGTGCCCCGCGAGGCTAGTCCACGTTTGGTCTATAACCCTCTAGACTTTTCCTATTCATGTGCTCATCCAAATATCTTTTAAATGTTATTATTGTATCCACCTTAACTAATTTCTCTGGCAGCTCATTCCAAATACGCACCATAAGACCGTATAGGAGCAGAAGTAGGCCATTCGGCCTATTGAGTCTGCCCCACCATTTAATCATGGGCTGATCCAATTCTTCCAGTTATCCCCACTCCCCTGCCTTCTCCCCATACTCTTTAATGCCCTGGCTAATCAAGAACCTATCCATCTCTGCCTTAATTACACCCAACGACTTGGCTTCCACAGCCGCCCATGGCAACAAATTCCACAGATTTACCACCCTCTGACTAAAGTAATTTCACAACATCTCTGTTCTAAATGGATGTCCTTCAATCCTGAAGGATTAGGAGATCCCCTCTCATTCTCCTGGAAGAGCTGCCAGACCTTCCTCATACAGCAACCCTTTCTTTCCTGGAATCATTCATGTGACTCTTCCCTGAACCATCTCCAATGTTAGTATATCCTTTCTAAAATAAGGAGCCTAATACTGCACACAATACTCAGTATGGTCTCAGGAGTGCCTTATAGAGCCTCAACATCACATCCCTGCTCTTATATTCTATACCTCTAAAAATGAATGCCAACATTGCATTCGCCTTCTTCACCACTGACTCAACCTGGAGATTAACCTTTAGGGTGTCCTGCACAAGGACTCCCAAGTACCGTTGCACCTCTGCATTTTGAAATCTCTCCCCATCTAAATACTAATCTGCACATTTATTTCTTCTACCAAAGTGCATGATCGTGCATTTTCCAACATCATATTTCATTTGCCACTTTCTTGCCCAGTCCCCTAATCTGTCTAAGTGCTTCTGCAGCCTTCCTGTTTCCTCCACACCAATCTTCATATCATCTGCAAACTTGGCAACAAAGTCTTCTATTCCATCATCTAAATCATTGATGTACAGTAGAAAAAGAAGCGGTCCCAACACTGACCTCTGCAGAACACCACTTGTCACTGGCACCCGACCAGAAAAGGATTCTTTTATTCCCTTTTTTCCCTTTAAACCTTTCACCTATCATTCTTAACCTATGATCTTTAGTTCTGGTCTCAACCCAAACTCATTGGAACAAGCTTGCCTGCATTTACCCAATCAATACCCCTCATAATCTTGTATACCTCTATCAAGTGTCCCTTCTTTATTCTACTTTCTAGGGAATAAATTCCTAACCTATTCAACCTTTCCCTAATACTCAAGTCCTGGCAACATTCTTGTAAATGTTCTCCTTAGTCTTTCAATCTTTATTAGCTTGCTCTTTAAGTTTGGTTTAGGAAGTTGTGCCTTCAAGGCGTCTGACTGCAAAAGTAACTTACTTTCTGGAACTTGCATCAGTATTCTTATCACTTACTCCATGGATCAATGCACACGCTGAAGCAGTTAGGGGCACTTTGGGATAGATAATGATAATTGCTTGGCTCATTTAATGAAAGCATGGGAGCAAAGTATCTGAACCATTGATTTTAACTGCAGTCACTCAGAGCGAGATGGTGCTGCAGAACATAATGTCATAAGTGGCCGCATTTTTTACCATAACATCTCTGAGTGATCTGAGTTAAATTATTTTGCAAAAATAATTAGTCTTTTGTACCGCGTTTAAAATTCACTGCAGTGCTTGAAAAAATTTGATTTGAACGTCTTTATTCTCTGCTTGCAAGGCCCCTTTTCCACATTTCCTACCTGGAAAAGTCTTTGTGAGGAGCTTCCAAGGGCGGGCGGGGGGGATTCATCCATGAGACATGAATCTTATTCTCTAGCTGTGAGTTGATATCCATAGAGAGCTAGAACCGTGAACAGACTTCCAATGATGAACTCTGAAATGAACAGGGTCCTTCTAGGAAAGCAATCTCTGCAGTTCATAACTGCCTTTAAAACCTTCAGTGGTTTTTAAGATCACAAAGATTCATATAATAGAATCAGAGCACAGAAAGATACCCTATTGGCTAACCTTGACCATGCCAAGTACTAATTCCATATGAGAATGGTTCCAGGAAAGAAATGGTAAACATATGAGGATTATATTAGGCCTCTTCTTATCCAAGTACTTGATCAAATGTCTTTGAAACACTGTGACTGTATGTGTGTCTTCCACTTCCTCTAGCAGCTTGGCCCAAGTAACCACCAGTCCTTGTATGCAAAACTCACCTCTCAAATCTCCTTTATTTATCTTGCATTGTGCCCTCTAGTTCCAGACTCATTTGTCCTGGCATAACAAATTTGCATCAGGGTCACATGAAGCCACGGAAGCAGGTGGTGGATGGTTGTATGAGCAGCTGATGCATATCACAAGCCCTCATTATGCGATCAATGACACCAGGCAGACAGCCTTTGAAGAGCATTAATAATGGCTGGGGTCACCCGCCTTGTAAAGCCACTGCCCAGAAGAAGGCAATGGCAAATCACTTCTGTAGAAAAATATGCCAAGAACAGTCAGGGTGATGGAAAGACCATGATCACCCATGTCGTACGACGTGGAACATAACGAATGAACAAACACGCAAAGAGAAATCAATAATTTGGATAGCTGCATGTCCCAATTCTTATATTCAGTGTTTCGGGCTATGAAGGAAAGCTTGCTTTCTTCACTGTCCATTTTTAACAAGCCCTGAACTTCCACCATAATGACCCTCTGCTCCTCAGCACTCTTGAGGTCCATACCATTTAGACCATGGAACAGTACAGCACAGTGCAGGCTCTTCATCTCGCAATGTCGTGCCGACCTTTTAACATACTCCAAAACCGGTCTAATCCTTCCCTTCCTCCTATTTTCCCTCATCCAAATTTCCTTCAGCCATTTATTCTATGTCTGACTGGAATTTGTTTTTTCAAAGTGCATTACCTTCATTCATTCATTCATGTGCTGTGTTGTATGATGTGGACAATCATGGTCTTGACCATGACCGTTCTTGGCAAGTTTTTCTGCAGAAGTGGCTTGCCTTTGCCTTCTTCTGAGCAGTGTCTTTATAAAATGGATGACCCCAGCATTTATCAATACTCTTCAGAGATTGTCTGCCTGGCATCAGTGCTCGTATAGCCAGGACAAGTGATGACATTACCTTACGGTAGTCTGAATTCCATCTGCCAGCAGGCCATCAAACTTTCCAGCTGATCTATGTACTGCTGTATCCTTACACAATCATCTTTGCTCTCTACAACTCCACCAATTGTTGTCTCTTCTGCAAACTTAACAATCAGATAACATGTACAGTATATTATACGGCTTACAAACAACAGAGGTCCCAGCCATGATCCCTGTAGTACCCCACTTGTGACTAGCTTCCAATGAGAAAAACGCCCATGCACTGTTACCTTCTACCTTCCGTAATCCAAGCCAGTTTTGGTTTCTGTTTGTCAACAGGCCTCAGATTTCTTAGACCATATGACCATAAGATATAGGACCAGAATAAGGCCATTTGGCCCATCAAAACTGCTCTGCTATTTCATCATCGCTGATCCATTTTCCCTCTCAGCCCCAATCTCCTGCCTTCTCCCCATATCCATTCATACCCTGACTAAACAAGAATCTATAAACCACTGCCTTAAGTATGCCCAATACCTTGTGGCAAAGAACTCCACAGATTCACCACTCTCTGGCTAAAGAAATTCAAATCAAATCACATCACATCAAGTTTAATTGTCATTCAGACCATATATCGATATAGCCGAACGAGACAGAATTCCTTCATGGCCAAAGTGCAAGAACATACATGCGCATTCAAAATAATGAGAAAGGAAATGAAAAAGAACATATTCACGGAAGAAAACACATTTTCTGTCTAAGACCCTGACCAACAAGTCTTGCAAATTGCAGTCCAGCCTGTAATTCCACTGATCCAACACGAGAGGGCAGCACTGACAGGAGTGCTCATCCCAAGCCCGAATGCCATGCTACAACGCAAGCCACAGCTTGAGGCCTAGTCCTCGCTACAAATGAGGCGACACTGCAGCCTTATTGTCTGTCTCACCACCAAACAAGGGAAGAAGGCCTGTGGCAAGCAATGTCGAACAAGGTCTTGCAATCACAAAAGAAACGTCCAAGACAGTCACTCACGGTTTCACTATAAGCTGTCTTCGCGCCAACTCAAAGGCACGAACTCCGGTGCCTCCAAGTAGCAGGCAGCAGCGTAGTCTGCACCCAGGTCATCTCTTCCGAACCCAATCTAGCTCCTCCTGCAGCCCGACATCCTGACTCGTCTCGCCTTCCTCAGCCCGACAGCCCAACACGACTCCCTCTCCCCATGCCTGAATCGATTCTCTCGGTCCATCTGGCCAACTCACTTTCTCTGTACCGCTGACTGGTTCTTACGACACCCCGACCGCCTACTCCGAACAATGAGCAGCTCACTGATGCAACAGATCTGCTGTATGCATAGTTACTGAAGTCGAGAATAGTCTTATAATGTATAAAAACACATTTAGCAAGGAAAAAAAAACCTTTGGTTGCCCCCAAGAGGCTGCTGCATGTATTCGCATCTCTGTTCTAAAAGAATGACCCCTCTATTCTGAGGCTGTGTCCTTTGGTCTTAGACTTTCCCATCATAGGAAACATCCTCTCCTCATCCACTCTGTCAAGGCATTTCAACATTTGATACGCTTCAATGAGGTCTCCCCTCATTTTTCTGAATTCCTGTGGGTAGAGGCCTAGAGCCTCGAATGTTTGTGCCTTATGCCTTAACCTTCAAATTTTAAAGCTTCTCAAAGTAAATTTATTATCAAAGTACCTATATATCACAATTTTCTTACAGTAGATACAAAGAAACACAATAAATCAATAAGAAAACTATTCACAAAGACTGACGAGCAACCAATGTACAATACTATCATACAAGCATAATACAATTATGCTAATGAGCTGCATTCCCACCAGAATCAGCCATGATCCTTATGGAAGAGAAGAACAAATGTGAGGGGCCGAATGTCTATTCCTTCTTGTACTTATCCATGTTTTAGAGTCATAGAATGCTACAGCACAGTAGCCCATCTAGTCCATGCCAACCTGACTTTCAGCTTGTCTCATGTACCTGCACCTGGACCAGAACCCGCCAAGCCCCTCTCATGCACGTGCCTGCCTGAAGTGTTACAATTGAAACTGTTTCTGCCACTTCCACTGGCAGCTCTTCTCGTACTCACATCCACCTTCTGAGTGAAGTAGTTGTCCCTCAGGGTCCTCTTAAATATTTCACCTTTCAGGTTTCAAAGTAAATTTAATTATGTACATGTCTTGTACATATGTACGTAGTACATGTCATGTACATATGCTACCCCGAGATTCATTTTCTTGCAAGCATGCGCAGTAGAACAAAGAAATACAATAGTATCACTGAAAAAAACTACACGTAGAGACTGACAGACAATAATGTGCAAAAAAGGCAAGCTGAGCAAACACTGTACAAGATACACATCATAATAACAATAAATAAATAATATTGAGAATATGAGTTGTAATGTCTGGGTTCTGGGCCAGCATCCCATGTTGAACCTTGTTAAAAGCCTTTTCCCTAGTAGTAGTCTTCAAAACCCTTCTTGAACACATCTCATGAGACCCAATCCATTGATCATACCAGCCAATATTGAGAAAGTAAAAAAAAACACAACCTTGTTGCTTTTGCATCTTTTGCAAGCTGCCTACATAACTGTTCTTCTGATTCTCCGACTACTATAAAGACGAGCTTTACTTCTCACATGTACATTGAAACATGCAGTACAGTGAAATGCACCATATGCATCAACGATCAAAACAGTTCCAAAATGTGCAGGGGGCAGGCAGCTTGCGAGTTTTGCCCACAATTTACTAATATATATCTTTGGAATGTGGGAAGAAATTGGAGTGTAAGGAGGAAATCCACAAGGCCATGAGGAGATAGTGCTAACTCCCTACAGACATCAGTGGGAATTGAACCCAGGTCGCTGGCACTATAAAGCAATACACTAGCTATGCTACTGTGTTGCCGCTTGAAAGAGATTATTATATATGATAATCCCATCAATGTGATTTTGCTTATTACTTAGTTTTATCTATATGGAACCTCCTTGGCTGAAACCTTCAGTATATCCTCCTTTAGTACCGTCACAATACTGTTCAGCATTGCCACACGCCCCCTCTGCCTGAGGACTGCCCTCCATCTCAGCTGAACCTACGATAGCCCCATCATTCCTGCCCTTCCCACAGCCACTTTGCCATAATTGTAATAAAATCATAATACCATGTGACAGTGAGCTCTTATTGCTGGACTGCAAAGTGCCTTGAGGAAGGATAATTTCTGTTTTATATTATATCTATTATAAGGCCATGTATTTGGTTTGGATTAGTCACAACTTTAACGACTGGCAGTACAGCTTTGAAAGACCAAATGACCTATTTCTATTTTTAGTAACAGGCACACAAAATGCAAGAACAGAGGCCCCAACCTGGGGTGAATGGAGTTAGTGGCAGATAAAATGTTGGGAACCTCTGTGCTGGAGGAACTCAGCAGGTCAGGCAGCATCTATGGAGAGGAGTAAAGAGCCAACATGTCAGGCTGAGATCCTTCATTATGCCAGGATGGGAAGCCAGAGTAAGAAATTGGGAGAAAGGGAAGGAGTACAAGCTGGCAGGTGATTGGTGAGACCAGGTAAGGGGGAAGGAGGATGAAGTGAGAGCTGAGAGGTGATAGGTGGTGCTGTTGCGTGAATGAAATCAGCAGAGAGAATTACAGGTAGATACAAAGCAGCTTCTTTATTCAACAAAACAAGGCGCAGCAGGCATCACATGGAGACGCCTTTGGTGGAAAGGTCTACTGGCCCAATGAGAGGCTCGATATTTGTTTGCTAAACACAAAAGGCAATTCCATATTTACAAGGTATAGACAATGCTTTCTTTTGAAGCTACATAACAAACTTCACACCTTCTGATTCGCATCCATCCCACAGACACCAGTCTCGTATGTGGACTGGGATTCACAGCTTTTAGGAATGCATTGTTCCGAATTAAATCCACAATACATTTTCAAGGAACAGAAGACTGGGAGCCAAAGCCATTTGCTAAATGTAAATAACCTAAACCCAAAAATCACTCTAACGGGTGGGAGAGGTAAACGGCTGAACAGGAAGGAATCTGATAGAAGAGGAGAGTGGACAATGGGAGAAAGGGAAGGAGAAGGGGCATCAGAGGAAGGTGATGGGCAGGTGAGGAGAAGGTAAGGGGTAAGAGGGTAGCCAGAATGGGGAATGGAAAAGAGAGATTGGGGGAGGTTAATTATTATTCCTATCTCTATTAGTATTTCATTGTTTCTGTTCTACTGTGTTGCTGTTTATGATAATTAGATGCAAATTTTATTCGTAGCACCACTGACCCCTGAATTATTGATTCCTGATAGGAATGACCCCCTGAGATTTTATTAATATTAAATGAAGCATCTCCCAATTGATGCCCTGTCTGGAATCAGGCATAAATATTCGTTCTTTGTTCTTTCCTGATCCAGCAGTAAGAGGTATTTGCAAACAGAGGAAGCACTATGTATATGTTAAAAGTTATTTTTTTAAAAACAGCTATTTTATTGGAAAACTCATTAATCACTTAATAAAATACAGAAGGAAAGAAGAATACCAATAAACCAACCTGATAAAATGCCGCACAGAACCCCAGGTGTCTGATACATGCTTCTACAATCATCTCTCGCTCTCTCATGTCAGTCTCTCTTAGCACTGCTTGCAACCCCAGCCTAAGATTCCTCACTTGCTCAAATGAGTAGCCCCTTTTTGTTAATGCCTTTCAGAACCTCATTCCTACAAATCTTCCATTCAGTTGTGTTACCAGTCTGTATCTTCTTATCCCTTGTAACCTCTGCCAGGCACCTAACATAAAAGCAGAGACAGCTGAAGCACATGCTTTCCACCATTATCTCGCCTCAGAGCTGTGTACTTCTGCAAGTTCTCAAAACATTAGACACAAGTAGGGTCGGCGCTGAAAACATACCACCATTATAACACGGGCAACAAGGGTTCAATTCCCACCGCTGCCTGTAAAGAGTTTGTATGTTCTCCCTATGACCATGTGGGTTTGCTCCAGGTGCTCTGGTTTCCTCCCAAAGACCTAAAGGCTAGTAAGGTAATTGGCTATAAAACATTACCACATTACAAACTGACACCATGTTGTCTTACAACCACCACTTTGATATGTTTCAAAGAGAAATCAAGTATGACTTCTGGATATTTTAATTTTCTCCCCACAAGGTGACTGGGCAGAAAATAGTGATCAAGTGTTGTTGAGTCAGTTACCAGTATAGATCAATGTCACATTCATTCGCAAATCACTCAAAATACATACCCATAAGTGTCCTGTTTCACTTCCCTGTTCACATTATTTGAAAATGTTCTTTAAGTGTACGTAAAAATGTTTTCTATATTGCTAATATCTTGCTCAGATTTAGTCCAGAGTACATCAGCAAAATGGATGCTTTAAAGATGAAAAGTTGGAACTGCAAACACTGAAGACATTCACTTCTCATCAAAGAGTCCATACCATCTCTTGTTCCATCCAACTAACACATTAATTTTCAGAACTGCTCTCTAAGCTGGCCATTTTTGACTTGAAATTAAGATACAGTTGGTTATCCGTGATGTTTTTTCAGGATAGGGACAATACAATGATGAAGGAAACCCATTATTCCCCAAAAAGGTATCGCGGCCTCTGTATGGTGATTGTGCCGAATGGTCCGTGGCTGTTTGCACCCACTTTTCTGTTGCGGTTGACGACACATGACAAACCTGGCCATGTGAAACTGAACCCAGATTGTTGACTCTCTCCCGTACTGTTGCTCAAGAATTTCTCTGCACATATCTGGTTTTCTTGGGGCTTGACTGATCTCAAATTTTATTTTGTAAAGCACAGCAAGACAATATTGTCAATCTGTAATGTCTAAAATGAGAGAAGTATTGGCTCCCTCCTTTAATTGGATGAATAATTGCAACAAATTAAACCTGTGATATGAAAAAAAATCTTTTTACAATGACCAAACTGAGCTGAGGCCATCTGATAAATAAGGATGATGCTTCATAATTGGTGACTATAATTTTATACCTGTACATTTTTTAATAAAAAATGTCTTTGTTTATTGGTCCTGATTTCACTATGTGAAAAGTATCAGCAAAATTTGTACTATCCTCAACAGATTCATATTTTTCTGCTTTAATCCCTTGTACTTTTTACTGAAGTTCTTGAGAAACCTGATAGATACCCAGAGATCACTGATCCTACCAATGTGCACCGCTCACCCATCTTCTTGCCAAATACTGTTGTCCGTCTCTTCTCAGTGTATTTGATAGACTAGTTGGTCATGAGCGTGTGCAGTAGTTGGGCCAGTCTATCTTTGGGACATGCAATTGGAACAGTCCCCCCACTGGATCTTGGCTGAGTTTTCACATGGCTAGTTGTTTGCAAGTGGCCATTTTATGAAAAAAAAAGAGGTGGTGGTGGGAGAGTGAGGGTGAGAGAAGAGTTTGGGGGTAAAGATATGTTGACACCTATTCTAAAATTAACATAGGCTTCTGCTTCTGCAGTGGTTTTTGAAAGTGAGTATAAGGTAATGTGAAAAAAATGTGTAAGACTATTGTTGTATGAGAATAACCAGTTTACGTTTGGGTCTCATTTTTGTAAAGATACTTGCATATGTGAAGTGAAGTGTAAAGTAAAATGGCCACCTTCTTGCGTGTGTCTGTCCCCGGAAGGGTGGACTTATTGTTATTGGATGTCTGCAGCTGTTACCTTGAAGGATGCGATTTCATCTTTCATTTATTCTTCCCCGTCTAGACTGTATCAGGATTAACTGTAACTCCAGTAAGTTATTGTTCAAGTTTCATTTTGTTCTTAATGCTTTTATCATGTTTAAAAGAATTTAATATGTATGTTGTTATGTCTTTAGAAACACTGGGGAAAACTGGCAAGGTTGACTTTCTGAAAATGCATAAAGTTAATTTAAAATAATCCACAGTCAAATCACATTTAACAAATACCAATTAAAATGTGTAAAATTTTATTTTATCTATCACCTTGATACAGAACAGTAATTTAATTCTAAATATTCTTTGTGAATATGGGAGTTAATTAGGGTTACCTGATGCTAATCAAGCTATTCTTAAATCTCAAATTATTGCCAAGTGTTTTGTCAGCAGCAGGGTACGGTTTAATGGTATTTGACTGTTCTAGTAACTGCCTGCATGTTTTCAATGGTCAGGGGAGTCATGTGATTAAAATGCTTCTATAGTCACAAAGGAAATAAGGGGAAAATCCTTCAACGAGCAAATATGGGGCTATTTTATTGGAGGTTCGAGAGGTTTGTAGTGTAGATTTACCCATGTCTAGATGACTCAGTGAGAAACAAACAGTCAGAAATTTTACATTTTCTCAGTGTCTCCAAGGTCACTTACTGTATTGTATTCAATGATGTCTTTGCAACTAGGAGAAACCTAACAAGACTGTTAGTCAGAAATAAAGATGAGTCCACAGTCTGTGTGCATTGTGTGAGGTGTTAAGTGTTTATATTAGCCAGTCTGTTCTTATTTACCGTTACATGGCAAGCATAAATAATCCAGGTAGGCAGCAACTGCTTATTTTCCAACAGAGTAGCTTGTACATAGTCAAATGTCCTTTTCACTATCTAGACTGTAAGGTAAGTATTCTGCTGCTGGATCTTCAGAGAAAATTACTGTTCTTAAGTTGCTGTTCTGTTTATATTTGTGTCAGGCTTTTTCGTTATTAGAGCTCCAAGTTGGCTTTTTGTGCTGAACATTCAGATTCACTTCATTAGATCATAAATATTCCATTCCTAAACAAATCACTGCATCTCAAACTACAAAGAAATTACTAACTATTCTTTAATAATATCGGTAGTCCTTTCTGTTTATTTACACACTAGATATGAATATCATGGATAATTTATTGTCTCAGTATGGAAGAAGCAATTAAGAATCTACCACATTGCAGGGTCTGGGGTCATATATGGAACAT
This sequence comes from Mobula birostris, assembly GCF_030028105.1. Taxonomy (NCBI): domain Eukaryota; kingdom Metazoa; phylum Chordata; class Chondrichthyes; order Myliobatiformes; family Myliobatidae; genus Mobula; species Mobula birostris. Next base: position 230,832,083 of record NC_092370.1, on the reverse strand, counting down.
ATTCTAAAGGGGAACATTGAATCAGTTGGGTTTTTACAGCAATCAATTAATTTCAGTTACCATCAATGAGACCAGCTTTTTTAAAAAATAAAATTCCAGATCTTAAAAAATCCCAGCTGCCATTGTGGATTTCAATCCCACTTCTTTGAATCAGTAGACCACAACACTAGCTTCTAGTCAAGCTGCTTAACTGCTACAGTGATAATTTATTCTTTATAAATCCAGGGAGGGAGAGAGAAAACCAGAAATGCAAGAGATTCTGCAGATGCTGGAAATCCAGAGCAACACAAACAAAATGCTGGAGGAACTCAGCAGGTCAGGCAGCATCTGTGGAAATGAATAAACAGTCGATGTTTCAGACTGAGATCCTTCATCTGTCTTGATGAAGGGATTCGGCCTGAAACGATGGCTGTTTATTTTCCTCCATAGATGCTGCCTGACCTGCTGAGGAAACCTGGAGATGTAGACCAGTCAGTCAGTGGTAGGAAGAATGCTAGAATCTAACATTTGAGAAGTGAGAACAAAACATTGAGGAATAAAACAAGGACTGGACAGGGTCGATACGAATTGAGGGAAATTGAGTTGAGTTTATCAGACTTGTTTGCCTTCATCTATTCTGATAGTTGCAACTATTTGGACTTTCAATAAAATGCCACATGACTATTAAACATAATTAGAGCACACTGTATAAGGGATATAGCTCTCTACTCACTGGATTTTAGAAGAATGAGGGGGTGATTTCATTGAAACCTGTCGAATATTAAAAGGCTGAGATAGAGTGGATGTGAAAAGGATATTTCCAGTAGTGTGAGAGTCTAGGACTAGAGGGCACAGTCACAGAATACAAGGATGTTCCTTTAGAACAGAGATGATGAGGAAATTCCTAATGACACGAGGATCAAATTTAATGGGTCCAAAGTTTGCTGATGATTCAAAGTGTGCTGGTGTGTCTCAGTGGGGCTTGAGCAGGAGACCAGGTGCACCATATAGATAGATTCAGTGAAAGTGCAAGGACATGACAGCTTGAATATAACCTGGAAAATTGGATGGTGTGAGATCGGCCATTTTGGTAGGAGTGAAAATGAAAGCAGAGGCTTTTTTAAACTAATTTGTGCACAGGTTTCCAACGATAGTTGATTTCTGGGATGCTGGGATTGTCTTATGATAATAAATTAATCAAATTAGGCCTCTATTTTCAGTGTAGAAGTAAGAGGGCCAATTTAATTAAAACAATCAAAAGACTTGTGCAGCTGATGTGGGAATAACGTTTCCTGGCTGCAGTGCTTAGAACCAGGAGCAGCAATCTCAAAATATTAGATCAGCAATTTAGTGGAGAAGTAAGAGATTTTTTCATTCAAGGGCAGAAAATTCTCTTTTTGCACTATTTATTTATTTTTCTAACGTATATGAATTTTTATTTCTTGCAATGCTGTGGCAAAACTTATGTCAGTGATAATCAACCAGATTCTGATTCTGAAGTTTTCTGCCTGACGATGCTGTGGAGGCTCAGTCACTGAGGGTATTCAGGGCACAGCCCCATGGATTTTAGATAGCTGCTCCAGGGTTCGGATATGAGGACTCAGTTTTGGTTCGGAATCCTGTTATTCATGTCAATTATTTGCACAATTTTGTATTTTTTCCTTCCACTTATGCATCGAGTGTCGGTCTTTTACCTTTAATCTTTTTTTGCTTTAAATGGCTTCTTTGCTTTGCTTTGTGGCTACCTGTGAGCAAGAAAATCTCAAGGTTGTACATTCTTTGATAATAAACATGCTTGAATCTTGAGTGTTAGTGTGGATTATATTTCAACTAAGCTATCAGTGGGATCACACTTGGAGTATTGAGTGCAGTTCAATTTTTTCCAGAGAAATGTTTACAGAAAAAAATGACAAAGATGTTACTGGGACTTAAGAGATTGAGTCCATAGGGCCATAAGATATAGGAGCAGAAGTAGGCCATTCAGCCCATCGAGTCTGCTCCGCCATTCATTCATGGGCTGATCCAATTCTTCCAGTCATCCCCACTCCTCTGCCTTCACCTCATACCCTTTGATGCCCTGGTTAATCAAGAACCTATCTAATTCTGCTTTGAATACACCCAATCACTTGGCCTCCACAGCCGCTCGTGGCAACAAATTCCATAGATTTACCACCCTCTGAATAAAGTAATTTCTCCGCAACTCTGTTCTAAATGGATGTCCTTCATTTATGAGTCATGAGGAAGGGCAAGATGGACCGGGACTTCTTTATACCCCCTGAAACACAAGAGAGGTGACCCATAGGGGTATTTAAAATCATGAGCATAGATTCTCAATCGGTGTGTATAACGTCATGTAGGTAGTGTGGATAGACACTGATTGGTTCCAAAGGTGAAGAGGCTTATACAAGAGGGCATAATTTTGAGGTGATTGGAGGAAAATACAGGGGAGATGTCTGAAATAGTTTTTTTTTACACAGAGTGGTAAGCATGTGGAAACTCCTGCCTGGGGCAGTGGTAGAGGCAGGAACATTAGGGACATTTAAGAGTCTTTTAGATAGGCATATGGATGATTAAAAATGGAGGACAATGTGGGAGGGAAGGGATAGATTAATTTTGGAATAGGTTAAAAGATCGGCACAACATTGTGGCCGAAGGGTCTGTACTTTGCTGTTCCATGTTCCGTTGCGGAGCATAGATAAGGTGAATAGTCACAGTCTTTTCCCCAAAGTGGGGGGGGGGGAGGTGAGTCTAAAGCTAAAGGGCATAGGTTTACGGTGAGAGGGGAAAGATAAAAAATAAGTAACCTGAGAGGACATTTTGAAGTGACCAGCAGGTGGTGAGTATATGGAATGAGATGCCAGAGGAAGTGGTAGAGATGGAAAAATTACAACTTTAAAATGCATTTACACAGACACATGAATAGGAAAAGTTTAGATGGATATGGGCCTAACGCAGGTAAATACGACTAGTTCAAGCGGACAAGATGGTTGGCATGGATGGATTGACCAAAAATCTGTTCTCTTGTCCTATAACTCTATAGCCATATATTAAGGGGATTGTGAGATATACTGTTCATACAGAATAGTGGTAATCAAGAAGGAGATCAGCCTTGGTGAATGACTGGGAAAATGTGAATTACAGTCAGCTGCATCTTTGATTCTTAATTTGCAGTGCCTATAAAAAGTATTCACTCCCCTTGGAAGTTTTCATGTTTTATTGTTTTACAACATTGAATCACAGTGGATTTAATTTGGCTTCTTGACACTGATCAATAGAAAAAGACTCTCTTCTGTCAAAGTGAAAACAGGTCTCTACAAAGTGATCAAAATTAATTACAAATATAAAACACAAAATAATTGATGGCATAAGTATTCACCCCCTTTAATATGACACACCAAATCATCACTGATGCAGCCATTTGGTTTCAGAGGTCACATAATTAGTTAAACAGAGATCACCTGTGTGCAGTCAAGGTGATAGTTGTAAAAATACACCTGTGGCTGGAAGCTCCGGCTGCTGGTGAGTCAGTATCCAAGCAAAAGCTACACTGTGATGACAAAAGTATACTCCAAGCAACTCCATGAAAAGTTTATTGAAAAGCACAAGTCAGGAGATGGATGTAAGAAAATTTCCAAGTCACTAAATATCCCTTGGAGTACAGTTAGTCAACCATCAAGGAATGGAAATAATATGACTTAGCTGTAAATCTGCCTAGAGCAGGCCATCTGCAAAAACTGAGTGACCATGTAAGAAGTGGACTAGTGAGGGAGGCCACCAAGAGACCTATGACAACTCTGGAGGAGTAACAAGCTTCAGTAGCTGAGATGAGAGAGAATGTGCATACAACAACTGTTGCCCAAGTGCTTCACCAGTTGCAGCTTTATGGGAGAGAGGCAAAGAGAAAGCCACTGTTGGCAAAGAAATCTCACATGAACTCTCATCTAGGGTTTTCCAGAGGCATGTGGTAGATTCTAAAGTCAGCTGGAAGAAGGGTCTATGGTCTGATGAAACCATAATGGAGCTTTTTGGCATCAAACTAAATGCTGTGTTTGGTATAAGGCAAACACTGCCCATCATCAAAAACTCACCATCCCTACCATGAAGCATGGTGGTGACTGCATCATGCTGTGGGGATGCTTCATTGCAGCAGGCCCTGGAAGGCTTGTGAAGGTAGAGGGTAAAATTAATGCAGCAAAATACAGGGAAATCCTGGAGGAAAACCGGATCCAGTTTGCAAGAGAACTGCGACTTGGGAGATTTGTTTGCCAGCAAGACGATGACCCCAAGCGCAAAGCCAAAGCTACAAAAGATTGGCTTAAAAACAACTAAGTTAATGTCCTAGAGTGGCCAAGTCAAAATCCAGACTTCAATCCAATTGAGAATTCGTAGCTGGACTTGAAAAGGGCTGTTCACTCACAATACCCATGCAATCTGGCAGAACTTGAACAGTTTTGCAAAGAAGAATGGGGAAAAATTGCAGTGTCCAGATGTGCAAATCTGATGGAGACCTATCCACACAGCTGTAATTGCTGCGAAAGATGCTTCTACTAAATACTAACTTGAAGTGGTGAGTAATTATGCAATTCATTATTTTGTGTTTAATAATCGTAATAAATTCAGACCAATTTGTTTTCACTTTGACAGGAAAGAGTCTTTTTCTGTTGATCAGTGTCAAAAAAGCCAAATTAAATCCATTGTGATCCACAGTTGTAAAACAATAAAACATGAGAATTTCCAAGGGGAGAGAATGCTTTTTACAAGCACTGTATATTGGCTAAGTGTTATTATTTTAGTTTGGCCATAAGATATAGTAGCAGAATTAGGCAATTTGGCCCATCATGCCTGCTCTGCCATTTCATCATGGCTGGGTTTGTTTAGGATAACGGGAAAGTTGGGGAATGTGGTAGAGTTCTTCTGGTTGTGAATAAAAATGCGTGCAGTAATTGCCCAACAGTTATGTTTGCTTTTCATGTTCATTCTGTTGATGTCAGAGGAAATGATTCAGAGGAGATTATGACTAACCTATCTCTTAGATAGGCACATGGAAGGTTGCATGGGAGGGAAGGGTTAGACTGATGCAGTAGATTTAAAGGTTGGTACAACATAGAGGGCCAAAGGGTCTGTACGGTGCTGTAGTGTTTTATGTTCTAACAGCTTTCTTCATGACCAAAGAAAAGTTCCTCTGCCCATAGCTGCAGGGCATAAAAGGAAATCCCTAGCGTTCCCAGAAGGATTTCAGTCACTGATTCCTACAATGCAAATAGATTTGCATTCAGTGACACCTCTTGTATTCTGCGGCCATTTCTTTGCCATCTATTGATCATCAGCTATTCAAGTACTTGAGGAACCCATAACCTTGGCAATTGGAACAAATAGGTGGCTGTGATCTACTTTAAAAGTGATTGATTTTGAAGCAGTCCAGCTTTGATCTTGGATCTGCTAGCTAGTTCACAGAACAAATGGAAATTAATACAATTAGTTCCTTGGAGGGAAGTAATGTTTGAATGCTTCTGATGGCTGTTTTATTGAAACTAGAGGCCCTTAAAACCTCCTAGATATCAGTTCCCTTTGGTAATATAACCATTTATAGCAAATAATAATTCACATAAAGGACCTTCAATATTTTTGAAATATTGTGCAAAAAATCATGAACATCACCAAGTCCTTCATTGTAATTTTTGAATTTATCAAGTTGCTAGACTTCAGACAGACAATTATTTAGATGGTGTGTTTAACTCTTTTATGAAGCTTTGGCATGAAGTTTGCAGTCATCAGACATACAAGATGAATTGCTACCTTCTTCCTCAGGCCTTTAAGATTGACGATAACTTAGATTTTGGTTTTGTTAACAGTACGAGCCATTGATTTGACTGGATGCCAGAGAGAACAAGGTATCTATCTTTAGGATAACTGGAGCTCAAAGAAATGCATCTGGATATAGATGAAGTTAGCAGAGTGTGGGGACATTTAGAACAAGTTTCCTCCTCAGCTGTGCAGATATCTGTTTTCATTTAAAATAGATAAGACACGTTGGTATGGTTGGTATTTCTTGGTTATTCAGCTAAACCTTTACACTGGCAGTAAGCTGCCATCTTAAACTGTTGTGGTAAAACAGTGCCTTATTCCATATGTGTAAGGTAGATTTCTTCTTCTCTGATCTCCTTTTTCTCCTTTAATGTTCACATGCTCCATTTTACCTAATTACAATTTGCTGTAGTTTGAACTAATACCTCTCAGAACAGAGGAGCGTCCTTTTAGAATGGAGATGGGGAGGAATTTCTTTCGTCAGAGAGTGGTGAATCTATGGAATTCGTTGCCACAAGCAGCTGTGGAGACCAAGTCTTTGTGTATATTTAAGACAGAGGTTGATAAATTCTTGATTGGTCAGGGTGTGAGGGGATCAGGGGAGGAGGCAGGAGATGGGGCTGAGGGGAAAAATTGGATCAGCCATGATGAAATGGCAGAGCAGACATAATGGGCCAATGGCCTAATTCTGCTCCTATATCTTGTGGTCTTAATGCCACCCAAGATCAGCACTGGAAAAAACTTCATGTGACGTTCTCTTACTCTATGAATCATTTAAGCAGTGCAACTTACTCCATCAAACAATTTCCCATTCAGAGCTGTATCAAAAATGTGCTTTCTCCTTGCTGCAGGGTCAAAAATGTATCATTCTGTTCCCTCTGCTCCTTGCAAATTGTCAGAAGCATTCAACATAGAAACGAATCATTTGGGCAATTGTTATGTATTTCATTTGTTGGGGTCTGGGCATTTCTGGTAAGGCCAGCAATTAATTCCTGTCCCTGACCAACCCTTGATGGTGCTAAGTGAGCAACCGGCTGAAACTATGAATTCAGAACAAATGGAGAAAGCATTTAAGAGTCAACACTTAGAGTAGCACTGGTATCAGATACAAGCTAGATTGGATAAAGAGGGCAGATTTTCTCTCTTGAAGAACATTAATAACTAGATGAGTTTTTTAATGACAGTTTGATATTTTCTTGTGGTCATCATTCCCAAGCCTAATAGCTCGAATTGTAAATTCCAAGTTACTCGCAAGATTTAAATTTCATATTTGCTTCCACCACTTCCCCTGGCAGCCTGTTCCAGGCACCTTTCAGAGAGGAGGTACAGGAGCCTGAGGATGCACACTCAACGTTTTAGGAACAGCTTCTTCCCCTTCACCATCAAATTTCTTGGGGGTCCATGAACACTAAATCACTATTTTGCTCTTTGTGCTGTAATTTATATGGTTTGTGTATTGCACTGTAACTCTGCTACAAAACAAATTTTATCATATTTTTCAAAGATCATAAACCTGATTCTGATTTTGAATTTTGATTCTTTTCACTCTGTGTTTATATAAAGATAAAGCCGTGTTAATCTCCTTTTCCCTCTAGTATTTCACATTTCCATTCTTGGGGGGGGTGGGGTGGAGGGAGGGGAAGGTTCTGACTATCTACCTTACCTGCATCTTTCACAATTTGATATGCTTTCTATCAATTCACCTCTTGGGCTCCAGCACCACAGAGGAAACAATCTAAATTTGTCCAGCCTCTCCTTATACAGTCGCTAAAGCTCCCTAATCCAGTCAAAATCCTAATGAATAGCTTCTGCGCCCTCACCGCAAGCTTCATAACTTTCCTAAAATGCAGCAACCAGAATTGCATGCTGTGCTTCAAATGTGGCCTAACAAGTGCAAGCAATGAATTGACTTTTAAAACTCGGTGCCCCAACTGTGGAGGGCAAGATACCACAGGCTGTCTTTTATCATCCTGTCCACTTGTGTTACTAATTTCAGGGAGCTATGGACGTCTAGCTCATGTTCCCTATGTATGCCAGTGTTTCTAAGGGTCCTGCCATTGTTGGAAACCACTGTTTTTTTTAAATAGTACTTTTTATAAGATCTGTACTTTTCAACAAACTCACGTATTTTTCACAGTATGTAGTGGTTCACCCCCACTTACTGGCAGAAAGTGGTATAGCAGTTAAACTAATGATTTATCACTGGCTAAGTATGAGCACATTACCCACATGATATAATTGTTTTAATTATGTAGCTTGTTAATTAGTTTATTCTCTCTCAGATAGTTCCCTTATCTATAAAGGTGAGGAACTATCTTTATTCCTTTACCTTTGCATTCATACACCTCTTAGTACCATTTCTCAGCTCCTTATTCAGTTTGCTTGATGTGTGTTTGTTCTCCAAAATAAACTGAAATACTGGAATTCAGAGTGCTCTTTATTCCTGACTCCAGGAAGAACCCCTAAGGAACAGAAAATAAACAGAGATTCAACAACCATAGCGTAGAAGCATCTTCCAAACTTGTGTTCTTTCCATATAAAGCAGAAACAAAGCCATAATTGAACTCGGTCTTTCAAAAAAAAACCTTAAATCAATGGAAGTGATCTTAGACCAAATTCACGGTGTGCATCATATGAATTGAAACACATAATCCAGTAGAACAAAGTCCAATTTATACACAACTAATATGTGTAGTTTTCAAAAACTGAAACATTCTGTACATTGGCTATGTTAGAAAGATCTTCACTAGTAGCAGACAGTGATGAAAGCCATCAAAGCTTACAGTTGTATCTGGACCAGCTGGAAAATTGGACTGAGAAGTGCCAGATGGAGCTGAATGCAAAGTGTAAGATGTTGCATTTGAAGAGGCCAGGGTAGGATTTACAAGTGCTGAATGGTAGGCTACAGTGGTATGCAGCAAAACAAAGGAACCTGAGAATACAGGTTCTTGAAAGTCACATCACAGTTAGATTGGGCCATAAAAGTGCCTTTGGCCCATTGTCTTTCACTAATCAGGGCACTGAGTACAGGAGTTGCGATGCTATGTTAAAGTTGTATAAGACATTGAAGTGGCCAAATCTAGAGTATCATATCAGTTCTAGTCACCTACCTACAGGAAGGTGTCAATAAGTTGGAAATAGTACATACAAAATTTACGTTGATGTTGCTGGGATTTGACGACTTGAGTTACAGGAAAAAGTTGAATAGGTTAGGATTTTATTTTCTGGAGTGTGGGAGAATGAGGGGAGATTTGATAGAGGTATACAAAGTTTGAGAGGTACGGATAAGGTAAGTGCAAGCAGAGATTTTCTACTGAGGTTGGGTGAGACTAGAACTAAAGATCATAGATTTAGGATAAAAGGTGAAATACTTAAGAGTAGTCTAAAGGGGAACTCCTTCACTCAGGTGGTGTGAGTGTGGAGCAAGCTGCCAGCAGAGAGGGTAGAGGGTAGATACAGGTCCTAGACAAACTTGGATAGGTACATGGATGAGGGGTATGGAGATCTATGGTGCAGATGCAGGTTGATGGGACTAGGCAGAACCAGGCTGGCACAGACTAGATGGGGCAATGAGCCTGTTTCTGCCTGTAGATGTCTATGACTTTGACTCAGTACAAGCTTTCCGCTCATTCCTTCTCTGTTGGAGAAATTGGAGATGGGTTCCAAGTTTGATTATTTCAGGGAGATCAATATTTTTTAAATCCAATGCCCTGGTACAAGAAAAGGTCGGTGGAGAGCAAACTTAGATGGGTTACTCACCTATTCCAATTCATTGTGTTCCTGCTATCTTCAGATCCAAGATCAATCCAAATAGAAGAAAATTAAGTGCTTTATAACCGACAGGCTGAAGGTCTAATGTGGGGAAACTAGAAGCCAATGTCTCCTTACTAAGAATGTACTCGTGGCCGGATTATCTATTTCCTTTCATTGATGGATAAACATACGTTATCACTTCAAGAATAACCCTTGTTTTTCAGAATACTACCATGATTTTCTTCATACCTCTTAAGAGGCAGAGATGCTTAGTGTTTACAGAAGTCACCAACAATTAAGAACCAATTAGTCAAAAACTCTCAGGATGAATTTTTAGGCAGACATTTGTTTTTGATCTATTTCCAACAGGCCTTCTCTCTTTCAGATGTCAGATACATCTGCCATATCACCTAATAATCATTCTTAATTGATGAGTGGGAAAGTGCTGCTGCTTAAACTAACAAGGTTGTTAGAAGAATAATAATCCTAGGGTACTCTTAAGTATGTACGGTCATTTATTGTTGAAGGCCCCAGTCTTTGCACTTTCCCCATGAGACCATGGAGTAGAAGTAGGCCATTTGGCCTATTGATTCTGTTCTGCCATTGAACCATGGGCTGATCTAATTCTTCCAGTTATCCCCATTCTCCTGCCTTTTCCCCATACCCTTTGATGCCCTGGCTAGTCAAGAACCTATCTACCTCTGCCTTAAATGCACCCAATGTCTTGGCCTCAACAGATTTACCACCCTCTGATTAAAGTAACTTCTCCGCATCTCTGTTCTAAATGGACGTCCTTCAATCCTGAAGTTGTGCCCTCTTGTCCTAGAATCCCCTACCATGGGAAATAACTTCATCTTATCTAGTCTGTTCAGGCCTTTTAGCATTTGGAATGTTTCTATGAGATCCCTCCTCATTCTCTTGAACTCCAAGGAATATAGCCCAAGAGCTGCCAGACGTTCCTGATATGGTAACACTTTCATTCCTGGAATCATTCACGTGAATCTTCTCTGAACCCGCTCCAATGTCAGTATATCCCTTCCAAAATAAGGAGCCCAAAACTGCTCACAAGAAGACATAGGAGCAGAATCAGGCTATATGACCCATTGAGTCTGCTCCACCATCCTATCATGGCTGGTTTATTATCCCTCTCAAGCACATACTCCTGTGTTCTTCTCATACCCTTTGACACCTTGTAATCGAGAACCTATCAACCTTTACTTTAAATACCCTACTATGACTTGGCCTTCACATATTCACCAACCCCTGGCTAAAGAATTTCCTCTTCACCTCTCTTCTAAAATGACATTCCTCTATTTTGAGCTGTGCCCTCTGCTCCTAGACCCCCCCCCCATTATAGGAAATGTCCTCTCCACATCCACTGCATCTAGAGCTTTTGATCTTCATTAGGTTTCAATGAGATCCCTCTCATTCTTCTAAGCTCCAGTGAGTGCAGGTCTAGAGCTGTCAAACGCTCCTCGTACATTAATCTTTTAGTTACCGGAGTCATTCTTGCGAACTTCCTCTGTACCCTCTCCACTGGCAGCACATCTTTTTTTACAGATGAGTAAAACTATTCAATGCTCCAAGTGTGGTCTGACCAATGCCTAATAAAGTCTCTGCATTGTGTCCTTGCATTTAGATCCTTGCGTTCCAGTCCTTGCCAGTGAGTGAATATTGTTAATGGTTAGTACATGAAATAGACAACACACACACAATGCTGGAGGAACTCAGCAAGACAGGCAGTAACTGTGAAGGGGAATGGATCATCAACATTTTGGGTAGATGTTGGAAATCCAGAGTAACAAACAAAGTGCTGGCAAACTCGGCAAGTGAGGCAGCATCTATGGAGTGGAATGCACTGCTGACGTTTCAGACTGGGAGCAGATACATGATCTGCAGTACATTCAATAGGCATTTTAACTTGAGTTGGAAGCTTTAGGTTATTTAGTTTGCATAATTTTAATGAAAAGCTCTATAGTTGAATTATTAATATCACTTCTGAGTTAAGCATGCATTTCATATTCTGAATACTTCCATTCCCATGGCATATAATGAAATAAATGTCAGTATTGATTGTTTTCTATGGTACATTCATCTGCTCTGTAACACCACTTGAAATAGTGTATGTAGCACAAATTGATGTGCAGGCTATCTCAGACATAAAAAGTGTACTTAAAGCAGGATTGCTTTGCACCTCAATAATACCAGCGCACTAAGATGCTGCCAGCACCTGCTGCCTCACCATCCAGAGTGAGCTATAGTTGTTCGTGGGCAAAGTTTCTGGGCTGACAAAATTGTGGGGTGGTGGGATGCTCAAAAGGGTGGGAAAGACTCTCTGGAGAGGGTCTGTAATTAACAGTGAGGGGACTGAAAGATAGGGCAGCTCCAACTGTGCCGTGTAAGAGGAAGCATTTGTAACTTCAGGATAAGTGTGATCAATTGGCTAGAAATTACAGTGCAGATCAAATTAATGCAAGTTGTATCTCATAAAACCAGTTATTTAACAAGACTTGATATTATCATCTTGTTAATTTGCCTTGTTCCTCGGCAGATAATCATTTGAATACATTACAGATTCTTTTCAAGTTTAGCCATGGGTGTTGTCCATTTATCGAAAGCTAGTGTAGAAAATAATAGTCCTGAGAAACGAGTGGAAATGAAAAGAATTTATAATGATTTGTTCAAAGACTAATGTTGAATGTTTTTTAAATAATATTGAGTTAATTCCCAATAGCTAAATGCCCTTGCTGCAGCTCCCAATTATGACTTTATTAATTTCCCTTTTTTTCTTTTGTTGTACCTGGATGTTCCATCCATTAAACTAATTTGCACAGAACATTGTAAGGCCAATTTCTTGCTGCACCTTATTTCTCATCTCATTAGTTAGATAAACCAAGATTCATGCCCCTATTCATTCTGACTGCTAAAGCCACGTTCCCCCCCCCCGCCTCCCCACAACCCCGAGTGCTCAATCCTGAATTTAATTGCTCCATCAGTCAAGTTGGTCGTCTCAGCTCGATGCTAGTACAATTCGGGGCATTGGAGATCAGAGCTCAATTCTGACTGTGCCTGAACTAAGAAGTCTGTACGTCCTTCCCATGAGCGCGTGGGTTTGGGGTGCTCTGGTTTCCTCCCATAGTACAAAGATGCGTGGGTTAGTAGGCAAATTGGTCATTGTAAGGTGTTCCGTGATTAGACTAGAATTAGATAGGTGAGTCACTGGGCCTTGCAGCTCTTTGAACCGTAAGGGCCTGCTCCATGACGCAAGTCTAAATTAAATAAGTGCCAAGCCATTGCACCATTCTCTGAACGAAGAAGTTTCCCCTCAGATTCCCTTAAATATTTCGCCTTTCACCTTAAATCTATGATCTCTAGTTCTGGTCTCATCCAACCTGAGTGGAAATAGCCTGCAACATTCACTATGTCTTTACCTCCCATAATTTTGAATAGGTCTGTAAGATCAGCCTTCATTCTTCTGCATCCTGAACCTATTCAATCTTTCTCTATCACTCAAGTCCTGGCAGCATCCTAGTAAATTTTCTGTTATCTTTTCAAGCTCATAGATACCTTTCTGAGGGCGGGTCCCCAGATCTGCATAAAATATTGTTATCATTACAGAGCATAGAATTTTCAAAGTTCAAAGTAAATTTATTATCAAAGTACACTCATGTCACCATATAATACCTTGAGATACATTTTCTTGCAGGCATTCACATTAGAACAAAGAATTACCATAGAATCAATGAAAAACTACACACAAAGACCAACAAACAACTGCTGTGCAAAAGAATAATAATTATTATTATCAAAATACACAATAAAAGACCAGGAAATTGAAGATGATAAATGTTGAAAATGCTGAGGAAATACCAGAAACATTCCAACATGTTACAGGATCCTGTAGCAGTTTAACACAATCTGATTACTTGTACAGTCAAGTGGCAAACATCATTCATCAAATATTGCTTTAACATACAAATGCATAAGTTAAATCACACCTAACTATAAATACAAGCCTGATCCAGTTTTAGAATCAAAATACCACAAATTATGTTACAACTGATCTGTTATTACAGATAGGACAAACCATAAAACTGTCTGGATATAATAATACAAGATAATCAAGCAAGAACAACTTATTTAGTAGATGTAACCATTCCAGACACACACAACTTGCAGGAATCTATAAGTGGAAATGCACCAGCAATATGCTGAATTAAAAGGAAATTGAAAGACTTTGGAACATGAACAGGGTATACATTGTCCCAATAGTAATATCTGCAACTGGTATCATCCTGAAGACACTACACAATAACATTAAACAATTAGGGCTACAAAATAATATCAATGTAAATCTTCAGAAAGCCACAATACTAAACATCACTAGAATAGTCCAGAAGTTCTTAACAATTGACAAATGAGAGTGCTTGGCTATGCCCATACCTCAGGTTTTACCAACTTGAGCTGGGAAGAAATATAAAGAAAATAATAATAAATAAATAATACTGAAAACCATGAATTGTCATTACCAATGAACAGCAGTGTGAAGTGAAATGTCCTCATTTGCAAAGTCCAGGCAAATGTGAAGTGATGCATTTTGAGAGAGTTGATGCAAGAGGAAAGAATACAGTAACTGGCAAGGCCCTTACAAACTTCTGCAGAGGGATCTTGGCGTGCAAGTCCATAGCTTTCTGAATGTAGAACCACAAGTGGATGGAGTGGTAAATAAGTTGTATGACAGAATCGGAACCAAATTAGGTTGATTATGTCTGACATGTGTCACGAAATTTGTTGTCTTGTGGCAGCAGTATAGTGTGGGACATAGAAATTACGTAACTGAAGTTACATAAAATAACTAAATAAATAGTACAAAAGAAGAATAGCGAGGTACTGTTCAGAAATTTGATGGCAGAAGGGAAATGTTGAGTATCCCAGCTGGTGAGGGTCCTTAACGATGGATGCGGCCTTCTTGACCACCTTTTGAAAATGTTCTTGATGGTGGGGAGCCTGAATCCCCGCCCTCTGCAGCCTCTTTTGATCCTTCACATTGGGGCCTGCTTATCAGATGGGGTTGTAACCGTTCAGAGTGCTCAGTATATCCACAGACAATTTCTAGAGCAGTGGTTCCCTACCCGGTGTCCGTGGACCCTTTGGTTAATGGTAGGGGTCCATGTCATTAAAAAAAGGTTGGGAACCCCTGTTCTGCAGTCTTTAGTGATGTACCAAATCTTCTGAAACTCATGAAATATAGCCATTAGTGTAGCTTCTTCATAATTCCATCATTATGTTTGGCTCAGCTTAGGTGTTCAGAGACGTTGATGACCAGGAACTTGAAGCTGTTCACCCTTTTCACCCTTGGCCCTCAATGAGGACTAGTGCGTGTTCCCTCAACTTCCCCCTCCTGAAATCCACAATTAATTCCTTGGTCTTACTGACGCTGAGTGAAAGCTTGTTGCTGTGAAACCACTCAACCAACTGATCTACTTCACTTCTGTACACGTCCTCATCACCATGATTGTCTTCATGATGGCAAGTCATGTTGCAGCTATAAAAATCTTTGGTTAGGCCATTTTTAGAGTGTTGTTACATTTCTGGTCTCCACACTATAGGAGAAGATGTGAAGGGGTTGAAAATGGGCTCAAGATGTTCACCAGGATGTTGCCTGGATTGGAAGGCATTAGCTATAACTTGGACTATTATGTCTGGAACACCAGAGGCTGAGGAGTGACTTGATTAAGATCCTCCAAACTTGTGCCTGACACATACATGGCCCAAAACCTATGAAGGAGTGTTTGGGAGATGGGTGGGTGAATCTGCCAAATGCTGCAGGGCTGTAGACATCTTCCATTGTGTACAGAGACTATTTGAGGCTGTTTTTCCAACCTTCGAACTGCTCAGGCTATGAACCGTTCTCGGGAGTGGAATGTTTCCATAACCTGGGAAGGAACTAGGGAAGGAACTAAGGAAGTATGTAAATATGAGAGGCAGAGATAGGTTAGAAAGTCAGAATCTTTATTTCCCAAGGTGGACAAGTCAAATACAATGGGCTTTGAGGTGACATAGGAGAAGTTAACAGGAGATGAGGAAGATTTTTATTCAGTGTGGTAATGTCTGCATTATGCTGCAAGGAAATTGTTGCATATATGATGCACCATTTAGGAGGCATTTAGATGAACACAAACAGGCTGGGACTAGAGGGAGCTAGACCAAATGCAAGCAGATGGATTAGTTAGATTAGTATCATAGTCGGTGTGGACATGGCGGACCAAAGACTTTGCTGCATTGTTCTTTGTTTTATGTTACAAAATAAAGTTTGAAGGTGCATTTGCTTGCATTAAAATCACTTACATTGTCTGTCCTAAAATGCATTTCACCATATTTATTCCTGAGAGGTGACTTCACTTGACCGGATGATGTCATAGTATTTGGTTTCACAATCTAATTAGTTTTCACTTCCATTTACTTCGTCCCTATTTTATAGACAAACAAGCATTGTGCCCATAAAAATAAGAGATTCTGCAGATCCCAGATGCTCTTAAACTCTGCATATGGTGGTATTCAGGACTGGTGATCCACAAATGTACACTAGGCCCACTTAAGACATCTGCAAAGTCATCTTGCGTGTGCAGTGACAATTCCAGACCGAACTGGAATCACAGAAGGGTGCTTGCCAGCTGTGGCAGGGTTTGAATGAAATCATCTCCTACAAAGCAAAACCAGACATCATAATTGACAAGTAAGTTTAGTTCCCCAAGTAGCTCAATGCTGTTTATGCTCACTTTGACCGATAGAAAATGGAAGCACCTTCACGAACCCCCACAACCCTGACGACCCTGTGATTTCAGACTCTGAGGCTGACGAGAGAGCATCCTTTGGGAGGGTGAACCCAGGGAGAACATCTTGTCCAGACAGTATACCAGGCCGAGTACTGAAGACCTGTGCTAATCAACTGTCTGCAGTGCTTACTGATATCTTCAACCTCTCTTTGGCAGTGTGAAGTATCCACCTACTTCATGCAGGCTTCAATCATACAGGTGCCCAAGAAGAATGTGGTAACCTGGTCTCAATGACTATCATTCAGTAGCACTTATGTTCACTGTAATGAAGTGTGTAGAGAGGTTGGCCGCAAAGCAAATCAACTCTTGCCTGAGGGCTGATTTGGATCTGCTTCAATTTGCCTACCATTGCAACAGGTTCACAGCAGATGCTATTTCAATGGCTCTACACTCAGCTCTGGTAGATGCACACATCTGGCTGCTCCTCCTTGACAATAGATCAGCATTCAACATTACCTTCCCCTTGAAGCTAATCACTAGGCTCCTAGACCGATAACTTCTTGTGGAACTGGATCCTCACCTTCTCACTTGCAGACCCCTATCATTATGGAATAGCAACATCATCTCCTCCATGTTCACCGCCAGCAAAAAGGGAACCACCAGACTCCATGCTTAGCCTCCCCTGCTATGCTTGCTATTGTACCTATAAATTCAGAATTGGAATCAGGTTTAATATCATTGGCATATGTTGTGAAATTTGTTGTTTTGTACATTGCAATACATAAAAACTATAAATTACAATAATTATATACAGTGTATATAACAAATATAAGGAGGGCAAAGAGAGTGGAAAAATACTGAAGCAGTGTTCATGGGTTCATTGTCCATTCAGAAATCTGGTGGAGGAGAGGAAGCTGTTCCTGAAATGTTGAATGTGTGTTTTCAAACTCCTGTACCTCCTCTCTGATGGTAGCAATGAGAAAAGGACATGCCCTGCGTGATGGATGCTGCCTTTTTGAGGCATCACCTTTTGATGGTGTCCTGGATGCTGTGGAGGCTCATGCCACGATGGAGCTGCCCAAGTTTACAACTTTCTACAGCTTTTATCTAATCATGTGCGATGGTCCTTCCGTACGAGATGGTGATGCAACCAGTTATACTGCTCTCATCTGTAGAAATGTTCAAGCATCTTTAGTGAGATACCAATTCTCCTCAAGCTCCCAATGAAGTATGGCCACTGTCGTGCCTTCTTTGTAATTGCATCAATATGTTGGGCCCAGTGTAGATCCTCAGAGATGCTGGCAGCCAGGAACTTGAAGCCGCTCACTGTTTCCACTGCTGATCACTCGAAGAGCACTGGTGTGTGTTCCATTGACTTCCTCTTTCTGAAATCCACAATCAATTCCTTGGTCTTAATAACTTTGAGTGCAGGGTTATTGCTGCAAAACCACACAACCAGCTGATCTATCTCACTCCTGTATGCCTCCTTGTTACCGTCAGAAATTCAGTCAACAATTGTCACACAATTGTGGGTGTCGAGAATGTAGAGCACTGGGCTAAGCACATATCCCTGAAGTGTGTCAGTGTTGATTGTCAGCAAGGAGGAGATGTTATTTCTGATCTGCACAGATTGTGGTCTCCTGCTGAGGCAGTCAAGGATCCATTTGCAAAGGGAGGTACAGAGGCCCAGGTTTTGGAGCTTAACTGTGTGGCCAAGTTCAAATTTAAGTTTGCTGAAGACACCACTGTTGTTGGCTGAATGAAAGGCGATGACGAATCGACATGCAAGAGGGTGATTGAAGATCATGATGGTTGGTGTCGTTCAATGTCAGCAAAACCAAAGAGCTGCATATTGACTACAGGAGGAAGAAGCTGGAGGTCCATGAGACGGTCTTCATTAGGGGATCAGAGGTGGAGAGGGTCAGTAATATTACACTTCTTGAATGTTATCATATTGAGGGATCTGTCCTGCCACTACCACAAGTTCCATCCCAAAGAAGGCATGTCAGTACCTCTACTTTGCATACATTTATCATGTTGTCTAAAAGTTTGTCAAACCTCTATTGATGTACAGTGGCGAATATCGTGACTTGTTATATCACAGACTGGTATGGAAATACCAATGTCCTGGAATGGAAAAGTCCGCAAAAAGTCACGGACACAGCCTAGTCCATCACAGGCAAAGCCCTCTCCGCAACTGAGCACATTTACAAGGAGCGCTGCAACATCTATCATCAGGGACCAGCACCAACCAGGTCATACTCCCTTCTCACTACTACTATCAGCAGGAGGTACAGATACTAGATACAAAAACAGTTGTTATCCTACAACTATCAGGCTCCTGAATTGGCTTGGATAACTTTGTTCAGCACCTCTCTGAACTGACCCCACAACTTGCAGGCTAATGTTTAATGACTCATTATGATTCAAGGTGCTGGTGTTATTTGGCTTGCTCAGTTTGTCCTCTTTTGCACATTGGTTGTTTTAGTCATTATCTGTTTATGCGTAGTTATTGTAAATGTTTTTTTTTAACCTGCAAGAAAATTAATCACAAGGTAGTATATGTTAACATATACGTACTTGGATAATAAATTTGCTTGGAATTTTTTTTGACTTCCAGTCAGTGTAGATTAGGTGGGCCAATCAACCTCTATTTGACTTTGATCTGATTCCTTCAAATCCTACAATCATCTGCAGGTTTGAATCGTGTGGGATGTAGCAAAGGACGGGCTGAAGTGGGGACATACTCCAGTGGCTACTCTCAATGAAGAAGTGGGGAAGCAACATAATTAGTAGTTGGTTAATTATCATATGAGATACTGTACATTGAAAAGCTTTTGTCCACATGAAATGCAGACAGATTATTCCATACATAAGTACATTAAGGCTGTACAAAAAGGAAAAGAAAACAATGCAGAATATCCTGTTGCAGTTAGAGATTGTGCAATGCAGATAGACAAATAAAATGCAATGGCCGTGATGAGGCAGACTGAAAGTTCAAGAATTCATCTTTTTATCGTATGAGAGATCTGTGCAAGAACCTCACAATCGTGGAATAGAAGCTGTCCTTGAGCCTGCTATGTGTTCTCAAGCTATAGTATCTTTTGCCCAGTGGAAGCAGGAAGAAGAGAGAATGACTGAGGAGGGAAGGGTCTTTGATTGCATTGGCTGCTTTCAGAAGCTTAGGTGGATTCAGTGGAGGGGAGGCTGGATTTTGTGATAGATTGGGCTGCGTTACCACTCTGCGCAGTTTCTTGTGGTCATGGACAAGCAAGGATGGGTTTCTGCAGGGTGTTTTCTATGGTGCGCCTGTGAAAAAAATGGTGAGTGTCATCAGGGACATGAGTTTCCTTAGCCTTCAGAAGAAGTTGAGGTGCTGTTATATTTTTTGACCTTGGTGTCGAAGTGGCTGCATCAAGCCAAATGGTTGGTGATATTTCCACCTGGGAACCTGAAGCACTCAACCATTTCCACCTCAGTACCAAATGATTGTGTGTAGGAGAGGAGGAAGATTTTTTTTGATTTTTGTGAAAATTTGTGCATCATGATTCTGACTGTCAACAGTGAAAGTTCTGCAAATGTCATCTGGAAAGATTGAGATAGTTCACAATATTTATTTCCAGCATTACCGCATTGTACTTAAATTCACCCTCCGATGCAAGGGGTAAGTTCAGAGGGATATGGGTCAAATGTGGAGAAATGGGGCTTATTAGAATACTACAGTACAGAAACAGGCCCTCTCGCCCATCTTTTACATCCTGAACTAATATTCCGCTTAATCCTATCGACCTGCACTTTGACCATATAGGGAAAACTGATTTGGCACAACTACGATAGGGAAAGCTGTTTAAGCACTCCAAAGATTATAGAAAATTAATATCTCATTCTCCTTCCCTTTCTCCTGTGATCCACTGTCCTCTCCCATCAGATTCCTTCCTCTGCAGTCCTTTATCTTTCCCACCCACCTGCCTTCATGTATTACCTTCAAGTCATCCTCCTTCCCCTCCCCACTCCTTTTTTTATTCTGGCACCTTCCCCCTTCCTTTCCAATCCTAATGAAGGGTCTGGCCCAAAATGTCGACTGTTTATTCATTTCCATAGATGCTGCCTGACCTGCTGAGTTCCTCCGGCATTTTGTGTGTATTGCACTATATTCATTCATTGATAACTTGATTGATCATTGGATCCAGCTTCCATCAAAGTAATTCAGAACTCAGCTGCAGAATGAATACTCAAAGCCAACAGGAAGCACGAAAGACTGAAGATGCTGGAATCTGAAACAACACACATAGTACTGGAGGAGCTTAGCAGGTCAGGCAGGATTTGTGGAGGGAAATGAACAGTCGACTTTTTGGGTCAAGACCCTTCACCCAGACCATTGTAAAAGAAAAGACAACAACTGATTTGGAGGATCAATAGAGAAACAGCTCCTATTCTGCAGTTGACTAGGAACCATGTTGACAGGGTATCCCTGGTTTTTCCCCGTCATAGGCAACCTCTTTCTTTACCTTTCTTGCAGGGTCTCCCACCTGAAGAGTTGACTTAATTTTTGTTCCCGGTGATGTGGCATTTTCTGTTACCCTTTTGGAGGAATAGTAATTCAGTGATGGCATAAACCTCATTTAAGATTTGTCATATTCTCCAGAGTCAAAAAGTGTTTTAAGTTTGTATTGGTTTGGAGATACTTAAATAATCTGTTTTTAAAGTTTACTTGAAACTTTACAAAGGGAAAAGTGATGTTTTTACCATAGAAAGTAGTCAATAAAGCCCAGTCCATCTCAGGAAAAGCTCTCCCCACCATTCGGTACGTCTACAAGGAGCACTGTCGCAAGAAAGCAGCGTCCAGCATCAAGGAACACCATCACCCAGGCCATGTTCTCTTCTCACTGCTGCCTCAATAACAGGTTCTGAAACAGCTGCTGCCCTTCAACCGTTAGGCTCTTGATCCAACTAATAACTTTACTCAACTTAACTCTGAACAGACTCCATAACCTATGAACTCACTTTCAATGACTCTACAACTCATGTTCTCAGTATTATTTGTTTACACATTTAGTTGTTTCTTTTGCATTTGTACAGATTGTCGTCTTTTGCACCTTGTTTGTGTGTATTTATTCATTGATTCTCTTTTATTACTTTATTCAACTGTGAATGCCTGCAAGAAAATGAACCTCAGGGTGGTATTTGGTGATATTCATTCAGTGGCCAGCGGTACATCTGCTCATTCGTGCAAATATCTAATCCGCCAATCATGTGGCAGCAACTCAATGCATAAGAGCATGTAGACATGGTCAAGAGGCTCAGTTGTTCAGACTGAACTCCGAACAGGGAAGAAATATGATCCAAGTAAGTTTAGCTGTGGAATGATTGTCGGTGCCAGACAGGGTGATTTGAGTATCTCAGAAACAGCTGATCTTCTGGGGAATTTTACGCATAGCAATCTCTAGAGTTTACAGAGAATGGTGAAACAAACAAAAAAAAAAAAAATCCAGTGAGTGTTAGTTCTGTAGGGGAAAATTCCTTGTTAATGAGAGAGGTCCGAAGAGAATGACCATACTGGTTCAAGCCGAGAGAAAGGCAGAATAACTCAAATACTCACAGTGGTGTGCAGAAGAGCATCTCTGAATGATTGAAACTTGAAATGGATGGGCTACAGCAGCAGAAGACCACAGACGCACACTCAATGCCCACTTTATTAAGTACAGGAGGTACCTAAAGGGGATAAAAGTTCCACTGTATGTATACGTACTTTGATACATTTATTATAAACTTGGAAAGGAAATCACGTTCTGTAACGTTTCTGATCAATTGCTTGTTTCAAAATGCAGACTTGTGAGTTGCTTTGCTACTAAGAGTCACACAGGAGAATACTGATTAAAGATTTGATTAGCTTTATATTGTCAGATATACATCGAAACTTGGTCATCATTTTGTGTCAATGACCATGGTCCAAGGATTACACTGGAAGCAGCCTGCAAGTATTGCCACTCTTCCAGTGCCAGCACAGCATGCCCACTAACTCATTAGCCCTAACCATGGGTCATTGGAGGAAACTGGAGAACCTGGAGAAAACCACACAGTCAGAGGGAGAGTACACAAACTTTTTGCAGACAGTGGAATGAATTGAGCCCCGATCTGCGTTGGCACTGTAAAGCAATTGCACTAACTGCTAATCTACCGCATCGCCTGAACAGTGCTGAGTGATTAATTACTACTTTCAGGATCTGTGCATTGCTATGCTTATGTCTAATTTCCCCATATATGCTGTTGGCGTTGAACTACCTTTGTGAAGTCTTTCTGTTGAAGGTGCTATAGGAGTGATGTTTGGTGAGAGGTTCCAGAATTAAGGTCCAGTGGCAACAAAGGAATGGTCACCTATTTGCAAGTCCAGTTTGGTGTTCTACTTTCTACTTGTCTGTTACGCTTGACCTTCCTGGTTGGCAGAGATTGGGAAAATTAGGGCATTGAGCAAATCAAGCACTTTTGGATGGGGGCAAATTTCTTGAGTATAGTTGGAGCTGTTTTCATATAAGTAAGTGGAGAGTTTACTAGCATGCTCCTGTATTGTGCTTATAGATGGTGGGACGTGTTGCAGAATACTTGATGTCTGATCTGCACTTGTAGCCACATTACATATATCGTTGGTCCATTTGAATTCTTGATCGATGGAAAGACCACCACCCCAGGACACTAATAGGACAGTCAGTGATGGTGTGCCATTGAATGCAACGTAGTTGGTTAGACTCTGTCTCAATGACAATGGTAATTGTCTGAAGTAACATATACAAAATGCAGCTTACGCAACAGCAATTGAGAGAAGCAAGCAGTCAACATTTCAGCCCAAGACCCTTCATCAAAATGAAAATATCAACTGTTAATTCCCCTCCATTGATGCTGCCTGACCTGTTGAATTCTTCCAGCATTTTGTGAGTGTTGCTCTTGATTTCCAGCATCTGCAGAACCTCTTGTGTTGATGGTAATTGGCTGGTGGCTTTGTAACTAGAATGGTCACTGTCACATATTGATGATTGATTTATTGGTATCTGTCATAACTGATGATGACAGTTATATTTGCGCAGTTCTTCTATTGTGTATTAGAAGTTGGCTGTTGAGTCCAAGTTGTGAGTGACCTGGATGTCCACGATAAGGACAAGGAAACGGTCCTGGATCCGGTAGTGGTGCAACTACTTTCTTTGGTCAGGCGATGATTAGTTCTGCTCAACACCTCTCCTCTGGGTTTTTGTGACTCTAACCAAGTTCTCCACCCTCTCTGGTCTTGTGCACTCTGTTCTAGCTGTCTGGGAACAACTCGAGCATGTGCAATATTAGCCTTCACACAGTCTTTGAACCATTTATATGTCTTGGTTTCTCTTGCCCAGCAAAAACTTGCCCTATAGTAGATCAAAGTAAATTTATTATCGAAGTACATGTATGTCGCCATATAATAATAATAGGTACTTTGTTGATCCTGAGTAGGAAATTATTCCATTACAGCAGCAACATTTAAAAACACACTTCACAATAATAATATATTATCAACTAATAAGGTATAGAATAATTAACACAATTTACAATAATGTGCAATATTGTGCAATAATGTACAAAATAATAAAACAGACTATTGTACTGTGAATTGTGTTCTCTTGTCGCAGAGGTGAACTTTGTGCTGATTGCCTTTGGTAGGAAAGATTTTCTGTAATGACTCTTGTGACAGCGGAGCTGAATGAGTCTGTTCGAAAAGGTGTTCTGCTGCTTATTCCGTAGGTCATGGAGAGGATGTACCTGATTGTCCATAATGGATTACAGTTTGTTTACTGACCTCCTCTCCACCACTAACTCAACAGAGTTTGGGTTGTAGCCAAGGGTGGATCCAGTCTTTTTGATGAGTTTATAACAACCCTGGCATTCATTTTCTTGTGGGAATATTCAATAAATCCAATAACCATAATAGAATCAATGAATGACTGCACCAATGGGGCAGATAACCAGTGTGCAAATACAAAAAGAAAGAAAAGAAATAATAATAGTAATAAAAGGCATCCATTAGTCTTGCGAGACAATGGATCTGCGCCTGGAAAGTCTTCACTCTCCAGGGCGCAGGCCTGGGCGAGGTTGTATGGAAGACCAGCAGTTGCCCATGCTGCAAGTCTCCCCTCTCCACGACACCAATGTTGTCCAAGGGAAGGGCATTAGGACCCATACAGCTTGGCACCAGTGTCGGCGCAGATCAATGTGTGATTAAGTGCCTTGCTCAAGGATACAACGCGTTCCTTCGGCTGGGGCTCAAACTCACGACCTACAGGTAGCTAGTCCAGTGCCTTATCCACTTGGCCAAGTGCCCACACAATAATAGCAATAATAATAATTAAAAATCCAGACATGGCTGTACACAGATTGGGTGGTGCTCTGGTCAGCATTCATTCTCCATGTTAGGAGCAGCTGAAAGTAAAACCTGGCTGTAGGTATAAAAAGCAATACACCTTTGCTTTAGAAATGGAGAGATGTCTATGGAACAGAGAGATGCGGCTGCTGCCTGAGGATCGCCAGGGTGTGCCCGGAGCTCACAGTGGGCATGGGAGTAAGCAAACTGTTAGTGATGCCCTGCTGAACAGGTGGCAGGCACTCGGAAACTGAAAGAGATACTGCCAACATTCACAGTAGCCAACCAACATCACAGGCTGTGACTGCTGTGGATGTTTCTTGGGGGGGGGGGGGGGGAGCAGTCCACTTATAACTGAGATCACTCAAGCAGTTAAGAGAAGAAAGTCATGAAAGAAATGGTCATTAGAATTAAACACATTCATAATGTGTGCCTATTACCGAGTAATGGAAATTGAGACTGACATGACAGGATACAGTTACGCAGCAATATCTATGTAAAACTTCAGAGAGCCATAATACTAAACACCATTCGAATAGGCCGTAAGTTCCTAGCAACTGACAAATGAGCATACTTGGCTATGCCCGTACCTCGGGTTTTACCAGCTTGAGCTGAGAAAAAAAAATTATAATTAAGCAATAAAGATTAAGAACACGAAGAGATTTTGAAAGTGAGTCCATAGCTTGTGGGAACAGTTAAAGCAAGTGAAGTTGGGTGAAGTTAACCCCCTCTGGTTCAAGAGCCTGATGCTTGAGGAGTAATATTGTTTCTGAAACTGGTGGTGTGGGTCCTGAGGTTCCTGTACCACAGTCCTTATGGCAGCAGTGAGAAGACAGCATGACCTGGATGGTGGGGGCCCTGATGATAGATGCTGCTTTTCTGTGACAACAATCCTTGAACATGTGCCTGGTGGTGGGAAGGACTTTATCTGTGATGGATTGGGCTATATCTATTAATTTTTGTAGGATTTTCTGTTGAAGGGCATTAGTGTTTGTGGATTTGGGAATCCTTCATATATATATTACATGACCTGTCCAACGAAGTTGGTCTTTTATGATCATGGCCTCAATAGGTAGTATCCTATATCTAAATGGTGTTGAGTTCTGGCCTTCATAATATAGCTGGAATGTTGTCTGCTCCTATAGGTTGTGTTGTACCCAGTGTTTATAGTGAACAGAACTGGTTAAAGCAAGGATTTGCGGTACTGTGACCATAGGAAAGAGCCAAGATCTATCATCCACTTAAGTTCTGACCGAACATTGGCATGAGTCCTTCAGTTGCATCTCTATCACTTTGTGTGCTGCTGTCCTCTGTTCTTGATGTCTTCGCCTCTTACCAGCTGCTGCTCATCTCCATTCATGACTAGATATGACAGAACTGGATGCTGGTCCTCAGCACCTCACAAGTGCCAAGTTTTGCATTGCCAGATAAACGCAGAGTCTGTCTCATTTTGTGTGTTTGTGGTGCTGTGTCCCATTGGATGTGGAGTAGCCCACAGCACCTTATAGGCACCTACTTGGCAGTTGCCAGATCTATGCCTGCTCTCTCTCTCTCTCTCTCTCTTAGTATGGTGGCAGTGCTATGTCGCGCTGATCATCTTGCATACAGGTTTGTACTTTTTCTAAAGAATCATGTTTAAAACAGCTGACACATCTCAGATACATGTTCTGTAACCACTGGACATGACTTTTCTTGCCCCAGAGAATGTATGCGTGTAGAGATTAATTCACAGTCGAAACACATGGGCAGTTGAGTATGTGCTTGAAATGCTATTAACCAAATAGGACTGAATTTTCCATTGATTCAAACCCAGCAACAGAACAGAAGGTAATAAACAGCCACTGCAATGTTTTTCATTTAATATGTGTACACAAGCTAGAATTTCTACCTATGTCTCCACCTACTGCCACAGTGGTTGAATTTTAGTGGAAACCAGACTGAAATAGAAGAGCGTAATTCTTCCGTTGATCCGGAAAATGGCCAGGGAAGGTCTTGCACCAGATAGTGTATTGAATCTTTACTGTATTTTTTACCTGTGCTGTACACTTCATATGCATTTTGAATTGTTCTGCATTTGAACTCGTTTGTGGTAAGATTTTGTATTGTGTGCTGTTCATCATTTGTGTATTGTGGGTGAATCATGGTCCAGAGGAACACTGGTCGTATATAGGTACGGTCAGATGACAATAAACTTGAAATTGATTTTGAATTTGAATTCATAAGCAACGTCTCAAGAAACAGATTCTTTTTAAATATTGCTCAACAGCAAACAGTCTCCGTTCCTACAAACTGGAGGAAACAGCATGTGTCCACTATGAAGTAAGGTCTCATGATCAATGGAAGATAATTTATCAGTTGTACGGCAAGCTATGTGTATTAAAGTAATCACCATGGCAACACCAGTGTTGGCTGAATAATCATCACTTTTCTGACTGGGTACAGTGTGCATTATATGTGGCCTGATATTTGTCGGAGAATGCATTTAACTTAATTCAAAAAAAAAAAAGAAAATTTTGAAACTATACAATCACAATGCGGCAGGAGCTAGTTAATAATTTGACCAAGATCCCTCATCGAAATAGATACAGTGCTGCTAACTCTTCATAACCTGTTAAACTTTGCTTTTTCCACAGCCTGATCATTATCAGAATAATTGCTGTGGACTTGAGTGGAAGTCAGATGGATCATCAATTAAAATGTTAACTACTTCAGAATCAGAATCGGGCTTATTACCACTGACACGTGTCAGGAAATATTTTGTTTGGTGGAAACGGTACCGTGCAATACATAAAAATCACCACAATTTGGAATAATTAATTAATAGTACAAAAAAAGAGAAAAGTGGGGTAGTGTTCATGGACCATTCAGGAGCCTGATATTAGAAACAAAGAAGCTGTTCTTAAAACGTTGAGTGTGTGTCTTCGAGCTCTTATACCTCCTCCCTGATGGTAGTAATGAGAAGAGTGCATGTCCCAGTTGGTGAGGGTCCTTAATGTTGGACGCTGGCTTCTTGTGGTACCATCTTGTGAAGATGCCCTCGATGGTGGGGAGACAGACCTGTGCCTATTGTGGATCTAGCGGAGCTTACAACTCGCTGCAGCCTCTCTTGACCCTGTGCGTTGGAGCTTCCATACCTGGTTGTGATGGAACCCCGTCAAAATGCTCTTCACAGACACCATGGGTACAGCAGATACTGGAAATCTAGTTCAATACACACAGTGTGCTGGAGAAGATCAGCAGGTCGGGCAGCGTCTGTGAATGGGAATAAACAGCCAATGCTTAGGTCTGCGACTCTTCATCAGCACTGGAAGGGAAGGGGGAAGAAGCCTTCACTATCTCTTCACTATCAGTAGAAACTTGGTGATGTACTGAGTCTCCTCAAACTCCTAATGAAGTAGAACCGCTGGTGTGCCTTCTTTGTGATTGCACTTACAGATATTGAATTTTGTCTTCAAAATCTTCAGTGAATTATACCAATTTATTTCTAATGAGAGGAGGGGTCAGCTAAAAGCTGCACAGATTCAAGACAAAATCAATCAGAAGAAATTGGAGTCAAGTTGTCAGTATAAGGATTTCTCAACACACCACTTTCATTATTCGCTTTCTCTGCAATTCATGCACAGTGACTGCAGCATGTATCACCTACAAATAAATTTTGTGGCAATGTACCAAGTCAGCTTTGACAGCTCTTCACAAACTTGTTGCCTCCACCATCAAGAGAACGAGGGTAGCAATTACAAAGGAATGCGGCCAAATTTTGGATGCCCTCCAGCAGAAAACGTTGGAAATGCTCAGTGGGCCGTGCAGCTTGTGTGGAAAGAGAAACAGAGTTGATTTTTCAGAGCTGGAGTACAGAGAAGGTGAGAGGAAGATGATGCCTAAAACTGATATTTTCTCTCTTTCCTCCTTTTGGTAAAGAGTTGAAAAACTGCAATGTTGTATATATTTCTATAGAAGCACACTGGAGAGTATCCTAACTGGTTGCTTCATGACCAGGTCTGGAAACACCAATGCCCAGGAAGGGAAAGGTGTACAGAAAATGGTGGATACAGCCCAGTCCATCACAGGAAAGCCTTCCCCACCAAATGAGCATATTTACATAAAGCTCAAGGCTGACAGAAGAAAGCAGCACCATCATCAAGGGTCCTTACCATCCAGGCCACACTCCCTTCTTGTTGCTGCTATCAGGTAGCAAGTGCAGAAACCTTGGTTTCAGGAACAGATATTACCCTACAACCGTCAGGCCCTGAACCGGCGTGGATAACCTCACTCACCACAACTCTGAACTGATTCCGCACCTGCAGATTCACTTTCTAGGATGCTACAACTCAAGTTCTTTGTATTATTTACTTTTTTTTTTGCATATTTTTGTCGTCTTCTGGACATGGGTTGTTTGCTTATGTAAATCTTTTCATAAATTCTATTGTATTTCTTTATCTTCCTCTAAATGCTTGCAAGAAAATGAATCTCAAGCTAACATGATAATAAACGTACCTTGACTTTATTTACTGGTTTCTTTCTACCACGTTGAGTGTATCAAGCATTTTCTGACCTGCCTTCAAGTTCCCAGCATCTGCGGGTTATTTTTGTTTTATTCCTCTTCGGAACACTCCCTTTTCAAGTCAACAGCATCGTGACATGGATATATATTCTCATTCCTTTATGATCACTGGATGAAATATTATGATTCCCAACCTAACAGCAGTAGTGGGGGATTCCTTGTGATAACTCTAACACTGCAGCAGTTCAGGAAATCAAATTGCCATCACCTTCACAATCAATCCGAGATGCTAACATCAACAGCAACGTCCACATTAGGGGAATGCACAGTCGAAGGAATTTTGATTTGGAGTCCTAGAAAAGTATAGCACAGAAAGAGGCCTTTTGGCCCATTAGTCCATGCCAAATAATTTAAACTGGCTATTTCCATTGACCTCTACCAGGAGCATAGCCCTCTATGCCCCTACATTCATGCACCTATCAAAACTTCTCTTAAAAACGTTCAAGTGGAAGTCGCATGCACTAGTTGCACTGGCAGCTCATTCCACACTCTCACAGCCCTCTGAGTGAAGAAGTTTTCTCTCATGTTCTCCTTACAAATTTTTCACCTTTCACCCTTAACCTGTGACCTCTAGTTGTAGTCCCACCCAACCTCAGTGGAAAAGGCCTGCTTGTATTTACCCAATTTATACGCTCATAATTTTGTATACCTCTACAAAAAGAGTGTATTCCAAAGGGATATTAGAAAGGGATAAAATTTCATCAATATGAGGAAAATACGAGGGAATGGAATTGATCTGACGTTAAAGAATCTGCCACTAATGCTGTGACTTTTTAGTGCTATTGACGGTATGGAATGGTGGACTTGTCATGTATTGCCAGTTGGTGCTTTTTTTTCTAAGCATCTGTCATCTGCATTTAATGTTTATATTCATTGTTTATTTTTGCAATTCTGCACTGTCTGCTACTGACTGTCCTTTTCTGGCATAGTAATATTATAGACATAAGTAGAATGCAAAATAATGGGATGCTTTCTTAGAAGGAATATTTTGAACTTATTTCTTGAAGAGACACATAATAAGAGGAAGCAAGTGTAACACACAAAATGCTGAAGGAACTCAGCAGGGCAGGCAGCATCTGTGGAAATGAACAAACAGTTAAGTTTTCAGACCGAGATCCTTCAGATTTTGACCCGAGAAAATGCCAGGAAAATGGGAGAGCAAACCATGTAATGGAGAAGTTATTAGAATTTTCAAAACACTCCTGCTAGATTTTAAATTTTATTTCAGAATTGCTAGTAATTTCATCTCCATTGCTTCAGAACCTTGTGCTGCTGCAGGACAATGAAACTGTTTTAGTTTCCAGTGTGATGGCAGCTTCTATTTTTACAGAGCTTCTGCCACCTAGTTAATTAAAATTACAGAGCTAGAAAGCCTTCGGGCATCAAAAACTATCCAGTGAGAAAATTGAAATGTCAAAGATGTCAGAGCTAAAAAAAATTGTGGAATGATATTACCTTTTGTACTTAATTGCTTGGTGAAAATTGTTTCTTCTTTGGGGAAAAAGTTTTTTTTTCCCACTCTCTTGCCAGTGGAGAAGGAATGACAGAAGTATAGGGAGCAAATAGCTACTTTTGTAACCTGAGGACTTAACAGTAACACTGAGGTGTAGAACTGTGCTTCAGAGAGGGAGGCTATTGAGGCCCTCATGTCAGTACCAGCTCTTCTGACAAGGCCAGCCAAGTCATAGTCATACTTTATTGATCCTGGGGGAAATTGGTTTTCATTACAGTTGCACCATAAATAAAAAGTAGTAATAAAACCATAAATAGTTAAATAGTAATATGTAAATTATGCAAGTAAATTATGAAATAAGTCCAGGACCAGCCTGGATGGTTCAGGCTCAGGATGTCTGACCCTCCGAGGGAGGAGTTGTAAAGTTTGATGGCCACAGGCAGGAATGACTCCCCATGACGCTCCGTGCTGCATCTCGGTGGAATGAGTCTCTGGCTGAATGTACTCCTGTGCCCACCCAGTACATTATGTAGTGGATGGGAGACATTGTCCAAGATGGCATGCAACTTAGACAGCATCCTCTTTTCAGACACCACCATGAGAGAGTCCAGTTCCATCCCCACAACATCACTGGATTTACAAATGAGTTTGTTGATTCTGTTGGTGTCTGCCACCCTCAGCCTGCTGCCCCAGCACACAACAGCAAACTTGATAGCACTAGCCACCACAGACTCATAGAACATCCTCAGCATTGTCCAGCAGATGTTAAAGGACCTCAGTCTCCTCAGGAAATAGAGACGATTCTGACCCTTCTCGTAGACAGCCTCAGTGTTCTTTGACCAGTCTAGTTTATTGTCAATTCGTATCCCCAGGTATTTGTAATTCTCCACCATGTCCACACTGACCCCCTGGATAGAAATGGGGGTCACCAGTACCTTAGCTCTCCTCAGGTCTAACACCAGCTTAGTCTTTCTCACATTAAACTGCAGATAATTCTGCTCACACCATGTGACAAAGTTTCCTACTGTAGCCCTGCACTCAGCCTCATCTCCCTTGCTGATGCATCCAACTATGGCAGAGTCATCCAAAAACTTCTGAAGATGACAAGATTCTGATGACAAGTCAATGCACTCTCTTGCATTTTCCACACAGTTCTGCAAATATTTGACAATGAATCAAAATCAGGCTTATTATCACTGACATATGTTATGCTATTTGTTGTTTTTATGGTTGTAGTACAGTACAAGGTATTAAAAAAAAGTTGCAATGAAAATTAAATATATCAAAAGAGGAATAGTGAGGTAGTGTTCATAGACTGTTCATGAAATCTGATGGCAGAGGAGGTGAAGCTGTTCCTAAATTGTTGAGTGTGTGTCTTCAGGCTCCTGTACCTCTTCCCTGAAAGTTAATGAGACGAGGGCATGCCTTGGGTTGTAAGGATCCTAAATAATGCTGTCTTTTGAAAATGTCCTCAGTGGTAAGATTATGCCCATGAAGGAACTGCTTGAGTTTACAGCTCTATGCAACCTCTTTTGGACTGCCTATGCAAATATTTCCCTTGCTTATCACTTTTCGTTTTTTCTCTTTGGAGCAAAGGTAGGTGGGAGGTGACTTGATAGAGGTGTATATAATGTTAAGAGGCACAAATCGAGTGGACAGCTAGCGTCTTATTCCCGTGGTGGCAATGGCTAATACGAGAGGGCAGCATTTTAAAGTGATTGGCGGCAACTATACGGGGATGTCAGCAGTAGGTTTTTTTACACAGAATGGTGGGAGTGTGCCAGGGTGGATAGAGTGACAGATACATTAGGGATATTCAAGGGACTCTTAGATGTACACGTGAATGAAAAAAAATGGAGGGCTACGTGGGAGGGAAAGGTTAGATTAATCTTGGAGTAGGTAGAAGGATCGGCACAACACTATGGACTGAAAGGCCTGCACTGTGCTGTAATGTTCTGTTATCCAATTCATAAGTTATTGCATCTACTTTCACCACCCTTGACAGAAAATTATTGCCTGAAAAAAAACTTCTCCTCTGTCCCTGGCTTTTTAGAATTTACCTGCCGGTCACAAACATTCCTGTCAGTCGAAGCCTTTTCTCATTGCCTGCTTCTGCATTTGAGCACCTCTCTGTAATGAGTGTTAGTTATGTCTCCTGCAAAATAAAACAATAGAAGCTAGCTTGATTCATGATCTAAAAGAAGAGAAATAGTCACTGATCCATAGACTCTAAAAGAGTGGCCAAGTACGTCCATGTGCCTTGGGTCCATATCAATGTGACCAAGTACATCAATGTGCTTTGGGTCCAAATCTGCAATTGGAATTAAGATGCAAATTCATGATGCTGCTGAATAGTAAAGCTCACTGCAAGGGGCTGAATGGCTTTTCTCTCCCTTCCATTGAAAGATGGAGTATTTTAACCTGAGGGAAGGCCTTGTGCAGAATTAGGCCATTGAGTCTAATCCGCCACTCCATCATGGCTGATCCCAGATCCCACTCAACCCGTACACCTCCCTTCTCGCCATATCCTTTCATGCCTTGACTGATCAGGAAACTATCAACTTCAGCATTAAATATACACACGGACTTGGCCTCCACTGTCATCTGTGGCAGAGCATTCCACAGATTTACTACTCTGGTTAAAAGAATTCCTCCTTACCTCTGTTCTAAAAGGTCACCCCTCAATTTTGAGGCTGTGCCCTCCAGTTCTGGATACCCCCACCACAGGAAACATCCTCTCCACATCCACCTCGTTCAACATTCAATAGGTTTCAATGAGATCTTCCAGCCTTCTTCTAAATTCCAGTGAGTACAGACCAAAGTTGCTAAACGCTCTCATATGTTAACCACTTAATTCCCAGAATCATCCTCGCGAACCTCCTCTGGACCCTTTCCAATGACAACACATCCTTTATGAGATACGGGGCCGAAAACTGTTAATACTCCAAGTGCAGCCTGACTAAGGTCTTACAAAGGCTCAGCATTATCTCCTTGCTTTTATATTTTATTTCCCTTGAAATAAATGCCAACATTGCATTTGTCTTCTTTACCACAGACTCAATACATCAATTAACCTTCTGGGAGTCTTGCACGAGTACTCCCAAGTCCCTCTGCACCTTTGGGTTGTGTGCGTTGTTATTGAAAACAGCGCATTTCGTTGTATGTTCTGAGGAATTTATGATAAATAAGTAAGTCTGAATCTGAGTATGAGATAACCATACAGAGATGGGCATCCTGCTGTTGAGAGAAGGGATTGAAAGGAATTTCACTTTATTTTCAAGGAAGAGGTCTGGGATGGGTTCAAAGTGCATTGATTATTAAAGTGTGTATATCATACACAGTCTTGAAATTCATTTTCTTACAGACATTCACAAGAAAAAAAAGAATCAATGAAAGACTACACACAAAGATTGACAAACAACCAATGTGCAAAAGAAGATACTGTGTAAACAAAAAACATAAATAAATTGGTAAATAAATAATACTGAGGACATGAGTTGTAAAGTCCTTGAAAGTGAGTCCGTAGGTTGTGGAATCAGTTTCGAGTTACAGTGAGTGAAGTCACCCACACTGTTCAGGAGCATTGATTGAAGAATAATTACTGTTCCTGAACATGGTGGTGTGGGACCTTTGGTTTCTGTACCTCTTTTTCGATGGCAGCAGCGAGAAGTGAGCATGCCTAGATGGTAAAGTTCCTGATGATAGAC
Organism: Mobula birostris; assembly: GCF_030028105.1. Lineage (NCBI taxonomy): Eukaryota > Metazoa > Chordata > Chondrichthyes > Myliobatiformes > Myliobatidae > Mobula > Mobula birostris. The sequence continues at coordinate 230,797,669 of NC_092370.1, read as the reverse complement.
TTATTTAAATACAAGGGGAAGAGGATGAAATAACTTTGTTTCTCAAACTTGTTTACTATTCATTCTGATGACAGACTGACTCGCCTCATAATGTACGTAGTTTTCAAAGTAAGATAGGTAATAAGGCCACACACAAAATGCTGGAGACACTCAGCAGATCAGGCAGCATCTGTGGAGAGGAATAAACGGTCAATGTGTCAGATCAGGACCCTTCATCAGGACTGAACAGGTCTCAGCCCGAAACACTGATTGTTTATTCCTCTCTATAGATGCTGCCTGACCTACTAAGTTTCTACAACATTTTGTGTATGTTACTCTGGACTTCTGCAAAATCTCTTGTGTTTATGGGTAAGAGGATGATGTGATTTATAGAATTTTGAAAATAAAACTGGACATTTCCGTGGAGAAAGAAGTACAGAAGGGTGCTTGGAACTTTATTGTTTCAGTAAGACTTTGTGCCATTGGGGTTTTGCCGGGTTGTAATATTTAAAGTGAAACTGTTCTGGCCTCCCTTTCTCCATGGTGACAACTAGTGCTTGGAATGCACTGTTCATCTAGTAAATCATACCAAAGTGCTTCATAGAGTGTGACATTGAGATAGAGCTACTTAATAAGATATAAAGGCAGATTAATTCATGCACTGGGTAGATTTTGAAGAGAGATTTGGAAAACTAGTTCGAGTAATCGTAACTCAAGCATGGCAGCTGGTGGTAGAATGATTCAATCTGAGCATGTGCAATCAAACTCAGTTGGAGGAATCTGAGTGTGGTAAAGAGGCAGAAATGAGAGGGTTAGAGGGACAAGGTCTTGGGTATTAATAATTTTAAGATCAAGATGCTGCTTGGAATGATCAAATGTTATTTACTAAACCCAGGTTATTGATCAGCAGGACTTGGTGTAGGTTAGGATCATGAACAGCAGAGTACTGAGTTTACAGATGCCTGAGGGGAACAAAGTCATGGATGCTTGCTGCACTACTGAAGGGGTTGCTGTGAATGTCACACTGAGGTGGTGAAAATAAAGAGAAAAAATGCAAATAAGACCGTAAGACATAGGAGCAGAATTCAGCCATTTGGTCTACCAGGTCTGCTCCATCATTCCATCATGGCTGATTTATTATTCCACTCAAACCCTCATAAGTTTTGCCGCCATTACTAATCAAGGATCTATCAACCTCTGCTTTACTAACACCCAATGTCTTGGCCTCCACAACCAACTGTAGCGATGAATTCCACACATTCATTACCCTCTGGTTAAAGAAGTTCCTCCTCCTCTCAGCTGCATCACTGCCTGGTTCGGAAATTTGAACCATCTCGGATCGCAAGACCCTGCAGCGGATAGTGAGGTCAGCTGAGAAGATCACTGGGGTCTCTCTTCCCTCCATTACAGACATTTACACCACATACTGCATCCGTAAAGCAAACAGCATTATGAAGGACGCCATGCACCCCTCATACAAACTCTTCTCCCTCCTGCCATCTGGCAAAAGGCACCGAAGTATTCGAGCTCTCACGACCAGACTATGTAATGGTTTCTTCCCCTAAGTGATCAGACTCCCCAATACCCAGAGCCTGGACTGACACCAACCTACTGCCCTCTACTGTGCCTATTGTCTTGTTTATTATTTATTGTAATGCCTGCACTGTTTTGTGCACTTTATGCAGTCCTGAGTAGGTCTGTAGTCTAGTGTAGTTTTTGTGTTGTTTTATGTAGCTCAGTGTGGCTTTTGTATTGTTTCATGTAGTACCATGGTCCTGAAAAACATTGTCTCGTTTTTACTGTGTACTGTACCAGAAGTTATGGTCGAAATGACAATAGAAAGTGACGACTTGACTAAAGGGCTGTCCTTCTATTCTGAGGCTGTACTCTCTCGACCTAGAGTTCCCCCTACCTGCCCCTCCCCCAACTACAGTCCACTCTACCTAGGCCTTTCAATATCTGATAAGTTTCAATGAGATTCCCCCCCCCCCATTTTTTTTCTAAATGCTGGAAGTCTGAATCAAAAATGGAACATGCTGGAAGAATGGGCAGTATCAATGAAAAGTGAAACAGTCAGCATTTTGGTTCTGTGACTTTCTATTAGATGTGATATTGCAGACCCAAAACACAGGCACCGCAGATTTTTTTTCCCCAAGATTCAAGGATCTCTTTTCTTTTCATAGATGCTGCCTGACTTGTATTCTCTGTACCATGAGGTTAACAAGACCACTTTTGCTTACACAAGTGGTTTACACCAGAGTGACGCAGAACTTCGAACAGAGCAGCACGGGAGCAGCTGCTTCAGCCCACAATGTCCTGCCGAGCCAATTAATCATCAAATGGCCAACTAATCTAATCCCTTCTGCCTACACAATGTCCATATCCTTCCATTTTCCTTTCTTATCTATTGGCATGCCTGGTCCTTTGCTTGTCAATATTAACCTGCAAATCGTTAATAACTTGTTCCTTAAATATATATGTATCTGCTGCAACAGTTCCCTCAGTATAATATGTTAATATTATTCACATGGAATATCTCCCCTGACCACTTGTATCAATTTCTAGATCACAATTTTAAATTAAGTTCTTCTCCACACTGACACCTTGATCAGAGAAATAGCCCTCTCCTAATAACTATGTCAAGTGCCTATGATATTGGTGGTGTTCATGTGAGATCGTGTAATGATATAGAGGAGATGCACTAAAGCATCACTATTAGCTGACCTTTGGTACCTTCTGATGGGATTGAAAGGCTGGCCTTTCCCAGTCCTTGCTTCATTCGCTATTGTTAACTAAATAAGGAGGGTTGATTGCAAGTGATTTATAAGAACAAATATCACTGGTTACTCTGGACCCACTTTATTCTAATGTGGGTGACTTATAACTGACTCCAGTACATAATACACAAAAACAGGACCCTTGCCCATCCAATCCATGCTGAAATATTCTGACTGGCTCCATCGACCTGCATCTGGACTATAGCCCTCAGTTCTCCTCCCATCCATGTGTTTATCCAAACTTCTCTTAAATGTTGCAATCAAACTCACATTCACCACTCGTTCCACACCCTCACCACCCTCTGAGTGAAGATGTTCCCCTTAAATATTTCAACTTTCACCCTTAACCTCCAGTTCTAAAGGTAAAACTTAAGGATAGACTGTAAATATTGGCACTGCTTATATCAAAATATAATAACCTAACAAGAAAATCCATTTTAAAAAGTATAATAGTGCCCAGGAAATTAGAGAACAGTATCTACAGTATCTTTATCAACAATGTAAGTCATTGATGCATAATATAATATAGTCAAGTTTCAATCAGAGTTGAGAGAGAGAGATGGACGGCCAAAGGGAAGCACTTGTTTGATGCAGACACCTAGTGGCTAAAGCCTGCAACAGCATTCCAACAGCCAATAAAGCAAAATTACTTTGGTAATTTTGATGGCACTACGTATTGACACATGTCAGAAAATTATTACAGCGTGAAGGTTTATATAAAAGAAATGTTGGAGGAAAGAAGATGATTTGCATATATACTCGATTGTTTCATGCAGACCTTTTTAATAAAGTTTATACATCTTTCCTTTGATTCAATCTCAGCAATATATTCTATGATATGAATATAAGTCAATCTTCAGTTTTGTCAGTTTATAAAATCATAACTCTTTTCTCTTACACTACTTTTACACAGGAAGCTTGTTATTACAAGCAAACAGGCATAAACTCTCCTTCCACCCACAATTTTCTTCTTGCTCCTCCATGCTGTTCTTTTCTCTCCTTTTGACTGGTTACAGCTCTTTCCATTTGATGTTTATTGAATACCACATTTCTGACTTGGTATTTAATAAAGACTAACTACATTGGTCTAAAGGTTCTATAGGAGACATTTGAGGAAACATTCACAACTGTGTGGGAGACCGAGACTCGTATATATGAGGGGCGACAGGGAGGTTAGCATGTTGCTTTACAGCAGGAGTCCCCAACCTTTTTGCACCACGGGCCGGTTTATTATTGACAATATTCTTGCAGACCGGCTGACTGGGGGGTGGGGGGGGGGTAAGGTAGGGTTGCCAACGGACAAGAGTAACCATCAAATATGTTGTGTTTACCCCGAGAAGACCTGTGTGCGCATGTGTGTACGTGTCGATTTTTTTTCTACAAATCGTTTTTGGTGATTCTGTTTGGGGGGGGGGGTTGGAAATGCTGTTAATCACGACCGGAATATGGAAGATCAGTCAACTATAAGTCACTTTTTAGTGGCTAATACACTCAATTCCCTTTCTAAAAGGGTTTATCTGATGAATTTAATATTAAACACACAGCGCATATTTTCCTCGCATGAACATAGTGTTAAGTCAATTACAGTATAAGTCACTTATAAGTCAATAGCATCATAACTTTTTAAGTAACGTTTGGATATTAAGCACACAGCACATATTTTCCCCGTATGAACATATAAAATCATTGCAACAGACCAATATTGCTGAATCAGTGGGAGCCTTGGGCTTGTTTCCCTGCAACAAGACGGTGCCATCGAGGGGTGATGGGAGACAGCGATACTCGAAGGAGGTCCCTTATGTCCAGTCTATTCTGCAATTTAGTTTTCGTTGCATTCATTGCAGAAAACTCCGCTTCGCAGCGATATTATGTTGGAAATGGAAGCAACGTTTCCAGTGCTTTCGTGGCTATCTCGGGATATTCAGCCTTGACTTTGATCCAGAATGCCGGCAGAGGTGTTATGTCAAACATACTTTTCAGCCCGCCGTCATTTGCAAGCTCGAGTTGATCTCCTTCCCACACTGACATGGATGATGCATGCATAATGACTTCGCGTGCGTTCAAATTCAACAAGGCGTGACAGGGAATGAAGAAAGGTGCAGCTGACTCATATCGCCAAATCATATTGTTTCCTCGCGGTCCGGTAGCACATGCTTCGCGGCCCGGTGGTTGGGGACCGCTGCTTTACAGTACAGGTGATCCAGGTTCAATTCCCGCGACTGCCTATATGTTCTCCTGGTGACTACATGGGTTTCCTCTGGGCACTACAGTTTCCTCTCATAGTCCAAGGTCATACAGGTTAATTAGTCATTGTAAATTATCGCATGATTAGGCTAGGATTAAATTGAGGGATTGCTGGGCAGCATGGCTTGAAGGGTAGGAATGGCCACTCTGTATCTCAATAAATTAAAATAAAAAAATATAAACCTATCTTCAGAATAAACTTGGATTTCAGAATCCGGTTTATTGTCTCTGACATACAGTAGTATGTCGTGAAATTTGTTGTTTAGCGTCCGCCTTGCAGTGCAATACATAAAACATATTATTAATTACTATTTATAAAACCCATGCATAGGCTCTCCAGCTGATTCTGAAATGCCAAGAATTGTAAAACTGAGTTTCAGTCAATAATTTAAAAGCAGCAATCTTTTTACAGCAGAAACATGACTTCTTTAAGACCATGTAAATAGAACTCAATTTGCTGTATTTAAACTGGTACAAGTGATTTTGCTGACATTGGTACAATAGGTGATCCTTGAGTGGTGAAACTTCCCATTTGAAGTTTATTGGAGGGGAGAATATAAAGCCCAGTCCAGATGGATGCCTGGGGTAAAGGAATGAAGGATGAGCAAGAGCAACCATTCTAGGAATGAACTGGTATTTCCAGAGGCTTGTTTTAAGATGGAGGTTTTTGACTCTTGTGCACATGTGGTGCTTGACTCAAACTATTCCGAGGTTGGACAGAACCTTTCCACGGGGGTCGGTATCGTGAAGCTGGAGGAGTCGGATCTGAGGGTGACATTTAAGCACCTGAATGGCTTTGCTCCCTCTGTTAATGGTATTGGAATTGGTTTGTTACTGCTATGTGTACTGAAACACAGTGTCTTGCATGCTGTTCATTCAGTTAAGATCATTATAGTACATTGAGGTAAAACAAGCTGTCCTTGATCCTGGTCACATGTCCTTTCAGGCCTTTGTCTTTTCTGCCTGATGGGAGGTTCATTGATAACTCTAACGGCTCCATTCTGCCTATATTATGTCTGGTAGCCAAGGTTCTCAGTCAACAAAGCTGGTAATGTCTGATAAATAGCTCTAATACAAGATGATGAAGACACTCAATGCAGGGATTATAGAAATTGAGGAAATAGAGCATAACCCTGTCTGCTCTATTCTTACAATATAGAGGTGGTACAGTAGCGTAATAGTTTATAGCACCAGTGACCCAAGTTGAATCCCACCGCTGCCTGTAAGGAGATAACACGCTCTCCCCATGATGGGGTGGGATTCCTCCGGGTGCTCTGGTTTTCTCCCACATTCCGAGGATGTATGGGTGAGTAGGCTAATTAGTCACGTGGGTGTAATTGAACAGCGTAGGCTCACTGGGCCGGAAGATCCTATTACCATAAATAAATAAATAACCCATATAGATTAAGAGGATCAAAAATGTTCCAATTGCTACCTCCCTCCCACATTGAGTTTAATAGCCCCAGTGTTTGAGCCTCTGAAAATGAGCAACCATAACAAGTTGACTGGTAAGAATGCGTGCACACACTAGTCTCTATAAATTTCATAGCGAATTTCAGCAGGATGATAAATCTGGTAGCTTGTCACTTGGGTAAAGACGGTTAGGGCCCTGCTACACAGAATCATAGAGGTATCAGTACAGGAACATACTTATGTATAGAGGTATACAAAATTATGAGGGGTGTAGATGGGGTTATTGCATGCAGGCTTTTTCCACTGTGATTCGAACTAGAGGTCATTGGTTAAGGGTGAAAGATGAAATATTTAAGGGGAGCTTCTTCACTCAGGTGGGGAGTGTGAAACAAGCTGCCAGTGGGAGTGGTGGATGCAGGCTGTTTTCAACATTTACTTTATTACTTTATTGTCGCCAAACAATTGATACCAGAGCATACAATCATCACAGCGATACTTGATTCTGCGCTTCACGCTCCCTGGAGTACAAATCGATAGCAAATATGATAAAAATTTAAATTATAAATCATAAATAAAAAATAGAAAAGGGAAAGTAAGGTAGTGCAAAAAAATACGAGAGGCAGGTCCGGATATTTGAAGGGTACGGCCCAGATCCGGGTCAGGATCCGTTCAACAGTCTTATCACAGCTGGAAAGAAGTTGTTCTCAAATCTGGCCGTATGAGTCTTCAAGCTCCTGAGCCTTCTCCCGGAGGGAAGAGGGACGAAAAGTGTGTTGGCTGGGTGGGCTGTGTCCTTGATTATCCTGGCAGCACTGCTCTGACAGCGTGCGGTGTAAAGTGAGTCCAAGGATGGAAGATTGCTTTTAGGAGAAATTTGCACAAGTACATGAACAGGAAGGTTGTGAAGGGGTATGATCCAGGTCCGGGTTGGTGGGACGAAGCAGTATAACTAGGTGGGCCAAAGGGCTTGTATCTTTGCTGTAGTGCTCAATGAATATTGTAGCTGTGCTGGTTCTTTGCAAAGCCCATCTGGATACCAATCCCATGGCCCGATGTTCCTTCCCATTGCACTCTACCTTCCCCATTTAAAGTTTCCCCTGCAGGTCCAGACTGATCTCCACTTCACATGACCAAGAATTCTAGTCTCCATGCAAAAGCAACCTCATAGTGACAGGGTTCGGGAAGACCAAGTCAAATTCAGTGTAAGGAAGCGGAGGAGAAGTGGAATGTGGAGGAAGCAAAATGAATGAATGTCTCACGTGCCATCTCCCCAATGGGAACAAGCAGGCAGAGAAATATCAGAATCTGCATGAGGTGGAATTGTAAAGGTGCTGGAGTCAATCTGCATTCTCTTGTTTAGGGAAGAATGAGGCAATGATTAATGTTTATTGGATCCAGAGCAAAGGAATGTGTTCGGTAATAATGCCTGTGCTGTGAAGTAAAATCATTTTCTATCATGTTATTCAAGCTTGTAATTAGGTTTTGACGTGCCGGGCTGCAACACATTATTCTTCATTTAATATTCAAAACCACCCAACATATTAAATGTTGGTATTATTATTATGCAGATTTGAGGTCATTTACTTTAAAAGAAAAAAGTTTACAATTTACATGGAGTGTGTCTGATTTCTAAGTAAGCTATCTCAGCAATGTACCCAGTGATAGGAGGTCATGGTACTGAAACAAACTCTAAAAATACCTTTAAATACTTATACTACATTGCTGGCAACTGTAGTCATCAGTGGTGTTTGGGCAACTTGCATATGACTTGAATTTAATAATTTGGGTGAGGACTAGAACTAGAGATCGTGGATTAAGGGTGAAAGGCAAAATGTTTAAAGGAGACATGAAAGGGAAATTTTTCACTCAGAGGGTGTTGAGAATGTGGAATGAGCTGCCAGCAAATGTGGTAGGTGTGGGATAGATTTCAACATTCCAGATAAATTTAGATAGGCACGTGGATGGGAGGTGTATGGAGGGCTATGGTCCGGGTGAAATCAATGTGATTGGCAGAATAATAGTTGAGCACAGACTAGATGGGCTGAAGGGCCTGCTTCTGTGCTGTAGAGTTCCATGACCCTAACTTACAAGCCAAAGTTTCAACTGAGTATGGATTTCCTTGTGTATTTTCTGCAGGATTTGTAATTACTCCCCCTGTGGCCATATATTATAAATAAATACAATTTTAAAAATCCTCCCCATTTCTTCCATTCTTTAGAAACCGTACAATAGTTAACTTCACTTTGTATCTGTGCCTCCAGCAACACAAATTTCAAAATGCAATTTGCATGTTGTGTGTCGTAGCCAGTATATATGTATAAATAATACTCACCGTTAGAGTTCTAGAGTTCCATCTTGGCCCTTCTAGTCTGTGGTGAACTGTTATTATTCCTATACCCACTGGCCCACGCCACTTCCGTTATCCAAACTTCTCTTACATTGCAATCAAACCTGCATCCACATTGTTCCACACTCACATCACACTCTGAGTGAAGAAGCTCCCCCTTTAACACATGAACTATCATTCTAGTCTCATCCAACATCAGTGGGGGGGGGGGGAGCCTACTTGCATTTACCCTATCTATATCCCTCATAATTTTGTATACCTCTATCATTCTCCTACACTCTAAGAAATAATACTCTAACTTATTCAACCTTTCCCTATAACTCAGGTCCTTAAGTCCTGGCAAGATCCTTGTAAATTTTTTTTTGTAAAGATGGCTTGGTGATCAGTACATATTTAACTCTCAACAGCAAAAATGCTGATCCCCTTACTGATTTAAAAAAAAACATTTCTACCTGTTAATCTCCAATGCAGAACAATAATTCCATCTAAGGAGTTCGAAGAGCCATTTTGTACTCTTATACTCAGTTCAATAATACTTCTCCCTTATTGGGAATGCTTACCTCCACTTGATTTTTCCATATAACGAGCCTACATTCCAAGGGGAAAAATTTCCCAACTGTATTTGATAAACAGACATTAGAATATTTCAGCACTTTACATCTGCTCTAACACTCAGTGTAACCATGTCCTGATCTGTACTTTAATTCCACCTGCATTTTGCTCACATTCCTGAATGTCTTAGAAAACCAAATACTTATTAATATCAGATTTGTGATTAATAACTGAACTGGCTTCTTTGTGGGAGAATGTGTAACACATTTAACATTTTTTAAAAAATCTCCTTCCTGACTACATCTCTCCATAAAAGTATAACTATCTTGGAGTAGAATCCCACAATCAGGGTGATATAGAGCATAGAGCATCACAGCACAGTACAGGTCTTTTGGTCCACAATATTGTGCCAGCCTTTTAACCTATTTCAAGATCAATCTAACCCAACCTTCCCACATAAACCTCCATTTTACTTTCAACCATGTTCCCTATCTAGGAGTTTCTTAAATGACCACAAGTTTATCTGCCTCTGCCACCACGCCTGGCAGGAGGTTCCACATCCCCAAGACTCTTTGTGTAACAAATTTACATCTGATATTCCCCCTTTATTTTCCTCCACTTACCTTAAAATTAAGCCCCCTTGCATTATCCATTTCTGCCCTGGGGAAAAAAGTTTCTAGCTGTGCAATCAATCTATGCCTCTTATTAAGTTATACACCTCTATCAATCGCCTCTCAGCCTCCTTCACTCTGAAGGGAAAAGCCCTAGCTCATTTCACCTGTCCTTATAAACCATGCCCCCTAGTCCAGGCAGAATCTTGGTTTATCTCCTCTGAACCACTGCCCCCCCCCAAGCTTTAGAATCAGAATCATGTTTAATATCATCGGTATATGTCATGACACTTGTTGACTTTGCAGCAACAGTACAATGCAATAAAGTTCAAAGTAAATTTTATTATCAGAGTACATACATGTCACCACATACAACCCTGAGATTATTTTTCTGCGAGTATGCTTAGCAAATCTATAGAACAGTAACTTTAAACTGTAAACATGAACTGTAAACTATAAATTGTTTAAGTGCAGATTTAAATAATTAGCAATAAATAATGTGCATGAGTTAACAGTATTTCCCTAATGAATTCAAAGACTCCTTGAATGAGTCCTTAAAGGAGTGTAGCTATCCCCTTTTGTTCAAGTGCCTGTTGGTTTAGGGGTAGTAATTGTTCTTGAACCTGGTGCTGTGAGTCCTGAGACACATATACTTTCTACCTGATGGCAACAGTGAGAAAAGAGCATGGCCTGGACAGTGAGGATCTTTGATGATAGATGCTACTTTTCTATGGCAACATTTCATGTAGATGTGCTCAATAGTTGGGAGGATTTTACCAGTGATGCACTGTGTCAAATTCATTACTTTTTGTAGGAGATTCTGCTCAAAGGCATTTGATGTTCCAGGCTATAATGAAGCCAGTCAGCACACTTTGCACCATAGATCTGTCGAAGTTTGCCAAGGTGTTTGATGACATTCCGAACCTCCGCAGATGCCTGAGGAAGCAGAGGCACTGTAATGCTTTCTTTGCAATAATACATGTGTGATGGGTCCAGAATAGGTCCTCTGAGATGGTGACACCCAAGAATTTAAAGTTACTGACCTCTCCACCTCTGATCATCCAATGATTACTGGCTTATGAATCTCCGGTCTCCCTCTCTTGAAGTCTGCGGTCAGTGCCTTGGTATTACTGACACTGAGTGAGAGGTTGTTGTGATTACACTACTCAGTCATTTTAAGTACATAATAATAAAGGAAAGCTATGAAATAGATTAATTATATAAAATAGTTAAATTAAATAAGCAGTGCAAAAATAGAAATGAAAAAGTAGTGAGTTCATGGGTTCAATGCCCATTCAGAAATCGGAATGCAGATGGGAAGAAGCTGTTTCTGAATCGTTATGTGGGCCTTTAGGCTCCTGTATCTCCTCCTCGATGGTAGCAATGAGAACAAGGTATGACTTGGGTGATGGGGGTCCTCAATGATTGTCTCCGCCTTTCTGAAACATGGCTCCTTCTACATTTTGCCTGCAATGAGATGACCAGAACTGCACACAGTATTCTAAGTGTGGCTTAATCAGTGCTTCATAGAGCTCCAACATTACCTCATGGCTGAAAACTTTGAGTTAAGTTAACACTGCTCCAAAATGCAATCTATTCTCTCCTGACAGTGCCCTCCATTCTGCAAACTACTAGAAGCTTTGTTATTTCAAGGCATAATGTATAATTCAAAGAACACTATAAAATATTTCCCCTAAAACTCAATATTCTGAAAATATTTTGAAAAACATTAACTGTTGGCAGAATTTAATCATTTTTTATTGATTTTAACATCAATATTTTAGCGAGTTATTCTGATTTTTACTCATTTGATTTTTCCAGGGCTGCATGAAATTAGCTGCCTGAGAATAAATGGTTCAGCAGTAGCATTGTGCCATTTTATTTATCGAATATCTAATGTAAATGTGCATAAATCCATCACTTTAACCTCCTTTAAATAATTCTGCTCATATAAAAGTTACTTCATATTTATAAGATTAAAAATGAAAATTGCAGGCACAGGCTTCCTCAGGCTTGACTGATGGTCGATCTTAATGAGTTCCTGTTATTAATTTCTCCTCGGCGACCTGCTTGAGTGCAGGGGAAAATGAACATTCATTGATTATTGATTTTTTAGAAGCCACGTTATGTCGTTACCTGTGTTTGTTATGTAGGAAGCTGGGATTGCGGTCTTGGAAGGGTTGACTTACTTTTGTTGGGTAAGATTCAATCTCATAATTGTCTCATCCAGCACAGTGTTGCAGGTTTCCTTGAGGAATATATCCAACAACAGACTTTCAAATGCCAAAGATAAAATAGATTTGAGTTCATCCTGATACTTAAGACCATAAGACACAGGAGCAGTATTAAGCCGTTTGGCCCACTGAATTTGCTCTGCCATCCATCATGACTGATTTACTGTCCCTCTCATCTCCATTCTCTTGCATTTTCCTGATAATAGTTTACATCCTTATTGTTCATGAACCTATCAACTTATACCCGTAGGCATCTATGACAATGGATTCCATTGATCCACCACTCTCTGGCTAAGAAATTCTGCAACTCTGTTCCAATGGGACATCCCCCACTATAGGAAACATCCTGTCCACGTCCACTCAATTGTGTTTCATACTTTAAATCTTATTTATATATGAGGTGTCACTGAGGGGGGCTGAGGAGGATCTCAACTGTGAAAGTATGATTTACGTTTTAGGAACAGCTTCTTAAAGATTTAAGTTTAGCTTTATTTGTCATGTATACGTTGAAACTTGCAGTGCAATGTGTCATTTACATCAAATCCAATCAGTGAGGATGTGCTGGGCAGCCCACAAGTGTTGCCACACTTCTGGCACCAACATAGCATGCCCACAACGCACTATCTCTAACCGTCTGTCTTTGGAATGTGGGAGGAAACCAGAGCATCCAGATGAAACACACACACTCACAGAGAGAATGCACAAACTCGATACAGGCGGCCGCAGGAATTGAATGCTGTTCAACGTCTTAGTCACAGTAGGTGATTCGGTGAGAGAAGTTCATGGAATAAATCATTTTCAATCATTTATGGACAAATTGTACTCTGTTTACAGTAGATCACCTCTAAATCAAAAGGAACTGTCTGAATGTGCCTCTCAACTAGAACAACAAATTTGCAAAATAGGCCATGTTCTGGGCACCAGGTGGGTAGCTAGCTCGTTTCAAACAGTTTCAGTAGTGTGGCAAAATTATGAAGCACTGGGTTTTCATTTTGAAAAAGCAACGAAGGATGAAACAAGATCTGGGAGTGATAGAAAAACCTATGAAGGTCTGTTGAAAAGACTCTCTTCAGAACAGTTTCTATTGGATTTAGCTCTAATGTGCGACATGTTGCATGAACTTGGTTTACTGTCAGAGTGTTTACAGAAACACACTACTACGATTGTTTATGCAGACAAACTGATCCAATGGAGCGTAAGGTCACTGCATTGACTTAAAGAGCAACCTGTTACAAAAATCTCTAGAAGCTCAAGAGGCAGTTGAAAAGGGGAAGTTTGGAGAAATTACCTTAACAAGCAACAACAAAATCATCTCCATTGATTATCTACAGTTTCCTACTAGTCTTATAAACAATTTGCAGCACTGTATGTTCACGGCACATCCTTGAAAGGTTCTCAAGCTTCTAAACCTCAAAGTATGTATAAATCCCTGCTAAATTAGTGTCCTTGATAACGATAACTGGCCTGCTGAAATACCAGCTAATTATGGACAAGTTGCAATATCATCTCTCCGTAAGAGGTTTAAGCTTTCTTCTTCCTCTGTAATAAATGCCGTCAGAGATTATGTGGAGGATTCTGGATGCGGCATCCCCCAAGATTTACGCCCATTACTGAGCTGTTCACAAGTTATTCCTATTAGTACTGCTGAGTGTGAGAGAGGATTCAGTCACATGAACTTGATAATAACAACAGGCTCAAGGATTCGCCTAGATCATGTATTATTGCTTATGTTTGTTAAGCTACACGGACCTTCTCTAGTTCAGTGGAATGCTGAGCCATATGAGAGTGGTTGGTGCATGGAATGCACTACCTGAGTCAGTGGTGGAGGCAGATACACTAGTGAAATTTAAGAGACTACTGGACAGGTATATGGAGGAATTTAAGGTGGGGGGGGTTATATGGGAGGCAGGGTTTAAAGGTCGGCACAACTTTGTGGGCCAAACGGCCTGTACTGTGCTGTACTGTTCTATGTTCTAAAATGTTCAATGAAAGCTGCCACCGTGAAGTGGAGCACTAAGCACAATGCTGTTGGGCCTTCTCCTCTGCATCAGATGTTTGAATGCTTCATGACCCCTTCAACAAAACTAATTGTTCATCTTTTGAACTTTTCATTCACTTTTGTAATTTATAGTAATTTTTTATGTCTTAAACTGCCGTGCTGCCAGAAAACAACAAATTTCATGATGGTGCTAATAAAACTAGATTTTGATCTGAGACTGTACTTGAACAATCAATTCCTTGGCCATCATGAGACTGAGCTTGCCATATTTGCAATATTTAGTTCCTACCGTACTTTGAGGGCAGGGGTTGGTGGTGAGGGAATTAGTTTTAAGTCATTGTGAACCTTTATTGCCTTTTTTACCTTCTAAAATCCATGTTAATTACCTACAGATAACTCCCTGTGCCATATAGGATATAGAAATTGTGCATTATTGCTAAGGTTCTATTGTGTCTCAAATTTTTGAATATTCACTTTGGTATCAAAAGTAGAGGTAGCATCTCCTAACATTTCGCCCCAGTTTTATCCAAGGTTTTGCTGTCAGTGTTGAAGCCATGGTACTTGCTTCTGAACATGAGGAAAGTTGCCCAAGATGATGTAACAATCTCTGCAGACCTGCTTTTTGTAAAACACATAAAATTCTGCAGGAACTCAGCCAGTCAGGCAGCATCTATGGAGGGGAATAAACAGTCAACTTTTTGGGCCGAGGCCCTTCAGTGTGTCTGGAAGGAAAAGGGGCAGAAGCTAGTAATAGAAGGGGGGAGGAGTGGAGGGAGTACAAGCTGGCACGTGATAGGTGAAACTTACATCCTTCACGTATGTGAGGAGTAAAAAATCTTTACGTTACGTCTCCATCTGAATGTGCAAATCATAGTGATTTGTAATAAAAAGTATGTACAAGATATAGAACAGAGCAGTCAATCTAGCTTAGAAACAGTGTATCAGTGTAAATTATTAAGTCTTATGGCCTGGTGGAAGAAGCTGTCCTGGAGCCTGATAGAATTTCTCCCTTAAATTACATGTGTGCAAAGATTATGGTTGCTATCTTTACTTATAGTACATAGTCTGTAAATATTAGTATTTCATCATATTCCACACACACATTCACTCACTCACAGCAGATCAGGCGGCATCTATGGAAGAGAGTAAGAATCAACGTTTTGGGCCGAGACCCTTCATTGGAATGTAACTGTAGGCTTGGAATGTCAGCAATGTTACTTATTTTTATTGATCATAGTTTATATTGTTATAGTTGACTAGTTCACTGGACGTGCCAGTACTCTAATGTTAATTTTTACTACATAGCAACAGTGAAGTTGGAAGATATTTTCTAACCCAAGATGTGAGCATACTCTGAAATAAATATATTGGTAGGAAGAATAAGTAAATCCATTAGAACTACACAGTGGTGGGGCTCATCAGCAAAAATGATGAAACAATGTACAGGGAGGAGGTCAAACACCTAGAAGAGCTGGTGCAGGGATAACAACTTGTTGCTTAATGTCACCAAAACCAAGGAGATGATCGTGAATTTCAGACGGTCTCAGCCTGAGCACACACCCCTGAGCATCAGCGGCTCCACAGTGGAGAGAGTGGAAAACATCAAGTTCCTTGGGGTGCAGATCTCGGACAATCTCACCTGGTCCAGGAACACCACTGGGATTGTGAAATGGGCCCAGCAGAGATAGCACTTTCTGAGGAAGCTTAAACAAGCATTATTCCCCACTAACATCTTAACTACATTCTACAGAGGCGTGGTTGAGAGTGTGCTGACCTTTTGCATCACAACCTGGTACTCCAGCTGCAGTGCTGTCGACAAAAAAGCCTTGCAGAGGGTGGTTAGGGGAGCAGAGAAGGTTATTGGGGTCTCCCTACCTTCTGTCCAAGACCTCTTTCAGAGTTGATGCCTCCAGAAGACACGGTACATCATTAAAGACCCCTCACACCCTCTCCATGAACTGTTTGTTCTTCTGCCATCAGGCAAACATTACAGGAGCATCAAAACTAAAACCACAAAGCTACTAAACAGCTTCCTCCCACAGGCAGTCAGACTGCTAAATAGCTGCTCTACCTGACTCTGCTTTGGACACTTTTAACTTGCACTGGACACTTATAACTTGATTTTAACTGACATGTGGTTGTTGTGTTTTACTATTTATTGTTATGTTTATTATTTAGTGTTGCGTTTGTTATGTTACGATTGCACTGCTCCTGAGAAACGCTGTCTCATTCTACCCTGCAGAGCTGATGTATGGTTAGAATGACAATAAAGTTTTTTGAATCTCTTGACTAATCCATTTTGAATGGGTGTCTTCAACATACAGATGGGACTGTTAAATATATAAAGTTTAGGGAATGGCAAAACAAGTTGAAATGGCTGTTTATTGGGAAGGAGTGGAAAATTGTTCACTTTATAAAGGGAGAGATAGAGTGCCTATGCAAAGAAGTTGCACTGAATTTTGTGAATCACCACTTTAGTTTGAGTTAACGTATGATGGACAAATTTAGACCCTGCAGTCTAGGGAACTAGACATGGCATCATAGGAGAGTGTAAAGGCGATTTACCGGAACAGAACATTGACCTAGAGCTTCAATTTGATGGTGAGACCAGCAGAGCTAGATTTACTTCTCCTTTCAAGAATTCTACAACTCATATTCGCTGTATTATTTACATAACATTTTTTTCACATTGGTTGTTTATCAGTCTTTTTGTGTAGGTTTTCATTGATTCTATTTTATTCTACTGTGAATAGCTGTAAGGAAATGAATCCCAGGGTAGTATATGGTGACAGATACATTGAAAATAAATTTACTTTGAACTAAGAGCTTAGAAAACAAAGACATAAAAGAGTTGCTGAAAGCTTTTGATAGAGTGAATGAGAAGAAAGTGTTTGCAAAGATGAAAGTTGGACTATATAAAGACATGGATGCAAAGTAATAAACACAGGAGATTCTGCAGTTGCTGGAAATCTAGTGTAACGCATACAAAAAGCTGCAGGAACTCAGCAAGTTGGGTAACATCTATGGAGAGGCATTTCACAATGTCTTGATGAACGGTCTTAGGCTGAAATATCAGCTTTTTATTCCTCTCCTCAGATTCTGCAAGACTTGCTGAGTTCCTCCAGCACTTTGTACGTGGATGGAAAGTAATTGTCCATTGATTCAGAAGCTAGAAAAGAAATGGCATAGTGGTTAGTACAATGCTTTACAATACCAGTGACCAGGGTTCAATTCCTGCCCCGATCTCTAAGGGTTTGCATGTTCTCACCGTGATCACTTGGGTTTTCTCTGGGTGCTCCCTTTTCCTCCCACAGTCCAAAGATGTACCAGTTGGTAGGCTAATTGGTCATTAAATTGCCCTGTGATTAGGCTAGGATTAAATAGGGGGTTTCTGGGCAGTGTGGGTCGATGGGCCGGAAGGTCTGTTGTGCACTGTATCTCAGTAAATAAGTAAATTTAACCCTTTGTATAACTAATTATGGGATTAAAAGCACCGTCTGACTGGATTAGGGAAGCAAATTTTAAGAGCAACTTTCGGAAAGTAACTGGATAAATACTTGAAAGGAAAGTTTGCAAGAACAGATGAATGAAAACAACTGAGTAGCTCCTTCAAAGGGAATGATGACATGGTTTCTTTCAGTATAAATCCTTGCTGCTTTTTTTTTGCTTTGCTTACTCTTTGGTAGAGCAGTTTGGAGCTTTATGTGCATTTGCAATGAGCTGATTGTTGTTCCTTTTAATCTTCATGTATCTCAGATGTAACACCCACTCTAGAAATGCAATTAACCACCAGAGTTCCA
The DNA here is from genome assembly GCF_030028105.1 of Mobula birostris. Lineage (NCBI taxonomy): Eukaryota > Metazoa > Chordata > Chondrichthyes > Myliobatiformes > Myliobatidae > Mobula > Mobula birostris. The sequence continues at coordinate 230,779,713 of NC_092370.1, read as the reverse complement.
GCGGGAGATAAGACGGTTTGAATGATGTTCAAGGTTGGAATGCAAATTCTTGATAGGTGCTCTCCACTTTTTTATTTCTTTTATTCCACTACTTATTTAAATTTAACTATTTAATAGATATATGTATATATCATTTAATTCAGTTTTTTTCTGTATTTATCATGTATTTCATTGTACTGCTGCTGTAAATTTCAACAAATTTCACCACATTAAACCGGATTCTGATTCATTAATCTAGTTCAGTACAACTTATTGTCCACAGATTTTACTTTGTTTGTCAATTCCCTGTTCAGTGCATTCACAAACTGCCGAGGTGCTCTGGATCTGCTGCTCTCTTTAGTATACTTTGGAATTGGGTAACTGCTGAATGGTTTCAGTTATATATCAAAGATCAAAATAAATGTATTTATCAAATGTATTTTCTTGCGGGGATTCACAGCTTGTGTTTGTTTAGTCCATCAATCTTACTGAGGCATAGGCCACCGACAGGAGCTTCTCAGCGTCCTCTGTCCTGTGCTAATCTTTCAACTTGCCTCCATGTGTAGCCCATGTAGGCAAAGATCCTTCCTCACCCAGGGATGAGATCTTTGGAGCTTCTGTTGTTCTGGGTTTTTATGGGATAAAGGTTCAAATGTCCATTTGTCATCACCGCATGTATCCATATATAACTCTTTAAGATTTGTCCTCTCCAGTTAGTCACGAAACAAAGGAAGAACTTATTCGAGAGAAACATAAACCCACCCGTAAAAAAGAAGAACAGCATCCCGAATCCCCCTCTCCGCCCCCACGAAACAGAACAGGGGCATTCACCCCCAAGAAACAACTCCTCCCATGTACAAAAAACTAACAGAACATCAACCCCCTAAAACCCTCAGCTCGCATAACAAAATGGAAAGGGAATGGGCGATTTTTTTTTTAAAAAACCCAGTATAAAAACCATTAGTCTGAAAAAGTCCACAGACCATAGATGGAATAGTCCAATCCATTCACACAGAACCACAATACCGCCCTACGATATCACTGATATTTATCGAAAGAGAGGGACACCACACAAGGAAAAGAGGCCTACCCACCAGTCACAGCGAACCACCCAGCGATCAAAAGGCAAGCAGTCAGTGCTGAAACATCGGTTCATGCCCCATCTCGAAGCTTCTTCGCATTGAGGCTGTCTGAGTACATGCTCGCTTCCTGGAATCTTCTCAGAGCCAGTAAAGTTCAGATCAGCCAAACGATCTTCAAACTGTAAATCACAGGCTCTAGCAGTCCCAGAGATGTATTTAAGGTGAAAAAAAGACGTAAAAGAAGTAAAAAAGCTATTTTCATTTGCTATCTGGAAGATGTCGACCGAGGGAGCATTGTACATTGGCGCCATCTTGACCAGAGGTATAGAGTTTCTAGCCCCAGACCCAATCCTTCTTCTTTTGCAGCTAGATTTGGGACCATCCATGATGGAGTCAGGCATTCACAATAGATCAGAGAAATACAATGGAATCAAGGAAAAGCTGCACACAAAGACTGACAGGCAACCAGTGTGCAAAAGAAGACAAATTGTACAAATCTAAATAAAATGATAATGAATAAATAATACTGAGAACAGGAGTTGTAGTGTCCTTCAAAGTGAGTCATAAGTTGTACTCAGTAGTCAGTTCAGTGATGAGTTGAGTGAAATTGTCCAGACTGGTTCAGGAGCCTGATGTTGAACTGTACTCCTGTAATAAAGTTAAACAGGCTTGAAAACTGAGAAGTTTTAGACTTCATATTAAATCTTAATAAGGAAGCAATGCTGCTTTGGTTTTCCTTGTTATATGGACTAATTTAGAGGTTCAGGTGAAGAGCCTATGATCTAGCATTTTAGTAGGAGCTGTTCTTGAATGAAGCATGGATCAACATTGTCAGTCCAACGTGAATACAGCTGTTACACTGGGAGCATTGAATTGATAGATTTCCTTTCTTACAGTATTTTGTAAAAGTCCTGGGCACATGTATAGTTTGGGTGCCTAAGACCTTTGCACAGTACTGCAAATGGCAAAGAAGCTCACCGCCTGATCAGCTCGATGTCTTTTATGCTTGCTGTTAGGGAGTATTCTGGAGTTATGTGAATTTAACAGATATTAATTCAAACAAGGCCCAGTCTTCAGCTCTTCACAAACTATGAATTGCTAGCAGTAAATTGAAGTTACAATACTGTTCAAAAGTCTTTGGTACCCCATAATACCTAAGACTGTTGCATAGTACTGTTGTTACAAGTCTTCACTCTTGTAAGAGGATACATGTGGTTTCAGTGAGCATATGCCACTCTGGAGGGGTAAGGACCCATCAGCACTTGAAACATTTTATCTGGAAGTGAACAAATTCAAGAACTTAATTTTGTTACAAGAACCAAGATACAAAGCTTGTCTTGCACACTGTTCTTACAGATCAGATCATTACACAGTGGAACAAGGTAAAACAATAACATTGCAGAATGCACAAAATGCTGGAGGAACTGAGCGAGTCAGGCAGCATCTATAGAGGGAAGTAAATACTCAACATTTCATGCCGAGATCCTTCATTGAGATCTCAGCCTGAAATGTTAACTATTCACTCTCCTTTCATTGATGCTGCTTGACTTGTGGAGTTCGTCCAGCATTTTGTCTGTGTTGCTCTAGATTTCCAGCATCTGTGGAATCTCTTGTGTTTATAACAATGCAAAATAAAGTTTAAAAGCTATAGAGGAAGTGCAGTGCAGATATTGCACCTTCTCTGATCTTCAAAATAAAGTCAAAGTACACACATATTGTCATATACAATATTGAGATTGAATATGTGTGTGTATTCAATAAATGCGGAATAGAGTAACCATAGTAGAATCAATGAAAAACCATACGTGCTTGCGCATTCAACCAGTGTGCATAAGACAATACTCCAAAGCACTTCACCGCCAAAGAAGTAGTTCAGTGACACATTATTTTTTTTTTGACATTGTGGCAATTTACATACAGCAGCAGTGCTGTACCAGTTGCGATGACATGAATTTGACTAGAACTTTAGTAATATTAGTTTAGTGATGAATATTGGCCACATAGCTGGGAAGCCCCTCTATTAACTTTTGAATGACACAATGGGATATTTCTAAGTCCTCTTGGGCATATAGAGTACCAACCAAAGAGCGCAGCATGTATGTTTTGATATACATGGGACAAATAAAACTCATCTACTCTTCAAAAAGAAGAAGAAAATGGCAATTACTGTCTGGGCTGCAGAGGGCTACCAGCTGCCAACATTCAGCACATGGTGGCAGCTGGTCCTCCATAATGGTTATGCCCCTCGGGAAATAAAGAGCATCAACAGTGTCAAAATTGCTGATTACCTGAATGTTTGCTGCCAAAAACAAAATAGAAGCAAGCTGACAGGGAGCGGTACAAATCCAGTATACCACCAATCGAAAGTGGTCCTGAGTGAGGGAGAGTGGCCAGGCCATTGCCCATCCTGTCCATGATATTACGCAAAATTAATGAGCAGCCAACGCCTTCATCTGTGATGCAGCACGTGCTCCAGGCTGGCGATTCAAATTCCTTGGAATGTGTTATACTCCATACTTATAATTCCTTGGCATTATGATTCAGAAGATCTGTTTTGGGTCCAGCATGTAAATGCCATTACAGAGAAAGCAAGGCCACATCTCTGCTTTCCTTGAAGTTTGCGAAGATTCAGCATGTCATCTAAAAATATGAAGAGTTTCTATTGCTGCACAGTGGAGAATATACTGTTGTATCACAGCCTGGTATGGAAACACCAATATCCATGAACAGAAAGGTCTTCAAAAAGTAGTGCAATCAGCCTGATCCATCACGCGGAAAGCCCTCCAACCACAGAGCACAAATACAAGGAGCGCTGCCACAGGAAAGCAACATCCATCTTCAAGAATCCCCACCATCCAGGCCATGCTCTCTTCCTGCTGCTGCCATCGGAAAGAAGGTATAGAAGCCTCAGGACTCGCACTATCAGGTTCAGGAATAGTTATTGCGTTCAACGATCAGGCTTTTGAACCAAAGGGGATAACTTTCCTCAATGCTGAACTGTTTCCAAAATCTATGCACTCACATTCAAGGGCGTGGATAGGCTTTTTTCCATTTAGAGTGGGGGAGATTGAAACAAGAGGACGTGAGTTGAGAGTTAAAGGGGAAAGTTTAGGGGTAACATAAGGGGGAACTTCTTTACTCAGAGAGTGGTAGCTGTGTGGAGCGAGCTTCCAGCAGAAAAGGTTGAGGCAGGTTCGATGTTGTCGTTTAAAGTTAAATTGGACAGCGATATGGACAGGTAAGGAATGGAGGGTTATGGGCTGAGTGCAGGTCGGTGGGACTAGGCGAGAGTAAGATTTCGGTGCAGACTAGAAAGGCCGAGATGGCCTGTTTCCATGCTGTAAGTGTTGTATGGTTATATGGCTCTTCGTCTCATGTTCTTGATATCTATTCTTATTTATTATTATTATCATTATTTTGTATCTGCACAGTTTGTTTTCTGTACATTGGTGGTTTGTTCATCTTGTGTCTGGGTTTTCATTGTGTTTCTTTGTATTTACCGTGAATTACTTACAAGAGAAAGAATCTCTGTTGTATATGGTGACATATGCTGTATGTACTTTCATAATAAATTTACTTTGAACTTTGATCATTATTGCTTTATCTTGTTGTACCTCAAGGCACTGTGTGATAATCTGATCTGTATGAATAATATGCAAGACAAGCTTTTCACTGTATTGTGGTACATGTGACAATAATAAACCAATTCCAACTCAAGCATGCCTCAGGCAGCAAGGTAACATAATGGTTAGCGTAACATTTTGCAGCGCCAGTGATTGGAGTTCAACTCCCGCACTGTCTGTAAGGTGTTTCGACATTCTCCCCACAACTGTGCGAGTCTCCTCCAGGTTCTCTGGTTTCCTCCCACTTTCCAAAAATATACTGATTTGTGGACGTGCTATGTTATGCTAGCTGCATAGCGATTCTCACGGGCTGTCCCACCACCATCCTCGGACTGTATTGGTCACTGACACAAAATAATGCATTCCTCTCTATGTTTCAATGTACCTCTGATAAGTAAAGTGAATCTCAAGTCAGAAGATAGTGGTTTAACTCCAGAGATGAGTAAGAAAGAAATGCATGTATCGCATATTTTACAAACTCAGGAAATGCCAGACTACTTTATAGCCAATAAGATATTTTTATATTGTAGAATGTATGAAGTGTGGTAGCTGATTTACTCAAAGACAGTCCCCTCTAACAACATGATGATGATTGTGTAATTTAATTTAAGTGCAAAAAGCAAACTACTGGAGAAACTGCATGGGTCAAGCAGCATCTGTCGAAGTCAAAGTAAATTTATTATTTAGTACATATACAATGCATCACCATACACTACCTTCAGATTTTTGCAGGCATTTACAGAAAAATAAAGAAATACAATTGTGTGTATGTATATGCAGTATAAAACTAAAAATATAGATATGCTATAGATATATGTGTGTGTGTGTGTGTGTGTGTGTGTATATATATATATAAAAAAAATCTGTAGAGTTCTTGAAAGTGAATCTGTAGATTGTGGAGTCAGAGTGGTGATGAGTGATCTTTGATCATGAATGCTTTTAAATTGTGGTAACACTCCTTAATGTTAAGGAGGGAGTTCTTTGTGATAGACCAGGCCGTTTTCACCCTTTTGTTAGACTTTTCCTTCCCTGGACATTGGTGAAATCACAGCCTGGTATGGAAACATCAGTTAGGATACTCTTCACTTGCACCTATAGATGTTTGTTGAAGTTAGTTTTTGGTAACTTGTCGAATCCATGTAAACTTCTTGTTTGTGTAGACTGGATGCCAGTCTATCTAAAGAAAGTCATTAAGTTGGAAAGGTGCTGAAGATTTTCACAAAGATGTTAGCAGAACTGGAGAGATTGAACCATAACAGAGGGAGATTTTTCCCGAGAGCATAGGAGGCTGAGGGATGATCTTCTAGAGGTTTGTAAAACCATGAGGGGCATTGGTAAGGTGAATGTTCACTATCAATTTCCCAGGGTAGTGGAGTCTAAAACTAGAGGGCATTGGTCTTAAGGTGAGGGGGAAAAGATTTAAAAGGAATTGGAGAGGCAACTTTTTCTGCACAGAGGATGGAGGCTATGTGGAATGAATTGCCAGTGGTAAGAACGGGTACTTTATGACATCTTAAAAAACATCTTATACAATATGCCCATGGTCTGCTCTTTATCAAATTACAGTATTGCTTTGCACTGTTGTAACTATATGTTATAATTATGTGGTTTTGTCAGTTTTAGTCTTGGTCTGTCCTGTGTTTCTGTGATAGCATACTGGAGGAACATTGTATCATTTTTTAATGCATGCATTTCTAAATGACAATAAACGAGGACTGAGTGTCCTCATAATCTAATCTAATCTTTCCATGCTGCATAACTCTCTTGTTTATAGAAAAATCTCTTGTTCTTCGAAGTATTATTGTGTGATATTTATGTACATTGTGGAGACAAACAGGGCCTCAGTCCAATAGATGGTGTCTCCAGTAATGCGGTGTTTCATCAGAATAAGTGTGGCAGGATAGCGTAGTGGTTAGCATAGCACTTTACAATGCCAGTGACTGGGGTTCAGTTCCCACTGCTGCCTGTGTGTATGTTCTCCCCATGACTGTGTGGGTTTCCCTTGGGTGCTCCGGTTCCCTCCCACCCTCTCAAGATGTACGAGTTAGTCAGGGTTAGTAAGTTGTGGGCATGCTGTGTTAGTGCCGGAAGAATGGCGACTCTCAGAGACTCGCCCTCGGCACATCCTCCGACTGTGCTGTCCATCGATGCAAACAGCTCATTTCACTGTATGACTGGATGTGCATGTGGCAGGTAAAGTTTATCTTCGACTATTGCACAATAGTACCGGGCCTTGATTTTTGTGCTTAAAACGGTGGAGGAGAGCTTGATCGCAGAATAGCTTGAATGACACTATATGTACCATGATTTTGATTCACGCTGTTGACCTGCTGCAGCTCGTGTGCCCATTAAGTGAGTGGCTTTTGGAAATATGTCCTTCTGGGACAGCAGTAAAGGTTCTCAAGGTCCAAACACTGGTACCTCCAAAACATTATTGCAATACTTGTTTCTAACTGATGGTAGAAAAATGGAGGGTTATGTAAGAGGGATTGGTTAGGTAGATTTTTGAGTAGGTTAACAGGTTGGCACAACATTGTAGGTCAAAGAGCCTGTATTGTGTTGTGATGTTCTATGTTCTGTTTTTTAACTTCTGTATGTTCTACTATTCAATAGGTTAATGTTCATTAAGATAGGATAACTGGGGACTAACATATTGATGAAATCACGAAGAAAGCACACTAGCAGCTTTACTTCTTTACGAGTTTGAAAAAATTTGGTATGTCACCAAAGTTGTGCAACTTTTTACAGATGTTGTACTGCCAGGGTTGCTAGAGAAGGTGGATATATTAAGGACATTTAAGAGACTTTTAAATAGGAACGTAGATGAAAGAGAAATGAAGGGCTATGTGGAAGGGAAGGGTTAGATTGATCTTGGAGTAGATTAAAAGTTGGCACAAGGGCCTGTACTGTGGTGGAATGGTTTATGTTTTAATTGCAATCAAATAATTACAGAAAACAAAGTGCTCATTAACATCAGCCAGTTATGCAAATGTAAGGAGCAGTTATTATTCTTGAGTCGATGGTGGATCTGGCCAGTTGTTATTCTTTACGTTTTCCTGAGTTGCTTTGCCTGACCAGCATGGAGGGCACTGTCACATCCTCACTGACTGCAGTACTCAGAAAAGGAGCACCAAGGCATTGGTGAAGTGAGATACCAAATAAAAAGTGATAAATTTCAGAATTTAAGGCTCATTTTAGAAGTGATTCTGGAATAAGGTGATAAATAATTTGTGCCTCTCTTCATGGAGAAAAGTCAAGAAACTGTTGAAGAAAAAGTGCAGAATTCATTACAGTGAATATGGGACTAAACAAATCTGTTCCAATTAAAGAACACTACAATATAGTACAAGCCGTTTGGCTTTGATGTTTTGCCGACCTTTTACTCTAAGATCAATCTAACCTTTCCCTTCCACATAGCCCTCTATTTTTCTATCATCCACGTGCCTATCTAAGAGTTTCTTAAATGCCCCTGATTTATCTGCCTCTCCCACCACCCCTGCCAGGGCGTTCCATGCACTCTCCATTCTCAAAAAAAAAACTTACTGCTGATGCTCCCTGGCGTAATCCATTTCTGCCCTGGGAAAATGGGGGAACGTCGACTCAGACCATGAGAGGCCTGCATCGGGCATTTTTATGCCTTACAAGGCGCAGATTGGAAGTCTGTGTGAGGCGCCACTCCTCGCACAGACACTAGAGCAATGTGTGATTAAGTGCCTTGCTCAAGGGCACAAATACGCTGCCACTGCTGAGGCTCGAACTAGCAACCTTAAAGTAACTAGACAAACGAAAAAGTCTCTGGCTATTCACCTGAATCTACAGTATCTCCCCTGTCATCTTGAACACCTAAGCATAATTAGTAAGATGACAAGCCAGTAAGTCCCCAGGACTTGATGACTTTCAGGCTGCCCCAGCACAACCTTAGGTTGTATTGGTTGTCAATGAAAATAACACATTTCACTGTATGTTTCAATGTACATGTGATGGACAGATAAATCTGAATCTGGCTTGCATCTTAAGGATTTGAAAGCAACATCAAGCAGACAGATGATGCATTGCTTATTATTTTGCAAATTGTAAGACAGCAATTGTAACACCACTATTCAAGAAGTGAGCTAGCTATAAATAGAGGGCAGTTAACCTGCCATCAGTGGGAGAGAAAGTGGAAGAAGATGTTATTAAGGTAGAGTCAACAGGGTACTTGCAAAGTACACAGACTAGGCAGAATCACCATGGATTTGAGGATTGGAAATATTTCTTTCAAGGTTGTAATGAGTAGAGTAGATAAGCAGGAGCCAGTGCTCTATTGGAACACTTACAAAGCCTTTGATAAGTTGCCATACAAGATGTTACTAACAGAGATTAGAATGTGTGAGATGAGGAGCATTGATTAAGGATGAATTAATAGTTTGGATTGGGAACCTGTACAATGTGCCAATGCAATAGAATTGATGCTGAGACCCTAGAGTTATGCACACTATATATCGGTGGCTTGGATGAGAGGACTCTGCTTGTTGTTAATACCAAGGGTGACAATCAAAGGAGGAAGTATTCAAAGGCTCGTGGGACTATGATGGTGCAAGTGAATTGGTGAGGACATAGCACTGGGATCCAGGATCAGCCACTGGTAGTAGTCACCATAAAGCAAAATATAAGGTGGTGAGAAGTGGAAAGGTGTTTTTCAAAAGGAGCAACTAATGAAGTTATTTAGGGTTGCACAGTAGCATGGCGATTAACATAATGCTTTTACAGTGCCAGTGACCTGGGTTCAGCTCCCACCACTGTCATTAATGAGTTTATGCATTTTCTCCATGACCATGTGGGTTTCCTCCTGGTGCACTGGGTTCCTCCCACAGTCCAGCCACCAAAGTGTTTGTAGCTTAATTGGTCACATGGGTGTATTTGATCTGTTACTGTGGTATTTCTCTAAATGAAAAAAAAATAGTAAGTTTTGCAAGTAATAAGGCAATTGGGCAGCCAAACGGTATCTTAGCCTTTATTGCATAAGATTGGAGTTCCAGATTCAAGAAATCTTGTTGAAATTATGTGTGTCCAGGTGACACTGTGGTATGGTGTATAGGTCTGATCTACCTATCTAAGGAAGGACAATAGTGGTAGAGTGCTGGATGATTGCCAAATGGAATCTTCAGATGACACGATAGTTTGAGAAGGACAGATAAAACAGACTGACTCCTACAAGGATGAGAGGTAATCTCATTATAATATTTTTTTTTAATGGACTTGACCAGGTAGGTGCAAGGATGGTATTTTCTCCCAGCAAGGTTGTATGCATCTAGGGGCCACATGATCCGCAGTTTGTCATTCATGACTCAGTTGAGAAATATTTTCATTCAGATTATGGTGAATATTTACATTTATTAGATTATGAGGACATGCAGTCCTCTTTTATTATCATTTAGTAATGCATGCATTAAAAGTAATACAATATTCCTCTGGTGTGATATCACAGAAACACAGGACAGACCAAGACTGGAAAAACTAACAAAAACCTCATAATTAAAACATATAGTTACAACAGTGCAACAATACCATAACTTGAAGAAGAACAGGCCATGGCACAGTAAAAAAGTTCAAAGTCTCTCGAAAGTCCCACATCTCACGCAGATGGAAGAAGGAAGAAAACTCGCCCTGCCATGCCCGACCACAGTCCGACTCTGAGTCGTCCGAAAACTTCGAGCTCTGATCAGCCCTCCAACACCGAGTACCGAGCACCATCTCTGCCGAATGCTTTGACCTCAGCCTTGGTTGCCAGCAGCAGGGAAAGCCGGGGAATTTGGGGCCTTCCGTCCGGAGATTCTCGATCGCACAGTAGCAGTGGCAACAAACCGGGCATTTCAGAAATTTCTCCAGATGTTCCTCTGTGCCTTCTTGCGTCTGTCTCCATCAAATCAGAATTGTGCACGGCATCCTACTTATATATACGATATCATTTCACCGGAGAGCTGCGCCCACTGCGTCGCGCCATCATCTTTTCCTCCCACCTCTATTCAGAACGACTGTGGAGGGTAAATCTGTCAAAATCAAGACAAACGGATTTTTGATTATTAAGGGAGTAGACATGCAGTTAATATAGGATATGGCCAATCTTTTACATGTGATGGCCCAGTCAAAGATTGGGCATGATCTTATTCATGACTGGCATAGTTGAGTGGCCTCCAACCATTTTTGATTGTCTCTCCTTTTTCTATGTTATTTGCTGCCAAGCTTCAGTTCCAAGGGAATACTGGCATCTAAAACGATGCACTTCACTATGTTTTATTTCTGTACTGTATATGCGATAAATAAATCTTAATCTGAATCTGATTTCCTCAAATTGTCGGACTAACCATAGTATCTTTAGATCTTTACATCAAAATGAGAAAGCAACCGAATGCTGTTATTTTTAAAGACTTTACAGCAAGTAGAATAAATCAGAATGTAAGCATATTTTCATAGTTGTATCTGAAAAACATATTTCAAAATTCCAATCTACAAACATAACATACATCTTATATTAAAGTCCTGGAAGTTCTTTGCGCAGTAAAATTTATTTTAATAAAATCATTTCATACACTGAAAAATGATGCCTTCATACATATTGGACTATGACCAATTCACAAATACATTATGTTCTCAGTAATTCAATTCATTTCACCCGATTCTGTGAAAGTCTTAGCCAGTGGTAAGGGTTGAATCATTCATGCCACCTATGTCGATGAGCTGGAGATGTGGAGAATCTGTTTATTTTATCTGTGATTGCCAGTGGTTCTGTAACCTGTATGTCACCTTGTCTCCAGGATAGAGAAGCAAAGCTTCAAATTTCACTACATGCATCAATGATAATAAATCTGATTCTGAAAATACTGTACACTGACAAATGGAGTTTTGAAAATTGGGTTTATCTTAGAGTTATAGAGTGCTACAGCACAGAAACAAGACCTTCGACCAATCTAGACAATATCAAACTGTTGGTCTGCCTAGTCCCATTGACCTGCACCCGAACCATCGCCCTCCATCACCGTCCCATCCATGTACCTATCCAAATTTCTTTTAAATGTTGAAGTCAAACCCACATCCACCACTTCAGCTGGCGATTTTTTTCCACACTCTCACCACCCTCTGAGTGAAGAATTTCCCCCTTAAATATTCTCACATTTCAATAACCCACTGTCATTTATTTTGACTTTAAATACCCAACCTCTAACATGCAGAATCAGCATTTAGTCAACATACTTCAAGGCTTGTGTTACTTTGCAAGATAATAAATTTCAAGTATTTGATTTGGCAGACAGAGCTGCACATGGAACACTTTTCTCAAGCTATTATTCTTATTCCATTCCTTTGTGTTAAGAGTGTTGGTTACAAGATGTAGGACAATATTTTGTGGGCATACAATGTTGGCGCTGGAAGCGTGGTGACACTTGTGAGCTGCCCTCAGCACATTTTTGGGCTCTGTTGATCATTGCTGTGAAATGAAGTACTGTATCTTTTGATGTACGAGTGACAAAGAAAGATCTTTAAACTTTATATTTTACTTTAAGAGGGAACTGCAAGCTGTCATGCTTCCATGGATAGGGAGTCATACTTGGTTGCATGCACCTACATTCTGATACAAACCCAGGAACGGTAGTGTAATGATCGGCATAAGGCTTTACGGAGCTAGCAATCAGGGTTCAATTCTCACCTCTATCTGTAAGGAGTTTGTACATTTTTCCCATGACTGTGATTTTCCTCAGTGTGTTGCAGTTTCCTCCCACATTCCAAAGATGCATGGGTCAGGGTTACTACTTAGGCATGCTCTGTTGGTACCAGAAGCAGATTAATTTTTACCTTCCGAACAACATCACCTTGAGGGGTACCAAAACACCCTTGAGGAAAGGGCTTACATTCCAGAAGAAAGCTATTGGTTCTAACCTGTGTACACACATTCTATATCAAGTATTGGCAAATGGCTGAGGAAACTGAGCCAAAGAATGGACAAACCAGTCAAATCAAAGTAAATCACAAACATGCCTTAAAGATGTAGGTTTTAAAAGACACAGTGAGAACTCTTTAGCATTTGAAGCAACATAAAGCTGACTTATCTCCAGTTTATAAAGAATCTCAGCTGGGAATCATCATAATTATGATAGAACAGGGGTTCTCAACCTTCTTTATGCCATGGACCAATACCAGTAAGCAAGGGGTCCGAGGACCTCAGGTTGGGAACCCCAGAGACAGAAGCTGAGTGGAAAGTTTGAGCACCTTTCAAACTTTCAAAGATACATTTAAGTCAGGAACATATATGCAATATACATCCAGAAATGCTTTTTCTTTGCAACCATCCACGAAAAACAAAGAAGTGCCCCCAAAGAATGAATGACAGTTAAATGTTAGAACCCCAAAATCCCATCCCTTCCCTTCTGCACGTAAGTGGCAGCAAGCAACGATCCCCCCTCCCCTACCAGCAAAAAAAAAGCATCAGCACCCAAGACTGAGCACTCAAGCGTGCAGCAAAGCAAATAGCAAAGACCCAGACTTGCAGTACCCCAGAGACTACTTGTTCACCTGGTATTCGACATACCACAGGCTCTCTCTCTCTCTCTCTCCCTAATAAGGGAGAAAGAGATGTCTGCATTTCACAGCGAGAGGGAAGACATAACAAATAACTCACTGGTTTACAATGTCAAAAGTCTGTTGCATCACTTTTTCTGAGCTCTGTGCCCAAAGATTTCAGGTCTCCAGGCACACAGCCTTAAACCTTCCGACTCCCAAGACATACTGATCTCCTGCCACGACACTGACCTTCGATTTTAAACCCCTCTCTCTCACCCGCCCCCCCGCACCTCCCCCATCTCCAGAACCATGAAATCTTGGACCTCCAAAGCTGAGTGAAACTCTTAAGCTGCACCCTTGGCATGTCAAATAATGGCCAGTCGTGAAACCCCGAGAGCGGGCCCCATTCCCGCAAAGAACCGTAGTCAGCGTGTAACTCCAGGTCATGGTCTTCAAAAGAACCCTGAAAGGGAAAAATAGAAATATTAAAGATAGGAATAGAGCAGTTTCCAAAGATGCAAGCAAAGGAGTGGCCATTACCTGATGTAGAAATGACCAAATAATTTTAGTATTTAAGCATTGCTTATGTTTAATGCGCAAGAATAGCTCAGATACATGAAATTGTAAGATGCTGCAATAAAATGACGAAAAATGACTTCACTCCTTTTAACAGGGATATTGTTAACAGGTATTTGGTTGAAGAATGGGAAAGAGCCAAGGGATTGTTTTCTCCCCCCATCCCCCATAGGATGGTATAAGGGTAATAGATGCAGAAAACATTCAGTTGAAAGAGTCCTTGGTGCTGAAATCCCCAAGATAACAAACCAGGACAGAGGTAAAAGGTCAAGTCATCTACTGGCATTGCACCAGCTACTGTCCTGATACATGTATCTGTAGTGTGGTTCACGGTAACATCAATGAATGTACAAACTAAAAAATCTGATCCTTCTCTCACTCTGCCATCATCTTCCCAAGTTATCTCCCTAACTTTCATTGCCCTCCTAAGCTTTATTTTCCTCCTCTAAGAAACCTCTGTACATTTTGAGTTACATGACCACTTTTGTCGAGCACTTTTGCTCCATCCACTGCACAAGCAGGATCTCCTGGTGTTTTCAATTGCTCTTCGCATTCTGACATGTCTGTTCATTGCCTCCTCTACTACCGCAACAAGAGCACACTAAGGATGGAGGTGAAACACCTCATATTCTGAATAAACTGTTCTCAGGCTTCCAGCCAAGTGCAGGTATCAATTATAACTTCTGTTTAGATGTACAATATACAACTAATTTCTCTAATTTCCAGTCATTTCTCCCCAACCCGTCTTTTTCCATTCCCCATTCTGGATTAGCTCTCACTCAAGCACTCCCTCTCACCTGCCTCACCTCCCTCTGGTGCCCTCCTCCATCCATTTCTTCCATGGTCCATTGTCATCTCTAATAAGATTCTTTCTTCTTCAACTCTTTACCTTTTCCACTTATCACCACGCATTTCTTACTTCATCCACCCCTCCCCCACCCATCCACCCATCTTCCCCCTCCCACCCACTTTCTCACTCAGCTGGCTTCACCTGTTACCTGCCAGCATGTACTCCTTCCCCTCTCCCCACCATCTCATTCTGGCTATATCCCCTTTTCTTTTCCAGTACTGATGGAAAGGACTGCTTACCAACAGTTTATTCCGCTCCATTGATGTTGCCTGAACTTCTGAGTTCATCCAGCACTTTGTGTTGCTCTGGATTGCCAGCAGAATTTCTTGCATTTGTCAATCTTCCCCATTCCTTTCCAGTCCTGATGGAAGGTCTTGGCCCGAAATGTTGTCCGTTTATTCCCCTCCATAGATGCTGCCTGACCTGCTGAGTTCCTCCAGCATTTTGTATGTATTGCTCTGGATTTCCAGCACCTGCAGTATCTCTTGTGTTTATGGTTTCTCAATAATGAATTCAAGTTATAAAGGAATATATTGCAGATCTACACAAGATTTGTTATAGTTTTGTCAAATGCAGCATACTAATATAATCATTGTGAGTAAATTTGTAATCTAATTGAAGGAAAATATTCTATAAAATTAAAATGAAGTTCAAAAGTTTCTGTCAATTGGGCAATTAGGTCAAGTTAGAGCAAGGAAATATGCTTGAGTGTTGGCATCATTTAAAATGAAACACTGGTTAACCAAGTAACTCATTACCATAGTCATAGTCATACTTTATCGATCCCGGGGGAAATTGGTTTTCGTTACGGTTGCACCATAATAATAAATAGTAATAGAACCATAAATAGTTAAATAGTAGTATGTACTTTATGCCAGTAAATTATAAGATAAGTCCAGGACCAGCCTATTGGCTCAGGGACTCTGACCCTCCAAGGAAGGAGTTGTAAAGTTTGATGGCCAAAGGCAGGAATGACTTCCTACGACGCTCAGTGCTGCATCTTGGTGGAATGAGTCTCTGGCTGAATGTACTCCTGTGCCCACCCAGTACATTATGTAGAGGATGGGAAACATTGACCAAGATGGTATGCAACTTAGACAGCATCCTCTTTTCAGACACCATGGTGAGAGAGTCCAGTTCCATCCCCACAACATCACTGGCCTTACGAATGAGTTTGTTGATTCTGTTGGTGTCTGCTACCCTCAGCCTTCTGCCCCAGCACACAACAGCAAACATGATAGCACTGGCCACCACAGACTCGTAGAACATCCTCAGTATCGTCCGGCAGATGTTAAAGGACCTCAGTCTCCTCAGGAAATAGAGACGGCGTTGACCCTTCTTGTAGACAGACTTAGTGTTCCTTGACCAGTTCAGTTTATTGTTAATTTGTATCCCCAGGTATTTGTAATCCTCCACCATGTCCACACTGACCCCCTGGATGGAAACAGGGGTCACCGGTACCTTAGCTCTCCTCAGGTCTACCACCAGCTCCTTAGTCTTTTTCACATTAAGCTGCAGATAACTGTTCTCACACCATGTGACAAAGTTTCCTACCATAGCCCTGTACTCAGCCTCATCTCCCTTGCTGATGCATCCAACTATGGCAGAGTCATCCGAAAACTTCTGAAGATGACAAGACTCTGTGCAGTAGTTGAAGTCCGAGGTGTAAATGGTGAAGAGAAAGGGAGACAAGACAGTCCCCTGTGGAGCCCCAGTGCTGCTGATCACTCTGTTGGACACACAGTGTTGCAAGCACACGTACTGTGGTCTGCCAGTCAGGTAGTCAAGAATCCATGATACCAGGGAAGCATCCACCTGCATCGCTGTCAGCTTCTCCCCCAGCAGAGCAAGGCGGATGGTGTTGAACGCACTGGAGAAGTCAAAAAGCATGACCCTCACAGTGCTTGCTGGCTTGTTCAAGTGGGCGTAGACACGGTTCAGCAGGTAGACGATGGCATCCTCAACTCCTAGTCGGGGCTGGTAGGCGAACTGGAGGGGATCCAAGTGTGGCCTGACCATAGGCCGGAGCAGCTCCATAACAAGTCTCTCCAGGGTCTTCATGATGTGGGAGGTCAATGCCACCGGTCTGTAGTCACTGAGGCCGCTGGGGCACGGCGTCTTCGGCACAGGGACGAGGCAGGACGTCCTCCACAGTACAGGAACCCACCGGAGCCTCAGGCTCAGGTTGAATTACCAAAGTTATGCTGCCAAGTTAAATATTTTCATTGGATGGAGGTGTATCAGAATGTCAAGACAGCTTGAAATCCACCAACCACTTGACCTGTGGTCAGTGTGTAATTAATAGCCTGTGTAAAATTTACATCACATGAGAGTCGAGCTGTGATCCATCCAGCAGACGGCATATGCAGAAATAACTGCTACCAATTTGCTTATAGCAAGTGCCTTGAACATGATAAAGCCTAGCTCCCAAAGATTTTCACAGATGATTTGTCTTATGGTCTTATGGTCTTATGATACTTGACACCAAGCTAACAAGAAATACGAAAGTCCTAAGTCTTGATCAAAGCACTAGGTTTCAAAAGCAACTTCAAGGACAAGCTTGTTTTAACTTAGTTGCATTAAATTTATTCCTTTCTACAGCTGTTGCCTGGCCTGCTGAGTTCCTCCAGCATTTTGTGAGTGTTGCGTACTAAATGATTACCATGTGATCAAAGCTCTCCTTGGATGTGTCTTTCATTTGGCTGGACCCAGTGCTGAGAGGGTGTACGTTAGACATGGTTAATTAGCTAACAAATTTGTCAAGTATGTTTTCTTTCCTTAAGAACACCAATTGAGGAGACAAGACCTAGGGAGAGTGTTTTCAGTTGTGGGGAAGAGTTGAATTTAGATCTATCTACACAAGCCACTAAGGAATCTAATTGGAAGTTCAGGGAAAAAATTTTAACTTTTGTGAACAGTGTATATAGGTTTAAGGGGAAGTTGAGTAGTTCATGAGGAAGAGGGGAATGCAGGGTGACACTGACAGATTCAGAAGGATAAAGATGGAGTGAAACTTGAGAAGCAGAGTGGGATGATTGATCTAAATGCCCCATTTGTTCTGTATGTCTGTTCTGTAAGGAAGAGTTTAACATTTGTATTAGCAATATTTATTTAGAAATACGGCAAGGATACAGGCCCTTCCAGCCCAATGAGCTCACACCAGCCAATTACACCCATTTGACCAATTAACCTACCAACCCGTACATCTTTGGAATGTGGGAGGAATTCGGGGCACGTGGTGGAACCCACATGATCATGGGGAGAAGCTACAAGCTCCTTAGAGACAGCAGCGGAATTGAACCCGGGTCACTGGTGCTGTAGTAGGGTTATACTAGTTGCTACACTACCGTGCCGTCCCTATTGTCAGAGTTGCAGGAAAATTTAATTACATCTTCAAGATCAAATTTAACTGCTAGTTATATTGTTCAGTTCTGTTTGTGGTCAATGGAACACCATTAATCCATTAATACTAAAAGAAAAATTCTTTAAAAATTCAAAGAATACATTTTTATTGCATGTAGATGTAGGTAGGGATTTATTGTCCAAAATTTCATTGTTCTGGAACTGAATGGTTTGTTATCTCATAACAAAACTCAAATACTGGAAAAATTCAGTAGGTCGGGCAGCATCTGTGGTTAGAGAAAAGTGGTTGTATTTCACCTCAAAGGCATAAGTTATCAACTGCTGCCTCTTCAGAGGTTATGTGTTAACAGATGGTGATGTCATGACTGACTTGTTCAGTTCTGCTGGTGGTCATTGGGGGATTCTTCTCTCCCAGCAGCTCAAATTCAGTTCTGAGCATAGTTATTGCTACATTAGTGAAAAGGTGTCCAGCAGATGAAGAGTTCATGCTAATTGAATTCATCGGAACTTAAATGAATGTAATTGCATTCTACTGGCTTCTGTAGCGGAAGATTAAGCTTGAAAAACTCGTCTCTCGTTGCTGCTGTGAAATGCATGCAGTGGCCATTCTATTGGATTTCTCCTGTACCTAATAGAGTGGCCACTGTGTGTATTCATGGTCTTCTGCTGCTGTAGCCTATCCACTTCAAGATTCGATGTGTTGTGTACTCAGAGCTGCACTGTTGTAATGTGTGCCTATCTGAGTTACTGTCACTTTCCTGTCAGCTTGAACCAGTCTCCTCTGACCTCTTTCATTAACAAAATGTTTTGCCCACAGAACCGCCACTCACTGCATTGTTTTGGTTTTTTGCAACATTCTTTGTAAATTCTAAGGACTGTTGTTCATGAGGATCATGAGGCACCAACAGAATCAACAAACTCATTCATAGGGTCAGTGATGTTGTGGGGATGGAACTGGACTCTCTGACGGTGGTGTTTGAAAAGAGGATGCTGTCCAAGTTGCATGCCATCTTGGACAATGTCTCCCATCCACTACATAATGTACTGGTTGGGCACAGGAGTACATTCAGCCAGAGACTCATTCCTCCGAGATGCAGCACTGAGTGTCATAGGAAGTCATTCTGTCTGTGGCCATCAAACTTTACAACTCCTCCCTTGGAGGGTCAGACACCCTGAGCCAATAGGGTGGTCCTGGACTTTTCATAATTTACTGGCATAATTTACATATTACTATTTAACTGTTCATTCCTATTTTTCTATTACTATTTATTATTTCTATGACTGTTACTATTTACTAACAGTAATATTACTATTACTATTTCTATTACTATTTATTATTTATGGTGCAACTGTAACAAAAACCAATTTCCCCCAGGATCAATAAAGTATGACTATGAGGATCCCAGAAAATCAACAGTTTCTGAGATATTGAAGCCACCCTGTCTGGCACCAACAATCTTTCCTTGGTCAAAGTCACTTAGATAATATTTCTTCCCCATTCTGAAGTTTGGTTTGAACAACAACTGAGCCTCTTGACCTTACCTGCATGCTTTTATGCATTGTGTTGCTGCCATCTGATTGGCTGATTAGATATTTGTATTAATGAGCAAGTGTACCTAATAATGTGATCACAGATTTGGTTTGGTGTAGGCTTGTTATTGTCACCTGTACCAAGATACAGTGTAAAGTTAGTTTTGCATACTGATTATACTGATCAAGTCATTGTACAGTGATTAGAGGTAGGACAAAGTAAAACAATGGCAGAATGGAGAATTAAGTGTTACAATTACAGAGGGAATGCAGTGCGGGTAGACAATATTGTGCAAGATATTAACAAGGTAAACTGTGAGATTCAGAGTCCATTTTATCATACTAGAATATCATTCAAGGTTCTTATTACTGCAGGATCAAAGCTGTCTTTCACCCTGGTGGTATGTGCTTTTGGGCTTTTGTATCTTCTGCCTAACGGAGGTGGGGAGGAGACAGAGTATCTGGGGTGGTGAAGCCTTTAAATATGGGGACTGCTTTATTAGAGGCAGGAGGAAGTATAGACAGAGTCCAGTAAGGGGTGGATGATTTCCGTGATGTGCTGAGCTGTGTCCACAACTCTCTGCAGTTTCTTGTGGTCATGTGCAATGCAGTTGCCAGACTGAGCTGGTCGGTATCCGGATAGACTGATCTTTCTGGTGCATTAGTAAAAATTGGTAAGGTTCAACAGGAACATGCCAAATTTCTATAGCCACCTGAGGATGTAGAGGCGTTGGTGGTCTTTCTTGGCCATGTCGACTGATAACATTCACTCTGAGGAACCTGAAGCTTTGAGCCCTCTTAACCTCAATGCCTTCAATGTAAATGGGCAGTTGCGCCATCCTTTTCCGGAAGTCAATGGTCAGCTCTGTTGTTTAACCCATTTTGACAGAAAGGTTGTTGTCATGACACAAGTTCCTTATCTCCTTCCTGTACCCTGATTTATTATTATTTGTGATGAGGCCCACTATGGTGGTCCTGAGGAAGGGTCTCGACCTGAAACATCGACCGTTTGTCTTTTCCTTAGATGCTACCTGCCCTGCTGATTGTCTCCAGCAGTTTCTGTGTGTTGCTTGGATTTCCAGCATCTGCAGACTTTCTTGTGTTTGTGATTCCACTACATGGTAATTCTCTGCAAACCTGTAGATGGAATTCGAGCAGAATCTAGCCATACAGTTGGGAATGTACAGAGAATGGAATAATGAGCTAAGGACACAACCCTGTAGAGCACCAGTGTTTAAAATAATCGCAGTGGAGGTGTTGCTGCCCATCAACTGATTGGTCTGTTGGGTTAGAAATTCAATGATCCAGTTGGACAGGGAGCCATTGGCTCCCAGGGTCTGGAGTTTGATGATGAGCTTGTCTGGAATTATACGACTGAAACACGGTGCAGTAGTCAATAAACAACAGTCTGACATACATGTGTCTTTACTGTCCAGATGCTCCAAGGATAAGTTTAGGGCCAGAGAGATGGTGTCTGCTGTAGACCTGTTTTGTTGGCAGGCAAACTGCAGTAGTTAAGGTTGCCAATGGCATTAAATGTACAGAGTTGAGTTCCGGAATATTCTTTTACATGCTTAATGCTGATATCCAGAGGCATATTTTTCTACCAGATTCTGAAATTCTATGTAAGAGCAGGGAGTCCTGATTCCAGCTCTGCAAGGAATAAAGAAAGAATGAAACCATGTAAATAAGGCTTAGCAGTAAATTCACAAGGGTAGTAATTGTTCTGGGGTAAATACAGATAGGACAATTGAACTGGAATGCCTTCTATGCAAATATGTAAAAGACAATAGTGGATCCACTTTCCGGACAATTTCGTAGAACTTGAAGTGGTAAGAGTTTCCAAACATCGGGAGATACAAACTTATTATTAGTGATAATTCCATTGAAAAGTATTTCTTCTGTTCAGTGAATAAATATAAAGTGAAAGAGCAATGTAAACCAGTTGCAGTATTAGAACAGCACACATAAAATTCTGGCGGAACTCAGTAGGTTGAGCAGCATCTATGGAGAGAAATCAACAGTTGATAATTTGGGCCAAAATTATGTCCCTCCAAATATGCTGCATGACCTATTGAGATCCTCCAAAATTTTCAAGGATCAACTTTATTCACCATATAAAGTACATTTACATATACAGTGTAAGGAATTTGCTGTGATGTGTTGGGGCAACATGCAACAAAGTGCCAATTTTCAACAATTCTAAACAATAATCTATTGTATAAAAGTAAAGTTAGAATAAAGTATGGAATGAAATGTTCATAAATACCAGCATGTATTTACAATGTAAACAGAATTATAAACAGTGAATCATAAACAGGAGAAGGCCTGCGAATGCTGGAAATCCAAGGCAACCCACACACACACAAAATGCTAAAGAACTGAGCAGGTCAGGCAGCATCGATGGAAATGAAAGTTGACATTTCAGTGAGGGGAAGGAGGATAGCCAGAAGGTGATAGATGAAGCCAGGTGAGTTGGAAAGAGGGAATCTGATAGGCGAAGAATCAGAATCAGGTGTAATATTACTGGCCTGTGTCATGAAATTTGTTAACTTTAGAGCAGCGGTATAATGCGATACCTAATAATAATATAATGATAGAAAAAAATTGTGAATTGCTATATATATATATATATATATATATATATATATATATGAAACAAACAGACACGTGTATAACCATATGTTCAATTAAATAAGTAGTGCAAAAATAGAATTAAAAAGGGGGTGGGGGGTAGGGAGAGAATTTTTTTAAACCAGAAAGAGAAATCAATATTCATGCCATCAGGTTGGAGGCTACCTAGATGGAATATAAGGTGTTGCTCCTCCACCCTGAGGGTGGTCTCATCTTGGCACAACATGTCGGAACAGGAATGGGAATTAAAATATTTGACCGCCTTGAAGTTTCGCTTTTGGCGGATGGAATGGTGATGCTCGATGAAGCAGTCCGCCAATTTATGATTGGACAACCAATGTAGAGGAGCTGGACACTGTGGATGACCCCAGTAGATTCACAGGTGAAGTGTTGCCTCACCTGGAAGGACTGAATGGAGGTGAACGGGTAGGTATAATTTACAGTGCCATGCAGTGAGTGAGGTAATAGATAGACTGGGGTGAGCAGGAGCTAATTAGAATGATTGATCAGATTTATATGTGTTGATCAACATTTCCAGCACCTGAAGAAACTCTTGTGTGGTAATCAAAGGTTTTCACAATTGCATTCATAGACCTATGTGTGATTATGCTTTGTCCATAATTCTCGGCAGTTAAAATACAAATCAGTATCAGATTTATAATCATTGACTTATATGATGTGAAATTTGTTGTTTTATGGCAGCAGTAAAAAGGCATAAAATTATTATAAATAACAAAATCAGATAGTACAACAAAAATGAATAATAAAGTTATGTTCATGGACCATTTAGCAATCTGATGGCAGAGAGCACTAGCTGTTTTTTATATTTATTTATTTATTTGATTGAGCTACAACGCACAATAGGCCCTTCCAGTCCTTTGATCTGTGCCGCTCAGCAATCCCCCAATTTAACCCCAGCCTAATCACAGGATAATTTACAACGACCAATTAACCTACCAACCGGTACGTCTTGGACTGTGGGAGGAAACCGGAGCACCCGTAGGAAACCCATATGGTCACAGGGAGAACGTACAAACGCCTTACAGGCAGCAGTGAGAATTGAACCTGGGTCACATGTACTGCAAAGCACTGTGCTAACCATTATGCTACCGTGAACATTGAGTGCGGGTCTTCAGGTTACTGGTCCTCCTCACTATGGGCGCCAAGAGAAGAGGGCATGTTCCATGTGGTGAGGGTTTTTAGTGATGGATGCCACCTTCTTTAACTTAAGACCATAAAACATGTCCTTGATGGTGGGGAGGATTGTGCCAATGATGAAGCTGGCTAAGTATGCAATGCTCTGCAGCCCTTTTCTATCCTATGCATTGGAGCCTGCATACAGGCAATGATGCAGCCAATCAGAATGCTCTCCACCATACATCAGTAGAAATGTGGTATGTTTCTCTGGTGACGTGCCAAATCTCCTCAAGCTCCTAACAAAGCCAAAACCGCAGACGTACTTTCTTCATGATTGCACTGATGTGTTGGGCTTAGGATAGATCCAATGAGTTGTTGATGCCCAGGAGCTTGAAGCTGCTCATTCGATTAACCAACTCTTAAGTATTGTGTGTGCCTTAATAAATAATTTGTCATATTTTCTGTTATTTAAATGTGGGCAGTCTTGGTGAGATGAGTTGATTCATCTGTGCAGGCTTAAAAACCATATACGTTATACCGCAGAAGACACTATAGAGGGGCAAAAGTTGAAGCAATTGTTCCTGGTGTTTGTGCACCTACTGTGACTCAGTGGCTTGTTGATCACAGCTGACATTCATGGTTTGGAGTCAGGTGCAATAAATGGTGCTTTCTTTGCCAAAAACTGGCTGTGCTGCTGCCAAACACCTTTTGCAGTTGGCATAAGGAAGAACAAAAATGGAGAATTTGAAAACAAGATGATAGATTTATATTTGAATCTTCCGAGTATATTTTGGTTTGAAAGAGTTTCAAGCACAACAGACATTTCCTTGAAGGTAATATATCTGAAAAGATAATAAAGTTGTAAATGAAATTAAGTGTGGAGCAACTGGAACTACTGTGCAGTACTATGCAACAGTCTTAGGCACCCTGATTATATATAATTTGATGTATTGCACTGTACCACTGCCACAAAGAAAACAAATTTCATGACATGTGAGTGATGGTAAACCCGATTCTGACATGGGTCTCTATTGTCACTGAGAGTGGTAAAGGGTCAGGGACAGAGGAATCATGGTTGAGAAAATGGGGAGAGATGCATCCTGTAATGATCAATAAACCAATTATTTAGAATCAAATTACCTTACCTGGTGTCTCAGGGCTGAGTGAGCCAGCTCCCTTCCCAACCCCCTCACCCCACCTCACTCCTGACACCTGTCCCACAGCCCTTTCTGCAGCGCTTCTCCCTTGCCATTCCAAGCATCCTTTGTTCCTGCCAGCTTTACAAACTCGCTCTCTGCTCTACGTTGTCAAATGTAGCACTGTGCAAAAGTCTCGGGCACGGTAGCACACTCTGTTATTAGCCAAGACTCAGGTTGGGTTGTGTAAATAAATAAATTGGTATTTAATTGCTGACTTGCTCTTAACTGAGCTGTGATAATAGATCAAATAATAGAAGGTAATAGAATATTAAAAATCTAATTAGAAGATAATAGATCTACGAAAATAATAAAGTTGTAAATAAAAATGTGTGGAGTAGCGAGGTATTTATCAGGAGTGCTGAGCACACAGGGCACTTAGTATTGTCGATGACCCCCCCCCCCAGCTGTCCAACAATCTCTTTGACTGCCTACAATCAGGCAGGAGCTACCGTAGCATTAGGACAAAGACTGTTAGGATGGGAAGCAGCATCTTCCCCTAGGCAGTGAGACTACTGAACTCCCTGTCACAGCATGTGAAGCACCAGTAGTGTTATGCAGTTTACTTCTTAATTTGTGTCATAAATGCACCTATTTCTTTGTGGTGATATTAGTTTATGTGTTATGTGTGTGAGTTACTTGTACTGTGTTGTTCAGCTTGATCCAGATGAGCATTGTTTCATTTGGCGATATACATGTATATGGTTGAATGACAATAAACTTAAACTTGAATGTGAAGTTATAGTTAATACACTCAAGCAGAAAGGGGGCAGAACCGAATTATTTAACAATTTAGCTATGCTATTTACAAATACAACAAAATGAAACCAGGCTTTTAAAGGGATTGGAAGAAACACAGACTGCTGTAACTATCCAGCAGACCTGGCAGCATCACAGAGAAAGAAGAAGAGTTTCAAGTGAACATGAACTGTTAACTTACTCTCTTCGTAGATGCTGTCTGACCTGCTAAGTAGTTAAAGAACTCTTTTATTTCTGGTTTTCAGTACCCCTTGTTTTTGTTTTTTTTTACAGTGACTTCCCCAGGCTTTTTACACTCAGTGGCCACTTTATTAGGTACACCTATATACCTCGTTTGCACTAATATCTAATCAGCCAAGTGTGTGGCATAAAAGCATGGAAACACAGTCAAGAGGTTTAGTTGTTATTCAGACCAAACATCGGAATGGGGAAGAAATGATATCTAAGTGACTTTGACTGTGCAGTAATTGTTGGTGCCAGATGAGGTGGTTTGAGTATCTTCGATGGGATTTCCAAGCACAGGAGTCTCAAGATCAGGGGCTTCCAAAGCTGGAGTTTGCTGACCCCTTGCCTAATGGTATTGGGTCATGGCATAAAAAGGTTGGGCACCCCTGTATTAGAGTGTACATAGAACAGTACAGCATAGCCTTTGGCCCACAATGTTATGCCAAACCAAATAAATTAGTAATCAAATGACCAAGTAAGCTAATCCCTTCTGCCTACACAATGTCCATATCCTTCCATTTTCCTCACATTCGTGTGCCTAACTAAACAGCTCTTAAAAATCCCTTATGTATGTGCTCCTACCATCACCACAGACTGTGCAGGCCAAGCACCCACCACTCTGTGTTTTTATTTTTTTTTAAAAAAAACAGCTTGCCTTTCACATCTCTTTTAAAATTTCCCCATCTTATCTTAAGTGCATGCCCTCTGGTATTAGACATTTCATCTCTGGGAAAAAGATGCCCTGTGTCTACTCTATCTATACCTGTCATAATCTTATACATCTCTATCAGATCTCCCCTCAGCCTTTGGTGCTCCAGAGAAAACAACCCAAGTTTGTCCAAGCTCACATTATAGCACATGCCCTCTAATCCAGGTAGCATCCTGGTAAACCTCTTTTGCACCTTCTCCAAAGCGTTGACATCCTTTCTATAACGGAATCAACCAGAACTGTATGCAACACTCCAAATACAGCTTAACTAGAGGTTTATGAAGCTGCAACATAACTTCATGACTTTTGAACTCAATGCCTCGATTAATAAAGACAAGCATGCCATAAGCCACCTTAATTATTTGAATAACTATATTCACATTCACCACAGACAGACACTACATTAAAGCTGAATCAGTTTTTGACTTTGTAGATCCTAGTATTGTGTAGCATTTTTGTTTTTAAAAGCCAGCTGTTTTTGAACAAAAAAACAACGATCATACCATGTTTAAATTTGTGCAAATCTGGGTCGGAGTTACACACACAAAATGCTAGTGGCACTTGGGATGTCAGGCAGCAACTATGGAGGGAAATGAACAGTTGATGCTTCAAGGTCAAAGACCCTTCATCGGGACTGGAAAGGGAGAAGGCAGAATCTGGAATAAAAAGGTCAGAGCAAGAGCTGGTGGGTGGTAGGTGGATCTAGGTGAGAGGTATCAAGGAAATGATGTGAGAAAGCAGGAGGTTAGGTGAATGAGGTGTAGGGTTGATTAAGAAGGAGTTTGACGGGAAAGGACAGTGCACCATGAAATGAAGGGAAAGAGGTGACGAACCAGAGAGAGGAAGGAGTAAGTGATGGGAAGGTTGTGAGGATAGGGGAGAGGAAGGGTGAGTAAATTGGCAAAAGGGATGAGGAAAAATAAAGGAGTGAGTGTGACAGAAGGGGCTGGTGAATCAGAATCAGACTTATTATCATTGAGATTTGTCGTGAAATTTGTTGTTGTTTTGTGGTAGCAGTACAATACAATATGTGAAAAATTACCATAAGTTACAAGGGGAATGTATAACAATAGACCAACAGTTCAGAAAGAGATCAAAGTAGTGAAGGAGCATTCAAAATCTGATGGCAGACAAGAAGAAGCTAAATCAAACTGATGCCATCGGGTTGAAGACGACCAAGGTGGAATGTGAGCTGTTGTTCCTCCAACCTGTGATTGGCCTCATCTTGACAGTAGAAGAGGAAGTGGACAGACATGGCAGCGTGGGAGTCAAATTAAAGTGGCTGGCCTCTAGGAGATCCTGACTGTTCCAGTGGATGCTGGGTCTTAACAATGTTGGAGAGCACGTGATAAAATAAGCGGTCTTGATGGATTCATAAGTGAAGAACTGGAAGAACTATTTAGGGCCTTGAATGGCGTTTCGGTGGGAGCTGTAGGGCGGGTGTAACACTTTACACGGTTGTAGGGGTAAGAGCCCGGAGGGCAATATGGAGGGTTCCAGCATCTGAGGTGCAGATTTCTAGTATTTGCATTCTCTCTGTCAAAGTTATTGGTTTATTAAACAATCAATTATTTTGAGGTTTTCTTTGTTACCCATCATTTTTTTTCTCAGTGGTGTGAAAAATGCATCACAAATAGCTGTGGTAATTAGCTGGTGAAGAATAATCCGTACTGTTACTGTGAGAATTACATATAGGCCACTGATAATGATTTGATTATTGGCAAGAAGTTTAGGAGGCTCTTTCTTGAGGAACGATCATTCAGGCATCCATATTGTATTCACAGGTTAAGCAAGATGTAACTCAGTCTGACGTTGTTCTTGTGCAGCTTTTGATCACATTTGGTGCTTTGTCCTTCTCCCATCCCTTCAGTAACTTGCACTATGGTTTACGGTCACTATTTCAATCAGTGTGAGGCTGTCTCCATTTAAATAACTTTTACTGTTCATTTTCTTTTTGAGCTATCAATAAGACTGAAAGAGCTTGGAGAAACTTTACAAGGATATTGCCAGGACTTGAGGACCTGAATCCCAGGGAAACATTGAATAGATTAGGACTTTATTCCCTGGAGTATAGGAGAATGAAGGGGGAATTGATAGAGATTTATAAAATTATAAGGGGTTGAGATAGGGCAAATGCAAGCAGGCTTTTCCACTGAGGCTGGGTGAGATTACAACTAGAGCGGTTGTGTTAGTAAGGAAACTTCTTTACTCCGAGGATGCTGTGCATGTGGAATGAACTGGCAGAGGAAGTGGTGGGTTTGATTTCAACATTTAAAAGAAGCTTGGATAAGTACGTGGATGGGTTGGAGGACTATGGTCCAGGTGCAGGACAATAAAACTAGGCAGAATAATATGCATTTTGTCATAGACTAGATGGGCTGAAGAGCCTGTTTCTGAGCTGAGGTGCTCTATGACTCTTTTGCCTTGTCCTTCACTTTTAAAAGAGGACATGGGAACAGCATATCTTGCGGCCCCTTCCAAGGACGTGTGCAAACATCTCCTAGGGGCCACATCGATTCACTTCAGCTGACTGAGTTTCCTTCCACACACCAAAAATGTGCAGGTTTGTCAGGTTAATCTTCTGTTCTCTGTGTCCCTCCTCCATGTGTAGGCAAAGAGTGGAACCTGGGGAAAGCTAAGGGGCAGACATGCTGGTGGCTCCAGGCCTGTACTTACTGGAGTTTAGAAGAATGAGGAGGGATCTCATTGAAAACTGCCGAATATTTCAAGGCTGAGATAGAGTGGATGTGGATAAGATGGAACATCCCTTTGGAACTGAGTTGAGGAGAGATTTCTTTAGCCAGTGGGTGATTAATCTCTAGAATTCGTTGAGAAGTTTGTAGGCCATTACTGGGCATAATTAAAGTGGTTGCTAGGTTCTTAATTAGTAAGTGCAACAAAGATTATGTAGAGAAAGCTGGGAAAAGAGTTGGAAAGGAAAATAAGTCAACCAGGAGATGTCAGTGGTAAGTTTTTTACATAGAGAATGGAGAGTGTGTGGAATGGGCTGCCGGCAACGGTAGTGGATGTGGATATTATAGGGTCTTTTAAGAGACTTTTGGATAGGCACATGGAGCTTAGAAAAATAGAGGGCTATGGGTAAGCCTACTAATTTCTAAGGTAGGGACATGTTCGGCACAATATTGTGGGCCGAAGGGCCTGTATTGTGCTGTAGGTTTTCTATGTCTCTATGATAGAATAGCAGCGAAGACTGGAATGACCTAATTCTACCCATACGTCCTATGGCAGAATAAAACATATGGCAGAAATTCTTGGAGAATTTATGTGAATGGTGTCTTGATGTTTCTGGGCTGTAAGACTCTCTACTAATAGGCAGGGAGTTCCAGAGGTCCCAGCTCCTTGCAACTCCCATCCACAAAACTACAAAGGGATGAAAGTAACTTTCCTGTAGATGATAATGTGCATGCGTTAAGAATTTGCAAGTGGCGAGGTTCTCTTGAATGTGTTGTGTAATCCTTACAGATTGAGTTATAGAGCAATACTGCATGGACACAACTCCTTTAGCCCAATGAGTCCATGCCAACAAGTCCCAATTATCTGCATTTGAGCCACATCCCTTTGAGCTCTGCCCCTGTATGTACCTGTCCAAGTGCCTCTTCAAAGACGCTGTTGCACCAGCCTCAACCACTTCTTCTGGAAGCTTGCTCCACAAACTTACCATCCTCTGTGTGAAGAAGTTGTATCTCAGGTCTCTTTTAAATCTTTCTCCTCTTGCCCTGAATGTACGCCCCTTAGTTTTGAATTCCACTCATTCCTAATGTGCCGTGTGTCATATGACGTGGGCGATCGTGGTCTTCCCATGATCATGAATGCTCTTGGCAAAATTTTCGAACAAGTGGTTTGCCATTGACTTCTCTGGGTAGTGTCTTTACAAGACAGGTGACCCCAACCATTATCAATACTCTTCAGACTTTGTCTGCCTGGCGTCGGTGGTCGCATTAGGACTTGTGATATGTATCAGCTGCTCATGCGACCATCCACCGCCTGCTCCCATAGTTTCACAAAACCCTGATGTAGTGGGGGGGGGGCCCGTGGGAAAAGCTGATACACCTTATCCAAGGGTGACCTGCAGGCTATACCAGAGGAAAGGAGTGCCTTGCACCTCCTTTAGTAGAGACATATCTCCAACCCACCACCCAAGAACTCCACTACCCAAGTTTATAGAGGTCATCCCTCACTTTCTTATGCTCCCAGGAATAAAACCTAGTGTGGATAACTTCTCCCTATAACTACAGCTCTCAAGTCCCACCAAGGTTCTTGTAAAACCTTTCAATATTTTTTTCCAATTTAACCATGTCTTTCCTTTAACAAATTGAACAAAACTGTGCACAGTGCTCAAAATGCATCCTCACCAATGACTTGAACAAATGTAACATGATGATCCAACTACTATCCTCTGATAGGAGTATTGTCTGAAACCCTGACTAATAAAGACCAGCATGTTAACTGTTATTTTCACCACCCTGTCTACCTGCCGTGCTGCTATCAACAAGTTATCCTCTTGTACTCCTAGGTCTGTCTGCTCTATTAGACACCCTGCCATTCATAGTATAAGGTCCTACATGCTTTGACTTTCCAAAATGCATTACATCACACTCTTTCTGCACTACTGCCTGTTGTGCCACTGGTATTCAGGGCAGCAATGAAGATCCTCAATCTCTGGTATTCAGGGCAGCAATGAAGGTCCTCCGTCTCTGGTATTCAGGGCAGCAATGAAGGTCCTCCGTCTCTGGTATTCAGGGCAGCAATGAAGATCCTCAATCTCTGGTATTCAGGGCAGCAATGAAGGTCCTCCGTCTCTGGTATTCAGGGCAGCAATGAAGGTCCTCCGTCTCTGGTATTCAGGGCAGCAATGAAGATCCTCAATCTCTGGTATTCAGGGCAGCAATGAAGGTCCTCCGTCTCTGGTATTCAGGGCAGCAATGAAGGTCCTCCGTCTCTGGTATTCAGGGCAGCAATGAAGGTCCTCCGTCTCTGGTATTCAGGGCAGCAATGAAGGTCCTCCGTCTCTGGTGGTGTTCAGGGCTTCCTTCATCATGTCCGTAGCTTCCTTTTGATTTTCACTACTGTCAGTCATGCAAGTCCCAGGTGGAGACACAGGAATACCATCTCACTCAGATGTAGAAGGTTCTTCGTTGCCATTTTTGTAACATTTTTGTTTTGCCAGTCAGGGCTGTTGGCCCTGAGCTGAACCCCCAAACCTGGACCACTCCGGGTCTGTCCTGGACTCTCTGACCAGTTTGGCATGGGTGACCCTGCCAAGAGCCAAAGCATAAAGCCCTGACTCCAGCCAACACAGCTCTCCGGGTCATTGAGGCACGCAAGCCTCCAAACCACGACATGGTTGTGGTCCTCTTGAAGGGCCTCACACTTACCTGTGTTGAAATCTATTTGTCACTCCTCGGCCCACTTCCCAAACTGATCAAGATCATCATAATTTTCTTTATTGCCAGCATCACCTGCTAATTTTGTGCCATCTGCAATGTTACTGATCAAGTCTTGTTCATTTGCATTTAAAACATTTATATAGATAATAACACAGATGAGAATAACTTTGATAGTATATTTAGATAGACATTTTAATTAATATACAAGAAGCAAAAGAAACCACTATATATTTATGAGGCAAAAATATTATGAAGCAGATGGTTCCATTATGTGACCTGAGTGGAAATTGTAATTCAGTTTAACATCAACAGCACCAAAATGGATTCAGCAAAAGTTCAAATCAATTATATTCATCAATTCAAGGAGCTCCATCACACTCCTCAGTTCAAGTTGCGGCTCCAGTTACTGGCATTTCTATTGTGGATTACAAATACCCAGTTATCTCATTATCCCTATGAAATGGCGTATCTCAAAATACAATCAAAAGTTTGTGAATCGAAGATTGATGTCACCAGTTGAATTGATGGGATATTATTGAATTTGAGTATTTTATCACGCATTGTATTTATTGCATTAGAGCTGTAATAAAGATTGGTTTTAAAACTTATAGAATTTAGCTTGAAAATGATGCACCTCTTTGCAACTAAAGGTAGGATGGTGGTGTCAAGATTCAAGATTGATTAATGTCATTTCCAGTACAAAAGTGTAAAGGAGGGCAAATAATTGTTAAACATAACACGAGAAAGTCTGCAGTTGCTGGAAATCCAAAGGAACACACACACACACACACACACACACACACACACACACACACACACACACACACACACACACACACACACACACACACACACACAATGCCGGAGGAACTCAACAGAACAGGCAGCATCTTTGGAAAAGAATAAACAGTCGACATCCTTCAGGTTTGAGACCGAAACGTCGACAGTTTATGCATTTCCATCGATGCTGCCTGACCTGCTGAGTTCCTCCAGCATTTTGTGTGAGTTGCTTTGAAATAATTGTTCCTCCAGCACAAAAAAAAACAACAAGATAAAGTACGCAATATTAAAAAAACCCACATTTATTATTAATATATAAGGTAGTTTATATAGATTGATTGTATATCCATTATGTAACACCAGGTACAGGAGGGTCTGTATATAAGGTGACCCTGACAGGAAGTGATAAAGTAGTGGTGGTGAGGGAGGTGTGGAGGGGTGGGTCAGGGGGTGGAGCTGTCAATCAGCCTTGCTGCTTGGAAGAAGCAGCTGTTTTTGAGTCGGGTGATCCTTCATGGATGCTATGTTGCCTCTTCACTGATGGGAGAGGAATGAACAGTCCATGAGCAGGGAGGGTGGGGTCTTTCATTATGTTCCTAGCTTTTCATTGATAATTAAGGGCAGAAATCTTATTGCTCAGAGAAGATTCAGATGCAACTGTGCTTTAAAGTTAATCTAGAAACAATGAGACTTTATTGCGATCCTGATGAAGATAATGTCATGAATGTATGTTCAAACTAACATTATGTGCCCAACCCATTCCCCAGGTAAAGGACCGGAGACACTTTATGCTGGGCAGAAGCTGAATGATAATGACTGGCATGCAGTCAGAGTGGTTCGTCGAGGTAAACATTTAAAGCTGATGGTCGATGAAGTCACAGCAGAAGGTACGGTCATCTGAGTTGTTTAATTCGTCTAACATACAATTGACTCTGCAAGATTAAGTTAATGTACTTTAAAGAGTGGATTTAAATAATTTAAACACCATGTGTAATGAAAATATTTTATAATTTGTTCCATATTCTTTTCTGATATGGCAAGAGGCATCTGTTCATGCTTTCGCAAGCAAAGGAGTTACTGAGCATGCTTTAAACTACGTGAAATCATTTTATTAGAGTTATGGAATGCAGAAAGAAGGACAAATGATTAATGAAGTAGCGGTACAGAAAACATTCTTGTATTTATCATCCACTAAGTGAGCTGAATGCTGGAGGGAACAACACATCCAACCAACTTTCACATGGCATTCTCTATTTCTGTCTCTCTATCTCTTCCATCTCAAGCCCCCTCATAATTCTGTATACTTCTATCAAATCTGTCCTCATTTTCCTACCCTCAAGGAACTAAAGTCCTAACCTATCGATCTTTCCCTATAAGCTCAGGTCCTCAAATCTCGGCAACGTCCTTGTAAAATTTCTCTGCACTCTTTCAATCTTATTGATATCTTTCCTAAAGGGAGGTGATCAGAAATTTGGCCTCCATATTTGGTCTCACCAACATCTTATGCAGGGTGAACAGAACATCCCATAACTTCTCTGAATTAACTCAGTTCATCCACCCACTTTGACGATCGATCGAGGTCCTGATTTGACCTCAGAGAGCCTTTAACATACATCATATCAATTTTGTTTACATGCCCAATGGTGATATCAAAACCTAGTCTGAGTTATGTGTGCACAAAAGCCAATATCATTAAACACGACTCTGAGCAAAAAGGGTGAAGACTGTTATTGCATTCCACATGCCAGTTATACACTGCAAGTTCACACGTGAGATTGGTGCAGAACAGTTCCAAGATGACTTTAACATCTTATAACATAGATCATGGAATAGTAGAACACAGAACATGCCATTCAACCTACAAAGTTGTGCTGACCATTTTAACCTCTCCAAGGTCAACCTAACTGTTCCCTCCCATGTCGTCGTCATCATCATCATTCCCACTGCTACCTGTAAGGGGTTTGTACGTTCTCTCCGTGACTGCATGGGTTTCCTGCGGATGCTCCGGTTTCCTCCCACATTCCAAAGATGTACCAGTTTGTGGGTTAATCGGTTATTGTAAATTATCCTGTGATTAGGCTGGGATTAAGTTGGGGGATTCCTGGGCAGCACAGCTCGAAGGGCCGGAAGGCCCTATTCCATGCTGTATGTCAATAAATAAATAAATACATTTTGTGCCACGTCATGTGATGTGGGTAATCATAACCTTTATGACCAGGATTGTAATTGGCAAATTTTTCTAAAGAGGTTGTTTGCCATTGCTTTCTTCCCATGTATTCCTCCATTTTTCTATCATATCAACCATGTGCCTCTCTAAGACTTTCTTAAATGCCCCTAATACATCAGCCTCTACCTGCACCCTGACAGGGCATTCCATACACCTACCACTCTCTATGTGTGTAAAACAAAATCCTGCCTATATTATCCACACTACATTTTCCTCCAATCAGTTTAAAATTATGACTTCTTACAAAAAGTAGCCATTTTCACTCTGGGAAAAAGTATTTGGCTGTTCACTCTACATATGCCTCATTATTATATATACATCTATTAAATCACCTCTCATCCTCCTTTCTCCAAAGAGAAAAACCCTAGTTCGCTCAAACTATCCTCATAAGGAGGGAGTTCCCAGGCATGGATCCCTTGGTTAATAGTAGAGGTCCATGGCATAAAGTTTGAGAACCCCTGTGATAAAACAGCCAGCCAGCATCCAAGTAAATCTCTAATACAGCCAGCATCTAAGTAAATCTCCTCTGCAGCCTTCTCTAAAGCTTCCACATCTTTCCTACTTTGAGGCGACTAGAACTGAACATAATATTCCAAGTCTGGTCTAACTTAGAGCGCTGCAACATTACCTCTCAGCTGTTGGACTCAATCCCTGACTAATGGAGGCCAACACACCATACAACTTCTTAACAACCCTATCAACTTGCACAGCAACTTTGTGGGGTCTATGAGTGAGAAGGTAGGAAGAGTTCTTACTCACATTTCAAATATAATGTCAACACAGCAACTAAGAATTATGCAGGGTTTGATATTAGACTTGACCAGGTGTGAGAAACTGAAACCATTAGGTTGGTCACCTGTCAGATATTCTACCTAATCTTCAGTACCCTCGATTTACTTAGTGCTACAGCAGAGAGTAGGCCTTTTTGGCCCTTCAGGTCACACCGCCCCAGCAACTCCCATCAAACCCCATTAACCCTAACCTAATCACGGGACAGTGTACAATAACCAATTAACCTATTTGGTACATCTTTGGACTGTGGGAGGAAACTGGAGGACCTGGAGAAAACCCACTCATCCCACAGGGAGGATGAACGGACTCCTTACAGGCGATGCTGGAATTGAACCCCAAACTGCGGAATGCCTCGAGCTCTAATAGCGTTGTGCTAACCACTATACTATCATGGCATCATTTAATAACTTGATTGGCAAAGATGGGTTTTCATGTGTTTCTCTACAATTAATAATTATTATCTACCTATTTACGTTACATGCCCATATTATCTGCCCATACTTCCCCTTCGTCATTCCCATTGAAGATGATCAATAACTTGGGAAATTTACTGAAT
The DNA here is from genome assembly GCF_030028105.1 of Mobula birostris. Classification (NCBI taxonomy): domain Eukaryota; kingdom Metazoa; phylum Chordata; class Chondrichthyes; order Myliobatiformes; family Myliobatidae; genus Mobula; species Mobula birostris. Next base: position 230,743,755 of record NC_092370.1, on the reverse strand, counting down.
CCAACCTTGCAAAGGGTACTTATGTGACAGGTTTACAGATGAACATCGGGGAGTTCTGAATCATTGATCAGGAGGAGGACATTGAAGATACAAGTGAAAAGTTACCTGAGCTGGTGGTGCCATTTTGTCGAGAAACAGACTGGATGACTACAATGATGTGTAACATGGAAGTAAATGGAATTAACGCAAATGGGTATTTCAGGCCAGTTGATCTCCCTTCCACACCTCAACAAATTTAAGCCAAACTTATCACCACAGCTTTGCATTCTGTAGACAGAAGGAATTCACAAGGAGATCTTCAGAACATGCCTTCTCTTGAGGTCAACTTTTCCAGGAACACATTCTCTTCAATTCAAAGTTTTCATTATTCCTCTACTCTTTCTTATTTGCCTTCCTCTTCTCCCCATCCCAACATCTCTACCCACATGTGTTGTGTGTACATTGTCTGAGATAAGCCGGGCAATGTCAGGCTTCAGCTCCTATGTTCTATGTGAGCTGTGTGTAATTCAAATGGCAGAATGGCAATCTTCTGCTCTGGAGTTTTATGAAGCCATTGCTAGGGTAGTAACCAGGTGTAAGTTCTCTATAGTTCACTTTAGCCAACAGTTTATGACTCAGTTTACTAGACTTTGCCTGGTACCAACATTGTAGGGTCCTGCTTTATCTCACTACAATCTACTCATCCCCCAATCCCTCTGCTGTGTAACGGAGCCAGGAATTCACTAGTCCCTGCAATGAATCACTGTAATCTACTTCTACATATTCCATGCTCTCTTAAGCACTTGTCCAACTATCCGTTAAAATGCTTCAACAATATCTAGAGCTACCAAGTTCTACATTCCCTATCTCTTCAGTGATGCTGAGCATATGGTGCAAAAGATACTGCAGCTGCCCAACAGCTGCAGAGTCCTGAGTTCAGCTCTCCCTCCTGGTGCTGTCCGTGTGGAGAACACACGCTTGTTCTTTGACTACATGAGTTAATGCTTTCACACTCTCACTTTAGAATTGAAGCAGAATTAGGTCATTTCTGTCCTGAAGGGAAGTCCTTACATTTTGACACCATGCCCTCTGGTCCTCAAGTCCCCCACTATTGAAAACATCCTCTTCCACACGTCCACTGTATCTAGGCCTTTCAATATTAGATAGATTTCAATAATATCTCCCTCATGCTAAACAACAGTAAGGCCAGGCTGAGGGTCATCATAGGCTCCTCATATGTTAGGATTGTTCAATTATTATAAAATAATGTATTCAAATAAATAAGGTGAAACTTAGTTATGTCCTCAAAAGTGTAGATGTATGATAGGAGAATGAGGAGGGGAGTTGATAGACATTTGAGTGGGAGTAGGTTGTGAGAGAAAATGGGGGACTATAGGATTGGTGGGTTTGCTCCAATAGCCATCATAGACTTGATGGGCCCAATTTACTCCTGTGTCATTAAGAAATATGGGAGCACTCTACCTTTAGCATGCCTGGTATGCTTGCGTACGGGGAAAGTGGAATCATGAAACGGTACAGTGCAGGACAGGCCTGTCAGCCCACAATATTGTGCAGCAGTAATTCGCTAGCAATGAAAACCTGACTAAACCAGTCCCTTCTGTCGACACCATTCTATATCCCCACTAATGAGAGGGATCTTATTGAAGCATATCAACAACTAAAAAAGGCCTAGATCGCGTATGAAGAGGATATTTCCTATAGTGGGGGAGTCTAGAACCAGAAGGCACCGCCTCAGAATAGGGGAATGTCTATGCAGAACAGAGATGAGGAGGAGTTTCTTTAGCCAGAGGGCGGCGAATCTGTGGAATTCATTGCCATAGATGGCTGTGGAGGCCAAGTCAATGTATATACTTAAAAGTGGTGGTTGATAGCTTCTTGATTAGTCAGGGCATCAAAGGTTATGAGAAGACAGAAAAATGGGATTAAGGCAGATAATAAATCAGCCGTAATGGAATGGTGGAACAGACCTGATGGACTGAATGGCCTAATTATGCTCCTACGTCTTATGGTCTACACACTTTATGTGCCTGTTGAATGCCTCGATCACATCTGCCTCCACCACCACTCTTGGCAGCACATTCCAGGCATCCTCCACTCTTAGTGTTTAAAAGCACTTACCCACATATCTCCTCTGAACTTGCCCCCTCTCAACTCAACTGCATGCCCTCTGATATTGGAGTCAGACCTCCAAAACAAATATATACCAGCTCTCTGCTCTACCTATGCATGCCTCTCACACATAAACTTCAATCAGGTCTCCCCTCGGCCTCTGGCACTCCAGAGAAAACAACCCAAGCTTGTCCAACCTCTTTTTTTTAACTTAAGGCAGCATTCTAGTTAACTCTTCTCTACCCCCCCACCCCCGAAGCATCGACAAAATTAAGCTTTTCTATGGTATTGGTTAAGCCTCCAAGCCATCTTATACAGAAGTAAGACAGCCAGAATGTGCAGGAGGTACAGATGATACTGTACCTAATCCCTTGGGTCTTGAAACAAGTTGCTGAAAGCTAAGGTGTGTTGAGCTGGCGTCTTGGGAACAGACTAGAAGAAGATTCAAGATTAATTTATTATCAAAGAATATATAATCATACAGCGTTGAGATTTGCTTGCTCACACATAGCCACAAAGCAAGAAACCGGAAAGAGCCCAATTAAAGAAAACAAAGAATAAAAACAAAAATAAAAGGCCAACACTTGATGTGCAAGAGAAAAAAAAGCAAACAGTGAAAGTGAACAACGGCATTTTGAATCAAAATTGAGTCCACCGATCCAAACACCAGAGCAGTCCAGAGTAGGTCCAATGCCTCACTTATCATATGAATAGCATTGTACTAGCACTCCTGAATCTTCAACTCCTGTTGTATCAGTTCCTTCCTATCACCTGTCTCAGTCTCACCCACTCCCTCTGCACGCCCCACAACCTACTGTAAACATTGTAAAGAATAAGGACCATAAGACAGGAGCAGAATTAGGCCATTCAACCCATTGAGTCTGTTCTTCCATTTGATCATGGCCAATTTATTTTTGTCCTCAACCTGCTTCTTCTGCCTTCTCCCTGTAACCTTTAATAACCTTACTAATAAAGAACCTATCAAATGCTACTTTAAATATACCATACTGACTTGACATCAGCAACTGTCTATGACATTGAATTCCACATTTACATTGCCCTCTGGCTAAAGCAATTCCTCGGCAACTCTGCTCTGAAGGGACATCCTGTATTCTGAGACTGGACCCCACTACTGGAAACATCCTCTTCACCTCCACTCTGCTCTAGGCCTTTCAATGTTTGATAGGTTTCAATGAGAACTCCCTCATTCTTCTAAACTGCAGCAAGTACAAGCCTAGAGCCACCAAACACTGCTCATAAGTTAACAGAGTTTCGCTGGACACCTACTCTCTGTCCGCCAGAGAAAGCAGGATCTCCCAGTGGCCACGTATTTTAATTTCACGTTCCATTCCCATTCTGATATGTCTATCCAGGGCCTCCTCTACCGTAAAGATGAAGCCACACTCAGGTTGGAGGAACAACGCCTTATATTCCGTCTGGGTAGCCTCCAACCTGATGGCATGAACATTAACTTCTCAAACTTCCGCTAATGCCCCACTTCCCCCGGTACCCCATCCGTTATTTATTTATTTATATACACACATTCTTTTTCCCTCTCTCCTTTTTCTCCCTCTGTTCCTCTCACTATACCCCTTGCCCATCCTCTGGTTTCCCCCCCACTTTCTTTCTCCCTGGGCCTCCTGTCCCATGATCCTCTCATATCCCTTCTGCCAATCACCTGTCCAGCTCTTGACTCCATCCCTCCCCCTCCTGTCTTCTCCTCTCATTTTGGATCTCCCCCTCCCCCTCCCACTTTCAAATCGCTTACTAGCTCTTCTTTCAGTTAGTCCTGACGAAGAGCCTCGGCCAAAAATGGCGACTTTACCTCTTCCCAGAGATGCTGCCTGGCCTGCTGCGTTCACCAGCAACTTTTATGTGTGTTGCTCATACATTAACACTTTAATTCCCCGGATCATTCTCGTGAACCTACTCTGGACCATCTACAATTCCAGCACATCCTTTCTCATTCACCCAAAACTGCTCACAATCCTCCAAAAGTGGTCTGAACTATGCCTTACAAGGACTTTGCATTGTATCTTTATTTTTATATTCTAGTGAAGAAAAGAAAGAGAAGCAAAATTAGACCGAGCAAGTGATTTTACCAATCTTGACGTTAAGATTTATTAGTCAGACATGTTGCACCCATCTGATGGTTTATCCCCAATTTTCATCAATATAGCTTAGCTGAAGCACAGTAAAGGATTGAGCAATGGTTCTTAGCATTCTTTCTGTGATTCCTTCTGTTATTCTTCATGATCTCAGTTTTGGATAATTATTGCCACCTAGGTGTGAAAAAAATCTGTATGGCAGATTATTATATAAATAAAGAGTCATTAGGTACTTTCTGTACCTATAAAGTGGCCACTGAGTGTATTTTCGGGGTCTTCTGTGATTGTAGCCTAAAAACGTAAAGGTTTGACGTGTTGTATGTTCAGAGTGCAGTGTTCTTCTGCACAGCACTATTGTAATGCATGATTATTTGAGTTATTGTCTCCTTCCTCTCAGCTTGAACCAATCTGACCATTCTCCTCTGAACTCTCTCATTAACAAGGTGTTTTCAGCCACAGAACTGCCACTCACTCACTGAATGTTTTTTTTCTGGTTTGTTTGCACCATTCTCTGTAAACTCTAGAGATGGTTGTGCATTAAAATCCCAGGAGATCAGATTCTGAGAGAGTCAAACCACCCCATGTGGCACCAACAATCATTCCACAAGTCAACGTCCTTTGGGTGATATTTCTTCCCCATTTTGATGTTTGGTCTGAACAACAACTGAACTCCTTGACCATATCTGCATGCTTTTATGCATGCAGATTGCTGCCACATGATTGGCTGATTAGATATTTGCATTAACATGCAGGTGTACCTAATAAGGTGGTGACTAAATATCATCATAATGAAACATTTGGTATTCATCATTATATCCTCTATGATTAATTTAGCATACAACTTATTTACCCCATTATACAAGCCTTTATCTTCCAGAAACTGTTTTGTGCATATTTTCTTGAGAAAGAAGAAAAATGTTCATTACAATTTTAACACAAGTGCTTCTCATCAATGATTTTCTTAAATTTTGCTCTCTCTAGCCATTACCAAGGTTAACCAGCAGATGGCGTTTGGCAGCTGTCAATATCCTGGGCTTCAATGGACCACCAAGCCCACTGATTTTGAATTCACTCTATTCATGCTTTGCAGCAAGAAGGGATCATTACACAAAATGTATTGGGTGTTAGTATAAAACAAATGCTTGAAAGTTAATTCAAACCCACGTACTAACAAATTTAAAAAATATAAAGTTCAGAGCAAGACTTTGGAGCAGGGAGGTGGTCTGGAAGAGGAGAGGAAAAGAGACAGAGCAACAGACACAAAATGATGGAGGAACTCAGTAGATCAAGCAGCATCTATAGAAATGACCATATCTGCATCCCCAAAACATCGACTGTTTATTCATTTCCATCAATGCTGCATGACCTGTTGTGTTCCCCCTGCGTTTTGTGTGTGTGCTTTGGATTTCCAGCATCTGCAGATGTTCTTGTGTTTATAAAGAGAAACAGAACAGCAGTTATTCCTATCTCATCCACTCTTCAATGAAAACAGAAATGTAGCTTGTATGGAGACGCAACTGGTTAGTCTTCCAGGTTTCCTGCAAGGCATAGCATTTTTAACAGTACACTATTCTCATGGCATTGCGGTCCCTGAATCAGCTCAGACTTTTGTGCTTATTGCTCAGTATGAGTCCAGTCAAACATTTGTTTTGAGAGCTTTAAGAGTTGGTCTAATCCAGTGGTAGGAGACGATAAGACATGGGAGCAGCATTCGCCCCATTGAGTCTGCTTTGCCGTTTGATTTATTATCCTTCTCAACCCCATTCTCCTGCCCCCATTAACCTTCGATGTCCTAACTCATCAAGAACTCTGCTTTAAATATACCCAATGACTTGGCCTTCACGTGCCCATGGCAATGAATTCCACAGATTCAGAATCAGGTTTCAGATCACAAGCATATGTCATGAAATTTGTTAACTTTATAACAGCCATACAATGAAATACATGGTAAATAAATATAGAGAAAAAAAACTGAGTTACATTAATAGCTGTGTCTTTTAAATAGTTAGGTTAAAATAAGTGGTGCAAAAAAATAAACAGAAATGAAAAAAGTAGTGAGGTAATCTTCATGGATTCAATATCTTTTGAGAAATCAGATGGCAGAGGGGAAGAAGCTATTCCTGAATCGCTGAGTGTGTGTCTTTAGGCTTCCGTACCTGATAGTAACAATGAGAAGAGGGCATGTCACTACCCAATCAAGCCACTAATAAGGCTGCTCTTCAGAGAATTTAGAGAAACTGGCCTGTTTATCCATTCTTTGCTCAGAATATCAACTCAGCAGTGTGACTCCAGTGTTTTTGTTGCTCAGTACACACGAACAATTAATCTGCCAACTGTCCTGTTCTGTTATGGAGTGTTCACCTTCCATAACTCTCGTGTAACTCATTTGTACCAGTTTGGATGTTGGGAAAGTAAATTATGTTGTGAAGCCTTGAGCTAATTTTTTTGGTGAACCACGACACATTTTTTTTCACTCCAAGAAGCACGATTATGCTTTGTTCAGGTGTGAGGTGAGATTCGCAATATGTTCTGGCTTGAACTATAATTGCACAGGAAGACTATGCTCGCCTCTACACAATCAGTGTAAGCCTTCCCTTCTACACATCCCATTGCCCTCCACATGTCTATCTAAAACTCCTTCAAATGTTTCTATTGGACCAGTGTCTACCACCTTCCCCAGCAGTGCATTTCAGGCACCCACCACTTTCTACATAAAATTTAAAAAAAAACACACACGTCTGACATCTCTAAATTTCCTCAATTCATTTTAAATGGATGTACCCTAGTATTGGCCACTGCCACCCTGTGAGAGAGTCTTCAGCCAGAGCGTGATGAATCTGTGGAATTTGTTGCCACTGGCGGCTGTGGAGGCCAAGTCACTGGGTGTACCTAAGGTAGAGGTTGATAATTTCTTGATTAGTCAGGGCATGAAGAGATATGGGGGGAAGGCAGGAGACTGGGGCTGAGAGGAATAATAGATCAGCCATGATGAAGTGGTGGAGCAGACTTGGTAGGCCAAATGGCCTAATTCTGCTCCTATATCTTATGGTCTTATGAGAGAAAAGTGTTGGCTGTCCACTTTATCTGTGACTCTCATGATTTTATGCACCTCTGTCAAGTCACTTTGCATCCTCTTTTGCTCCAAAGTGAAAAGCCCTAGCTAGGTCAACCTATTTTCATATGACAAATAAGCTCTTGTTAATTGTCTGGCAGAGAGCTCAACCAAAAGGGGCTTGGGTATAAGGTGTTGAAGGAAATCATTTTCACCCATGAATTGCTGGAAATCTGAAAGTTGCTGACTGAAAGGGCAGGAAAGGCAAAAATAAATTCAGAAAGTTCTTGAGTGAGCAATGATTGTTTGCAACCTATTGTATTTAGCAAGTGACTTTTAAGGTAAGATTATATGCTGCCATGCATGTTAAGTGATGCACTTTGTGAGGGAGGCTCTTATCAAGGAGGAAAGGCAAGTCACAGGAAGAGCCAGAGATCCTAGAAGATGGAAAAGGAGGATTATTCACAACAGACACAAAATGTTGGAGGAACTCAACAAGACAAGCAGCATCAGTGGAAAGGGAATAAGCAATAAAGGTTTCAGGCCGAGACCTTCATCAAGACTTGGTCTGAAGTGTCGATCATTTATTCCTCTCCATGCCATGCTGCCTGACCTGCTGAGTTCCTCCAGTGATGTGTGTGTGTGTGTGTGTGTGTGTGTGTGTGTGTGTGTGTGTGTGTGTCTTGCTCTGGGTTTCCAGCATCTGCAGAATCTCTTGTGTTTGTAATTAGTCAATATATCTCTTTTGCAGCTATTGCGCCAGAATGGGATTCGAACGACAGATACTGTATTCCATGTGTTGTTCACCCACTTTTTGCCATTTGCACAATTTGTTCCTTTTCTCACGCATTTGCTGGTTGATGTTTTCTTGAACAGGCTCCATGGCGTTTCTTTGTTTCGCGGCTGCCTGTGGGAGGACGGACCTCAGAGTTGCATTCTGTATGCATACTTTGATAATAAATGTACTTTGAATCTTTGATCCATGATCTATAGTTTTCCAGTAGCATAATACATTTCAATGATTCTATTTGTCATCTGTATGCTTGCAATTCATAATCTCAGTTCTGTTGAGCAATTCATTAAAATGAGCTTGGTGCAATAGACAGTGGCTTATTTTCCCTATCCTAAAACTGCTATTGACCGGTTTTGGAATTCAGCTCTTGCTGACTTTTTGGGTTGTTTTCTGAAATGACAGACCAAGTGAGAATTTATTCCTGGGCTGAGTAAATTCGCAACGTTCAGCTGATGATAAGCTGCCATAGATTGATAATAAAGTACACTGTAAAATGTAAGGTGGTAACTGAGCAAAAATAGCTGTTCACTCTGATTAATATGTTCTGAGAGGATAGGAAATTTATTAGATCTGTATCATAGAGTCATAGAGCTCCACAACACAGAAACTGTCCCTTTTGCCCACCCACTCAGTGCCAACCTGTTGCTCTCCATAGTTCCATCAACCCACACATGGACCATCATCATGCCTCTCTCATCCAAGTACTTGTCCAAACTTCTCTTAAGTGTTGAAATTGAATCCACATTCATCAATTCTGTTCACAGTTTGCTCCACCCTCACACCACCTTCTGAGAAAAGAGGTTCCTCCTCGATTTTCCTTTAAGTATTTCACCTTTCATCCTTAACCTATGACCTCTAGCTCTAGACTCACCCAACGTCAGTGGAAAAAGCCTGTTTGTATTTACTCTATCTATAGATCTCTTAATTTTATATACCTCTATCAAATCTCCTCTCATTCTCCCACACTTCAGGGAATGAAGTTCTAACTTATTCAGGCTTTCCTTAGGATGTAGATCCTCAGATCCCGGCAAAATCCTTGTAATTTTTCTCTGTAACCTTTCAGTCATCAGGTTCAAGCTTGTCATTCAACCATATGTGAATAGCCTTGAATACAGCCAAAAAAAACAGTGTTGCTCCAAGACCAAGGTGCAAAGCACTGTACCAACAATCACACACAGTCCAAGGCATCATTCTTATTGATATTTTTTTTCCTGTAGGTAGGTGTAACTGCACACAATAATACCCTCCAATCTGATGGCATGAATATCGATTTATTTTTCCCAGTAAACAAATTCCACCTCCCCCCCCCCACCGCTCCTCCTCTCTTACTCTGACCTGTTACTACTTCTCGCCTGCCTATCACTTCCCCTGGGTCACCACCTCCTTTCCATTCTCCTGTGGTCCGCTCCTATCAGATTCATTTTTCTCCAGCCATTGACCTTTCTCACCCAGCTGGCCTGACCTATCACCTGTCAGCTAGCCTCTTTGCCTTCACCCCACCTTTTTATTCTGGCAACTTCCCCCTTCCTTCTCAGTGCTGGAGAAGAGTCTCAGCCTGAAATGTCAACCGTCCATTCATTTCCATAGTTGCTGTCTGATCTGCTGAGTTCCTCCAGCATTCTGGGTACGTGCCTAGAAATAACATACATGGTACTCTGGAAGAACTCAGCGGATTAGACGGCGTCTATGGCGAGGAATAAACAGTCAATGTTTCAGGGTGAGACCCTTCAACAGGCCTGTTCACTTCATGCAGTTTTGGTCACCTGCCTACAGGAATACCTTGATAGCCAGTGCAAGTACAGCATCTATGTGGCTGTTAGGGTATTGCCATGGGATGTGGGAATGAAATGTGAGCTATCCAAAATCACTGACTAGATGTCTTAAATGTAGGTCAAATGCTTGGCGACCACACACGGCTGGAATTCCACAACATTGAGACTGGGATAATGACTGAGCGACGCTTCATCTCTGTGGCTCCATCCAGTTTCATTGGGCACCTCCAGAGCTTGATGTTCAATGGAATGATGTACATTGACCTGTGCAAAAATGGGGACATCGAATACTGCGAAATCAACGCCAGGTTTGGCATGAGATCCATCATCGCAGATCCCGTCACTTTCAAAACCAAGAACAGCTATTTGACCCTGGCCACACTCCACGCATACACGTCCATGCATCTCTTCTTCCAGTTCAAGACTACTTCTCCCGACGGATTCATCCTCTTCAACAGCGGAGATGGCAATGACTTCATTGCAGTGGAATTAGTCAAAGGGTAAGGTGGATCTGAAAATCAAAATCCATTGGTTTTTCTCTTCATCAGTTCTGATGAAGTGTTCTGGACTTGAAAAATTAATTGTGTCTTTTTCCACAGATGCCTGACCTGCTGAGTTTTTCACCATCCTGTGTTTTTTAATCTCTTGATTGCCAAAAATCTTTTTCAGATGTCGGGTAGAGGAATCTGAGATTCTTCAGAAAATAAACTTTCTTTTCCTTCTCTTTTTTTTGTATTTGCACAATTTGTTGCTTTTTTTGCACGTTGGGTATTGTCCGTCCGGTTGGGTGCGGTCCTTCATGGATTCTATTGTGTTTCTTGTATTTATTGTGATTGCCCACAAGAAAATAAATCTCAGGTTAGTGTATGGTGACACATATATACTTCAATAATAAATTTATTTTGAACTTGGAAATTAGCACAGCATTGTGGCAGACCCGTGAATAGGCAAGGCGATAGACCATGTGCAGGCAGATGGGGTGTGTTAGATTTGTATCATGGACAGTGCAGATATGCACAGAATGACCTGTCCCTGTGGTGTAGAGTACAATGTTCTTCAAATGAAATCCCATTTGAAATTGATGATCCTTGCAATATGCAGCTTTGTGTAAATGCTGAGGATTTTATTTGGATTTGACTGGAGTCCAGCTTTGGAGCAAGCAGACAGATTCAGCATTCCAGATTTCTCTATAATTCCGGAAGTTAAGCATTTGAGAGTATGTGTGCGTGTGGAACTCCAGGGCTGATTGCCAATCAAACAAGTGAATCTCTAATATGACTATGAGCATCATAGGAAGTCATTCCTGCCTGTGGCCATCAAACTTTACAACTCCTCCCTTGGAGGGTCAGACACCCTGAGTTAATAGGCTGGTCCTGGACATTTCCTGGCATAATTTACATATTACTATTTAATTATTTATTGTTTTATTACTATTTAATTATTTATGGTGCAACTGTAACAAAAAACAATTTCCCCCGGGATCAATGAAGTATGACTATGACTATGATGAAAAGCCAGCAAATTTCTGCCATTCCCTCCAAAATTGGGGATCACACACAAATCATATCTACTTGAACAAGGTGGCAGCAGTGCCTCCAGAGCAGAAGTTCCCAACCTTCTTTATGCCATGTTGTCAGGTTGGGAGCCCCTGCTCTAGAGAGTTAATAAGAAGAGCGATCAGAAAATGATGGAATGCTCAACAAATCAGGCTGTAGCTACAGAGAGGGAAGGAGAACTGATGCATTATGTTCAGTGACCTTCATTTGAATTTGATTACCTGCAGTTTCTTGCTGGTTGAAAGTAAACAAAGGATGGGGGATGATCGTCACTTTCAAAGGACTCTTCATCTCACGTTATTGATATTTATTGCTTATTGATTTATTATTGTTATTTTATTTGTTTTTCTCTTTATTTGCACAGTCTATTTTTGTTTTGCACATTAGTTGTTTGGACATTTTGTTTGCAGTTTTCATTGATGCCCACAAGAAAATGAATATCAGTATTAACAAAGTGCATATATGGTGACATATATGTACTTAGACAGTAAACTTACTTTGAACAAAGAGCTGTGGGTGCTGGATATCTGAAATAAAAGCAGAAAATGGTGGAAGTGCTGAGCAGGTCGGGTAGCATTTGTGGACCGTGGAACAGTCAATAGAACATAAGACATTACAGCAGAGTACAGGCCCTTCGGCTCATGATGTTGTGCAGACGTTTTCACCTACGCTAAAGATCAATATCAATCTAACACTTCTCTCCTACGTAGCCCTCCAATTTTCTATCATCCACGTGCCTATCTCAGAATTTCTTAAATGGCCCTAATGTATCTTGCCTCTATCACCACCCCTGGTAGAGCGTTCCACACACCCACCACTCTCTGTGTGAAGAACTTCATGTTTCCTTTAGGTCAAAGACCTAAATTAAGAGTGAGCAGTTAATAAATGTTCAAGCCTATTTTCAGTTGTTTTTGTTTTAATTACAGGAAGTGTACAGTGTTACTGTTAAAACCATTCATCACATTTTTTGACCTACCCTCAGCTTTGCTGATAAGTATTTTTCAATAATTCAGACATATAATAAATCAGACATTAAAATAATTCAGAAATATTTGGAAAATAATTCTGATAAAATAGTACAGTTTTCTCAAGACATATCCATAGCTTCACAGTTTAATTGTTTGAAATTGTACATTCACTGCTATCTTCAGAGACTTTTTAAGTTCAAATTCAAGTTTATTGTCATTGAACTGTATACAGCCATATGAAACAGCATTCCTCCAGATCGAAGTGTACAACACAGTACATATAACTCACACACAACACATAAAATAATATTACCACAAATATATTAATAAATTATGAAATGTGTTCCAGGAGATTGACAATTAGCATAAGATGCATTTATGACACAAATTAAAAAGTCAACAGTACAACACAATTGGTGCTTCATATGTGATGAGACCTGGGTGGTGGCAGGTAGTCTCACGGCCTGGGGGCAGAAACTGTTTCCCATCCTAGCAGTCCTTGTCCTAATGCCGTGGTACCTCCTGCCTCATGGTAAGGGGGCAAAAAGATTGTTGGACAATTGGAGGGACCATTGTGAGTGCTAAGGGCCCTGCGCACACAGCGCTCCTGGTAAATATCTTGGATATGTGGAAGGGGAAACCCAATGATCCTTTCAGCAGTCTTTGAAATTCTTTGTAGGGACTTGTGGTTTGTTGCCTTGAAAATTCCTGTACTAGGTGATGATGCAGCTGGTCAGGACACTCTCAATGGTGCTCCTGCAAAAATTGGTTAGAATAGGGTGGGGGCGGGCTGGTGAGCTTAGCTCACCTCAATCTCCTCAGGAAATAGAGATGCTTTCTTGACTAAAGAGGTGGTGTTAAGTGTCTGGGTGAGATCATCTATTATATGCACACCCAGAAACATGGTGCTCCTCATCTTTTCATTGGTTAAGGCTGTCTGCAGACTTTGCCTTTGTTTCAACTTGGTGAATCATTCTTCTGCAGATATATCCATTACGTGTTTGACCTGGGAAATGGACCCAATGTTATCAAGGGAAACTCTGAGAAAGCCTTGAGTGACAATCAGTGGCATAATGTCGTGATCACCAGGGACAACAGCAACACTCACACACTGAAGGTGGATGCTAAATCTGTGACTCAAATCATAAATGGTGCCAAGAACCTTGATCTCAAAGGTGAGTTCTTTATCCATTTTACTTCAACGATACCTTAGAAGACATTGACATAGTTTCTGTTGCACATCATGAAGGTGACACACACTCCACTGATCAACATGTGTCAAATAAAGGCCTAAAAGATCAGAAACAAACTGCTTTGACTTTACCAAGTGGCAGAATCACAGTCCGAATCAAGTTTATTATCACTGGCATACAGTACTTTGCTAAAGTCTTAAGCACATACTGTATATAGAGCTAGGATGCCTAAGACTTTTCTATAGTTCTGTAGTAATTTTATGTATTGCACTGTACTGCTGCCACAAAAAAAACACATTTTATGATTTACGTCAGTGATAATCCTGATATGGGTCTCGATTGTGGACTGAGCGTGGGAAAGGGGCAGGAAGAGGGGAAGGAGTGGAAAGAACCAGAGAGATGTTCTGTAATGATCAATAAGATAATTGTTTGGGATCAAATTACCTTGCCTGATGTCTCAGGGCTGGGTGTGTCTGCAGCCGTGCTACTTCCCACCCCTGCCACCTGTCCCACACCCCTCCCGTGGCACTCCACCTCACCATTCCCAACATCCTTTGCTCCCACCTAATATACAAACACATTCTCTGCTCCACGTTGACAAATACAGTACTGTGCAAAAGTCTGAGGCACCTAGCTATATATTGAATTGAATTGACTTTATCTCTTACATCCTTCACATACATGAGTAAAAATCTTTACGTTACGTCTCATCTGAATGTGTAATCAGAGTAATTTATAATAAATAGAACAGTCAATGTAACAGAGTACACTCAAATCAGTCTGATGGCCTGGTGGAAGAAGCTGTCTCAGAGCCTGTTGGTCCTGGCTTTTATGCTGCAGTACCATTTCCCGGATGGTAGCAGCTGGAATAGACTGTGGCTGGGGTGACTCAGGTCCCCAATGATCCTACAGGCCCTTTTTACACACTTATCTTTGTAGATGTCCTGAATCATGGGAAGTTCACAACTTCAGATGCGCTGGGCTGTCCACACTACTCTCTGCAGAATCCTGTAATTAGAGGAGGTACAGTTCCCATACCAGGCAGTGATGCAGCCAGTCAGGATGCTCTCAATTGTGCCCCTGTAGAAAGTTCTTAGGATTTAGGGGCCCATACCAAACTTCTTCAACCGTCTGAGGTGAAAGAGGTGCTGTTGTGCCTTTTTCACCACACAGCTGGTGTGTACAGACTACATGACGTCCTCGGTGATGTGAATGCCGAGGAACTTGAAGACGTTTACCCGCTCAACCCCAGATCCATTGATGTCAATAGGGGTTAGCCCATCTCCATTCCTCCTGTAGTCCACAACCAGCTCCTTTGTTTTTGCGACATCGAGGGAGAGGTTGTGTTCTTGACACCACTGTGTCAGAGAGATGACTTCTTCCCTTAGGCCACCTTGTTATTGTTTGAGATAAAGCCAATCAATGTAGTGTCATCAGCAAATTTAATTAGCAGGTTAGAGCTGTGGGTGGTGATACAGTCATGGGTATACAAAGAGTAAAGGAGGGGACTCTGTAGACAGCCCTGAGGGGCTCCTGTATTGAGATTCAGAGGGTTAGAGGTGAGGGAGCCCACTCTTACCACCTGCTGGTGATCTGACAGGAAGTCCAAGATCCAGCTGCACAAGGCAGGGTCAAAGCTGAAGTCTGTGAGCTCCTTGTTGATCCTGGATGGAACTACGGTGTTGAACTGTAGTCCAACAACAGCATTCTCACATAAGCATCCTTCTTCTCTAGATGCATAAGAACAGTATGTAGAGCAGTGGCTATTGCATGGTCTGTCAATCGATTGTGTCGGTAGGCGAATTGCAGTTCGTGCCTAAGACTTTTACACTCTATTGTATGTTGTGAAATTTGTTTTACATCCAATACATATGAAAACATTAATACAAATTACAATAAATGAATACATTTCGTTTGGGTGGGACTACAACCAGAGGTCATGGACTAAGAATGAAAGGTAAAGCATTTAAGAGGAACATGAGGGGTAACGTCTTCAGTCAATGAGTCATGAGAGTGTGGAATACAGCACAGGAACAGGCCATTCGGCCCACAATGTTGTGCTGAAGCAGCTAAAATGCTCCCTACACAACATCAATATCCCTCCATCTTCCTTGCACGCATGTGCCAATCCAAATGTCTCTTAAAACCACCATACCAGGCAGTGCATTCCAGTCATCCACGACTCTCTGAGTAAAACACTTACCCCTCACATCCCTTTTGAACCTATCTCCCCTCACCTTCACTGCATACCTCCAGTACTAGACATTCAAACAGTGCAAAAAGAGAACAAAATAGGAAGGTAGTGTTTATGGGTTCATGGATGGTCCAGTCATCTGATGGCAGAGGGAAAGAAGCTGTTGTTAATACATTGAGTGTGTGTCTTCAAGCTCCTGCACTTCCTCCCTGATGGTAGTAACAAGAAGAGGGCAGGTCTTGGATGGTGAAGGTCTTTGAAGACGGATGCTGCTCTCATGAACTATCACCTTTTGAAGGTGCTCTCGATCGTGCAGAGCGTAATGCCCATGATGGTGCTGGCAGAGTTTGCAGCCTTTTGCAGCTTTTTCCAATCCTGTTCATTGGTTCCTGTTTTCCAGACGGTAATTCACCCAGTCAGAGTGCACCTGTAGATGGGCACACGGATGTGCAGAAAATGGAAGGATATGGACATTATGCAGACAGAAAAGGGTGGAGGAGCAACACCTCATATTCTGTTTCAGTAGTCTCCAACCTGATGGCATGAATATTGATTTTGCCTTCCAGTGAAAAGTTTTGTCCCTCCCCCTTCCCTCTTCTCCTGTTCCCCATTATAGCCTTTACTTATCCTTAGCAGCCTATCACTTCCTCCTAGATCCCCTCTTCCTTTCCTTTCTCCTATGATCCACTTTCCTGTCCTATCAGAATCATTCTTCTCTAGCCCTTTACCTGTCGCACCCACCTGGCTTCACCTATCAGCTTCCAGCTAGCTTCATTCCCCTCCCCCTACCTTTTATTCTAGTGTCTTCCCCCTTTCTTTCCAGTCCTGATGAAGGGTCTCAGCTGAAAGATCGACTGTTTATTCATTTCCATAGATTCTGCCTAACTTGCTGAGTTCATCCAGCTTTTTATGTGTGTTGCTCTGGATTTCCAGCAACTGCAGATTTTATTGTGTTTAAGAAAAGATTAGTTTATTTGATTACTAGTTTAGCATGTGGCCAAGTGGTTAAGGCATTGGACTAGCTACCTGAAGGTTATGAGTTTGAGCCCCAGCCGAAGCAACGTGTTGTGTCCTTGAGCAAGGCACTTAATTACACATTGCTCTGCGACGACACTGGTGCCAAACTGCATCAACCCTAGTGTCCTTCCCTTGGACAACATTGGTGGCGTGGAGAGGGAGACTTGCAGCATGGGCAACTGCTGGTCTTCCATACAACCTTGCCAGGCCTGCGCCCTGGAGAGTGAAGACTTTCCAGGCACAGATCCATGGTCTCGCAAGACTAACGGATGCCTTAACTTTATTACTTTAATTAGTTTGGCAACAAAATGTAGGACGAAAGGCCTGTTGCTTTACTGTTGCTCTATGCTCTAGATGTTCTGCAGCAGCTGCACATATCAAGCAAAGTGGAGTATGTTCCATTATGTTTCTGACATGCGTTCATTTTCCCATAGCTTTGATAACAAGTTCTGCTGAAGTAACTCTTGGAGGCTGGTTTGTTTTGATGATAGATAGCTTTCTGTTTGTTCTGTTGTGCCCCATCCATATCTCCAAAATACTGGCTTACCAATTTGCTGAAGAGTTGTCTTTGTCAAAAGGAAGACGTCATCTTTAGCCCCTATGCTATAGGTGTGTGGAAGTGGTTGGGAGAAGATAATGCAGCGATCCGATATGCCTTGCACATGGATATTATCCTGTGATTTCTCGTGCAGGTATTCTGGACTCATTCCATCAAACTGCATGGCACTGATATTAAAATGATGCAAGTATGATATACCAGGATTTTCTGAAATTGGTAACTTCAGAATGGGAAAGATGCAAAGTTAATTGACATAAAAACCAGGAAGACATGGATGTCCTGCTGATAACATAGAGCAAAACTTAGCACACACATTTTAAATTAGGCTGTGCTTCAAAACACTGTAGAACACAATGGGGATGCTTGCTTTGAAGATTATCGCATTGCAGCAGAGCTTCAGTCTTTTTTTTTGGTTGTTGTCTTTGTCTTACCAGGTGTTCTATACATCGCTGGGCTGGCCCAAGGCATGTACAGCAATCTGCCAAAACTTGTTGCCTCCAGAGATGGGTTTCAGGGTTGCTTGGCATCTGTGGACCTCAATGGAAGGCTCCCGGACCTGATTCACGATGCGCTACATCGCAGTGGTCAAATTGAACGTGGATGTGAAGGTACACCATTTTGCAACTCTAGTTCAGGCTTCCGTATCAACTCGAACAGTAGCACAAACCCACACCTATGCATCCATCCATCTGAGAGAATTTCACTCTGGTTTATTGTCATCACATTGTCTTTCATTGTAATAATTTGTTCACCACTGGACCTGTCCATTTAATCAGTTTAAACACCAATACCAAACTGTAAATCTCATTAGTTTTTGTATGTAACACACTTGGTAGGGCTCTTTTAATTTTGGAGA
Organism: Mobula birostris; assembly: GCF_030028105.1. Classification (NCBI taxonomy): domain Eukaryota; kingdom Metazoa; phylum Chordata; class Chondrichthyes; order Myliobatiformes; family Myliobatidae; genus Mobula; species Mobula birostris. The sequence goes on along the minus strand of NC_092370.1, from coordinate 230,725,578 downwards.
TGCTTGTGTACATTGTAAATGAGTAAATATATTTATCAGAAACTCAAATCTTGCCTTTTTGATTTTATTTCTTCAACAAACATTTATTTTGCTCCCACAATTCAAGATTTCATGCATGATGGTGGTCTGTTAATTGGAAGTTGTCGGCAATAACTGAGATGCCTGAAGTGTGTGGATCTGCAAATTGCCACTTGAGCTGGATAAATTGGGGGGGGGGGGTAGCTAATTGGATAGAGTCATATTCATAGCGAAGTACAGCACAGAAGCAGACCCTTTGGCCCATCTAGTCCATGCTGAAACAATTTAAACTGCAACTCTGAGGGACCTGCACCAGGACCATGGCTGTCTATATCCCTACTGTCCATGTATCTATCTAAACTTCTCTTAAACATTGAAATCGAGCTCGCTTGGATCACTTGTGCTGGCAGATCTTCCCACACTCTTATGACTCTCTGAGTGAAGAAGTTCCCTCTCATGTTCCCATAAAATCTTGCCTGACAAATCTGTTGGAATTCTTTGAAGAAGTAACAAACAGATTAGACAAAGGAGAATTGGTTGATGTTGTGTACTTGGATTTTTAGAAGGCCTTTTCAGAAGGTGCCACACATGAGACTACATAACAAGCTACGAGCCCCTGGTATTACAGGAAAAATTCTAGCAGGGATAAAGCAGTGGCTGACTGGCAGGAGGCAAAGAGTGGGAATAAAGAGAGCCTTTTCTGACTGGCTTACCGGTGACTAGTGGTGTTCCACAGGGGTCTGTGTTGGGACCAATTCTTTTTACATTTTAAGTCAATGATTTAGATGATGGAATTGATGACTCTGTTGCAAAGTTTGCAGATGATATGAAGATAGGTGTAAGGGCAGGTAGTTTTGAGGAAGTAGAGAGCCTACAAAAGGACTTAGACGGATTAGAAGAATGGGCAAAGAAATGGCAGATGGAATACAATGTTGGAAAGTGTACAGTCATGCACTTTGGTAGAAGAAATGAGAGGGTTGACTATTTTCTAAATGGAGACAAAATACAAAAAAGCTGAGGTGCAAGGGGGCTTGGGAGTCCTTCTGCAGGATTCCCTGAAGGTTAATTTGCAGGTTGAGTCTGTGGTGAGGAAGGTGAACTGCAATGTTAGTGTTCTTTTCAAAAGGACTAGACTACAAAGGAATGACAAAGGAAGTTAAGGACTACATAAAAAACAAGGAAAAGGCATATAAGTTAGCAAAACTGAGTGGGAAGTTGGGTGATGGGAAGCTTTTAAAATCCACTAAAAGACAAAAAGAAAGCTGTAAGGGCAAGGATGAAATATGAAATAACGGAAGATTTTTCAGTTATATAAAGAGTAAAGGTGAGGTGAGAGTTGATATTCGCCCACTGAAAAATTATGCTGGTGAGGTAGTAATGGAGGACAAAAAAATGGCAGATGAACTTAATGGTTTTTACATTTGACTTCACTGTGGAAGACACCAGCAGTGTGCCAAAAGTCTGTGAGTGTCAGGGAACAGGAGTGAGTGCCATTGCTATTACAAAGGAAAACGTGCTAGGCAAACTCAAAGGTCTTAAGGTAGATAAGTCACTTGGGCCAGATTGACTACATCCCAGAGTCCTGAGAGAGGTTGCTGAAGAGATAATGGATGCATTGGTTATGGTCCTTCAAGAATCACTTGATTCTGGCATGGTCCCAGAGGACTGGAAGATTGCAAATGTCACTTCACTCTTTAAGAAGGGAGGAAGGCAAAAGAAATGAAATTATAGGCCAGTTAGCCTAACCTCAGTGATGGGAAAGTATTGGAGTCTGTTATTAAGGATGAAGTTTCGAGGTACCTGGAGATTAATGATAAAATAAGTCAAAGTCAGCATGGTTTCTGTAAGGGGAAATCTTGCCTGACAAATCTGTTAGAGTTCTTTGAGGAAGTAACAAGCAGGGTGGACAAAGGAGAGGCAGCCGGTGTCATTTACTTGGATTTTCAGAAGGCATTTGATAAGGTGCCATACAGGAGGCTGCTTAACAGGATAAAATCCTATGGCGTTACAGGAAAGGTACTGGCATGCATAGTGGAATGGCTAACAGGCAGGAGGCAGTGAGTGGCAATAAAAGGGTGTTTTTCTGGTTGGCTGCTAGTGACTAGTGGTGTTCCTCAGGGTCAGTATTGGGACTGCTACTTTTCACATTGTTTGTCAATGATTTTGATAATAGAATTGATGACTTTGTGGCAAAGTTTGCGGATGATACGAAAATAGGTGGAGAGGTAGGTAGTGCTGAGGAAGCAATGCGATTGCAACAGGACTTGGACAAATTGGAAGAATGGGCTAAAAAGTGGCAAAAAAGAAATAAAAGTGACAGATGGAATACAATGTTGGGAAATGTATGACAGTGCATTTTGGTAAAAGGAACAGTAGAGCGCACTATTATCTAACTAGGGAGAAGTTTCAATCACCAAAGGTGCAGAGGGACTTAGGAGTCCTCAGGCCAGACTCCCAGAAGGTTAATTTACAGGTTGAGTCTGTGGTAAAGAAAGCAAATGCAATGTTGCCATTTATTTCAAGGTGAATAGAATATATAAACAAGGCGATAATACTGTGGCTTTGTAAGGTACTAGTCAGGCCACACTTGGAGTATTGTCAACAGTCTTGGTCCTTGTATCTCAGAAAGGATGTATTGTTATTGGAGATAGTCCAGAAGAGGTTCACCATGATCATTCTGGGAATGAAGGGGTTAACATAAGAGGTGTGTTTGACAGCTTTCGATCTGTACTCACTTGAATTTAGAAGAATGCAGGGGATCTCAGTGAAACCTACCGAATGTTGAAAGGACTAGACTGGGTGAATGTGGAGAGGATGTTTCCTATGACAGGGGCTATCCAGAACTGGAGGACACAGCCTCAAGATCAAGGGGCAACCTTTTAGAACAGAGGTAAGAAAGAATTTCTATAGCCAGAGTAATGAATCAGACTTGATGGGCTGAATGGCTTAATTCTGCTCCTATGTCTTGTGCTCTTATAAAAGCAAGGATATAATGTTGAAACTTTATGAAGCACTAGGGAGGCATCACTTGGAGTATTTTGAGCAGGCTTGGGCCCCTATCTTAGAAAGGATGTGCTGAAACTGGAGAGGGTTCAAAGGAGGTTCACAACAATGATTCCAGGATTGAATGGTCTTGATAGAGCGTATGTGCGGAGGATGTTTCCTATAGTGGTAGAGTCTAAGACCAGAAGACGCAGCCCCAGAATAGGGGTGTCCTTTTAGAACGGAGATGAGGAAGAATTTCTTTAGCCAGAGAGTGGTGAAGTTGTGGTATTTGGTGCCACAGGCAACTGTGGAGGCCAAGTCTTTATTTATTTATATATAATAAATAAATAAATAAATAAATAAATAGCAGAGATTGATAGATTCTTGATTGGTCAGTGCATGAAGGGCTATGGGGAGAAGGCAGGAGATTGCAGCTGAGAGGAAAATTGGATCAGCCACGATGAAACGGCAGAGCAGACTCGATGGGCTAAATGGCCTAATTCTGCTCCTATATCTTATGGTCTTGTAGTCTTAAACTTCTCGCCCTTTAACCATGACCTCTAATTATAATCCCACTATACCTTAGTGGAAAAAGCCTGCTTGCATTTACCCCATGTGTACCGCTCATAATTTTGTATACCTCTATCAAATCTCCTCTCAGTCTTCCACGTTCTAAAGAGTACAGTCCTAACATAATCAATCTTTCCTTGTAAATCAGTAACAGCAACATCCTTGTAAATTTTCTCTGCACTTTTTCAATCTTGTTTAAATCTTTCTCGTAGGCAGGTGACCAAAATGCACACAATACTCCAAATTAGGCCTCACCAGCGTGTTATACAACTTCAACATAACATCCCATCTTTTGTACTCAATACATTGATTTATGAAGGCCAATGTGCCAAAAAAGAAGGACCAGACAGTTAACTCTGTGCTGCACCACTTACGCCTTTTTTTAAAAAAACATTAATGAATCATAAACCTCAGGTTTGATTTTCACGCCTTACAGGTTGAATCATCCTTGCAATCGAAGTAGTTGAGACCTTTCATAACACACACAAAATGCTAGAGTAACTCAACAGTTCATGCAGTATTTATGGAGAGGATTTAGCAGTCGATGATTTGGTCTGAGATCCCTCACCAGGAGTTTGTTTCTCCCTCAAGACTGATGAAGGGTTTATCGCCAAAAACATGAGCTGTTTATTTCTCACCATAGATGCTGGCTGACCTGCTGAGTTCCTCCAGCGTGTGTGTGTGTTAGAATCTGCAGAATCTCTTGTCCTTGGGAACCTTGCTCCAGATTTCCACCCAGTGATTCCTGCTTGGAAAGTTTGCAAGCTGTAAGTGAAACCAGTTGGTCTGTAATGTCCTCTATCATCAAGTGACCCTTTGTTACCGTTTAATCGGGTTGCCATGAGCAACCCAAAACACCATTGGTTTCCCATTTCAATTATGGTCTTGCTTCAGTGAAAGGGTGGAGATGGCACTGAAGAAGGAGAAAGTTGGCAATAAAATGCATGATACCTGTTAGTATTATGCGTTCTCTTGGAATTTCCAGAGCCAAAGCGTTGCAGAATTTTATTAATGCGCACACAACATGCTGGAAAAATGCAGTAAGTCAGCAGGTCTTGATGAAGGGTCTTAGACTGAAACATCAACTGCTTATTCCCTTGTTAGATGCTGCAGAGTTCCTCTAGCATTTTGTGTGTGTGTGTGTGTGTGTGTGTGTGTGTGTGTCTGTGTCAGTGTCACTCTGGATTTCCAGCACCTACTGTGTTACCTGCAGAATATCTTGTGTTCGTGCTATTTTATTCCTGACAAAACTGCCTTTGTTTTTATTACTCAAATCAATCATTAAGTTTTAATTTCTTCATTTCCTTGTTTTCCATCTTTGATTCTGCACAGAAGGTTTGAGTGATACAAAAGGAAAATGACATCACTGGGAAGACAATGGAGTGAGAGAATACTTTTTCATTTGCATCAGGGAACAAAGAGCTAAAACATTCTATGTTGACACTGCAGTCTATTTTTGTACATGACCACAAAATGTCACAATGAATTGCCTCTTCATTTAAATTAAGTTTTTATTATCGTATAGTATTATGAAATATTACTGGCATTCTTTCCAAAACTTATTAAAGTTACTCAATCAATGCATGGGTTGACTTTGTTATATAGTGATAAATATCCTGCCTTTGAATTATGAAGTTTTATGTAATATTTAATATTTGATGCATAGGTTGTAATTTTTGATATTTTCTGCTATTTGCATTTGACTTTGCATCAATTAACTTGCAATATTTGTTTGTTATACGTCATGTCGTATGACATGGGCAATCATGGTTGTACTTGGCAAATACTTCTGCAGAAGTAGTTTGCTATTGCCACCTTCTGGGCAGTATTTTAACAAGATGGGAGACCCCAGCCATTATCAATTCTCTTCGGAGATTGTCTGTTTGGTGTCAGTGGTCGCATAACCAAGACTTGAGAAGTGCACCAGCTGTACATACGACCATTCACCACCTGCTCCCACGGCCTCATGTGGGCTACACCTTGCCCAAGGGTGACCTGCAGGATGGCAGAGGAAAGGAGCGCCTTACCCTCCTTTGGTAGAGAAGTATCTCCACACCGCCACCTTATAACACCAGAATAAATTTAATACTGAGTGTCAAATGTAAACTCATCAAGAGAGTCAGGTGGACCAAAGCTGGTTCACCTGTGAAAGATGGATGGAGGAGTTATGCATGTACCTAATCTGCATTTAGGGTGGTCACCCTGGTCTCAGTGAATATGTGGATACGTGTTCTTCAAATATTTAGTATGCAGGGTACTGAGGAGATGTGAGGAAAGCCTTGATTTCCTATTTGAGTAGAGTATGGAGTGAGTTTGGGTATGAGTGGTTGGGTAGAGCATGGAGTGAGTTTGAGCACAAAATGCTTTATTTTTATGGAATTTATGATTATCCAGAGGTAAAATTAATTGTTCAACCTCTTATTCCTGGGTGACGGTATGCCAAAAAAGTAATCCGATTGACTTTGGAACCTTCAGTTTTTAATTTGGATGCTCAGTGAACAAGAGGCTGTTCTGGTGGAAAAATAAAAGGCCAGACAGATTGCAATAGAAGGCAAATATTCATTAAGTTTATCAAAAATGAACCTCATACGTGGGCTCATCCATGCCAGTACTCGTTATTAGGATGGTTGGTAGTGATTCATTATAATGATGTCTGGCAATGGGTTTAAAATCTTATAAACAACCGCTGACAGAACCGATTGTTGACTTGCAGTACCTCATCTTTGTCTTTTATTTATTACAATTGTGATGACTCGGCACACACACGTACTCTCTGCTAACCTGTAAACTTGCTCGCAATTACAGTAGAAGTACATACTGCAAGCCCCACGCAAGTATTCATGGTATTCTGATTACTACAAGAAAGAAGTTGGCAAGAGTATGAAGTCAGGACAAATGAAGATCAATCTGAACCCTGATCATACATGGGACAAAACCAATGGGTTTATTGTAATCAGGATGTCAACTTGCCTTAATTAGGTTAAACTTGACAGGTAGTTGTCACACTTAGACGAATAGATCATAAAATACAGGAGCCGTATTAGGCCATTTTGTCCAACAAGTCTGCTCCACAATTACATCATGGCTGATCTATTATCCCCTCAACCCCATTCTCCTGTCTTTTCCCTGTAACCTTAGATGCACTTACTAACCAACAACTTATCAACCTCCACTTTCAATATACCCACTTACTTGCCTTCCACAGCTGTCTGTGGCAATGAATTCCACAGATTCATCGCCTACGGCCAAAGAAATTCCTCCTTATCTGTTTTCTGAAGGGATGTTCTTCTATTCTGAGGCTGTGCCCCTTGATCCTAGACTCCCCATACTATAGGAAATATCCTCTCCAGTGAAATATAATAGTAAAATATACTCCTGATAAGACAAAATAAGATTGTTTATTGTCATTTTTCAGTACACATGAGTAAAGGAGAATGAGACGATTGTTACTCTGAATCTGATACAGTATAATAAAATGATATGCATAAAGAACACAATAAATGTAATACATAAGATTAGCTTATATACATAGACTGATTAACTGTACATAAAGTGACGCTAGGCACAGGGGTGTCTGTACATATGGTGACTGACAGGAAATGATAAAATAGTGGTGGTGGGGAGAGTAGAGGTGTGGGTTAATGTGTGTAGGGGTTGATCAGCCTTACTGATTGAGGAAAGTAACTGTTTTTGAGTCTGGCTGTCTTGGTTTGAATGCTGCGTAGCCTCTTCACTGAGATGAATGGGAGAAACAATCCACGAGCAGGGTGGGTAGGATTCTTTATGATATTGCTGGTCTTCTGCCAGTACCTTTCTGTATTTGTGTCCTCGATGGTGGGTAGACTGGTGCCTCTGATGTATTGGGTAGATTTAACTACCCTTTGTTGAGCCCTCCTATAGTCTGTAACACATGATATTTAGGCAACAAAAAATATTTCAGAAATAAAATATTATTGCATTTTATGCAGTGTGTGGTTTTTAAAACAAAAATCCACCCACTAGACTGCTTACTTTGGCATTCCGACTTAGAAGCATCAGAATACATTGATATGGCTCATCTGTGTTGATTCTTCATCACTCTCCTGGTGGTTGGGCATTTGCCACAGATGGTCAGCTACAAATGACCACCCATAGACTGGCTGAGGCTGCCCTAGTTCAGTCCTGAACTTTCATGTCCTTGAGGGTGCCTGGGTTAAACTGAGAAGGGAGTAAGTTTGAGATGTTCATAACCAGTGGATGCTACAGGAACTCAAGGGCATCTAGGAATGCGAAGTTGATCAGACTGAATTTGGTAAGTCTTTCTGTTTCATTCTACAATTTAGTTTATAATTTGTTACAAAGAAAGCATTTTTACTTAGTTTGTGGTTTAGTGTCAGTGGGCATTGGGTTTGGGCATTCTGCCTTACAAGGGATGAGAATACTATTGTAGTGACCTATAAACAACATTTAATGAATAATTAAAAGAGGAAAAATAAAATTATTTGTATTGTTCCATAAATATTCTTAGTTAATGCAACATCAAGAGGAATATGACACTGCTGCCAGTCTCTAATCCCACCACTTTGTAACCTTCTTTACTCAAGGGTGTGAACAGATTGGTGTCGATTTGCAATGCCACATTATGTGGAATATACTGTGTAAATTGCCCTCTGAGAGGATGATGGGGCGAATGCTTTTGGTGAGGAGATTCAGAATTCCAAAGTAGATTCAATGAATTGAGGCCCCCCACTGGTTGGGGTCAACCATGGATTTTGCATCCCAGCTGTCTGTGATGTGAAAGCCAGTATGCAAGCCCCGACAGTGTGACATGGAGAGCAAGCTGCTGCCCCTGTAGCAGACTCCTCCTCTCCGTGAAGCTGATGACCGTCAGAGATCACTACAGTTTAATGAATTATGAACAGCAAACAAGTAGCAAGCTTCCATGCGGTAAGACTATGTTTAAAATAATTCACCTTGGTGGAAAATTAATTTGAATTGAATTATTGTATCCTGAAATATTGGAGTTGACTTCCAGGAGACGATCAAGACTTCATCAGAGTTTTGATCGGCTGTTTATTCCTTTCCGTAGGATGCTGTCTGACCTACTGAGTTCCTTCAGCATTTAGAATGTGTGTTAGTCCCAACTTCTGAGCGTATGGTAGATGGAAAGTCACTGATGAAGCTAGCTGAAATTGTTCGGACCTGAGACACAACCCTAAGGAACCGGCAATGTCCTACAGCTGATGTGATTAAACCTCCAACACTCAAACCATCTCTAGTTTTGATTCCAAACATTAGACTCGCAAACCTCTTACAGACAGCAGCAGGAACCGAACCTCAACTGGTGATCACCAGTGCTGTTAAGTAATGTGCTAACCACGACAATACCATGCCACCCCTCTGCGGAGAGAGAAACAGAATTAAAGGTTCAAGTCAGTGTCTTATTATCAGAACTAGGAATTTAGAAATCTAACATGCACTACATTATAGCAAAAGAGATGAGGTTGAAAAGAACAAAGGGAATGCTTGTTGTAAAACCCTGAGAGAGAGTGAATGACAGAAGTGGTGGTGATGTTAGTTCAGAGAGGTTGGTGAAGGCTTGTCCACTGCAGCTCATTTATGTAAGGGAAAAGTAAATGGGAAATGAGTGCCGGGGGGGTGGGAAGAGAAGGAAACTAAAGGTTCAATAATGCATACAAAACACTGTAGCTCCAGCAAATCTGAAGTGAAGGAGAACACTGAACCACTAACTGGTCTGTGAATGGAGGAAAAGTGAGTTGATGTAAAAGGTAGATGAGCTTTCATCAGAACTGGCCAATCTAATTTGAATTGGAAAGTTTGATGGTTGGATTCATGTGGCCTGAGGGCTGTAGTAGGCCAAGTTTAAAAAATGCAACGTTTGTTTCCTCAAACTTGCATTGGTGTTCATTAGAAGAGTATAAGAGGCTTAGGATACAGAGGTCTGTGTGGGAATGGCAAGCATCAAAGAGGTTAATGAGCCTTATGAATTGGGTTCCCCATTGTACAGGGGAGTACATTGTGTACATCAAATGCAGTCAACTCAAGTGGAAAAAGTGAAAGTGAATTGTTGTGTCTTCCAGAGTGAACATTTAGGTCCTTGGATAAAAGTCTGTTCTTTTCAATTTCTGCATTGCCTGAGAAAGTGCAGTGCAGAACTTAATAGGTGTTAGTGAATTTGGAAGAGTGGGCCAGAAAGTCAGAGAAGGAACAGTCATTTCAGATTATTGGAAGGGAACGGTGAAACATACAGTACTGTGCAAAATTACTCAGGCACCCTAGATTTTTTATATGGTTTCAGATGGTATGGCCTCCAGAGAGCCCAGATCTCAACATTGTTGTGTTTGATATTGAGGGAAAGGGCCGAGCATATCAGGACACCAGCATGCAGGGTATTCTAATCAAGATAGTGCCCCTGTGCAATGCTCCCATGGTCAACATCTTCTGGATAGGCCATGAAACCATATATTTCACTTCTTTTATGTATTTTACATTTGTTTTTCATCTTGATTGTGATTCTGGAACTGTTGGAGTCTGTGATTTGAATTTTGGAGATGGTTTGGGTGTCTCAGTGCTCTGCAGTGTCTGAGAGGATTCTGGGAGACAGAACCAGCGTGCGCAAACCTTGTGGCAAGAAGGCTGGGGACAGATCGCAAGCCAAGGTTTGGCTCCATTTTGCCAATTAAAGTGATGAAGGAGATTGAAACATTGAGGCAAGTGCCTAAGGTCAGCGCTGGCTGGCTGCCTGCCTTTTGATCACTGTGGGATCACTCTGCTGCCAAAGAGGGGAGGAGACAGCATTTGGATCGCTGGTGGGCTCACTCTGCTCCCAGAGTGGGGAGACTGCCTTTTGATCATTGGTCAGATCTCTCTGCTGCTGGAGAGGGGAGAGTCTGTCACTGTGCTCGGAGAACAATTTGGATATGATCTTGGACTATATGCACATTTTCAGTATTATAGTTTTTTAAAAATATATTGTGTTTTTTGCCCAATCGTTTTCATTTGTGTGTGTGTGTGTGTTGTGGGGGGGTGGAACTGGGGTCGATGTGCCTGTTCAAGTTTTGTTTGTTTTTCGTGCGGGGAGGAGGGATTTGGGGGTTGGTGATTATGCAGCCATTCTTTTCTTTCTTGATTTTGTGGCTATTTGGAGAAGAAGAATTTCAGAGTTGTTAACTTTGATAATAAATAAACCTTTGAACTGTATTTGACTGAACTTTATTGATAATCCTGCTTGTACAGAATGTGAACTCCTCCCATGTGGGAGTGGCTAACTGAGTGGCATAGAAACACCACCAACGACTACCACCACATCTCACCTTCTTGGGGGATAAAACTGGGTATGCACGTCTTGACTATAGAACTTCGTTGAAATTATAGTCACTGAAATTGAGCGATTCAATTCACTTTACCCATAGCATGTAACTTATGCTCCTTGCATAATATAAAATAGAATTACCAATATTATAACTGTCCTTCTCTTTGTTTTTAGCAATCTCTCTCTCTCTCTCTCTCTCTCTCTCTCTCTCTCTCTCTCTCTCTCTCTCTCACTTTGCTTTCCTCTTTTTCACTGATTCCTTTTTTTTAAGAACTGTCTCATTTTGTGAAATGTTTTCAAAATTAGAACACTAAATCTAACGGAGATGAGGGGAGACAACCTGAACTCAACGGCAAAGTGAGAGGATTATTCTGCCTCTTTAGTCACTTGCCTTAAGCTGTTAGGCTATGGAGTACATCTCTGTGGTGGGACAGATAAATGACCTGATCTGGTATAGGTTCCTGAAGGTTTTGAAGGAGATGGTGATTCTTGAACAGGTGCATCAACCTCGGGTATGTGGTCCTTGTCATAAGGAACAGGCCACTCCCTTTCTTCCTGTACCTTTTGTGGACTTTGAAAGTGCACAAGCACATGACTCTTCCACCTGATTTCACCTTGTGGTGTTCTGATCACAAACAAATGTGGTGCTTGCTGCCAAACTATTGTTCCTTTAGTGAATTGGTCTGAAACCCAAACCGCTTCACCACTCGTGAACAGCAGCAAGGAATTTGTTCTGCGTCTGAGATCAAACATCCTCTTCATTTTCTTATGCTGTGTTGCCTTAATATTCTCACTTTGTCTAAGTCTAGTAAGAGAGTTTTATAGAAGGGATGGAAGAATGGGCAGGCTTGTTCTCAGTCTCTCTGACAATTAGGTGTCTAGTAGCCCTACAACAACCCTGTCTCCAATGAGTTCATCTATCAGATTTCCATATACACATTTGTCTGACAGCATATAATGCTGTCAAGAAGTCATTTCCACTTTCAACTGGCTTTCATTTTTTGGAATTGAGTTTTGTACTCTTGTATATCATATTTCACATTTCTCTGAAATATTCTTTGAATTTGCCCTGCACTGTTTTGTACTGCTTTTTCTGAGCATCTGTCAGTCAAATCCACCCATGTCATTTGATTTGTCACCCAAGCAGTATATCAGGGTGCTTTTTAGATGCTCCTCTGAAGCCTGAGTCAGATTGCTTGCAACTCTAAACCTCTCAAAGCTTCACAGCCATCTAAGTCCCCTGCTTTAAAGAAATCAAATGCCTTACTGGGGGGGAGGGGCCTTATTAAGTAACTAATGAATGTAGGCACTGCAGGTATTTGCTCAATTTTCCTGTTTGTTTGTATGTTTAGTATTTTATTTGGACTTCTAAAGTCTTCTCTCCCTCGGAGTCTGACTGACATCTCTGCTGTGTGTGTAATTCTGTGCACTTCCCCAGGCTAGTGATCCACCGATTATTACAGTGAGTCCACTTTTGGGTGCAGCTTGAAGGTGTTGCCTAGCAACCCTGGTCTCTTCTCATCCTCATGGTGCATACATTTAGCAAACTAAGTCTCTGGATATTTTCCATAGATATATGCAAACAAGAACAGCCTTTCTGTAAATTCTTTCTTGTTTGGGGTCTCACTTGGTCTGTAGCATCAATTCATCAAAGATCAACCACTTCTGATGCCATGTTTTGTTCGGTACTGAGGGCCAGTGCAGAACACACCAAGACACCAGCGTGCAGGGTATTCGACTGAACTTTATTGACAAGCCTGCTGGTACAGTACATGAACTCCTGGGGGTGGTTAATGAATGGCACAGGAACAACACCACCAACTACCACCACAAATATCATCACGGCTGTCTCGGATTATCTGGAGAGACAGAGGCAAGCAAGACAGGCAAATTCTGCAGAAGAATTGTGGCAAGTTCTCCAAGATGCTTGAAAGAACCTAAAAGCCAATTTTCTTATAAAACTGCACAACAGTGTACCTAAAAGAATTGATGCAGTTTTAAAGGCAAAGGGTGATCACATCAAATAGTGATTGGATTTAGATTGTTACTGTTTACTGCTCTTTATAGTAATTTTTTTTATATTTAGAAACTTTGCAAGTCATTATTTTTGAAACCATCTTTGCTTTACAGAATTCTTTTTTTACGTGTGCGTGCCTAAGCCTTTTGCACAGTACTGTACTTCCACTTGAGGGAAATTACAGAACATGATCTAGAGATTGGTAAAATAGCTTGTGAGAACAAGAGTAAACCCATGCTTGCTCTGGGTAGAGAGATAAGGTATGAGTGTAAGAACAGATGCCATTACAAGCTTTGTAAACTACGATGGAGGGGAAGGTATAGTTTAGAATAAAGGAAGACGGAGTTGTGTGCTGTTGTCACCAAAATAGGAGAAGAGAATGGAATTCTAACATAAAGCCAGTTAGAATGATGCACAGACAAGAAAGCTATGGGAGTCACAAGAGATTTAATGAAGGTTTTGGGGATATACAATAGGTGTATAAAGAATGGATATCCATATTCCAAGATGTAGCAGTGGGGCTCAGGAGTCAGAATTCGTCAAAGTAGTGGAAGATATGCAAGGTGTCCCAGGTGTAAGTTGATCTACTGAATTCCTCCAGCAGATTGTATGAAGCTTTGGGAGTGTGTGGTTTGTAATGAATTTTGGTTCTTTCATATGCCATGAGATAGAGGAAAATAAGAAGGGTCAGAGATGGGTACTGTGAAATTTCAAGCAAGGTGGAGGTTGACAGCAAAGGTGATGATGGAACACTCAAATCTTATATGAGTAAAATAAGCAATCCGTATTGCCTATCCATAATTGCGATAGAAATGGTTAGTATGAGAACAGCAAATTGAACTGCTGCAGACCTTAAGGTAAAGTTACAGTGAAATGGTTGGGATTTCCAGACAATCATCATTGTACCAGAGAAAAGGATGAGAGTTGTGGCCTAAGAAGAAATGAAAAAGGGTTTTCATGTATCCCACCAACAGACAAGCACTGTATGTGGAGGAAGGGAGAGGTTAATAGTGAAGTTGTTCCATGTGAGAACAAATTTACTCAGGTGAAGAATGGCAGTGGTGAGGTGGAGAACTAGTTGGGTGTCCATTAAACAAAGAGCACTTGAGTATCCTGGTGTAGAATGGTGCTGTAGAGATGTTGGATATCAATGGAGATGGTGAGGTAGTTAGGACCAATCACTGGAAACTGTCAAATAACTGAAGGGTGTCAAAGATGCCCTGACTGGAATTTGGAAGAGTCTGGACATAGGTAGGAAAGTGCTGTCTTTATTGATAGTCAATCCTCTGCCCTGAACTTCACTCTCCCTCAACCAGAATCACATGATGGATGCAACCTGTATAATTCACTATATAAATTCTATAGCAAGTCTTTTTGGCAACATCTTCTAAACCATCAACTCTCTAATCTTGAAGGACAAGAGCAGCAGACATTACCTCTGAATTCTTAACGTGGTGGATCTAACTCCTCAAATTCACTCCCTCCTCACTGCATCTAACAGGAGTACCTTTACCTTAAAGACCACAAAGCAAAAAGCAAAGATCATAGAATCATTGCTTCTACTTGTCTTGTAGATTTCAAACCAACTCCTGATGTGCTTGCTAGCGTTCCCAATTCCCAGGTCACTCCCTATTGCCAGCTCTTGACCCACACTCCTGCTCATCCTGATTATCTAGGCACTTTTAAGAAGTGATGAAAGAATGAGCTCGGTATCCCCATCATTTGTTGACTGAAATTGTTCATTTTCTCAATGAAGGGAAATGGGTCCTTTTGTGTTTACCATCTCTAGGCCTTTCATAATTTTATATCTCAATTAAATGTCTCTATTTCTCCTTGTTCTAAATAAAATAACATTAACTTCCAATGAAGTCATTCGCAAAAACCTGGACACAGGTAATGAAATGAATGGCTACACAGTCTTACAGAAATAGGCTCTTTGGCATAACTTCTCCTCACCGACCAAGAAGCCCATCCAAGCTGTAATAAACACGAGATTCTGCAGATGCTGGAGATCCAGACTAACACACAAAGTGCTGTCGGAACTCAGCTGGTCAGGCAGCATCTATGGAGGTGAATAAGCAGACAATGTTTTGGGTTGAGACACTTCATCGGGACTGGAAAGGAAGTGGGAGGATGCCAGAATAAGAATGGTGGAGAAGGTGCAGGAGTACAAGTTGGCAGGTAATAGGTGAGGGGAAGGGGGTGTGGGTGGATGGGTGGGGAAAGGGTGTAGAAATCAGAAGCTAGGAGGTGAGAGGTAGAAAAGGTAAAAAGGTGAAGAAGAATACATCTGATAGGAGAAGAGAGAGGACCATAGAAGAAGGGGAAGGGCGAAGGGCAGCAGAGAGCTCTGGTGGGCAGGTGAGGAGAAGGGTAGGGGTAAAAGGGAAGCCAGAATGAGGAATGGAAAAGGGGGAGGGGAGAGAAATTACCAGATGTTAGTTCCTCTTGTTTGCATTTGGTCTATATGCCCCTAAATCATTCCTATCCATACACCTGTCCAAGTGAGTGTTGTTATTGTACTTGCCTCAAACATTTCATCTGGCAGCTCACTTTATCCACACACCACACTCCACTGAAGTTACCTTCAGATCCGTTTTTGAATTGATCCCCTGTCACCATAATCTGTGCCCTCTCATTGTTTTCGAAATTAGGGTGCATGGGTCCTTTCGGCCCAATTACCCCACAACACCCAATCGCATAATGTGATCAGATAATCTACTAACCCGTACATTTTTTGGAATGTGGGAGAAACTGGAGCACTGGGAGGAGACCCATGTGGTCAGGGGAAAAATGTACAAACTCCTTACAGTCAGTGGCAGGAATTGAACCTGTGTCTCTGGCACTGAAATAGACTGGTAATGTCTCCTCATATGGTGATGAAACATCTGCAAATGGATTGGCAAGATCGGAGAACAACAACGCAACCACTGTAATAGAGATATACGAACCATAATGTTCCATGTTGGCCCAAGTGATTCCCTTCTCCTTGGAAAACAATTGAGTGCATTCAACCTATCTATGTCTTTCATGATGTTACACACCTCCACAAGGCTCCTCAGTGTCCTACACTCCAAAGAATAAAGTCCTGCTCTGCCCAACCTCCTCCTATGACCCAGGCCAAGAACCAATGGCATTGTTGTAAATCTTTGCACATTTTCCAGTTTATGATATAAAACAGGAACAATATAATCTGTTGTTGCCAGAACAGTATAATCAAAGTTGAACTTAATAGTCTGGGTGCAGTCTCACTGATGCTTTGTAGAATCACAACATGACATCCCAACCCTTTCACTCCATGTCCTGTTTATAATTTCTGTTTGTAATTTTCTGACTTTTTCATTCATTTGGAAACAGCGTGTTACTTGGTAAGGATTATCTGTGTTACAACAGTCTGTAAGGAAATAAATTGAGCATAGAAATGGGCAGTTTTCCTCCCCTGCCCTCCCCGCCGTGTCGATGCTAACAATTTACTGTCTATCCTAATCCCATTTCCCAGCAATTTCTCCAGAACCAACTATAACTCCTCTAGATATTTAAGCATTGTGACAGTATGCCTCCATCACCCACCCACTTAGACGCTATCTAACTTGAGGGAATTTAACCACAAGACCACGAGACATTGGTGCAGAATTAGGCCATTCAGCCCATCAAGCCTCTCCAGTTTTCCATCCTGGATGATTTACTATCCCTCAAAACCCCAATCTCCTGCCTTCTCTCCAAAACTTTCAACGCCATTCCTAGTCAAGATCCTGTCAGCCTCTGCTTTAAGTATACCCAATGACTTGGCCAGCACAGCCATCTGTGGCAGTGATTTCCACAAATTCACCACCCTCTGGCTAAAGAAATTCCTCCTCATCTCTGTTCTAAAGGGTCATCCTTCAATTCTGAGCCTGTGCCCTCTGGTCTTAGACTCCATCACTAATGGAAACATCCTCTCCATGTCCACTGCATTTAGCCTTTCAAACTTTGACAGGTTTCAATAATTTAGGCTTGTAGCCCCAACTACAGAACCATCCTCTGCTGTCTTTTGGCAGGTTGGTATGGCCAATAATACAAAGGGATTTTTAAAATTTTTTGCTGTCAGCTCTGTTATCAGCAACTGCAGACCTTCTAAATGGAGTTTATAATTATACTGCAGCACTGAAGCATTCTGTTTTGCCTGACTGATTTGTGCCGTCGCTTGTTGCCTTTGTGAGTCTCCTCCCACCTTCCTTTGTTTCACCCTGTAATCATATTCTTCCAATCCTCTGCCCGGGTTTGCACAGAGTATATAACATTGCAGCGGACTATTAAGGCCAGCAATCCATTCCACTATTTATACTCCACATGAATCTCCTCGGATCTTTCCTCCTCTAAATCTATCAATATAACCTTCTCCCACATGCACTTGACAAATACAAGAGGATTTGCAGATGCTGGAGATGTAGAGTAACACACACAATATGTTGGAGGAAACCAGCAGTTCAGGCAGCATCTGTGGTTTCAGGCAGACACCTGTCATGTCCTGATGAAGGGTCTTCACCTGAAAATCAGCTCTTTAATCCTTTCTGTAAATGCTGCCCGACCTGCTGAACTCCTCCAGCATCTTGTGCGGTTACCATGCATATACTTGTCCTGCCTCCCTTGAAGTGTATCGCATTATTCTCTGCAAGCACTCCCTGTAGTAACAAGTTCCACATTCTTCTCATGCTTTAAGTGAAGACCGAAGCTTCCTCTGACTTCCTTGCTGGATTCCTTAGTGGTTCACCTGACATTGTTGTCAGTGTCTGAGATCAGGACTAGGAGATGTAAAGGAGCGACATGGATTGGTTGGTTGAGAGCTGTTGCAACAACAACCTTGCACTCGTCAGTAAGACCAGGGAAATGATTCTGGAGAACACACAGCAGTTCCCTTTGAGAGGCTGGTAGTGGAAAGGGTGAGCAGCTTCAAGTTCATGGATGTCAATATCTCAGAGGATCTGTTCTGGACCTGATATATTGATGGAATCAGGAAGAAGGCATGTTATATTTCAATAGGAGTTTGAGGAGATTTGGTATTTAACCAAAGACGCTAGCAAATTCCTACAGGTGTACCATGGAAACCATTCTAACTGCCTGCATCACTCTAGTATGGAAGCACCAATGCATAGGAGTGGAAAAACCTGCAGAAGTTAGTAAACTCAGCCAGCATCACCAAGGACTCTAGCCCCCACATTATTGAGGACATATTCAAAAAGTAATGCCTCAAGAAGGCATCATCCTTCATTAAGGATCCTCACCATACAGGACAGGCCCTCTTTGTATTACCTCCATGAGGAAAATAGACCCTCTTTGTATTATCACCATGAGGAAAATAGGCCCTCTTTGTATTACCTCCATGAGGAAAATAGGCCCTCTTTGTATTGCCACCATGAGGAAAATAGTTCCTCTTTGTATTACCGCCATGAGGAAAATAGGCCCTCTTTGTATTACCGCCATGAGGAAAATAGTTCCTCTTTGTATTACCACCATGAGGAGGACATGCCCTCTTCATATAACTATCAGAACCTGAAAACCCACACTCAACATTTTAGGAACAGATCTTTCCCTCTGATATCTGATTTCTGAATGGTCCATGAACTCTTGTTCACTATTTTATTGGGGGGAGGGCTGTAAATCTGTGTTGAAAACCATCAACTGGTAGTTACAATCTGGTGGACTGTGAAGTTAAATTTTCCATTGCATTTGCTTATGAAGTTGTACTAAAGTAAGCAAAGTTTTGGAGTAGCCAAGTAGAACATGAATTGTACCACGATGCATGAAAGTGAAAACAAAAGAAAAAAAACCCTGCAGATCACTGGAAATCTGAAGTAAAAACAGAAGTTGCTGGAAGCACTCAGCAGGTCAGATAATGTACCGGGGAATAGTGAAGGGAACAACTAGTTTGGAATGCAGAATGCTATAAGAATGAACTTCTTTTGGGTGATGGAATTATTTTGAAAGAGGCTGAAATTATGGAAGATGTGCTATTGAATGCAGTGGCTCATGGGGTGGAAGTGAGGACCAAGGAAGTCTATCCTTGCTCTGGTCAAGAGCAGAAAACGGTAAGGGCAGAAGTGTGAGAAATAGATGAGCTCAAGGTCTGTTTCAATTGCGTTAGAATAAAAGCCACGGTTAAGAGGAAAAAGGTGACATAATGGTTCAATCTTTGTAGAAATCCTCACCTCAGAGCAGATACGAGAGAGATAGAGGAACTGGGGAAGTGGAACAGAGTCCTTACACAAAACAGCATGGGAGCTATGGGAGTCAGTGGGCTTGTAACGAATATTGATGGCTAACTACTTACTGAGGTGATGAAATGACAGTCCAGGAAGACAAGGGCAGTATTGGAAATGTTTGATGTGAAGCTGGGGGCAGGGTGGAAAATGGCAATGATGTAATACATTTCTCAAGTTCTTTATGAGTGCAGAAATCAGTTCGGCATGCACCAGAACTAGGGTTGAAGGAGGGGTTGAACTGAGGCTGAAACAAGGCCTGTATTTCTGAGGGAGATTCCCAAAGACACGATGAGCATTTGACAAAGCCTGAGGAGAAAATCATCTCGAATGAGGAATCTGAATAAGGGACTTCAGATCCTGCAGATGCTGAAATTTGGAGCAAAATCAAACTGCTGTCAGAATCTGCAATGGATGTAACATGCAAATGCATTCCTCCATTTTTAAAAAAAAATTATTTAGAGATAGCATCTTCCAGCTCAACCTCCTGCATAACCCAATTACACCCATGCGACCAATTAACCTGCTAACCCACACGTCATTGGAATGTGGGACAAACCAGAGCCCATGGAGGAAGCCCACTTATCCAGGGGGAGAACATACAAACTCTTTACAGAGAGCAATAGGAACTGATCAGGAATGGTGTTATGCTAACCGTGCCACCCCAAATATCTAAAGCTGAGTGTTGTAGAACTTTTGTTTGATGTTTCCACAAATCATTCATTGCTTCCGATGAATGCTCTGCAAACAATTAAAACACACCATTAGCATGGTTAAAAAGAACCTCTGAGGAAATCAAAAGAGTGTTTTAGTGTCCCCAAAAGCTAAATAATAAGAAATCGGTACAGATAACGGGCAACACACACAAAATGCTGGAGAAACTCAGCGGCGTGCATGGAAATAAGCAAATAGTCAGAGGGCCAAATGGCCTAATTGTGCTCTTGTGTCTTATGGTATTAAGGAACTGCAGACTCCTCCGCAGATGGGAGAGCAAGTGGCAGATAGGCTGGCAACTGAGGAGATTATGATGTGGTGCACTCCCTCTGCCTCTGAGGCAGGGCTTCTGGTGCATTGGTTCAAGGCTCTCAATGCCATTTTAAATGCTCCACTTCCAATCTGAATGATCATGGCTCTGTGATTCTCAAAGTTCAGTGAGAAAATTTAAATTTCTTCAAGGAAGCTTTGAGAATGCCTTCAGGTTCCTGTCTCTGTCCAGCTGGTAGTCATGGAATACCTGAAGCAGCATCGATATCAACTTGTGCTGATAATCAATAATGAGTTTGTTCGCTAGCCAACCTCCATTGTTCTTCAGGTTGTGGTGATGTCAAACCCCCTTCTTAATCCTTTGTGAATTCTGTATCTAACATACCTTCACAGTGGCATGGGAACATTGCAGTTAACGTAACGAGGTTACAGCACCAATGACCTGGGTTCAATTCCATTACTCTCTATAACAAGTTTGTACCTTCTTCCCGTGACCATGTGGGTTTTCTCCAAGTGCTCCAGTTTCCTTCTAACTTCCAAAGGTGTATGAGTTTGTAGTGTGGGATGGTCACATGGGGGCAGTTGGGCATTGGGGGCTCATTGGATTGGAAGGGCCTGTACCATTTTTCTCTGAATAAATAAAATAAAAGAGAAAATGCTCATTTTGTACATTTAAGCTAATGAAAACAGCTTTTCATGATGTCATCTGTTAATTTTTAAATTCTTATGTTGTAATATATTTTTACTCAATCAGTTTGAATAAATGAAACCATTTGTTCAAATGCAGATTCAGATTCACTTATCACACGTAGATCAAAACACAATGAAATGAATCCTATGCGTCAGCAGCCATCGCACCCAAGGACGTGCTGGTGGTAGCCTGCAAGTGTCACCATACATTCTAGCGCCAACAAAGCATGCCTACAATGTTCAGCAGAGCGACACAGGCAACGGCAACAATAACAGCAAAACAAGTCACTTTCCCAGTCTCCCACCTACTCACTTCCTCACATATTCAGAAAGGTCTCCAACCTCGGGGCAGGCCACCCTGGGCCTTCAGTCCTTGATCCTAGACTTTCAATTTCTTAGACTTGCAGATGTCAGACCTCCAACCTCCAGCCCTGGCCCAGACTCGCAGGGTGTCTACCTCCAGACTTTGACTTCGGTTTTTGACCTTTCATGCCTTTTACCTCAGGATGCACCAAGCTCTGGACTTCAATCTTTGGCTTTGCCCTCTGGACTTAGCTGACCTCTGGCTCTTGATCTCAGAACTCACCAATCACAGGATTTGATCTTCAAATGAAATAGTCAGGTTGCTTAGTAGGTTGCTGATGGATTACATGTGGTTAATGCATGTTAGTGGAGAAGAACTGAGACAATGACAAAAACCTGAAGGTGAAGGATGGAGATAGCAGACTTCCTTACAGGAAGGCCCTTCCTGACCTTAAGAGATGTTCGAGCTTCAATTAAGATTTTGCCTGGAAAGAGATCATGCTAGGAAAATATTTATGACTTAATTGCCCCTATAACTCAAATATTCCCAGCTGCATTGCTAACAACATCCTTCACAAAGCAGAATATTGTTGCTATGTTTCTTTGTTCTAGCAAAGTTGTGTGTATGTTTCTGTGATTTTACTGAAGCAGCAACATGTGGAAACGTTCACGTTAGGCAAGTTTTGCCATGAACCTGAGTATCAAATATAATCTTTATACTATCAGTTTAAAGAGGCTCGAACTATGTCTGTTTCTACATGAGGAATATTGGTGTCAATGACCAACACAGTCCTAGGATGTGCTGGGGGTAGCCTGCAAGTGCTTCACACTTCAGGTACCAAAACCGACTCAAACATCTCAAGTCTACAGAGTTTTATTATTACTGGTTGTGGCCCAGATTCCATTGATCTATTTCAAGCATCTTTAATCCATCTTTTACAATCCAATTTTTCAATGGACAACATTTAGCTTTTGAAGTTGTTGTGGCAGTTTTAGGATTTCAGATTGAAACACTTTGTTTCTTTTTGAACAACAGTGCTGTCTAAGATCAGCTCCTAATGGCACTCAGTTCAATCGAAGTTTGCACTCTCTCCACACAATGTGCATGAAGCGAGCCTATAGAGATGAGATGGCTGCTGGTTTTGCTGGCTGCTCGCCATGTAGAACCTACTCTTTCCTTGGCATTACAGGGGTTGCAAAATAAGAGCCATCAGGACCGTCACAGAGGCTGCTGAGCGAGCCTCCAGATGGCGATGGATCAAGAGGTGTGACTTGTGGACCTGAACAGCTCTGGATGGGTTACCTGGGCCTGAGTGCCTGACATTGAAAGGTCCAAAACACTCGAGGACCCCAGGTTACATCACTGATGATGTGTCTCAGTGCATCTCGGCATCATGTGCCATCAAATTCACACATCCAGAAATCTCATGTTTCCTTCTAAAAACGAGCCTGCTGGCATGGCCAGAAATCATCTCCCCCACCCCTCTCTCCAAAGGCTAAGTAACATATAGGTATATCAGTGCTGATTCTATCAGTATTCTTTACTAGAAAGAGCATGTGTGTGGACTGTAGTCCATTAGTATTTGAGATTAGTTTTATTGATCACATGAACATCAAAATATACAGTGAAATGTGCATTTCTGAGTCAACAAACAAAGCAGACAAGGACATACTGGGGGCAGCAGGCAAATATCACCATGCTTCTAGTGCCAACATAGCACGTCCACAGCTTACTAGCCCTAACTCACCTGTATGCCTTTGGAATGTGGGAGGAAACCCACATCGTCATGGAGAGAACATACAAACTCCTTACAGACAGTGGCAGGAATTGAGCTCCCCATCGCTGGCATTGTGAAATGTCACACTAGCTGAGGATGAGGATTGAGATGACCTTCTTTGATCAACTTATCGGAAGGTCCTCTTTTCGAGATTGACACATGGGGAGTGGACAGAAAACCTGTTGATACCTTCAAACCTGTACACTGATTATCAATGCCTTTTAAATAAGGTGCTGCTGTTTTATTTCAGTATTAGTTATTTCTCCTGCACGTAAGTATTTTTTGCCGGATGTGAACTCAAAGAAAGTTTTACTGCCTTTCCTTTTAGTCATACATAAACTTGTGAAATTAAGAACTTAAACTTATATATGTCACGATAATTGAATTTATGTGTTGTATTCAAACTGCGCCTGGGTGTTAACTATAGCAGCCAATGTTGTTATTTGTAGCTGTGTTAACTTAGCAAACAGAATCATTAATCTTCATTAACTTTATGAGGAAATATGAATTGAATATACCTTTCACATGTTACTTAACTTTAATCAAAATTTTATTTTCAGCAAAAAATTTTTATTTGTGATATTCTGATTTCCAGAATGACTGCCAATTTAAAATAGGTTGGGATTGATATGAAAGATGCAAACTTGTGAACATGTGGAGCAAAGTTCTGTTCCATTCCCTTGCCAGCCAAGTTCATTATTTCCTCTAGTGATCTCCATACTTTGTTCATCTGGGGAAAGTCCTGCATCATTCTCCACCAGAATAACATTCATCCCCCACCTCCATCACTCCCGACGTAGCTGAAAGTTAATTAGCAGATTATCACGAAGTGTATCCCTCCTCATAACTGGGACTATGGGAGATGGTCATCAAACATCTCAATGAAACAGGAGATTCTACAGACGCTGGAAATCCAGAGCCACATACACACACAAAATGCTGGAGGAACTCAGCAGGTCAGGAAGCATCTATGGAAATGAATCAACTGTCAATGTTTTGGGTTGAGACCCTTCATCAGGAAGGAGGAAGAAGCCAGAATAAGAAGAACCTACTAACCCATACGTCTTTGGAATGTGGGAGGAAACTGGAGCACCTGGAGGAAATCGAAGTGGTCACGGGGAGAATGTACAATATCCTTACAGACAACAGTGGGAATTGATTCCAGATCACTGGCATGTACAGTGTTACGCTAACAGCCATGTTACTGTGCCATCTGAACTTTTCTCTGATTGCATCTCAGCCTCTGTTATTCCAGAAAAGAATCTGAAGTTTGACTGAGCTTTCCTTAAAACTAATACTCTCTGCTCCAGGCACCATCCTGGCCACCCTCTTCGATAGCCACTCCAAAGCTTCCACATTTTTCCTGTAATGTGGTGACTAGAACTGCAGACTAGTTTTCCAAATGTGGCGTAACTAATGTCTTATGCATCTGCAACATGACTTCTCAACTTTTATTATCAATGCCCTGAATAGTAAGGACATGCATGCAATATCTCTTGACTCCTTTTGTCTCCTGTCCTCTTGTGTTGCCATTTGTAGGGGACTATGAACCTCATCCTAAGATCCCTCACTCAATTCTCCTGTGGGATCGACCATAACTCTATACTTTCCTCTTGCATTTGACTTCTCAAAATACAATACCTCTAACTTATTCAGATTAAACTCCATCTGCCACTTATCCACCCAAATTTCTAACCAATCTAATATGTGCTGTCATTCTTGAAAACCCTCTCCACAGCTCCATGAATTCTCATGTCATCTGTAAGTTTACCTACATTTTCATCCAGATTATTAATCACTAACAGAAAAGGTCTCAGCACTGATCTTAGCACTGGTCGCCAATGTCCAGTCAGAGAACTCTCCTCCTGCCTCTGTGTCAAAGCAGACCTTGTTTCCAACTACCAACTCACTATTGATTCCAAGTAACTTAATCTTCTGGACCAGCCTACAATGGGAGGCATCAACAAATGTTTTGCTAAAGACCATATACAAATTTCTCTGCCCTATTCTCATCAATCATTTTTATCATTTCTTCATATAAGCTAAATCATATTTCTGAGACAGGCTTTTCCCACACAATACCATGCTGATTTTCCTGATAGGTTTATGCTTTCCGAATGTAGGTATCTGCTAATCTTAAGAATCTTCTCCAATAATGCCTCAACCACTGACAGACCTACAATTTCCAGATTTGTCCTTGTTTCCATTCTTAAGCAAAGGGAAAATATTGGCTAATATCCAATATTTCTTCTGAGACCTCTCCTATGTCTAAAGAGAATACTAGGGCTTTTCTTCTAGTAGGAAGGAATATAAGAGGCAACTTGATAATGGGGTATGAGATGAAAAGAGGCATAGACAGAGTGAACAGTTAGCACCCTTTTCCCAGGGTGGCACTGACAAATGCAAGAGGTCATAATTTTAAGGTGATTGGAGGAGAGTATAGGGGGATGTCAGGGGTAGATATTTTACACAGAGAGTGGAACACCTTACCAGAGATGGTGGTAGAGACCGATACATTAGGGATATTTAAGACAGTCTTAGGCACATGGGTGAAAGGAAAATGAAGGAGTATAAACAGAAGAGATTCTGAAAATCCAGAGCAACAAACACTAAATGCTGGAGGGTCAGGAAGCATGTATGAAAATAAATATTCAATGTTTTGGGATGAGACTTCTTCACAACTGGAAAGGAAGAGGGGAAGATGCTAGAATGAAGATCTAACGGGAGGGGAAGGAGGACAACTTAGAAGATGAAAGGTGAAGCCAGGTGGGCGGGAAAAGTAAAGTGCTGGAGAAGAAGGACTCTCATAGGAGAAGAGAGTGGACCATCGGAGAAAGAAGAAGGAGGGGCAAGTGAGGAGAAGGGGTAAGAGGACGAGTGAAGAATAGAAGAGGAGGGAAGGGAAGGGGGAAAGCTTAAAAGAAAAGAAAAAAATGCTGGAGGGATAAATTGATGTTCATGCCATCAGGTTGAGGCTACAGAGTGAATATGAGGAGTTCCTCCTTCACCCTGGGAGTGGCTTAATCATGGCAAAAGTGGAGGCCATGGACCGACATATTGGGACAGGAATGGGGATAGGATTTAAAATGGTTGCCCACCAGGATATTCTGCTTTTGGCGGATGGAGCAGATGTGCTCGACAAAGCAGACCCCTATTGTGTCGGGTCTCACCAATGTCGAGGAGGGGCCATCAGGAACACTGGATACAATAGACAACCCCAACAAGATTCACAAGTGAAGTGTTGCCTCACCTGGAAGGATTGCTTGGAGCCCTGGATGGAGATGAATGGGCAGGTGTAGTATTCCTGTTGATTGCAGGGATACGTGCCAGGAGGGAGATTAGTGGGGAGGGATGAATGGACAAGGGAATCACGGGGGAGCAATCTCTACCGAAAGTGGAGAGGGGTGGGGGTTGGTGGAAGTAAAGCTGTGTTTGGTGGTAGAATCCCATTGAAGATGGCGGAGGGTGCAGTAATTGATGTATTGGATGTGGAGGCTCATGGAGTGATAGGTGAGAACAAGGGGAACTCTAACCCTGTTCAGGCAGTAAGAAGATGGGCTGAACACAGATGTCTGGGAAGTGGAGGAGAATTGAGTGGGAGCAGCATCAACAGTGGAGAAAGGGAAATCCCATTCATTGAAGGAGGAGGACATTTCTGATAGGAAAGCCTCACCCTGGAAACAGATGTGGCAGAGACAAAAGAACTGAGAAAAGGAATAGCGTTTTTACAGAGGACAGGGTGGGGAAATGTATAGTCAAGGTAGCTGTGGGAATCTGTAGGTTTATAAAAAAAAATGGTGGTAGACAGTTTGTCTCCAGAGATGGAGGTAGAAAAATAGGAAAGGAGAGGAAGGTATCAGAAATGGATCGAGTGGATTGAAGGGCAGGGTAGAAGTTGGAGGCAGAGCTGATGAAACTGAAAAGCTCAACATAGTTGCATGAAGCAGCACCAATGCAGTCAAAGCCATACGACATGGGAGCAGAATTAGGTCATTTAGCCCATCAAGTCTGCTCTGCCATTCCATCATGGCTGATTTATCATCCCTCTCAACCCCAGTCTCCTGTGTGGGATGGAAGGGTTAGATTGATCTTGGAGCAGGTTAAAGGAATAGCACAACATTGTGGCTGAAGGACCTGGACTGTTCAACGATACAAAGGTTCTCGTCAATCCACAGTAATCTCCTCCTTTGCTTCCCTCAAAATCGTCAGATTGATTCCATGAGGACCTGGGGACATTTTCACTTTAATTGTTTTAAAGAGACTCAACACTCTCCCCTTCTTAATGTTGACATGCCTTAAAACATTGACCTTTCCCTTCTTGATCTCACCGATATCCCTGTCCTTACTTCAATTACAACAGATCTACTGTATATAAATTGGCTTTAATATGTCATTTCCAATTATGATGGCATATGTAGTACTCAAACCCATCACAAATAAATGTTAGTTGTTTTTGATGAAGCCAGCACTAACATTTTGCAGATCCTGTGTGCCTTGGAGCCTGCGTTGAAGAGCATAAGTAATCTGAGAGGGAGGTTCTATCCAGAACTTGAGCCTACTCACCTATCCACTGAGGGCACAGCATAGCATCATCCCGATTCTGTCAGATCCCTTTGCGCTTTCATTCTCTTCAAATTCCATCATTAAAAGCCTTGAATGTACTCTGTAGCAGAGAAGCAACCCTTCTGCATTAGAGAGTTCTAAGGATTTGTGGCACAATGTGTCAGGAATCATAAAGAAACTGCAGAAGGAAAGCTGAAACAAGGCAAAAAACACTGGAAAAACATTGCACAGCAGGCCCCTTCTATTAGTGATTCAGATCTGTGATCCTTCGTCAGACAGTTCTGACAAAGATTTCACTCCTGTAACATTAACTGTTTCTCTTCCCACAGATGCTGCCTGACCTGCTGAGTTTTTCCAGCACTTTTTGCTTTTGTTACAGTGTGAAGGAATTTCTCTTCATCCATCGCAGTTCTGAATGGCCAAGTCACTGTCCTGGATACCTTCTGCACAACTCTCCAGCCATAGGAAATAACCTCTCTGAGTCCATCCTCTCCACCTTTCAAAGAAATGTTTCTTAGTTTATGCTGAAGACCTTCAAATTGATATCATATTGGTTTAAACTGATCACCAGATGGGGAAAAATCCAAATAATGAGGGAGAAAGCCAGTCCTTAGATTGAGAGGTTCTCTTCCCAGTTTGGGGATGAATGACACCAAATTAATCATGCAACCTGAAACTTGTCTTAGACCAAAGCATAACTTGGGGCTGTTGTATCAGTAGCATATATTTCCCACTGCTTATAGAGTCATAAAGTCATAGAAAAGTACAGCACAAAAACAGGCCCTTCAGCCCATCTAGTCCATGCTGATTTTTAAAATTTGGGCTTTAACTGGAATCCCAGCCTTCATTTTGTCCTCTTAAACCATTGTACAGTTATTTTTTTCAGTTCCGCAATATGTCTTAGTGAGATAGGAACTCAGAATCTTCAGGTAAATTCTTTGAGTACCACAATTTTGGCACAAGCTCACCTAGTGGCAAATAGATTGGTTTAATACTGCATTGCCTTCTGTTTCAATAGAAGCATCTGTCCAATTAATTAAAATGGGATACCTCTCCCTCTTTGAAATAATTGTCTTGCAGAAGTGTTAAATGTTTATTTGCCAACATTGCAAACTGAAATTCCTTAGTCTGTGGTTTTTCAAGTGTTGCTGACAAGGTGCAATCAATAGCTGTCACCACACAGATAAAACCTTCAGTATTTTCACATTGAAAAAGATCTTGATCCCATGTTTAGATTATTGCAGTCTTGTGGTATGAAGTTGGATGGCGATTTGTGTGAAATCCTGGTAATGAGTATAGACACACTGAAAGGGAAGAAAATCTCATCCTTTCCCCCTGTTTCTTGTGTAGAAATAAATTTCTTTTTGCCCACAGCATTTGTTAGCACTAAAATATATCCTCAAGAGATTCTGCAATTGATGGAAATCCAGAGCAACACTCACGAAATGCTGGAGGAACTCAACAGGTCAGACAACATCTATGAAAATGAATAAACAGGCAATGCTTTGTCCGAGATCCCTCATCAAGACAAAAAAGAAAAGGGAAGAAGGCAGAATAAGAAGTTAAAATATATTAATGTTTTACTGAGGGCACAGCCTCGGAAAAGAAGGGCATCCCAATAGGACAGAGGTGTTGAGGAATTTGTTGTTCAGCCAGAGGGTGGTGAATCTGTGGAATTCATTGCCACAGCTGGCTGTGGAACCCAAGTCATTGGATATATTTAAAATGGAGGTTGATAGGTTCTTGATCAGTCACAGGTTAAGGGGGGAAGGCAAAGGAATGGGGTAGAGAGGGACAATAAATCACCCATTACTGAATGATGGAGCTGAATGGCCTAATTCTGCTCTGATGTCTTAAGGCCTTGTGGTTTTTGACAGGGGCATCACTATTTTCTGAATGGGCTTGTCCTCAAGTTCACTTTGAGCGATGGAGTTCTCTTGCATGGAAGGTCTTGTCATAGCACAGGTCCTCACCACTAAAGTTCTGGTTAGAAAGAAACATAGAAAACCTACAGCCCAATACAGGCCATTTGGCCCACAAAGCTGTGCTGAATATGTCCTTACCTTAGAAATTGCCTAGGGTTACCCATAGTCCTCTATTTTTCTGAGCTGCACGTACCTGTCCAGGAGTTTCTTTTGTTATGTACCCCGTAACGGGTTAAAGAACCAGCAGAAATGGAACACACCTGGAGTCTATTTGGCTGTTAACTAACATTACTTTATTAGTAACTACACAATAGAGTAATATAAAAACCAGATAAGTCAAGCAAGTTAGCAGAGTTTATGTATATATAGGTGTGTAAATACAAAACCCAAACTTCTTCAAGCTTAGGTGGGTAATTGATACAGTCTTACGATGGCAGATGAGAAAAGTTCAGTTCAGATGCACAGGTTAATTAATGCGAGATATTTGTAATCCAAACGCGAATGTTGTGAGAAGGCAATTAAGTCGATATTCCACAGATTCCACGACAGCAATACAAAATAACAATAGTAGTAGGTTTTATCTCCGAAGTTGTTCCACTCCCCACACGAAATATCACCGACAGTGATCTTCAATGAATATCCTTTCAACACAAGTGGTACCACACCTGAATTCAACTATGGGACATCTCAAAGTGATGGCCACAGGATACTCCAACAGAATCCACGTATGGATTGTCACCAACAGTAGCTTATCACAAAGGGGACCCTCTTCAAGGGAACCACCACCCAGGCAAGAGTCAACACACCGGTGATTCCACAAGGTTACCCCAAACACACAACGTGATAGCCACTTATCCAATTCCATGACATACGAAATAACTCCAGCAGTGATTTGCCACAGGGGTGCCTTTCTTCAGTGAACTACCACACCCAGACAAAGGGTAAACACACATGTGGTATTCACAAAGGTTTTCCCCTCACCAGAGAACCCACTCCTGTGGATTAACTAAGTGACAATCACACTTTTCTAGTCAAATGGAAACACTCACCCTCACAGGCTACTTAGAGAGAGAGTCCGAACAGTGATCTCTTTGTCACTATGTTTCTTCTGTTTCAAACCTATCTCTCCTCTCTTCTCTTCCTGCAAACTTGTTCTCGTTGCAGAAAACTTGTGAGAGTCATTTATCAACACTCAGGATCGGTCTCAACTCCCCCCTTTTGGGCTACTGAAAGTTTAAACCGGCGACCGACTCACTGGTGTCTTCCATTGACCAAATCCATCTCGACTCTAACTGTGTGTGTCTGTGTGTCCTTGTATATTCAAAACAAGCTGCAGAGAAACCATAACATCAATTGCCAATCAAATAACTCCATCTCTCTCTCCATCTCTCTCTATCTCTCTCTATCTCTCTCTATCTCTCTCTCTCTCATCTCTCTACCTTTCTCTCTCTCTTTTTAAAAGGGCACAGTCCATAATGAATAACTCAGTATATCGTCACACTTTAAAGACCTTATTGTATCTGCCCCTGCCACTGTCGTCGGCAGCCCATTCCATGCACTCACCACTCTCTGCGTAAAAAATACTTACCCTTGACACCTCTTAGTCAGGGGTTGCCTTAGTCTTGTAAAGTTAGATGAGGGAACTCAAATTAATTAGTCAAGAATTTAGTCTGAAGATCAGGAAGAATGTGAGTGGCTGTCTAGTGACGGCACTGACAGCGAAATTGCACAGCAATTTGCTGTGACTTGCGACACACACAAAATGCAGGAGGGCCTGAGCAGGTTAAGCAGCAAGTATAAAAGGGAATAAGCAGTTAACATTTTGGGCCCGGGCCCTGACCCTGACCTGCTGTGTTCATCCAGCATGTTGTGTGTGTTGCTCTGGATTTCCAGCATCTGCAAAATCTCTTTTTTTGATTTGCTATGATCTGCAGTACTATTTTCAAAAAAAAAAAGGTGTCTGAAGGTAATGAGTTCAAGGATGATTTTTCGTTGGTTATTGAAGTTAAATACCTGTAAAGAAGAAATCTGCAGGGAAAAAGGCAACATTGAATCAATTGGATAGGCCATTTAATCGTCCCATTAAAGATGCAAGAATGTCTTCTAAGTACACAGTCAAAGATTATTTTATTAATGTTCACTTCATTCACATTCAGATTTATTTATCACATTTACATCAAAGCAATCAATACACCAATTGTTCTGGGGGCAGCCTGCAAATTCTGGTGCCAACATACCCACAATATAGCATGCCCACGATGTTCATCAGAACAACACAAGCAACAACCACGACAAAACGTGCAAAATGCTGGAGCAGCTCGGCCGGTCAGGAGGCATCTATGAGAATGAATAGTCAACGTTTCGGGCCAAGACCCATTTTCAGGACTGGAAAGGAAGTGGGGAGAAGCCAGGATAAAAAAGTGGGCGTAGGAGATGGAGGACTAGCTAGAAGGTGATAAGTGAAGCCAGGTGGGAGGGAGTGGTAAAGGTCTGGAGAAGAAGGAATCTGAAAGGAGAGGAGAGTGGAGTAACAACAGAACAACACCAGACAATAAAAGCAAACCAAGCCCATTTGCCACCCACTCACCCTTTCATATACACAGGCCTCTCTGCTGATAGAGATTTGAGTACACCTGGTGTAAAATGGGAGAGGAATGATTTCAGAGAGTTAAGAATATAAATGGTGACAAAGGCTGTCTGGAAATATATTTATTTAAACTGAAATGCCTTTATATTGTTATATTCACAGTGTTATCCTCTTGTAATACCAAGTAGACTTATATTTGGTATGCTTGCACAGAGCTAATTCTTCCAATCAACAGCTGCTTTGTTATTAACATTTATTATAACGCTGCTTGATCTGGTCATGCTGTATATGCTTGTTTATTTTTGTTCATGGATTTGCTACCAGCACGTGGATTTTAATTAGCACCTAGCATTGTGTTTTATTTCAATACTGTCTTCGGTGAAGATTATTATCGAAGGCTTATTATTGAAGGTGAAACATGCTTCGATGCTGAAGCATTTTTCATACCATGTTTGGTTACAGCATAACTGAAAGGCTTTTATTTCTAATTCTGTTTATTTTTCAATTAATTAAAAATGCCGTTTGTGGCAGTTTTAATGTACTATCATTTGGGCAAGTGATTTGCGATCCCTGAAACCACCAAGGGAAATGAGCAGTTTCATTTTACTGTTGCTGAAATTTGTAGGACAAAATTGACATCTCATTTTCCATCTGGGTAGCCTCCAACTTGACATCATGAAATATCGATTTGTCTACTTCCGGACATTTCTGCCCCTCCATCTTCACTCCTTTTCCATTCTCCTCTCTGGCTCCCCTCTTACCACTTCTCTTTCCATCAACTCCCTCTGGTCTAGTCCTCCTTCCCTTTCTCCCATGGTCCACCTTCCTCTCCTATCAAATTTCTTCTTCTTCAACCCTTTACCTTTTCCACCAATCAACTCCCAGTTTCTCACTTTATCCCTCCCTTCCCCCATTAACCCACCTTTCCTCCTCACCTAGACATCCAGGTGATAAATGCTTCAATGCATGGTAAGTGTAGCATTCTTATTGGGACAAGTTGCATTTAAAATCACTTGACCTAGCTATAAGTGATACAAGGTTGTATGTGCTCATTAATAGCTTTAGCATTTTAATGTTGCATGTTTTGTTTTCTTTAAATGCCAATGATTTGCATTTATTAGCATTGCTGCCAACTACTTAACTAACCACTGTTATTATTTGCTTTCTGTTCTTTTGCTAACAAAGTTGTGTTGTCCAAGGCATATCTGCAAGGTAGAAAATTATGTTTCATTCTAGATCTGACTGAACACTGCTGTGTGCAATTATTTGTGCCACTTGCTCAAACTGGTTAATGCTTTTGTTTTCATTTTTATTTCTTCCAGTCCAACCTTAGCTCATTCATCAGTCAAAGATAATTAAACAACATTAAGAGATAGATTTCTACAAATTTTGCCCAATGAATAGACCATTCCAATTCCTCTTGTCCACTCAAACTGCCAGAAGTCTGCAAATAACAGGGCTACTAATCCTATACAGGTTCTGCAAAGGTCTGAATGGCAAGATATTGTTGTAACCATTTTTAAAAAAAGTTTTATTAACATACAGCACAAAATAGGCCCTTTTGGGAATTTGAGCTAAGCCACCCAGAAATCCCCCGATTTAATCCCAGCCATAGGACCACTTACAATGACTAATTAACCTACTAATGGCTTTGGACTGTGGGAGGAAACCAGAGCACCTGGAGAAAACTCAGAAGTGAGAACACACAAAGTCCTTACACTCAAACATCAGGAATTGAACCCATGCTGCCTGTACTGTAAAGCATTGCGCTACCCTCTACACAACCGTGCCATTCCCACAAAACCACTATGGAACATTGGAGTTAATGCCCAGCTTGAATGAACATGTATCCTAATCACACAAAAAAAAACAGGTTGTTTGTTTCCACCTCTGTTTCGCTTGAATATAGTTGCACAGCGGTCAGAGCGGGTGTTCGCAACCTGAGGCCTACGGACCCATTGCTGAATGGTATTGGTCCATGGCATAAATAAAGGTTGGGAACCCCTCGGTTAATGTAAAGCTATTACGGAGTCATCAATCTGGGTTCAGTTCCAGCCGCTGTCTGTAAGGAGTTTGTAACGTCCTCTCCATGACTGCCTGGGTTTCCTGCAGGTGCTCTGGTTTCCTCCTACATTCCAAAGATGTACATTATGTGTTCCATAAGACCATAAGGTATAGGAGCAGAATTAGGCTATTTTGCCCATCAATTCTGCTCCACCATTTCATCATGGCTGATCCAATTTCCCTCTCACCCCAAATCTCCTGCCTTCTCCCCATATCCCTTCATGCCCTGACCAATCAAGATTCCATCAGCCTCTGCTTTAAATATACATAAAGACTTGGCCTTCACAGCTGCCCGTGGCAAAGAATTCCACAATTTCACCTCTCCCTGGCTAAAGAAATTCCTCCTTATCTCCATTCTAAAAGGACACCCCTCTATTCCAAGGCTGAGTCCTCTGGTATTATACTCCCCCACCATACAAAACATCCTCTCTACATCCACTCTATCAAAGCCTTTCACCATTTGATAGATTTCAATGAGGTCACCCCCCATTTTTCTGAATTCTAGTGAATACAGGCCCAGAGCGTGGAAACCATAGAAAGGGTGCAGAGGAGATTTACAAGGATGTTGCCTGGACTGGAGAGCATGCCTTATGAGGATAGGTTGAGTAAACTTGGCCTTTTCTCCATGGAGCGATGGATGATGAGAGGTGACCTGACAGAGGTGTATAAGATAATGAGAGGCATTGATCGTGTGGATAGTCAGAGGCTTTTCCCCAGGGCTGAAATGGCTAGCACGAGAGGGCATAGTTCTGAGGTGCTTGGAAGTAGGTATAGAGGAGATGTCAGGGGTGAGTTTTTACGCAGAGAGTGGTGAGTGCGTGGAATAGGCTGCCGCCAGCAGTGGTGGAGGCAGAAACGATAGGGTCTTTTAAGAGACTCCTGGATGGATACATGGAGCTTAGAAAAATAGAGGACTATGGGTAAGCCTAGGTAGTACTAAGGTAAGGACATGTTCGGCACAGCTTTGTGGGTCGAAGGGCCTGTATTGTGCTGTAGGTGTTCTATGTTTTTATGTTTCTAGAGCCATTAAACACTCTTCATATGACAAGCCATTCAATCCTGGAATCGTTTTCATGTACCTCCTTTGAACGTTCTCCTTTCTGTCACATCCTTTCAAAGATAAGGGGCCCAAAACTGATCACAACATTCCAAGTGAAGCCTCACCAGAGCTTTATAAAGCCTCAACATTACATCCTGGCTTTTCTATTCTAGTCCTCTTGAAATGAATGCTAACATTGCATTGACAACTCAACCTGCAAATTAACCTTTAGAGAATCCTGCTCAAGGACTCGCCAGTAACTTTGTACCTGTTTTTTGTATTTTCTCTCAATTTAAAAAATAGTCAATCCTTTCATTTCTTCTGCCAAAGTGCATGACCATACACGTTCCAACACTATATTCCATCTGCCATTTCTTTTCCCATTTTCCTGATCTATCCAAGTTCTTCTGCAGTCTCTCTACTTCCTCAAATCTACATGCCTCGCCACCTATCTTCATAATCATCTTCAAACTTTGCAACAAAGCCATCAATTCCATCATCCGTATCTTTGACATATAACATAAAACAATTGGTCCCAACACAGCCCCCTGTGGAACACCACTAGTCACCGGCAGCCAACCAGAAAAGGCTCCCTTTATTCCTACCTCTTGCCAATCAGCCATTGCTTTATCCATGCTTGAACCTTTCCTGTAATACCATGGGCTCATAGTTTGTTAAATAGCCTTATGTGTATCACCTTGTCAAAGGTGTGTCTATCCTGCTTGTTATTTCTTCAAAGAATTCCAGCACATTTGTCCGGCAAGATTTTCCCTTGAGGAAATGATACTGACTATGGTCTATCTTATCATGTGCCTCCAAATACTCTAAGATTTCATTCTTAATTATCGACCATAACATCTTCCCAACCTCTATAGTTTCCTTTTTTCTGCCTACCCCCCTTGAAGAGTGGAGTGATGTTCGTAATTTTCCGGTCTTCAGGAAACATTCCAGAATCTAGTGATTCTTGAAAGATCATTACTAATGCCTCTATGATCTCCTCAGCCACCTCATTCAATCGTAGGTTAATTGGTCACATGGGTGTAATGGGGTGATTCTGGCTGGGGCGAGAAAAGTCTGTTACCATGCTGTACCTCTAAATTAAAATTAAATTAAAACAGAATAGATAAATGCACATCTGGTGGTCGCTGTGACAATACATCTGGGGATATTTCTTCAAAATCTGCAATAACTGCATAGAGCTGTTGAAATCATTAACAACAAAAACTGATAACACATGCAATTAGCTTTAAGTTCTATTCCCTGTTATTTTAATTGCATCAATTTTAATGTTAAGTCTGCATAATCAGGTTTAGACTTTAAATAGCAAATTATTTTAACAGGATAATACATGCCTCACCTCTTCACATTGCTACCATCAAGGAGGTGGTGCAGGAGCCTAAAGACACGTACACTCAATACTCTGAGTACAGTTTCTTTCTCTTCACCATCAGATGTCTGAATGGGCAATATGCCCATGAACACTACCTCACTATTTTTTATGCTCTCTTTTTTCATTATAATGTATTACACTGTACTGCTGCCACAAAACAACGTATTTCATTACAACACACACAAAATGCTGGAGGAACTCAGCAGGTCAGGGAGCTTCGATGAAAAAGAATAAGCGGTTGATGTTTCGGACTGAGACCATTTTTCAGGAAGAAGTGTCCTGAAGAAGGGTCTTGGCCTCAAACATCAAGCGTTCACTCTTTTCCAATGATGCTGCCTGACCCGCTGAGTTCCTCAAATCTTTTTATGTGTGTTGCTTTGGATTTCCAGCAACTGTAGACTTTCTTGTGTTTGAAATTTTACGACATACACAGTGATATTAAACCTGATTCTAATTCTGATCTTTAAATCACATGAAGCTATTTCAATTCTCATTGTCCAGAGCAAGAAGAACCTTGTTACTTAACCCCATCTCTTAGATTGTTTCTTGCACTGTTTGAGAGAGGACTTTTTCCATATCCATAGGCCCATCCATGTCCCAGTTTTAATCTTTCTTTGCTGGAGCGCATTTTCATAGATACCAAAGAAATTTTGAAATCCCGTGCAAATGAAGACATTCTTGGTTACTTAAACTGTAGATCTATTTTCAACTTCGGATCACTTGAAGACTGATTATAAATGGGAATGCAGTATTACTATTGTAGGATATACTGTAAAGAATTTCTCCAAAGGAAAGACCTGTGTTTTAGTAATACTGGTTGAGTACCCCTTCTCTGAAATTCAAAAATTCAGAAGTATCTAAAATCTGAATTTCTTTTGGGCACTGACATGATGTCACAATGGAAATTTCCACAAGGCGCTGGGAAGGTTCCTAGGTAATACCCAGGTCACTGCACCACAGACAATTCTGAGAGAGTGACCTCACATACATAAGAAACAAGAGTTCATGAGAAATAGAAACACATCGCATAAAGCGAAAAATGAAGGTCTCGATCGTGAATTGAAAGAGTGGGTTCGTCAGCATTGGAGTGAACATATGCCGCATAACGATATGCTGATCATGAAACAAGCAAATAACTATCACAACAAACTGAAAATTGAAGGTAATTGCGGATGCTCAGCAAGCTGCTTGCAGAAATTTAAGAAAAAGCACAGCATTAAACTTTTTAAGATTTGTGGTTGCTGTTCACAAAGCAGAGAAATTGAAATTGTTTGTTGAGTTTGCCAAGATTGTCGCTGATGAAAATTTAACACTCTGTTTGTCTACATCAGTACATAGGTGTGACGATGAAGTGTAAGATACAGACTGCTTACTGGTAGGACCTAAATTCAGAGTTGGAAATGATGGCGATCCCAAACTATCTCTCGTTATATATTCCAAAATCTGAAATCTGAAGCACTTTCAGCACCAAGCACTTCAGATAAGGGATACTCAATCTGTATTGATAGGGCAGTGGAGATAACTCCCCCACTCTTTTCTGAAGCTGTTCCTGTGGAACTTCTCGCACGAATGTTTCCTGTTTCAATGTTTCACCTAAAAAAAACACAATGTCCCAGTGAGCAACGGAAGTTAGGTAAATTCCAGAAATAGAACAAATATGTAACTTCAGGATTTGGAAGTGAAAGTTCAGCTTTTCACCAGTGAAATCCATCTCAGCTGGACCTTGTTGTTATCTGTCACAAACCCAAGAATAATTTCAAGGGTAGATTACTGATTGCAAACCAAGAGATGGAGATTTGTTACTGGCTAACCGTGCATAACAAACTGGAACAGTGTTTTTTTAGAGTTGTTTGATCTGCATTCATTTGGACAGGGGCAGAGTATTCCATCACACCCCTGACTTGTGCCCTGTAGAGTGTAGTGAAGATGTTAATTTATCTTTCAAGACTTGACTTAGTGATGGTGCCTCTGAGTCAGAATGTCTCTCTCCAGAGATGGCAAGGCATTATCAAGGTTGACACTCTATTATGGAATTGCGGGACTGCTTCACTGTCAGAGCTGACATTTTTCAAATGAGGTGTTGAACCATTAAATTCAGACACCCTTCTCTTGATATCCACTTTCATTGGATAGCCAGTTCTGTAATGCTTGCTTAAACCTGCCAATCAAAGCTGAATTTCTAACCCCAGGACTGTAAATCCCAGTAGCTGTTTGTTCACATTGTGGTATCATTACCACCTTGGCTGTAATCCAGGACAGATGCTTCTTGCTCCCTTCCCTCTCCCTTCCCTTTTTCCCAACCATGATTCTCCCTGCCTGCCCCATTCCCACTATCAGAATCACTCACATGTGTCATGAATGTTTTTTTAACGGCAGCAGTGCAGTGCAACACAAAGGATTACGACAATACTGTGCAAGAGTCTTGGGCATCCGAATTATATTTGTATATGTTCGGAAGACTTTTGCAAAGTACTGTATTTTTAACATTGGAGCAATAAAATTGCAAGAGTTCATTCCAAATACTATATGATGTAATTGGTGTATTGTTACCACACAAACCACACAAACCACACATATGCCGACTGTGAGGATTATATTATGATAAGAGACTGTCCAAAATAGACATTTTTCCCTTGGAAAGAAGTACAGGCAGTGATCTTTAAAATGAGAGGGAGTGATGGGATAGTTAGGAATAAACTTTTTCTTTAGTGAAGTCTGAAAATAGGACAAACTTGCCCAAAAGTAGAAGCCAGGCTATGCAGGGACAAATACTGAAGGAATTTGTTGAAGGTTGGAACTCTTCTGCAAATGGCAAATGATCTTGACTGAATAATTGATAGTAAGTCTGAAACTGATAGATTTGTTGTTTGTTGATGTTCACTGTTGGGGAAAAGGAAGTACATAGAGTTAGATGACAGGTAACTTGTAATCTCATTAAAAGTCAAGATGGACTGAAGGGTTAAATGCGTTTCTCATGCTCCCATGTCTATATGTTAAAAACAAACAAACATCTGCAATCTCCTTTCAGTTCTGAGCTACCTTTGACATTTCTTTCAAAGCCCCTTTCAGCCAGCTCACCAGCAGTAATGTCATAATGGCCAGATAATCTACTTTCTCATTTATAATTTAAATCTTGCCAGGAGACCAGGGAAAGCTCTTTCTGCCCTCCACTGGAAGAATGACGGCCTTTGGGCACCTACCTGAGAAGATAGGTGTTATAGTTCGATATTGATAACTTTGTAGATTGATTCGGCTTGCTGGAGTACTTGAAGGGCTAATTGCTGTTCTTCAACAACACAGAGGCCATTCAGCCCCTCAAGTTGGTTCCACCATTCCAATGGGTCATGATTGGTTTATATTTTAATTCCCATTTCAGAAGCAAAATCAGGTTTATTATGACTGACATACAGTATGTCGTGACATTTGTTTTGTGGCACTCTTGTCCCTGTGTACTGTGACTTTTACCTTTGCCTGACAAAGCGCTATCGACATTTTTAAAGCATTCAATGGATTTGGGGAAACTGTCACAGATTTACACTGTCCTTTCCTTATTTTTTCAAAAATTTAGTACTAATTTTATGGTTTTGCGCCTGACTATGAATCAAAGACTTCAATAAACCTATTTCTTATGCATTTGGAAAAAGAGATAGATATTCAAAAATTTCAAGCAAAGCTGCAGGTAAATATATCAACAAACAGACTGTGAATTGAGAATTCAGGTGAAAAATTTAAGGAGATATGCAGCTGCTGCCTGTTCTGCTCTCCCAGGGTCAAGTGTTGAAGAATGTTAAGGTCGGGGATAAAAAGTCGAACTTGAAAAGACCCAGTAACACTAATAAAATGTGGAGAGACTCAGTATGTCAGACAGCTTCTATGGAGG
Source organism: Mobula birostris (assembly GCF_030028105.1). Classification (NCBI taxonomy): domain Eukaryota; kingdom Metazoa; phylum Chordata; class Chondrichthyes; order Myliobatiformes; family Myliobatidae; genus Mobula; species Mobula birostris. The sequence goes on along the minus strand of NC_092370.1, from coordinate 230,685,237 downwards.
GGAATAAAGTGCTGATGTTTCAGGCCGAGATCCTTCATGAGGGCTGGAAAGGATGAGGGGAAGAAGCCAAAATAAAAAGGTGGGGGCAGGGGAAGGAGTACAAGCTGCCAGGTGAATGGGTATTGGGGGAGGAATGAAATGAAAAGCTGGGAGGAGGTGGATGGAAAATGTAAAAGCATGAAGAAGAAGGAATCTGGTAGGAGAGGAGACTGGACAATGTGAGGAAGGGAAGGAAGAGGGGCACCAGAGGTAGGTGAGAGGCTGTTGAGGAGAAGAGAAAGGGTAAGAGGGGGAGACAGAATGGGATATGGAAAAAGAGATTGGGGGGAAAGGGAGAAATTACCAGAAGCTGGAGAAATCTATGTTCTTCCATCAGATTATAGGCTACGTAGATGGAATATGAGCTGTTGTTCCTCCAATCTGAGAATGGCATCATGGCAGAAGTGGAGCCCATGGACCGACTTGTTGTAATAGGAATAGGGAGAGGACTTAAAATGGCTGACCACTGGGAAAACCTCCCAGTTGCGGACAGATGAAGAATCACTCATTCAGAGTAAGTGGTGTACATCAATTAGAGACTGTTACTTTGTTCAATAAAGCCAACGAAGATGAAGAGCTCTAGGTTTTCCATTAAATGCAAGTCAAATCCACATTACTCGATATCACCTTACAGCCTTTCACTCGTTCATATACAACAGGACAGCTACCACATAACTTCTCTGTTTGGACACCTTTTTCCACAAAGATTTCTGAAGTACCTTTGACATTCTATTATTTCCTTTCGCCTTTCCCAATCAGGGCTTAGCATAGCAACTCTATGAAAGACAGATCATCAGCTGACAGCTACCAACAACTTTAAATTGGGGCTATTAAAACTAGTGTGCAAAGCTGCATAGGTGCATTTGGTGAGCAGTGAATGAGGAAAATAAGGAGCGAAAAAAAAAGCATAAAATTTTGTCCTATGCCAGTGGTGTTCAGGACCAGTGGGCAAAAGTTTATGGTGAGCAGTGAGAGGTTTCAAGGAGATTTGAGGATGAACGTCTTCACCCATAGAGTGGTTGTGAGCTGGAACACATTGCTGGAAAAATGGTGGAAGCAGCCACTCACATAACACTTATGAAGTTTCCCATCAAGTACTTGAATTGCTTAGATAGTGATATATGTGTTCAGTTCTGGTCACCTTATTATAGGAAGGGTTTGGAGAGGATGCAGAAGAGGTTTACTACAAGGCTGGCTGGATTACAGAGCATGACTTATGATGTAAGGTTAAATGAGCTTGGACTTTTCTCTTTGGCGTGAAGGAGGATGAGAGGTGACTTGACTGAGGTGGATAAGATTAGGAGAGGTCTAGACAGAGTTGGACAACCAAAATATATTCTATATAGTAGGCTGTGGACCAAAAGCTAGTCAATGGGATTTGCATCGAGTGGTGGTCATCGTTGGACATAATGGACTGAATGGTCTTTTTCCATACTGTTTGACTATAAATGAAACAGAATGTTTTGATTCTTTATGTAATCCCAAGGTCATCATTAACGATCAGGAATTCAAATCACATTTGATAGATGGAGGAACTAGATTCAATTAACTTGATAGGATTATATTAAGAAAAAGTATGAGTGATTGTGAAATTGTCAGACTGTTGTGTCAAAATCCATTTTAAAGAAGGAAGCCTCCTTGTGTTGTAATTCCAGACTCTCAGCAATCTGGTTTTAATTGCCCTGTACGAAGGTCAAGCAAGCTACTCACTTCAAGGTAGTTAGGTATAGATGTTGTCTTCCCCTCCACCTCCTTTAAATTGATGATGAAACAAAGGCCACTCTCAGGTTGGAAGAGCAACTCCTCATATTATAATGGCATGAACATTGACTTCTCTAACTTCCAGTAATTTCTTCCCCCCTCCTTTCTTTTCCCAACTCCATTATCGCTCTCTTCTCATCTCGTCTCTGCTCCTTACTTGCCTGTCTCCTCCCTCTGGTGCCCCTCGTTCTTCCCTTTCTTCCATGGTCCACTCTCCTCTCCTATCAGATTCCTTCTTACTCAGCCCTTTACCATTTCCACCTAGCACCTCCCAGCTTCTCACTTCATCTCTCCTCCTCCACTCTCCCACCTTATCCTCACTTTGTCTCACCCATCACCTGCCAGTTTGTGCCCCTCCCCCTCCCCTCCCCTCCCCTCCCCTCCCCTCCCCTCCCCTCCCAACTTTTTATTCTGGATTCTTTCCCCTTCCTTTCCAGCCCTGATGGAGGATCTCAGCCCGACACGTCAACTGATTATTCTTCTTTATCGAAGTTGCCTGATCTGCTGACTTCCTCCAGCATTTTTGTGTGTGTTATCAACATTGTTGAAGTATATGTTTTATTTGCAATACTGTCTGGGTTCATCTTACAAAATTTAATGAACCGATGTAGCAGCTCTCCAAAATGGTGACTAATGAGTTGTTTTCTGCAAGAACTAGTGTTGTGACTCAGTGACCCCTCCTTCCATCATTATGTGAGATGCAGGTTAATTGAGGTTAGCCAAGGAGCTTCTACCCAGCCAGCACTGCTGTGATATCAACAGCATTTAGGATAAATTATGCAGTGATTGAAACGATGTCAAACTGGATGTCAACCAATTCCATAGCAGGAGAATAGTAATAGGAAACTTGATAATTACATCTTGTTATTTTTTTTAGAATCGATCCTCTGGTATCCCTATCTGAGGTCCTATTAATTGTGGAAGAAGTGGTAACAGTAAATTAGTAACTATTAGCTCTTAAAATGATATTGATGCCATGGTAACATCTCTTCATTGTAACTACATACATATTGACAGACATTGTCTGGATCCAATGATGGTTTAATTGCATGATTTGCATAACTTAGTTTATTTTAATTTAAAGAGTTTCCTCAGTTGTTTGTCAGGTGATGAGTGTTAATTGCCTGAGCTAAAAAGTTCAAGGACTAATTTTACTTTCATTCAATTATGGGCTTTGCTGACAAGACCAGCATGTATTGCTAATTCCCTGTTACCCTTGAACTGGAGCATTTGCTGTGGGTTTGAGCTCTCAGACAAGACAGATTGAGTAAATTCAATGCCAATGGCCTCCCTGAATGGACTAACCTCTTCCCTGAAAAGACCAACCTCCTCCTCCAAGTGGTGATTGAAATATCTGTATGACATTGTTGTCACAAATGGATTAATTTCTGAGTTATGCAGTGTTGGATAATCCTGACCACCCCAATGATGAAGTGAACTAACAGACTTTGAGCCAACATTGCTGCAAGGAAACTTTCATTTCCAGTCTTGATCAAAAGGCAATAGTTTGCATATTTGGGAGGGCACATTGAATGATCAACGCTATCTTCCCTTTGGAACTAGTCACTAACTCCAAGGCCTAGGCCTCAATACCTCCCTGAGCAACCATATATTACATCCAGATCCATTTTCTTGCAGGGATTCACGGTAGAACAGAGAAATACAAGTCAATGAAAACCTGCACATAAGCGAGGACTAACAAACAGCCAATGTGCAAAAGAAGGCATCTGTGAAAATAAAACAATAAAAAAAATACTGAGAACATGAATTGCAGAATCCTTGAAAGTGAGTCCATAGGTTATTACCCTTCAAATATCAGGCTCCTGAACTGATGTGGATAACTTCACTCAGCTTAGCGTTGAAGTGATTCCACAACCTACAGACTCACATTCAATGATTCTACAATTCATGTTCTCAGTATATTTAATTATTTTATTGTATTTACAAAATTTGTCTTTCACTCATTGGTTGCCAGTCTTTATGTAAAATTCTTGTGCTCAGTTCTGGCTGTCTGATTATGGGAGGATGCAGAAACTTTAGAGAGGGTGCAGTGGAGATTTACTAAAATGCTGCCTGGATTTGAGAGCATGTCTTATTGAGGATTGGTTGAGCAAGCTAGAGCTTTTCTCTTTGGAGAGGAGGATGAAAGGTGACTTGATGAGGTGTACAAGATGATGAGAGGCATAGACGGAGTGGATAGATTGACTTTTTCCCATAGCAGATATGTCTAAGATGAGGGGCCATAATTTTAAGGTGAATGGAGGAAAGTATAGTGGGGATATCAGAGGTAAATTCTTTACACAGATAGCAATAGTTATGTGAAATGCCCTTCCAAGGGTATGATAGAGGTGGATACATTAGGGACATTTAGATGGGTTCACGTATATAAAAATGAAGGGTTATGTACTGTAGGAGGGAAGGGTTAGATTGATCATAGAGTTGGTGAAAAGGTTGGCACAACATTGTGGGCTGAAGGGCCTGTACTCTGCTATAATGTTCCATGTTCTTGATAAATTCTAATGTATTTATTTTTTTTGTGATGAATGTCTGCAAGAAAACATGGCATCAAAGGTTAGGGGAGAAGGCCGGGAAAAGGGGTAGAGGAGGAAATAAAAGAAAAGGATCAGCCATGATTGAATGGTGGAGCAGACTTGATGGGCCGGATGACCTAATTCTGTTCCGATGTCTTATGGTCTAAAACGAATCTCAGGATAGCATATGGTGACATGTAGTGCGTGCACTTTGACAACCATAATTCCTTGATTTTGACTTTGAAATCAAGGCTCTCCTAGGCTGTGATTTTTCAGCAGGCCGAACAATCTATCAATAAACACCAAGTATATTGCTTTAATGACCACTGAATATGTACTCACCTCTGAAATTATATGAAGATAATCAAATGTAAAATGGACGAGACTGTAAACATGATAGATAATTCAATCCAAACAATGCAATTTTTGTGATTGAGGGATGTGCTGGGGGAAGTTAATGAATCCTATGAGGCACAGTATATGATGTGTTGTCCAAGTGAATTTATCCTTTACATATCAGGAGTAAGGAACTCATAAAGATTTTTATTGTGAAAAATATTTTCTAACTTTATTGCAAAGGTTAAAAAAGGAAATCCTGACATTTTAAGTTATTGAAGCATTAGTAATAATATCAATAATATTACTCTATTGATCATTGGAGGATGGAAGTTGTGACAATCAGGTGGGCTAGTGTAGTAGTCACAACATTGGTTCAGTAATCTAGAGAGTGGGAACATAAATGATTATTTAAGAAGGGACAGAGAAGAGCATTGTTTAAGAAATAATGGAAATGGTGGATTTCAATGCTTAAGAGAAATATTTGATCAATACAACATTACAGCCTTAGGCACCCTAGATTTTTTATATGGTTTCACATGGTACAGCCTCCACAGAGCCCTGATCTCAGTACCACTGAGGCTGTCTGGAATTACCTGGCAAGACAGAAGCAAGCGAGACAGTCACAGTCTGCAGAAGAACTGTGGAAAATGTGCCAAGATGCTGGGAACAGCCTATCAGCCAATTTTCTAATAAAACTGCATTACAGTGTACCTAAGAGAATTGGTGCAGTTTTAAAGGAAAAGGTGGTCATGCCAAATATTGATTTGATTTAATTTTTCACTGTTTTCTGTTCTTTATAATAAAGTTTTTAAAAAAATTATAGACACTTTTCATTTCATTAGTTTTGAAAGCTTCTTCACATTGCAGATTTTTTTTACATGTGCCTGAGAATTTTGCACGGTGCTGTACAGGTTTGGTAGGGGTAACGAGGGCTTGGGTAAAGTGCAGGTCAATGGCACTGAGTAGAGCAACAGTTCAGCATGGACTAGATGAGCCGAAGGACCTGATTCGATGCTGTGGTGCTCTATGACTCTATCACCCTGTTGGGAAGGATATTTGCTATCTTTGCGTGTCCTGGGTGTGTTTGAGATTCCAGTATCACAGTTATGTGGTTGGTTTCATTTTTAATGAGCTGGGTTGAGCCTGTAGTTGATTGTGTCAAACTGCATCCAATAGGAATATAACAAATGAAAAGGGGTTTAACCCTGACTGAAATGCAACCGGTGATGGACAACGGATTTTCAGTTTTGACAATGACTCCCTCATTCAATGTTGACTAGGACTATACGACAAAGGAGCAGAGTTAGGCCACTCGGCCCGTCACATCTGCTCCACCACTACCTCATGGCTGATTTGTTACCCCTCTCAACCCCATTCTCCTGCCTTCTCCCCATTGCCTTTGACACCCTGGCTGATCAGGAACCTATCAACCTCTGCTTTAAATATACCAAAGGACTTGACCTTCACAGACGTCTGTGGCAATGAGTTCCACAGATTCTCTACCCTCTGGCTAAAGAAATTCCGCCATCTCTGTTCTAAATGAACATCCTTCTATTCTGAGGCTGTTCCCTCTGGTCTTAGACTCCCCCATTATAGGAAGCATCCTCTCCACATCAACTCTATTTAGGCCTTTCAATATTAGATCAGTTTCACTAAGATCCCCCTCCCCATCCTTTGAAACTCCAGTGAGTTCAGGTCCAGAACTGTCAAAAGCAAAGGGAACAGGCTTTGCAAGAGAAATCAGTGCTTTTATTAATGGAGAAGACATGGGTGAAGCTGATGTTCGAATGGTCAGGTGTCCATTACTCTGTACTGCTAGTTTTGCTTGACTCCACCAAAGCTAATCTGGGATCTGAATCTGACACCAGCTCCCCCATGTAAAATAAGTTATTTTGTGTATTAAAAGTGTCTTTTCAATAGATGAAGTTGAATGACAGAGATATTCAACTTTGTCAGGGTGTTTTGTCTTGAAAACTTGTCAATAAGCCTAACAGCCATTGCTGAGTGTATTACTTTGTAAGTGATGCTATCACGTTAACTTGGGGTTCAAGATTCAAGATCATTTATTATCATTTTTCAGTACACAAGTGTAAAGGAGAACGAAATAATTGTCACTTCAGACCCAATGCAATATAAAAAACACAACAAATATACAGAACACAATAAAAACACAATAAATATAAATACATAAGATTAGCTTACATACATCAATTGTATGTACATTAAGTGGCTCTAGATACAGGAGTGTCTGTACGTAAGGTGACTCTGACAGGAAATGATATAGTAGTGATGGTGGTATGGGTTAATGGGTTTTTTTCAGCCTCTTAAAATATTTGATAAAAAACTTAACTTTTATCAAACATATGATAAGTTCAAGTTGGGAGGAAAATTTCTCTCTAGTTGTATGTGCTAGTCATGTTATAGTCCTGAGCAGTGTCTGTTGCTTTTGAAATTCTCTTCAGGTAAAATCAAAGAGTTATCTGAAGTAAAATGTAACCCACCACAGGTAGACAACCAAGGACAGATTCTGACCGCCATTGTCTAATAATTGTTGACTGGCAATGATTGAAGATAGTAGAGCTGTTGTAGATGAGGCTTGATCTTATTGAATGATAGATCATGCTGGGGAGGTGGAGAGGCTGAATGGGCCACCATTATTCAAGATCCAATTTGTTGTCATTCGATTGTACACATGTATACAGCTAAACAAAACAACGTTCTTCGGGGACCAAGGTGCAAAACACTACACAATATCACACACAGGACATAAAATAATGTTAATATAATACCACTAACAGATAAAAAACAATCTGGACATGTACAAATTGACATAAAGTGCATATACAGCATATAGTTAAATATACAACAGTGCAATGCTACCGGCACTGACATAAATAATGTGTACTGGGTGTTCAAAAGTCTCACAATCTGGGGGAAGAAGCTGTTACCCAGCCTAATGGACCCTGTTCTTATACAGTGGCACCTTCTGCCTGATGGTAGGAGGTCAAAGAGATTTTTGGATGAATAGGAAACATCCTTGACAATATTTCTATTGTTCATGTAACAAAGGTCATTAACTTTTTGGGGAAAGAGTATAAAGAACATAATGAATAAGACATCCTTTGTATGATTGGACTTATACAGAAGTTTTAAAATCCAGGGCATCTGGTAACTGATGCCCTCCAGAAATCTTGACCAAAACGATGTCTGCTGCAGAGAGTAAGCAACAGCTGTGCATCATGCATTACATAAGAAACAGTTTCCATCTCCTTTTGGTTTGGTTATGGCTTTATGAGTTTATAGAAAAGTGCAGTGCTGTGCTCTCTTGAATCTTTTTCATCCAGTCTTCTGATGGCAATTTGTTTTCACATGTAAGCTGCTTCAACGCAGCTTCTTTGATGTTACTTAAATCACTGCTCCACACAGCAAATAAACTTTGTATTTTGTATCCTCCATTTTAACAACTTGCATTCCCTCAAAGGTACCAGATGTAACTACTGTTGGCTGATGTGATAGTTGCCAGGCAATATCCTGTGTAAATTTGACACCAGGCTGTTCAAAATTGAATACCTGACCAATTAAGAAGGCTGACCCCATTTTCTGGTGACGTTTTAGACTGGTGTCACAGTTATGTTTCAAAATGTTTTGATTATAACAGTAGTGTTTTTCTTAACGTATTGATGTACACTCAGCTTTATTAGCTGTACGCTCATTGTCTTCTACTGCTGTAGCTCATCCACTTTAGGGTTCAACGTGTTGTGCATCCAGAGATGCTCTTCTGAGCATCATTGTTGTAATGCATGGTTATTTGAGTTAGAGTTGCCTTCCTGTCGGCTTGAACCAGCCTGGCCATTTTCCTCTGACCTCTCTCATTAACGAGGCACTTTCACCCACAGAACTGCTGCTCACTGGATGCTCTTTGTTTTTTGCACCATCCTCTGTTAGCTCGAGAGATGGTTGTACGTGGAAATCCCAGGAGATCGGTGGTTTCCGAGACACACAAACTACCCAACGTGGCATCAACAATTATTCCACGGTCAAGGTCACTAAGATTACGTTTCTTTCCCATTCTGATGTCTGGTCTGAACAACAACTGAACCGCTTGACCACGTCTGCATGCCTTTATGCATTAAGTTACTGCCATGTGATTGGATGATAGAAATTTGCATTAAAGAGCAGACGTACAGGTGTACCTAAGAAAGTGGCCACTCAGTGTATTATCTGACAAAATCGAAAGCAATGCTGCTACTTCTGTTTCAGAGCATAGTGACTTTCCTTAGGAAGAAACAGTCTTTGGTCACTGAGGCAAGTAGGTATCATAGTATAGTAGTCATAGTCATACTTTATTGATCCCGGGGGAAATTGGTTTTCATTACAGTTGCACCATAAATAAATAAATAGTAATAAAACCATAAATAATTAAATAGTAATTTGTAAATTATGCCAGGAAATAAGTCCAGGACCAGCCTATTGACTCAGGGTGTCTGACCCTTCAAGAGTTGTAAAGTTTGATGGCCACAGGCAGGAATGACTTCCTATGACACTCTGTGTTGCATCTCAGTGGAATGAGTCTCTGGCTGAATGTACTCCTGTGCCCAACCAGTACATTATGTAGTAGATGGGAGACATTGTCCAAGATGGCATGCAACTTGGACAGCATTCTCTTTTCAGACACCACCTTCAGAGAGTCCAGTTCCATCCCCACAACATCACTGGCCTTACGAATATGTTTGTTGATTCTGTTGGTGTCTGCTACCCTCAGCCTGCTGCCCCAGCACACAACAGCAAACATGATTGCACTGGCCACCACGGACTCGTAGAACATCCTCAGCATCGTCCGGCAGATGTTAAAGGACCACAGTCTCCTCAGGAAATAGAGACGGCGTAATGTCAACACCCCCTATCCATCTCTTTATCTTTCCAAATTGATATTGGCTTCTCTGGAGAATGATAGCTGACAACAACATGTACTCTATTCCTTATTGGACATCAGTCAGATCACACTTGGAGTATTGTGCACAGTTTTGGGCCCCTTTTCTAAGAAATGATGTGTTGTAATTGGATAGGGTCAAGGGGAGGTTCACAAAGATGATCCCAGGAATGGAAAAAAATATTTTATGAGAGCATTTGATGGCTCTGGGCCTGTACTCACTGATGTTTAGAAGAATGGGGGGGGGGTGCGGGTGGATCTCATTGAAACCTACTCAATATTGAAAGGCCTAGGTAGAGTGGATGTGGAGAGGATGTTTCTTATAGTGGGGAGTCTAGGATCAGATACACAGCCTCAGATGTGCTTCAGAACCTTTAGAATAGAGATGAGGAACAAGGTGGTGAATCTGTGGAATTCATTGCCATGGATGGCTGTGGAGCCCAAGTCATTGGTTATATTTAAAGCAGAAGTGAATAGTTCTTGATTAGTCAGGGCATCAAAGGTTATGGGAAGCAGGAGAATGGAATGGTGAAGCAGACTCGATGGGCCAAGTGGCCTGATTCTCCTGCTATACTTATGGTCTTACAAAATACAAAATTGCTATGTTAAAGCAGTTTGGTGCTGCTCTGAAATTGTTTTATACCCTGTGGGGTTAAACTTTAGCTTTCATTACTGACTCTCATGCATTGATGATTATCTGTATCAGTACCATATCAGTTAGCACAGTGTTTTACATTGCCAGGGATCACTAATCGAGGATCCATTTCTGCTGCTGTCTGTAAGAAATATGTATATTTTCCCCATGACCATGTGGGTTTCCTCCGTGTTCTCTGGTTTCCTCCCACATTCCAAAGACACACGGGTTACGGTTAGTAAATTGTTGGGTGCTATGCCATGTTGGGTCAGAAGGTTGGGGTTATTTGCAGGCTGCCCCTAGTACATCCTTGGACTGTTGGTCATTGACTTAAGCAAGACATTTCACTGTATATTTTGATGTTTGAATGTACATGTGATAAATAAAGCTAATCCTAATCTTTTTACATTTATCGAAGGACAGGTGTACGGTAGTCACCTCTGAGCATTTGATTCCTTGACAATAACAGAGCTGAATGCCTGTCAGTACACACAGTGGTCAAATCTTTGAATGTGATGGTCATAAGGATGAAAAGGATGAAATTTTCTTCCTTTCTGCCCATATTTCCTGAAACCCCATCTCTAGTTCATAATACTATCTCACTAAGTTACCCTCTCTCTCGCTATTATAAAATCCAACAGTGAAGACATTTTCTAAAACAGAGGCCTTAATACGAAGACCTTGGAGAGAACGTTGTTCACAACCTAATCTAGTTAGGTTTGTAGCCATGTGTGTCCATGATTGCGTCTACTTGGCTGTGTGTGTTGCTTTGAAATATTTAGTGCACTCATGGGTGCAAACTGCTTGCATGGAAAGGGGAATGCTGCTGACTTCATCTGTCATTGACAATTTGTCTTTTGCTTGTTCCCCCCACGCCCTAAGGTCCTAGCACAACCTGCCAAGAAGACTCCTGTACCAACTATGGAATCTGCATCCAACAGTGGGAGGGATACACATGTGACTGCTCCATGACTTCATACAGCGGCAGTCAATGCAACGACCGTGAGTAGCTGGTTTCATTAACTACCCCTGTTGCTGGCTGAGATCAGTGTGACTGTGGTGATTTCTCTCCCAATGCCAAGGGATGCGCGTGTTAGAACTAGGTGTATCACTGGAATATCCAAAGCATGGTTGTACTCGTGGTCAAAGAAAGATAATGATGCATTTGTCTGTTTTTTGTAACAACTGGCATTTTTTCTGCATGCTGGAGAGCAAAGTAATAAGTGATCTGTACAGAACAATTTTTAAACGTGCATCTTAAGTGGTATTCTTTCAGAAGCAATTACTGTTGCAACTTGCAGTGCATATTTTGTGATTTTGTAATGAAGTGCTTTACACTAATGTATTAGACGTCCGTGAGGAAACTGAGAAAGGCCTAGCTTGACTGGTGCCTATGCTCATCATAGATAGATATATCCATCTGTCTTTCAACCATTGCAAAGAAACTTAGTAAAGAATTGAAGCTCACAGGATAAACCCCACTTTGTTCATCCTTATGGGTTAATTGTCATATTAAAGAGAGAAAAAAAAGGAAGCTTTCTTCATTTGGAAGTTCAAAGGATGTCAGAAGTCTAAGCTCAAACTTCTCTGACAGGCTTAGATACATTTAAAGGGATATAAATTTCCCTGTGCAAACAGTCACTTCAGTACAAATTAATTCTTGCGTTTATCTAGGTCCATGTGTCCTCCTGCTTGGCATGGACTAGATGGACTGAATGTCCTGTTTCTGTGCTATGGTGTTCTGTGACTCTGTGACAACTTATGAATATTCATACTGCCTACTAATCACCATCTATTTTCAAAGGATCAAGGGAATGGGCTATTTAATACCTCAAGCCTCTTCTGCCATTTAATGGGATCAAGCTCATCCATGAACTAACTTTATTTTACCCTACTTCTTCCCTGATCCCATTATCAAAAAATTAGCAATGTCCAAGTGTAGCCCCCTGGTAAGCCTTAGGCTCGCTCAGCTCGCTTCTGTCTAGAGGGAGCAGCCTTCGGCCCCGCCAGACTGGGTAATCAAGTTTGTGTAGAGGCCGTGTGATGTACCCCACCCCACCAAATAACAGATAGTACACCATATGCAATTTACAGAATACAATTTATAGATCTTACTGGAACTATGTAATTAATAGATATAATATATAAGGAAAGTAAAAGGCGCTAAACTTATCAAAATTCAACCACCGTGCACAACCGTTGGAGCTCAATTAACGGAGTCTTCTTTCCACCATGTGATCTCCTCTGACTCCCTCGACCCGCCACCTGGGACCAACCACTGTGGTCGACCAAAGTGCGTCCAGCACGTCCTTCCCCTTTGGTTCTCCTCTCCTCGCCGAAGACCCTGGGCCTCGGACTCCCGCTTGGGGTCCGTTTCATTGTCCAGCTTACAGCATTGCGTCTCCTCTCTCTGTCCCCATCGTGCCTTCTGCCCCAAAGTCCACGAAAACAGTAGCTTACAGATACACAAGAAAAATAACAACTATCCCAGTTGGTTAGCAAATGAATACAATTCTCTTTATCAGTAATTATAACCCAAAGAAGCTGCTAGAGAGAACTATTGTCTCAGCAGTTAACATCACAGAGAAGCCATTTTATTTGCCTTAGCAGTAACATAAAAGAAGAAACCCCTTACACAAGTTAAGATTAACAATTGACCGATTGTCAGTTTCCATTAATTGAAGAGAGTTTGTCCTTTCTGCCATCCCCATTTGACCAACTTTAACCACCAATCCTAACCCAGCCAACTGAAATATTTCCATTTGCCCAACATGACTGTCTCCCTTAAGTACTTTGGAAAAACTTGTCCAATTTGATATATATTCAGGCCACATTCTAGGTCATTGAAAACAGTGAAGTTCCTCCACATTCATCAAACCAGTCCCAACATTATACAATCTCAAATATATTTCTCATGGGGGAGAAATAAAACCTAAATATATTATAATGCAATTAATGGTAAAAGATAAAACAATGGAAGAAAATAGTATTTTTTACTTTATTGAGATACAGCATAAAATAGATCCTTCTGGCCTTTTGAACTATGCTGTCCAGCAACCCTGATTAACCCTCGCCTAATTACAGGACTATTTACAATGACCATTTATCCCACCAACTGGAACAGATCAGATCCTTGGAAAAAATCTTCAACCAGGAATAATGAATCTTTGGAATTTTCATCCATGAGGCCTTGGACGGTCATTCACTGAGTGTATTCAAAAGAAAAATAATTGGTTTGTGTACAGTAATATGAGTTTAGAACATAGAACAATATAGCACCGTACAGGCCATTCAGCCCATGATGTTGTGCTGAATGTTTAACCTGCTCTGCGAACAGCCATCCATTTTTCTATCATCCATCTACCTATCCAGAGAAGTGCCCCTAATGTATCTGCCTCTACGACCACCCCTGGTTGGGCATTCCATGTACCCACCACTCTCTGTGTTTAAAAAAAACCTGTCTCTGACATATTTCCTCCAATCACCATAAGGTCATACCTCTTGGTATTAGCCATTAATGCCCTAGGGAAAAATTAGTCTCTGCCTGTCCTCTTTGAAAGGATCAGCCTTGATCTAATTAAATGGATGAGCGGGCAAGAGGGGGAGGGTGGTGGGGACAAATAGCCTGTGGCTGTTCTTATGTTTTAAGTTGTTATGCACATCCTGTAATATTGAGTTAAAACATCTGGATTCAAATTTTATCTATGAGGGATTTCAATGGTTGTTAAAACAGATGGATATTCAGTGCCCTATTGATCCTTATAATTGTCATCTATTGCTTTTATTGAACTGTGTTGGAAGATGTATTTTACTTGTCCTTGCGTTTGAAGAGAGGTGGAAACATTAGGTCCACCACAGGTAAGTGCTACTGAGGCATTTTCATTGGAAGAAGTTTAAGACGTATTGGGGTCAGACTTGCTGGTTTCAGATGATTGAAACGTTGAATACGATTCTGAAATTGAGTTTAATAAAAAGTTGTCCTGATTGATGCTTACACAAGAGCTAGCTTGAGGGTTTCATCAGCCCGGATGTGTCTTCCCTGTTTCAAACCAGATACTCTGATCATTGTATCACAGTATGCAAGCAATGGGCAGATGCTATTGGAAAGGATGATATTCTTTAGATTAATTGTGGAAAAATCTTTTCACCGGAGGTTTGTCACACCAGCCTCGTTGTGTTGATTGTGCAGGAGAATGGATTAGCATTCTATGTGAGACAGACTGCTAGTATATACCTCTTTATGGGATTACAATTGCCTTTGACTTTTCTTTAAAGTATGTCTTTTAAAACCATCTGTACACTGCTTAACCAAGGGACCTCTTAAGATAACAGATATGTTTAATCTAGAAATACTAATCTAGTTCAAATTCAGCTTATTAGCTTTATAATACCCAAACCATGTGAGAAATTCCTTGCCTCTTGTATGCAGCATGAGTCACAATCGCACTAAGCTGTTCAGTGTGAAGAAAGCTCAGGTGATGTTTTCAGTATCATGAAATCTTACACTGTTGGACATTTATTGATCAACATGAAAAACAGTGACCTATTAATTCAAGTAAGAATATTTAAATTACACTTTAGCAAACAGTATGTTCTCTGCAATGGTTATCAGGTGGGCTTTTGGGGAAAGAAAATGGGGTATCGGGCCCAATGCTAAATGCTATTGACAGAGAATGTTGGAAAGGATGCCATCGAAGGAAAAGAGGCAGTAACTTTGCGCTTTGTCACTGGGGCAACGATGAGAGTGAGTGAAGGACAATTGGTAACAAAATTTGTCACTGTATTGTTAGTTGGTTATTGAGGAAGGCACGTTGATGGCAATTAAAAAGCGAGCTGGAAAGGTTTGAGGGGAAAAAGTCAACAAAAGGCTGAGTAAAATTCAATTCTGTTTTGTGTTCCTAAAGTTCATTCCAAGTGAGAAATATTAGTGAACTGGGGGGGGGGGGGGGGCAGGTGGTTGGAACTGATGAGATTACCCTGTTTGATTGATAAGTGGAATATATATGAATGGTCCTCATTTTCTGGAATAAGAAGTGGCTTGGCCTTGTTCTCCTTGTGAGTATTTGTAGTAGATTCAAGAGAGGACCAAAAGGATGGAGTAATATTTTCAGCCACATCCTTCCTGTGGAGCTTTCCTGGATCACCAGCAAAAATGGGGAGTAAGAGTTGTCTGGTTATGAACAACCCTTCGGTGTCCATAACTGGCTGTGGAAATTGCAACCATCCTTCTCAAAAAACATCTAAGCCAGGGGGTTCCCAATCTTTATTATGCCATGGACCATCACCATTAAGCAGAGGATCCGTGGACTCTGGGTTGGGAACCCCTGATCTAAGCTCAC
Source organism: Mobula birostris (assembly GCF_030028105.1). NCBI lineage: Eukaryota > Metazoa > Chordata > Chondrichthyes > Myliobatiformes > Myliobatidae > Mobula > Mobula birostris. The sequence goes on along the minus strand of NC_092370.1, from coordinate 230,669,664 downwards.
TTTGACACCTCAGTATATATAAGAATTGGGATCCCACGTGGGAGGTGAGTTGAATCAAACTTCAATTACCAGACCTCTAGCATCCTTGGTCACATCCAATGACCGCACGTATTCATGTACCCCAAGCAATATTTACTGTTATCTCTGCTTGAGGTCAAATCAGCAAAGCTGCAGCTTATCTGAGGAATTAGATAAGCAGAGTGCTGTTTTACTATTTTTTTCTGCATTAAAATCTTTCTGAGGTTTATGCGTATCTGACAGTGGAAGGAATAAGCTTGAGAGGTTGTACACCTTATTGAAGCAAGGGTTTATGCCATCTCACGAATAATATAAGGATTTCCATATAATGCGAGATGAGTTTTTAAAAAAATACGCTGTGAAATGGAAATAGTGTTGATGGCCACCATTATGTTGGGTTTGACTCTACTTATAATATGGTTTACGGTATAATATCTGATGAATTTTTAAAATGTCTAGTTAAGGGGAAAATAATGTTGAACCCACCCATACATTGGCTTTGGACATTCTCCCACTCTCTTGCCCCTTTGAAGTTGAAATGAAGGATCATTCTGGCAGTAGAACTTTGGAAAATTGAGGCACCAACAGACTCAGAGATCCCATATGCCCTTCAAGACTCTGAATGCATATTTAAATTGAAGTAAATAGTGTAACGAGAATGCGGAATACCATATTTTCTACTTTTTTGTTAAATCTTTGTAAAAATGTGTCTTAACCTGCTATGTTTGACATGTTACATAGTCCCTCCAAGATAAAATGAGGATTGACACTAGGAATGGAATGGGATGTTCCTAGGATAATCTAACAGCCTCTTGTCTGCATCACTCACCAGCTGGGCATTTGTGACAAGACTCTTCATTCAAAATATCTGTACAATGTCTGCATTAGGAAAATAGATATATTCTTCAAACTTTTTTTATTTTAAATACATTTTCATTATCAAACCTAAATACTTGTATGTTCTGTAGTGGCCTTGTTTCTAATGGGGCTCAGATTAAATGGAGTTATCCTGGGAGATGGGTTGCTCCCTTCACTTTTCAGAAAGAGCTAAAGGAAACATTTATCTTTCTCCTAAATGGATGGCTGTGGCTGGACTTCTTCAGCTTCTTTACCTGCCTTCTGCTCTGAGGTGCTCTGTGTTATCAAACTATGAGAGGATAGGGATGCGGAAGGTAATTTTAACATTTAGCCAAGGAAGTCCTGAGTTCTCACTGGCATAGCATCTAAGTACTTGTCTCTCAGATTCAGATTCAGTTTTAGTTTTTTTGTCGTATTGATTGGTTGTCCATTGTATCTGACAATGACAGTAAGAAATCTGTGTGGGAAGGTTTTTAAAGTGGAAAACCTATGACACTGGGATAGTTTTACTCTTTCGAACTCAGAAGTGTGGGTCCAATGATATGAGTAGTTGTCACAACTGGGGTTATTCCTCAGTTGCAGTGGATGACCATGAACATGTGCTTTGTCATGCCCTTTGCTCTCCACAAAGCATTGCAGAACTGCCTTCTTGGCTGTGGTTCTCATCTGCCCAGTCTACCTGAGCTGATCTTGCATGCTAGGGTAGGCATGTCCCTATCTCACTGGGGTATGAGGCCTACTGGCTACCCTCACCTGGTTTAGCCTGCCTGTCAAAGAGGTGTGGTCGCTGTTGCATGCTAACAGCTACTTAGTGAGAGCCAAGTCTCTGCTGGGGAATAAAGGTGATTGAGCTGCCTCAGAATAGGCATGAGAAGCCATTTCACCAGCGGTGCTACCACTCCCAGGACACTCCATACACCCCTCTTTTGGGCATGCATGCCAGGGTGAAATGAAGTTATTTGCTTGTGTGAATCTCACAGAGTAACCAATATACAAGGAAATAATAAATACAGCAATGAGTGCAGAATAACAGAGTGGTGCAAAGAATCGTAATGCATACTGAAGTTGTGTAAAAAGAAACACTGAGGTGATAATAAAGGAAGGGGGAGAATTAAGTTTTTAAGAACATGACAGCATTGGCAGGATGGAGATGTGAAAGAGGTGACTGGTTCAGAAATCTGGTATGAGTGGGGAAGAAACTATCCCTGTGTCTAGTTGACTGGACTTTCAACCGGCTGTATCTTCTCCTAGAAGGTCAAAAGGAATGGCCAGGGTGGCAGGCATCCTTTGTGTTCTGGATGCAACACGTCATGAAAGTAGTCTGAATGGAAGGGCCGGGCAGTTTTAACATGGCTACAGGTTCCAATAGTCCAGAGCTGAGCAGCTGCTGTCCAGGCTGAGAGGCAACCAGACAAGATGCTTCCTATAGGATATTTGTAGAAGTTCAAGAAATCTCTGTAAGCAAGTTAAATTTTATCAGGTGCCTATTGAAATGAATTAGCTGATGTGCTTTGTTTATCACCACATCAGTGTGGAGCAACAAGGAGAGGTTGTTAGTGATTTGGGTGTCTAGGAACTTGAAGGGTAGAGTTCTATCTAACCTCTAGGTCAATCGTCAGCTGTTTGTCATGATGATGTTAAGGATTATGTTGTTGTTCTGACACCATGGCAGAAGTTTTGCCATCTCTTTCTTGTAACTCGTCTCAATATTGTAGATGATCCAACCTAGAGTGGTGCCAACAGCAAACTTGAAGATTGGGCTAGCACTGTATTTGGATATACATACATTGATATACAGTGAGTAGAGCAGGGGATTGAGTACACAACCTCAGGGGCATCTGTGTTCAGGAACGGAGTGAATGGAATATTATGATCGATTTTAACCAACTGAGGCCTGCCAGTCAGAAAGTCTAGAAGCCAGTTATTGAGTGGGGCCCCAAGGCCAAAGTTCACAAGCTTCATCTGTCTCTTTCTTCTTTGGCATAAAATTTTACTCTGAGCTCAATTTGCTTGTCAAATTTCTCAAATGGTGTGAAGGGAAAGATAAATCTAAGGTTGATTGTATCAACGAGTTTCAAGCCAGCCAGGACTCCTGTTGCTGTCAATATTGGTGAGCAAATGGAGAGCAACAAATATCTATCAAAAATGGCAAGAAAATAGTCTATAAAATGACACTAAAAATAAGAAACATTCTTTTGGTAATTATATAGTAGTTAAACAGTAAATTTAATTGATGCTGTATTGATACCTTTGGTCTATTCTATTTATTCTTCAGTTTATTCTATTTCTATAAACTATATTGTGGAGCAGACTCGATGGGCTGAATGGCCTAATACTGCTCCTATGTCTTATAATGGGTTCTCCCAGCTGACCTTGAAAACACATATATTTCCTTCAATGATGATTTGTTGGCGGGTCTAATGCTACTATGGCTGATTTAGCAATCTCCATCAATTTTGGCTGAGAAGGTATACCTAAACTAATTTCCAATACTGTCAAAGCAGCCCAAGCAGAAAAATTCTTGAGATTTACTTAAAAAAAAGTTCTAAGAATGAGGATGGACTAGTTATATGATTAGATAAAATTGAACTGTTCTCAGAAGATTGGATAGTATAACTTAAACACAGAAACTTGCCTTGCAGTTAGATTATGTCAGACTTTTCTTTCAGCACAGTGCATTCAAAATGTAACTAGCAATAATTTGCTTTTGTGATGATTTCTGGGTAGAATCACACCAATTACAGAACTGATAAGTCTGCTTCCACTTAGGATCCATGTTACTATTCCCAGTGTTTCCCAATGACAGATGCAAACTCACTGACAGTAGTCAGTGTGTAATTATCCCTGTAGAAAACAATGGTCATTTGACAGTAGCAAAAAAATTCAGAATATCATCCATTTCAGATGCCACCTAAAGGGTTGCTTGGTTCATAAAAGGTTATGGCTCAAGAAAAATACTAAACAGGAGTTAATTAACTCTAAAACTCTCAAAAACTGTTATTGTCCCCAAGCAGTAAGGCTGATCGACACCTCCACCAACTAACCCACCTCTCTTTATCATTTCCTGACAGAGGCATCCAATATACAGACACTCTTGTGCCTAGTGTCACTTGATGTATAGTATATTAGCAATCTTATGTATTTATATTTATTGTGTTTATTATTATTACATGCTTTTTAAAATTATTATTGTATTCTTTATCTTTTGTGCCTTTTTTGTGCCGCATCCAATCTGGAGTAACAATTATTTTGTTCTCCTTTACACTTGTGTACTGGAAATGCCATCAAACAATATTGAATCTTGAAGAAAATGGCAACTGCTTTTTTTGAGAATGTGCAACTCACTTAATGATCACTCTGAGCTAAAACAGAAGACTCGCTCCAACAATTTAGTAAGGTGCTCTGTGTGTGTGTGTGTGTGTGTGTGTGTGTGTGAATGTCTGTGTGTGTGTGTGTTGCGGGTCAGAGGAGGTTGCTATTAATGAACAGTCAAAGAAATTAACATGGTCTTGTCCATGATATCAACATATTTTTCCAGTTCTGAATATCATATGTAGAAGTGGGTTCTCTCTCATTATCTTTGTGCAATTCACCAGTAAGTCAGTACCTCAGCCCTCCCCAGGTGGCAAATCCCTGCTGGTAAACTGATCATTTTTGGCAGATTTCTTTGAACAAAACTACATATTGAACAACACCATTGTAATCAGCAGCAGCTTGTTGTCTTTCAGAACACTTACCCTTTTTGAATGGGGCAGGCTGGTGGGCATTTTCAGAAGCATATATAGTAGCTGTAAGGAAGTTGACTTGAAGACCTTGTCTGAATCCATGTGGCAATAGGTTGATGATGGATATTGCCAGTTGTATCTTGTTAGCATGGTGGTATCTCTTCCACAATAAATGGAGCTCTTATAGAAACATATAAAATTATGATAGGGATAGACTAAATAGAGGCAGGAAAGTTGCTTCCACTGGAAGTTGAGACTAGAACTAAGGGGACATAGCCTCAACGTTCGGGGGCGTAGATTTAGGATGGAGATGGGGAGGAACTGCTTTTCCCAGAGACTGGTGAATCTGTGCAATTCTCTGCCCAATGAAGCAGTGGAGGCTACCTCAGTAAGTATGCTTAAGACAAGGTTGGATAGGTTTTTGCATAGTCGGGGAATTGAGGTTTATGGGGAAAAGGCAGGTAGGTGGATCAGCCATGATCTTACTGAATGGCAGAGAAGGCTTGATGGGCCTGATTGCCTACTCCTTCTCCTATTTCTTATACTCTTGTGTTCTTAAATGACAAAACCTAATCTTTCCTTAGAAAGTTGAGTGAATTCCAATGATCTTTTAAGATTGTATTATTTTCTTCGGTCCAAGTTTATCTCGTAGTCTGTCTGTCTCTGAAATAAAATCAGAAACTGTTGGAAGCACTGAGCCGGTCAGGTAGTGCCTGTGGAAAGAACAAGAGAGCTAATATTTCAGGTCAGAGACCGTTAGTCACCTAAGGTCCGTATTGGGGGTCTGAAGGCAAATGACCTGACTACCGAATAAAGTGACCCGAGTGTAATTAAGGCCTCAGTGCTGGGTTAGTGTTGATCTGTGAGAGTTTGCTTTTCCTACCAATGGTCTTGGGGGATTTTGCAGAGATGGTGTTGGTGGTGTCTCTCCTGTAGCTTGAGTGTCCGTGACAGAACAAAATACTGCTGTGTTATTTCTGACTGAGCCATTTTGCTCCCGGTGCAATGGCAATTTTACTTTTGCTTTTGGAGAACTTTATATTGTTTGATTAGAATTGTAGAACTTTGTAAGCAGGCAAACATTTAACTAAAATTGCTTCATGTTCAGTACAATTCAGTACAAGCGACTCTTCCTTTGTGATGCACAGCTGAGTGTATGAGGTCAGCTCATAAACAGGCCACTTTGATCATGTTTTCAGTGTTCATTCTGTACACTGTCAGTCACTGATTCACAACACCAAGGAGTTTATTCTCTTTAGGAAACCTTAGTATGAGTAAGTTTTGGATAAAGAATTACTGTGTGCTGAACAAACCATCTGGATGGAAGAATTAAATGAAAGATAATTCTTTCTGTTTAAAGTCTTTGGAGAGCTCGATCCTGCGATGCAATTAAAATGTCTGTTCTTCTATATATCTGTAAGATTTCTCCTGGTTATGGCTAGCATAATTTAATCAAGGTCTGATTGCAGTATTTGATCAAGGATTATGTGAAATTATTGGATTTTACATCAATTGAGCAAATGTAAGTACAGCCCGAGCAGAATAACAAGAAGCTGCGTTTGGTTTGTCAAACTCAAAGTTGCAAAGCTTTCACAGCTCAGAGACTCATTTTTTCCCATGCGGCTGGGTGAGACTCGAGCTAGAGGTCATCATTTTATGATGAAAGGTGAAGTATTTAAGGAGAATCTGAGGGGAAGATGTAGAGAATTGAGTAGAGATTTGACGGAAGTATACAAAATTACGACGGGTACAAATAGGGTAAATGCAAGCAGGCTTTTTCCACTGAGGTTGGGTGGGACTACAACCAGAGGTCATGGGTTAAGGGTGAAAGGTGAAAAGTTTAAGAGGAACATGAGGGGAAACTTCTTCACTCAGAGGGCTATGAGAGAGTGGAATGAGCTGCCAACACAAGTGGTGCATGCAAGCTCAATTTCAATGTTTAAGAGACGTTTGGATAGGTAAATGGATGGTTGGGGTATGGAGGTCTAGATCAATGGGAGCAGGCAGCTTAAATGGTTTTGCTTGGACTGGATGGGCTGAAGGGCCTGTTTCTGTGCTGTACTTTTCTATGACTGTATGACTTTATGATCTTTCACTCAAAGAGTGGTGGGAGTGTGGAACACACTGTCGCAGAAGTGGCTGATGCAGATTCGCCTGCAACATCGAAGACGAGGGTTCCCAACCTGGGGCCCACTAGCCCCTTGGTTAATGGTCCTGTTCCATGGCATAGAAAAAATGGTTTGGAACCCGCTGATCTAAGAGAAGTTTGGATAGGTATATTGGTGATATAGGTATGGAGGTCCATGGTTCAGGTGCAGGTAGATTTAACTAGGCAGCAAAACAGGTTAGCATGGATTAGATAGACTGAAGGGCCTGCTTCTATGTTATAGTGCTCCGTGGCATGAAATTTACAAAGGACATTGGAATTCAGGATCTCTTCTTCCCCATTAGAATACTTGAAACTGAGAATCTACAGAAAACATTAAAATAGTGATTGATGGATTCCTGTTAAAGAATCAAAGCATGTAGATGAAGATATGTCAAAGTTCAAAGTAAATTTAAGTCCATAAATGGCACCGTAAACCACCCTGAGATTCATTTTCTGTTCTTCGAGCCATTCACAGTGGAACAAAAATAATAGAACCAATATAAAACTACATACAAGCTCTGACAATTGACCAATGTGCAGAATAAGACAAACTGCACAAATACAAAGGACAAATAATATTAATAATAAATAAATAATACTGAGAACATGAATAGAGTCATTGAAAGTGAGTCTATAGTTGGTGGAATCAGTTCAGTGTTGAGATGTGTGAAGTTATCCATGCTGGATGGATGTAAAGTATTAACTGTTCCTGAACCTGGTGACGTGTGATCTAAATCTCCTGTACCTCTTTCATGATGCCAAAGGCAAGAAGAGATCATGGCCTGGATGATGAGGTTCCTTGATGATGGATGCTGCTTTCTTGTAGCAGCAGTCCTTGTAGATGTGCTCAACGGAGGGAGGATATCCATCAATCTATGTAGCCTTTTCCATTCTTGGGCATGAGTGTTTCCATACCAGCCTGTGATGCAACCTGTCAGGATACTCCCCGTTGGGCATCTGTAGAAGTTTGTCAAAGTTTTAGATCATATGCCGAATGAGTTATTGACCTTCTCCACCTCTACTCCCCAAATGAGCATTCCTGGTTTCTTCCATCTGTAGTCAATAATCAGCTCTTTAGTTTTACTAACGTTGAGTGAGAGTCCCCCAATTAAGTAGCAAAGCAGGCTTGATGGTGTCAGTGGCAACTTTCTGTTGCATCATACACCTCACCCCTGCTGATCACCATCTATGCTGATTCATTTACTCGCACTTAAACTGTAGCCTTCATGATTCAAGTGCTCATCTAGATATTCCTTCAACACTGTGAGACGACCTGCCATCAACCAACCCCTCAAGCAATGTGTTGGAGATGTGAACCATTTGGGTGAAAAAAAACATCGCCCCAGATGTTCGCTCATCTTCTTATCCCCTAACTTAAAAATGAACTCTTGTTTCAGACACCTCTGTACTGGAGAGGAGTTCCCTACTCTTTGCCTTCTGTTGCTCTGTGCCAGTTTTCTAAAAGCATTCTATGAATTGAATTATTCTTTGGGATATCATAATGTCCTTTGAAAAGTAATTAATGAGAAATGAAATGGCACTGAGACTCCTGTTTGAATTGATAGTAAATGTATGTATAGGTTGAACATCTCTTATCAAGTTCAGCGAAGCGGACAGCACACAATTTAACTGCAAATTACCATAAACAATATTAACATTTTAACAAGAGCTTAGAATACAATGATGTGTTGTGATTCAGGCGGTCTTCATTCATGTTGATCATGAGTAACTGCTTTCATTAGTATACCTTCCCTTCACTTCATTTGAAGTGTATAACCTTGTGCATGGAACGTGAGTCACTATGAAGCAAGATTAATAACAGCTGATTTTACACTGAAATTCGACCCCACGTATTCCCATTCTCTCAGACTGGCAGGCAGGCAATGTTGGTACATTGAGTGGTTCAGGCCAACATAACCAAAATGAAATGTATGGGGAAAATATTCACACAGACAGAAACAAGATAACCCAGCAGAAAAAATATAGAAATGTCTTTTGAAAGAGTATCGGAATTCCTAGAGTACCTATCAGTTCCTGTGTCTGGAAAAATACGTTTCAAAGTCAAAATAGATTTATGATGAAAGTATGTTTATGTCACCATTAATGACCCTGACATTCATTTTCAGAATCAGAATCAGGATAATATCACCAACATATATTGTGAAACTTGCTGTTATGTGGCAGCAGTACATTGCAATACATACTAATAAAAACTGTGAATTGTAGTTACATAATTAAATTAAATAAGTTGTGAGGTAGTTTCATGACTTCAATGTCTATACACAAATCTGGTGGCAGAAGGGTGGAAGCGATTCCTGAATTGTTGAGTGTGCCTTCAGGCTCCTGTACCTCCTATATGATGGTAGCACTGAGAAAAGGGCAGGTTCTGTTTGTAGGGTCCTTGAAAGTGAGTCTATAGGTTGTGGATTCATTTCATCATTGTGATGGGTGAATCCTGGTTCAGGAGGCTGATGGTTCTACATGAATAACTGTTCCTGATCCTGGTGGTGTTGGACCTAAGGCTGCTGTACCTTCAGCGCAATGTTAGTAGTGAGAGGCGACATGGTCTAGATGATAGAGGTCCTTCATGATGGACGCTGCTTTCTTGTGGCAGCACACTTTGCAAGTATGCTCACTGATGGGGAAGGCTTTGCCTGTGATAGACTGTGTAATACTTGGACTAAATGAGCCTAAGAATGGAGAGATTTGCAATAAGCGAATTATCTCTCCTTGTAACTTTCTGTACTTCCGAAGAATTCACATATTTTTACAAGATATTAGGAAAACATAGTTTTTATTGAAGGCATTTCAGAAGAGACATTAGTTATGTGATAGTTACAACAGAATCAGTAGCTTGTGTTGTTATACATGCAAGTATCTTCAAAATGTCTTAAATTATGTCCTTTTCATTTCTTTTTCCATTCTTCTCTCCTACCAGTCACCTCACTTTCTTCCCCATCCACCTTCCCTTTCTTCTCCCTCCACCTTCCATTTCTCCCCCTCCACCTTCCCTTTCTCCCCCTCCACCTTCCCTTTCTCCCCTCTCCACCTTCCCTTTCTTCCCCCTCCACCTTCCCTTTCTTCCCCCTCCACCTTCACTTTCTCCCCCTCCACCTTCCCTTTCTCCCCTCTACACCTTCCCTTTCTCCGCCTCCACCTTCCCTTTCTCCCCCTCCACCTTCCCTTTCTCCCCCTCCACCTTCCCTTTCTCCCCCTCCACCTTCCCTTTCTCCCCTCTCCACCTTCCCTTTCTCCCCCTCCACCTTCCCTTTCTCCCCCTCCACCTTCCCTTTCTCCCCCTCCACCTTCCCTTTCTCCCCTCTCCATCTTCCCTTTCTCCCCTCTCCATCTTCCCTTTCTTCCCCCTCCATCTTCCCTTTCTCCCCTCCACCTTCCCTTTCTCCCCCCTCCACCTTCCCTTTCTCCCCCCTCCACCTTCCCTTTCTCCCCTCTCTACCTTCCTTCTCCCCCTCCACCTTCCCTTTCTTCCTCCTCCACCTTCCCTTTCTCCCCTCTCCACCTTCCTTCTCCCCCTCCACCTTCCCTCTCCCCCTCCACCTTCCCTTTCTTCCCCCTCCACCTTCCATTTCTCCCCCTCCACCATCCCTTTCTCCCTCTCCACCTTCCCTTTCTTCCCCCTCCACCTTCCCTTTCTTCCCCCTCCACCTTCCCTTTCTCCCCCTCCACCTTCCCTTTCTCCCCCTCCACCTTCCCTTTCTCCCCTCTACACCTTTCTCCGCCTCCACCTTCCCTTTCTCCCCCTCCACCTTCCCTTTCTCCCCCCTCCATCTTCCCTTTCTCCCTCCTCCATCTTCCCTTTCTCCCCCTCCACCTTCCCTTTCTCCCCCTCCACCTTCCCTTTCTCCCCTCTCCACCTTCCCTTTCTCCCCTCCACCTTCCCTTTCTCCCTCTCCATCTTCCCTTTCTCCCCTCTCCATCTTCCCTTTCTCCCCTCTCCATCTTCCCTTTCTCCCCTCTCCATCTTCCCTTTCTTCCCCCTCCATCTTCCCTTTCTCCCCTCCACCTTCCCTTTCTCCCCCCTCCACCTTCCCTTTCTCCCCTCTCCACCTTCCTTCTCCCCCCTCCACCTTCCCTTTCTTCCCCCTCCACCTTCCCTTTCTCCCCCTCCACCTTCCCTTTCTTCATCTTCCCTTTCTTCCCCTCCACCTTCCTTCTCCTCCCTCCACCTTCCCTTTCTTCCCCTCCACCTTCCCTTTCTTCCCGCTCCACCTTCCCTTTCTTTCCCCTCCACCTTCCCCTTCTCCCTCTCCATCTTCCCTTTCTCCCTCTCCATCTTCCCTTTCTTCCCCTTCATCTTCCCTTTCTTCCCCTCCACCTTCCCTTTCTCCCCCTCCACCTTCCCTTTCTCCCCCTCCACCTTCCCTTTCTTCCCTCCCCACCTTCCCTTTCTCCCCCTCCACCTTCCCTTTCTCCCCTCTCCACCTTTCCTTTCTCCCCCTCCACCTTCCCTTTCTTCCCTCCCCACCTTCCTTCTCCCCCTCCACCTTCCCCCTCCACCTTCCCTTTCTCCCCTCCACCTTCCCTTTCTCCCCTCCACCTTCCCTTTCTTCCCCCTCCACCTTCCCTTTCTCGCCCCTCCACCTTCCCTTTCCTCCCTCTCCACATTCCCTTTCTCCCCCTCCACCTTCCCTTTCTCCCCTCTCCACCTTTCCTTTCTCCCCCTCCACCTTCCCTTTCTCCCTCTCCATCTTCCCTTTCTCCCCTCTCCACCTTCCCTTTCTTCCCTCTCCACCTTCCCTTTCTCCCCCTCCACCTTCCCTTTCTCCCCTCTACACCTTTCTCCGCCTCCACCTTCCCTTTCTCCCCCTCCACCTTCCCTTTCTCCCCCTCCACCTTCCCTTTCTCCCCTCTCCATTTTCCCTTTCTTCTCCTCCACCTTCCTTCTCCCCCCTCCACCTTCACTTTCTCCGCCCTCCACCTTCCCTTTCCTCCCTCTCCACCTTCCCTTTTCTCCCCTCTCCACCTTCCCTTTTCTCCCCTCTCCACCTTCCCTTTTCTCCCCTCTCCACCTTCCCTTTCTCCCCTCTCCACCTTCCCTTTCTTCCCTTCCACCTTCCCTTTCTCCCCTCTCCACCTTCCCTTTCTTTCATGGCCCACTGCCTTTCCTATTAGATTCTTTCTTCTTCAGCCCTTTACCTCTTCCACTTTTCTATGCTAACTTCTCTCTTCATTCCCCCCCCTCCCACTTTCCCCCACTCACACACCTTCCTCCTCACCTTGGCTCACCTATCACCTGCCATCTTGCATTCCTTTGCCATTCTCCATACTTCTCTGGTTTCTGCCCCATTCCTTCCCTGTCCTGAAGAAAGGTCTCAACCTGAAAAGTTGACTGTTTATTCCCCTCCACAGATGCTAAGTGACTTGTAGACTTCCTCCTGAACTTTGTGTGTGTTCCTTTAAGTTACTTCTTTGATACTTCAATTCAGTTAAAAAAGTTCCGAATGACACGTTCCATAGTCTGACTGATAAGGTTCGTAGCAGGTTTGGTCAGTTCTATCTGACCATGATAATTTTGTCAATGGATGTAGCTGTCCTAGGCAATGAGTTCATTCCGTGGATCATCTTTGTTGCTATGTTTTGTTATTCATTTGGAAAAGTGGATCATTGTTAAGGCCAACATTTTTGCTCATTTCTGAATTGCCTCAGTGGTGAACTGTATTCTTGACTTGCTATTTTATACCTGTGTTATTGTAAAAGAAATACCCCAACAGAAACTCGATATAGCATCCTAATATATCAACCAATTTTTAACTCGTGAAAAGCTCGATAAAGACTAAGAATAAATATTAAGATTAGCTTTATTTGTCACATGTATATCAAAACATTGAAACATGCAGTGAAATACGTTGTTTATGTCAATGACCTGCACAGTTTGAGGACGTGCTGGGGGAAGCCCGCAGTACCACCAGATTTCTGAATGGATAATGAACCCATGCACATTACCACAATTTTTTTGCTCTCTTCTTGCACTACTTACTGAATTAAATTGAATATATATACAATACATTCCTACTTCTGTTTGTTATGATTTTGTACATTCTCTCTGTGACCTCCAGGTGCTCTAGTTTCCTCCCACATTCCAAAGAAGTATGGGTTGATAAGGGTTGGTAAGTTGTGGGCATGCCATGCAAATACATTATGAATTTTTTTTGGTTTTGCAGCAGCAGTACACTGCAATAAATACAAAGTTTTAAAAACTAAATTACAGTAAGGAACATATTATGTAATTTATTATGTATTGCAATGTGCTGCTGTTAAAAGGCAGCAAATTTCACAACATACACCAGTGATATTAAACCTGATTCTGAAATGCACTATGCCCACAGTGCCAATATTGCATGCCCACGACGTACTAACCCTTATTAATCAGTATATCTTTGGAATGTGGGCAGAAATTGGAGAAAACCCATGAGGTCACAGTGAGATTGTACAAACTCATAACAAACTGCCCAAAGTTGAATTCCAATCTTACAGCTGCCTCAACTAGAAGCCATGAATTATGAAGAAAGGTTGAATGAGCTAGAGCTTTTCTCATTGGAGCGACGAACAATGAACAGTGATTTGATAGAGGTGTACATGATAATAAGAGGTAAATATATAGTGGATAACCAGAGAATTTTTCCCATGGCAAAAAAGGCTAATGTAAAGGGCTATAATTTTTAATTAATTGACGGAAAGCATGTTGTGGGGGGGGGGAGTCAGAGGTGAATTTTTTAACTGAGAGTGATGGGTGTCAGGATTGGTGGTAGGGGCAAATATATTAGAGCCATTAAGAATCTCTTAGGCATTTGGATGACAGAAAAATGTAAGGCTACGTGAGAGGGAAGGTTTAGATTGATCTTTGAGTAGGTTGGCACAACATCGTGGGCTGAAGAAACTGTACTTTACTGTAATGTTCCATCTATGTAAATTCTGTTGGGATAGACCCTTTCAATGTATCCTCAGAAGTTTTACTCCATTAAAGGTGCTTTATAAATGTTTCTTCTTACTTTAAACCTCTATTTAATGCATTTTGGTATAAGGCAGATAGACTCCTATCAGCTGTGAACGTTATTAGCATGGATAGAATTTTTCATCAAAGACAAACCCTAACCCAAAGTTTAAAAGGAAAACACTTGATTACTCACAGCCAAATCCTTTTAAGTCCTTTCAAGAAATTGAAATTATTGATCCCTTTTAAAAATAAACCTTTTAAAAAATAAACACACAGTGACCACTTTATTAGTTACCTAACAAAGTGGTCACTGATTGTGTGTTTGTGGTCTTCTACAGTTATACCCATCCACTTCAAGGTTCAATGTGTTGTGTATTCAGAGATGCTCTTCTGCACACCACTGTTGTAATCTGTGGTTATTTGAGTTACTGTCACCTTCCTGTCAGCTTGAACCAATCTGACCATGTTCTCTGATTTTTCTCGTTAACAAGGCATTTTCATTCATAGTACAGCCGTCTGGATTTTTTGTTTTTGTTTTTCACACCACTCTCTGTAAGCTCTAGAGACTGTTGTGTGTGAAAATCCCAGGAGATCAGCAGTTTCTGAGATACTCAAATCACCATGACTGGCACCAACAATCATTCCACAGTCAGTCACTTAGATCACATTTCTTCCCCATTCTGACATTTGGTCTGAACAACAGCTGAACCTTTTGACCAGGTCTGCGTGCTTTTATGTATTGTGTTGCTGCCACATGATTGGCTGACTGGATATTTGTATTACCAAGCAGGTGCACAGGTGTACCTGATAGAGTGGCCACTGAGTGTATGTACTATTTTAATTACTGGAAGAACTCATGCTACTTCCAGTACTTTATGTAGAACCAAAAAGTTAAAGAAATTAAAACTACTGAACCACATTATTCTCATCACTTGTATAGATTGAGCCTTCATTGGGATGTCATTTGTTAAACTGCCCTCAAGCACATGTACCACTTCAAATCTCACTTACTTCGTCTATCATGATCTGCTAACCAGTTATTAAAATTTTACATTAATTGTCCTGGAGGCAGGAAAAATGCTGATGCTGAACAATACTAGATGCTAACCAATTAATAGCACCAGCCATGGTTGATACCCTGTGCTCTGTGAGCACTGGTATCAAATTCCAATGGCCCTTGAATCTGTTCTATTACTTTTTGTCAATCCTAGTAGTTCAGTTGCTGATAAAAGTTGTGTAAGCAGATTTTTAATTCCTAGTTCATAATAAAACTCTGTAGTACAGCACCCCCTAATACCCATCAACTAACTCTGTGAACTTGTTAACCCTAACTTTCCAGCCACTTCTCATAGTAGAATGATTCACACCATCTTTCCTGTAAACTCCCAATGAACTTATTAATCCAAACCTCTTTAATTCCCACAGTAAACCTGTTAACCCAAAGCTCCCAATAAACCCCCAGTGAAACCATTAACCCAATGCCTCCGGAAAATAAACACACACTGTTAAAAACATGAACCTGTGCCGGCTGTGTAGGTTTGCTGTGATCTAAAGCACTGTAACTCCTATTGAGAGCCACTCACCCTCTCTCTGTGTAAACTCTCACCAATAAACCCAGTAAGCTCTACATGGGGAGAATTTACTGCAACATATAAAATCCTCAGAGGCATGAAAGAGTCGATGCTGAAATGATTTTCACAAGTGGGATAGTCTTGAACGAGTGGACGTTGTTCCAAGATTTGCTGAGGCAGCATGGAAGTGTAGCAGTTAGCATAACACTATTACAGTGCTATCGTTTCAAAATTAGGCACGTACGATATTTATCTCACAGAGGGTGGTGAATCACTGGAATTATCTACCCCCTAGGCCCTGAGTCATAGAGACCGAGTCACTAGAGGTATTTAAAGAGGAACAAGACACACTTTTGAAAAATCAAGGATTGAAGGCTGTGTGAACATGGCACCGAAGAGATCTGGCCAATGATGAATAAATCATGACCATATTGAATGAAGAGGTTACAGCTTTTAGGCTCCTGAACCAGCAGAGATAACTTCATTCCCCACAACTCTGAACTGATTCAGTCAAGGACTCTTATCAACTCATGTTGTCAGTAGTACTTTCACTTGTGCATTTTTTCTTAATTTGCATGTCGGTCTGTTGTCAGTCATTGTCAGTTTTTCCATAAAATTTTATTGTATTTTTTTCTTGTAAAATTCCTGCAAGAAAATAAATCTGAAGGTACTATTAGATTTTATTGGAGATATATATAGATAATAAAAGTTCCTTGAACTTTGTACATTTGGACTTTGAGGCTGGTTTGAGGCCTACTCCTGCTCTTGTTTTCTTGCCTTCTCTCCTCCCTGTAAGCACTCACCAAAATCCACTGTGCTGAGTCAACTTTTTTTTTCAAGTGCAATATTACCTCATCTTTTGTAGTAGATTCTAACATTTTTCCTACTACTGCTGTAGGTCTGTCTTGTCCATAGTCATTTACACACCCTATTTCATCTCCTTCCAAATTCCATCCATGGGTACACAGAACGCTGTGGAGCCCGTTGATGAAATACAGTAGTACACAAGAGACCCAGAGATGAAATCCCCAAAGATTGGTGATCTATAGAAAAGATTCAAAGCCATCATTTTGCTCCCTAATTCTCATGGTCTCAAATGATTTCTACACTCTATTCCGAAATTCTGGTTTCTGAATTGTCAAACAAAAGACCAAGAGCAAATCTGCAGATGCTGGAAATCCAAGCAACACACACAAAATGTTGGAGGACACTTTGTCAGGGTCTTGGTCTAAAGTGTAGACTATACTCTTTTCCATAGATGCTGCCTAGTCTGTTGAGTTCCTCCAGCATTTTGTGTGTGCTTTCTGAATCGTCACATCTCATAACTCAGCCTTAAATTCTGTTGAAATACACTATTCCAAATCACCTTCAGAAGTTTTACTTCGTTAAAGACGTGCTCGAGGGTATAGTTTACTAAATGGCATCTTAATCAGTTGTGTTTGTGTAAATAAATGCCATCTGATTATAGGCTTTGCACTGTCGTAATTCTGCATTGAGCGTGACCCTGCAGATCACAGAAAATAAAGAAGTGATTAGAGTTCTGGAAGTAACTAAGATTAGTGAAAAAAAATGGTGTCTGAGGAAATAGTGTGACTGAAAGTGAATAAAACTAAGGAGAAGGGGAACTTTATCCCAAGATTTAAAGGGTGTGTCATTTGAGATGATGAATGACTGGCTGTCAAGTTCAAATTCACAAAATCATTGAAGGCTTCAGCAAGGAAGAGGGCAATTCGGCCCAGTGGGTCTGTGCTGGCTCTGTGCAACTGATATGCAGCTAAGGCCAACTTCAATGCCCTTGTCCTACAGCAGTATAAATGTTTTTTGTTATCAAATTACTTGTGATAAGAATTGTTTTTTTTAATGTACGGTAGCCATTGATACAGCTTCCACTACTTCCACTGGCACTGTGTTTCAGATCCAAACAGCTCATTGCATGACAAAGCATTTCCTCATGTTACTTGTGATACTTCTGTTCCTCTTTGCCATTGGAAACAACTTATCTCCATTTACCTTGCACGGTTTGAAGTACTACTATTAGGGCAACTGTCATTGAAACCTATCGAATATTGAAAGGCCTAGATAGAGTGGATGTGGGGAGGATGTTTCCTATAGTGGGGAGTCTAGGGCCAGAGAGCACAATTTAAGAATAGAATCACGTCCCTTTAGAACAGAGATGAGGAAGAATTTCTTTAGCCACAGGGTGGTGAGTATGTGAAACTCAATGCCGCAGAGGACTGTGGAGGCTAAGATATTGGATATATTTAAAGCGGAGTTTGATGGATCTTTGACAAGTAAGGGCACCAAAGGTTATGGGGAGAATGCAGGAGAATGGACATTCATGTCCTGCTGAATGAAATCTTGGTGTCCAAAACTGTAGTTCACCATAAGCAGCTGTGCAGGTGGTTAAGATGGTAAAGAAGGCATATGAAATGCTTGCTTTCATTGGTAGGGGTGTCAAGTATAAAAGTAAGCAAGTTATGTGCAGCTCTGTAAAACCTTAATCAGACCGTACTTGGAGTACTGTTTGTATTTCTGGACGCCCTGATATAGGGAGAGTGTGGAGACTGTGGAAAGGTGAGGAAGAAGGGTCTCAGCCCAAAATATTGACTGTTTATTAATTTCTGTAGATGCTGCCTGATCTGCTGAGTTTGTCCAGCATTTTGTTTGTGTTGCTTTGGATTCCTAGCTGCTGCAGAATTTCTTGTGCTCGAGGTTTACCAGGATGCTGCCTGGATTAGAGAGTATGAGCAAAATGAAAGGTTAGACAAACTTGTGTTAGCCTCCCTACAGTGTCAGAGGCTGAGGGGAGAGGTGATAATTGTGGGAGGAATAGATAAGGTAGACATTCAGAATCTTTTTCCCATTGAAGAATTGTCAACCACCAAAAGACATGCTTTTAGAGGGAGGAACTATAAAGGTAATGTGAGGGGCAAGTTTTTTTTACACAGAGAATGGTAGTTGCCTGGAATGGGTTACCACGTGTTGTAGTAGAAGCAGATAGTTTGATGGAGATTAAAAGGCTTTTAAATAGACACAAGAATATGAATAGAGTGGAGAGATATGGACGATACACAGGAGGTAGAGGACATTTTGTATAAATTAGCATCAAAACTTGCACAGCATTATGGGTAGTATGGCCTGTCCAGTGCTGGACTGTTTCATCTCAGAGAAACATTCCTTGTGATCTCTGTCTTAAATGAGAAACCCTTTATTTGTGAATCCATGTGTCTAATTCAGAATCAGAATCAAAATTAGGTTTATTATCACCGGCGGCATGTGACGTAACAGGGAAATTTTGTCTCATCATCTAACTACGCAATCTCTTTCAGAATCCTATATATTTCCACAAGATCACCTTTCCTGTTTTTGAACTCACGATTTTATGGACCCAATCTGCTCTATCTTTCATCATTTGCCAAACTCTCTATTCAAGTTTTCAACTTAGTGAATACCTACACTCTATCTCTCCTGCCTTCTCAGTGTGTGTGTACAAAGCTAGGCAGGGAGTTAAACACCTTCTCAGAAATCACTCAAGCCAGAAGCTTTCTTCAGGGTTTTAATAAGAAAAAAACTTTGTAAAAAGATATTGCTGTTTCAAGGGCAAATAAGGAGTGGATGGAGATGGATGTTTTTCTATCATGTTTGCTCCAACTCAAAATCTAAATTAACCTGTACAGGAAATTATGTAAAAATCAGCTTAAGAACAGGAAGTGATGTTTGCACAAAATGAACTGTAGAAAAAATGAACAGCACCTCCAGAGGCAGAACACACTCTGCCTGATGCCCATGTTGTCAAACGTAATCACTGAAACTAAAAGTCAAATAATCTTTTCATTAAGACTTCGGCAAAAGAAGGACGGTCTCAGACTGTTCTTGAAAACATTCTTAGTACACGGTCTTTAACCACTCTCACTTCACAAACATCATCCTTGATGATATACTTCCCATGGTATTGCCTGATGGGAAGACTGGTGACACGGTGCTCTTCCAGGATAACGATAGGGTGAGGTGCTGTACCTTTGAAGTGAGTTGTGCCCTCTTAATACAACCTCCAACTTGTAGTCGCCCCACAGAGTCAAAAAAGGGACACAGTTCACGAAGGTAACTTTGGACTAGAAGAGGTTTCTATTTTGTGATGAACTTCCTCTGCCTACACCTGCCTTTGAACAACAAGAAAGATTCTAACCTTTGCCCGATTCAGTTGCTCTGCGCTGAGAGGTTGTTTGCAAGTGTGCCAACTACTGCAAAGGCTTTGTTTGGCTGCTGCTACAACCTTTCCTTTCATACAGATACACCTCTCACGGGGTCTGAAATGACTTGGGTGCCCATTCTCCAGGACATTATTCTTAAATGTGCTGACAGTGGGCTGATGAACACCACTGAGGCAAACTTTACCCACTATCACCCAACCAAGATGAGATCATTGGACATAAGGCGCATCGTGTCAACCAGTGCACTGTTCCTGTACCTTATGTTCATGGATGGTGCCTCTGCCAAGCAACATTCTATTAATTTTGATTAACTGCTGCTGTACACAAAACACAGAATATTACAGCACAGGAAAGTCCCGAACATACCAGACTTTAATACTTCTCATATGAGAAGATATTGATGAGTTATTGCCTTAAACTACTGTATGAGCTCTGTACCTAGATCTGACTGCTGCAGTCACAAGGGACAGGATCAAACAGTGAGTTTGCAGAAGTGTTGCAAGATGCTCCTAAATGTGAAAATTAATTTCCAGAATAGAACGTAGAATATTACAGCACAGTGCAGGCCTTTTAGTATATGATACCATGTTGACCTTTGAATCTATTCTAAGATCAATCTAATATTTCCTTCCCACATAGGTCTCCATTTTTCTATCACCCATGTGTCTAAGAGTCTCTTAAATTACCCTAAATATTAGCCTCTACTGCTACCCTGGCAATGTGTTCCATGTGCTTACCACTCTCTGTATAAAAAACCTACCTCTGACGATTATTTCCCCTGGTGCTGATCATTTCCACCCTAGGAAAAAGTCTCTGGCTGTCCACTCAATCTCTGCCTCTTATCATCTTGTACACCTATAACTAGTTGCCTCTCATCTTCCTTCACTCCACAGAGAGAAGTCCTAGCTTGATCGACTTATGCTAAATTTTGGTGTTTCACATACGAGAGAGTACTGTGACATGCTGTATTCTGAACCTATTTAAATGATAATGACATTTTCATTCTCCCTTCCAAAGTGAATAATATCACTTTTCCACGTAATCCTCCATCTGTCATCTTTTCACCCATTCGTCTTTTCCACCTATAATCCAAGTTTCTTTGTAACCTCCTCATCTATCTTGCTAACCTTCCTGCCTTTGTCTTTCCATTGTACTGAAACATAAGTGGCCAATACAATTGGACGACGATTGTGCTGTTGTATTTGGCATCTGACCTCACAGACCACAGTCTTCTGTACAGGTATCACAACAGTACATTTGATATGGTAAGAAATGCTGATGTGGTTTTAGCAGATCTCTTGCATCACTCATCATTGATCCGGCTGAGTGCCTTAGAGCATATTTTATATCACGAAGCATCTTGACTAAAATTATATGAGTTTCTTAATGCAGTTTTTCAAATAAAATGATTCCACAATTGACTCTGAGCCATGTAATTTGTTTTTATCAAGCTTTTTGGGTTAAATGAATTCCTCTTAAGAAGGAATAAATTTTAGAACCAGATGTGTGAATGGATTTTTATGTCTAAGCCAGCAAACAAACTTTGTGAAAAAGGTCAGGTGAGAATCCATTAACTCTCACATCCGTGAAGTCCTGGTAAACCTCAATTCTCAAGGTAGTATATAGTGACATAAACATAATTTGATAATAAATTTACTTTGAACTTTAAACCTATTAACTCTGTCCTCTCTGTAAATCTTCACTGTGATTGCCAAGAGATCAATGGTGGAGCTGGCGGAAGCTGACGGCACATCACTTTCAGAAGGTAGAAGAGGGTTGCCAAGGTGAAGGGTCCCCAGTCGTCTTGCATTCCATGCCTCTGGACCCTGATCCCGATCTGTCAAGGACAGTGTGGTGGCTGCCCCGTGCATCAGCGTTCCCAGGTTATACAAAGTCACGTATTGGTGTTCTCCATTCAGGGGAACCCCCCCTTGAGAGAACATTATAGTTGACTCGAGTGATCGCAGTACTACTGTGATTCCATTAACCCCCAATTAACACATTTTAACCCTTATCACCCTGTAAATATTTCCAGTGATTTCATTGACTATAACTCATAAATGGCCAGTGAACCAATTAACATCCCTGAAACTCACTAATGTTAGACTCTTCTAAGTTTGCAATATAACTGATTTTCTAGAAAAACTGCTCACAGCAAACCCTTTAGCCATTATCTTCTGACAACTGGAACTCTAAATCCATGAAACTTCCTTCTGTACTAGTCCCTAACTATGACTCATGATTCTATCATTGAATCAAATGTTAAGGAGAGGCAGAGTTTGTGTCAGAATGAACTGCAATGGAGCAATTGTCTTTTTTCTGATCCATACTTTCTCAAATCACTTAGATCAAGGGATATGGAGTTGAGGTAGATCAGGAATGACTATTGTGGCAAAGCAAGATAAAGGCGCACTATGAACTACCCCTAGAATGTAGGACATGGATCAGTACAGTATAGGACCTTTGGCCTGTGATGTTGTGCCGACATTTTGACCTGTTCCACGGACAATCTAACCCTTCCTCCTCCACAGCCCATAGCCCTCCATTTTTCTCTCATCCATGAGCCTATCTAGCAGTCTCTTAAATGTCCGTATTGTACCCATGATCCATTATCTTTGGTTTCTATTGAGCAGGTTTTGCAAAGCCATCAAACCCCCTGAAGGAAATGGTATTACAAAACCAGGTTTATTATCACTGATATATGACTTGAAATTTGTAGTTTGTGCAGCAGTACAGTGAAATAAATAAAAAATCTATACAAAATTAAACAAGTTAAAGAAGAGAGCAAAATTATGAGATAATGTTCAAAGATTCATGGACTATTCAGAAATCTGATGGCAGAGGAGAAGAAGGTGTTCCTAAAATGTTGACCTTGACTATGATCCTTCAGGTTCCTGTATCTCTTCCTTGATGGTATGTGAAGAGGGCATGTGAGGGTCCTTCTTGATGGATGCCATCTTCCAGAGGCATTGCCTTTTGAAGATGTCCTCAATGGTGGGGGCAAATATTTTGTACCCTTTTATTAGAAGTGGGGTCCTTTGTGTTCTTGTTTTTTTTATTTTTATTTATTAAAAACAAACAAAAAAAAACACAAAAAACAGCACATCCTGAAAAACCGCAACCATTACAAAATCAAATTTAATATTGAGCAGCAAAAGTGAGAAAAATATAAAGGCAAAAGTAAACATACACAGCAGAGGTGTACCGCACCAAAAAAACTCAGTCCTCACCCCGTGAGAAAGTCCAATACGGGGCCCCATATCCTTTCAAAGATGTCCCCTCCATCCTCATCACATAGTCTCAGTCTCTCCAAATGTAAAGTTTTTGCAGTTCTCTCAGCCACAGATTGTACGTAGGCACAGTCCATTTTCCACATTTGCAGGATTAACTTCTTAGCAAACACCATTCCAAATAACACAGCCATTTTTTCATACATATTGGCTGAAGACAGGGAGCTTGTTGCTCCACAGATGGCTATGAGCAGGTCTGGTTTCCACTGCTTCCCAAAAGCCTCAGAGAAACCGTGAAAAATACTTTTCCAGTATGCATAAAGCTTACAACATGACCAGAATGAATGTGACAAGTTACTGTTCACAGATTTACATCTGTTACAAACTGGTGAAACATCAGGGTAGAAACTGTGCAACTTTTCTTTGGAATAATGGAGTCTGTCTGTCGTTTTAAACTGTGTAGGTCTGTGTCTGATGTTGACCGAACAATCATGTATACTCTTTAAACATTTATCCCAGACCTCCTCTGTCAGTTCTATACCCAATCCATCTGCCCATGCCTGTTTAAAACCTGCAGTAGTCCTTTGTGTTCTTGATCCTGGTTTCTCCAAATGTTCCAAGTACTTGACAGTTCATGTTATTAGTTACTGGCAATATGAGCCCTTACTAATTATTTCTTTGTTCAGTACACACTAGTTCATTTATAGCACTTCAAATCCTTGTCTATCTCCTGAATATTAAAGAGGAACTTTGATTTATATATAGCATCTTTAATGACCTCAGCACTGTCCCAAAGCACCCCACAGCCAGTGATTTGCTTTTGGGCTGAAGTCAACCGTTGGAAATTAGGAAAAAACAGTAGTCAATTAGTGTCCAGTAGACTCCCTCCAAGGGCATTGGTAGAATGATGAAATCATTTATTTTTGTCAGTTTATTCTGATGAATGTTGGCGAATATGCTGTGGATAGCTCCTTTATTTTTTTCAAAACTCCATCTTGGACTCTTGTATCCATCTGAGCAGGTATCTTATTTGTCTCCTGTAACTCACACAATTCAGAGGTATTTCTGCCCCCAAAACTGTTCACTGAGTTTTATTGTTCTCATCAGTTGGTGAATCAGGTTCTTTTATCAGGAGCTTTTTCTGACCAGCTCAGTGAGCCCCATTCATTTGAGTAGCAGGATCTTTATTTTCTATTAATATCAAATGCATTTAATGACAGATAAAACTCCTCAGTCTTACAATCATGGAATCATATCACACAATTAGATTGATCCGAACAGTGCGTCCTTTTTATCCAGTGGAAGATATCACCACTCGAGGATGCCTTAATGTAATAAGATCAGTGTCAAAAGGAAGCAGTGGATATTTTCCAAATAGGCAGCTGCAAGCATGGTTTAAAGACAGAAGGAAATTTTTCTCTTGGTCTGATTTGTTCCATTCCATATTGAGCATTATTCTGCAAATATGATTATATTTGAATGAGAATAGAATAGAATCAACATTGCTTCTATGAAAAAAAACAGCAGGATACATTTAAGCAGATCTTCTTCAAGGAATTTAAAGTTTCTGACCATCCATACCTCCAGTCTCCTATTGAGGACTAGCCAATGGACCTCTGGTTTCTTCCTCCTGTTGTCAATAATCAATTGCTGATAGTGAGTGAGAGGTGGTTGCGGATAACTTCATTCACTTCAAATCTGAACTGATCTCACAACCAGTGGATTCACTTTCAAGGACTCCTGTTCTCAGTATTTTATGTTCATCCATCTATCTAGTTATTTATCTATATATTCATTCATTCATTTGTTTATTTAATTATGTATTTTTTTTGTATTTGCACACGTTGTCTTCCGTTGCACATTGGTTGTTTGTCAGTTTTTGTGTGGAGTTATTTCATTGATTCCATTGTATTTATTTGATTTATGAAAGCCTGCAAGAAAATTAATCTCAAGGTAGTATATGGTGACATATATGTACTTTGATAATACAGTTTTTGAACTTTGTTAATGAAAATGTAAGTCATATCCCGTTTACTGGTGATTTTCCCAATGACTTTATTCAGCAAGGTCACATCCTGTGGTGAAAATTCTACCTTACCTTCAGCAAGATTAAACCACCCATTCTGGAGGTGTTAAGCATACCTTTAGCTGCAAAAGGAACAATCTCTTTCATTCACTTCCACACCTCCCCACAATGAGCCTCCATCACCATATGTTCTTAAAGGTCTTCCCCTAATGTGGAAAAATGACCGTGACTATGAGATCTTTCTTCCAGTGAACTTGTGTCAACAGAGTTGTTTGACATTCCATGAACACTACATCTAACTGTTCTTGGAGGAACAGGAGACAGCACATGCTGGAACGTGCTTAGGAACTCAACAAGTCAAGTAGCATCTGTGGGGAGGTGGAAAGGAGAAGGAATTATTGACAATTCAGATCAAAACCCTCATCAGGACCACATATTCTGAATTGAAGGGAGGTTCTAACTGTAACCAGGGCACTTGAAAGTTATCAAAGAAAATGCCCACAGTTGCTTTTCACACCCCAAAACCCAATGTTGCTTGACCTACTGACTTCATCCAACAGTTTGATTTGTTTTAAGGGTGACACAATAGCATAGTTGTTAGTGTAATGCTATTACAGCGCTAGTGACCTGGGTTCAATTCCACCGCTGTCTGTAAGGAATTTTTACGCTCCCACCATGACCGCATGGATTTCCATTTCCTCCCTTATTACAAGGACATACGGGTCAGTAGGTTAATTGGTCACATGGGTGGTGTAGGCTTGTTGAGCCAGAAGGATCTGTTACTGTACTATATCTCTGGAAAACAGAACAGTTACTTTTCAGCAGTAAATGAAAGTCAAAGAAATGAAATAGAAATCTGAGATGTAGAGGATCTCACTCCTGTACGCCCTCTCGTCACCACCTGAGATTCTACCAACAATGGTTGTATCGTCAGCAAATTTATAGATGGTAATTGAACTATGCCTAGCCACACAGTCATCTGTATATAGAGAGTAGAGCAGTGGGCTAAGCACACACCCCTGAGGTGCGCCAGTGTTGATCGTCAGCGAGGAGGACATGTTACCACCAATCCTCACAGACTGTGGTCTTCTGGTTAGGAAGTCGAGGATCCAATTGCAGAGGGAGGTACAGAGGTCCAGGTTCTGCAACTTCTCAATCAGGGTTGTGGGAATGATGTTATGAAATGCTGAGCTATAGTCGATGAACAGCATCCTGACGTAGGTGTTCGTATTGTCTAGGTGGTCTAAAGCCGTGTGGAGAGCCATTGAGTTTGCGTCTGCCATTGACCTATTATAGTGATAGTCAAACTGCAGTGGGTCCAGGTCCTTGCTGAGGTGGAAGTTCAGTCTAGTCATGACCAACCTCTCAAAGCATTTCATGACTGTTGATGTGAGTGCTACCAAGCAATAGTCATTAAGGCAGCTCACATTATTCTTCTTAGGCACTGTATAATTGTTGCCTTTTTGAAGCAAGTGGGAACTTCTGCCCGTAGCAGTAAGAGGTTGAATATGTCCTTGAATACTCCCGCTAGTTGGTTGTCACAGGTTTTCAGAGCCTTAACTGATACTCCATGGGGACCTTCCGCCTTGCGAGGGCTCACTCTCTTTAAAGACAGCCTCACACCGGCCTCTGAGACAGAGATCACAGGGTCATCAGGTGCAGCAGGGATCTTCACAGCTGTAGTTCTGTTCTCCCTTTCAAAGCGTGTATAGAAGGTAATGAGTTAATCTGGTAGTGAAGCATCGCTGCCATTCATGCTATTGGGTTTTGCTTTGTAGGAAGTAACGTCTTGCAGACCCTACTAGAATTGCTGTGCATCTGATGTCACCTCCAACCTCGTTCGAAATTGTGGGTTCGATTTCAAGATTTAAGAGAAATTTGGATAAGACCATAAGGCATTATGATAGGGCACAAAGAGATTGAGGAATACAGGTCCATAATTCATTGAAAGTGCATCACAGGTTGATAAGGTCATAAAGAAAGCACATTACCTTTATAAATCAATGTATTGAGTACAGGAGATGGAATGTTACATTCATGATGTATAAGACATTGGTGAGGCCTAATTTGGAGTATTGTGTGCAGCTTTGGTCACCTACCTACAGGAAAGATGTAAATAAGGCTGAAAGATTTAAAATCTGGGCCAGCTTGGAAAGGTCAAGTAAGGGCCAAATTGAGGCATCAGGGCATGGGCCAAAGAGTGTATCAAAGAAGCAGGACCTGTGTTCAGCAGTGAGGAACGAGCTGATGCTTGAACAATTTTAGCGCCGAGCCAGATTGAAAAGGTCAGGTTGTCCGGGCAGTAGGTGAGGGACAGGCTGACGTTCAGCTCCCTGCTTGACAAGATTTGCTCGTCCCTGCACTGAACCAAGGCTACGGCCTGCAACTACTGGGCACCTGGACTGGCTGCAGTGATAACCAGCTTTGTGGCTTTGAACTCACTTTTGTGAAACTTCAGTTCTGAGTGTTATTTACTTACTTTTTACTTGTTCCTATTTGTTTATTTTCTTTTGCATATTGATGGTCTTCGTTTTGATGGGTTCTTTTGGGTTTCTTTGTTTTGTGACTGCCTGTGAGGAGACAGATCTATAGGTTGTACTTTGATAATAAATGTACTTTGAACATGCTTTTATTTTTTGTGCCATTCCCTGTAAACTCTGGAGACTGGTATGTGAAAATCCCAGGAGAACAGTAGGTTCTCAAACCATCCTATCTAGCACCAAAAATTACTCCAACATTTTGATGTTTGGTCTGAACAACAACTGAACCTCGTGACCATGTCTGCGTGCTTTTATGCTGCCACATGATTGGCTGATTAGATATTTGCATTAGTGAGCCAGTGTATCTCATAAAGTGGCGACTGAGTGTATGTCATTTTCTCCTAGCCAGCAGGGGCCTGTTTTAATTGAAGGCATTATGAAACGTGATGTGCACAAAGCTGACAATTGCAGGTTTGCAGGATGACATTTATTAGTACAGAAGCAACATCTGTGGAGGAATGTTCTGTGGATTGCTTTTGCTGCCTGCACAAAACAAAATAGCAGATCTTTTTCCAGCCCGTTCCCAGAGATGCCTTCACTGTTACATTACCTCTCCTTCGGAAGTAGAGATTCTAATCTGCTGTGTGTGCCTGTGGATCTTGATAGGAGCAGGCACCAAGCAGAAGGCCAGTGAAGAATTTCTGCTGGATGGATTCTCCAGCCTTATCTCGAAGAAACAGAGAGGGGGCTATTTACCCAGAGGTCTCTCTGCAAATTGCAGTGCTCGTAAACCCTGCCCGTTTCCTCGGGCAGGGGGAGTTAGAGTTAATTTGCAATCAGCACTGCCACGAGGATTTGAGTGAAGTGCAGCTACGGGTGTGTGTGAAATTTTTAATGCATTGTTCTCTCGGGCTGTCAGTCACCGGATTATGCCAGCCAAGTTGTGCCATGTCAGTAACAGGGCGGCAATTGCAGCCGCAGACAAGACAGTCTAAAATTACAGCATGCTCTCATTCCTTGGGGAACAGAGTCAGTGTAACATCTGCACTACAGCAAACAGTTTATAGAATTTACTTAAACAGAGTGTAGTGGAGCAGTCTCTAAGCACAAGAACAAACAGAATTCATGATCGATACTACAGCAATGTCTCCTAATAGATACTGAATGATTTTACCAAGACAATATAGTAAGGAGAGGAGTGTGCCCTTGAATGACTAATTCACCTAGCATTCGACCAGTTATCTCCAGTAGGCATTTCTATATGCAGCCCTCGGTTAGCAGCCTGTTCAATTATAGACTTGGAAAGCTATAAAACACCGGGATGAACTGGTGACGGGGGTGGGGGGGAAGTGAAGTTAAAACAACAGTAGTGATGGCTTGCATTTCAATGGAACTCTTCAGGCAATAACCCAGAGCCCTATATAAAAAAATATGAAAGTAAGTTGCAAAGGTAGACGATAGCCAGGTGGCCAGATGCTGAGTTAAAGATGTAGAATGTTTCTAGAAGGGAGAGAAGAAGAGGAGGATTCCTTGGTAACTTAGAAGTAGGACAGGTGCAGGGAGAGTGGCTAATGGAGTGAAGATCAAAGATAGACAAGGAATCTGAGTTACTTCTTTTGAGATATAGCACGGTAACAGACTCCTCAGGCCCAATGAGCCCACGCCACCCTAGTACACCCATGTGACCACTTAACCTACTGACTGGTACGCCTTTGGAAGGTGGGAGGAAATCGGAGCACCCGGAGGAAATCCATGCAGACATGGGGAGAACGTACAAACTCCTTACAGACTGGAGTGGGGATTGAACCTGGGTGCTTTACGAACCGCTGCGCTATCATGCCGCTCAATAATTTGAATTGATTAATGAAGAGTAGCCTTTGTGGCTCATGGAACAACTGTGCTTTTAAACCAAAAATGCAATTTCTAATTAGCGCATGCAAAATGCTGGAGGAACTCAGCAGTCAGGCAGCATCTATGGAGACGAATAAACAGTTGCTGCTTTGGCTGAGACACTGATGAAAACTCTGATCTCAAACCTCCACTGCCTCGTGGCTCTATACCCTCATGGGGAAGGCTCCCGGGGGAAAATCTGGAGCTGGCATCCCTCAGGCAGTCCTACCTTGAGTTCAACGTTGATGCTACTGTTGCTGCTGCTGGTGCGAAACTGCATTGGTCTCTGCTGTTCCTTTGGGTTCATCAGATGCATGAAGAGGGGGAGCTTGCTACATGGGTGACAGGTTACTCTCCATATTGTACTGCCCTGGCTTGCGTATCTAGACTGCTAGGATGCAACATCCAGGATGGACCCTGACCAGTGGAGGCTTCAGATGCCGTCTAATCTGTTGAGTTCCTTCAGCATTTTGTGTGTCACTCTGGATTTCCAGCATCTGCAGAATCTCTTGTATTTATACTTCCTGATTCATACATCTATTGTTTATAATTATTACAAATTAAGCAATATATTTTCCTTCCAAGTTCCCACTTTTTTTTTCCTCATTGCCTGCTCTCCTGAAAGTGGTTTTGCCTGGACAAAGATAGTGAGAATAACATTCTCCTTCCCTCTCTGCTGCTTGTACTTTCTCCCCAAGAATTTGTCCTAGAACATGGAGAATAAATGCCTGGAAGAGGACTCCTTTGTTAATCAATACTTCATTACTGAAGCAAGGCTCCGAGATCATTTCTTTAATGAAGCAGGGAAGTTGAGCGGAAAATCTTCTGGCTTGCCCAAGGAAGGTACAGCATGTGCAGGCTGCCATTTGTTAAAACATGTAGGCTTAATGATTTTTCAAACAGTACATTGATACCAACTTAAAAAGAGCCAGCATTTATATCATGTGCTTCACCACCTCAGGACAAGCCTATGGGTTTTACAACAGGCACAGTAATTTTAAGTACAGCCAATAAAGTTCAAAGGAAATTTATTAATGTATGTATATGGCACCACATACTACAGTGAGATTCATTTCCCGAGGACATTCTCAGCAGAACACAGAAATATAATAGAGTCAATGGAGAACTGCACACAGACAAAGATTGACAAACAACCAATGTGGAAAAAACAAGCAATCTGTGCAAAATTAATAATTAATAAATAAATAACACTGAGAACATGAATTGTAGAGTCCTTGAAAGTGAGTCCATTGCTTGTGGAGTCAGTTCAGAGAGGTGGTGAGAGAAGTTATCCATGCTGGTACAGGAGCCTGGTGGTTGGAGGGTAATAGCTGTTCCTGAACATGATGGTGTGGGTACTAAGGTACCTCCTTCCCATTGGCAGCACTGAGAGAAGCAACTATTGAGTGCACACAGAGATCCTACAAATGGCGATGAGGTATCTGCCTCAATTCATCTGCTGCTTAAGTATTAAACTGTGGACGTTCCTGCTAACTTCCATCTCCAAGCCTCCCTAACATGAGATGATCTGCTGAAGGAACTCTGTGGATCAAGCAGGATCTGTGGGAGGAAAATAATTGTCAGTGTTTTGGGTAGAAACTCTGCAAGAACTGGTTGACAAACTTCATGCGTAGTTACCTATCTTTGCTATCAGTTCAGAACAGTTTCTGGGCAGCCATAACCACCAGGATATTGATACTCAAAACTTCATAAAGATAACATGGATGAAGAGAATGGTTAGATTGCCTCTTATTTAAGATAATCATCACTTTGCTTTTGTGTGTGTTGCTAATATGATTGAAATGTTGCCAGCAATGGCACGTACCAGCTTATGTTGGCAAAGTAGTATCATGGTTGTGTCATTAGACCAGAAATTCAAACAACTTGTTTGAAGAATTGGAGGAATGAATTCTAAACCCAAATGGAAGATGGTAACTTAAATTTCATTTAATTAATTAAATCTTAAACACTGATAGTTTTAAAGTGGCTACCATCCAGGCTGTGCTCTCCTCTTGCTGTTACCATCAGGCATGATGTACAAGAGCCTTAGAATCCACACCACCAGGCTCAGGAACCCTTCTACCATCATGCTCCCGAAATGGCGTGGATAACTTCTGAACTGATTCCACAACCTATGAGTCTATTTTCAAGAACTGTAAAATCATATTCACAGTATCATTTATTTATTTACTTGTTTATTTGTTTGCACAGTTTGTCTTCTTTTGCATATTAGTTGTTTGTCAGCCTTCGTGTGCAGCTTTTCATTGATTTTGTTGTATTTCTTTGTTCTACTGTGAATGCTTGTAAGCAAATTAATCTCAGAGTAGTATATAGTGACACACAGGTGCTTTGATAATAAATTTACTTTGAACTACCAAGGAAGAACACAGTACTTACTTGTCTAATATAAAATTATTTACATAAGAAATAGTAACAGCAGTGGGCCATAGGCTCCTTCTGTTTGCTGCATCATTAGATAAAATCAATTGCCTCTGTGCTTTTTGTACAATAACTCCACATCCTCAATTTCTTCAATTTATAAAAGCAGTGTGGAATAACAGAGAGATTTTGGTGTCCAAAGTATAGATCCCTCAAAGCTGCCGTGCAAATTGATAAGGTGGTTAAGAAAGCGTGTCGTGAGGAAGGGTCTCGGCCCAAAACCTTGACGTTTACGCTTTTCCATAGATGCTGCCTGGCCTGCTGAGTTCCTCCAGCATTTTGTATGTGTCGCTTTGGATTTCCAGCATTTGCAGATTTTCTCATTTGGTGTGTTGACCTTCATTAGTCAGGATATTGAATTCAGGAATTCAGGAGCTGTAAGGTATAAAACTCTAGTTAGCTCCATAAAACTCCAGTTCGACCATACTTGGACTATTGTGTTCAGTTTAAGACTGTTCGTTATAGGAAGGATGTGGAAGCTTTAAAGAGGGTGCAGAGATTTACCAGGATGCCAGCTGGATTAGAGATTATACCTTATGTGGAAATATTGAGCGAGCTAGGGCTTTCCTCTGGAGCAAGGGAGGATGAGGGGGTGACTTGACTGGTGTGTTTAAATAATAAGAGACACTAATAGAGTCAGCACCTTTGTCCCAGGGGAGAAACGGTTAACAGGGGGTTTCTTTTTAAGGTGATTGGAAGAAAGTATAGGGGAGATGCCAGATTTAGGTTTTTTACAAAGAGAGAAGTGTGTGTGTGAAAAATGCTACCAGGAGAGCTGGTGGAGGCAGATACATTTGGGAGTTCAAGAGGCTCTTAGATATACACATGGATGAAAGGAAAATGGAACATTATGAGCAATGTAAGAGGGGAAGGTTAGATTGATCGAGGAGTATGTTAAACGTTTGGCACAACAATGTGGGCTGAAGGTCATGTACTGTGCTGCATCATTCGATGTTCTGTGTTTATTGATCTCTACCTTACACAGATACATGACTGATCCCAAAGGAAACTACAGTGTCACTGTAGCATTACAAGGGTACAGATATATAAATATACAATTATCAGAAAAGTAAGAAAGAATAAAAGATAAGTGACCTCAAAGTCTAAAAGGAGGAGGTCATCACTTTCCTGGCTATAGGTTGATTCCTTATAGAGCCTAATGGTCAAGGGTAAGAATTACATCATATATTGCTCTTTGGAGCAGTGCAGTTGTCTCAGTCTATAACTAAAACTGCTCCTCTGTTCAGCCAAGGTGGCGTGCAGAGGGTAAGAAACATTGCTCAGAATTTCCAGGGTTTTCCATAGGGTTCTTTGTTCTACCACAGCCTCTGGTGTGTCCAGTTTGACTCCTATAACAGAGCCAGCCTTTCTAATCCGTTTATTGAGTCCGTTGGAATCACCCGCGTTGATGCCATTGTCCCAGCACACCACCACACAGAAGACTGTACTGGTGACATCAGACTGGTAGAACATGTGAAGGAGAGGCCTACATACTTCAAAGGACCTCAGTCTCCTCAGGAAGTAGAGGTGACTCTGGCCCTTCTTGTACACAGCCTCTGTGTTGGTGCTCCACTCAAGTCTGTCTGTAAAGATACTCATTACTTATTGACTTACTGCCTGTTTTGCCGCTGTACCTTAGGGCAGCAATGAATGTCCTCCATCTCTGAAGGTGTTTAGAGCTTCCATCATCATGTCAATAGCTCCCTCTCAGTTTTCACTACTGTCAGTCATGCAAGTCCCGGGTGGAGACTCAGGAATACTTTTGCACTCAAATGTAGAAGGATTCTTCGATGCTGTTCCTGTAACAAATTTGTTTTTATCAGTCAGGGTTGTTAGCCCTGAGCTGAACCCCGAATCTGGAGGACTGGAGGACTGGTGGACCACTTCTAGTCTGGCCTTTACCCTTTGACGCTCATTAACTGAACTTTTATGCCTTGTGGATGTTGAATTCCAAAGATTAGCTACCTTCCAGATTGCAGGAAGTTTTTTTCTCATCTGTAGCCTGAAAAGCCAGACCTCCTCATTTTGAAACTGTGGCCTCTGGTTCTTGGCTCATTAGATAAATGTCTCCCCTGCATCCACACTGTCAACTTGATGAGAATGGATTGTTATAAAACTTTACAGAGAAAGGAGATCAGTTACCTTTTCCTCATCTGGCATAATTGTGATCATTCTTGACTCTACTATCAGGGCACTGTCTACGCCACCCCGAGCTACCTGCCAGCATAGTCATCGTATGGGAGCCCAAGCATGGGAGGATGAACCCTGGGCGCCCTCCCAAGACTATGGTCAACACGCTCCTAGAAGACAACGGTGCAGCTAATATAGATGAACTGAACACACTGATGAGGGAGAGGGAGAAGTGGAGAGGCCTGAGTCGACGTAGTAGTAGTAGTTGACTCTACCTACACATGACTGTGGTTGACTATTCTGGACAGCAAAATGACCAAGCAAGATATTTAGATAAATGGACTTTCTTGGCTGTTGATGCAAAACAGTACATTTCACTGCATGCTTCAAAGTTTTGATGGGCACGTAATAAATAAAACTAATCTCTAATCTCTCTCACTCTATACATAAATTTGAGATGATCACGCAAACCCATCATTTGTACAGCTGGGAACTTATACTACAAAGCAATATGTAATTTAGTTACTATACTCAAAAGACATCATTGATGACTGTGAGCAGGCAGCCTGTAACTCATTTTTGGATTGGGTTTTGTACACGTCTTTGACTGACAAATGCAGCTTTTGAATGTTCAGGAGAGCTAACACACTGTGAGTTCAGACTCCAGTGATAGATACTTATCTTTTTAACTGTTTCTTTTACAGACTGGGATGGGAGGGAAAACAAATCATTGATCTACCTTGCTGCCCTCTTGCGCTTTGTGTGATCAGTGATGTCATCTCAGAGTTTATACTGTTATCCCATTGAGATCAATACAGAAAGCTACATTAAGCTGTCAGTAAATAGCACCTTTAAGAAAAGAAAACAGGAAGTTGTAGACAACACATAAAAAGTGCTGGAGGGACTCAGGCAACCTTTATGGAAAGAAATGAGCAGTTAATGTTTTGGGTCGAGACTTTTCATCAGCACTGGAAAGGAAAGGGTTAGAAGCCAGAATAAGAGGGGAAGGGGAAGGGAAGGAGTACAAGCTGAAAGGTAATAGGTGAAGCCACATGGGTGGGGGAGTGGGAATGAAGTAAGAAGCTGGGAGGCGATAGGTGGAAAAGACAAAGGGCTACAGGACAAAGGAATCTGATAGGAGAGGAGAGTGGACCATGGAAGAAAAGGAAGGAGGAGGGGAACCGAGGGAAATGTTGTGGACTGCTGGATACTGTGTGAAAACTGCAACACTTTAATGGTTTCCTATTTGGTTCTTTAGGGAATGCACAGTCCTGCTAAGATCTTTACTGAAATGTCCAGTGGAACCTTGTTTTACGCATTGTTATGCTGATTGAACGAGGTATCTGGTTTAATGGCACGTGTGATACTCCCCGAGTTTAGTCCTCAAGTGCAATTGTGTTTCCAGCTCTCCGTCTGAAGCTTACAAACACCTTGCTTCTCATTCCAGGAGGTTTCGTTCTGTAAATTGCAGCAGTTGATTTGTGCCAATGGTTTGATTGATGGCGTACTTCAAAACGTGGGCATCCATCTGTGTCTTGGTTATGGGCACTGTCTATTTTATTAAGCTCCAGGATATCTGTTGCAAGAGGGAGGGCGTATTACTGTTTCCACAATGTCCAAAATACACTGAATGCGTAAACGTTTCAATTCACGGAATTAATGCTCAGGAATAGATGAATGCTGGTGTTTATGCCTCTAGTCAGTCTCACCCCACACCCTTGTACACTTGACTATCAGAAATCCTGGAATTTTCCTCTCAAGCTTATTCACTTTCTCCTCGAGTGCCTTTATAATTTGCCTGAACTACTGCATTGCAGTGGCGACTCGCTTCTCAGCCTCTGTCCTCTATTCCACTGTATGACCTTCTTTCAGGGCCCCATGACTAAGTTTCCCCCCGATTTCCCCTGCAGGCTGAAGCGCCTTCTCTACATTCTCAGATCAAACCCTTTCCTAATTTTAAAGACAGCATGATGGTGTAGAATTGGAGTTGGTTTAATATCACATTTACCAAAGTTAATTTATTATCAAAGTACCATATACTACCTTGATATTCAATTTCTTGCAGGGATTTACAGGAATGTTAAAAAAAAAATAACTTACCAAGATACAGTGAAAATCTTGTCTTGCACAGCCAGGTCATGTTCTCCTGACTCTCCCAGGTTCTCCCACATCATGAGTGCTGAAGAAGGATCTCAGCTTGAAATGCCGACCATCTATTCATTTCCACAGATACCGCCAGAAATGCTGAGCTTCTGCAGCATTTTGTGTGTGTTGCTTGGATTTTCAGCATCTGCAGAATTTCTCATGTTCGTGCTCTCTTCTCACTGCTGCCATCAGGAAGAAGGTACAGGAGCCTCAGGACTCACACCTCCAGGTTCAGGAACAGTTATTACCCCTCAACATCAGGTTCTGAAACCAAAGGCGATAAGCACTCAGCTTCACTTGCCCCATCATTTAAATGTTCCCACAACTATGGACTCACTTTCACTGTCATGTTCTTGATATTTATTGATTCTTTATTATTAATATTTCTTTCTTCTTGTATTTGCACAGTCTGTTGTCATTTGCAGACTGGTTGAACATCCATGTTGGTATGGTCTCCCACTGATTCTATTATGGTTATTATTCTACTATGGATTTATTAAGTATGTCTACAAGAAAATAAATCTCAAGTTGTATATGGTGTCATATATGTACTCAGTTGATAAACTTACTTTGAACTCTGACACAGATCAAACTATTACACAGTGCACAGGTAGAACAAGGCAAAACAATAACAATGCAGAATACAATGTAAAAGCTACACAGAAATTGCAGTGCGGGTAAGCAATAGAGAGCAAGATCTTACCAAGGTGGATTGTGACACCAAGAGTCCATCTTATCAGACAAGAGGTCCATTCAAGAGTCCGACAACTGCAGAAGAAGAACTGCTCTTGAACCTGGTTGTATGTGCTTTAAGGCTTTTGTATCCTCTGCCCCATGAGAAAGGGAAGAAGATAATGTTTGGGGGTGGGGGGGGAGGTGCCTTTGAGTATACGGGCTGATTTACTGAGGCAATATAGACAGAGTCCATAGAGGGGAGGCTGGTTTCCATGATGTGCTGAGCTGCGTCCACAACTCTCTGCATTGCAGAGTAGTTGATATGCCAAACCATGATGCATCCAGCTGGTGCTGCTCCCTCATAGCTCCTGTGACATGTGTTTTCTTCTGACCTCCAATGCAGCCTGTGCACTTTCTGCCTGTGACTAAATCAGTTTTCCCCTGGCTGTTTTATTTTCCCCTATCACACCAAAGAAGCTGTGGATTACTGTGAACAGAATGGGTAAATGACAGAGAAATCAGAGAGGTGTGATGATAATGAGTTGCAGAGTTACAGGGAAATAAGGAAAGGGAGGTGGCCTGATGGGATTTTTCTGTTTGGAGCAAGGTGGAAATGACAGGATGACTGGCCCCATCTTACTTATTGTCTAAAGTCAATGAAAATCAAACTGCAGATACTGTCATCTGAAATAACAATAGAGAATGCAAGGAATGCTCAGTAAGGCAGAGACAAAGGAAAAGACAATTTGAAGACCTTTCATCGGAAATGAGCATGAGAGAAAACAAGTTAAAACTAACAGCGGAGAAGGTAATGGAGGAAAGGACAGGGTAAAGAGAATAGCTTTGATAGGATGAGGCCAGGATTGCTTTGGGAATGTGTTATACCGGTTATCCAGCCAACAGGGAGAGAGGGACAGAGTGAGGGAGCTATGAATTGAGGGTAGTTCGAGAGTGGGAATACAATCAGTATTGGCTTATTGTCACTGACGTAATTATGCATCACTATCTCTGGCATGGAGGGACCAATGCACAGGATTGAACAAGAAATTTCTTGCTTTACGGCAGCAGTAAAATCCAAAAATAATAAGGTATTGTAAAAACATTAAATAATGCAACAGAGAAATAGTTAGGTAGTGGTCATGGAGCCTTCAAAAACCAGTTGGTGGAGGGAAGAAATCATTCCTAAAGACTTGACTGCATCTCTTGTACCTCCTCCCTGATTTGGTAGTGAGAAGAGGGCATGTGCCGGCTGGTGAAGGTCCTCAGTGATGGGTACTGCCTTTGAGTGATGTCCTTGAGGGTGGGAGGCTTATGCCTGTGCTGGAGCTGGCAGGGTCTACAAACTTCAGCAGCTTCTTTTGATCCTTGCATTGGTGCCTCCATACCAGACGATGCCAGAATATTCCCCATGGCACATCTGTAGAAATTTTCAAGAGTCTTTGGTCACATTGCCAGAGAAACAAAGGAACATAAAACTTGTGCTGTGAGATGCAGGCTGTGAGATAACCCCAGCAGGACAGACTTTGTTACTGGAGCAGGAACACTGACAAGGTTGCAGAGTGCCTAGATAGAAGATGAGGTGCTCTCGTTCAGACTTACACTGAACCCCTTGAAAATAGTGCAGAGTATCTTGAAAGAAGAAAGGTGTGGCTTCATAATAAGATATTTAAACTACAAGAATATCAAGGGACATACGTTCAGTGGTCAGTTTATTAGGTACACTTGTACTCATTATTGCCAATATCTAATCGGCCAATCATGTGGCAGTAGCGCAATACATGCAGATATAGTCATGAAGTTCAGTTGTTCTTTGGACCAAACAACACACTGGAGAAGAAATGCAATCTAAATAACTTTAACCGTGGAATGATAGTTGGTGTCACACAGAGTGGTTTGAGTATCTCAGAATTTGCTGATCTTCTGTGATTTTCATGCACAGTCCTCTCCAGAGATGGGAATGATGCAAAAAAAAACAAACAAACAAAAAAAAAATTCAGTGAGTGGCAGTTCTGTGGGCAAAAATGCCTTGTTAATGAGAGAGGTCAGAGGAGGATGGCCAGGCTGTTTCCAGCTGCCAGGAAGATGGTTGTAATTCAAATAACCACGCGTTAAAACAGTGGTGTGCAGAAGGGCATCTCTGAATGCACGACACGTCGAAACTCAAAGTGGATGGGCCACAGCAGCAAAGGGCAAGAGCCACAAAACAGATGTACGCTCAGTGGAAATACCGAATAAAGTGGCCACAGAATGTAAGTAAGCAGCGTCGAGGGCAAGATCAGATCACCTTTTGAATGTAGAACAGACTCAGAGGGCCAGCTGATCTACACTTGCTTCTTGTGTTTATTCTAACTTGCAGAACATGTCAGCTTCTTTATTCATTTTTTCCTTAAATGACATGTCTGCCATTCCCAGAATCAATCTTATGAACCTCATTTGCATTCGTTCTCAGTCAAGCATAAACTAACCTGAAGACGATCAAAACTACCCTCAGTTTTTCAGTCGTGCTTTCATCAACACTGCATGCAATTACACAGGGACTTCTTATTCCAAACTTCTGCCATAAAGGCCAACATACCATTTATGTCTATCATTGTCTTCTGTTAGCTCCTGTAACTTGTGTTTCAAGTTACCAAAATGCTTTTATCCTTTTAATACATTTTTTTCCACTACAGAATCAGAATCAGGTTTATTATCACTGAGATATATGTTGAAATATGTAGTTTTGTGACACCAGCACAGTACCATCCATAAAACTTTACTATAAGTTGCAATAAATAATATACACTCAGTGGCCACTTTATTTGGTACAGGGGATACCTAATAAAGTGGCCACTGAGTGTATTTCTGTATGGTCATTGTCTTCTGTTACTGCAGCCCATCCTCATCAGGGTTTGATGTGCTGTGTGTTCCGAGATGCTCTTTTGCATATCACTGTCATAGTGCATGGCTATTTGAGTTACTGTCACCTTGAACCAGTCTGACCATTCTCCTCTGACACGAGGAAATCTGCAGATGCTGGAACTTCAAGCAACACACATAAAAGTTGCTGGTGAACGCAGCAGGCCAGGCAGCATCTATAGGAAGAGGTACAGTCAACGTTTCGGGTCGAGACTGTACCTCTTCCTATAGATGCTACCTCGCCTGCTGCGTTCACCAGCAACTTTTATGTGTGATTCTCCTCTGACCTGGTGTTTCCGTCCAAAAAACTGCCATTTACTAGATTTTTTTTTGTTTATAAGACCTTGATCAGACCCCACTTGGAGTACTGTGCTCAGTTCTGGTCACCTCACTACAGGAAGGATGTGGATACTGTAGAGAGAGTGCAGAGGAGATTTACAAGGATGTTACCTGGACTGGAGAGTAGGTTCAGTGTACTTGGCCTTTTCTTCTTTGAGCGACAGAAGGATGAGAGATGACCTGATAGAGGTGTATAAGATGATGAGGGGCATTGATCGTCTGGATAGCCAGAGGCTTTTTCCCAGGGCTGAAATGACTAACACAAGGGAGCATAGTTTTAAGGTGCTTGGAAATAGGTACTGAGGGGATGTCAGGGGTAAGTTCTTCAAACAGAGAGTGGTGGTGCATGGAATGCACAGCCAGTGACGGTGGTGGAAGTGGATACAATAGGATCTTTTAAGAGCCTCTTAGGTAGGTACATGGAGCTTCGAAAAATAGAGGGCTATGCATAAGGTCAATCATAGGCAGTCTCATGAGTAGGTTACGTGGTCAGCACAACATTGTGGGCTGAGGGACCTGTAATGTGCTGTAAGTTTCTATGTTCTATGTCAGGGGTCCCCAACCATTTTTGCGCCGCGGACCATTTTAATATTGAGAATATTCTTGTGGACCAGCCGACCGGTGTGGGGGGGGGGGGGGGGGGGCGCGTGTTTTGTTAATCACGACCGCAATATAGGTGATAAGTCACTTATCAGTGGCTAATACCTTCAAGTTTGTTCTAAAATGGTTTGTCTAACAAATTTAATATTAAACACACAGCGCATATTTTCCTCGCATGAATATAATGATAAGTCAATTATAAGTCACAAGGGAATTCCTTATGTCCAGTCTATCCTACAATTTAGT
Source organism: Mobula birostris (assembly GCF_030028105.1). Taxonomy (NCBI): domain Eukaryota; kingdom Metazoa; phylum Chordata; class Chondrichthyes; order Myliobatiformes; family Myliobatidae; genus Mobula; species Mobula birostris. The sequence goes on along the minus strand of NC_092370.1, from coordinate 230,629,079 downwards.
TTTCATTGCATTTATTGCAGAAAACTCCAGTTCGCAGAGGTATGATGTTGGAAATGGAAGCAATGTTTTCAGTGCTTTTGTGGCTATCTCATGATATTCAGCCTTGACTTTGATCCAGAATGCCAGCAGAGCAGCAGAGATGTTATGTCAAACATACTTTTCAGCTCACTGTCATTTGCAAGCTCGAGGAGTTGATCTTCTTCCCGCACTGACATGGATGATTCACCGGGGACATTTACAAATGGGTCACGGACCCATTCCTTTGCATGTCTTGGGTCATGTGCGGTTGGGAAGTAATGCTCGAATTCTGTCGACAGCGAAGATAGGTGTTCGTGCACCAGCTGTGAGCCTCAGTCTCTCCCAAATTCCCAGCTAATGTTGAGAACATGTCAAATTTGCCCCTGTCCACTTGCCGTCCCCACAGTTCCAGTTTGGCTGTGAAAGCAGACACTTCATCTGCCAACTTGAAGACAGTTGTCATTCTCCCCTGAAGTGACAAATTGAGTTTATTGAGCAGGTTGAAGATGTCACACAGATAAGCAAGTTTTGCTATCCGACTTTTTTCCTGAAGGAAATCTCTGTAGCTGCTCTCTTAACTCAAAAACCCTGGCCAGGGCTCTCCCCCTTGACAGCCACCTGACTTCAGTGTGTAAAAGAAGGCATTTGTGCTCTGCATCCATTTCCTCGCACAGCTGCTCAAACAGACGTGAGTTCAGGGCTTTTGCTTTGATGTGATTGATAACTTCAACAACGCCACTCAATAAGCTGTCAAGATCAGATGACATTTTTCGGCTAGCCAGCATTTCCCTGGGTGTGACACAGTGTGTAGACTGGCATTCAGGAGCAACCCCTTTGACTCGGGTAGTGAAACCAAACTCGTCAAGCCGTTCCAACAGCTGTGCTTCGATGTCCTCCACTATGTCATCGATTCTCCTTGAAACTGTGGTAGCTGAAAGAGAAACCTGTGCCATCTTGTAAGCTGCAACTTCTCCCAACGGTTCACGGCATATGTCCTTGGCAGCAGACAGAATCAATTCTCACCAACAGTGAAAGGCTTCTTAGCCTTAGCAATACGGCTAGCCACTAAGTAGGACACTCTCAGAGCAGCAGCATTTGTGGAGGTGGTGGCTCCCAGCACTTGCTTCTGTCTCGCTTGCTCACGCTTTTTCCGCTCAAAAAACTCAACAGGTTTGTCACTAAGTGCAGGGTGCTTGGACTCCAGGTGCCGAAGCAGTTTTGAGGGCTTCATTGCCTCATTAGACAGCTTGTCTCCACATATCACACACGGGGCTTGGAGCGTGCAAGTCACCGGTCGCAATGAAGCCATATTTTATGTATGACTCGTCGTATTTTCTGTTGAAGGAAGCTTTCTTTTTTTTTGCAGTCTCGGCCTCAGCTGTCTCTGTGTTATCATCATCGTTAGGCCTTTTATGTCCCCTACCATCTCTTCCAAAGAAACTGTCAAGTGACGGTTGTTTTTCACTCATTGAGTAGTTGTAGGTTAATGACTGACTAATGTCCCCACGTGGGTAATCACCTTGCGTGTGTTCAAGTTCAACAGTGAGCATGATGGGGAATGAGGAAAGGTGCAGTTGACTCATATCGTTTCCTCGCGGCCCGCTAGCACATGCTTTGCGGCCCGGTGGTTGGGCACCACTGGTCTAGGATACAAGAGCAGGGATGTGATGCTGAGGCTTTATAAGGCGCTAGTGAGGCCTCACCTCGAGTATTGTGAACAATTTTGTGCTCCTCATCTGAGAGGAAAAGGTATGCTGGCATTGGAAAGGTTCAGAGAAGGTTCACAATGATGATTCTGGGAATGAAAAGGTTATCATATGAGGAACAGTACTCACTGGAATTTACAAGGATGAGGGGGTATCTAATTGAGACCTTTCAACTGCTGAAAGGCCCAGACAGAGTAGATGTGTAGATGATGTTTCCCATGGTGGTAGAGTCTTGGACAAGAAGGCATAGCCTCAGAATAGAAGGGCATCCATTCAAACAGAGGTATGGAGAAATTTCTTTCAGCAGAGGGTGGCGACTTTGTTTACCACAGGTAGCTATGGAGGCCAGGTCATTAGGTGTATTTAAGGCAGAGCTTGATAGTTTCTTGTTTGGACACAGCATCAAAGGTTATCCGGAGTAGGGCTGAGGAGAGGGAAAAAAGGATCGGCCATGATTGAATGATCGATGGGCCAAATGGCCTAATTATGCTCCAAAGTCTTATGGTCTTAACGAGCTGGTCTGCCGAATAAAATGCTCACTGAATGTAGGTTGTGAAATTTGTTGTTTTGTGCCAGTAGGACAGCGCAATTCATAAAACATTACAAAAAGTTACCACAAGGAATATATTAAAGAGGAAGTACAAAAAGGTAGCAAAATTATGAGGTTGTGTTTACAGTTCAGAGACTGTTCGTAAATCTGATGGTTTAGGGGAAGAAGCAGATGCAAAATGTTGAGTGTGGATACTTGAGGTCCCGTACCTCCGACCCGACTGTAATCATGAGAAGGGGGCATGCCCTTGGTGATGAGACTCTTTAATGATGGGCTCTGCCAGCTTGAGACTCTGGCATTTTGAATATATCTTCAATGGTGGAGAGGGTTGTGCCCAGGATAGAGGTGGCTGAGTCTGCAATCTTCTGCAGTATTTGTGGATTGGAGCCTCCTTACGAGGTGGTGATGTAACCAGTCAGAATGCTCTCCATGGTACTCTGTATCAGTTGGAATTTGGAAAAGTTAATATGACACACCAAAACTCCTCAAAATCTAAGTGAGGTATAGCTGCTGGCATGCGTTCTTCAAAGTTCAAAATAAATTTATTATCAAAGTACATATTGTCATTATATATTACACTGGGATTCATTTTCTTGTGGGAATTCTCAATAGAACAAAGAATTACAATAGAATAATTGAAAAACTACTCACAAAGACTGACATTCTTGGTAATCCCATCAATATGTTTGGCCTAGGAAAGATCCTCTGAGATACTGATGCCCAGGAACTTACAGCTGTTCACCCTTTCTACTAGGTTACAGGAGATATGTTCATACTAATGCACATTACTTGATCCCTAGTATTTTTTTAAATAGTTCATTTATTACATTTCTTTTTGTCCAGCTACACTTTTTTAACTATCAGTGAAATTCGATAAGACACAGTCATTGATTGTCCTTGTCATTAATAAAGATTGTGAACGTGAGGCTCAAGCATTGTTCCTTGGAGCACTGATTGCATGCGTAGCAGTTGCATATTTTCTGTCTTCTGCCTATTAGGGCAGTAGTCAATACTGATGGATATGTGCCAATTCCATGAGCTCCAATCTTATATAAAAATCTTTGTGACAACTTACCAAATGCCTTCTGAAATTCCAACTGCCTCTCTAATGTTCTCCTTCATCTGAATAGATTGTTCCACATTGAAAGTATTGATGGAGGGAAAATAGATCATTTGTGTCCAATGACTTTTATTTAATATTGCATTTTCATTGTACTGTGTATTCTCAATATTGCATGAATAGAGCAAATAATTGACAGGGATTCATCAGTTTAATAGTAACAGTGCTTATATGCTCAGTGGTCACTTTATTTGGTTCTAATTTGTACCTAATAAATTGGTAACTGAGTGTATGATTGTGGTCTTCTGCTTCTGTAGCACGTCCATTTCAGTCTTTGATGTGTTCTATGTTCAGAGATGTTCTTCTGCGCACCACTGTTGAAGCATGTGGTTACTTGGGTGCTGTTGCTTTCCTGTCAGCTCAAACCAGTCTGGACATTCTCTGACCTTTCTCATTAGCAAGGCATTTTCACACACAGATCTGATGCTCACTTGGTTTTTTTTTGCTTTTCACATCGTTCTCTAAATTCTCGAGACAGTTGTGCGTGACAGCCCCAGGAGATCAACACCCCACCTGGCATCAATAATTATTCCATGGTCAAAGTCACTTAGGTCATATTTCTTCACCATTTTGCTGTTTGGTCTGAACAACAACTGAACCTCTTTATCACGTCTGCATGTTTTTATGAATTCAGTTGATGCCACATGATTGGCTGATTAGATATTTACATTAATAGGCAGATGTACAAGTGTACCTAATAAAGTGGCTACTGAGTGTATATTTGTGAAAGACATTTTATGGGATTTAATAAAAATTCAACTGGAACTTTGTGGGTTAATTAAGGATGCCATGCGGGCTTAAGAAACTCAATACATACAGCATCTGACAATTTTAATAGAGTTCCTTGAGGCAAATTGAAGTGTATTGATAAGGGATATGCAGTTAATCTTGTATAGATGGATTTTCAAAAGGTATGTGATAATATGCCACAAAGCAGGCAATTGGTAAAATAAAGGCACACAGCATGAAGAGGGACATTGCGCTGTGGATACAAAAGTGAATTTAAGAACAAGAATCAATTGATACTGGTTAATGGCTTATTTTCATTTGAAAAGCAATGTAAAAAATTAGTATCTTCTCACAAGCCATCATTGAAATTATTGCTCGTCTAAATGAATGCCTACTCCAGAGATTTGAGAACATAATCTCATCTGACAGTTCAGTACATCACAAAGCATTGCTTGTTTAGAGTGGAACATTAAACGGAGATGCAATTGTCGTTATAGATTACAGTGCAAGAACCCATGGTGTGGGTTGGAGACAAATTCTCCCCAGTGCCCTGGGCAACATTTTTCTCCCAAATTAAAAAAAAAGACTGAAGCTAGATATAAAAGAGGACCTATCTTTCCATTGTCCACTGCCCTCTCCTGTCATCTTCCTAAGTCCTCTACCTCTTCCACCTATCCAGTCCCAATTTGTTACTTCATGCCCTCCCTCCCCCACCCACCCACCCACCTTCCCCCTCACTTGGTTTTACCTATCGCCTTCCCCTCCCCCACTTCCATATTCTGGCTTCCTCGCTCTTCCTTTTCAGTCCTGATAAAGTGTTTCAGTCCAAAATGTTGACTGTTTATTCCCTTCAATAGAGGTTGCCTGACCAGCTGAGATTTGAGTCCTCGAAATTCCTCCAAAATTTGTGTCTGTTGCTTGATATTTCCAGTATCTGCAGAATGTATTTCATAATATGGACCAAGATGGATTGTAATTATTTCACTCGGTAGTAATTGTCCCATGTTTCAACATACAGTAAAATCGATGGTGTGCTATCCAGACATGTCAGGCCATACATTCAGTGGCCACTTTATTAGATACACCTGTACACCTCTCGCTAATACAAGTATCGAATTAACCAATCACGTGGCAGCAACTCAATGCACAAAAGCATGCTGACCTGGTCAAGAGATTCAGACCAAACATCAGAATGCGAAAGAAATGTGATCTATGTGGCTTGGAACGTGGAATGATTGTTGGTACCAGTCAGGGTGGTTTGAATATCTCAGAAACTGCTGATCTCATGGGATTTTTGCACACAGAAGTCAGTGGAGTTTACAAAGAACGTTGTGAAAAACTAAAAAAAAATCCTGTGAGCAGCAGTTCTGTGGACGAGAATGCCTTGTTGATGAGAAGAGGTCAGAGTCGTTCAAGCTGACAGGAAGGTGACAGTAACTCAAATAACACGCCTTACAACAGTGATGTGCAAAAGAGCATCTCTGGATGCACAACAGGTCAACCTTGAAGAGGACGGGCTACAGCAGTGAAGACCACAACCGTACACGGAGGGGCCTCTTTATCAGGCACAGGAGTTACCTAATAGAGTGGCCACTGATTGTATATTAAAGAAGGTGATTGATGGACTTCTGGATGCAAAAGTTTCAATGGGTATCAGCTGGGAGTAGAAATATGGTGCAGAGAGAAACCAGCAGGTTGGGCAGCATTTGTGGGTGGAAAGGAATCGTTGATATTTCCGTTTGGATCTCTTTTTCAGGAAATAAGTTTTGAGATTGAGAACATGTGGTTTGGAAAGCTGCAGTGTATCTAGGACATATGAATGGGAAATGCTGGAAATGCAAAGCAGGTCAGACACTGTCTTTGAAGAGAGAGGTAGTAGTTATACTTTCATCAGAACCTTCCAGAGTGTGTGGCATTATGCATCTGGTCAGAAATGCAAGTTTAATTATGAGTTACTTGTCACACGTACATCAAAACATACAGTGTAATGTGTTGTTAGTGTTGATGTCCAACACAGTGCGAGGATGTGCTGGGGGCAGCTTGCAAATGTTGCCACACTTCAGTGCCAACATAGCACACCCACAACTCACTCACCCTAACTTGTATGTCATTGGAATGCAGGAGGAAACTGGAGCACCGGGATGAAATCCACATGGTCAAGGAGAGAACGTATAAACTCATTGCGCAGAGTGGTGGGGATAGAACCTGGTCTTCGAGCTGGCACTGTAAAATGTTATGTTAACTGGTACGTTATTGCGTGATTCCTTCTTTAAGCAACATCTCTGAGCCTTCAGCATCAGGGTTAAAAGCTATGCTGATCACTTCAGGTGTGGCATGACTCTTGATATTACTAGGGCAGATCTGATGCAAGGAAAGTGGCATTCCTGAATGCAAAAACCATTTCATTGTCAGACATAAGAGCACCATTAAGCCATTCAGCCCATCAAATCTGTTCTACCATTCCATCATAGCTGATTTATTATCCCTCAACCCCATTCTTCTGCCTTCTCCCCATAACCTTTGATGCCCTTACTAATCAAGAACCTATCAACCTCTGCCTTAAACATGCCAATGACTTGGTCTGTGGCAATGAATTTCACAGGTTCACCACCCTCTGGCGAAAGAAGTTCCCTGTCATCTCTGCTCGAAAGGGATATCCTTCTATTCTGAGGCTGTGCCCTCTAGACCTCGACTGTCCTACTATAGGAAACATTCTTTCCACATCCGATATATCTAGAGATTTCAGTATTATTTTGGTTTCAATGTGATCCCCCTTCATTCTTCTTCACTCCAGCAGCAGTCAAACACTCCTCATACACTAACCCTTTCATCGCTGGATATTCTCGTGAACCTCCTTGGGACTCTCTTCAATGTCAGCACACTTTTTCTTAATTAAGGGGCCCAAAACTACTCACTATACTCCAAGTGCTGTCTGACCAATGCCTTATACATTGCATCCTTGCATCCTCTCAAAATGAATGCTAACACTGTATTTGCATTCCTTCCCACCAACTCAACCTGCAGGTTAACCTTTCGGGAATTCTATACAATGATTCCCAGAAACCCTGCCCAAAATGAGCAGGTTTTTATGATATCCAGAAATAAGAAAAAAGGAACAATTGATTTCCAAGTTCGTAATGTTGTTTCCACATTATTGTGCGGGCAGAGATTATTGGCCTGAATATTCATTGATTCCCTAGTTCAGCACTAGATGGTGCTGTTACATCAGTTCATGCAAACCATCGCAATGATTTTGAAAAAAACCTCTGAAAGACGTATTGAGGAACAGATTAATCTCCAGCTTCTCCAACAGTGTAAATCTCCCCCTCTGTCCAAATCAATCTTGGAGATGGAGGGGTTTAGAAAGCCAATATTGCCAGTGCAAACTGTGGAAAATATAAAGCAATGTCCCGCTGATTAAGGCTTACAAAGCACAACTTTACTCATTGAAAATGAATGATGCTTTTACCGTGAAGGATGAGGCCCTCTGCTTACCCTCTGTTTTTCTTAAGGGCTGCTTCCTTTGAAGCAGTAGCTTGACTTTTACAAACATAGGAAAGGAAATCTGTGAAAATATTTTTCTGCATGCATCTGCACCCTGCCTACTTCATCATCGGTCTTTTTGTTGCCTCAAATACCAATTATTTCCAAGAACTTTTATTCCATCTGCTTAATGAATTCATTACTCTTATCCTTCTGACCTAATTTTTGCTGTTTGATTAGACAGTACTGTAGAAAAAATGATATTCTGGCATTTAATATTTAAGATGATATGAGGTATAGATGGAGTGGACATCAGAGATTTTTGAATGGGAAGGGATGGCTAATACAAGGAGGTATGATTGGAAGGAAGTATGGGGAGGGATGTCAGAAGTAAGTTCCTTACATAGAGAGTGGTGGGTACATGGAACACTGCCAGTGGTGGTGGTAAAGGCAGATAATTTTGGGCATTGAAGAAAATCTTAGGCACATAGATAACAGCAAAATGGAGACTATGCAGGAGGGAAGGGTTACATTGATCTTGAAGTAGGATCTGGCCTGTACTATGCAATGATATTCCATATTAATTCAATAACACATCAGAACGTATTATTAACAAGAGTTCAGGGGTGGGAAGATGGTTTCTCTCTAGTAGCTTGGCCACTTTCACTGTTGGTTTAACATTTGTTTGAAGTTCTTTCTGAATCAGAATAAGTCTCCAGGATCTCTGTGGACCTGTTCAGTGATCTGACCACACTAGTGCTGATGACGCAAAACCAACCATGTTGCTTTCACACTATCTAAGGTATATCTCCAATCTGATGAGGAAGGTATAGACTGACTAATGTGGCCTGAAAATGTCCAACATGCTTTCTGGTTCCGTTGAAGTATTTTTGTAGTGTATCCAATATTGTCAAGTGTTAGATGCAACAGTGGATTCATGCATAGTAAGCTCCTCTAAGGTAAGTGTGCAGGTCATGACTTTTATTGAAGATGGTTGACCAGGATATCAAGGGGAGCTCTTCCTTCTGCCGAACTTAGTTTCAAGGACTCTACAACTCGTGTTCTCAGCATTATTCATCTATCTATTTCCGTTAAATTTTTTTGCACAATTTGCCTTCTTTTGCATATTATTTGTCAGTCTCTTCATGTATAATTTTCATAAATTCTGTTGTACTTTATTTTCCCGTAAACGCCTGCAAAGAAATAAATCTCAAGGTAGTGTAGGGTGGCATAAACACAAGTGATTCTGCAGGTTCTGAAAATCCAGAGTAACGCACAAAAAATGCTGGAAAACTCAGCAAGTCGGTAATGTAGCGATTAGTGTGACGCTACTACAGCCCGGGGTGTTGGAGCTCGGAGATCAATTCTGGTGCCGTCTGTATGTTCTCCTCGTGACAGCATGGGTTTCCCCCGAGTGCTCTGGTTTCCTCCCACAGTCCATAAAGGTACCAGTTAGTAAGTTAAGGGGGGGGGGTTGCTTGACAGTGTGGCTCGTTGAGCCAAAAGGGCCTGTTCTGTGCTGTATCTCTAAATTTAAAAATAAAATAAAGCCAGACGACATCAATGAAAATAAAAAAGAGTTAACATTTCAGTCTGGATGAAGGGTCTTGGCCTGAAATGCCAATTCATTATTCCTTTCCTGACAGCAGTTGCTGAGTTCCTCTGTGCTTTACTCTGGTGACATACTGTATATGTATTTTGATAGCAAATAAAAAAAATACTGCTTTAAAATCTTGTACTGTACATGCAATTAAATCAGAGGAGTGCTGCACGGTGCAGCTCAAATGGCCTATTCTGAGATGTATCTCAACAAAAAAAATAATAGTTCAGACTGGTTAGCAGTTTCTGGCCCTATCCATTGAAATGGTAAAGGGAACCCTACAACCCGAAGTGTACATCAACATCATCATGACTGAGAAATTACCTTCCCTCCTCATTTCCGTGCCTAAACCCCATGACATGAGCCAGTGGTGGAGGACCATCACTGAAAGGACAAATGCAGCTCAGAAAACGTTTCTGCAATGCTCCCTCATGGGCAATTGCCAAAAGCGAAATGTATTCTGGCTCTGCCAATATGCTGTTAAGAAAAAACTGACAGTCTCACCTTAAAGACAATGTAGCATTCCCTCATCCTCGATTTTATTCTCAAGAGTCAAGAATGGAAATTAAAATTATAATTCTGAAGACAAAATAGCTACTAGGCTTGGCAGACTCCAAGTTTATTTCTATTTGTGTAAGGAGAGGTTAATTAAATTTATGCAGAGTTCTGTTGTCTGTAATGGTGTAAAGGAATAGGTGTTAACAGTGTACTTGTGGTTCCTGATCATGTTGTAATACACACATACTCATTCAAAAGTTAGATTAGATTAGTTTTACTTGATACGTGTACATTGAAACATGAACACACTGAAATGCCTCATTTTGTATCAGCAACCAGCACAGTCCGGGGATGTGCTGGGGACAGCCCACGAGTGTCACCCCGTTTCTGGCACCAACATAGAACGCTGATAACTTACTAGCCTTAACCCATACGTCTTTGGAATGTGGGAGGAAACCAGAGCACCCGGAGGAAACCCACACAATCTTGGGGAGTGTGTACAAACTCTTTATGGATAGCGATGAGAATTGAATCACGACTGCCGGAACTATAAAGCGTTATGCTAACTGCTACACTATTGTACCACCCTTAAGTAGTACATTAAGAATTAGCTCACAAGCATAATTTCTCCACCCAACAAGCCCAGTCTTCTTATGCAAGCGACAGCATTCTGAAACCTCACTCCTTATGCGACTTGGCTATTGTTCATGCCTGAACTTACCACAGAGTACCGCAATGCTATTCTGTGCTAAAGCTACGTAGCATATTAATTGTACCCTGTCAGAGCACTGCATCTCATTCTGGACCCCATAACATAGGAAGTCCATAAATTTTTAGTGAAGGTAAACATGAGATATATTAGAATCTTTCCAGGGATAAAAGGATTGGGATAAACAGACTGCAGAATCCAGTGGGATTTTGAACGTGAAACATTAAACCTTTTCACAGAAGCAGCCTGACGTTTCCAACATTTTCTGTTTTTTAATTGGAAAACCTACAGTTGTTTTCTTTGGTGTAGGTGGGGCTAAAAGATTAGATGTTTAAAGTTGTGGAAGGTTTAGACGTGGTAATTAAAAGACTTTCTAACTTTAAAAAGGTCACTAGCAGAGGGTATAAATTAATGAGGGATTGGTGAAACAATTAAACGCATTACCCGATGAGGTTATATAAACTCTCTCAGTATTATTTATTTAGATTTATTCTGAGATATACCATGGTAACAGACCCTTTCAAACCAACAAACCCACAGTGCCCAATACACCCATGTGACAAATTGACCTACAAACCTGTAGGTCGTTGGAATGTGGGAGGGAACTGGAGCACCCAGAGGAAACCCACGTAGTTATGGGGAGAGCGTATAAACTCCTTACAAACAGCTGCGGGAATTAAACCCCAGTCGCTGGTGTGTAACAATGTTACGCCAACCGCTGTGCTACATCTTCAGAAGGGAATTACATGAATTGTGAAAGGACAAATGGGTATCCACCCCACAAATGGGCCTAACAGCATTTTGAAGGATCTGATGCTGACTGATTTCCTAATCTCTGCCATTCTTTGGTTCTGTGCACAATAATACCAAATGACATCCCACGAAATCTTGACAGGAGTGTTCTTGTACAGTGTGCAAAAGTTAGGACAGATGTGCAAATGCTCGGGCAGAGAAGTGGCGTCAAGGAGCTTCTTAAAGCAGAAGACAGAGGTAATAAGGTTTTAGCAAGAGAATGCCCAAGCTTATGTCCTTAACAGGCAAAGGCACGACCATTTGTGATACAGGGTGCGCAAGAGACCAGAACTGGTGAAATGGAGAGATATCATCTTACTTGAGGTCTGGAGGAGATCAAAGTGAAGAAATTTAAAATAGAAGTGTTACAGCACAGTGGATCATTATAGTTGAGCTGAATCTCCCTCTCAATTTGTCTTTACACATGTGCAGTGTGCTCCATGTAATCACAGGAAAGCGACAACCATTGATTCTTTTTCCATTTTCTCGAGGCCGGCTATAGTGTTGAACACCAATGGGCTGCCAGCTGACTACAGACGTTTCTTTTTCCAACATAGATGAGGGATATCGGCCAACTATTACTAATTTTGATGTACCTTGTAATCCGATGCCAGCAAATCACAATTATAGTTGTATTACTGAATATAGGTACAGTTTGCCAATAGACTTGAGAATAATTTTCGAACATTTTAAGATCTGAATGTGGCTCTGAAACTTAATCTAATTGGGTGGAATGGTCGACTTTGCTGTTATACATTTCATATAATCTGCTACGTTGGCATTCAGTGGAAGAATGCAAGAAATGTTCCCGGATCATTAACAATTTAAAATGATAGTTGTTTGAAATCATGTGTGTTTCATCTTTGGTGCTAAGCATTCAATTATTAATGCTGATTGCTGTATCATCAGATCAGAATCAGTAACAGCATTACCTTCAAGAGATTAGAGACTGGCTTCATTTGTCACATGTACGTCGAAACATACAGTGAAATGTGTTGTTTTGCATCAATGACCAACACGGTCCAAAACCATAAAATATAGGCATAGAATTAAGCCATTTGGCCCATCAAGTCTGTTCTATCATTTCATCATAGGAAATTCACTTTCCTCTCAGCCCCATTCTTCTGCCTTCTCCTCGTATCCCTTCATGTCCTGACTAATCAAGAATCTGCTTTTAATATACCTAAAGACTTGGATTCCACAGCCACCTATTGCAACAAATTCCACAAATTCACCACTCTATGGCTAAAGAAATTCCTCCTCATCTCTATTCTAAAAGGACACCCCTCTATTCTGAGGCTGTGTCCTCTAGTCTTAGACTTTCTCACCATAGGAAACATCCTCTCCACATCCATTCTATTGAGGCCTTTCAATATTTGATAGGTTTCAATTAGGTCACGCATCATTCTTTTGAATTCCAGTCAGTAATGGCCCAGAGCCATCAAACGTTCTTCATGTGACAAGCCTTTCAGTTCTGGAATCAGTTTCATGAACCTCCTCTGAACCCTTTCCAATGTCAGCACATCCTTTCTTACGTAAGGGGACCAAAACTGCTCACAATACTCTAAGTGAGGCCTCACTGTGCTTTATAAAGCCTCGACATTACTTTTATATTCTAGTCCTCTTGAAATGAAAGTTAATATTGCATCTGCCTTTCTCACCACCGACATAACCTGCAAACTAACCGATAGGGAATCCTGCACGAGGACTCCCAAGTCTCTTTGAATTTTCTCTCCATTTAGAAAATTGTCTACATTTTTATTTCTTCTTCCAAAGTGCATGGCCGTGCACTTCCCAACACTGGATTCCATCTGCCATTTCTTTGTCCATTCTCCTAATCTATCTAAGTGCTTCCATAACCTCTCTACTTCCTCAAAACTGACTACCAGGGGCAGCCTGCAAATGTTACCATGCTTATGTGTCAATATATCATGTCTACAACTTAGTTGCCCTACCTCATACAGTATGTCTTTGGAGCACCTAAAGGAAACCAATGCTTCAGAGGGAGAACGTAGAAACACTTTACAGATAATGGCAAGCATTGAACCCCGATCTTACAGCTGGGGCTGAAAAGAGTTACGGTAACCACTCCATTATTGTGTCACCATCTTCTCTTATATATCTTATACGTGTTGACATTAATAAGCAATGCTAAATTTGTCGACATACCCTTAGCTGTGTATTTAATATACTGTGTATGCATTTAATGTGACATTGTCTCAAAACCTAGTGACCACGCACTCCAGTGAATCAGTATCAGGTTTATTGTCACTGACATATGCCGTGAAATTTATTGCGTTCAAGTGTTGGTTCATTGTCAGTTCAGAAATCTGTTGACAGAGGGGAAGAAGAGAACATTGAATGTGTGTCTTCAGGCTCCAGTACATCCTCTTTGATGGCACCAATGAGAAGAGAGCATGTCCTGGGTGGTGAGGGTCCGAAATGAAAATGGCGCCTTTCTGAGGCATCACCTTTTGAAGGTGTCCTCACTGGCGAGGAGGCTAGTACCCATGATGGAGCTGGCTGAGATTACAACTCTCTGCAGGTTTTTCTTGACCCTGTGCAGTGGCTCCTCAATACACACACAGATCGTGCATTGACAATCTCTTTTCCCCTTGCTATCTTTTTAGTTGCAAAAGTCTGCCAGATGAATGTGTAATTTCATTACTTCCATTCAATCTTGCACATTGCAAACTAAACAGGTTATTCTAAATTGTTTGAAATGGATTGAAATCAGAACATTTGGTTCTCCAGCTTCCGGGCTTTACAATTTGTCTTCTGTTGCACCCAACGTTGTATAGTTTACATCATGTACTCTACTTCTGGTATTTGACTTTATTGACTTAATAGAATTAAATTTTTGGAAGCTGAGTGCCCACGTCCCACATTAAATGCAATAGACTGTGAACGAATGCCGAACTCAGTGTGCCACAGAATCATTGAACCACTCTGTTCCTACTCTCTGCAGCAAATGCAAGAAGGTCACAATCTTTTATAGTCTGTTTCTACCTTGGTTCTGATTCAATATTTTGGAGCATAATTGCATTGGAGAAAGTCCAAATAAAGATTTATAAGGACAATACTAAAAATGAATAATTATCAAGACTGAACAGGCCTTGGGTGAACTATTGCATGTCTCTAAAGCTTGGGAAAGATTCCTTTTCCTTATTGCAAAGTGTCCTGGATTCAGCTCAGCACAGCATGGAAACCAGCCTCCCCTCTGTCGGGTAGAAGGCACAAACGTCTGAAAGCACGTCCTGCCTGGCTCAAGGACAGCTGTTGTCAGACACGTGAATGGTCCTTGTACGATAAGATGGATTTTTGATTTCACAAATTACCTTATTTTGATCTTGCACCTTATTGTTTACCTGCACTGCACTTTTCTCTGTAGCCTTTATGCTTTATTCTCTGCATCGTTATTGTTTTACCTAGTTCTACCTCAATTCACTGTGTAATGATCTGCTCTGTTTGAACAGCAGGCAAGAAAAGCTTTTCACTGTATTTTGGTACATGTGACAATAACTAACTGATTCCAATTCTAGTTATTGAGCAGTTCCTCAAAAATAGGGATGACTTGCTCCCTCTTTCATTTTGTGGATTCTTGAGCTGACCAGTGAGGCCAGCATGGACACTGTAGACTTCCAAGTGTGTGTGTGTGTGTGTGTGTGTGTGTGTGTGTGTGTAAGTAAATAGTGAGATAGAGTTCATGAGTTCATGGAACGTTCAGAAATCTGATGGTAGAGGGGAAGAAGCTGTTTCTGAAACGATGAGTGTTCATCTTCAGGCTCCTGTGCTTCCTCGCTGTTGGTGGTAATGAGTAGAGGGTGGTGGGAGATCTTAATGATTGACGTTGCCTTTTTTGAGGCATTATCTTTTGAAGGTGTCCTCAATGGAGGGTCCAATGCCTATGATGGAGCTGACGCAGTTTACAACCCTCTGCAGCTCTTTCCCGATCCTGTGCGGTGGCCCCTCCTCACCAAGCAGTGATGCAAACTGCTACCTACAAAATAGCCAACAAGGAATCAAATCAGAAATGTTTTTACTCAGCGGGTGGCTAGACCTTGCTGCCACTTGAAGAATTTCACATGTTTAATCGGAACTTGAGAGGCTACTTTTTTTTACATTGTGTTGTGAATGTGGAATAGGCTGAGCAACATAGCAGTTTGTGCAGTTCTTTAGAGCACCAGCCATCAGTGAATGCAGTTCAATTCCCAACACTGTCTGTAAGGAGTTTGTACATTCTTCCGGTAACTTTGTGCACTTCCTCCCACAGTCCAAAGACATACAGTTAGAGTTCATAAGTTGTGGGCATGCTAGGGAGGCATCGGAAGTCTTCAGATTATGTTAGTTGTTTGACGGTAAGCTTCAATGTACTTGTGGGAAATGGAGCTAAATTTTTTGAGAGGAAGTGGTCGAGGTAGGTATGGTGACAACATTTAAAAGAAAGATGGACAGATTCATGGATTGCAAACGAGAAAATCTGCAGAGGTGGGAATTCCAAGCAACAGGCAAAAAGTGCTGGAGGAACTCAGCAGACCAGGCAGCATGTATGGAAAAAAGTACTGTCGACGTTTTGGGCCAAGACCCTTTGGCAGGACTGGAGAAAAAAAGGTGTGTAGATTTTAAAAAGTAGGAGAGGGAAGAGGAAACATAAAGTGATAGGTGAAACCGGGTAGGGGAGCAATGAAGTAAAGAGCTGGGAAGTTGATTGGTGAAAGAGATACAGGGCTGGAGAAGGGGGAGTCTGATAGGTGAGGATAGAAGGCCATGGAAGAAAGAGAAGGGGAAAGGGGGGGAGGATCACCAAAGGGAGGTGATGGGCAGGCAAAGAGATACGAGGGACGATTGATAAGTTCGTGACCTAAGGTAGAAGGAATCAATTTTAGAAAACGTAGCACATTTATTTTTCAACATAGTCCCCTCCTACATGTACACACTTAGTTCAGCGGTTGTGGAGCATACGGATCCCTTCTTTGTAGAAGTGGTCCACAGCAGGGGTAATTGATAAGTTCGTGGCCTAAGGTAGAAGGAGATGAGTTACTAACTTCAAACTTTCTGCATTATCACTCAAAGAGTTGAACTGCACGTGCATATAGTGAGAACGTCTTGGACCTCCAGGTGGTCCACAGCAGGGGTGATTGATAAGTTCATGGCCTAAGGTAGAAGGAGATGAGTTATACAGCTCCCATTACATGCACGTGCAGTTCAACTCTTCGAGTGAAAATGCAGAAAGTTTGAAGTCAAATAACTCATCTCCTTCTACTAGGCCACAAACTTATCAATCACCCCTGCCGAGGACCACTTCCTGGAGGTCCAAGATGCCGACTTCTACAAAGAAGGGATCAGTATGCTCCATGATTGCTGGACTAAGTGTGTAAATGTAGGAAAAACAAATGTGCTAGGTTTTCTAAAATTGCCTCCTTCTGCCTCAGGGCACGAACTTATCAATCACCCCTCGTAAGGTGAGAGAGCGAAAATGGGATGGGGGGCTGGTGAAGGAGAGGGCAGGGGGGTGGGGAACATTACCAGAAGACTCATGGATCGGAAAGGTTTCGAAGGTTGTGGGCTGAACACTGGCCAATGAGACTAAGCTGCAGGGGCACCTCAGTCAGCACGGACTATTTGGGCTTGTTTCCACGCTCTATCAACATGTTGAATAGCATTTATAAGAAGTATCTGAGGGTGAAAGAAAGACTGACATAAAACATCATGAAATTAGTAATCTCAGTCTCTGAAGGATCAGTTGTCTCCCAGGCATCCTCAGCCTTTCGGGGAGAAATTAAACCATTCAAAATGTGAAAAGTCACAAGAATATTCCAAAAGGAAACATTCATAAGATGATAATGAATGCATGACCTCTTAGAGAGTTAGCCAGGCGTGGAATGTTTCAGGTGTTATACCACCCTGTGCCTTATTTGCATGTGAATAACCGAGCCTTTTTACATTGCTGTATTTTTGATGCAGGCTGCTAAAATATATTCTTTTTGATTCTTTCCATATATAGCCTTAATTTAATTAAAATTAAATATTCAAAGGATATTGCTAGAATATTGGCAGCACTCCTGCAAGATCCACTAGATACATAATAGAAATTGTGTGCTGTTAATGTACAGTTATTGCGTACTTTTAATTATAAATAGTTAGTTGAGGGAGTACATCTAATTGATGCACTTTGCCAACACACATTACAAGCTAGGCATGCCGGTTCCTGCACTATTAGGAAGCTGAGATGTTGCTGTGGCGCTGATCTATATGCAAATTAACCACATGAGAAAGCAAAAAGGAGAAAGGCACTCTTTGACTTTCACAGATTTCCTTTCAATGGCTGGCCCAGCAAGTGCTGATTCCTCAGACACAAAAGCGTCTGCAGATGCTGGAAATCCAGAGCAACACACCTGTAATGCTGGAGGAACTCAGCAGGTCAGGCAGCATCTATGGAGAGGAACAAATGTTGATATTTTAGGGCTGAGATTCTTCATCAAGACAGTCCTGATAAAGGGTCTCATCGCAAAACATCAACTGTTTATTCCTCACCACAGATGCTGCCTGATCTGCTGAGTTCCTCCAGCATTTTCTGAGAGCTAATTTCTCACCTGTTTGCTGAAGTAGGAACAGAATAAATTGTTGTTGGACTTTTTCACCAGCAGAGGTATAGAACATAGAACATTACTGCACAGTACAGGACCTGTGGCCCATGACATTATGCTAGTCTTTTAACCTACTCTAAGATCAATCTAACGATTCCCTTTCCCGTAGTCATTTCATCCGTATGCCTATCTAAGAGTTCCTGGAGACCATCAGACCATAAGATATAGGAACAGAATTAGGCCCTCTGACCCATCGAGCATGCGCCATCATTTCATCATGGCTGATCCATTTTCCCTCTCAGCCCCAATCTCCTGTCTTCTCCCCGTATCTCTTCATGCCCTGACCAATCAAGTAGGTGCTTCTAAGGGGCATTCTTAAATGCCCCAATGTGCAATATCTGCCTATATCATCACCCCTGGCAGAGCATTCAACACACCCACCACTTTCTATGTAAAAAAAAATCTCTGACATTCCCACTGCCTTAAAGTTCTCCAGTCGCCTTAAAGTTATGACCCCTCATATTTCTTGTTTCTGCCCCGGGGGAAAAAAGTCTCTGGTTATTCCCTCGATCTATGCCTGTTATCATCTTGTACACCTCTATCGTCAAAGTATTCAGCATACATCATCTTGAGAGTTATAGCTTTACCATATTTTGGGGCTTGTGACTTCAGTAACTGGATGATAGTAATGCTGCTGTAGGATTTAAATGTGGATACATCCAAAGAACAGTAACGGAGGAAAACAAAAATCAGGGATCAGCCACGGAGGCTTGTCTTTCAGATGACAGATGTTAATTTGGAATTTTGCCAAATATTGACACCCACCAATTTGGATGTTCCTACCTCTGTGTACACCTCTCGAGACTGCTGAAAGCATACTCTTGGGAAACAGAGCGAGGTGGATGAATGACAGGCCAGCTTGTGAATTATTGAATAAAAAAGAGGTGATGTGGCGGCTGGGATATAAGCAGACAGGTCATTAGGAAGAGAGGTTTGAAGGATCTAGGAAGAAAGAAAATGTTGAACATGAACATGTGAGCCCAAACATGCAGATCAGTATTTAATTATCATTTTTTTGATGAGACAAGTGAGAATGCGAAAGAGTGATTTAATTTATCAGTATGTTTGCCCCATAGCTGTAAAACAAAGTATCTTAATGATTTAAATCAGTTTACCTCCCACAACTCTTCCTACTTAAAGTACGGAGAATTAACAATTTGCATTTATACATGAAGAAAAGAGTCCAATGCGCTTTATAAAAGTTATATTAAGCAGAGCCTGGGCAAAGAGTCAACTGAGGGGTCAAAAGGTATGGTGTAAATCAGCAGCTAAGTTGGGATTTAATAGAGTTACTTTTAGAAATGCACGTGGGTACCTGATTTGATTTGAGTTGTTGTGCAGCAATCTATTTTTAGCTGGTAAGAGGGAAAGATGGCCGTCGGGGCACAAAAGAGGTCTCCTTGATTTCTTTCTTAGTATTAATTTACCTGAATAGATAAAATGGGAAGAGTTGAATAGTTCACCTTCAGGGTGTGCTTAGCTTGTTCATGTTACAGCCAGTTGAGAGGTCTGCTAAGGGTCCACAAGTCCGTTGTACTAGATGAGGATGAATTGTCAAACTTGTACGGATGCACTGCAGGAAGTATTCTAACGGTTGTATTATGGCCTAGTGTGGAAAAGCCAATGGCCAGGAATAGAAAGTGATGGATACAGCCCTGACCATCACAGGCAACCTCTCCCCATCCCTGAGCACACTTACATAGAGCGCTGCTACAAGAAATCATCTTCCATCATCTTCCAGGCCATGCTGTCTTCTTACTGCTGCCATCAGACAGGTCATACAGGAGCCTCAGGTCTGCGCCACCAAGTTCAGGAACGATTATTACTCTACAATCATCAGGGTCCTGCACTGGCTGTTCTTTCACCACAACTTTGTGCTGATTCCACAGCCTATGGACTCCCTTTCAAGGACTCTTTATAACTCATGATCTCTGTATTTTTTTATTTACACTTTTGTCTTATTTTGCACATTGGTTGCTTGTCAGTCATTGTTTATATTTTTCATAGATTCCGTTGTATTTCTTCATTATTACTGTACTGTAAATGCCTGCAAGAAAAATAGATATCAGTGTAGTATATAGTAACATATGCATCCGTACTTCGATAATAAGTTTACTTTGAACTTTGACTCTGAATACAGGACCTGAGTATCTAGTTGTCTGTCATTATAATTCTCCATCCCTATTTCAGTCGTCTTATTTAAAAATACCCCTCACTCCACATAATCTATGTTTTGTCATTTACTAGCCTTTCCCACCCTTTTAAACTAGTGAAATCTTCAAGTTCAGGTACAAGTTTATTATCATCTGACTGCGCATAGATACAACCAAATGAAACAGTATTCTTCCAAACCACAATTCACCCACAATACACATATCACACACAGCACATAAAACAAAAAGTTGCCATAAATAAGTTAATAAAATATAATTCAGTGTGTCTGGGGTGTGTAGCACAGGTAAACAGTGTACAGTAAATAGTAAACAGCTCGACTTCCTTTCTTTCTACTTTTTAATATCTTCTCTCTTTACTTTCAATCACTCCTAATCTCTACCTCCCCAACCTTTTTCTCTTCACACCCACTCCTTGTTTCTCTACAGCTTTGATCCATCCCTTTAATCGTTAAGTATGCCCTTTTGTATAAAAGATGGCGACATGGTATCGAAGTACTTAGTGCCGCACTTTACAGTGCCAGTGTAAAATGAATCAGGTTTCAATTCCTGCCTTTGTCTGTACGTTCTCTTTGTGACTGTGTGGGTTTCCTCTGGATGCTCTGGTATCCTCCTACAATCCAAAGATGTATGGGTTAGGGATAGCAAGTTACGGGCTTGCTATCTTGGCACCAGAGACATGGCAACACTTGCGGGCTACCCCACAGTACGATCCTCAAATGTGTTGGTCGGTGACATGAGCAACGCATTTCACTGTATGTTTCTATGTTTTGGTGTACATGTGCTAGAGAAAACTGACCTTTAAATCTTAAAATCCTTTAAATCTTTAGACTTATAATTGGGAAATTGGTTTATTTTCATCACAGGTACAGTGACAAACTTTAGCGTGCTATCCATACGAACTATTTCAATACTACATCAGTGCCTTGAGGTAGTGCAAGGGAAATAACAACAGAGTGCAGAATAAAGTGTTCCAATTACAAAGAGGTGCAAGACCATAACAAGGTAGATTATGAGGTCATGAGTCCATCTTATGACAGTGGGATGTTCCTCTCCAAAGATAACAAAGGTGCTAGTTCTGGTGGCTCTTTTTTGTTACTACTTTTGGGCAATTTTTGAATCAGAGCACCCTGCAGTTAATGAACACTGAACTGTACTGAAATATGTCTTTTGAATTTGTGTTTTTATATTCTGTGTTTTCGCTTTTTTTTGTTGCTGTTGGCACAATTTTTTTTTGCATGGGGAAGAGGGTTGAGGGTTTGATGTTTGATATTTTTCTTTGGGTGGGTTTGTTTCATGGTTCTTCTTTGTTCCATGACTGTTAGTGGAGAAGACAAATTTCAGGGATGTAAACTTGGATGACAAATGTACTTTCAACTTTGAACTGCCTAAATGCTGAGTATTTCTGGCATTTGCTGTTGAAATTTAAAAGCTGAACACATCACAGTCTTAAAAATGCATCTGATTATTTGCTTATAGTACAACTTCAAATTGTTGGTTTGTTGGAAAATTTAAAAAAAAAACAAAATGTGATTTGCAATTTGAGGGGAGGGAATGGAATTCTGAAAAGATTTGGTAAAGATTTTGCAAGTTATAATTCCGATACAAATGTTTTAAAAAAAATGCTGAAGGAAGCCACAGAAAGAATTGCCATGTCTCATCTGCACAATTATTTCCTTTCCCTGATTAGATTTATATTAACTTGGTATAGTAGCTGCTTTGCATTCAGTCTACCAAGAGCCACATACTGGTTGTCGAAACAGCAGAGGAGGTGTACTTTATTAGGTGTAGGCTGAAGGTGTCATTCCACATCGGAAAGAAAGAGAGAAATGGATCTTGAGAGACTCTTCATCGTTGGCTGAAGTGTGAACAGGGAGGTGGTAGAGGATGTGGAATTAGCATGCTTGGGTAATAAGGCTTCAGTGGGAATATCTTCAATGATTTTGAAGCTTGTTAACTAAGGTGGCTCATTGAATATATTATCAATGTACAATTCTTCTGTGATATTATCACTGAAGGTGAATGTGGTTTTGTTTGACAGAGCAATGCTTTTTTTTAATGCTTTTACCTCTTTTTAAGAAATCCAAAATGAATCTTTTTAAGTAGTTTGAGCTATGACTCTGTCAGTAGCTCTAACACCTTAGTTGGAAATTTGCTCTTAATTGAATGTAGAAACCCAGAGTCTCTGTCTACACTTCTTTCTGCCTCAGTAAAGTAGCCAGCATAGCTGAAGATACCACCCACCCCTGTCATTCTCTCTTCTCTCTCATTCCATTGGGCAGAAGATGCAAAAGCTTAAAATCATACACCAACAGGCTCAAGAACAGATTCTATCACATTGTTACAGGACTCTTGAATGGACCTTTTGTATGTTGGAGGTAATTCTTTGACCTGACAATCTATCAATTTGTGGTCTTTTCACCTAGCTGTGTACATTCACTGCATTTTCTTGATAACTGCCATAGACTGTGGTGGAGGCCAAGTCCGTGGGTATAATTAAAGCAAAAGTTGACAGTTTCCTGATCGGTGATCGTCGTCGTCATGGCTATCCCTCGAGGTCGAGGATGGTGGTCTTTGTTCTGAAAAAGTGGCCCACAGAGCGAAGACGCCTGTGCATGTATTTGTCTAAAGTGTACTTGATGTTGCACTCCAAAAAGCACATGATACTTCACAAATCAACCAACTGATTCCAATGGCATGGAAACCACGACGATTGGAGCTGGTGGATTTGTTGCAGCCTTCATCCACCTTCACTGCCGTTGAGTTCGAAGTAACTTTGTTCGCCTGTTCCACCATTGAGGTCTTGGTTGGATTGTTCTTTGTCAGGGACCTCACCCTTGACCTTACTGCCATGGGTGACCCTACCAGGAGCATAGCTCCAGACGGCATTGCTCTCAGGATCACAGGGCCACACAAGCTTCTCCACCACGACAAGGTGACAGTCCACGGAGAAGAGATGGTGATATGGTGAGAAGGTAGATGTATGGGTTTGAGTGGGATCTGGGATCAGCCATGATAGAAAGGTGGAGCAGACTTGATTGGCTGAATGGCTTAATTCTGCCATCTGTTGCAAAGATGGATTTGTATACAGGGTATCAGGATTGAAAATAAACACAATGAAGAACTTAACACTGTATAACATCTTGCATGCATTCAGGACATTATCCCCTATTTTCTGATAGAATGCAGGCATTATTGATGAGGTTTGCACTTACTTCCATTTCTTCGTAGCTCTTGAGAAAGTGATGGAATAGCACCATCTTGAGTCTCCCCAGTGCATGTGGTGAAGGTATTTGCACAACGCTGTTGTGCAAAGAATTTCAGGATTTGGGCCCAACAATTGACAAAGCGATGGCAACTGTCCCCTGAGTCCCCTCCTCTTTCCCTTTCTCTGATGGTCCACTCTCCTCTCCTGTCTGATTCTTCCTTCTCTAGCACTTCACATTTCGCACTCACCTGGCTTCTCCTGTCACCTTCCAGCTAGCCTCCTTCCCCAACCCCACCTTTTTATTCTGGCATCTTCCCCTTCCTTCTCTGTTCATTTCTATAGATGCTGCCTGACCTGCAGAGTTCCTCCAGCATTTTGTGTGTGTTGCCTTGGATTTCCAACATCTGCAGATTTTCTTGTGTTTATCAGTAGCAACTTGTTTCTGCAAAATAAATTGTGTGTGATATTCAATAATCAAGATTTAAGATCAAATCCAAATTTATTTTGCAAGTTTACATTGATACAATGAAATGCATTGTTGATGTTAGCAATCAACACACGCAAGGATGTGCTGAAGGCAACCCGCAAGTGTCACCACACAGTCTGGCACCAACATAACATGTCTACAATGTTCAGCAGAACAACAACAGCAAAAGAAACCCATTCCTCCCTTTCACCCACCCACATACAAATTCCTCTAATCCTAAAACCATCTGCATTCTTGACCTCCAGCATCCAGCAGACCTAAACTTGGATCTGGATGAGGACACGCAGACATTGAGCCTTTGAGTACCCCAGAGGACCCACAGAATCTGGGCTACAGCCAATGAGCTTGACTTTCAGATATCCGATTCGACCCTCTTGCCTCGATTCTTGGCATTGACTCACTGAACACCAGGCTTCAATCTCTGGACTAGCCAATGATGAGACCTCATTTCTTTTTGGAAAGGAACCTCATGATTTGGAGAAGAACTTGCAGGTATTCCCACATGCCTAGTGAATTTACTGTCTTGGGTGGCAATAGTTGAAGGTTTGAAAATGTGTTAAGAAGCCATAATTCGTTGGTTTTGGTGCATTTTGTTGAGGACATACAGCGCGACCATGGTACAGAGCATTAAAGCACTTTAGTTGTTGACCCTAAGGAGAGTATTGCTTATGCAATTAGAGATGAAGTTAGGTTTGGTCCAACTGCTTCTAAAAAAGAAAGATGAAGGCATACTATCACACTCGACTCGTCTGGTTAACATTTGTGTGGTAGACTTCAATCTTGCTGATAGCTAGGATTTACTTTGAATTCCATGAAGATAAATTCCATGGTGATAAATTGCTTCAGTCTGTAGAACCACTTGTTGTTCCAAGTTATGATCTTGGTGGTGTAATTTTGCTACAGTAAACATCTTCACATAAGAAGTAAGCTGACTCCCTTGAAGTGTTCTCACAGTTGTGTCTTGTACAAACATAAGGACCCTTAGACAACAACCTAAATTATTTTGTTGCTTCTCATGAGGAAAATGTCTCAAGGTGTATTATAGAACAAATTTTGATACTGAACTTTATAAGGCAGTACTGGGACACATGGCCTGTAAATTGGTTAGAAGTGCAGGTTGAAAGGAATCCCTTCAAAGAGAAAATGAGTTTGCGTACTGGAGACATTAAGAGAGAAAATTCTCAAAGAAAATAATTTGGACAGTCACAGGCACGATGACCAGTGGTGAGGTATTAATATTCAAGAATGGTCAAGAGCTCAGAACAGAAGGTAGAAGGGGAAGTTTAAAACCAACGTCAGGGGCAATTTTACACAGGAATGGTAGGTAGCTAAAATGGGTTACCATTATACCTCTAACATCTCCCCTATATCCCAAGGAATGACATTTTTATTAAATTATGAGAGACATAGCTAGGTTGGACAGTCAGAATAATTTTCTCCAAGGTAGAAATGTTAAATTGCAGGGGACACACTTGTAAGGTAGAAAGGGAAGTTTAAGGACAATGTAAAGAGAAATTATACACAAGAGTGGTAGGTGCCTAGAATGGGTTACCAAAAGTAATTTTGGAAGCAGGCACTTTAGTGGAGTTTAAGAGGCTTTTGGAAAGACACGTGAATATGAGGGGAACAGGAGGCTATGGATTGTATGCAGGAAGAGGACATTTAGTATAAATTGTAATCAAGTTCAGCACAACATTGTGGGCAAGTGGCCTGCGCAGTACAGTACCGTTTGTTCTATGTTCTATGTAAGATCATTTAAATGAACTAGGTGTCTGTTTCACCACAACGAAAATATAAAATCTCAGTATTGTGATGAAGTACCGCTTGCTGTTGAAAGCCACAATGGGATTTGAATATATAACTTTAACCCAAGATAAAAATGTTATTGCTGATCCAGGCTGATACGTCGAAGGTTTTGGATATTAAGGGTTTTTTTTATATTTACATGATGAAAGTGATGTAGACAAGGCCGTACTTTACTGTCCATCCCTAACTGTTCTTTGAGAGCTAGGGAAAGCCATTGCTTTTAATCAACCTCAGCATCTCTCCTGTATGTTGTCCTTTGTGTTGTGTTGTTTGGTGGCAGCTCCCAGAGCTTAAGGCCAGAGTGGGATGGATTGCAATGTCAGGAAGTGACTTTGCACTTATTTATTTGTCTATTTGTTTATTTAGAGATACAGCATGGTTACAGGCCATCCCAGCCCTATGAGACTGCACCACCCAATTATACACATGTAACCAATTAACGCACATAACTCGTACGTCTTTAGAATGGGGCAGGAAACTGAAGTACCCGGAAGATACACATGCGGTCATGGGGGAAATGTTACAAACGCCTCACAGACAGCAGCGTAGTTGAACCTAGGTCACTGGCACTGTAATAGTATTACACTGACCGCTACGCTACCATATCGTCCCAAATTCCCATGTTCCCATATGTTGGCTGCTCTAACCCTTCATGGGTTTGGCAA
The DNA here is from genome assembly GCF_030028105.1 of Mobula birostris. Lineage (NCBI taxonomy): Eukaryota > Metazoa > Chordata > Chondrichthyes > Myliobatiformes > Myliobatidae > Mobula > Mobula birostris. Next base: position 230,602,890 of record NC_092370.1, on the reverse strand, counting down.
ATACTGGCAAACACCCATGACAAATTGCTGCAGTGCATTTTTTTTAGATTATTCACTTTATCCCTGCCGAGTCAATCCCAGGGGAAGTTAATGCTAGAGTGAGTAGATGCAGTGCCAATCAAGCAGACAGCTCTGCCATGGGTGTTGTTGAACCATCTGAGTATAGGGCTGCACTTAGCCAATCGAGAACAATCTACCTCATTGATAGTGTTGTTAAGAAGGCGTATGGTGTGTTGGCATTCACCAACCGTGGGACTGAGTTCAAGAGCCGTGAGGTAAAGTTACAGCTATATAAGACCTTGGTCAGAGCCCACTTGGAGTAACATAGAAACATAGAATACCTACAGCAGGATACAGGCCTTTCGACCCACAGTGCTGTGCCTAACATGTACTTATTTTAGAAATTACCCAGGGTTACCCATAGCCCTCTATTTTTCTAAGCTCCATGTACCTATTCAAGAGTCTCTTAAAAGACCCTATCGTATCCGCCTCCACCACCGTCGCTGGCAGGCTGTTCTATGCACTCACCACTCTCTGCGTAAAAAACTTACCCCTGACATCTCCTCTGTACCTACTCCCAAGCACCTTAAACCTGTGCCCTCTCATGTTAGCTATTTCAGCCCTGGGGAAAAGCCTCTGACTATCCACGTGATCAATGTCTGTCATCCTCTTATACACCTCTATCAGGTCACCTCTCATCCTCTGACGTTCCAAGGAGAAAAGGCCGAGTACACTCAACCTATTCTCATAAGGCATGCTCCCCAATCCAGGCAACCTCCTTATAAACAACAAACAACAACAACGAAGGACCCTGTCCTGACAAAGGGTCTCGGCCTGAAACGTCGACTGTACCTCTTCCTAGAGATGCTCCCTGGCCTGCTGCGTTCACCAGCAACTTTGATGTGTGTTGCTTGAACATCCTTGTAAATCTCCTCTACACCCTTTCTATAGTTTCCACATCCTTCCTATAGTGAGGTGACCAGAACTGAGCACAGTACTCCAAGTGGGGTCTGACAGGGTCCTCTATAGCTGTAATATTACCTCTCAGCTCTTAAACTCAATCCCATGATTAATGAAGGCCAATGCACTGTATGCCCTCTTAACCACACAGTCAACCTGCGATGCAGCTTTGAGTGTCCTATAGACTCGGACCCCAAGATCCCTCTGATCGTCCACACTGCCAAGAGTCTTACCATTAATACTATATTTTGCCATCATATTTGACCTACAAAAATGAACCACTTTTCACTCATCTGGGTTGAACTCCACCTGCTGCTTCTCAGCCCAGTTTTGCATCCTATAGATATCCCGCTGTAACCTCTGACGGCCCTCCACATTATTCACAACACCCCCAACCTTTGTGTCATTGGCAAGTTTACTAACCCATCCCTCCACTTTCTCATCCAGGTCATTTATAAAAATCACAAAGAGAAGGAGGTCACAGAACGGATCCCGGAGGCACAGCACTGCTTACTAACCTCCCTAAAGAGTATGACCTATCTACAACCACTCTATGCCTTCTGTGGGCAAGCCAGTTCTGGATCCACAAAGCAAAGTTCCCTTGGATCCCATGCCTCCTTATTTTCTCAATAAGCCTTTCATGGGGTACCTTATCAAATGTCTTGCTGAAATCCATATACACTACATCTACTTCTCTACCTTCATCAATGTGTTTAGTCACATCCTCAAAAAATTCAATCAGGCTCATAAGGCACGACCTGCCTTTGGCAAAGCTATGCTGCTCATAGAGTACTGTGTTCAATTCTGGTTGCCTCACTACAGGAAGGATGTGGATACTATAGAAAGAGTGCAGAGGAGATTTACGAGGATGTTACCTGGATTAGAGAGTGTGCCTTATGAGAATAGGTTGAGTGAACTCAGCCTTTACTCCTTGGAGCGACAGAGGATGAGAGGTGACCTGATAGAGGTGTATAAGATGATGAGAGGCATTGATAGTGTGGATAGCCAGAGGCTTTTCCCCAGGGCTGAAATGGCTAACACAAGGGGCATAGTTTTAATGTACTTGGAAATAGTTACAGAGGGGTTATCGGGGGTAAGTTTTTCACACAGAGAGTGGTGGATGTGTGGAATGCACTGCCGGCGATGGTGGTAGGGGTAGATACAATAGGGTCTTTTAAGAAACTCTTAGATAGGTATATGGAACTTAGAAAAATAGGAGGCTATGTGATAGGGAAATTCTAGGTAGCTTCTAGAGTAAGTTACACGGTTGGCACAACATTGTGGGCCAAGGGTCCTGTAATGTGCTATATTTTTCTATGTTGTTCTATGTAAGGACTGTGAAGCCTTGGCTGATGTAGGTGGAGGATTGTTTATAAAAGACTGCTACAGTTCCAGTCCTGGGAACTGCCACAGATAGCTGTGGAGGCCAAATCATTAGATATATTTAAAGCAGAGGCTGATAGATTCTTGATTACCAATTAAGTTTATTTGTACAGCACTTTTCGAACACAAGGCAGTTCAAAGTGCTTTCCATAGAACAAGAAATAAAAATCAAACATCATTTCAGACAATATCACACTAAAAATAGATATGATAAATAGAAGTTACAGTACAGGAGATTCTAATTAAAAGCCACAGCAAAAAGAAAAGTTTTAAGCCTCGATTTAAAAGAGCTCGATTAGTAAGAGCATCAAAGGTTCTGGGGAGATGACAGGAGAATGGGGTTGAGAGGAGTAATAGGTCAGTAATGACTGAACAGTGACACAGACTTGATGGGCCAAGTAGGCCCCATCCTACTCCTGTGCGTTATGGCCTATAGCTCTGTACTAGAGAGGACAATGGGTAAGTTATGGAAAAGACTAACAAACTAGATTATTCAGTTCCTCCAGGCTGCTTTGTTTTTTTTATTGATTTAAATTATGGCATTTCTTCAACACAGTTTTAACCCTTTTGTTTCATATCCCTCAATACCTGAAAAATCCATCAATCCCATCCCCATCTGCACCAGTTGCCCCTTGATTAACTGTGGCTTTGACGTTCCTTTCATTTATGTGTCTGGCCTCCTGTGTATCATCGACTTGAAGTGAAGAATGGCCATTTTGCTGAGGCACCAGAGTTTGAAAACACAGTCAGTAGTGGTCGGATCTTTCAGAACAAAATGGGAGAAAATGACCAGCGGGGGGAGAAATAGCATACTTCATAGCTTATTACATAGCAACCAAAGGAGAACAAAGTAGTGCTTGGTAACATGTTTGAGCCCATTACACACTTAAGGGTTTGAAAGACATTATAAAACACTCAAAAGAAATTCTCACAATGGTCACAGCATGATCTGAATCCCTTGAAACACAGTAGTAGATACCATTCAAATAAAATAGACGGAAATTGTTCCTGCCTTTGATGCATGCTGGAGGTCTATTTTACCCATTATGGTAAAACTTTCCTGCTGTAATGAATCCATTTTGATCACTTTGTCCTGGGGGTCTCCTTCATCGTCAATAATATACTTCAGGTGAAGTTATCCACATGTACAGAAATAAAATGTCAACATTGAAGGCTGTTTTTTTTTTGTTCAGTATAGTTTTTGCAAATATTAGGGGAAAAGAAATAAGATACTAAAATTGTCCAGGTGCAATTTCTAAATGGAAGGACTTGCGTGTGTTATTTGTCTTGAACGTAGTAAAGCTTTGGTGGTTTATTATCATCACAAGTATCAAGGAACAGTGAGGAACTTAGTTTTGCATGCCTTCCATATAAATTCTTCTGTGCATGGAGGTAGTACAAAGGAAAAACAATAACGGAATGTAGAATGAAGTGTTACAGTTACAGAGAAGGTGCAGCACAGGCCTCAGTGAGGTAGATTATGAGGTCAAGATTCCATCTTGTCATATGAGGGTCCCATTGATCAGTCTTGTAACAGCAGTAACTGTAACAGTTACTGAATGGTACAGCAGCCTCATATGGCTTCATCTTGCTTCCATTCCTGTTTTTAATTTGGAAAGGTTAACAGAATTGTGGAGAGGATGGTTCCAACAGTGGGATAGTCTAGGACCACAGGGAACAGCCTCAGAATAGGCAGACACCCTTTGGAACAGAGATAAAGAAGAATTTCTTCACCCAGAAGGTAGTAAATCTGTGGAATTCGTTGCCACAGTCAGCCGTGTAGGCCAAGTCATTTGGTTTATTTAAAATGGGGGTTGATCGGATCTTGATTAGTAAGAGCATCAAAGGTTATGGGGAGAAGCAGGAGAATATTGTTGAGGGGGATGATCGAATGGCAGAGCAGACTTGATAGGATGAATAGCCTAATTCTGCTCCTATGTCTTAACGGAGTTAATAATTAGAATATAACCTATCATTATGGAACTACAGTTTAGCATTTGAGTCTCTAGCATTGGTTTAACATCTTAGTCTTTGGTATCGCACAGCCAATGGGAATGATTCAGAAGGAAGAGTAGTATGTTGTCCACAGCTAGACTGTGATGGCTGGCATCAAACCAGTACTCATTGGTCCAGACTACTTTGCCTTAATTATGAAGTTACATTGGTGACACAGATAGAAGTCGCACAGAATATCTCGTTAATTTTATTCACCTTCAAAAATTCTTTATTCATTCATTTTGCAGAAAAGTAATAAAAGTTCAGCTAAACTTATTAGCTATTCTTGGGTATTACTTGACATTTCTCAAATTAGATTCTTTTGCATTTATCAGCTGCAAAGATTGAATATTATACAACTTTGAAAGCTCCCTGGGACAAAAATGGCAAGGATATTTGGTTAGCAGACAAGGAAGAGAGATTAGAGATCTACAATTATATTTCGGGATGCAGCCAGTCACTCCTGGGATACCACAAGAAGTGGTGCTTGAGGCCTAACTATTTACAATATTATGCCTAAAATAATATTACTATCTTGCCAATGACGTGAAGCTGGATGGGATTTGGAACTGTGATGAGGATGTAGAGAAGATTTGAAGTAATTTAGAGAAGTTGAACATGGAACATAGAACACAGAACATGTGCCTATCTAAGAGTTTCTTAAATGCTCTACCACCATCCCTTGCAGAATATTCCACACACCCACCACCCTGTGTAAGGAACTTACAGCTGACATCCCCCCCCCCCCATATCTTCCTTCAATCACTTGAAAATTATGACCCCTTGTATTAGCCGTTTCCGCCCTTTTGAGTAAATGGTAGAATACGTATATATCTATACCTATGTACTCTGGCAGGGTAAACTATAAACACCTTGTTTTGAATGATGATGGTTTAAGAAATTTTGTTAGGCAGAAGAATCTACTTGTCTTTTACGCCAGTTGTTAAACTAAATTTCTCCTTTCCTCCTTCAGCTTCTCACACTTTCTCCACACTCAAGTGGCTGCCATGGGCAACTGCATGGCCCCCAGCTATGCCTGCCTTTTTGTTGGCTATGTAGAACAGTCCATGTTCCAAGCCATCCCCGGTAATGCTCCTCAACTGCTTCTGTGCTACATTGATGACTGCATTGCTGCAGCTTCATGCATCCATGCTGAGCTTGTCAATTTCATCAACTTTGCCTCCAAGTTCCACCCTGCCCTGAAACTCACTTGGTGACCCACTTTCTGACACCTCTCGCCCCTTTCTCGATCTCTCTACCTCCATCTCTGGAGCCAAACTGTCTATGAACATCTTTTATAAACCTACTGATTCCCACGGCTATCTTGATTATACCTTTTCCCACCCTATCTCCTATAAAAATGCCATTCTTTTTTTTCATTTCTTCCTCAGCTGCATCTGTTCCCAGGTTGAGATTTTCCTTTCCAAAACATCACAGATGTCCTCCTTCTTTACAGAATGGGGTTTCCCTTCTTCTATTATTTATGCTACCTCACCGGCATCTCCTGCAATACCCGCTCACTCCATCTTCCTGCCACCTTAACAGGGATAGAGTTCCTCTTGTCCTCACCTACCACGCCGTGTGCCTCCACATCCAGCACATCATTCTCTACAACTTTGACCATCTTCAACAGGGTTCTATCACCAGATGCATCTTTACCTCCCCCTCACTCACTCCCTGCTTTCCACAGGGTTTGCTCCCTCCGTGATTCACTTGTCTATCCCCAGAAATCTCCCTTCTGACACATATCCGTGCGAGTGACAGAAATGCTACACATGTCCATTCACCCTTACCTCCATTCAAGACCCCAACTAGTCCTCCCAGGTGAGGGAAATCTTCACCCGTGAATCTGCTGGGTTGTCTATTATATTTGGTGCTCCCAGTGCGGCCTCCTTTAGATTAGATTATGAGGACACGCAATCCTTTTTTATTGTAATTTAGTAATGCATGCATTAAGAAATGATACAATATTCCTCCACTGTGATATCACAAAACACAGGACAGACCAAGACTGAAAAAACTAACAAAACCACATAATTATAACATATAGTTGCAACAGTGCAACAATACCATAACTTGATGAAGTATAGTCCAAGGCACAGTAAAAGAGTTCAAAGTTTCTCGGAAGTCCCACATCTCACGCAGATGGGAGAAGGAAGAAAACCCTCCCTGCCATGCCCGACCACAGTCCGACTCTGAGTCATCCGAAAACTTCGAGCCTCCGATCAGCCCTCCGACTCTGAGTACCGAGCACCATTTCTATCTGAGCGATTCGACCTCAATCTCGATCGCCAGCAGCAGGCAAAGCCGGGGTTTTTGAAGCCTTCCCTCCGGAAGTTACACTGGTGAGACCCAACGTAAATTGGGGGACTGTTTTGTCCCCCAATGCTCCATCCACCAAAAGCAGAGTTTCCCTGTGGCTAACCATTTTAATTCCTATCCATATTGTCATTCTGACATATCAGTTCATGATCTTCTCTTTGCCACAATGAAGCCATCCTGAGGGTGGCGGAGCAATGCCTCATATTTCGTCTAGGTAGTCTCCAAACTGATGGCATAAACATCGATTTCTCCTTCCGTTAACATTTTTCCCTCCCCTTCTGTCTTTGCCTATCACCTCCCGCAGGTGCCCTTCCTGCTTCCCTCTCCTCTCCTATCTGATTCCTTCTTTTACAGCCCTTTACCTGGCTTCACCTATCACCTTCTAACTAGTCCTCCTTCCCCTCCCTCCACTTTTTTCTTCTGGCATCCTTTCCAGTCACAATGAAAGGTCTAGGCCTGAAGCATCAACTGCTTATTCATTTGCATAGACTTTTCCTGACCTGCTGAGTTCCTGCTGTTATCTTGTGTGTGTTGCTCTGCATTTCCAGCATCTGCAGAACCTCTTGCTTTTATGCTTAAAGTAGATGTCCAGGTTCACTGTCCGAGCAGAAGCAGTTAAGAAGGCAAGTGATATGCTGGAGGCTTTGAGCAAGGATGTCCTACTGCAATTATACAGGCCATTGGTGAGACCAGTCCTGGCATATAATGTGCCGTTTTAGTCTCCAAAACTAAAAAAGCATATTCTTCCTTCAGAGGAAGTGCCGTGGAAGTTTGACAGAATGATTACTGGAATTGAGGTGAGTTGGCCTGAATTCACTAGGTTTTAGGAGAATAAACCATCTCATTGAAATTAATCAGAATCAGGTTTATCGTCACTGACATGCATCATGAAATTTGCTGATTTGCGGCTGCAGTACAGTGCAAGATATATAAGTTATAAATACATAAATAGTGCAAAGTGGGAACAGTGAGGAAGTGTTTATGGGTCCATGGACAGTTCCGAAATTTGGTGGAGGTAGGAAGGAAGCTGTTCCTAAAACATTGAGTGTGTGTCTTCAGGCTCCCCACTGGTAGTCATGAGAAGAGTGCATGTTGCAGATGGTGAATGTCGTGAATGATGGATGCTGCCTTCTAGCGGTACTGCCTTTTGAAGATGTCCTCGACGATGGAGTGGAATGCAAAGCTCTGATAGGGCTGAACAGATTGGATATAGGGAGTACTTTTCTATGGGTCACAGTCTCAGGACATAGGCTAAGAATGAGATGAGAAATTTCTTCAAGTCAGTCAGTCTGTGGAATTGTGTAATTCTGAAGGCAGTGAATGTACATATTTAAGCAGAGGCAGAAGGATCTCTAACCACATAAGGCAGCCAGTAGATGTGAAAAGAGATGGAACTTGATATTGAGATAACAAATCAGCCAGGAATGAATTGAATGGAGGAGCAGCTTCGATGGTCTTCTCTTGCACTTACTTCTTCATGTTTCCATGGCAACAGCGCATCTTCCTTTCTTTGCTTCTTGCAACTCAGTCTAGCACCAAAGCTTAAACATTGTCCCTCAAATAGTAACACACACAAAATACTGGAGGAACTCAGCAGGCCATGTAGCTTACATGAAGAGGAATGAACAGCTGATGTTTCGGGCTGAGACCCTTTGTCGGGATTGGAAAGGAAGGGAGCGGAAGTCAGAATAAGAAGATGCGGGAAGGGGAAGGAGTACGAGTTGGCAGGTGAGGGGGAAGGTGGGGTGGGGGAATGAAGTGAGAAGCTGGGAGCTGATAAGTAAAAGAGGTAAAGGTTTGAGCAAGAAGAAATCAAATAGGAAAGGACAGGAAAGGGAAGGAAGAAGGGAACCAGAGAAAGCTGATGAGAAAAGGGGTGAGAGGGTGACCAGAGTGGGGACTGGAAAAAGAGATAGGGAGAGAGAGGGAAGAAATGACCAGAATCAATGTTCATGCCATCAGGTTAGTGGCTATGACAAAATATGAGGTGTTGCTCTTCTAACCTGAGTTAGCCCACATCATGGCAGGAGAAAAGGCCATGGGCTGATATGTCAGAATGGAAATGGGAAGTTAAATTGAGATGGGTAGCTACCAAGAGATTTTACAGCCTTTTACAGTGGGCATTGTGAAGGTGCTCCCTTCCTTTCCAATCCAGATAAAGGGCCATGGACCAAAATGTCAACTGTTTATTCCTCTCCATAGCTGCTGCCTCACCTGCTGAGTTCCTCCAGCAGTTTGTTTGCATTGCTTAAGATTTCCAGCATCTGCAGAATCTCTTGTGGTTGTGGTCTCTCCAGGATTTAAAGATTAAACACAAAGGCTGGCCTCAGCAATGTTGTCCTCATTCTGTAATTGGAAGATTTTTGTTTTAGAAAGGATCGGATTGTTGGCCAAGTTCTGTCTGCGGTTGCTGGACAACACTGATGGTTGTTCAGGTATGGTGCTGCAATTTTGTAAAATCCTCATGAGATGCTGGTGTCACTGTCTCCTCCATTTTGCCTAGGGAAGGTTGCAGTTATTGCTGTCTTGAACATCGGCTGTCCTTTTTGTGAGTCTTTTCTTAGAATACTGGGAATTTTCCAAGCTGTATGTATACTTGTACAAATTTTCATCAGAGAAACTGGTCGACAGGAAACAAGAATAAGGTTAACTCAGCCACTTGCTGTGTCTTTACCAACATTCAGCCAATTCAAAAGACCAGTTGTAAAATCCAAGCCCATCATCCGGAGGTCATCCAGGCAAGATTACACACAAAGGATGTGAGCTGTTGGTTCCAAGAATGAATTTTTTTGAACTAATCTGCCACTCCACCCAATTCCCTCTGATTATTCAATTAGGATCATTTTCTTTAGTTGTAAGAGAATATTTCATCTTTTAAAATTAGATGAGCTTTATTGATGTTCTCCAAAACAGTGTAAATGGGAGAGATGCCCTATTAGCTGTTCTAGGATCTGGCTTGTGACAAATCCACATCAAACTAAATCCAGGTCAGGTGATGTGCAATGAAGGTGCGGAAGACTTTTTTAGTGATTATAGAGCCAATCTGTCAGCCTTGCTGTGCTCACTCTTGATAGTTCTGTCATTAGTAAAAAAAAAAAAAGGAGTCAGATTGTACAATAAGGGGAGATTGTGGCTGAAGAAAACAGTTAAATGTACAGGCTAGAGTAGAGCAGTGAAAAATCAAAATTCACACAAAAGGTGATTAGGGTAATGAACCTTTCTCACGTACAAGCTGCATTAAATCCTAGATTAACACAATAAAAAAAAACTTGAAATGGTCAACAGGCCAGGCAATATCAGTGAGAAGCAAAATGTTAACATTTCAGTAGGACGGGAAGGGAATTAAAATGATATTAAAGTGCAGAAAATGGAGAGAGAGCTGTGAAAAGAGCTGATGGGAAGGTACCCTAATATGGCAGGAGGGATGAAATAAGGAGGGCATATGGTGCAAGGTAAAAGAAATTAGTAATGAGACAAGGAAAGAACAAAGCAAGACATTGGTCAGGCTGCACAGTGGGAAATCCAGTTAACGTGGACACACTAGGACCGGTACATTTTGACCCAATTAAGAGGCTGCACTAATTAGCCAAAGTTTCATGGAAGTAGTTAAAATGGAATAACTGAGTTACAAATTATGTTTTTAAATGAAGTGCACAACAACTTAGACCACTGCTAACATTACTGCGGTTATCAATGGAGGAATTTATCCAATGTATGCTGCCATGTCGTTTTGATTGACTGTAAATGAACTATTTAGCATGCTACCTATTGCAGATAAGATAATAGACTGCCTTCTTTGCCTTCCTGCATGAAGTAGTGTCAAAAATCATTGCTTTTAAATTTGGCATTCATTGGCCAAAATTAATAACATAACAGATGCACACGCAACTGATGCAACTGTCCACTGTAAGCAGAGTGCGATGTCTAATAATCACACAAGTGCACGTGACTGATGCTAGTTAGAAACTGTTCGGCAGCAGTCTCTTGTCCCAATTAATCAGCATAGTGTCTCAAATGAACAAAGGAAACTCAGGCAGTTTCTCTGTTAGTTTTTGTTCTGTAAGGGTTGTCCCAAGTAAGCAGCTGCCCAGATTAACCGATGGCCCAGTTAACTGGAATTCACCATATTGTGAGGTTGTTTTGGGCCAGTTGTCTAACAGATATTGGAGACGGTCTGGCGGAAGTTTACAAGAATGATCCTGTGAATGAAGGGTTAACGTGTCAGGAGCATTTGATGGCTCTGGACTTGTACTCTCCGGAGTTTAGGAGAATTATGGGGGAAGATCCCATTGAAATCTACCAAATATTGAAAGACCGAGACAGAGTGGATGTAGAGTGGATGTTTCCTGTAATGGGGTAGTCTAGCACCAGAGGGCACAACCTCAGAATATAAGAACATCCCTTTAGAACAGAGATGAGAAGGAATTTCTTTAGCCAGAGAGTGGTGTATCTGTGGAACTCATTGCCATAAATGGCCATAGAGGCCAAGTCATTGGGTATAATTAAAACGGAGGTTGATAGGTTCTTGATTAGTAAGGGCATCAAAGGTTATGAGGAGAAGGCAGGAGAATGAGGTTGAGTGGAATAATAAATCAGCTACGATGGAATGGTGGAGCTGGCTGGATGGGCCAAATGACCTAATTCTGCTCCTATGTCTGTATAGCCTTATAAAAGATGAGTCTAGAGGAGGTAGAAATGGAAAATTATAGAATCATTAACAGAAAATATAGATCACATTGTCAGAAGACTACATTGTGTCTTACTGAAAATTGAGGTGGTCTTTCTGATATCGGTATTAAATCTGAGATTTGGCTTACTCAAAATATAGTTCCTTTTTATGAAGAGGAATATTTTTCTCATCTCTCAATATTCATTCATTCAGCAGTTGTATGGGAGCATCAGTACTTGCCAATTCTCCTTTTAAGTCGCACTCCAACTTGAATTGGGAATATACAATGTAGGGTCATAGAAAACTACAGGACTGAAACAGGCCCTTCGGTATCTAGTCCATACCAAATTACTTAAATCATTTATCACCATCATCATTGGATCTAAGCTGGAAACTCTCTACCTCAACCCGTCATTTAAGTATCTTCCCCAGAAGGACAGTGGCAGTTCCCATCCCCTTGTCAAGGGCATTAATGAACAGGCAATAGGAGATATATAAGCAAAATACCCCCACAGACAAATCCATTAAAATCCTAATCTGAGTGGCTGACATGACTGTATTTGGTCTCGTGTCTAACAATGCTGTGACCTGCTATCGAAGAGAGGGTATAGCATTTTGCAGGATGTTGTGTTCATAATAACCTGGAGCTTAATGCTGTCCAGTCAGTAGAAATGAGGATTGACTTCCTCACAGCCCCGTAGCTTCCCCCATCCCCTTGGAAATTAATAGTCTAGCTGTGTCTGTGGTTGACTCATTCAAATTCCTGAGGACTACTTTCACCAATACTTGGAAGTGGGACAAGCACATCATGCTCACCACTAGAAAAGCCCAGCAGAGATTGTTCTTCCTATGCCAGCTTAGAGAATTTAACATCTTGGGGTGTATCCTGATGTACTTTTTTTTTCAGCCATCATTGAGAGTGTTGTGACTATCACCATTTAGTTTCCCGCCGCCTCCTCACTCTGCAGGTGGTCCACTCAGCAGAGAAGATCATAGGCTGTCAGCTACCTATATTAAACGACCTGTTCATTGCCAGAGCAAAGAAAAGAGCTGAAAAAAATTTAGCTGCCTCTGCCCACCCTAGCAGTCACCTATTCCCCAAATTTTCATCAGGGAGATGCTGCAAGTCCATCACCACCAGGACTACACGTCATCTCTGAAGCTTTTTCTCCTGTATCTATCCAACTTCTCAACAAAATTCACTCAGGTGTAATACCTTATCCATCCTTACACAACATCTATTAAATGGTCTTTCCTGCTCTCCTTGTTCTGCTGATAATTATTGAGTCTGTTCATATGTTCACATTTATTTGTTTGATTATTGACATTTGTGCATGTGACTATTCTACTAATTGTTTATTGCTCATTGCTGTTTGCACGATTATCTTGCAAATTGTTGGTTGCTATTGCCGTTGTCTGTTATGGTATTGTCTTGTATTTTATGCTTGGAACCGAACCATAATCATTTGTGGTATGTTTCACAATAATAAAGTAATTCTGATTCTGAAAACATACTTCAGCTCTGAAGAAAATCCCGCCCATAAAACACCTCTGTATACATTTAACAGTTGATGGTGCCTTACCCCAGCTTTGAAATCTGTCAAAGTTGTCAAGATTTTCAAAGACTTATGAATATCCTTGAAATTCAGAACCATTTAAGAGCTATTACAAATGAATTAAACAATTTAGAAGTTTTATTTTTTAAATAATATAGAAACTGCTAATAACAGATTTTAAATAATTAAAAACATAATGCCAAACACATTATTAAAAACTGTAGCTTATTTTCTTCTTCACATAACAGATTTCAGATTTAGATTTATGTATCAACGTACACCAAAACATACAATGAGGTGTGCCATTTGTGTTAACAATCAGCATGCCCAAGGATGTGCTAGGGGCAGCATACAAGTGTGGTCACACATAACAGTGCCTACAAAACATGCCCCTCTTCCCACCTGACTACAGCTGTCAACATCTAGCTTGTACTCCTCCGTCCTCCCTACTTTCTTATTCTGGTGTCTTCCCTCTTCCTTTCCAGTTCTGATAAAGTGCCTCAGCCCAAAGCATCAACTGCTATTCCTTTCCAAAGATGCTTCCTGTCCTGTTCAGTTCCTCCAGCATCTGGTAGGTGATGCCCTCTTTGTATCTATCCAATGCCATTGAACCGAATAGGCCAGGTTTTATTGAAACACTAATTATCCCCTAGACTCTGCCACTATTTCCAACATTTTCTATCCCTCCTGACTCCATCTGCCAATCAGCTAGATCAGGGTTTCCCAAACTGGGGTCCACAGACCCCTCGGTTAATGGTAGGGATCCATGGCATAAAAAAAGGTTGGGAACCTCTGACCTAGGTACACCAAGTGCTTGCCATCATTTGCCATACCCATCCCACTCAATTTTTTTTTTATTGTGGTTATCTCTTCTCTGCTCTTTCAGTCCAGATGAAGGGTTTTGACCTGAAATGTTGAATGCTCATTTTCCTCTGTAGATGCTACCTGACCCATTGAGATCTCCCAGCATTGCATCTTTTGCTCCTGATTCCAGCAGTCTCTTGTACCTGCATATAAAATTCTTAAATGCTTGTGAGACTAAGATGTTTCCCCTGTTTGAGAAGACATAGGAACAGAATAGTCCATTCAGCTTACTGAATTTGCTATGCCATTCGATCAAGGCTGATTAATTTTCCCTCTCAACCTCATTTTCTTGCCTACTTGCCTTTGACCTCCTTACGAATCAAGAAACTGTCATCCTCTGCTTTAAATGTACCTAATGACTTGGCTACCATGGCCATCTGTGGCAATGAATTTCACAGGAATTCCCTCTGGCTAAAGAAATTCCTCCTCAGCTCTGTTCTAAAGGGATGTCCTATTCTGAGCTGTGCCCTCTGGTCTTAGGCTCCCCCACCCCCACACACAACTATTGCAAACATCCTCTCTATCTGGACATTTCAATTTTTGATAGATTTCAATGACGTACACGCTCATTCTTCGAAACGTCAATAATTACAGGCCCAGGGTGATCAAACACTCCTCATATGTTCACCTTTTCATTCCCAGGATCATTCTCATGAACCTCCCCTGAACCCTCCCCTATGCCAGTACATTGGTAAGGGGCCCAAAACTGCTCACAATATTCCAACTATGGTCTGACCAATGTCTTATAAAGCCTCAGCATTACATGCTCCAACACTGCAGGATGCAGCTTCAGGCTAAATGGCAGACCGTTTAAAACTCCAATGGGGAGAAATTATTTCACTCAAAAAGTGGTGAATCTTTAGAATTCTTGACCGGAGATTATCGTGAATCAAAATTCATTGTATTCATTGACAGCACAGATTAATAGATTACTGGACATTAAGAAAATCAAGGATTACTGGGGCAATGATGGAAAATGGTGTTGGTAGAAGATCAGCCAAGAACTTAATGAATTTTGGAGCAAGCTTGAAAAGCTGGATGACATACTCCAATTCCTTATGTTCTTATTTAGGATCTGTACTGTCGAGGTCCACCAAGATCTTGCTCCATTAACAGAGTCCACGTGGAGCTCAGCTAACACATCACCAGCAGAACTAAACTAGAAAATGGGGACTTACATGCAGGAGTCCAAGCTTTTCAGCTGCTGTGCAGACTACAGACTTAACAGAAAAATATAAGTCATTAACTTATGTTCCTCTCTCCATGGACGCTCTCTGACCTGCTGATTATTTCTGTCATTTTTATTTTTGGTTCTGGGTTAAGTAACCAAAATCCACACTATCTTCCTTTTTTATGATGTAATGCACTGTGGATTACATACACACTAAATAGCCTCTTCATTAAGTACACCTGTTCATTAATGCAAATATCTAATCAGCCAATCATGCGACAACATCTAAATGCAGACATAGTCAAGAAGTTCAGTTGTTCAGACCAAACTTCATGATGGGGAAGAACGGTGATCTAAGTGACTTTGACTGTGGGATGATTGTTGGTGTCAGACAGGGTGGCTTCAGTACCTTAGAGATTGCTGATCTCCAGTGATTTTCATGCACAGCTGTCTCTTGAATTTTCAGAGAATGATGCATGAAACAAAAAAAATCTATTTCTGTGGGTGAAAGCACCTTGTTAATGAGAGAGGTCAGAGGAAAATGACCAGAAGGAGACAGTAACTCAAAGAGCTATGCATTACAATGGTGGTGTACCAAAGAGCATCTTTGAATGCACAACACGTCAAAACTTGAAGTGGATGGGTTACAGTAGCAGAAGACCACAAGCATACACCCAGGAGGTATCTAATAAAGTGGATGCTAAAAGTGTATAAATCCATGATTAATGTGGAATATTGGAGATAACTTGCATCCTCAACAGAGGCAGGTAGTCTAGTTCTGGATACAATAATAATTAGTCTACTGTTCTCTTAATCATTGTGGTTTTATTGGAGTACTATCTATTCCTTTGAAACATTTGGAAGGACCACAGACCTGATACTGTGGCCAACCAATCCAAATTTAGATATTTAGAAAGAAGACAAGAAGCATAGATTCACACTTATGAAGGGTAAATTGAGGACAGACATCAGGTGGTATTATTTTACAGGGAAAGTGATGAATGGTTGGATCAAGGTAACCAGGACATCCTGTTTAGTTCAGGACATTTGATAAATAGGTAGATGTTGTAAAAATGAATAATGTACAGTAGCTTTGGTATTTTTTATAGATGAGGTCAAATGGGCTTAAGTTGTTCTGTCTTGTGAAGCATAGTCCCCAAAGAGATGGTTTGTGCCCTCAATATAAAACAAATTGGAATTATTTAGGAACTTTCCTGCATTTTTCAGCAGATATAGTTAGAGGCTAGTAAACAGGATGATTGGGGTGTAGGTGTCAAATGCAACACCAACATTTCATGTCCATTCATTCAGGATACTGTCCCAGCAAAGAAAAAAGGAAAATAAATGGATTTCCAAGCCAGGATGGTGCAATAGGGAGACTGTAAAGTTTCCATATAAAAGTTTCCATATAAGTTTCTATATAAGCCTACTGCCCTCTATCTTCTAGATGATGGAGATTGCAAGTTTAGATGTATGCCTCTTATCAGAGAGATGATAATGAACAGGATGATAAGAATCGTAGATTGTCCGGAGAGCAGAGACTTTTTCCCAGGGCTGAAATTTTAAGGTGTTGGCAGGAAAGTATAGTGGGGATGTCAGAGGCAGGTTTTTTTTTACAGAGATTGGTGAGTGCATGGAGCGTGTTGCCAGGAGTGGTGGCGGAGGCAGATACATTAGGGACATTTAAGAGACTGTTAGGCAGGCACATGGATGAAGGAGAAATGGAGGGCTCTGTGGGAGGGGAGTGTTTGATCTTGGAGTAGATTAAAAGGGTCAGCATTACATTGTGGACCGAACAGCCTGTTTCTGTGCTGTACAGTCCTATCATCTATGGAATTGTTTTTTTTCTCCAGTGTATTTTGTCACTGTATGTCCAGCAACCAGGGTGAATGTCCAAGATGTCAGGTTACCCAAAGATCCCAATATTCCTCTGAAATAAAGCAATAAAATTTAATCTGGAGAAAGATATACCATGGGATAAAGAAATATTAGTCATGATACATTTGACATTTTGCTTGGTACCTTGTGCTTTTCTTTGAAAGGTAATCCGGAGTTAGTTTATTCTGCCTATGTTAGATTCATGCTGTACAAGCACTGGAAGGCATTGCGGCAGCCTCTTGCCAGTATCTCCCCCAAACTTCCTGGAAGCTTAAGGTACTTGGGTAAGTATTGGGGGTGGGGCATGTGAGAAATCTGGATTTTGCCAGCAGAACTAAATATTTGAGAGTATTGATCACCTGTTGTCATTTGTTTATACATTTATTTATTGAGACACAGCATGGACTCATCCCTTTGAGCTGTGCAACCCAGCAATTTTCTGACTTAATCCTTGTCTAATCATGGGATAATTTAAAATGACCAATTAATCTACCAGCTGGTATGTCTTTGGACTGTGGGAGCAAGCTGGAGCACCTAGAGGAAACCCACAAGTTCATGGGGAGAACGTACAAGCTCCTTACGGGCAGTGGGGGTATTGAACCCAGGTCGCTGGTTCTTTAAGCGTTGTGCTAATCACTACTTTACCATGCCTGCCTAAGAACCATCACACAGCCATTCAGCACTGACACAGACCTTGGCCCACTACTCCCTCAGCAACTATTGATTACCCAAATTCCTAATTCTAATTCCTTTCTTTCTTCTCTCTCTCTCTCTCTCTCTCACTGCACTGATATTCATGCCACTTGCCTACATGAGGGGAAAATGAACGTACTAACCAGAACATGTCTGGTGTGCGAGATGTGCTAGAGCACTTGTAGGGAACCCATGCAGTCACAGGGTCAATGTAAACTCCATAGAGATGGGACCCAGGGTCAGATCAAGCCAGGTGTCTGTCATTGTGAGGCAGCAGGACTATAGACTGAGCCTCTGTGTTTCCCCCATTCATTATATTTATCTATGATCAATCGATTTTCTTTCTCAAAACAGGTTGGCAATGTGGAGGCCAAGTTAAGTGGAGGCTGATAGATTCCTGATTAGTAAGGGTGTCAAAGATTACAGGGAGAAGGCGGAAGAATGGGGCTGAGAATCGGTCATGATTGAATGGTGGACTGGACTCGATGGGCTGAATGGCCTAATTCTGCTGTTATGGTAAATGACACACCACCCAAAGTGGTAAAATTGGAGATCAGGCAGAGTGCTAATAAAGGTATAGACAGAGACCAGTACAAAGATGGATAGACACAGAAATAAAGATGAAGTAACACTCAGAAAGAGAGAGAGGGAGAGAGAGAGAAAGAGAACAATAATATTGTACAATTGTAAGGGGGTTTCGATTTTTATGTTACTGCGGAGACTAATTAAAATGACGTCTTTGTTATGTTAATCTGGGGAATGCGGCTTTGTTGTCTTAAACGCTGAGAAAGTTTGCGCTAGCAGCTTGTTGTGGTTTAGAGGGTGATAAGAAATACGTTATTAACCAATTGGGATAGTTGTTATGGTTTTGGTGTATTTGAAGATACTGTATGCGCGGGGTTTTGGGGCAGAAGGCGGGAGAGCGAGACAGAGGATGGACGAGGTGCTGTGAGTCCGCTAACGGGGTCGGACCCCGAGCGGGACGTTCGGCGAGGAGACGGAGACGGATTCGTGTGGAGCGTCTGGTCGACCACCGTTGTTGGTCCCAGGCGGCTGGTCGAGGTGGTCCGAGGGGTCGCAGGGTGAAGAAGAAGGTCTTTGAGCTCCAACGGTTTTTGTGCACAAAGAGATTGAACTTTGATAAGTGTGGTGCCTTTTATTTTCCTTTTATATTTTATTCTCTTTTAATTATATAGTTCCAGTAATATCTATAAACTGTAAATCATTTAATTGCATCTGGTGTAATGTCTGTTATTTGGGCGGGGTGGGGTACCTCACACAGCATTCACACAAACTGATTACCCAGTTTGGCCGGGCCAAGGGCTGTTTCCCTAGACGACAGCGAGCCGAGCGACCCTGAGGGTGGCCAGGGGGGCTACATAATGAAAAGCAAAGAGAGAGAACACACACACACACACACACACACACACACACAAACATTGCCTGTTTCCCTTTCACTCACCATGAGAAAAGGAGGTGGACGGAAATCAATTGACATTTATATTGTGATCTTCCTGACTGCAGAATGTTCAGAGGGTCTACAGACAATCATGTACTTTTGTAGGTCATTCTTGATTGTGACACAGGAAACGCGAACACGTTGTAAAACAATAAATTGGCGGACCATTAAACATGTCTCTTGTTTGAAGTCAATGGAAATAAAAATGGGGAAGATGTCAGACACATTTATACCCATTGTACCGCATTACTCTCTCGCATTCTCCTCTGTTTTGGAGAAAATATCACCCTTGCTAATGAGACCCAGGTCCTGTGAACAAACAGATATGAAAGATGACTTGACTGGAGCTGGTATAACTTTAAGAATTTCCTTCCTAAACCTTGTTGCCTCACTATTAGTCTCTCACTTAAGAAAGTGCCTGAAACTAACCTCATTAGCCAGACCCAAATGTACCCTTATTTGAGTCACTGTCAAATTTTATTTGCAGGTACTTTTTAATAAACTTTATTATGTTAAAGACACTCTATAAGGAAAATATTGTTGAATTCTGTCAGCCTTTTTGAATTAAGATTTCTTTGATAATGTGGCGGTGAGGTAGCATAGTGGTTAGCACACCACTTTACAGTACCAGTGACCTGGGTTCGATCCCTGCAACTGTCTGTAAGGAGTTTGTAAATTCTCCCCATGACCATTTGGGTTTCCTCCCATAGACTAAAAAGGTACCAGTTAGTCGGTTAATTGATCATTGTAGATCTTCCTGTGGTGAGTCTGGGGTTAAATTGGGGGTCGCTGGCTGGCGTGGCTCAAAGGGCTGGAAGGGTCTGTTCGGTGCTGTATCTTAATAAATAAATCAATCTAATTTTACTTTCACTGATTTGTGCCTCTGACATTTGACCCAATTATCCTCCGTTTCTTTGAAGTAATATCTTGGATTTATCCTTTCTAAGCTATTTAATATTTTCTGTACTTCAACAAGATCCCTCTTAACCTTACTCTCTCCAGGCTTTAAAGATTGAGTTTTACATATTGCAGTGTGTCTGTCAATCCCCACTTGGACCCTTAAGCGAAAAAATATGTCAAGGATTCCCAGAAAATGTTCTTCTTTTGTCCTCTGTGAGTTATTTTCTAGATTTCTCTTGGGATTTAATTTGCTCTGGTTTTATTTCCTGCTCGTTGTGTTCATGTGCAAAGGTTTGCATACTCTTGGCTTACAGCAAGCAAAACCAATAAATCTGCCAGCAATGGATGCTACAGTATCATCTGTGTAGCACCAAGCAACCCTTTTGCAAGGCATGTTGGCACTATGAATGACATGTAGAGCATTAATCCAGTTCTAGTGGTCACCAGAGCAACACAACACAAAATGCTGGAGGAACTCAGCAGGTCAGGAGAGGCAGCCTCTATGGAGGGAATGAACAGTTCACGTTTTGGACCATGACCCTTCATCAGGACTGGAAAGGCAGGAAGGGGAAGCCAGAGTAAGAAGGTGAGGAGGGGGAAAGTTGTACAAGCTGGCAGGTGATCAGTGAAACCCACTGAGGGTGAATGAGGGAGGCAGGATGAAGTGAGAAGTTGGGAGGAGATAGGTGCAAAAGGTACAGGGCTGAAAAACAACTACCAGCCTCTTACTTCATCTCCCCTCCCCCACCCACCAACCTTCCCCTCACTTGACTTCACCTATCACCTGCCAGCTTGTCCTCTTTCCCCTCTTCCCACCTTTTTCATCCTGGCTTCTTCCCCCTTTCCTTTCTGGTCCTGATGAAGGGTCTCAGACTGAAACATCGACCGTTCATTCCTCCCCATGGGTGCCTGACTTGCTAAGTTCCTCCAGCATTTTGTGTGTGTTACTCTTTATATGTTGGGCTTCTACCTTTAATCTTTAGGGTATATGATAAGAAATGCAATTTTAGAAATAGAAATGGAAATAGGTCATTCAGTCCCTGATCCCACCTGCAGTCAATAAGGTTATGGTGCATAATTTACCTCAGTACAGCTTTCTTACACTAACCTCTAATCTCTTGACTCCCTTAATATCAAATAAAGACTTGTAGATTTCTCTCTCTGTCTTAAATATATTGAACCTCCTTACCTTTTATTTTCCCTTTCTGTAAAATGAGTCAAAATTAATTATTATCACAGAACAGCAGCAGAGCAAACAGGACTACCATCTCACAACTTCAGCAACCTGTCTCCAATCCTGACCTTCAGTGCTATCTGAATAGAGTTTGCATGTTCTCCTTGTGACCACATGGGTTTCTTACAGGTTCTCATGTCTCCTCCCATATATAAAGGCATACAGATTGGTAAATTGCCCCTAGTGTGTAGAATTTGAGGATGGGACTTTGGGGAGAATAAGATCGTTCAATAAAATATATGAGGTGACACAGTTGAGTAGCGATTAGCGCATTCATTTTGCAATGCCAACAATCACCATTTGGGGTTTGATTCCCACCACTGTCTCTCAGGAATTTATTTGTTCTCACCATGACTGAATGGATTTCCTCCAGTTGCTCCAGCTTCCTTCCACATTCCAAAGACATAGAGTGAGGGTTAGTAGTTGTAGACTTGCTACATTGGCGCCAGAAGTGTGGCGACACTTGCGGGCTGCCCTCAAGCACAAATCTTGCTGATTTAATTTGCCGCAAACAACTCTTAACCTATATACTAAGATGACTAGTGTAAACAGGTATTTGATGGTCAATGTTGACCTGCTGGAGCAAAAGACCTGTTTCCCTGCTGTATTGTTCTCTGACACTAACAGTGATTTTCACTTTATTGTTTGTCGACTTGCTTTCGGGGAGGATATTTCAATCTGACTAAATACTTGACCCACTTGACAGGTTCCACCTCCAGTACAGGTTTCACCAGACTGAAAACTCGATGCCATGAGGTCCACTTAAATTTTGTGGGCGGCTCTTTATATCGCCATTGGTAAGCATTGTTCCTCTGCTGACGGTTGCAGAACCCACACCAATAATTTCTTTAACATCCTTATGATTTTTCTCATGGGGTTTACTCACAGCAGATTGGTCTTCACTTCCAGGGATCTCCAAGCTAGTCTTGGAGAGTTAGCAACAATATCCCTGTCAAATATGTCACTCCACAGCACACATGGGTCTGCCTGACAATGATTTTAAATTGCTATATAAAGTTAGAACTACCAATTATCCTGGGCAGAAATGCAGGTGTCACTCAACAGCTGCAAATATGAATGTTGCAACCTAAATTTAGCCGATGCCATAAAAGAAGGAAAGCTCATAGACAATTAGGATAGTTCTCGACTATCTTAGCTGACTGGAAAGGCAAAAAAATTGTTTTTTTTAACTATGCTTGCACGTAGTAAGCTTACTATAGCTTTGCAGCATACTCAGCATTTAAGGGTCTGATCAGAAATTGGCCTCAAGTGGCACCAGGTAATCAGATAAATGAGTGGTTTCTCATTGTTTCCCTGCTCCTGTCAGCAATCTCGATCAGCCTAGATTCAGATCAAATTCTCTCATGCTTCCACAAGTCCAGATTCAGGTTCATTTATTTATCACAAGTACCTCAAAACATATGGTGAAATGTGTTGTTTGCATTAACAACCAAAGGATGTGCTGGGCTGGGGGCAGCCCACAAGTGTCGCCACATATTCCTGTGCCAACGTAGCATGCCAAAGTTCACTATTGCACATAATTGCATTTTATCCATAACTGCAGTTTAAGGCAGGTGGAAAATGTAATGATGAACAATCTTAAGGAGCTCAGCTAAGTAGTCTCCACCTCTAGTCTTGGTCTAGCAGCAATTCAAGAGCAAAGAGAAGACTTCTAGGATAGGGTCATAGAGCACAGAAACATCTCCTTTGGTCCATCTAGTCCATGTTGGCCTGGTCTTCTGCCTAACCCCATCTTTCTTCATCCAGATTGTAGCCCTCCATACCACTCTCACCTATGCATCTATCTAAATCTCTTTTTTAATGTGACAGTTGAACTTGCATCTACCACTTCCATCAGGAGCTCATCCTACACTTGCATCACCCTCTGAGTGAAAAGTTCCCCTTCAGATTTCCATTAAATATTTTACTTTTCACCCAAAATGTATGATCTCTAGTTCTAGTCTCACCCAACCCGAGGGTGAAAAGCCAGGAAGCACCCACTCTATCTGTATCCCTCATAACTTTCAGTGCCTCTGTGAAATCTCCCTTGATTCTCCTACACTCCAGGGGAAAAATGCCCTAACCTATTCAACCTTTCCCTATAACTTAGGTCCTTAGGTTCTCAAGTCCAAGCAACAACCTTGTAATTTTTCTCTGTATTCTTTCAAACTTATTGATGTTTTTCCTGTAGGTAGGTGACCAAAACTCCACACAATACTCCAAATGTCCAAGGGTTCAAAGTATATTTAATTTCATAGTAGTTTCTGTGTAAGTCACCACATACTACACTGAGATCTATTTGAACAAAGAAATACAACGATCACAATGAAAAAATACACAGAATGAATCAATGTGCAAAAGAAGACACACTGAGCAAACACACAAAGAGAAATAAATAATAGCAATACATAAATAAGTAAGTAAATAATACTGAGAACATTAGTTGTAGAGTTCTTGGAAGTGAGTCCCCAGGTTGTGGAATCTGTTCAAAGTTGAGGTGAGTGAAATTATCCACTCTGGTTAAGGGGCCTGATTGTTGAAATGTAATCACTGTTCCTGAACTTGGTGGTGTGAGAGCTAAGGCTTCTGTACCTCCTTCCTGATGTCTTATGCAACTTCAACATTTCATCCCATCTCCTGTACTCGTTGCCTTGATTTATGAAGGATATGTAATTTCACTAAACATGTGCAATAAAGCATAAGAGAAACAGCTTTCCATCACATTAAACATGTTCCAGACACTTATTTATATGTTAATAAAAACAAAGAGGCACTGGAAAGTATTCTTCTGTTATTTGTAATATGCAAAATGGCTATTAAAAATGAAACAAATTGTTTTGCACATAACAATCGAAGGGGCCATTAAGTTAGAGCCACAGGAAATTCTCCCTGCTGCTTTTCTGTATCTGAAGTAACTGATGCCCAGACTGCAAGGAACAGAAGTAATCCTGGAGTCTTGTTCTGTGAGATAGTCAATCATTCTCACAGACTGGGTTTCTTCTCATGGTAACATACAAAGAAGCAAAAATATTCCCATCTCCATGGTGCATGTCCTTAGGTTCTTTCAAAATTCTTGCGGCAAGGAAGCATGTTAGATTTTTTTTACACAAATCATTTGCAGGCAGTGAAGTGGGAGGCTGAAGTTGAAGGCAGAGTACAGGGTTAATGGCAGGATTTGTAGTTGTTTGGAGGAACAAGGATTTGGGGTCCACATCCATAGTTCTCTCAAAGTTGTCACGCAGTTTGAAAGGATGGTTAAGAAGGTGTATGGTGTGTTGGCCTTTATTAGTATGAGGATTAAGTTCAAGAGCTGCAAGGTAGTGTTGCAGCTCTATAACACTCTGTTTAGACCACACTTAGACTATTGTGTTCAGTTCTGGTCGCCTCATTATATGAAGAGCTCTCTGTTGAAGCTTTTGGAAGGGTGCAGAGGAGATTTACCAGGATGCTGTCTGGATTAGAGACCATGTCTTGTGAGGAAAGGTTGAATGAGCTAGGTTTTTCTCTTTGCAGAGAGGGAGAATGAGAGGTGATTTGATAGAGGTTTACAAGATAATATGAGTGGACAGCCAGAAACTTTCTCCCAGAGCAGAAATGGCTAATACATAATTTTAATGCAATTGGAGGGAAATATACAGGGGATGCCATGGGAAGGCTTTTTTACACAGAGTGGTGGTTGCATAGAATGCATTAGCGGGGGTGGTCATGGAGCCAGATACATTAGGTACATTTGAGAGACTCTTAGATACGAATGATAGAAAAATGGAGGGCTATGTCGGAGGGATGGGATGATCTTGGAGTAGGTTTAGAGGTCGGCACAATATCATGGGCTAAAGGGCCCGTTCTATGCTCTATGATGTAGATATTGCTGGTAAGGTGGAGTGAGTGAGACATGCGAAGTAAGTGAGATGCCCATACTCTGAGTGTGGTTATGATAAAGGAAAAGGGCCACAGTTATGGGACAGGCTCATTATATATTTTTGCTTACCAAACTTTAGGTCATTCTTCTGCTCTTATGCCCCTAGCTGCAATGCAAAAATAAATGCTGTGTTACAAGATATTACTCACAGAATATCTCACCTGGGTCTGGCTCTTGTACCAAACACATAGCCTCAGCTACCTCAACAGTGGCTGAAAGTAGTTTCCAACTTCCTCAGTAACATCTCCAAGAAGACTTCTTTCATTTATTTCCAGAAAATGTGGCAGTTTATGTCCCAATATCCATTAGAATTTTGCTGTCCTGAAAGGAAGGGAATCTCACACTGTTGCCTTTTCCTTCAATCTCTCAGATACATCTGACTTACAGAACATTTGTTTGATATCAGAGTCAGATTTATTATCACTTACCATGACGTGAAATTTGATGCTTTGCAGCAGCAGTACAGTGCAATCCAGAGGAAATTAGTGTAATTTATTACTTCTATACCTGATTAATAGTTTTGTTGAACATGGGAAAATCTGCAGATGCTGGAAATCCAAATCAACACTCATAAAATGCTGGAGGAACTCAGCAGGTCAGGCAGCATCTACTGTATGTTTCAGTACTTCAGGCCGAGACCCTTCTTCAGGATTCAGGAAGGGTCTCAATGAGGGTCCTCAGCCTAAAATGTAGTCTTTATTCCTCTCCAGAGGTGCTGCCTGTCTTGCTGAGTTCCTCTGGCATTTTGTGTGTTGCTAATAGTTCTTCAGCCTGGTTCAATATGCCTACAATCTGATGATGTCGTTGGAAGCAACCATCACATTTTCATTCTATTGAATGTGACTGGGTTCAGTAATCTAGAGGTAAGTTACTGCTACTGTCTGTACTGTAAGTTACTGTGGTGGCTTGTGTCAGGTATTTACATCATTGCAGTAAACACAGAACACTCGAGGAACTTAGCAGGACAGGCAACATCTGTGGAGGGAATTGAACAGATGACGTTTTGAGCTCAGACCCGTCTCTCTTTGCAAACTCCTCAACCAAATTAATAAAGGTGTTTTTAAACATGGAAGATAGTGTATCTGTAGGTGTGCTTACCCTGTGATTCTAATGGATAATAGAGTTATGTAGTGGGCCTATTTCTCAAACAATGTAAAAGTCAACAGCATTAATTCTGCAGCAGTTTAGTCGTAGAATATCAAAGGTTTCAAAGGTACATTTAATGTTAGAGAAATGTATACAATATACATCCTGAAATGCTTTTTCTTCGCAACCATCCATAAAAACAGAGGAGTGCCCCAAAGAATGAATTACAGCTAAATGTTAGAACCCCAAAGTATCCCCCACAGCTCCCTTCCCTCCTGTGCATAAGCAGCAGATAGCAATGATCCCCCTCCCCCACCAGCAAAAAAAAGCATTGGCACCCCTCACCGAGCACTCAAGCACGCAGCAAAAGCAACAGTAAAGACACAGACTTGCAGTACTGCAAAGACTACAAACGTTTGTACATTGTTCACCCGGCATTCAACATACCACAAGCTTTCTCTCTCTCCCTAACAAGGGAGAAGGAGATGTCTCTGTTTCACAGCGAGAAGGGAGACATAACAAATAACTCAACCAACACACATCAAAGTTGCTGGTGAACGCAGCAGGCCAGGCAGCATCTCTAGGAAGAGGTGCAGTCGAGTTTCAGGCCGAGACCCGTCGTCAGGACTAACTGAAGGAAGATTTAGTAAGAGATTTGAAAGTGGGAGGGGGAGGGGGAGATCCAAAATGATAGGAGAAGACAGGAGGGGGAGGGATCGTTTTCCCAGGGTAGAAATATCAGCTATAGAGGACAGATAGCTGGGAAAGGGAGGTTTAAAAGAGATGAAAGAGGCAGGTTTTTTAATGCAGAGTGGTAGGTGTCTGGAACAGTCTGCTCAGGATAGTTCATTCAATCATTATGGACCATGTCATATAATGTGGGTGATCATTGTCTTTCTATGGCCTCAATTGTTCTTGGCAAATATTTCTACAGAAGTGGTTTGCCATTGCCTTCTTCTGACCAGAGTCTTTACAGGACGGCTGACCCCAGTGATTATCATTACTCTTCAGAGTTTGTCTGCCTAGCATCAGCGGTCACATAAGCAGGACTTGTGATGTGCACCAGCTGCTCGTGTGACCATCCACCACCTGCTCCCATGGATTCACGTGACCCTGGTCCGGGGGTTAAGCGGGTGCTACACCTTACCCTAGGATAACCTGCAGGCTAGTGGAGGGAAGGAGCACCTCACACCTCCTTTGGTAGAAATGTATCTGCACCCTGACACCCAGCTTAGGGAAGCAAGTATCACAGTGGGGTTTAAGAGGCATTTAAATGCACAATATGCATTGTTTATATGTCTATATGGATCCTGTTCAGGCAGAAGAGATTTAGTCTAGTTTGGCATTAGGTTCAGCACAGATATTGTGAGCCAAAGGGCCTATTCCTTTGCCAGCCCAGACAAAGAGTCTCGGCCCTAAATATCAGCTCTTTACTCCTCTCCATAGGTGTTGCCGGACCTGTTAAATTCCTCCAGCATTTTGTGTGTGTTGCTTTGGTTTTCCAACATCTGCAGAATCTCTTGTGTCTAATCCTTTGCTGTACTGTTCTGAGTTCTATGTAAGACTGCACACTCACATAATAAAATTAAAACCTGCTGTAGACTTAACTGTTTGAAAAATAACTACAGTATATAGACCTACTTACCATTAGAACAGGAGTTCCCCACCTTATTTTACGCCATGTAACCGTACCATTAACTAAGGGCTCCATGGACCCCAGACTGGGAACCTCGGCATTAGAATCACAGTGCAAGCACACCCAGTCTTCCATGATTAAAAACATGTTATATATTTGGCTATTGAGTTTGCCAGGAAAGTCCCCTTACTCTACCCTTGTCAGCGGCTGCATTGATTTGTTTGGTTTGGTAGGAGCCAGCATTTTGTACTTCTTCATTTAATCATCATAATTTAGATAAAGGCTTACAAGATAAACTCATTACATTGGTGATTGTCTGGAAAGACTTATTGAACTGGCCATCAAGGAAATATCATGAGAGGAAAAAATCCATTTGTTTGTTATAGCTGTGTGACCTTGATTTGACGTGCCCTCAGTTTGCTTTAAGCCTGAGCGATACCCAAAAAGCCATCAATCATGTTGTGTTTGCAGTTTGAATTTACAGTATAAATGAACATAAAATCCAACAATCAATATGGTGCTTTCTTCCCTATGAATTGTTTGGCTTTCCCTGATTACCTCTCGTGCATGGCTTTTATGGGTTTTACTGTGCTGATGGATAGTCTCAGTAGAAGGTCTTTCAAATGGAAATTTACTGACTCAGAAGCAGGCTTATGCAGGGAGATCTTCTTGAGGATAATGAAGGAAGACTTTAGTGTAAAAGGAGAAAGAATTGGGAATAATGTGGGTTCTGATGTGTCGGTGGCTGACAATGTAATTGTCCTGAAGCTGCAGCCCTGACTGCATTGATTGAGAAATTGTTCCCCTCTGGCAGTTGCTTCCTGAGCTGTTCAGGTTTGGTTTGTCTAGTTACTTCTGAAAGATTTACGCTAACTGAAGAACTGTGTGATCAGGAGCTGCTGCTCCCTGGAGACCGTGTTAAGGAATTGGAGCTGCAGCTGGATGACCTGCGGCTCATACGGAAAACAATGAGTAGGTGATAGGTAGAAGCTACAGGGAGGTAGTCACCCCTAAATTGCGGGAGGCGGGTACCTGGGTGACTGTCAGGAGGGGCAAAGCGAATAGGCAGCTCATGCAGATTACCCTTATGGCCCTTCCCTCAATAATAAGAGTACAGCTTTGGATACCGTTGGGGGTGGGGGGAGACAACCTACCGGGGGAAGCTGCAGTGCCCTGATCTCTGACACTGAGTGTGTCTCTGTGGCTCAGAAGGGAAGGGGAAGAGGAGTACAGTCGTGATAGGGGATTCTGTAATTAGAGGAGCAGAAAACGGATTCTGTCATTGAGAACGAGACATCCGGATAGTATGTTGCCTCGCGGGTACCAGGGTCAGGAATATCTTGAATAGGGTCTACAGCAGGATGAACAGCTGGAAGTCATGGTACCAACAATGTAGGTAGGAAAAGGGAGGAGGTACTGAAGAGAAAATATAGGGAGTTTGGTAAAAAGCTGAATCACAAAACCTCCAGGATAGTAATCCCATGTGCCAGTGAGAATAGGATGATTTGGCAAGTGAAGGAGCGGCTGAGGAATTGGGGCAGGGGGCAGTGTTTCAGATTTCTGGATTACTGGGCTCTCCTTACAGCTCACGCAAACCTACCTGCAAGGACCCTGTTGGGAAGGGTTTAAGGTAATTTGGCAGGGGTATAGGAACCAGTGTGATAAGGCTGAGGATGGGGCAGTTGGTATGCAACTAGATACAGACTGCAGTGAGACTGTGAGGAAGGACATGCAAAAGATAGGACAAAATTGTAGTCAGTGGGATGAGTGAAAGTGTAACAGGAGGCCAAAATTGATAAGGGTGATGAATACAGGACTGAAGGTATTATATTTGAATGCACACTGTATATGGATTAACCTTATACACTTTATAAGGTAGATTATCTTGTAGTGTAGATAGAGATTGGCTGATATAATGTTGTAGGCATCACTGAGTCATGGCTGAAAGAAGATCATAGTTGGGAGCTTAACATTCAAGGATACATATTGTATTGAAAGGACAGGAAGGTAGGCAGAGAGCATGAGGTGGCTCTGCTGGTAAAATATGAAATCAAGTCTTAGAAAGAGGTGACATACTATAGGATCAGACGATATAGAATCCTTGTAGGTAGAGTTAAAAAAAATGCAAAGGTAAAAATGGGCATGATATACAGACCTCCAAACTGTAGCCAGGATGTGGCCCACAGGTTCCAACTGGAGATAGAAAAGGCATGTAATGAGGACAAAGTTGTGATTGTCATGGGGGATTTCAATATGCAGATGGATTGGGAAAATCAGGCTGGTGCTGTATCCTAAGAATGCCTACAAGGTAGCTTTTTAGAGCAGCTTGTGGTTGAATCCACTAGGAGAATGGTAATTCCCGACTGGGTGTTGTGTGATGACCTAGATTTGATTTGAGAGCTGAAGATAAATGAATCCTTTGGAGGCAGTGATCATGATATGATAAAATTCACCCTGCAGTTTGAGAAGGAGATGATAAATTGGATGTATCAGTATTACAGTGGGGTACAAGGGAATTACAGAGTCTGAGAGAGGAGCTGGCCAAAGTTGATTGGAAGGGGACACTATCAGGGATGATGGCAGAGTAGTAATGGCTGATGTTTCTAGGAGCAATTCAAGGAAAGATATATCCCAAAGAGGCAGAAGTATTCTAAAGTAAGGATGAAATAATTGTGATGAAAAAGGGGAGTCAAAGACAGCATAAAAGCAAAACACAGGGCATATAATACAGCCAAAGTTAGGAGGATGTTAGAGGATTGGAAACTTTTAAAAACCAACAGAAGGCAATTAAAAAAGCCATAAAGAGAGAAAAGGTAAGCTAGCCAGTAATATAAAAACAGATGCAAAAGTTTTTTTTCCCCAGATAGATATAAATAATAAAAGAAAGACAAGAGTGGATATTGGATTGCTGAAAAATAACGCTGGAGTGGCAGTAATGGCGAATCAAATTTATAAGTATTTTTCATCAGTCTTCGCTGTGGAAGACAGTAGCAGGATGCCAGAAATGCGAGATTGTCAGTGGAAGAAGTGAGTGACATGCTGTTACTAATGAGAAAGTGCTTGGGAAACTGAAAAATCTGAAGGCCGATGAGTCACCCAGCCCAGATGGACTATACTCCAGTGTTCTGAAAGAGGTAGCTAACAAGGGTGTGGTGGCACCAGTAATGACCATTCAAGAATCACTGGATTCTGGAATGGTTCTGAAGGACTGAAAATTTTCAAGTGTTACTCCACTCTTTAAGAAAGGAGGAAGGCTGAAGATTGAAAATGATAGGCCAGTTAGCTTGACTTCTGTGGCTGGTGTCTATTATTAAAGATGAGGGTTTGGAGTACTAGAAGGGACAGGACAAAATAGGCCAAAGTCAGGATGGTTTCCTTAGAGGGAAATCTTGCCAGACAATTTCCAACATTGTCACATATGGCTGTGCAGGCCAAGTCATTGGGGTATGTTGAAGGCAGAGCTTGAGAGGTTCCTGATTAAACAGGGTGTCAAAGGTTATGGGGAGAAGGTTATGGTTGAGAGAGTTAATAAATCGGGAGAGTTAACATGACGGAATGGCAGAGCAAGGACGATGGGCTGAATGGGATAAACTGCCATTCGTGCCTAAATGCCTTCATTCTAATGATGATGATGGGAGGATAGTCAATTCTCACAGTGCTTTTAATAAAAGAAATAGATGATAAACCTATGGCACATGGGCCCAAAACTGTTGGCACGTGGTATGCAATGCCATCCTTTGATTCACTAAACCTCACCCATAATAAAAAGATACAATAATGGCTGTCCATATTGCAAAATGAAGCAGCAAATAACGGTGTTTACGACTCAAGAGTTTTCACATGAAACATCTCGTGCCAGCTTGGCACCAGCTAGATAGTTGTGAGGACGTCTTGAAAGTTATATTTCAACTGTCATTATAAAAGGATAACATTAACAATTATTAGCAAGTTTTCAAAACTGCTTCATTTATTTCCATTTGTCTTTGTTATACACTTATTAATAGGAAAGCAATGAATACAAGAAAATAAGCAACAGTACTTATCCCTTTTCCCTTAATGAAGTCCATAATCGTTGTTATTAGTTCATTCATCAATGATAATGTCTGCTCAAAATTGCCAGGCATGCATTTTTTTTAGATTATTACCATTTTTTTTAAGATTAGTTTTACTTGGCACCTCTTAGCAGACTCACCTGACCTGTTGGGTTTGACCAGCACTTTGTAAAGATTTTATGCCCAATAGGACATCATGGATCTCAGCTCTTAAAGGGAGTGCATTGTGGAATTTGTGGTGTGCCCTTCAATCCAAACAGTGAGAGATGTTGGAAAAATTGCCATTTATGGGGTGATGATTGATGGCCTGATAGACTTCACAACATCCCTGTGAAGCATGAACACATAACCAGAAATGTTCATGACCCCCACTATATTTTCATCATTGTGGTGATCTCTGCCCCTGTTAATTTGTTTGGGCCTTTCTTTTGCACAATCCGGAACAGCGGTAATAAATGCCAGTGCTGGTGATGGGAAAAGTATAATCAGGAGGACTTTAATGGACTTTAATTCTAGAATATGCCCATAAATGGAAAGGTGATAACCTATTCATTTCAGACCACACTAAACCAGAGTCTGAATTAGCATATCGGCCAGAAAGGGTGAATATAACAAAAGTTCTTTCCTGAAATATGTTAATGAACAAATGGGGTTTTATGATAAACCCAGTTGCCTCTGGTGCTCCAGCTTCCTCCCACAGTCCAAAGACAGACCAGTTAGTAAGTTAGTTGGCCAATGTAATTGTTCTGTGATCAGGCTCGTGTGGCTGACTAGGCCAGAAGGGCCTACTCTGCTCTGTACCTCTAAGTGAAAAAATAAAACATTTTATTCCTGATTAATTCCACAGCTGTTATGGGATTAGGGCTCAAAGCTCCATGTTAAATGTCATAGACTCTGACTGCTGTTCCAGTGACTTAACCAACCTATGGCCCTATGTGGTGACAGGTAAGGATCAGAGGTAAGCTGCATAGTTATGGTGGATAGTCACAGCCTTTCTCTCAGGGGAGTTTAAAACTGGAGGACATGGTGAGAGGGGAAAGATTTAAGGAGATGCTGAGGGGCAAGGTTTTCAATCAGAGTGTGGTGGGTACCTGGAATGAGTTGACAAAAGAAGAGATAGATCAGGTATAGTCAGAATATTTTAGAGGCAGTCGGACAGGGTCATAGATCAGGAAGGTTGAGTGAGATACGGGCCTAATGCTGTCAAATGGGACTAAATCAGGAAGGTGAATTGTTCCACATGGATGAGTTAGACTGTAGGGCCTTGCACCATGCTGTAAAAGTGTATGACTCTATGATAAATATTCCCTTCACCTCCGCAGAAGAGTGACATTGGATCTTTTACATCGACCTGAAAGGGCTGAAAGACCTCACTTTGACATTTACCTCAAAGATGCCATCTGTAGTTTCTGTCACTCTTGATGTTTAGAATTCTAGCCTCATCACTGTGGGTGAATCAATCTGGATTTTGTGGAATTCAAAACCATGACCTTTTGATTGAAAAGTGAAAGTTGTTATTCAAAGTCTCTTTCTTCTTACTTGTTGGTATGATGATGTTTCTTTTTTGCTGTCAGGCAGATGGCAGAAGCTTGTAAACAGGCTTGCATATTGGCTCATGGTACTGGAGTATGGTGTACAATGGTGCAGTCGCACTTTTACACTTGGAAATGATTCATTCCCTATGGCAAGCTTTATTCAAGCAACAGAGGACAGTCTAAAGTGCATAACTGAATCTGTATGGTGCAAACTGCCGTGGTCCAACTGCCAATATCGGATCAAGTTCTAATTCAAGTTTATTGTCATTCAACCTCTTACATGTGTGCTGCCAAATGAAACAAAGTTCCTCTGGATCGAAGTGCACAGCACAGGAACTCACACACAGCATATAAAGGTAATATTATCACAAATAAATTAATAAATAACAAATGTGTTTATGATAAAAGTCAGAAGGTAAACAGTATAATGCTACTGGCACTTCATGGATGATGAGACCTGGGCAGTGGCGGTGAGTTCAGTAGTCTCATGGCCTGGGGGAAGAGGTTATGTCCCATCCATCCATATAATGTTTAGGAGGAAAATACTAGCAACTTTAGATCTGCTGTAGGGGAAATTGATGCATTTGGTAAATGAAAGGGATACTAACAGACTTTTATTTATGATAGTACCATTCACAACTTCGGAGGGTGGCTGACTGGTTTGCACTAGATCAAACTTACAATCAGGTGCAGAGTACGAACCATGCTTACAGTGCTAGTGTGGTAGAGAGTAAACAATGCACTATAGGAGATGTTGTCTTTTGTGTTGTGAGCTCCTTCCTGTTCTTTTCATTGAAGCAAATAGATCACTTGGCTCTCTCATTACTCATGGGATGTAGGCATTATTGATAAGCTAGCATTTATTGTAAACACAAAGCATTTATTGACTGTGCCTGACTGTCCTGCCAATAATCAATACCTTTCAACATCACCTTTTGTCTGTAATTAAAATAGAATTTACAATAAACATCATGCCTTGGACTCTAAAGAGATAACATAAATTTGTGTACCACAAGCGTAAGAGATTCTGTAGATGCTGGAAATCTTGAGCAGAACGCACACATAGATGCTACCTGAACTGCTGAGATCTTCCAGAGGTTTGTTTCTGTTGCTCATTAATTTGAGCCATTCCCTTGGGAATATTGATTGGAGTATGATGGAGAGTTGATGATCTGATTTGAGGACTTATTTGGTTCTGGGTTTGTACTCACTGGAATTTAGAAGGATGAGAGGGGATCACATTGAAACCTTTCGAATGTGGAAAGGATGTTTCCCATGGTGGGGGAGTCAATGACAAGAGGGCACAGCTTTAGAACAGAGGGGAGTCCATTCAAAACACAGATGCGGAGAAATTGCTTTAGCCAACGGGTGATGAATTTGTGGAATTTGTTCCCACATGCGGCTGTGGAGGCCAGGTCGTTGGGTGTATTTAAGGCAGAGATTGATAGGTTCTTGATTGGACATGGCATCAAAGGTTACGGGGAGAAGGCCGGGAAGTGGGGTTGAGAAGGAAGGAAAAACAGGATCAGTCATGATTGAATGGTGGAGCAGACTTTATGGGCCAAATGGCCTAATTCTGCTCCTATGTCTTAAGATCTTATGGTTTTATTTCATTAATGCTAACCAACTTGACTGGTGCAATCTTCCAGAACGTTTAATATTTGAAAAGGTGCAGTATTTAAGAGTAAACTGAGGGGGAACCTCTTTGCTCTGGGGGTGATGAGAGTGTGAAACAAGCTGCTAGTGCAAGTGATAGATGTGAATTTGATTTCAACATTTAAAACTTGGGTTAAGTACATGGATGGGAAGGGTTGGAGGGCTATGGGCTGATAGGACTAGGCAGGACAACAGTTTAGCACAGACTAAATGGGCCAAAGGTCTTGATTCTGTGCTGTAGAATTCACGTATCTCAGGATGGAGATACAGGTATGTCTCTACCAAAGGAGGTGTAAGGCGCTCCTTTTCTCTGCTAATCTGCAGTCACTCTTGGGCAAGGTGTAGCACCTGCTTAAGCCCCTGATCAGGGTCATGCGAAGCCATGGAAGCAGGTGGTGGATGGTCGTATGAGGAGCAGGTGCACATCACAATTCCTGGTTATGCAACCACTAACGCCAGACAGACAATCTCTGAAGAATATTGATAATGGCTGGGGTTACCCGTCTTGTAAAGACACTGCCCAGAAGAAGGCAATGGCAAACCACTCCTGTAGAAAAAATTACCAGGAACAATCATGGTCATGGAAAGATGATGACTGTACACTTCATACAACTTGGCATATAATGAATGAAGTATTATATGACTCAATATTAACGAATGTTCTGGGTCCAAATATTCCTGGACTACATGACCAATTTTATTTTGAAGATTTTTGATTTTTTTATGTCAGTGTGAGATTTCATTATACAGTCTTTTTACTACATAGTCTTAACTTTGCCTTACCTCCAGGCAACAAAGCATTGCTTTGGGCTGCGTATGTTAATGCATTCTGCTTTGATTCAAGATTCTGCATTGGCAACCTTGTGGTCAAGAGGAGGTATCTACTAGGACACTTGGTTTTCATAGTGAGAGTAATGTGGAGTGAGTGGCAGAATTGTTCAAACACCTCACACTGAAGAAGATCACAATTATGCTTTGACATTTCCTATCCTTACTTTGGTTCATAGTGAGAGGCAGCTGGATGGAAGACAGAAACAGAAGAAAATAGGAGCGGGGGAGACCACCAGACCCCTTAAGACTGTCCCACCGTTCAAAGTACAAAAGTTCAAAGTTCACATTAAATTTATTATCAAAGTACATATATGTCACCACATGCTATCCTTCAATTCACTTTTTGCAGGATTCAGAGTAGAACAGAGAAATACAATAAAATCAATGAAAAACTATACAAAGACTGACAAGTAACCAATGTACAAAACAAGATGAACTGTGGAATAAATGAATAGATACATAAATAAATAATACTGATAATATGACTTTGGGATCCTTGAAAATAAGTAGTCCATATGTAGCGCCCCGGCCGCCCTCAGGGTTGCTCAGCTCGGTGTCGTCTAGAGAAACAGCCTCGGCCCCGCCAAACTGGGTAATTAGTTTGTGTAGATGCTGTGTGATGTACCCCACCCCACCCAAATAACAGACAATACACCAGATGCAATTAAATGATTTACAGTTTATAGATATTACTAGAACTATATAATTAAAAGAGAATAAAATATAAAAGGAAAATAAAAGGCGCCACACTTATCAAAGTTCAATCTCTTCGTGCACAAAACAGTTGGAGCTCAAGGACCTTCTTCTTCACCCTGTGACCCCTCGGACCACCTCGACCGGCCGCCTGGGACCAACAACGGTGGTCGACGAGATGCTCCACACGAGTCCGTCTCCGTCTCCTCGCCGGACGCCTTCCTCGGGGTCCGACCCCGTTAGCGGACATCACAGCACATCGTCCATCCTCTGTCTCGCTCTCCCGCCTTCTGCCCCAAAACCCTGCGCATACAGTATCTTCAAATACACCAAAACCATAACAACTATCCCAATTGGTTAATAGCACTCTCTTATCACACTCTAAACAAAAACAAGCTGCTAGCGCAAACTTTCTCAGCGTTTAACACAACAAAGCCGCATTCCCCACATTAACATAACAAAGACGCCATTTTAATTAGCCTCCGCAGTAACATAAAAGTCGAAACTTGTTGTGGAATCAATACATTCAGTGTAATTGTGGTTAATTTACGCTGGAGTGAGCTCCTCTTCTGTGCCTGTTGCCCCTAACCATTAATTTCTTGATCTTTCACATACTTGGCTATCTCCAGTTTAAATATACCCATAGTGTGGCTTCCACCACACTCTGGAGCACGGAGTTCCAGAGATTCACTACGGTCCAGAGTCACTGAGTCATAGAGTGTTACAGTGCGAAACAGGCCCTTCAACCCATCTAGTATGTGCTGCTCTATCTAGTCCAGGGGTCCCCAACATTTTTTGTGCCATGAACCAATGCCATTAAGTAAGGGGTCCATGGACCCCAGGTTGGGAACTCCTAGTCCCATTGACCTGCATGTGGACAAAAGCCCTCCACAGCCCTCCCACCTGAGAGAAGAAATTTTTAAGTGCCTCAGTTTTAAATGACCAACCCCACCATTTTTGTTGTTGCCTCTCCTTATCCTTGGCTGTCTTGCTTGTGAAAGTAACTTGGTATCTACCCTGAAAAACCGGGGTATATATCTGAATAAATTCCAAGGAAGACAGACCTAAACTATTTAGCCTGTCTTAACAAGACTAAACTCTGGTCTCACAAATTGGCATTTCTGAAAAACTTTGATGTTACTGTGTCTTTGTTTAGATAAATGGGACTAAAACGGTACCCAGCAGTCCAGGAGCAGTCTCACCAGTGCCTATAAAACTGTGACAAAACCTGTTCTTAACTATCTGCTGAATCTACTTGCCCCGATTTTGTGATCCACGCACTGGAAAACCAAGACTCTTCCAAACTTCCCTCACTTGCAGGGTCCCACGATGTAAGTAATGATTCGCCTTTTGATTCCTCTTTCCAAAGTACATGTCCTCACAGCTCCCCACATTAAGTTTCATTTGTTAGTTTACAAGTTCAAGTTCCAGATTTTGTCTTTCAACCGTACACATGTGTACTGGCCAAAATGCAGCAATGTTCCTCCAGAACAAGTTGCACAACACAGTACGTATGTTACTCACACAACATATAAAGTCGAATTACCACAAATAAATTTATAAATAATGTGTATTTATGTCATGAGTTAAAAAGGAAATAAAATAACGCTACTATTGCGATTGAGTAAAGATGATGGCGGTGGCTGGGAAGGTGGTGAAACTGATCCTGTCCCGGGAGCAGAGTGAAGCCAAACGGAGGTGTGGACATGGTACTGAGAGGTGCCCAACACCATACGGAAGTTCCATCTTGATACCACAGTCAAATAAAGAAGAAATAAAGTGTGAGAGATGTCTATGGAAACACCCACATCACTGACCCCAGGGTTACCAATGTTCTGGTGATTAAGGGTAGAATGGATCTTGAAGAAACGATTAAAGTTTGGAAGCAGCAGACATACACCTTGCATTACCTGCATGAGACAGAGACTTCACGACCTACCGATGCAGATACAATAGGTTCTTTTAAGAGATTCTTAGATAGGTACATGGAGCTTAGAAAAATAGAGGACAATACAGTAGGAAAGTTCTAGGCAGTTTCTAGAGTAGGTTACATGGTCGGTGTAATATTATGGGCTGAAGGGCCTGTAATGTGCGGTAGATGTTTCTTACATCCAAGTTCCATTTCAACAGTAATGGGAATTGAACCCCGAACCTACAGTTACCGCTGCAAAGCATTGCACTAAGTGCTACACTACCCTGTCAGCCCAGAATTCAATGATTTTTGACAGCACCATCTCTGGAATCAAGTGTTTAAAAGAAGAGATGTGGAGGGAGCCCAAGCCTAGAGAATTTCATTTGAAGAATTTGAGTGATGTTAGAAATGCAGATAATTATAAAAAGAACAAATCTGTATTTATGTGTTTGATGCATTCATGAGCAGACAAAAATGGTAAGGATTGCCCAGGTTAAATTCTCAATTAACTGGATGACAAATCATTTCAGAGATAAGTTATGGATATCATTTTATGTGCCTAAAGTCACTAATAGGTATTGGAATTGGTTTATTATTGCGTTTATACTGACATACAGTGAAAAGCAAGTCTTGCATACTGTTTATACAGATCAAATCTTTACACAGTGCATTGAGGAAGAGCAAGGTAAAACAATAACAGAAAGCAGAATAAAGTGTAACAGCTGCAGAGAAAGTGCAGAGCTGCTGGACAATATGGTGAAAGATCATAGTGAGGTAGATAGTGAGGCTAAGAGTCCATCTAACCATACTAGGGAACCATTCAATAATTTGATAACAGTGGGATAGAAGCTGTCCTTGACCCTAATGATATGTGGTTTCAGTCTTTTGTATCTTCTGCCCAATGGGAAAGGGGAGAGGAGAGAATGTCTGGGGTAGGTGGGTTCTTTGATTATCCTGGCTGCTTTACTACTGCAGTGAGAAGTATAGACAGAGCTCATAAAGACAAGGCTGGTGTCCACAACTCTACAGTTTCTTGCAGTCACAGGCAGAACCGTTGACATACCAAGCCAGATAAGACACTTTCTGCAGTACATCCATAAAAATTGCTGAAGGTCGATGGGGACATACTAAATTGGTTTAGCTTCTGGAGGAAGTCAAGGTGTTGGTCAGCTTTCTTGACCGTGGCCGTGGGATCTGGACAGGTAGCTGGTACTGTTCACTCCTAGGAATGGTATGCTGGATAAAGAGGCCTCTTGTATGTGACTATTTTTCAAATAATTCATAGGTTTTATTGTTACAACGGCAATACAAACACATGGTTCTGGATTGTTTTCAGTGACTAAATTTAAAGTTTGCAATCCATGTGAGATTTTATACTAAATCCCCAGTGCAATAACCTAACACATTCACAAATTCAAATCACAAATCCCTTTGTCCTCTTCAGCAAGCAAAAGTGCTGTACAACCAATAAATTGTTTGTGAACTTTAGTCTCGGTTGTTATAACCATGTACTCCATAAAGTAGGAAACAGCAGGCATGTAATAAAGGATTTCTATCTCTTTCATTTGCTTGCTTTTCTCTTCCAGGGGAGAGGTTATGGGTATTTTACTCTCCAGGTGCCAACACTTCTTTGAGAACAGAAGCTTCATTATGAGTAGATACTGCAAAAAAGAAGTCATCAACATTTGAAAATAATGAAGCAATTATTGTAGGATTCCCAATACCACTTGATAAACGTTCTCTGATTGTGTGCGAGAAGCTAAGTATTCTCTGATTGTGTGCGAGAAACTGCAAATATCAGTTATTCAATCTTGTTCTGTTTGTAGTTATAAAGGAAATATTGTGTTTAAAACACAAGAGATTCTGCAAATGCTGGAAATCCAGTGCAGCACATAAGAAAATATTCGAGGAAGTCAGCAGGTCAGCCAACATCAATGGAGGGGAATAAAGAGTCAACATTTCAGGCCAAAAACCTTCATCAAAACATTTCAGGCCTTCATCTTGATGAAGGGTCTCAGCCTAAAACGTCTTCTCTTTATTCCTCCCCTTTATTCCTGCCTAACCTGCTAAGTTCCTCCAGCATTTCGGTTGTGTTACTCTAAAATATTGTGTTTGCTCTTGCGACTTTTCTCAGTGAAATGGTAATGATTAAAGGTTAAAGAAGCTTTATTTGTCCTACATACATCAAAGTCGCGAAACAAACAGTGAAATGCGTTGTTTGTTGTTTTGTGTCAACGACCTACTCAATCAGAGGACTCTGCTGAGCAGCCTACAAGTGTTGCCATTCTTCCGTTGGCAACATGTGTTAGCATGGTCACAACTCACTAACCCTAACCCGTATATCTTTGGAATGTGGAGGAAACTGGAGAAACTGGGAGAAATCTACATGGTCATGGGGAGAATGTACAAACTCCTTACAGACAGTGGCAGGAATCGAACCATGACTGGTGATTTTTGTGGCGCTGTAAAATGATTGTGTTAACTGCTACACCACGGTAGAAACAAATACAAAAGGTCGGAGAAATTTAGCAGACCAGGCTTCACCTATAGAGGGGAATAAACAGTTGATGTTTTGGGCTGTGATCTTTCCTCAGGACCAGATAAAGGGCTCAGCCAAAAACATTGACTGTTTGTTCCTCTCCATGGATGCTGCCTAGATGCTATGTGGACTCCTCATCCATGAAAATGTAAGCAACTCTTAGCCAACCAATGAAATGGCCTAACAACTGACATTTCAGAGTTAATTCATCAGCACCATCTTTTCAATGACAGATATTCATTGAAATTCTCACTTGGCATTCCCACTTCCCAAAACAAATATAGGAAATGAGCAACACTCACAAAATGTTGGATGAATGCCAAGGATCTCGGCCCGAAACGTCATCTGTATGAAGGGTCTCAAACCGAAACATCGACTGTACTCTTTTCCGTAGACGCTGCCTGGCCTGCTGAGTTCCTCCAGCATTTTTTATGTGTTGCTTGGATTTCCAGCGTCTGCAGATGTTCTCCTGTTTATTATAGGAAATGAGGAGGTCATTATCAAGCTGGTTAGTGCCTTCAGTGTGGCATACAATTTCAGAGATTGAGGTGCAGAGAATCACTGATGAATCGGAGACAGACTCAGAAAGGGCTTGAGTGAAAATGATCCAATTCTGGAGGCTTAAGGACACATCTGGCATGTTATGTCACCAAAGTAATTGAGAAAGCTAAGGCTATGGAAAAGTAAGGCAGAGATTATTACATTACGTTGTAGAGGGTGGACGAGGGAACACAAGTACAAAACCAAGTACAAAACAAATTTAGCTCTGATATATGAGTATGATCTCAGCCAAATCAATTGACGTTCAGATCAGACACGTGGATAAAGTTGCTGTGTGATAACTGGAATGAACACATGCTATCGTGGCAGAATTGTATATTGGTCCTGGATAGATGTAATAACGGAGGTCAAAGGTCTGGTGTATTGTGTAATGCTCAAATCACCGATGAGCTCATTCTGCTGGTGCTATAGGTTTAAATCACCAATTAGCTCACTCTCCTATGTCAAATCCATATGACCATAAAGCATTGGAGCAGAATTAGCCCATTTGACCCATTGAGTCTGCTCTGCCATTCAGTCATAGCTGATTTCTTTTTCCTCTCAACCCCATTCTCCTGTCTTCACCTTGTGACCTTTGACACCCTACCATTAAGGAGGAGGTACAGAGCCTAAAGACGTGCACTCAGCATTTTGGAGTAACACAGACAAAATGCTGGAGGAACTATGCTGGTGGGACTACCCCAGAGGTCATGGGTTAAGGATAAAAGGTGAAAAGTTTAAGGGAAAACCTCTTCACTCAGAGTGTCATGAGAGTGTGAAACGAGCTGCCAGCACAAGTATTGCATGCAAGCTCGATTTCAACTTTTAAGAGAAGTTTGGAGAGGTACCATGGATGGTAGAGGGCAATGGTCCTGGTGAAGGTTAAAGGGACAAGGCAGTTTAAATGGTTCAGCATGGACTAGATAGGCTGAAGGGCCTGTTTCTTTCCTGTACTTTCCTAAGACTCTACGAACACAGTAGGTCAGGCAGCATCTATAGAAAGGAAAGAAAAATTGACATTTCAGGCCAAGACCCTTCATCAGGACTGGAAATGAAGGAGTAAAATGCCAGAAATAAGAAGACTGGTGGGCGGGGGGTGGAGGGGAAGGAATACAAGCTGGAAGATGATAGATGAAGCCAAGTAAGGGGAAGATAGGTGGGTAGGCGAGAGTGGAAAAGGTTAAAGAGCTGAAGAAGAAAGAATCTGATAAGGGAGGAGTGTGGACCATGGGGGAACGAGAAGGAGGAGAGGCACCAGAGGCAGGTGATAGGCAGATGTGGAGAAGAGAAGGGGCTAGAGGAGAACCAGAATGAGGAAGGAAAAAGAGAAAAATGGGAACGGGAGAAATTACCGACATGCTGTCAAGTTGAAAGCCGCCCATATGGAACATGAGGTGTTGCTCCTCCATCCTGAGAGTGGCCTCATTGTAGCAGTATTGGAGGCCATGGACCGATATGTAGGAATGGGAATGAGGATTGGAATTAAGATGGTCGCCAAGAAATCCTTCTTGTTGCAGATGGAACGAAAGAGCTTGACACAGCTGATCAGAAACAACTTCTTCCCAGGGGTGCAGTGCTAACTTTTTTAGGTGCTGGAGCTGACAAAATGCTTGCCATTTCCTATATCCTCTCTATATATATGTCACACCCAATTTGTGTACCTGCTCATTTCATGTACTGGGCAACTTCCTTGCCCCATTCATGTAATGAGCAGTTACACAAATTGGATGTGACATATATATATAGGGCTTCTTATAATGTCAAGCACTAACCAAGATGAAAGAAATATATGAATTCCAGAGCTCCACAGAAATATAGTGATAGTTAAGACATTAACAAGATTATAGCACATCACTACATTTCTGAGTGTAACTGGTACAGTAAAACATATAATACTTAGTTTAATGATATGACAAAGTATTGCACGGTTGCACACTAATTATCATAAAATATAATTATCAAGCAA
This sequence comes from Mobula birostris, assembly GCF_030028105.1. NCBI lineage: Eukaryota > Metazoa > Chordata > Chondrichthyes > Myliobatiformes > Myliobatidae > Mobula > Mobula birostris. The sequence continues at coordinate 230,559,441 of NC_092370.1, read as the reverse complement.
GTAAAGAAAAAGACGGTAATCATATATTTTACCAATTTAAGAGTAATTACCTACTTACCAAATGCCACCAATGAGAGGTTTCACAATAATTTCCACAAAGGGTCAGGCGTAATATATGTCTGGGAGTCTGAAGCAACTCTTGGCCTGGTGTCATCTGCTGATCTGTGGTACCGCAGCCATGATGTGACATACGGCTCAGGATTCCACTGAAATAGAGGAGGTCTGTGTAGTTTAACAAACATAAGTGCTGATACATGCTCTATGAGAATTCTTGAGTGTGTTGTTGTTATTACGAAGTTCATGTGACTGAATCCTCTCTCACACTCAGCAGTACTAATAGGAATAACTTGTGAACAGCTCAGTAATGGGCGTAAATCTTGGGGGATGCGGCATCCAGAATCCTCCACATAATCTCTGAAGGCATTTATTACAGAGGAAGAAGAAAGCTTAAACCTCTTACAGAGAGATGATATTGCAGCTCCTCCATAATTAGCTGGTATTTCAGCAGGCCAGTTATTTTTATCAAGGACACACATTTCATTTAGCAGGGATTTATACATACCTTGTGGTTTAAAAGTTTGAGAACCTTTCAAGGATGTTGCTGTGAACATACGGTGCTGCAAATTGTTTATAAGACTAGTAAGAAACTGTAGATAATTAATGGAAACAATTTTGTTGTTGCTTGTTAAGGTAATTTCTCCAAACTTCCCCTTTTCAACTGCCTCTTGAGCTTCTAGAGTTTTTGTACCAGGTTGCTCTTTCAGTCCATGCGGTGATCTTGTGCTCCATTGGATCAGTTTGTCTGCATAAACAATCGTAGTAGTGTGTTTCTGTAAACACACTGACAGTAAACCAAGTTCATGCAACGTGTCATACATTAGAACTAAGTCCAATGGAAACTGTTCTGAAGAGAGTCTTTTCAACAGACCTTCATAGGTTTTTCTGTCACTCCAGATCTTGTTTCATCCTTCATTGCTTTTTCAAAATGAAAACATAGTGCTTCATAATTTTGCCACACTACTGAAACTGTTCGAAACGAGCTAGCTACCCACTTGGTGCCCAGAACACAGCCTATTTTGCAAATTTGTTGTTCTAGTTGAGAGGCACATTCAGACAGTTCCTTTTGATTTAGAGGTGATCTACTGTAAACAGAGCACAATTAGTCCATAGATGATTGAAATTGGTTTATTCCATAAACTGCTCTCACTGAATCACCTACTGCAAATTCTAATCTGTGATTAAGACAGTGCCAAATTTTCACATCAGGGTAATGTTCCTTGAGAATTGTAGCAACACCAGATTTGACACCAAGCATTACGCTCGCCCCATCACTAGCAAATGCTACAAGGTTCTGTTTCAAGTAAGAGTCATCAGACCCATGGTTATTGAGACAGTTCAATAGATGCTTAGCAATAGTTGCAGCTTTCTGATCAGGCAGTTCAATTAGATCTAAAAACATAAAATGGGGGTCACCTTCCTTATCACTTTCACATTTCAAATAAACTACTAGGGCGGTCTTGATGCTCAGGCTTGTTGATTCATCAATGAGAACAGAAAGTTTGCCATTTATCTGTTTAATATGCTAGCAAATTTTCTTTTTCATATTAATAGCTATGTGATTAATTATCTCTGTATCACTAGTGTGGGAATGCAGTCCAATTCCAATGTCAATACCTTTTTTTTTGAAGTTCCAATAAGCCAAAGTGATCAGAGTATGGTCTATCATTCTGAGCTAAATAATATGCAGAACAAAAAATTGAACGAACCAGAGAGACCATTTTTGCCGTTGTAGGGGTAGCACTAACACTTCCACGAATTTCCGCTTCTTTCTGCTTTATTGTGCGAATGCTCGATTCCTTCTCACCGAACTTACGGCCCACTTTGGCAAACGATATGCCACTTTTCAAAAGATCTAAGATTTTTATTTTCTCAGCAAACAGTGCTCAAACAACGAGTGCTGGAGAGAGACTGAGGATCGGTGAAATGGCGGGAGGCTACAGCAGGGAATGCTGGGACAACGGGTCGAGCGAGGAGGAATTTCACAAATACCTAAATAAAAAACAATCACAGCTCCAGGATTTCACCAAAAACGATCAAATATCCTAATGTTATTCGTGGTATTTTCCCCACCAGCCACCACCCCTCTCTCCAACCCCCACTTCCGTAAAATTCCCTCTATTTAATATGCGGCCGCTGTTAAATTCCCCGCTTGATTATTTTGACTTTTTTTTTACAGAGGTGCTGGAGCGGCGCTCGGGTGAGCTCCGGAACACTGCCCCCTGTTGCTTCTCCTCTGCCATTGCCTTATAGGGATGAACACTACCTCACTATTCCTCTTTTTCCCAATTTATTTATTTTATTTCTTATTGTAACTTAATAGTAATTTGATATATCTTACCTTCCACTGCTTCTACAAAATAATAAATTTCACGGCATGTCAGTAACAATAAACCTGCTTCAGATTATTTCTGATCCCTTAATGAACTTGTGTCCCTTTGTTATCGGACTTCCTGCCAATGGGAACAAAATCTCCATGTCTACCCACAAACCTTCATAATTTTGAATGCTTGTTTTGGGTTTTTCGATAACGAAAACAATGGAATCCTATCTCACCCCTTTACCCAAGTTTTAGCCTTTAGCACAACGCTTTACAGTGCCAACTGTAAGATCTAGGTTTAATTCCCACTGCAGTCTTTAAGGAGTTTGCACCTTCTCCTCATGACAACGTGGATTTCCTCCATGTGCTCCAATTCCCTCCCATATTCTAAAGGATTGTGGGTAAAGGCATTAGTGAGTTGTGAGCATGCTATGTTGGCACCGGAAGCATGGCAACACTTGTGGGCTGCTGAGCAGAATCCTGGCTAATTCGATTTAACGCAAACAATTTCACTGTATATTTTGATGTTTCAATCTTCATGTAAAAAATAAAGCTCATCTGAAGCTAATCAACCCTGGTATAATTCCGGTAAAATTTCTCAGGAGCCTCTTCAATGCCTGGGATATCCTTCCCGAAACGCGGGGATTTGTGTTAGACTCAACTCTTGTTATTTTTTAATGTAACAAGATTATTTTAAAGTTCCATATTTAAGCATGGCTTCAAAAAATTTTAATGCTTTTTTTTTATAGGCATCTGTTAGTCTCATGAGACCATAGATTTGCGCCTTGGAAAGTTTCCAGGGCGCAGGCCTGGGCAAGGTTGTATGGAAGACCAGCAGTTGCCCACGCTGCAAGTCTCCCCTCTCCACGCCACCGATGTTGTCCAAGGGAAGGGCATTAGGACCCATACAGCTTGGCATCGGTGTCATCGCAGAGCAATGTGTGGTTAAGTGCGTTGCTCAAGGACACGCACGCTGCCTCAGCCAAGGCTCGAACTAGCAACCTTCAAATCCCTAGACGAACACCTTCACCACTTTTTAAACAGATAAATTATCTTGTCCTGCCATCATTCAGGATTTATGTGTGTGAACCTTCGGAGATTCTTTACCAATTACTGTGTGTGTCCTCTCCTTTTCATCCTCACCGGAAATTAGATGTTGTTTCCTTCTCCATGGCTCTGACACACTGTCTGTATGGAAGTCATGGTCATCATCATGAACAGCATGGGAGCATAATGCTTTACAGTGTTATTGATCAGCAATTGTGGTTCAATTCCCACCTCTGCCTTGAAGGAGTTTGTACATTCTCCTCATGACTGCATGGGTTTCTTCTGGGTGCTGCGGTTTCCTCCCGCATTCAAACGATATACAGGTTCTTGTTAGTGAGTTGTGGGCTTGCTGCATTGGTGACATTTCCACACCGCCTCCAGCACAATCTTCAGACTGAGTTGCTAGTTGACGCAGAACAACATATTGCAATGTGCATTTCGATGTTTCAATGTACATGTGACAAATAAAGCTAATTTAATCATATCACAATGCTGGTTATGACAGGAGTAAATGTAGTTTTCAGGAAGAGAGGTGGCAGAAGTTTTAAGTTATTAATGACACTGAATCCTAGTCATACATCTTCAAAGTCAAGGAGTAGTTGCATTCGATTTCTTTGCAAATTGCAGCGTTTTCATGAGGGCAGCTTCCTTTTTAATGAAATACTGCAAATAGAAATCAGACAGGTCCAATGGAGAGGGAAATGAAATAATTGTGGTCAGCAAGAGCATCAGTTCAGTTTATGGTTGTGTCTTCTGAAGAGATGGAAGGTGGGTAGAAAGGAATTATGATTCCAGTGATTTATTTGTGAAATTATTTCCACAGCTCTTTGAGTACAGAACTGCTGCAGATCCATTGTGCATATATGCAACTCCGTACTATTTTGAGTCCCACCCAAATCTAGCCATGTTAAAACCATAAGACCTTAATCCTACACGGGTTCTTCCAGCAGGTTGTGTATTTATCCCATTCAGCCTGATTTGGAATATAAATAACTCAAATGAGCTGATGTTCTCCAGTGCCTCTCTGGTACTGTTGTCAGTACAGAGGAAGTCTTCTCCATCATTCCATCATGGGTGATTTATTTTCCCTGTCAACCCATTCTCCTGTGTCCTTCCCATAACCTTTGATGCCCTTACTAATCAGGAGCCTATCAATCTTTGTTTTCAATATATCCAATGACTTGACCTTCACAGCCGTCTATGACAATGAATTCCACAGATTCGCCACCCTCTGGCTAAAGAAATTCCTTCTCATCTCTGTTCTAAAAGGATATCTGATCCTAAACACTCTCACTATTGAAGAGATCCTCTCCACCTCCATTCCATCCCGGCCTTTCAATATTTGGTAGGTTTCATTGACATCCACTCTCATTCTGAGGGACAGATAATGAAATCGTGCATTGATAGCATTGTCTCATTCCTGTGAATAAATATAGGCACCAAAAAGGGTAGCAGAGCAGTGATTTGTAGTACAGAAAGGCACCAGTGATCATGATTTCAGAAAGGGTAATTGAGGGAACGCAAACTGATCCTCATAGAGGGATCAGAAGTGGAGAAAGTGGGAATTTCAAATTCCTGCATGTCAATATCTCTGAGTATCCAACCTTGTCCCAACATATCGATGCAGCAATGAAGTGACTATATTGCATTAGGTGATTGAGGAGCAACACAGATTTTCTCTTCAAGCAACACACATAAAAGTTGCTGGTGAACGCAGCAGGCCAGGCAGCATCTCTAGGAAGAGGTACAGTTGACGTTTCAGGCCGAGACCCTTCGTCAGGACTAACTGAAGGAAGAGTGAGTAAGGGATTTGAAAGTTGGAGGGGGAGGGGGAGATCCAAAATGATAGGAGAAGACAGGAGGGGGAGGGATGGAGCCAAGAGCTGGACAGGTGATTGGCAAAAGGGATACGAGAGGATCATGGGACAGGAGGTCTGGGAAGAAAGACAAGGGGGGGGGACCCACAGGTTGGGCAAGGGGTATATTCAGAGGGACAGAGGGAGAAAAAGGAGAGTGAGAGAAAGAATGTGTGTATAAAAATAAGTAACAGATGGGGTACGAGGGGGAGGTGGGGCATTAGCGGAAATTAGAGAAGTCGATGTTCATGCCATCAGGTTGGAGGCTACCCAGACGGAATATAAGGTGTTGTTCCTCCAACCTGTGACGTGACAAGTGGAAGAGTTAACTGGCTGAAGCAAAAGGAATCTTATAGGAGAGGAGAGTGGACCATAGGTGATAAAGAAGGAGGTGAACCAGAGGGAGATAACAGGCAGATGAAGAGAAAAGAATGGTTGGAGGGGGGAGCAGAATGGGGAATGGAAAAAGAGAGAAGTGGGTTTGGGGATAATTCACTGGAAGTTGGAAAAATCGATGTTCATAACATCAGGTTGGAGGCTACTCGAATGGAATATGAGGTGTTGCTCTCCAGCCAGAGTATGGCCTATTCGAGGCAGTAGACAAGGCCAATAACAAACATGTCAGAATGGGAATGGGAAGTGGAAATGATACGGGTGGCCACCAGGAGATCACTTTGCTGCACTACCTCTCAGGCAAGCTTATTCTCCTGTAAAAATGGAGATGAAAATTGGGGCAGTGCCTCCAGGAGTGAGATTGCACTTGGAGTACTCTTTATAGTTTTGCTCTGTTTTTTTAAAAGAAGCAAGTATGTACCTTGGAGGGTGGGGAGGAGGAATGTTTGCATCTTAAACGTGGCTGGCATCATGAAGAGCAATTGTCTGAGAGACTTTACTGAGACTGACAGTGCAGGGGAACTGAATTAACATTCAGTGACCGACAGCTGCAACTGTGCAGGGTAATTTGGTACTGCCACACTACATTAACTCCTCCAGCATTGTTAACTGGATCTGTTATTTGTAACTCAGAGCTTAAATGAAAGTTTTTCACCACATCAGAACCTGGGAAAAATGGTGAAGAATGCTTTCTAAAAAGCATGAACTGCCACATTGCATATTTTTTTGTGAATTTTATCTGAAGGCGGATCAGGAAATTGGTTCTGGATCCACGTAGAGGCCGCTGGAGATGTGCAGCAGCAGTATCTGTTTGAAATCCCTTGTGCAACATTTTCTGTACATTTAAGGTCCATGTAAAGGCACTGAAGCAATCCATTACTGAGTTGATATCTGTTCCAGTGTTAGTAAAAGAGAAGCCCAACCCAATTCTGTCTTCCATTGGAAAGTCCAAGGCAACCTTTCTTCGAGTTTTATCCTTATGTCTGTCATATGATATATAACCCCCTCCCAACATTCTTCATTGTCCCCATTGTGTCCTCATGACTTGTCCTACCCACTACTTGACCTGCTGAGCTCCTCCAGGGCTTTAAAAATGCTGGAGAAACTCAGCAGGTCAGGCAAGATCCACCGAGAGGAATAATGAGTCACATTTCCAGGCTGAGGCCCTCCATCAGGTCTGGAGGGGATTGGGATCAGAATCGGGCTTAATATCACTGGCATATGTCGTGAAATTTTTGACTTTGCGGTAACAGTACAATGCAATACATAGTAATAGAGGGAAAAAACTGTGAATTACAGAAAGTACATATATATTAAATAGCTAAATTAAATAAGGAGTGTAAAAACCAGAAGGAAAAAAGCAGTAAAGTAGTGTTCATGGGTTTAATGTTCATTCAGAAATCACATGGCAGAGGAAAAGAAGCTGTTTCTGACTTATTGAGTGTGTGCCTTCCCACTTCTGCACCTCCTTCCTGATGGTAACAATGAGAACAAGGCATAACCTGGGGGATGGGGGCACTTAATGATGGATGCCACCTTTTTGAGGCATCACTCATTGCAGATGTCTTGGATACTATGGAGGCTAATGCTCATGTTGGAGCTGACTTAGTTTACAGCTCTCTGCAGCTTACTTTGATCCTGTGCAGTAACCCGCCCCCCCCCCCACCCTTTTGGAATACTCTCCATGGTCCATCTTTAGAAATTTTTGAGTGCTCTTGCTGACGTACCAAATCTCCCCAAACTCCAGATGTAATAGAGCTTGCTGCCCCGCCATTTTTGTAGCCGCATTGATATGTTGGGTCCAAGTTAAGTCCTCCGAGATATTGACACCCAGGAACTAGAAATTGCTCACTCTTTCCACTTCTGATATTTCCATGAGGACTGGTGTGTTCCCTCGTCTTACCCTTTCTGAAGTCCACAATCAGCTCTTTGGTCTTACTGATGTTGGGTGCAATGTTGTTGCTGCAGCACCACTCAATTAGCTGCTACATCTCACTCCTGTACATCCACTCGTCACCATCTGAAATTCTTCCAACAATCGTTGTATCATCGGTAAATTTATAGGTGGCATTTGAGCTGTGCCTAGCCACACAGTCATGGGTGTAGAGAGAGCAGAGCAGTGGGCTAAGCACACACCCCTGAGGTGCACCAGTGCTGATCATCAGTGAAGTGGACATGTTGTTTCTGATTCACACAGATTGTGGTCTACCCATTCGGAAGTCAAGGATCCAGTTGCACAGGGTGGTACAGAGGCCCAGGTTCTGGAGTTTTTCAATCAGAACTGCGGAATGATTGTGTTAAGTGCTGAGATGTAGTCAATAAACAGCATCCTGACATAGATATTTGCATTGTCCAGATGATCCATGGCTACATGAAGAGCCAGTGATATCGAATACACTGTAGACCTATTGTGGTGATAGGCAAGTAGCAGTGGATCCAGGTCGTTCCTAAGAAAGAAGTTAATTCTGCCCATAATCAATGTCTCAAAGCACTTCATCTCTATAGGTGTATGCTCTACTGGACAACCGTCGTTAAGGCAGCTCACCCTGCTCTTGGGTACTGGTATAATTGTTGCCTTTTTGAAGCAGGTGGGAACTTCCAACTGTAGCAATGAGAGTTTGAAAATGTCTTTGCAGGTTTTCAGAGGGCTGACCCTCTTGAAAGACAGCCTGATATTGGCCTCTGAGACAAAGAACACAGGGTCGCTGGGTGCTACAAGGAAACGCCTAGCTGTAGTTTTATTCAAAGCGAGTATAAAAGGTGTTGAGCTCATCTGTGAGTGAAGCATCACTGCCATTCATGGTATTAGGTTTGACTTTGTAGGAAATAAAGTTGACGTGCATCTGATTTCGCCTCCAACCTCATTCGGAATTGTTCCTTAGCTCTTGAAATAGCCCTCCGCAAATCATACTTGGTCTTCTTGTACACACTTGGTTCACCAGACTTAAATGCCTCAAATCTAGCCTTCGGCAGACTATGAACCTCCTGGTTTAACCATGGCTTTTGATTTTGGTAAGTACAGTAAGTTCTCATAGGCACACACTCATCCACACAGGTTTTAATGAAGTCAGTGACAGCTGTGGTGTACTCATTCAGACATGAAGATGAATCCTTGAAGGGAGTCCAGTCCACCAATCCAAAGCAGTCCTGGAAGCCTTCCTGCACCTCCTTTGTCCATGTAAAGTGAAAAACACTTTATAGATGCAGGTATTTCTCCAGTTCTCAATCGTGTTTTCCAATTGCAAATCAAATTCCTCTTTAAGAAACTTCAAAGCAGAACACAGATGACAAAAATTTTATGAGGAATTGTTCCAAATCGTTTCTCTTCTCCTGTCATATCCTTTGGATGAGTCTATCTCATTCTGTACTTTATTTCCTATTTTAGCTATGTTTCTGATGTAGAACTCGTAAATTTGAGCTGGGCACATCATAATCTGCACGGTCCCTATTAAACCTTCAGCAGGTGTACGTTTACCGTCAGTCCAGCAACTAATTTGCAAGCTGCAACAGTTTGTTTTCTTTACACACATCGGTTTTTGCCCGTCTTGTTGGGCGTGGTTTTTCATTGATTCTATTGTGTTTCTTGTATTTACAGTGATTGACTGCAAGAAAATGAATCTGAGTTGTACGTGCTAACATATATGTACTTTGATATTAAATTTACTTTGAACGGTTCGGTAATTCTTGCTTTTTAGTTCAAATTCCTACATTTCTTCACTTCTTCTCTGGGAACTTCACTGTGTCTCTTCATCTTCAGTGTTCCATCCACTCCTCCATTTCTGAGCATTCTACATCCCCAGTTTAAATTGCTCCAAAATTGAAAAACAGTCCTTGGTTTTGGAGCTCCCATTGTGAATCTCAACCTCTAACACTCAAAACATCTTTGTCCAAATTTTTGGTGACCTATATGTATCCAGTTTAAAGCATCAAAAACCAGAATTAGGCTATTTGACCCATCAAGTCTGCCTTGTCATTCCAAATGGCTGATATATTATTCCTATCAACTCCATTCTCCTGCCTTTTCCCTGTAACCCTTGAGACCCTTACTAATCAAGAACCTATCAACCCTCACTTTAAATATACGCAATGACTTGGACTTCATAACCATCTGTGGTAGTGGATTCCAAAGTTTCACCACCCACTGGCTAAATAAATTTCTCCTCATGGCAGAACAGACTTGATGGGCTGAATGGCCTAATTCTGCTGCTTCTATGTCTTATGGTCTTATGGTCTCTGTTCTAAAGAGATGTCTTTGTTTTCTGAGGCGGTGTCCCCTGGTCATAGATTCCTCCATGATAGGAACCATCCTCTCCATCTCCACTCCACCCAGGCCATTTGATAGGTTTCAAAGAGATCCACCCTCATTTTTCTAAACTCCAGCGAGTACTGGTCCGGGTGCTGTATAAATGCAAGGTATTGTTTGTATTTCTGGCACAAGTGAAGAGACTATTTGTCCTACATCTCCTCTCCCTTAATATATGGAACCATCCTATTAAAAAAAAAGGCCAACGGGTTCCCATCAAACCATAATATGTTGAGAATTGAACTTCGACTGCTGTCGCTAGATGTATGAAGCTACAGTGCTGCAGTTTGTATGTCAGTTTTCTGTGCCTTCTACTTGGTGACACTGTGAGCTCAAGAATAAATTGCAGCAGAAGTGAAGCGAATCAGAAAATGCTGCAAAACTTTCAGCAGCTCCAGCAACAGAAGGGAGAGAAACAAATTAAGTCCATCATAGTTGGTAGAACTGAGATCTTACAAGAAAAAACAGGGAATCAAAGGATAGGGTGGAAAGTGAAGGAGAGGGAGGAGTGGTGATAATTTTATTAGAGTCTCAGAGTTATAAAGTCCATGCTGAACTATTGTTCTGCCTCATCCCACTGACCTGCACCATCGGCCTCCATACCCCTCCCATCAATGCAGCTATCCAAACTATTCTTAATTGTTGAATTCAAACCTACTTCTACCTCTTGTGCTGGCAGATCATTCCACCCTCTCACCACCCTCTGAGTGATGAAGTTCCCCCTCAGGCCCCGCTTTAAACATTTCACCTTTCACTGTAAACCCGTGTCCTCTCATTCTAGTCTCACCCAACCTCAGCGGAAAAAGCATGCTCGTATTTATCCTATCCATATCCCTCATAATTTTGTATACTTCTGTCATATCTCCTTTCATTTTCCTACACTCCAGGAAGGAAAAGTCCTAACCTATTCAAGCTTTTCTTGTAATTCAGGCCCTCAAGTTTCAGCAACATCCTTAGAAATGTGGGAGAAAATTGGGTGATGGGGTGGGAGGAGGATGTGGACAAAGGGTTAAGCTTGTGATTGAGAGAAAAAATTGGACTTCACCATGCTTTCGACACATCACCAGCACTTTATCCTGTTCATAAATATCCCATGTGATCATTGTGCCAATTTGAATCAATGCTTCTGGAAAATGATGTAGAAAGTAAGGTATGCTGCAGACTCACAGTGTCTCAGACCCAATTTTGATTTCTCGTCACTGTGGGGATATCTTTCTCCCTATAACAGCATGGATCCCTCTTCCCTCATCTGATCTTACCTGACACCTGCCAGCTTGTGTCCTTCCCCTCCCCCGCCTTCTTATTTTAGCTTCTAGCCCCTTCTTTTGCAGACTTGATGAAGTGTCACAGCCTGAAACTTCAAATGTTTACATACTGTCTGTTCTGTTGAGTTCCTCCAGCAATTTGCATGTGTTGCTCTGGATTTCCAACATTTTCTCTTGTGTTCCTGAAAACCCACACTCAAGGTTTTAGGGACAGCTTCTTCCCCTCTGCCATCAGATTTCAGAATGGTCAATGAACCCTTGAACTTTTGATATTGTAAATTATGGTATATTTTATGTATTGCACTGTACTGTTGCCACAAAACAACATATTTCAGGACTAACTTCAGTGATAATATGATTTCTCCCCTGCTCTGACGTCTTCACACATCTCAAATTTCTGGTTGCTAGATTAAGTATCCAGCGTAAATTACCTCTTGTGTAGGTAGCCGGTAGGATATTTGAGGGGCGATAATGGTTACCTGAGTGAATGAGTTACTGGGAAAGTTGGGAAAATGAGGTTCGGTAAGTAAACTTCAGGAAAAACATAGCATCTGTGCAAGGAAAGAGCTGGTTAATGTTTCAGATTGAGGCTTGTATCAGGACTCAGAATTGAAAAAATGGGATTCTGCAGTATACTTCCCTCAATGCACTGACATGATGGAATAATCTATATCAATGGCATGTAAACAAAGTTCTTCACTGTCCCTTGGTACATGTGACAATTACAAAAATATAATTTAGCAATTTAATTTCTCTAGCATAGATTCAATGAAATGGATGACCTCCTTATATGTCATAAGGATACTGAGTTCCTTCTGTACTTTGTATGTGTTCTTCTGGGTTTCCAGTATCTGCAAAATCTCTAGTGTTTATGAAGAAATTAATATTTAAAGGAAACCATTAAAAATAAACACAAGTTCGTTAACAAAACTTTTGCCTTATTCATTTTGTGTGCTAATTGAGTAAAAAATCAGACAAGCCATTTTTCTGATCATCTGCTAAGTAAATTCCATTGGAACAGGCACAAGCATTGGTAATCCACTGGTCCTTAAGAAACTGTACTTGCAAAATATCTTGGCATCTAACATAATCAATGCAATCAAATAGAAATGGATATCTTTGCAGTTTTAGATGGGTCAGTTTTAGATGGTTGAATAAAAGAACAAAGTTATAAATGTACCCAATAGCCAAATCCAAAAATGAATGGTGATAAAATTTGAGAGATGCATATTTAGATATATATGTAAAATATTTCAGATTGAAAGGCCTGTTTGAAAAAAAGGCGAGTTTACTTGAAGGCATTGAAATAAAGAACTTGGATTTCTGTATTTTTTTTTGTTAGAGCATCCAAAAGAACTTAACAATCCATGAAGTACTTTAAAAGTGTAGTCACTGTTGTAGGAAATATAGCGGCCAATTTTTTTGTACAGAGTGTTCCCGCAAATTGCAATGAGGTGATGACGGGATAATCTGTGAAGCGTTTCCAACTGAAGGACAGATGGAGATAACCACAAGTCTTCCTCCAATTACTTCCATGGAATCTATTGGAAAAGGCAGAAGAAATCTTGATCTACTTCATTTGATAGGTCTCTAACAATGCAACGCTCCCTCCTTACAAAGGTCTCTCAGGATAATCAGACTAGAGATTTTGCTCAGTGTCCTGAAATCACCACTTCTGCTTCTCCAACAAGTGACCGTGGATTACTCGCCATTGCCAGTGTTTTGAGGAGATTAATGAGGCCTTTTTTGGGGGGGAGGGGAGATGTGGCAGAATGTATTTATCTTCTTGCTGTTTACCTTTGGCTTCCTTGTTTTAAGGATTAGATTATGAGGACACACAGTCCTCTTTTATTGTCATTTAATAATGCATGCATTAAGAAATGATACAATGTTTCTCCAGAATGATATCACAGAAACACATGACAAACCGACTGAAAAACTGACAAAAACCACATAATTATAACATATAGTTACAACAGTGCAAAGCAATATCATAATTTGTTAAAGAACAGACCATGGGCATGGTAAAAAGTCTCAAAGTCTCTCGAAAGTCCCATCATCTTACGCAGACGGTAAACCTCCAGCGCTGCAAACTTGCCGATGCAGCATCCTGGAAGCACCCGACCACAGTCCGACTCTGAGTTCGTCCGAAAACTCCAAGCCTCTGACCAGCTCTCTGACACCGAGCACCAAGCACCATCTCTGACAAGCCCTTTGACCCCGGCCCCAGCAACAGGCAATAGGCAAAGCCGAGGATTTGGGGCCTTCCCCTCCAGAGATTCTCGATCGCACAGTAGCAGCGGCAGCAAAGCAGGCATTTCAGAAGTTTCTCCAGGTGTTCCTCTGTGCTTCTCACGGCTGTCTCCATTAAATCAGGATGGTGCATGGCCCCTAGTTAACACATACGATATCATTCGGAACGGCTGCACGTGCTGTGTCGCGCCGTCATCTTCTCCTCCCTCCTGTCCTTGCTGGAGGGAGGAGGATGTTTGGTTTTCCAGATGTTCCTCTGCAATGGAAGCATCAAAGATTGAGCAGTTCCCTAACTCCACTCCGATGAGAAATTGCTGCAGAGAAGCTGCAAAACTGCAGCAAGGGAAATTTTAAAAGTCATCGGCAACTTCTTCAGAAAGGACAGAGAGGGAGGCAAAAGAGGTGGGGGCATGGCACTGTTGATCAGAGATAGTGTCATGGCTGCAGAAAAGGTGGACATCATGGAGGGATTGTCTACGGTGTCTCTCTGGGTGGAGGTTAGGAATAGGAAGGAGTCAATAACTCTACTGGGTGTTTTTTATAGGCCGCCCAATAGTAACAGGGATATCAAGGAGCAGATAGGGAAACAGATTCCGGAAAGGTGTAATAATAACAGAGTTGTTGTAGTGGGTTGTTTTGATTTCCCAAATATCGATCTTCATCTCCCTAGAGGGAGGGGTTTGGATGGGATGGAGTTTGTCAGGTGTGTTCAGGAAGGTTTCTTGACACAATATGCAGATGAGCCTACAAGAGGAGAGGCTGCACTTAATCTGGTATTGGGAGATGAACCTGGTCAGGTGTCAGATCTCTCAGTGGGATAGCATTTTGGAGATGGTGATCATAATTCTATCTCCTTTACAATAGCATTGGAGAGAGATAGGAAGAGACAAGTTAGAAAAGTGTTTAATTGGAGTAAGGGGAATTATGAGGCTATCAGGCAGGAAATTGGAAACTTAAACTGGATGCTGATGTTCTCCAGGAAAAGTACAGAAGAAATATGGCAAATGTTCAGAGGATATTTGTGTGGAGTTCTGCATAGGTACGTTCCAATGGGACAGGGAAGTTATGGTAGGGTACACGAACCATGGTGCACAAAGACTAGTTAAGAAGAAAAGAAAAGCTTACAAAAGGTTCAGAGAGCTAGGTAATGTTAGAGATCTGGAAGATTATAAGGCTAACACGAAGGAGCTTAAAAAGGAAATTAGGAGAGCCAGAAGGGGCCATGAGAAGGCCTTGGCAGGCAGGATTAAGGAAAACCCCAAGGCATTCTACAAGTATATGAAAAGCAAGAGGATAAGACGTGAAAGAATAGGACCTATCAAGTGTGACAGTGGGAAAGTGTATGGAACCCGAGGAAATAGAATAGGTACTTAATGAATACTTACTTCAGTATTCACTATGGAAAAGGATGTTGGTGATTGTAGTGTTGACTTGCAACAGACTGAAAAGCTCGAGCATGTAGATATTAAGAAAGACGATGTGCTGGAGCTTTTGGAAAGCATCAAGTTGGATAAGTCACCGGGACCGGATGAGATGTACCCCAGGCTACTGTGGGAGGCGAGGGAGGAGATTGCTGAGCCTCTGGCGGATGATCTTTGCATCATCAATGGGGATAGGAGAGGTTCCGGAGGATGAGAGGGTTACGGATGTTGTTCCTTTATTCAAGAAAAGGAGTAGAGATAACCCAGGAAATTATAGACCATTGAATCTTACTTCAGTGGTTGGTAAGTTGATGGAGAAGATCCTGAGAAACAGGATTTATGAACATTTGGAGAGTATAATATGATTAGGGATAGTCAGCATGGCTTTGTCAAGGGCAGATTGTGCCTTATGAGCCTGATTGAATTTTTTGAGGATATGATTAAACACATTGATGAAGGAAGAGCGGTAGGTGTAGTGTATATAGATTTCAGCAAGGCATTTGATAAGGTACCCCTTGCCAGGCATATTGAGAAAGTAAGGAGGCATGGGATCCAAGGGTTTTGTGGATCCAGAACTGGCTTGCCCACAGAAGGCAAAGAGTGGTTGTAGGCGGGTCATATTCTGCATGGAGTGGTGTGCCTCAGGGATCTGTTCTGGGACCTTTACTCATCATGATTTTTATAAATGACCTTGAGATGGACAGAATCTGCACTGCAAATCCAGCTGGATCTGCTCAACCACAGTGAGCAAATGGACCCTATTTCCTACTTTGTCCGGGACAAGTGGAAGACCGAACTAGACATTGACGTACTGGTCTGTAAGGAGCTCTGGTTAAACCTCGTTTAGGATTTTGGCCACTCTATTACAGCGAGAATATCGGGGCCACAGATAAAGTCCAAGCACAATTGATTCATGTGGATAAGATCAATGGTAGGAGGCTGAAAAGGGAGTCGGTAAAATGATGACCCAGTGAAATTCAGAAACTGGCGGGTTTATTGATGAAGGATTCTTTATGCCGGTCTGCAAATGGGCATCAACTGGTAACATTAAAGGTTTGAAGGGAGAGAATAGAAGGATTCTATTCCCAAGTTTATAAAGTGCAGAAATCGTTGTTTGTTGCTGACTACTGTGAGCACTTAGAGAATTGTGAACAGTTTTGAGCCCCTTATCTGAAGAAAGCATGTGCTGGCATTGGAGAGGGTCCAGAGGAGGTAAACAAGCATGATCCAGGGAATGAGCCTGTTACCATGTGAGGAATGTTTGATGACTTTGGACCTGTACTCGCTGGAGTTTAGAAGAATGGGGGGAGATCCCGTTGAAACCTTCTGAATACTGAAAAGCCTAGATAGAGGATGTTTCCTACTGTGGGAGAGGCTTGGTTCAGAGGGTACAGCCTCAGAATGCAACGACGTCCCTTTATAACAGAGATGAGGAGTAACTTATTTAGCCAGAAGGTGGTGAATATGTGTAATTCATTGCTACTGACTGCCATGGAGGCCAAATCATTGGACATACTTAAAGCAGAAGTTGTTAGATTCTTGATTAGTAAGGGCCTGAAAGATTATAGGAGAAGACGGGAGAGTTGGGTTGAGAGGGATGATAAATCAGCCATATTGGAATCATGGAGCACAGTCAATGGGCTGAATGGCCTAATTCTGCTCCTATGTCATGTAGCCTTATGGTCTTCATGGTACATGTATAATTTAAAAAGAGTACCTCAAGTGTTCTGTTTTCAATATTTTGCAATGAATTTGAGCAAGAAGTCCTTCATAAAAATATTAAAAAGCATAGGAAAAGAGCAAATCTGTTTCAATAAATAACTGGTGTCTGTGATGAGATTTCCATTGTTCCACACTTTGAAGGAAGGTTAATCGAAGTGTTAAAACTATAAGACAAAAGTTTCCTTTTTGGCTGTACTTAGGAGATTGTATCCAGACTGCTCTTAATTGTGTTGCTGATTTAGTAATGGCTTTTGTGAAATCTGTCCTTTAACTCTTGGAGTTCATGTCTTTACCGTTAAGTCTACTGTGCCATCATTATAAAGTAAATGTATCTGCCCGAGGGTGGGCTGGTTACATTTATTTGGAATGTTTAGATACAGTCTAAGCAGGCTTTTGAAGAGAGAGAAAAAATACTGTTTTACAAAAATTTAAATAGTAAAGCTAGAACAATAGATGTAATTTTTTATTTCATTAGATTATATTACTTGGTTTAGTTAACAGCGGTAACAAGAATGTATGAATGTAAGAAATACATAGAGTAATGGTGAGCTTGGAACATACTCTGCCATTCAGTACCATTATGGCTGATCTTGGTCCAAAGTTATGAAAGTATATTAGACCATAAGACACAGGAGCAGAATTAGACTACTCAGCCCATCGAGTCTACTCCGCCATTCTTTCATAGATGATATATTATCCCTCTCAACCCCATTCTCCAGACTTCTCCCTGTAACCTTTGATGCCCTTACTAATCAGCAAACTATCAAACTCACTTTAACTATACCCAATAACTTGGCTTCCACAACCATTGGTGGCAATGAATTCCACAGAATCATCACCCTCTGACTAAAGAAATTCCTCTTCAGTTCTGTTCTGAAGGGGCATCCATCTATTCTGAGGCTGTGCCCTCTGGTGCTAGTCTCCTCCACTAAAGGAAACGTCCTCTTTATATGCACTCTATTTCAGACTTTCAACATTCAATAGGCTTCAATGAGGTTCCCCCTCTATCTTCCAAACACCAGCAAGTTGAGGCCCAGAGCCATCAAACACTCATTAACACTTTTATTCTGGGGATCGTTCTCCTGAACATCCTCTGAACCCTCTCCAATGTCAACACATCCTTTCTTATATAAGGGGCCCAAATCTGCTCACAATACTCGGCGCATGATCTGAACAATGACTATAAAGCCTCAGGAAGCACTTGTCTGTGACCCAGCTGCAAACAGGTTTTCTCACTACAAGTCCACGAATCCAGTCCATCAGCTGTCACTTGTCTCAAAATCACTGAAAATGTCTGAAATAATTGTACTAAACCAGTAACTAGTTTCATTAAAGTACACCAGTTGATTTCTTTGTATGTATATTTAATGTCAAACAGTTCAATAATATGTCGATGAAACATCCCTCCCCACCCCAGCTCCCAAGAAAAGCAATGCAGTTTAAAGGTCTTTACAAACTAATGCAAATAGTGGAATTTTGTACTGTCAACCCAAGGGAGTTTGTGGATGAAAAATGCCTTCGATAAATTGAATTTTAAGTATATAAAATTTGGAGAGAGAATATAGAATTATAAGAGGCATAGATGGTCAGACTCTTTTCCCAGGGCAGAAGTGTAGAAAGCCTAGAGTTTGGAGAGGAAACATATAAAGGAGATGTGCAATTTTTTACACAGAGATTGGTGAGTACCTGAAACATGCTGTTTGGAGCAATTGGCAGGGAATAGAGGGCCAGGTGGTGCAGGAGACTTACGCCCCACACCACCAGGTTCAGGAACAGTTATTACCCCTCGACCATCAGGCTTCTGAAACTGTGTGGATGCTTCACCCACCTCAACAATAAACTGAATCCACATCCTATGGATTCGCCTTCAAGGACTCCATATCTCTTGTTCTCTGCATTTATTTACTTATCCTTTTTTTTCGTATTTTTGCAGAATTTGTCTTCTTTTGCACATTAGCTGTTTGTCAGTCTTTGTGTGTAGTTTTTCATCAATTCTATTGAATTTCTCCATTCTACCCTGAATGCCCACAAGAAAATGAATCTCAGGGTAGTATACGGAGGCTTTCGTAATAAATTTAATTGGAACTTTGAACACTGAGACGTGAACATGTGGACATGTTGGGCATTTATCGTCCAGTGCCAACGGCTCTGGGGAATACCGATTCCACAGCCTGTAGGCTCGCTTCCAAGGACTCTACAACTCATGTTATCAGAGTTCTTTATTTCATTTTTTTTGTATTTGCACAATTGGTCTTTTTTTACATATTGGTTATTTATCTGTCTTTACAACATAGAAAATCTACAGCACAATACAGGCCCTTCGGCCCGCAAAGTTGTGTCGAACATGTCCTTACCTCAGAATTTACTAGGCTTTCCCATAGCCCTCTATTTTTCTAAGCTCCATGTACCTATCCAAAAGTCTCTTAAAAGACCCTATCATATCCGCCTCCACCACCGTTGCCGGCAGCCTATTCCATGCACTCACCACTCTCTGCGTAAAAAAAACTTACCCCTGACATCTCCTCTGTACCTACTTCCAAGCACCATAAACCTATGCCCTCTTGTGGAAGCCATTTCAGCCCTGGGGAAAAAGCCTCTGACTATCCACACAATCAATGCCTCTCATTATCTTATACACCTCTATCAGGTCACCTCTCATCCTCTGTCACTCCAGATGCTCAAACCTGTTTTCATAAGGCATGCTCCCCAATCCTTTCTATGGTTTCCACATCCTTCCTGTAGTTCCTTTGACAATGCATAGTTTCTGTTCTGTTTCTTTACCTTCCTGTAAATGTCTGCAGGAGAATGAATCTCATACAAGTATATGCTGACATATATACACTGTAATAACAAATTTACTTTGAGTTGACTTTGTTGTTTGGGTAATTAGATATTTAGTTTCCAACTAACCTGAACACAAATTGCAGGTCCATATTTCCTTAAGCACAAAAATTCATCAAAAGATCATGAATAATAAAGTGAGTGGGGGAAAAAAAAGCCTTCCATGGGGACATGGTCCTCCTGATTAAATTTGCCATTTTTTCCCTCTTGGAAACCATTTAAGTAAATGCTATTTAAAACAGCAGTTTAATTGTTGGTCTGTTCATTTGTCAATGAGATGACTTGATTTCTTCCACCTCAGCACCATTCCCCATAGCTTCTGAGGAAGCGCGTGTACCTGTCTGTGTATGTCTCTGCATACATTGATAAATTATCCTTTCCAGAAATGGTCTCTTGATGCCACGAGACGAGAGCTAAATAGCAGGTACTGGGATAAAGAATCACTTCAACAAAAAAGGGGAAAGAGGTCCTTTCGAGCTGTGTCCAGCTGATGGGAGTATGATGCCTCTGAGCCAAGAAAACAGTTACCCGCTGTTCAGAATGTAAATGTACTTGAGCATCTGTTGTAGGATGACAGCAAATGCAAATTCCCAGCTGTAGCGAGAACTCAGCCTAAATCTGCTCCATTGTGAGGCCAACAACACTGTTCTAAGAGAGCCTATGGAAAATGCCACCAGTACAAAAACATTCATCCCAGCAGCTAGGTGTTTGGATACGGATTCTCCCAGAAATCTTTCTGTATTTTATCTATTTAACATTCAATTCCTCACTTGCAGCTTATTGATTGCTTCTGGTTAATCTCAGTTTGATTAGGTCACACCTGCTAAAACGTTACTTGAAGAATACTTGTGTGTAATTATGCTTGAACATAAACATCAGGCATGCTCTCAAAAAATGGAATTTATATCCTTTCATTTAATAATAATTGTTATTGTTTCAAGTATTTTTCTTCATTGAGATCAGTTATTCTCACACCACTAGAATCAGGGACAGTTACCCACACCACCAGGTTCAGGGACAGTTACCCACACCACCAGGTTCACAAACAGTTATCCCACACTACCATGTTCAGGAACAGTTATTCTCACACCACCGGGTTCAGGAACAACTGTTAACCTACAATTATCAGGCTCCTGAACCATATGTTACGCTGAGATTTTTTTTTGAGAAATAAAGCTAATTTTATCTTGCACACTGACATGTGGAGAGAGGGAGAGTCACAGTGAATCCATGAAGAAGGCCCACTCCCAAGTCAAGCTTTGTGGCCTCCACAAATAGTCAGAATCAGCACAGAGGAAGCAATTCAGCCCTTCTAGCCTGTTCTTCCATTCAAAGTGATTCAGGCAGATCAGCATCTTAATACCCTCCCCACTACCTTGATTACATATACATAAAGCAGACGTATAACATCCAATCCCTGATCCTCATGTCAGTGTTCATGGCTGATCATATAACCCATCCTACGACCCCATCTTGCTTTATTCCTTTAGTTCATCCAAAAATCTATCCACTGTGGCCTAAATCTGCTCAGTGATAGTTGTCCAAGGTAGACAGTTCCAAGCTTTGGTGAAAACTCAACTAGTAATCGCAAACTAACAACCTCCATACCCAAATTCAAACTACACGTTGACAGTGATGTTTGTTAAATCCAATGATTATTTACAATTTAATAAAAACTCGTTACTGGAAACAATAGAACCATACTGCTCGTGTCTTCTACAGTGAAGACTAATGGAAAATACTTATTCTGTTCATCTGCCCTTCCCTTGTCCCCCATTACTAGTTCTCCACCATCGTTTTCGAGGAGTCCAATATCCACACTCGCCTCTCTTTTACAGACAGCTGTGGAAGCCAAGTCTTTATGTATACTTAAGGAAGAGATTGATCAACTCTTAATTGGTCAGGGCATGAAGGGATAAGGAGAGAAGGCAGGACATTGGGGCTGAGAGGAAAATTGGATCAGCCATGATGAAATGGCAGAGCAGACTCGGTGGGCAGATGGCTTAATTCTGCTCCTATATTTTATGGTCTTAAGGTCTAAACAGTTATTAGGAAGATTTACACTCAGTGGCCTCTTTAGTAGGTATACCTGTACTTCTGTTTGATAATGCAAATAGCTAATCAGTTAATCAAGCATGTAGATATGGTCAAGAGGTTCTGTTGTTCTTCAGATGAAACATCAGAATGGGGAAGAAATGTGATCTAAGTGATTTTGACTGTGGAATGATTGTTGATGCCAGTCAGGGTGGTTTGAGTATCTCAGAAACTGCTGACCTTTTGGGATTTTCACACACAAGAAGCTCTATACATTACAGAGAATGGTGCTACAAACAAAAAAAAATCATCCAGTGAGTGGCAATTCTGTTGGCAAAACTGCTTTGTTGATTAAAGAGATCAGAGGAGAATTGCCAGACTGATTCAAGCTGACAGGAAAGTGACAGTAACTCAAATAACCATGTGTCACAACAGTGGCATGCGGAGGAGCATCTCTAAATGCACAACACATTGAATCTTGAAGTGGATGGACTGCAGCAGCAGAAGACCATGAACACACAGAAATAGACTCAGTGGCCATTTTATTAGGTCGCTCCTGTTATCAACAAAGTCACCACTGAGTGTGGATCATCCTTACAAATAACACCAAGCCCATAAACAATGCAAATGGAGACATGCATCTGCATTGTATCCACTTTACAGGCAGATATTAGAAGTGATAATCTTCTTAGAAGGACTGATAAACATTTGTCTGCATGCAGACCTCAAAAATCAGCCATGAGGAAATGGTGGAGCAGACTTGATAGGCCAAATGGCCTAATTCATCTCCTATAACTTATGGTCTAATGGAAATACAGGAGGATTTCCCCAAGTGGTCAAAATATATGAATGAATTCGCTGTTGAAATTCCCCTCTTCCTTTCACTGTAGCTAACTCTGTACCTTCAGCCTTTCAAGGTCAACGACCCACTAATTCTTAAACACAAGAGAATTTGCAGATGCTGGAATTCCAGACCAATTCACACAAGATGTCGGAGGGACTCAGCAGGTAGACAGCATCTATGGAGGGGAATGAGCAGTCATTATTTCAGGTTGAGACCATTCTGTTGAAGAGTCTCAACCTGAAATGTTAACTATTTATTCTTCTTCTAGATGCTGCCTGAGCTGCTGTGTAACTGATTACCATGACCATACATCTCCTGGAATGTGGTTTCAAAGCCCATTCTTTTACATGACCCCACTTCACAACCCGTAAATGATGCCAAATCCACTGAAGTAGTTGATTCTTAACTGTCCATTAAAATTTCTCAGCAATCCACTCCAGCTCCTGGGCAGCTGGAAGTAAACACTCAGCTTGGGAACAACACTGAGATTTTGAAAATTGATGTAATTAAAAATATATAAAAAGAGAAAGATTCCAGTATTGGAGAGAAGGAGAGGGATGCAGGATTTTCGAGGAGGTTATCAGGAAAGTGGTTTTCCAGGAGGTTACTAGGAAAGTGGATGAAGGGAAGGCAGTGGATGTTGTCTACATGGACTTCAGTAAGGCCTTTGACAAGGTCCCACATGGGAGGTCAGTTAGGAAGATTCAGTCGCTAGGTATACATGGAGAGATAGTAAATCGGATTAGACATTGGCTCAATGGAAGAAGCCAGAGAGTGATAGTGGAGGATTGCTTCTCTGAGTGGAGGCCTGTGACTAGTGTTGTGCCACAGGGATCAGTGCTGGGTCCATTGTTCTTTGTCATCTATATCAATGATCTGGATGATAATGTGGTAAATTGGATCAGCAAATTTACTGATGATACAAAGATTGGGGGTTAGTAGACAGTGAGGAAGATTTTCAAAGCTCTCAGAGGAATTTGGACCAGCTGGAAAAATGGGCTGAAAAATGGCAAATGGAGTTTAATACAGACAAGTGTGAGGTATTGCACGTTGGAAGGACAAACCAACGTAGAACATACAAGGTAAATGGTAGGGCACTGAGGAGTGCAGTAGAACAGAGGGATCTGAGAATACAGATACAAAATTCCCTAAAAGTGGCGTTATATGTAGATTGGGTCGTAAAGACAGCTTTTGATACATTGGCCTTTATAAATCAAAGTACTGAGTATAAGAGTCGGAATGTTATGGTGAGGTTGTGTAAGGCATTGGTGAGGCCGAATTTGGAGTATTGTGTGCAGTTTTGGTCACCAAATTACAGGAAGGAGATTAATAAGGTTGAAATAGTGCAGAGAAGGTTTACAAGGATGTTGCTGGGACTTGAGAAACTGAGTTACAGAGAAAGATTGAATAGGTTAGGACATTATTCCCCGGAGCATAGAAGAATGAGGGGAGATTTGATAGAAGTATATAAAATTATGATGGGTATAGACAGAGTGAATGCAAGCAGGCTTTTTCCACTGAGGCTAGGGGAGAAAAAAACCAGAGGACATGTGTAAGGGTGAAGGGGGAAAAGTTTAAAAGGAACATTGGGGGGGGGGCTTCTTCACACAGAGAGTGGTGGGAGTGTGGAATGAGCTGCCAGATGAAGTGGTAAATATGGGCTCACTTTTAACATTTAAGAAAAACTTGGACAGGTACATGGATGAGAGGTGTATGGAGGGATATGGTCCAGGTGCAGGTCAGTGGGACTAGGCAGAAAAATGGTTCTGCACAGCCACGAAGGGCCAAAAGGCCTGTTTCTGTGCTGTAATGTTCTATGGTTCTATGATTAATAGCAAAGCTCTTTCAATGGGCACCTCAAACATAATAGAGCATGAAACATAGAACAGTACAACACAGTACAGGCCCTTTGGCCCACAATGTTTTGCCAACCTTTCAACCAACTCTAAGATCAATCCAAACCTTCACTCCTACATAGCCCTCCATTTTCCTGTCATTCATGTGCCTATCCAAGGGTTTCTCAAATGCCCCTAATCTATCTGCCTGTACCACCATCTCTGGAAGTGCTTTCCACACATTCATCACTTCCTGTGTAAAAATCCTCCCTCTGACACCCCCCCCCCATACTTTCTTCCAACCACCTTATGCTCCCTATGTCCTGGGGAAATGTCTATGCCTACCACTTGATCCATGCCTCTTATCATTTTGTTCCCCTCTAGCAAGTCACCTCTCATCCTTCTTTGCTCCAGAGAGAAAAGCTCTATCTTGCTCAACATTTCCTTGTAAGACTTTTCCCTAATCCAGGGAGCATCCTGGTAAACCTCCTCTGCATCCTCTCTAAAGCTTCCACATTCTTCCTATAATGAGGGGATCAGAACTGAACACAAGATTCCAAGTGTGGTCTTTCCGGAGTTTTATAGAGCTAATGATTTTGGAGATGATAGTTTATATCATTGTTTTGAATACACGTGGAATTGAGTAGAGTTTCCAGCACAGGAATCTACATTGTTTCAAACAATGAAGGAATTTTATAAAGTAGGCATAAAGAAATGGTTTCCACATGTAGCGGAGCCATTGGTATGTCCATCAAGGCCATCAATATGTCACTAATAAATGAAATAAGCAATAGTTCTATAGTGCTGCAACATTACCTCGCGGGCTTACGGGTAAGCTACATAATGGAAATGTTGCAGAACAAGTTCCCACACAGACCTTGAGAATTAAATTAAAATCTTGGCAGCTGGGAAATTTAAATTAAAGTAATTAAAAATTAATCTGAAATAAAGAGCAAACATCAGTAACAGTAACCAGGAGTTTACTGGGTTGTTGTAAAAGTTCACCTGGGGAGGAAATCTGTTTATTTATTATTGAAAGATACAGCATGGAACAAGCCCCTCCGGCCTAGCAAACAGTGCCATCCAGCAACCCACCAATTTAACACATATCTAATTACAGAACGATTTATAATGACCAGCCTAATTACAGAACAATTAATCTACTAATTGGTGCATGATTGGACTGCAGGAGGAAACTGGAGCACCTGAAGAAACCCATGTGATCACGTACAAACTCCCTACCGACAGCAGCAGAATCGAACTCCGAACTCCGATGCCCTGCACTGTGGTAACGTTGTGCTAATTGAGACACTACCATTGCCGTTATCATGTTGGACCTGAACATGACTGAGAACAGACTAGTGTGGTTAAACTGTGAACTAGTCCAGCCAAGGTATATGAGTCAGGCAATTCAGATTTGGATACGTTTATTTATCACATGTACCTTGAACACAGTGAAATGATTTTGATTGTGTTAACAGCCAACACAATCTAAGGATGCACTGGAGGCAGCCCGCAAGCGTCACCACACGTTCCGGAACCAACATACAGTAGCATGCCCACAATGCTTTGCTGAACAACACAGAACACAACAGACAACAAAACACCAACAGCAAACAAGCCCTGTTTGTCTCTCCCATCCACATAGACATGTATACAGTCCAACAACAGAATCATGGATTTGCGGACACTGGGCTGTGACTTCCCTAGTGAACTCGCAGAGACCTGCAGTGCCAGGCTTCTGGATTTCCAATCAATGTTAGGGCTTTGATCTTCGGTATTTATTGATTTGTTGCTTGATTGACTGATTAAGATACAGCGTGGAAGAGGCCACGGTGATTGTTCAAGCTGCGCCGTCCAGCAACCCTCGAATTAACCCTAAACTAATCATGGGACAATTTACAATAGTCAGTTAATCTACCAAGTGGTACATCTTTGGACTATGAAAACCAGAGCACCTGGAGGAAACCTACGCAATCACTGGTAGAACGTACAAACTCCTTACAGACAGTGGCGGGAATTGAACACAGGTTGCTGGAACTGTAAAGCATTTTGCTAGCCACTATGCTTCTGTGCCGGCCAATCAACCCCAGGACTTACCAATGGCTGTAAATGGGGACCCTGGTAATTAGGGATGGACAATAAACATTGAGAATAAATATAAGTGATTTTTAAAGCAGTAAATTTATGTTTTGAAAATATTTGCATGGACAATATTTGAAAAATGTTTGCACAGTAAGCAGTGCATCATTTTCTTTATGTGCAATTGACATAATGGTAAACATTGAGTTGACTTGGATCATTGTTATTAAAAAGTACGGTACTCCAAGAATCTCTGGCAGCACTCTTTTGGGGACTTGTCAAAACTTCTCCTGGGTTTGATTCTCCTTGGATATCAAGTCGCTGAGTGAGGCATGTGGTCCTTTAATTAATTATAGTTGGGCCACAACACTAACAATATGTGTTCTTCCCACCACTATTAATCACAGTGCACACAAAGCCTGCTGGTGCCTTTCACCTACAACACACTTTGTCAAAGCTCTCTCACTCTCAGTCAATGGTTGGGGCCTTGCAATCAGGTCCAAATGCCTTGCACTGCACTTGAAGCAAAGCATTTTCCTGTCACTATATATTCTATTATACCTGAACATAAGATTCCTGATTAGAAGGGCTATTGAAGTTACAGGGAGAAGGGAAGAGAAGGAAAATAAATCAGCCACGATCATTGGATATGGAGCAAGCTTAAAGAGCCAAATTGCCCTATTCTGCTCCTATATCTTAAGGTACAGGAGCTCAGGTTCCACAACATCGGTTCAGGAAGAGTTATTCTCCTTCAAACATTATGCTCCTAAACTAATGTGGATAACCTCACTCACCTCAACACTGAATTGATTCCACAACCCATCGAATCACTTCAAAAGACTTTAAAGCTCATGTTCTCAGCATCATTTATTTATTTGTTTGTTTGTTTGTTTGTCTGTTTATTTATTATTTTTTTGTTTTTTATTTTTTATTTTTTCTCAGCTGAAGCTGGTAAAACCTAAGATACAGGCATAGCCAAGCACACTCATTTCTCAATTGCTAGAAACTTTCAAACTATTCTAGTGGTGTTTAGTATTGTGACTTTCTGGAGAGTCAGATAAATATTGTTGTGTTGGCCAAATTGTTTAACGCTATTGTGTAATGCTTTTGGGACAATGTATACCCTATTCAGTGCTCAGCGAACTGAAAGGTCTTATGGTGGATAACTCACCCGGACTAGAAGGACTACATCCCAGAGTCCTGAGAAAGATTGCTGATACAGATACATTGGTCATGAACTTCCAAGAATCACTTGATTCTGGCATGATCCCGGAGGACTGGAAAATTGTAAATGTCACTCCACTCTTTAAGAAGGGAGGAAGATAAAAGAGAAGAAATTATAGGCCAGTTAGCCTAACCTTAGTGGTTGGGAGAGTGTTGGAGTCCATTATTAAGGACAAGGTTTTGGGGTACTTGGAGACTAAAGATAAAACAAGTCAAAGTCAGCATGGTTTCTGTGAAAAGAGATCTTGCCTGACAAATCTATTAGAATTTTTCAAGGAAGTAACAAGCAGGGCGAACAATGGAGAGGGAGAAGGTGTCACTTACTAAGATTTTCAAAAGGCATTTGATTAAGTGCCTTACATGAAGCTGCTTCAGATGGTAAAATCCTATGATGTTACAGAAAATATACTGGCATGGATAAAGGGTTGGCTGACAAGTAGGAGGCAGCGAGTGGGAATAAAGGAGATCTTTTCTGGTTGGCTACCAGTGACTAGTGGTCTTCCTCAGGTCTCAGTATTGGGACCGCTACTTTTCACATTCTTTGTCAATGGTTTAGATAGTGGAATTGATGGATTTGTGGCAAATTTTGCGGCTGATATGAAGACAGGTGGAGGGGTAGGTAGTGCTGAGGAAGCAATGTGATGCAGCAGGACTTAGACAAACTGGAAGAATGGGGAAAAAGGTGGCATATGGAATATATTGTTGGGAAATGTATGATAATGCATTTTGGCAAAAGGAACAATAGTGCAGGCTATGATCTAAATGGGGAGAAAATTCAAACATCAGAGGCGCAAAGGGACTTAGGAGTCCTCGTCTAAGACTCCCAGAAGGTTAATTTACAGGTTGAGTCTGTGGAAAAGAAAGCAAATGCAATGTTGGCATTTATTTCAAGGGGAATAGAATATAAAAACAAGGAAATAATGCTGAAGCTTTATAAGACACTCATCAGGCCATACATAGAGTACTGTCAACAGTTTTGGGCCCTTTATCTCAGAAAGGATGTACTGTCTTTGGAGAGAGTCCAAAGGAGATTCACGATGATGATTCCGGGAATGAAGGGGTTAACATATGAGGATTGTCAGCTTTGGGCCTGTACTCACTGGAATTCAGAAGAATGTGTGGGGATCTCACTGGAATCTACTGAATGTTGAAAGGACTAGATAAAGTGGATGTGAAGAGGATGTTCCCTCTGCTGGGTCTATCCAGAACTAGAGGGCACAGCCTCAAAACTGAGGGTGACCTTTTAGAACAGAAGTAAAGAGAAATTTTTTTTAACCAAAGAGTGTTGAATCTGTGGAATGCTCTGCCATAGACAGTGGTGGAGGTGAAATCCATGGATATGTTTAAAGCGGAAGTTGATAGATTCCTGATTGGTCGGGGCATCAAGGGAGGGCAGGTGTATGGGGTTGAATGGGATCCAGGATCAGCCAGGATGAAATAACAAAGCAGACTCAATGGGCTGAATGGCCTGATTCTGCTCCCAAGTCTTGTGGTATTATGGTCTTCATGTTCCAAAGCCTTTAAATTTTCTTTTTTAATTCTGCATATTTCTGGTGTTTTTCACATTGATTTCTGTAAGTTATGTGTGTTTGGAATGGTTATATCTATTGTTATTTATTGTTATTATTTGTTTTACTTGTATGTGCACATTTTTTCTTCTCAGTTACTTGTCTTTGTGTTAGTTTTTCATTGATTCTATTGTATTTTTTTGTCCTACTGTGAATGCCTACAAGAAAATGGATACGTGGTGACATATATTTAATTTGATTATAAATTTGCTTTAGTCTTATGATCTTATATATTTAAGAATGTTTCATTTAGACCCTTTTTGTGTGAAGTATGCATGTTCAGCTTGTATGTATAGGGTTCAGATTCATTTATTTAGCACAGGGAAACAGACAGTGAAATGCGCCATTTGCATTAACAGTCAGCACTGTCTAAGGGTGTGCAGGGAGCAGGCCACAAGCATCACCACATGTTCTGGCGCCGGGCGCTAACATAACAAGCCTCCAATACTCAGCCAAACAACACAGGAGAGAACAAAACTGAACACAACAAGCAATAAAACAACTGTAGTAACTTCTACTTTGAAAAAGGCACACTCAACAACTTCATGCCCAAGAAGCAACTTTATCTCGAACTTCAAAATCGTTATGTATATACAGAGGCTTTTTACAACCTGTATGGCATGGCAGGGACACTATATACAAAGCCCACCGGAAGTAAAAAAGAACAGAAGTAGAACCCCCCATTATCCTAATTAGTATTAACTTACTTTTAATAATGCTCACATTACAACAACAACTACAGTAAAATATGTATTTAAACCGCACCCCCCCATCCACCCACATACTCACTCACCCCTTCACACATGCAGACAGTCCTTTTCTCAAGTAACTCCCAAAATGGGAGCAATTTTTCTGCATAAGGTACTCTGTGATCAGAAATGGCTTTGCATATTGATTAAGTAAATTCAAGTTGGAGTTAAATTTCTGGACCAGAAAGGAATTAAATTAAGGATGACACTGTAGCATAGCAGTTAGTTTAATGCTATTACGCTAATGATCTGGGTTCATTTCCTGCCGCTGTCTGTAAGGAGTTCATACCTTCTCCTCGTGGCCATGTGGGTTTCATCCAGGTGCTCTGGTTTCCTCCTACTTTCCAAAACTGTGTGGGTTAGTAGGTTAATTGGTCACAGGGGTGTAATTGGGCAGCGCGGGCTTGTTGGGCCAGAATGGCCTGTAACTGATCTGTATCTTTAATTACACTTCAGAGGAGCGGGCAAGAATGTAACATTGAGCCCAATGATATGTTTAGACAGTTCCCCCATGGGGAACGGTCAGAAAAGATTATATGAGGCAAACATAGAACAGCTATGATCCACTTGAATGGAGGGATAGACTTGAGGGACCTAACGATCTATTTGTGCTCCAAAGGAGGTACAGGAGCCTGACGACCCTCGCTCAGTATTTTAACACCAGCTTCTTCCCTCCACTATCAGATTTCAGAACAGTCCTTGAATCACAAGACCATAAGACACAGGAGCAGAATTAGACCATTCCATCATGGCTGATTTATTATCCCTGTCAACCCCATACTCCTGTCTTCTCCCAGTAACCTGTGATGCCTTTACTAATCACAAACCTATCAATCTCCGCTTTAAATATACCCAGAGTCTTGGCATCCACAGCTGTCAGTGTTAATGAATTCCACCCTCTAGCTGAGAAAATCCGCCTCATCTCTGTTCTAAAGGGACATCATTGTATTCTGAGACTGTGCCCTCTGGCCCTTGACCCTCCCACTATATTGGAAACATCCTCTCCACATCCACTTTATCTGAGCCTTTCATTACTTGATGAGTTTCAATGAAATCACCCCTCATTTTTATAAACTCCAGCAAATATAAGATCATAAGACAAAGGAGCAGAATTAGGCCATTCAGCCCATCGAGAAGGCTCCACCATTCCATCATGGCTGATTTATTATCCCTCTCAACCCTGCTCTGTGCACTATCTGAAATGGGGCCAGAAGCAGAATCAGTGGGTAACACTTGGAAAAGAATCGGTCACATGTTTCTGAGTAACAAAAAAAAATAGAGGGCCTTTGGGAAGGGTGATGAGTTGAAGCTACCTGCTAAGCCTTCAATTCACACATAGCATCAAAAATTCCTTTCAGTGCTTTAAGAAAAAGACTTAAAGCATATATAAATCTTTCCCCAGTCGCATCATATCCCAAATGCTCTTCCATCTAAAATTCTAGCTGTTATGTATTGCACAGAGCAGGGACGGCAACAGAGTAGTTTGATTAGACATGTTTACTGATTCATGTTATTAACAGTACCTGTTGAGAAACTTGCAGTGCAGGAGAGATGAACTCCGAGACAAAAATATGCACACTTGAAAGCCCGCATTGTGGTGATATGACGTATAAGAATGTGATTGGAGAGCATTCTGAGCATGCGCAGGGATGATAGAAAGATTGAAAAAACATGGTATTGTGAAAACGTTGTGGTTGTTGTTAAATAAAAGTTCTAGTTTAAACAGAAGATGGTACTTTATTAGTAACACACGGTATGTATGACTATAAAGAACACAACATGGTGTCAGAAGTGGGATAGAAGAATAATACGTTTCCTAACACGGGAGAATCGAAGATAATTTTCTGAGAAAAGAGTTTGAACTGTTTTGGTGTTTGCTAACAGTTTTACAAATGGAAGGTTTGCAGCCTCCGTCGACACTTCAATTGTCTGGGAACGTAGTTGAGAACTGGAGAAAATTTAAGCGATGTTTTGAATTGTATTGATTGGCGATCGATGCGGATCGAAAATTGGAAAAAACGAAAGCTGCGCTTCTACTCCACATAATAGGTGACGATGTAATTGAGGTATATAATCATTTTATTTTTGAAAATGGAGATAATTTAAAGTTAAAATCGATAATGGACAAATTTGAAGCATTTTGTATACCGAAGCGTAATGTGATGTACGAGCGGAATAGATTTTTTACATGTACACCGACAGCTGGTGAAACTATTGATCAATATGTTACTGAGTTGAGACACCGGAGTAAAACTTGCAAGTTTGGAGAACTGACAGACTCTGTCATTAAAGAGAGAAGTGTTTGTGGCATTCTGAATAATGGTCTGAGAGAAAGACTGTTAAGAGAAAAAGACTTAGACATGGATAAAGCTTTGATGCTCTGCAAAGCTTCGGAAACCGTGATGTCACAGGCTAAAGAACTTTTCATTGAGAACTGTAATGTAGACGTTGTGAGGAAGTGCAAACATATTAGAAAAAATAATAAAATGACAACAAAAATGACAGAGAGCAAGACGTCATCTGAGAGCATCGGCCAAAACAGTGTCCAGCGTATGGGAAAATGTGTAACGACTGCAGTAAGAGTAATCATTTTTCATGCTGTTGCAGAAGTAGAAAGAAAATAAAACAAGTAAATGCAGTGCTTGAAAATGAACTTGAGTTTTATATTGATGTGTTTTGTGAAAACAAACAAAGTAAGAATGACTGGACTATTCCATTGCAAGTGAACCAAAACAATATTCTGTTTAAACTTGATGCTGGAGCACAAGTAAATGTTCTTGCAGAATCTGAGTTTAATGCATTAAAGCCAAGACCAAAGTTACATAAGACAAACATAAAAGTGACTTGGTATTCAGGTGCAGACATTCCAGTTAAGGGAACATGTGTGGCAAAAGTATCACACAAAACTATTGTGCACACGCTTTCATTTGTGGTGGTGGCAAAGAATGTACAGTAAATACTGGGTTTATCTGCCTGTGAGAGACTGAATTTGGTGAAAAGATCTTAGTCCTGGACAGTGACACAGAGTCAGAATACAGTGACTTGATGAAAGAGTATGAAGACTTGTTCAAAGGGCTTGGTTGTCTTCCAGAAGAGCACACGATTAAAATTGACAACACAGTGCCACCCATAGTACATCCATGTAGAAAAATGCCTTTTGCATTACGTCATCAACTGAAAACAGAGCTAGACAGAATGGAATGACAAAGAGTCATAAAAAAAATTGATGAACCGACTGAATGGGTCAATTGGCTTGTCATTGTTGATAAGAAAAATGGAAAACTGAGGACTTGCTTAGATCAAAGAGACTTGAATTGAGTCATTAAAAGAGAGCATTTCAAACTGCCTGCTCATCAAGAAATTATGTCACAGTTTGCTAATGCAAAGTACTTTAGTAAATTAGATGCATCTTCAGGATTCTGGCAACTTAAACTAGATGAACCGAGTTCAAAGTTGTGTACCCTTAACACTCCTATTGTCAGATACTGTTTTCCTTGGCTTCTGTTTGGAATTGCATCAGCTCCTGAAGTGTACCATAAAACCATTCACATGCTGTATGAGCACATTGAGGGTGTGGATACCTCCATGGACAATATTATTGTTTGGGGATCATCTAAACAAGAGCATGACACCAGACTCAAGACAAGTCTTTGAGGCAACATGCAAGGCAAACCTGAAGTTGAATGAAGACAATTGTCAGCTAGGAGTGACTGAACTTAACTTTGTGGGTGATATCATCAGCAAAGAGGGGGTGCGTGCTGATCCATTGAAGGTTTCTGCTATTGAGAACATGCCAAGACCACAATGTAAAAAGGATGTTCACAGGTTTATGGGAATGGTCAACTACATGGGAAAATTCATACCCAATCTTTCAGAACAGCTTGCTCCATTGAGGCAGCTAACAGAAAAGAAAAATGAATGGAGCTGGAACTATGAACGGGAGAAGGCATGGCAAAATCTCAAGAAAGTGCTCACTAAAGAACCTGTGTTGAAATTCTATGATGCTGAGAGACCCATCAAAATCTCATGTGATGCATCTCAAGCAGGCTTAGGGGCAGTATTACTCCAAAAATATGATCAGGAATGGCTACCAGTGGCATACGCATTTCGTTCATTATCTGATCCAGAAACAAGGTATGCCCAAATTGAAAAAGAATTGCTCAGCATCGTGTTTGCTTGCAAAAGATTTCACCAGTTTGTGTCAGGGCAAACTATTGATGTTGAAACTGATCATAAGCCTCTGATTGCATTGTTTCACAAACCTTTAAGTGACTGTCCTTTGCGAATTCAGCGAATGATGATCAAATTGCAAAGATATGCATTGAGTGTGTCATACACACCTGGAAGATTCATGTACACGGCTGACACACTTCCCAGAGCTGTGGATCCAACAACAAAAGACAGTCACAGGGACGCTGTTGATTTTCAGGCATTTGTTGATATTGATCATAGAGACCGTACCTGTTGCTTCCAAAAAATTGGAACTGCTGCGTCTGGAGAGAGAGGGACAAAATTCTTAGTCAGGTAATGCAAGTGGTGATGGATGGATGGCCAGATAATAAGCATGACTGTACCTTAGAAGTACAAGAATATTGGAACCACAGATCAGAACTTTCTGTTGTGGATGGGATATTGTACAAAGGTAGCAGAAATGTGATTCCTAAAAGTCTCCAAAAAGAAATGCTTGGGAAGATTCATGAAGGCCACCTAGGTATTGAAAAAGGTAAGAGAAGGGTGCAGGGAGTGATGTTTTGGCTCAGGATGAATCAAGAAATTGCAGAATTGGTGTCTTCTTGTCAAATATGCCTTAAATACCAAACTAGCAACCCTAAGGAAACACTGCAACCATATCCTAGTTGTCAGAGACCTTATCAAAAGGTAGGCATTGATCTTTTTGTAGCTGAGAACAAAGATTATCTATTAATAACATACTACTGCTCATTGTATCCTGAAGTATGTGGTCCAAGCAGAACAACAACAGAGAATGTAACTACATGCATGAAATCAGTTTTTTCCAGACATGGTGTACCTGATGAAGTTTTCACAGACAGTGGTCCACAATTCACTGGTGAATGCATGAGACATTTTGCTCATGAATGGGGCTTTGTTCATACAACATCTAGTCCATTTTTCCCTCAGTCCAATGGATTAGTTGAGAAGTCACTAGGAATTATTAAGAAACTGATGCACAAAGCAAAAGATGGTGGGAGGTGATTTTTATAAAGTTTTGTTAGCCTATCGCAGTACTCCACTTGAATGTGGACTTTCACCTGCTCAGCTCTTGATGGGATGCAGTTTGAGATCCAATCTACCAATAGATGAGAACTTTCTGAGAACAGAGGGAGGTGAACAAGTGAAAAGATGGAAAGATGAATACAAAGCAAAGCAGAAAACATACTTTGACAGATGTTCTCGTCCATTACCTGAACTGCACGAAGGAGATGAAGTAAGGATACAAGACAAAATGAACACATGGACACAAAGCTACAGTACAACCCAGATCATACATGGTCCAAACAGAAGGGAATGATAGATTGAGAAACATGGTATTGTAAAAACATTGTGGTTGTTGATAAATATAAGTTTTAGTTTAGTAGTAGAGCTACTAGGACTTGATGTTTCAATCCCTATGGTAAGTCGGCACTCTCGATCTTGGCAGTGGGCTTGGAGTGGTGACAAGGAGGCAGAGTAGGTACGTCATTGGGGTCATCAGGTGGGCAAGATGGTTCTTTATTAGTAACCCCTGGTACGTATGAATATAAAGAACACAACACACGTGAAAAGACAAGGCGTGTGTTGGAGGCCCAGTTGATTCACTGCACAACCACATACGCACTTGCCACATTCTCGCAATCGGTCTCGTACGATTCCTTCAGCACTCTCATAATACACAAGCTCCACATGTAGATCTCTGTACAGACCCAAACACTGTTTCATTTAGTTTTTATTTATCAGCGATACAACACGTTTCAGGACCTTCCGACCCAATGAGCCTGCACCACCCATTACAGACATGTGACCAATTAACGTACTGCCCTGTACTTTAGAATGTGGGTGGAAACCCACATGCCCACAGAGAGAATGTACAAACTCCTTACTGACGGCAGCAGGAACTGAACCTGGTTGCTGGTACTGTAATAGTGTTATGTTTACTGCTACTCTACTGCGCCACCCTGTGTCAGCAGAGCTGAGGACTGGTTAGTGCATCAAGGATAACTCCCCTGTTCATCTACATAGTATAGAGTTTTTGTGCTGCGTCAAGCTGGGAGGGTTGATGGGTTATAGGTTAAACTGAATCAGCATTAGAGGTTCGACCCGAAGGCTGAAGCCCTGCGTCTGCGAATCTGTGAGTCCCCTGGGGAAGTCCGAGGTCTGACATCTGCGAGCCTGTGAGCCCACTAGAGTCTCAGTGATGATCAGTCCTCGGGTTAGAGGCCTGCCTGTGTGTGCGGGAAGGAGCAAAGAGCTTCTTTGCTGTTGCTGTTTTTTTTTGTTGTTGTTGATGACGTTGTTGCTTGTGTCATTCTGCTGAGCATTGTGGGTATGTTAGGCTGGTGCCAGGCTGTGTGGTAGCAGGGAACATGGTGGAACGTGGCATCGGAATGTATGGTGACACCAGGGGCTGCTTTCAGCACATTCTCAGGTTGTGTTGGTTGCCATTTCACTGCATGTTTTGATGTAGAGGTTTGATGTGATAAGTAAACTTGCATCCAGATCTGAATCGCCTGAATCATATGCCTTGGTAGACTATTTCAGGTGTTAACCACACTGGTTTGCAGTCACGCTCAGGTCCAACATGATGACAACAACGATAGCATAGTGTTTGGCACAATGCTATTACAGCTTGGGACGTAGGATTTCAGAGTTCAATTCGAGCGCCATCTGTAAGCAGTTTATTCATTCTCCCTGTGACCTCATGGGTTTCCTTCAGGTGCTCTGGTTTTCCCCAGTTAACAGTTGGTTGTTACTGTCATTGGCACATTTCACTGTATGTTTGTGTACAATACATGTCCAAAATACGCTAAAACTTCCTCCCAGAGGCTGCTAATGAAGATTTTCAAAGATCGGAACAGTTTGAAGAAGATAAGCAGCAAAAGTATGCTGATGAATAAACAACAGACATATTAGACAGGATTATGATTAGAAGAATAAAAAGAAGTAGTCTAAAAAGTTATTAAAGCATGTAATGCTTTTCCACTAGCTCCTGAGGGAAACTCTGCCAAAGACTATAACAGAGTTTAAAATTGAATTGGGCATGCATAAAGAGGTACATGAAAAGTGGAGATAAAGTGGATTAGAGCAGATAGTGCAGTTAATGAGCTAATGTTTGCAATGGCACAATCATCTGAACTGTATTAGACTTCTGTGCTGTAATTTTTCTAACACGATCACTACTTCATTTAGGATCACATAACAAATTCATCCTCAAATGTTTTTTTTCTCTGTTTGATTCACTTTATCTTGCTGGCAGAAAGGACGCCCTTATCAGATCACTTGTTTATAGCAAGTGTGTCAATCCAATTACCAGAAGTCTAATTACTCACGTCAAGCTGGCAGCACTGGCAACCCGTAAAAGAGACGGTGGTTAGACTGGAGAAGGTATGTTTTTTGCCATAAAGCAAAGAAGAGGTGATTTGTTAGAGGCATCTACAATAATAAAATAAAATCATCTGATGTCGGAAACACTCAGTAGTCAGTCTGCAAGAGTAACTAACTATTGCTGTGCCAGCTGAAAGCATTGGGTTCAGCCACAATGGTTCAAAAGGCAAAAGTTGCTATTCACAGAGAGGGCGGCATGGTAGCGTAGTGGTTAGCACAAAACTTTACAGTACAGATGTATCGGGTTCAATTCCCGCTGCTGCCTGTAAGGAGTTTGTACATTCTCCCTGTGAGCGTGTGGGTTTCCTCCAGGTGCTCCGGTTTCCTCCCATGGTCCTACTGGTTGGTAGGTTAATTAATTGGTCATCGTAACTTGTCCCATGATTAGGCTAGACTGAATCGGGGGATAGCTGTGTGGTGTGGTTCGAAGGCCCGGAAAGGCCTAATCGGCACTGTATCCCACATCTTTGAAATGTGGGAGGAAACTGGATCAGCTGGAAGAAACCCACATGTTGAGGGGGGGAACGTACAAACTCCTTACAGACAGGGATGGGAAGTGAACCTGGGTCGTTGGCACTGTAATAGCGTGATGATAATCTCTACATTACCAATCGGGTATCAGGACAACTGCATAAGAGTATTGACCACTTCCGACCACTGTTCTTTGTAGAAGCTCAACGTAAGGGAGTTTGCCTTCATGTTTTCTATACTGAAATAGTGTTAAATATTTCAAAATTACCTACTTGGCATTAAAATTCTGGCGATATGCTTAAGTTCTGAAAGACACAGTTTCATTACTGTTACGTCTGTAACTCCAGAAACTAATCAAAAGGAAAACAGTGGATTCTGGGATACTTGAGTACTTAGTTTTACTTAAGAGAATTACTTACTTCCCATTATCCCTTTTGTGTTTAGGGCAGCAATGAAGGTCCTCCATCTCTGGTGGTGTTCAGGGCTTCCTTCATCACGTCATCAGCTTCCTCTCATTTCTCACTACTGTCAGTCATGCCAGTCCCAGATGGAGACTCAGGAATGCCATCACTCTCAGATGTAGAAGGATTCCTCATTGCTGCTTCCGTAACAATGTTGTTTTACCAGTCGGGGTTGTTAGCCCCGAGGCAAACCCCCGAACCTGGAGAACTTTTGACGTGTTCGGCATGAGTGAACCTACCAAGAGCCAAAGTATGAAGCCCTGACTCCAGCCAATTTAGCTCTTCGGGTCATTGAGGCACACAGTGGTTCTCTTTGGAGCTTACTTTAGTGAGGTGCTCATGTATGACCTGGTGGCATAATGACATAGACCATTCATGTACTTGAACATATAACCCGTAATGAATTGTGTCAACAAGCAAAGAATGCTTACTCAAACAATGCATTTACCATAATACTCAAATATTACTGAACTATTAAATACACTACAACTATAAGTTCTGTTTTTCATATAGTTCTGTACAAGTCTTGAGCAGTGACTCAAACGAGACCACTGGAAGAAAAGTTTCTCCTGAGATGCTTCCCTGCCAGAATTCACAGTTAATTTTTAAGAAATTCATATGTATGTGTATAATAAGCAAATATTTACATGTGGGGAAGAGTGTAGGAGGTGAAAAAGATGCTGATTTTAAAACCGAATCATCATTTGCAGGCGTCCTG
Organism: Mobula birostris; assembly: GCF_030028105.1. Classification (NCBI taxonomy): domain Eukaryota; kingdom Metazoa; phylum Chordata; class Chondrichthyes; order Myliobatiformes; family Myliobatidae; genus Mobula; species Mobula birostris. The sequence goes on along the minus strand of NC_092370.1, from coordinate 230,520,378 downwards.
GGTGATAAACCGAGGCCTCTTCAGCCTGGCCTTTGGAGCCAAATCCAGGTTTGTACTTCACACCCCAAGCAATGTCACCACCTCCATAATCAGTTGTGCCACACACAAGACGTGTGACTACCCATCTGGTATTTATATTGAATCTGACTGTCAAACTGCAGTCTTTCATTTATTAGTGCCTCAGTAGATATTTTTAATTGTTGGTATTTGTAATGCAAGGATGAGAAATTCGATAGTCAAATTTTCAAGAGTTAAACCAATTGAAACCTTAGAGTTATATTTCTACCTCTGCTACAGTTCCATGAGTTCCAGTCGCTCAGCAGGGTCTTGAGACCAACTGATCAATGGGCGGTTTACTTAACTCTGGCAAAGGAAAGAAACTTGTCAGGTTCACATGGCAGTGGTTAACTTCCTGTGAGAATGTTTGATTCTCCATCCAATTGAATGGTTTAAAACTCCTGAGGTAAATTAACTTGAGTTCAGTTGAATCATTGAACCAATCAAGAAATGGGATCCAACCCAATCTTTAGGTTTCTAACCTGTCTTGAAAAGTATCTACATTGATCCAGTGACAAAAACAGAGAACGTAGAACAGTGCAGCACAGTACAGGCCCTTTGCCCCATAATGTTGTGGGGACCCTTTAAGCTACTCTATGATCAATCTAACCCTTCCCTCCCACCTAGCTCTCCATTTTTCTATCATCTACGCACCTATTTAAGAGTTTCTTAAATGACCCAAATATATCTGCCCATACCACCACCCTGGTAGCACCTTTCACACGCTTGTCAGTCTGTGTAAAAAAAAAACCTACCTTCATACTTTCCTCCAAATACCGAAAAATTATAATCCCCTGTATTAGCCATTTCCACTTTGGGGAAAAGGTACTGGCCATCCACTCCATCAATGCATAGTCATAGTCATAGTCATACTTTATTGATCCCGGGGGAAATTGGTTTTCGTTACAGTTGCACCATAAATTATTAAATAGTAATAAAACCATAAATAGTTAAATAGTAATATGTAAATTATGCCAGTAAATTATGAAATAAGTCCAGGACCAGCCTATTGGCTCAGGGTGCCTGATCCTCCAAGGGAGGAGTTGTAAAGTTTGATGGCCACAGGCAGGAATGACTTCCTATGACGCTCTGTGTTGCATCTTGGTGGAATGAGTCTCTGGCTGAATGTTCTCCTGTGCCCACCCAGTACATTATGTAGTGGATGGGAGACATTGTCCAAGATGGCATGCAACTTGGACAGCATCCTCTTTTCAGACACCACCGTCAGAGAGTCCAGTTCCATCCCCACAACATCACTGGCCTTACGAATGAGTTTGTTGATTCTGTTGGTGTCTGCTACCCTCAGCCTGCTGCCCCAGCACACAACAGCAAACATGCAAACAGCAAGATTCCTCTGTTTCTAAGAGCTCTGCACTGGATCTTTCTCTTTCTCATCATTTAAACTCCATAAAACTGAGTCATGGGAAGAATGTACAAACTCCTTAGAGACAACAGTGGGAATCAAACCCCAATCAGTGATCAACAGTGCTATAAAGGATAATAAGTAGATGCCACACAGTTAATGATTCAACCCAGATTCTTAAGTTATAGGTGGTTGAACAAAACTATGATATTTTTATTCTTTATTTTTGTCCTTGAGTTAAGGGATTTCAACATTAATTGTGAAAAATGGTGTGGACATTGAAGATTCCAGTGTTCTGCTCAAGTGCACAGTAAAGAGAGGCCATTAAAACTACCTGTTGTGCTTGTAACATACATTATTAAAACAAAGATAAATAATAATGCAAGCTTATTTCATAGCATTTGATACTTCTAATGTTTGCAGTTTTTCCTGCAAGTCTGATAATTGCAAATCCACATGACTTCATCATTAGATAATCTTAATATTTAATGTTTCAAACATTCTGGGCCAGATCTTCAAGACAATTGTTCATTTTTTTGATGTATTATAATTTTAATGAGAAGCCTTCAAAATGCTCCATGGTATCTCCTATATTTGTAGCTTCTTTTAACCACGTAACAACCCAGAACACTTGCCCTCACATTCTGGTTTATTAATCATTCTGAAAACGTATCCACCCCTTTTGTTTCCTTCTCACGGCAGCAAGGTAGTATAGCGGTTAGCGTAACGCTTTACAACAGCAGCAACCTGTGTTCAATACCCATCACTGTCTGTAAAGAGTTTGTGTGTTCTCCCTCTGACCACGTGTGTTTCCTCTGGGTGCTCTGGTTTCTTCCCACATTCCAAAGACACACAGCCTGTTAAGTTGTGGGCATGCTTTGTTGATGCTGGAAGCATGGCAGCACTTGCGGTCTGTCCCCAGCACATTCTCAGACTGTGTTGGTCATTGACATAAAAAAACATACTTCACTGTATATTTCAATTGTCATGTGACAAATAAAGCTAATCTCTTTTAATCTTGTCATTGCTCTCAACCTCGCTCTCCCAACCTCTTCACCACTTCACTTGGTGACACTGTCTATATTCCATCTGTGTAGCCTCCAACCTAATGACATGAATATCGATTTCTCCTTCCACAAAAAGTAATTCCCTCCCCTCTCCTCCTCTTCTATTCCCACTCTGGGCCCTTACCTCTTCTCATCTCCCCCTGAGTACCATCCTCCTTCCCTTTGCGTTCCTCTCCTATCAGATTCCTTCCTTTCCAGCTCTTTACCTTTCCTGACCCCCTTGCTTCACCTACCTCCTTCTAGCAATCCTCTTTCCCTTCCCCCCACCTTCTTATTCTGTCATCTTCCCCCTTCCTTTCCAATCTTTTCAATGCTTGAAATGTCAACTGTTTATTCATTTCTGTAGATACTGCCTGATCTGCTGAGTTCCTTCAGCTTTTTACAAATAAGAGAAAATCTGCTGATGCTGGAAATCCGAGCAACACACACTAAATGCTGGAGGAACTCAGCAGGCCAGGCAGCATTCATAGAAAAAAAAATACAGTCGACGTTTCGGGCTGAAACCCTTCGGCAGGATTAGAGAAAAAAAGCTGAGGAGTAGATTTAAAAGGTGGGGGGAGGGAAGAGAGAACCACCGGGTGGTAAGTGAAACCTTGAGGGGGAGGGATGAAGTAAAGATCTGGGAAGTTGATTGGTGAGATGAGGTGAGAGAGGGCAAAAGGAATTGGTAATGGAGAAGGTAGGGGAGTGGTGGTGTGGTGAGCACCCATGCTGAACTCATCAACTTCATCCACTTTGCCTCCAACTTCCAACCTGCTCTCTATTTCACCTGGTCCATTTCCGACAGCTCCCTTCCTTTTCTTGATCTCAGTGTCTTTGACTCTGGAGACAGCTTATCCACCAATGTCTATTACAAACCCATGGGCTCTCACAGCTACCTAGACTACACCTCGTCCCACCCTACTACTTGTAAAATGCCATACCTCTTTCTCAATTCCTCCATCTCCACCGCATCTGATCTCAGGATGAAGCTTTTCAATCTAGAATGAAGGAAATGTCCTCCTTTTTCAAAGAAAGGGGCTTCCCTTCCCCCACCATTAACACTGCCCTCAACTGCATCGTTTCCATTTGCTCTTACCCCATCCTCCTACCGCACTACCAGGGACAGGGTTCCTCTTGTCCTCACCTATACCCCACCAGCTTCAGAGTCCAACACATAATTCTCCGAAGCTTCTCCCACCTCTAAAGGGATCCCACCACCAAGCACATCTTTCCCTCCCACCCACTTTCTGCTTTCTGCAGGGATTTCTCCCTAGGTGACTCCCTTGTCCATTCGTCCCTCCCCACCAATGTCCCTCCTGGCACTTATCCTTCCAAAGGAACAAGTTCTACACCTGTCCCTACACCATCTCCCTGACTACCATCCAGGGCCCTAAACAGTCCTTCTAGGTGAGGCAATACTTCACCTGTGAGTCTGTTGCGGTTTTCTTTACTGTGTTTGGTGCTCCTGATGTGGTCTCCTGTATATCAGAGAGATCTGATGTAGATTGGGAGACCGCTTTGTCAATCATTTACACTCCATCTGCAAGAACAAGCAGGATCTCCCAGTGTCACTGATTTTAATTCCACTTCCCAATCCCATTCTGACATGTGCATCCATGGACTCCTCCACTGTTGTGGTGAGGCCACTCTTAGGTTGGAGGAACAACACCTTATATTCCCTTTGGGTAACCCCCAACCTGATTGCATGAACATCGATTTCTCAAACTTCCAGTTATACCTCCCACCCCTCCCCCCTTCTCCATTACCCATCCTCTTTTCCCTCTCTCACCTCATCTCACCAACCAACTCCCCAGATCTTTACTTCATCACTCCCTGTCCAGGTTTCACCTATCACGTGGTGGTCCTCTCTCCCCTCCCCCACCTTTTAAATCTACTCCTCAACTTTTTTTCTACAGTCCTGCTGAATGGTTTCTGCCCGAAACGTTGACTGTACTTTTTTCCATAGATGCTGCCTGCCCTGCTGAGTTCCTCTAGCATTTATGTGCGTTGCTTGGATTTCTAGTATCTGCAGAATTTTTCATGTTTATGATTTACTTCTCCTTTCTGCTTTAAGATGTATCTTAGAATCAATCTCCAAATAAATTTATGATCATCGTCCTTACCAGATTTGGAATATGCAATTGGAAATGGTTTATTTGTGTCAAATTTACTGAGATATAGTGAAAAATGTTTTTTTTATGTGCCATCCATCAGATCATGCCACATTAAGGTAGTAAAAAGGGAAAATGGCATGCAAAATGTAGCGTTACAGTTGCAGGTAGACAAATAATGCACAAAGGCCATGGTGAACCAAACTGGGAGATCAAAAATGTATCTATTGGTGTATGAGAAGTCAATTGAAGGTTCTGTAACAGTTGTCCTTGAGCGTGGTGACAAGCGCTCTTAATTTTTTTGTATCTTCTGCCCAATTGGAGGGGGAGAGAAGAGAGGAAGACCAGGATGGGAGGAGTCCTTGAATATTTTAGCTGCTTTCATCAGGCAGCAGGGAGCGCACACCGAGTCAATGGAAGCGAGATTGGTTTCCGCAATGGACCGGTTCATTCACAAGCACTCCACAGTTTCCCCAGGGTCTTATGTAGAGCTGAGATGCATATCAAGCTGTGAAGCATCTGAACAGGATGTGTTCAGTCTGCTCTATAATCCTCCTGCAGTGCATCTCAAGGAGTGTTGCTCGAGGTTAAATGAATGCCTACGTTCCTCATGCAGCTGCCACAGTGATGTATCTCAATTCCAGCAGAATCTCATTTCACACAAAATTGTATAGATCTGTTAACATTTCTGTGCCCCCATCCACCTTCCCAACAGCTATTAATCAAAGTTCAAAGTTTAAAATAAATTTTATTATTCGAGTACATAATATGTCACCATATACAACCTGAGATTCATTTTCCTATGGGTATACTCTGCAAAGATATAGAATAGTAACTATAACAGGATCAATGAAAGATCAACTAGAGTGCAGAACACAACAAACTGTGCAAATGCCAGTGTAAATAAATAGCAAAAAATAACAAGAACATGAAGTAGAAAGGTAAAGTACTTGAATTGAGATCATTAGTTGTGGGAACATCTCAATGGATGGGCAAGTGAGTGTAGTTATCCCCTTTTGTTCAAGAACCTGATGGTTGAGGGGTAGTGACTGTTCTTGAACTTGATCATGTGCGTCCTGAGGCCCTTGTACCTTCTGCCTGATGGCAGCAGAGAGAAAAGAGCAAGGCCAGGGTGGTGAGGACCTCTGGTAATGGTTGTTGTTTTCCTACGACAGCGTTTCATGTAGGTGTGCTCTATGATTGGGGGTGGTTTTTCCGTGATGTACCGTGCGAATCCATTACCTTTTGTATGATTTTCCGTTCAAGGGCATAAACACAAGGGATTCTGCAGATGCTGGAAATCCAAAGTAGTACAAACACAATGCTGGAGGAACTCAACAGTTCAAGCAGCATCTATAGAAAAGAATGAACAATCAACATCTAGGCAGAGACCCTTCATCAGAACTGTTAATTTCCTTCAAAAACTCAAGCTGGCCCATGGTGTTTAACTGATCAACTTGGAATGGGGTAGAGGAGAAACAAGGAAAGATTAAAAAAATAATAATTCTATTCAGATTTAGGAAATACACTTTTAAAAAAAAAGTGATGTGTAATTCTAAAGAAAGAATTATAAATTCAATACAAAGAAACATAATTATAATTACAGAGAGCTTCAGATTTAAAATTGCAGTACCTACAAAAATGGTACCATTAGGCAAAACAATGAATTCATTTTGTAGCTCAGTTATTCAAAGAGTGCAGCTGTGTGGACCCTGATCATTGAGCAACATTGGGTCTCTGTGTGTTGATGCAGAATGTGCTTCTGACTGCAATCCGTTCATCCCTGCAAATTCAGAAGGAAACATTACACACTTACCATTTTGTTTTTTTGGATTCAACACCACCTTTGTGGGAAACTTTGAGGATATACAAGCGCAGTAGATAGAGGGGAATGGATGGATATTATTTACTTGGATTTCCAGAAGGCGTTCAGTAAGGTGCCACGTAAAAAACTTATCCATAGGATAAGGATGCATAGAGTTGGGAGTGATGTATTAGCATGGATAGAGGATTGGCTAACTAACAGAAAGCAGAGAGTTGCATATTTCGTATATTCTTATGTTACTCTGGTTGGTAATCAGTGGTGAGCAGTGTGCTTGCTGCAAGGGTCAGTGCTGGGCCCGCAACGGTTCATGATATACATTAACGATCTGGAAAAAGGGACCAAGTGTAGTCTATCTAAGTTTGCTGGTGATAGTAAATTGAGTGGAAAATCAAAATGTGCCAGGGAGTCAACAGAGAGATTTAGATAGGTTGAGTGAGTGGGCAAGGGTCTGGCAGATGGAGTACAATGTTGGTAAATGCGAGGTCATCCACTTTGGAAGGAAAAATGTGAGATCAGATTATTATTTAAATGGTAAAAAAATGCAGCATGCTGCTGTGTAGAGGGACTTGGGAGTGCTTGTGCATGAATCACAGAAGGCTGCTTTGCAGATGCAGCAAGCTATCAAGAAGGCAAATGGAATGTTGGCCTTCATTGCTAGAAGGATTGAATTTAAGAGCAGGGCGGTTATGCTGCAACTGTGCAGGGTATTGGTGAGGTCGCACCTGAAGTACTGCGTGCAAGTCTGGTCTCCTTACTTGAGGAAGGATATACTGGCCTTGGAGGCAGTGCAGAGGAGGTTCACCAGGTTGATTCCGGAGATGAGGGTTTAGACTATGAGGAGAGATTGAGTCACCTGGGACTGTACTCACTGGAATTCAGAACAATGAGAGGAGATCTTAAACAAAATTATGAGAGGGACAGATAAGATAGAGGCAGGAAAGTTGTTTCCACTGGTAGGTGAGACTAGAACTAAGGGATATAGCTTCAAGATTAGTGGGATTAGATTTAGAATGGAGATGAGAAGGAACTGCTTTTCCCAGAGAGTGGTGAATCTGTGGAATTCTCTGTCCAATAAAGCAGTGGAGGCTACCTCAGTAAATATATTTAAGATAAGTTTGGATAGATTTTTGCATAGTAGGGGAATTAAGGGTTATGGGGAAGAGGCAGGTAGGTGGAGATGTGTCCATGGCTAGATCAGTCCTATTCTTTTTGAATTGTGGAGTAGGCTCGATGGGCCAGATGGGCTACTCCTGTTCCTATTTCTTATATTCTTATGTAACTTTGTGACATTCAGAGGGAGTGCCCATTGAATCTTTGCGCAGCCTTGGGCAATTGATCTGAGGCAGTACTGCTTTAAAGTCATTTCAAAGAAGATCAAAGTCCAACGTTTGAAGTATTATTTATTATCAAATTACCAATATGTCACCATGCACTACCTTGACATTCATTTTTTGCAAGCATTCACAGTAGAACAAAGAAATACAATATAATCAGTGAAAATCTACACACAAAGACGAACAAACAGCCAATGTGCAAAAGAAAAAAGACTGTGCAAATGCAATAAATAAATAATACTGAGAACAAGAATTGAAGAGTTCTTGAGAGTGAGTCTATAGCTTGTGGAATCAGTTCAGAGCTGAGATTATTCAAGCTGGTTCAGGAGCCTGGTGGTTGAAGGGTAAGATGGATGACATCAACTGCCTCCTGATGGATCTAACACCTCATCTGACTAACCTATTCATAAAGTCATATAATCAAACAAGCAGAACTCGGTCTATTGACCCGGTGGCCTTTGCCAACTATCAAATATTGGAGGAGGCCAACATGACCAGCAACTCCACCACAAAAAAACAACACCAACTCCGATGGATAGGTCATGCCATCTGGATGCCTAATTCACATCTCCCCACACAGATCCCTTACTCCCAGTTGAGGAAAGGCCAGCGAGCCCCTGGTGGGCAAAGAAAGCACTTCAAAGATAACATCCATATCAGCCTAAAGAAAGTCAACAATAAACTGAGGAGACATTACATTCCATAGATGCTCCTGGAGGAAATCTGTTCGAGGGGGCGCTATGCCACATGGGAACAGCCTCCACAGTGGCACAGAGAACGTGACAGCTGTGAAACCAAAAGACCAAGCACTAATCACAGCCACACTTACTCATGTCCACATTGCACCAAAATATGTGGATCCCTGATCAGCAACTACAGCCACCTGAGGACCCTTCCAATAGACAGCCCCTGAGGAGGACGTCATACTTGACTCCAGTGAATGCACTGTACTACCAACCATCTACCATTCACTTACACCAATCACAGACTGATTCCAGTTTATTCTGGCCACATTCCAATGAGCTTCCCTGAGATTCTACCACACACTAGGGGCAATCTACATACTGGGGACAAGTTACATCCATTTAACCTACCAACACTCGAGCCTGATGGACGTGAGAGGAAACTGAAGCACCCAGAGGAAGCCCAATTGGTCACTGCAAAGAATGTGCGAACTCCACAGGGACAGTGTCTGAGGTCAGCATCAAGCCTGAGTCATTGGAGCTACTGCTAGCTGCGCCACTGTGCCATCCAAAACTATATGATGTACAGTCCTGCTAAAGGGTTTCAGCTCGAAACCTCAACTCTACTCTTTTCCTAGATGCTGCCTGGCCTGCTGAGTTCCTCCAGCATGTTGTATGTGTTAATGTAGCTTTAGAGTGGCAACTGAATCTTTCCCCAAAATACAAATGTTTAGTGGGATGAAAAATACTCTTGTTCTTGTGGGACACTTCCTTTGAAGTATCATGTTCTTTTATCCCATGTATCACAATTTCCTTCCCTTCACTGTTCTGAAATTGCCCCCCAAAATGTCTCCTCTGACTGGCTTCCGACCTCTTATCCTGATACCCCCACAAATGGCTTAGTGTCTGTCCTTTGACAACATTTCTCTTAATATAACATTTAATCACGCAGTTTCTCCAGTGGTTCATTTTGTTTTCGTCCAGATGTCATAGAACATAAAATAGTTTTACAAGAACAGGCCCTTCAGCCCACAATGTTATGCCAAACCAAATAAATTGGTAATCAAGTGCCCAGCTAAATTAATCTCTTCTATCTACACAATGTCCATATCCTTCCATTTTCCTCACATTCATGTGCCTATCTAGATGCCACCTAAAACGACTTGAAGGGGCAGAAGGGCCTATTCCATAAACACGAGGAATTCTGCAGGTGCTGGAAATTCAAGCAACACACATCAAAGTTGCTGGTGAATGCAGCAGGCCAGGCAGCATCTCTAGGAAGAGGTACAGTCAACATTTCGGGCCGAGACCCTTTGTCAGTACCTATTCCGTGCTGTATTTCAATAAATATATTTTTTAAAGTTAACTCTGATGTATCTTTCAAGCCTCAGAATTCAGGGGAATAGATTTCAGATGGCGATGAAGAGGAACTACTTTTCCTAGAGAATAGTGAATCTGTGGAATTCTCTGCCTGGGAAGCAGTAAATACTACCTTATTAAATATATTTAAGGCACAGTTAAATAGATTTTTGCATGATAGAGGAATTGAGGGCTAAGGGGAAAAGGCAGGTAGGTGGAGCTGAGCCACGGCCAGATCAGCCATGATCGTATTGAATGGTGGAGCAGACTCAATGGGCCAGATGGCCGATTCCTGTTCCTGTTTCTTATATTCAGATGTTCTTAATGGGTTAGATTTCAATATTATCTGACTCACATCCTTAATTTCTGCAAGCTGAATCTATTAAATACTTTTGAAGTGAAGCTACTGTTATAACATAGGAAGTACAGTTACCAATTTGCACATTACATGTTCCCAGAAACATTAACAAGATTGTGAATAGATAATCTCCTTTCTGTGATGTTGATTCAATGATAAATGTTAGCTTGGATACCAGGGATATTTTACTTGTCGTTCTTCAAAATTCTGCCAAAAGATCTTCAAGAATGAGATATAAAGGCAAACCAGGCTCTTGAATCAGCGTGGATAACTTCACTCACCTCAACTCTGAACTGATTCAACAATCACTGGATGCTTTCCAGGACTCTACAACTCATGTTCCCAGTCTTATTATTTTGTTTAATTGTCAACTTATTTATTTATGTTTCTTTTTTTTGTATTTGCATGGTTTGTCTTCTTTAGCACGCAGGTTCTTTGTCCGTCTTTGTGTGCAGTTTTTCATTGATTCTATTGTATTTCTGTTGTCTGCAAGCAAATTAATCTCAGGGTAGTATATGGTGACATATTTATACTCTGATTATAAACTTACTTGGAAATTTGAAATGGGCTATTTATTTAACATCCCAAAATTAGAATGAGAATCAGGTTTATTATCACTGATGTACACCATGAAATTTGTTGTTTTGTGGCAGCAGTACTGTGCAAAACATATAAATTCCTATAAAGTGAGAATGAATAAATGAATAATTGTGTGAAAGAGGAATAGTGAGATAGTGTTCATGGGGTCGTGAACTGTTCAGAAATTTGATGGTTGAGGGGAAGAAGCTGTTCCTCCCTAATGCTAATAATGGGAATGGGGCATGTCCCAGATGGTGAGAGTCCTAATAATGGATGCTGCCTCCTTGAGGCACTTTGTTTTGAAGATGCCCTCAATGGTAGAGAGAATTGCGCTTTTGCTTGAGCTGGCTGAGTCAACAATCCTCTGAAGCCTCTTTCGATCCTGCACATTGGAGCTTCCCCACCAGGGGGAGATACAAGTGCTCAGAATGCTCTCCACCACACATCTGTCGAAATTCGTTAGGTTATCTGATGACATACCAAATCTCATCAAACTCCTATGGAAGCTTTGTAACTGCTGTGCCCTCTTTGGGACCTGAAACTGTTCACACGAAGCTGACACCATTGGGAAAAAAAGACTGGCACAATTGTCTGAGTAACACTCCCTCAGTGATATTTAAGTGTTTCAGCCTGCATTTTTGTTGCCAGGTTTCCAGACTGGGCATGAGCCACAAGCTTAAACACAGGGATGAAAGTGCTACCCATAAACTGCAACACAAGAGATTCTGCAAATGCTGGAAATCAAGAGTCATACACACAAGATACTGGAGGAAATCATCACATCAGGCAGCATCTTTGTCAGCAAACAGTCAACATATTGGGCTGAGCCCCTTTATCAGGAACAATCATCCTGATCTCGGCCCGAAACGTCGACAATTTATTTTTCTCCATAGATGCTGTCTGGACTGATGAGTTCTTCCGGTAACTTGTGGGTATTACCAATAAACCACAGTAGACAATGCAGGTCTCCAGTGATTTTAATCTAATAGCCACGTGATGAATTCTAGATAGTCTAGTAGTTTAAAATCTAGAAGAATTCTACCTTCATTTTTTAATATGTAATCCAGAAGCTGCTATTAAAATCTTATAGGTTTTCATTCTCTCTCTTATTATTAATGATTTGGCCACCGACCTTTTTTATTTCAAAAGATCACTCCGTGTTTCTTTGGAAACTATTAGGGAAGAAAACACATTTTCTGCATCACAAATTTTATTTGGTAAAGAAAATGCTAATCTCTCCTTGCAGCTCCGGAATGTCTTTGCACATCTTCCAGGGTGCTTAGTGCTAGGAGCTATGGTGATGGGGCTGCCAATCCTACAGGATTGTCCCAGAGTCATCAGGAAATAAAGATTAATCTTGCCCGCCAGCAACCCAGGAGAGAAACAGATTTCAAAAATGAGTTTCTTTGTAATTATATTTGCACACTTAGTTTAATGGTTTTAAAATTGTCTGCATTGGGAGGTGGGGAAGAACTTATTGAATGAATGGGACAGTCAGAGGCAGGCAAGACCTCCAGGAATACTGTGTTCCCAATTAGTGTTGGCAGTCCTACCCGCAGATGGATGGAAAGCGCTAAGTGCTATATCTCCAGATTGCTGCTTTGCAGCATTGGCTACCTTTGGGAGGCATCCAATGTCTTTTGGTTGATATTTACTTTTTTTTCGGTCTTTTTGTGTAAAACTGTCTGGCAATCTGTGACAGAAACATGAAGGAGGAGGTGCTTCTGTTTCTCGCTCACTCCAATTGACTTGGCATGACCTGTTGCTGTGGGCTCCAGCAGAAGCAGGCTGCAATTTAACTCGCTTCTTCTCCGCTCTGGCTGTTATTATTTGTAATTACAAATCATTATCTCTTGTCTTTTCTCCACCAGCCACAATGCAGAGAGTGATTTACATGAATAGCATTCTGATTTCGAAGAGAACAAGCGAGTGCGTGTGAGGCAGAGAGATAAAGAAGGGCACTTGAGCATCGCGTTTCTGAACATTGCACCACCGTATTGTTAATGCATTCTTTTGTTACAAGCTTATTGTTATGAACTCAGCTTCCAAATTATATTAATGAACTTGACATATATGGACAACTTTGCAGCCCTCACCTCTTCTCCCCCACTGCCCCATTCCCCAAAGAAACTGCCTCTTCGCACCTTATGTAATTTTAGGACCAAATGAATTTGCACAGCAATTTACCTTACACTTGTAGTCGTTCTGCTTTCGTTTTAGAAAATGTAGAACATACACGCTCAGAGGTCGCTGTTTAAGAGCATAATATTTTGAGTAAAAATGCACAAAGATACCTATATTGCTTAGTAACCTGAATAGTTTATTTCAACAATCAGTCTTTATTGTGAGTCTTGATTAAATGCCTTTTTGTTTGCTTATTTGCATTTCAGTATGTAATGACTTGAATTCCTATTTGCCATGTAGTCCCCACAGCTCTGAGCACAGGAATTCTTTGGGATCTGACTTGACCCCACTTGGAAAATAACATAAAATTTAAGTTAGTGTTGAATGAATGATACATTTTAAGTCGGACTTCATGGAGAATTGCTCTAAGCTCCATTGAGATAGAACCAAGCAATCTTAAGCTTTTGCCTGAAAGACCATAAGACATAGGAACAGATTTAGGCCATTCAGCCCATTAAGTCTGCTTCACCTTTCAATCATGATTGATATATTATCCCTCTCAACCCCATTCTCCCGTCTTCTCCTGTAACCTTTGATGCCCTTACTAATCAGCAAACTATCAACCTCCACTTTAAATAGACCTAATGACTTGCCCTCCACCGCCATTGTGTTACAGCGAATTCCACAGATACATCGCCCTTTGGCTGAAGAAACTCATCCTCATCTCTATTCTAAAGGGACATCATTGTATTCTGAGGTTGTGTACTCTGGTGTTGGAATCCCCCACGAAAGAAACATCCTCTCCACGTCCACTGTATCTATGTCTTTCAATATTCAATAAATTTCAATGAGATACACCTCATTCTTCTAAACTCCAGCGAGTAAAGATCCAGACCCATCAAATGCTCCCCACATGTTAACCGCTTCATTCCCATGATCATACTCATGAATCTCCTCTGGACACTCTTCAATTCCAGAACATCGTTTCTTAGATAAGGGGCCCAATCATCAGAATCAAATATCGCTGTGATGATTGTACGTTCTAGTATCAATTGTTTGGCGACAATAAAGTATAAAATATAAAACTTCTCATTATAATCAGAATACAGTCTTACCAATGCCTCATAAAGCCTTAGCAGTACATGCTCTGCTTTTATATTCCAGTCCTCTCGAAATGAATGCTAAGATTGCATTTGCCTTCCTCACCACCGACACAACCTGCAAAGAGGAGATAGTGTCTTTGTTTAACATTTCACTCAAAAGAATACATTGAAGGTATTGTTCTGAAGCATCAGCTTAGATCCTATGTTCATTTAATGTAAACCCACAAATTCCTAACTTGTTGGCAGATGTCCTAATCTCTGAAATACCAGTGGCATCTAAAGGATGAAGGCTTTAAGTAAAATTCTTTGATGCCACATCCCATCAGAAGATCTTGAGGTAGAAATCCACTCTTAATCATGTGCTCTAAATGCAAAATATGATTGGGGCTATACATTATATCCTGCTACTCAAGGTTGTTTTGATTTACTGACTTCAATGGAATAAAATTTCAGAATTGGAATTCAATATGTATACGCTGCTACGTCACATATTTAGTGGATGTAGCAAGTCCAAATTTTCATCACTGAATCATAGATTTATGACATAGAAGAAGGCTATTTGACTCAATGTCTCTGTGCAGGTCAGTAAAAGCTGAATCCTCCCTTTCTCGGAGTAAAGGGATGTCCCATTAGAATTGAGAAGAGGAGGAATTTTTTCAGCCAGGAGGTGACGAACCTGTGGACTTCATTGCTATAGATGGGTGTAGAGGACAAGTTATTATTTATATTTAAAGCAGAGATTGATAGGATCTTAATTGCAAAGGAATTTAAGGATCATGGGGAGAAAGTGTAAGAACAAGGCTGAAGGGGAGAAATAGCCATGGTTAAATGGTGAAGCAGACACAATAAGTTGAATGGTTTAATTCTGCTCCTATATCTTATGGCCTTCCCGCATTCTCAGTCTACAAGTATACCTCTGGGTGCGTTTGTGTATATGATAAGAATTCAACTTCCGTTAACTTTACAGACAGTGTATTCCAGACCTATTTCACTCTCCAGATGAAAACATTTTTGTCATCACCCCTTTAATCATTCTACCACTGACTTTAAATCTATAAACGCCAGTTGTTGAATTTAGATAAGGAAAAAATGACTTCCTGTTTTCTCCATCTATATGAAAGTCAGTCTGGCTTCACTTCAGACACAAGAGATTCTGCAGATGCTGGAAATCTTGAGAAACACAAAGAAAATGCTGGAGGAACTCAGCAGGTCAGACAGAACCTATAGATGGAAATAAGCAGTCACTTCAGGCCAAAAGCCTTCATCATTCTTGTTTAAGCTTCACCCTCCTCTGTTCTGTAGAAAACAGCCCTGCATAATTCATCTTTCCTCATTACTATAGCTGTTAAGTTCAGACAATGTCCTCAAGCCCATCTACTAGAAGCACTGCCAGAAGAAAGCAGCATCCATCACAAGGACCCCCACTATCCAAGCCATGCTCTCTTCTCACTGCTGCCTTCACAAAGGAGATACAAGAGCCTTAGGTCCAACACCAAAGGTTCAGGAACAGATATTACCCAATAACCATCAGGCTCCTGAACCAGTGTGGAAAACATCACTTAATTCAACTCTGAACTAATTCCAAAACCTACGAATTCACTTTCATGCATTCTATAACTCAAGTTCTCAGTATGTACTGTATCTATCTATCTATCTATCTATCTATCTATCTATTTATTTATTTATTTATTTATTAGTATTTGAGCAGACCAGCTTCTTTTACACGTTGGTTTCTTGTCAGAGTCCTTGTGTGTTGTTTTTCATTGATTTTAGTACATTTCTTTATTCTGCTGTGAATGTCTGCAAGAAAACAAAAAAAAAGTTTTGAACCTTTACCTCCTATCGTCATGGTTAGAATTGTACATAGTGCCAAGCTGTGGTCAAACTAGATCAATATATAGTTATAGCATGCCTGTATATAGACTTTGCTTCAGCTAATTTTTAAATAAATAAAGCTTTCAGTGTGCCTATTTAACCACACTATTGACCTGTCCTGCTATCTTTATGGAACTGTGGACAGGTATTTCAGGCACCTTTGCTTTGCCACACCACTCAATAATCTTCTGTTTACTGCCATATGCCTTTTCCTTGTTGTACTGCCCAAATATATTTACCTCACTCTTCTCTGAATTAAATTCCATTTGATACCTCTTTTGCACAACTGACTGGAGAACCTAAGGCCTTCTGCAATCTAAAACTTTCCTCTTCATTCCTCATTATGACATCAGCAATTCAGACTCCCTCATATTTAATCCAAGGATCAAGCAAAGGACTTGATCTCATCTCTACGTGCTCCAGCTAACTTAACATCAGTGGGCTTAGAAGGGAGAGATCACTGGTAGGTCTGTGGCATAACAGACTTGGACCAGGGATAGTGATGGCAGTATGTCCAAGTATTCTGTTGAAACTTGCTGGATCTGGAAATCCGTCGTTATGGCTATCCCTCGAGGTCGAGGATGATGGTCTTCGTTCTGAAGAAGTGGCCCACAGAGCAAAGACACCTGTGCATGTATTTGTTTAACATGTACTTGATGTGGCACTCCAAGAAGCATACGATACTTCATATGTCAACCGGCTGATTCCAATGGCATGGAAACCAGGACGATTGGAGCTGATGGATTTGTTGCAGCCTTCATCCACCTTCACAGCCGAAGTTCGAAGTAACTTCGTCCCCCTGTTCCACTGTTGAGGTCTTGGTTGGATTGTTCTTAGTCAGGGACCTCACCCTCGACCTTACCGCCATGGGTGACCCTACCAGGAGCATAGCTCCAGACGGCATTGCTCTCGGGATCACAGGACCACACAAGTTTCTCTACCATGACAAAGTGACAATCCACGGAGAAGGATCTGGAAATGATGTAATCTAGAAGGTCTTTGAAAGTCAAGAATGAAGTACAAAACAGTTTTATTAGATGTTCATCACAATTCAGGTCAAATAGGGTCAGCTTGTATCAGCAAGAAAGACAGAGAAGTAATAAAGGAACTCCAACAAATTGTAAGTGGCTCTAACTGTAACTGGCTGTAAATCGTGACCAGCTGAAAATCTGTCTGGCTGTATCAAAGGAACATGAGCACACACTTTGCTTTTATACATCAACCTGCTTTGGGTTTATTTAGATAAAAAAAAACTGGTACTAACTGTACTGAACAGCCTAGACAGAGTAAACGTGGAGAAAATGTTTCCAATAGTGGAAAAGTCTAGGACCAGAGGGCACAGACTCAGAATCAAAGGAAATCCCTTTAGGAGAGAGATGAGGAGGAATTTCTTTAGCCAGAGGGTGGTGAATCTGTAAAATTTGTTGCCACGGATGGCTGTGGAAGCCATGTCATTGGGTATACTTAAAGTGGAGTTTGCCAAGTTATTAGTAAAGGAGTCGAAGTTTACAGGGAAAAGGAAGGAGAATGGGATTCAGAAGGATAATGAATCAGCCAAGGTTTAATTTCATAGAAGACTTAATGTCCGAATGGCCTACTTCTGCTCCTCAGTCTTATGGTCTTGTGTATTGCACTTCAGCTTAGCTGGCAAAGAACTACAGAAATATAGAACCAAATATACTGCAAGTTATTAAAATTCTACAAACGTGTGATGATATGAACATACAAGCAAGCATGAAGAGAGCTAAAACTACGAGGAGAAGCACAATAAAAACAACAATGTGTGTCCAAATCCAACAAACTCAGCAACCTAGTTCCGTGACTGAGCAGATGGTGCAGGTGATGAATATAGGGCAGCACCTGTGGGCCATCCTAGAAAAAGATATGTGCAGGAAATCAGATGACAAGCTCCAAAATTCAGACTATTTTCTGCTATTTCGAAAATTGCTGCCTCATTTTAGATTGTGTGGAGCAGCAGACACTGCATTTCTCACTTCTAATATGGTGGACATGTGTAAGAGTGACGGATATCTATAGCAGGTAACAGGCCAGATGCTCAGTTTGGCTGTATGCAGGTACAATTGCTTTCTCCTTCAGGTAGACAAATTCCCCACTCCACCCCCCCCCCACCTTCCTCTGTTCCCCACTCTGACCTTTTACTTCTTCTTACCTGCCTAATACTTCCCCCTGGGTCCTCTCCTCCTTTTCTTTCACCTGTGGTCCATTCTTTCTCTCCTATCAGAATATTTCTTCTCAGCCCTTGACCTGGCTTCACCTATTGCCTTCTAGCTTGTGCTCCTTTCTCTCCCATGCCCTCATATTCTGTCTACTTCCCTCTTCCTTTCCAACCCCGATGCAGAATATTAGCCCAAAATAACTGCTTATTCATTTCTATAGATGCTATCTGACCTACTGAGTTCC
The DNA here is from genome assembly GCF_030028105.1 of Mobula birostris. Classification (NCBI taxonomy): domain Eukaryota; kingdom Metazoa; phylum Chordata; class Chondrichthyes; order Myliobatiformes; family Myliobatidae; genus Mobula; species Mobula birostris. The sequence goes on along the minus strand of NC_092370.1, from coordinate 230,502,137 downwards.
TTTAGCAAATTGTGTGTGTTGTATAGGATTTCCAGTATCTGCAGACTTTCTTATGTTTAGAATCCAGTAAAACCCAACTTCTTTCTGATTTCCCCTACTCCTTCTAAAGTATAAAAGGAAAAGTGATTTTCATTTTCTCTGAAATAATATAATGGCTTGTACTTCAAATGTTCCCTCTGGCAAGGCATTCTAGGGTTACATGTGCCTTTCAATGAGACATTCCACTTCCCCTTGCACTTTTGGTGGCAGCTCTAACAATCTCCTTGTTATTAAATACGGTAAATAGGAAACAATCTCTTCCTATTCCAAATTGTTAAAAAGCAATTAATAGCCTTTGTTTGATAATCAAACAAAGGAATCAAACTACTACTCAATTACTCAAGTCTGTTGTACAATTCAATAGTAAGTTCTGTGCTTACAAAGCGTCTGTCTGCCTCACCCTTAAAGATTGCCAGACGTTCTGTGTCCATTTCCCTTTGAGGAATAGTGCACAAACCGCTCATGCCCATCTCAGGAAAAATAAATTACTTCATCTCTGTCCAAAATGATCATGAGTCTTTGGAGCTTTATTCCTCAAAGGGGATTGGGAGCAGAATATTTGAAGGAAGTGACTCCCAAGTTCTAAATTCTCCCAGAAGAAGAAACATACTTTCTACTTCCACACTATCAGGATTGCACAGATTTTAATCAAGTCACCTCTCGCTTTCCTAAACCTAAGTCAATACAAGTTTAGTTTGCCAACCTTTCTCATGAGACATCCCACCAATATTACTTTCGTAAAACCTTTCTGAATTGATTCCAGTGCATTAACATCCTTCCCACTGTACCAAATGTGGTCTCACTAATTCCCTATGTTACCATGGCATATACTTGTATTCATTTCCTTTCACAATAAACAATTACATTTTATTAGCTTTCCTCCTTACTTGCTCTGCATGCATTATGAAATGCTGCAAATCATACTCCAATTCTATAATTTTTCACCATTAAAATTAGTTTTTTTTAATTTTCCTTGTCAAACAGATAATTTTGTTTTTTCCTTCTGTTTACACTTTTGATCAGTACAACACAGTACAGGCCCTCAATCCATGATGTTCTGATGTTTTGAACTACTCCAAGATCAATCTAACCCTACGTAACCCTCCATTTTTCTATCGCCCAGGTGCCTATCTAAGAGTCCCTTAAATGCCCCCAGTGTATCTGCCTCCACCACCACTCCTGGCAGTGCGTCCCGTGCACTTTCCATTCTCGATGTAAAATGACTACTTCCGATATTGCCCCTCTACTTTTTTCCAAACACCTTAAAGGTTTATCCTCTCATATCAGCCATTGCCATCCTGGGAAAATATCTCCGGCTGCCCATTCTGTTTATGCCTCTTAACATCTTATAACCCTCCATCAAGTCATCTCTCATCCTCCTTCACTCCAAGGAGAAAAGCCCTTGTGCCAGATCTTTCTCATTTAATTAACATTTTCATTTTCTTTATATCCTGCTTTTGACCTCTTCACAGCTCAGTTTCCTACCTATCTTCGGGTCATTAGCAAACTGACAGCCATACCGTTAATAGTTTCATTCTAGTTATTTAATCAAATTGCAAGATGTTGAAGCCTCAGGATTGACCTCTGTGGCCCATCGCTTTTTACGTCTTAGCAGCCAGAAAAAAAAAGTCACATTCATGTCTAATTCTCCCTTTTTGAGAAGCCGTTAAAACTCCAATCCACACGAGTGTAACATTACCAACATCACACACTGCCCGAGAGGCTTGCTATCTCAACGATCCCTAGAAATACCAAGGGTGATTTCAGCTGAAACATCGAATCTTTATTCCTTTCCAGGGATGCAGATCGACCTGCTGAGTTCCTCCAGCATTTTGTGTTTGTTATTCTGGATTTCCAGTAGAATTTGTTGTGTTTGTGTGGGTGATTTATTCAATCAGGTACAGTACAGAGAAGGGTGCTGACTGAGAGGTTTAAAAAAAAGCCACAAGTTTCCATTAGCTTTTAAATTGCTGTCATAATACACGGCATTTAGTATATGCGAACTGAAATTTCTGGATGTCAGGCCCTAGGTGCTCTGGCATTATTTTACAGAAATACTTCAATTTTTCACGAGAGAAGAGTTGAAAGAAAGGAAATATAAAGTAAGATGGTAAGCAAGTTTAACATCTCATTCACCATGTCATGCCATGTATGAATGATATTTCAGTAAATAAGAACTTAATCTTTATGCATGATAAAAAGAGTTTACTTGTAAACAAAAGAATATCATTTTTAGTTGAAGTCTTTGGGTGGCATTTGTCAAGAGAAGAGAAATCCGTTTCAGGAAACAGAACTCTTTATTTCTGTAACAACTATTGTCGCCAGGTGCTTTCAGAATCCATGGGGAAGGAGGGAAGTAAATCCTCCCACGTGCTGTGTTGTAACAGGGCTACTTAACCTCAGTATCAGAGTTCAGACATCATGACGTGATTCATGCATTGATATGAGGTCTCTGAATGTGATTGTCCCGGTAAAAATGGATGATGACATATCTGGGAATTGTGATGTGGAGCTGACTTTAGACTTTATCATTTCAGGCTGCGTGTTATAGCTGTCATGTGGTCACGTGTCAATGGGTGAAAATATAGAGTCACGATATTCAAGATTCCAGGGATGCCACTTTCCTCCTGCAGTGATCCATAGATTGCTTTGAAAACTCAAAGAAATCCCAAAATTGTCCTAAATTCCATCATAGTGATGGCTCATCACGGGTCATTGATTTGGAACCATAGCGAGCCGGATTATGGCTAAGTATGGTGATGTTAGATCCTGGTGTTCATGTGATCCACGGGTTCTTCAGAAGTCCAGAATAAGCCACAAAACATTGCTTATGGCTGTTTTATTAATTATTGTAAGAATGAAGAACATACAAAAAAGGGCTGAGAGAACACAGAAAAGACAAAGGAAGAGTGGTGGTTGTCTCATGCTCAGGCTAGGCATTACTTACTTACTTACTGCCCATTAGGCCGCTGGCATTTAGGACAACACTATAGATCCTCCATGTCTGGTGGTGTTCAGAGCTTTCATCATTGTGTCAGTACCTTCTTCTCAGTTTTCACTACTGTCAGTCATAGTCGGTCTCCAGATTGAGACTCAGGACTCAGATGTAGAAGATTCTTCATTGCTGTTTCCTTAACAATTCTGTTTTACCAGTCAGAGTTGTAGCTCTGAGTTGAACCCCTGAACCTGGAGGTCCGATAGACTATTTTTAGTATTTCCTCTACCCTTTGACCTGTTTGGCACGTGCCACCCAACCAAGAGCCAAAGCAGAAAGCCCTGACTCCAGCCAACATAGCTCTCCGGGCCATTGAGGCACACAACCCTCCGAGCCGTGACAAGGTAGTGGTCCTCTTGGAGGCAGGTTAGAGATAAACAGTGGATAAGGTAGTGGTCGAGTGGGTGCAGGGCAAAAATTGATAATGCACACTGACACGAGGGACAAAGTTTTGGAGGCATTTGTAGTTCACTTGTGTGTACTTGCAGTTCATTGAGGGAGAACTATGGGAAAACAAAATATATGTAAATTGTCTCAAACCCTTTGGCAATGGGATGCATGACTGAATCCTAGCTCAAACTGACAGGAGGACTTCATAGCCACTGCAGTTATTGCAATTATATAGCCTGTTTTTGACTAAACATTCCGTCCTCTCCAAATAGTCTATGCCGGTGTTTCAGCTCTGCCTTTTCCTTGTGTCATTTAAATCTAATAACCTATAGAGTTTCCTTCTACCCCAAGCACTTATTCATCTTCCTCTTAGAGGCACTTGTGACGTTTGCCTCAACAACTCTTATGTGTTAGTATGTTCCATCCTCCAGGTAATCTTTTCCTGAATTTCTTCTTGATTGTATTTTAAATTGTCTGTCTTATATTTATAGTGCATTTCCCTTGCAATTGAAAACATCTTCTTTACATCTGCAAAATCTTATCAGCTATTATTAGCTATTAATTCATTAACTCTAGTAAGCACAGTCAGCCAGGGTTTAGAAGAATGAGGGGGGATGTCATTGAAACTTACTGAGTATTGAAATGTCTAGATAGAGTAGATGTGGAGAGGATGTTTCCTATAGTGGAGAATCTCGAACCAGAGGGCTTAGCATCAGAGTAGAAGGACATCCCTTTAGAATAGAGATGAGGAGGAATTTGTTTAGCCAGGGGGTGTCGAATCTTTGGAATTCATTGCTACAGACGGCTGTGGAGGCCAAGTCATTGGGTATATTTAAAGTGGAGGTAGATAGGTTCTTGATTAATAAGGTCATCAAAGGTTATGGAGAGAAGGCAGGAGAATGGGATTAGCAGGGATAGAAAATCAATGACGATAAAATAGCAGAGCAGACTCAATGGGTCAAATTCTGTTCCTAGATCTTACGGTCTTATGGCTAAAGAAGAACTAACTAGCCTTCTGTTTTCTGGAGAAAAGAGCCAAGTCTGTTCACTTTTATTTGAATATTATAACTTCTCAGTTCAGCTATCATCCCTGTAAATCTATTTTGCAATTTCCAGTACCTTTATATCCTATTGATAATATGGAGATCAGAGTTGTGCACAGCATTTTAAAGATCTCACTCAGATTCAAAGCCACTTGAACATAATTTCTTTTCTAAGTTCTATTCTTCAAGAAATGTTCAGTAAAATCTGTTCTAGAAATACTGAATGGAAGGAATTTTGCAAAGTTCATTTGTGCAATTACATTATTATACTCCAATATATACAGTCTACTCAACTGCAGACTTTTTTGGAAAGCTAATTGATTGGGCTTCATGTCTCCCTCTGTAATAAGAATGTCATTATTGTAAAATATTGGACCATTTGGAATTTTATGACATAAATAGCTGTGTCTTTACTGATCCATCATCATTATCACACCAGGGTATGTCCAGCCATGTCTACCAAATTGCAGCAAGTTGCTAATCCTATGGGCTCCTGTGTTTCAATGTGGTTGTAATATTTTCTGTTCTTTATCCTTTATGTGGTGTCAGCTGCAGTTCCGATGGCAGCACTTTCATTTATATGTAAAGATGCTGGTAATAGAAATAGAAGCAGGTCTCCCTGACCCTTCAAACCTGCTCCATCAGATATACAAGCAGAATTAGGCTATTTGGCCCATCAAGTCTGCTCCACTATTTCATCATGAGAGATTTATTATTCCTCTCAACTGCCTTTCTTCTGCCTTCTCCCGTAACTTTTGATGACCCTAGGAATCAACACAGCCATCTATGGCAGTGCATCCCACAGAGTTACCACATTCTGGCTAAAGAAATTTCTCCCCATCTCTGTTCTAAAGGAACATCCTTGTATTCTGAGGCTGCGCCCTTTCATCTTAAACTCCCCGACTTTAGGAAACATCCTCTCCATGCCCACTCTATCTAGGCCTTTCAATTTCTTAAACAGTTCACTCCTTGTTCTGAGACAATGGCCCAACTGCTCCAGAGACTCTTTAGCCAGAGAAACCATTCTCCCTTTATATAATGGCCCCAGCCCCATAAGAAGTGTGATTGTTTGAATGTGATATCCACAGCTCCACAGAATGCTGATCTAATCCACTTATTACATAGAATAGAAAGTTCAAAGCTCAGAGTAAATTCATTATCAAAGTACATATATGTCACCATATAAAGCCCTGAGATTCATTTTCTTGTGGGCATACTGAATAAACCCATAATTTGTTGTCCAATCTCCTATGTGAGGCCTTATCAAAAGTACTCTGAAAATGGTCCCATCCTTAGACCTTCAATAGATTATTCAGACTTGATTTTCCTTCCATAACTCATGCTGACATTGCTTAATTTTGTAATTCATTTCAAGATGTTCTATTATTGTATTCTTCATTATAGATCCTGACATTTTCCCTAAAAGATTTATTTTATTTTATTTGGTGATAGAGTGTGGAACAGACTTTTTTGGCCTAACAGGCCACATTGTCCAGCAACCCACCTACTTAACCCGAGACTAATCACAGGAAATTTTCAGTGACCAATTAATTTACTAACCGGTCCATTTTTGGACTGTAGGAAGAAACCCACATGCTCACGGGAAGGATGTACACACTTCTTACAGATGGATTCTTACGGTTTCCTCTAGGTGCTCCAGTTTCTTCCCACAGTCCAAGTGCGGACTGGTTAGTAGGTTAATCGTTCATTGTAGATTGTCCTGTGATTGGACTAGGATTAAATAGGTAGTTTGCTGGGTGATGTGGTTTGTTAGGCCAGAAAAGCCTGTTCCAAACTCAATGAATTCCAATGCACCAAGCTGTAATAGTGTCATGCTAACTGCTATACAATTTTGGGGGCCTATAATTGAGCCAGAGAGCTGTGAGTTCATATCCTATTGCAGGAGCTTGTCCACAAAATTTATGTTGTGATCTCAAACGAGAGCAACGGAGGATGAGAGGTGACCTGATAGAGATGTATAAGATGAGAAGCGTTAATCGTGTGGATAGTCAGAGGCTTTTTCCCAGGGCTGAACTGGCTAGCTCAAGTGGGCACAGTTTTAAGGTGCTTGGAAGTCGATACAGAGGAGATGTCAGGGGTAGGTTTTTTACGCAGAGAGCGGTGAGTGCGTGGAATGGGCTGCCGGTGACGGTGGTGGAGGTGGATACGATAGGATCTTTTAAGAGACTCCTGGACAGGTACTTGGAGCTCAGAAAAATAGAGGGCTATGAGTAACCCCAGGTAATTTCTAAGGTAGGGACATTTTTGGCACAGTTTTGTGGGCCGAAGGGCCTGTATTGTGCTGTAGGTTTTCTATGTTTCTATGAGAGGTGTTGCTCTTCAGGAGGGCAAACCAGGGTAAAATTTACACTGCGAACGGTGGAACACTGAGGTGTGTGGAAGAGCAAATGGAACTGGGAACGCAGATCCATAATTCCTTGAGAGTGTCGTCACAAGTAGCTAGGTCATTAAGAGAGCTGGGATGTTATGTTTAAATTGTACAAGACATTGCTGTGGCCAAATTTGGAGTGCACGTCTTGTCACCTACCTGCAGGAAAGACATCAATAAGTTTGAAAAAGTGAAGAGAAAAATTAATAGAATGTTCCCAGGACCTAAGTTATAGGGAACCGTTGAATGGGTGAGGACTTTATTCACCAAATGACGGGAGATCTTATAGAGGTATGACGGACTATACGGGATATGAATAGGGTAAAAGCTTGCATTCTTTTCCCCCCACGTTTGGTGAGACTAAAACTAAAGGTCAGAGGTTTAGGGTGAAAAAAAGACTTCCAGGAAGAGGGCAGCATGGATGCAGAGGCTACTCTGAGGCCATCCTGAGTTTATTGGCAGGCGGTGGGGAGCTGCGTGGTCTCAGTCATAGTGAAAACTAGTCCTCAAGCTGTGTTGTTGCCTGTTTATAGCCACTCAGGAGAGTCTGAGGCTTCAGAGTCAGTGCACTCCACTGACGGTATGGTGCAGCATCCATGCTGGAGTCCCTGCTGCTCCCCCTAGTGTTCGCTCAGTGGAAGACGAGCCGTATTGTGTTTGAACGCAGACTGCTGCAACATTCATGGACTCAGGGTCTTGGACTGTGTTTTTCTGTGACTGTATTTTACAGCTATCTTTTATGTGCATGTTATCTTATATGTGTTTTATGTGCCTTGTGCTATATATGACTATTGATACTGTGTTTTGCACTTTGGCCCTGGAGTAATGCTATTTAGTTTGGCTGTATTCATGGGTATTTATGTATGGTTGAATGACAATTAAACTTGAATATGAAATTTTTATGGGGGACCTAATGGGGAACTACTTCACTACTGAGAATGTGGAATGAGCTGTTAGCGCAAGTGGTGGATGCTGGTTTGATTTAAAAATTAAGAGAAGTTCAGTTGGGTTCAGTATGTAGATAAGAGGGGTTTGAGGCAAAATGCTGCGGGTACAGGTAGATGGGACCAGGCAGAAAAACAAGTCGGCATGGTTAAGATGGGCTGAAGGACATGTTTCTGTGCTGCACTGTTTAGTACGTAGAATAATGTAATGATTCAGTCATGTCTATCTGTCATAGAATGATGTGGCGATTCTTTGACTCTGTGAGGCATTCAACCAATGCCTGATCTACCCTGAGCTTCATGTAAAAAATCCTGTACATTCTTTGGAGAGGGGTAAGGAAGATCTCTGCCCAACATCCTTTCCGCTCTTTCTCTTTTCTCCTCCTTACTGAGGCTAATTGTGTGGTAAGGTTCCTATTTCTTTTTACTCATGCCATGACAGAAGGTGTTCACCTCAATTACACACAATGACGGGAGGAAATGGTCCTGAAGTACTTACAGTGTCATTCACACAAAGTGACTGGAGGAAACTGGCCCAAAGTGCAGTCCTAATCACACAATGGCAAGAGGGATTGTTGCTGCTGCGTTTGCCGTGTCACAAAACACAATGAGCAGGGAAAATGCACCCTCGTTATCATTTCTCATGTCATTTTCAGCTCAGGAAAGATGTAACGTGTGCAGAAAGGGACTCAGTGGCAAAGCACTACAGTTAGTCTGACTGTTAATGAACAAGTAACAACACACATCATCTAGTGGTGATTATTCTGTGGTTAATCAAGTGTGCACTGCCAGTGATGATATAAGCTGCAGGTGAGCTACATGTCCTTAATGCTCACTAAGGAATGTTAATGGTTTGTGTTATCATTATTGAATTTTACCGAATTAGAATCAGGTTTATTTTCAAAGGCATGTCATAAAATTTGTTGTTTTGTGGCAGCAGTACTGTGCAATACATTTTTAAAAATTACTGGAAGTTACAATAAGAAATATATTAAAAATAATTAGTGCAAAAAGAAAGCAAAGAGTGAGAGTTTATGGGTTGGTTTTATTGCCTGTAGTAGGAAGAAGGTATGTCCTGGATGGTGAAGGTCCTTAGTGATGGATTCTACCTTCTTGGGTTGTCACCTATTGAAGATGTCCTTGATAATGGGGAGGCTAGTGCCCAGGATGGAACTGGCTGACAGGATAGAGAGTGACCCAGAGTCTATGCTACATTATGCACCTGACCGTGCCAGCTTCTGAGGTTTAAACGCTCTCACTCTCCGAAATATGGATAGCTGGCCCGGTCCCTTTAAGGATTCAAGCCTGCCGTGAAAATTGGCCATGTTTTGGCACCAGGATTTTAATATTTAAAGAGCAGCTGAACTGAGGTTCAGAGCTCAATCATCTGCTCTACTTGGATTCTCATTTCAATCTAGTTGAGAATGCTGACCTTAGTCTCATATTGTGTCTCGATCCTAGTCTTATACTCCAACACTTGGGTCCTTGCCATCCTCATCTAGGTCTCTCGTCACAGTCTATAGTTGACTCCTGAAAATTATCATTTTTAATGCAAAAAAGTATTCATGTTATTCCCTTATTAATCAAGGAATGTGAATAATGCAGAACATGCTATAAAATTCTCTTATACAAGTGACGCAAATTTGAATTAAATGAGAGGTATATAATGGGCTGAGAGCTTTGTCTAGTTAAAGGAACATTGAGTCAGTCAGCTGTGTTGAGGTTGTTAATCCTTTCCGTGACTGTGGTTCTGTTTCACGTGCAGGAAATGTACTAATGAGTGGCTCTGTGCTGACAGATGCTTCCAAAACAAAAACAGACTCATAAAGAATAAAACAAAAGAATATAAACATATGGATATTGGAAGTGATAAGATATGCCCCAAGAGATTTCATGCCCAAAATGTAATCTTCAGATTCTGACAAACTGCTCAATGACTTCTAGCCCTTCTTAATCTACTTTTAAAATCCCTATAGTCCTTCATCCAACCTCTGTTTGTTTTCCAGCCTGTGGTATATGTCTAGGTCTGTTGAGAAGCCAACTAGACCCACCATTAAGTTTCAGCTTTAAATTCATTTCACCGCAGCACAAAACAGATTTATCTCTCTTACATTTTTCAGCGGCAGCTTGTGGGGACAGGGTTTAAGTGCACAGAGTGGGGCTCGATTGCTGGGGATCAATTGCTTCTGGTTGCTGGAGACAAGGTCTATCGTCGTGGAGAAGGTCCTGAAATTTGACAGAACTCTGGACAGGGAAACAAGGTTTTGGCAGGAAATTGAGTATGGGTATTTGGCTCACTCCGAATTCTTGGAGTCTCTGTGATGACACTCCAGAGTAGGAATACTTTTGCTGACATTGATAGGAGCATCTGAGCATTACTTGAAAACTTCTATGAGATACTGGCATCTATTAGTGTGGAGGAACTGAGAGCTCTTGGGGTCTGTGTCGATAGGACACCCAAAGCTGCTGCACAGGTTAACGGTGTTGTTAAGAAGGTGTATGGTGTGTTAGCCTTCATCAACTGTGAGACTGAGTTGAAGAGCCAAGAGATAAAAGACCTTGGTCAGACCCCACTTGGAGTGCTGTGTTCAGTTCTGGTCACCTCATTACAGGAAAGATGCAGATACCATAGGCAGAGTGCAGAGGAGATTTACAAGGATGTTGCCTGGATTGGAGGGCATACCTTATGAGAATATTTTGAGTGGACTTAGCCTTTTCTCCTTGGAGCGACGGAGGATGAGAGATGACTTGATAGAGGTGTATAAGATGATGAGGGGCATTGACTGTGTGGATAGCCAAAGGCTTTTTCCCAGGGCTGAAATGGCTCGCATGATGGAGCATAAGGTGCTTTGAAGTAGGTACCGAGGGGAGGTCAGGGGTAAGTTTTTCACACAGAGAGTGGTGGGTGCGTGGAATGCATTGCTGGTGGTGGTGGTGGAAGCAGATAGAATAGGGTCTTTTAAAAGCCTCTTAGATAGGTTAATGGAGCTTAGAAAAATAGAGGGCTATGCACTTGGGAAATTCTAGGCAGTCTCTAGAGTAGGTTACACAGTCAGCATGACAATGTGGGCTGAAGGGCCTGTAATGTGCTGTAAATTTCTTTGTTCTATTATGTATGATCATTTGAAACAGGTTCTTCAGAGTCTAACCCTGTTGAAACCTTCTATGAGATATTGGCATCTATTATATTTGATTATTTGAAGCAGGTTCTTCAGAGTGTAACTGTGTGTGTGTGTGTGTGTGTGTGTGTGTGTGTGTGTGTGTTTGTGTTCCTACCTCTACCACCTCTCTTTCTCTCTCAGTTTTCTCTCTCTTGAAAAGCTGTAGCTACACTGAAAAGAAACGTGGGATTTAAACAGCAAATTCATCCGTAGAGTTAGTCCACTTTGGCCATTCATGTATTTCTGAGGTCTGCATGCTGCCAAATGTTTATCAGCCTTCTAATGTAATGAATATACGCTACTCAAGGACCAAGAGGCTTATTGTTAACCTGAGCTTTCTTCCACAGGAGCACAGCCTTTGCAAAGGGTCAGAGTTGTTCTTGGCAAAGTTAACTTCTAACCAGTATTCCCTGCTCAGCTTTTTGTTATAAACAAGTAGAGAATAGGTCTTATAGGCCCATGATTAATCAACATAAAACAATAAGGTTGTGTTAATTGGGCTGCGTCAAACCAGAAGACACTGGTAAATTATTTGCACCATTATGACTGAGTTCAAAGAAGCTTGTAGACCAGACTGATTTTGTCACATTTTCAAACATAGTCGCAGATAAGACTATGGGATATTTTTATGTACTCAGAGTCAGCCCTCACAGCAATAAAATTTTGTGTCTGGGGTCTCTGTCCCCAGAAACATCTAGACCATCTGTGTGAATTACTTTGTCTCAGCAAAGGTAAAAGTCATCCGTTAGTCTTGCGAGACCATAGATGCCTGGGAAGTCTTAACTCTCCAGGGCGCAGGCCTGGGCAAGGTTGTATGGAAGACCAGCAGTTGCCCATGCTTCAAGTTTCCCCTCTCCACGACACCAATGTTGTCCAAGGGAAGGGCATTAGGACCCATACAGCTTGGCACCAGTGTCGGCGCAGAGCAATGTGTGGTTAAGTGCCTTGCTCAAGGACACAACACGTTCCCTCGGCTGGGGCTCGAACTCACGACCTTCAGATTGCTAGTCCAATGCCTTAACCACTTGGCCACGTGCCCACAGCAAAGGTACAGTATATGAAAAACATCACATGCATATGGCGTCAACTAGTAGCAAAACAGTATAAATGACAGAAAAATAAGGTGACAGAAATAAGAACTAGAATTCATTTCTTAACCATTAGTTTCTACAACAGAAGACTCCTTCATCTGCAACTCGTTGGTATATTCTTTTAGTTCATAAGAATGTTGCATTTGTTTGGAAATCCTTTGTAGTTTATAACTCTTTATAATTTGGAAATCCTTAAAAAGCAGAAATTTTTGGTGAGTTTTATAATGTGAGCTAAGAACGATTTGTCTAAAAGTAAATGTGTTTCATTAAAAATAGAATGAGCTGTGTTTAAACTACTTTGTTAGCTGGAACTATCTCCTCCTTGGTGGGGAGAGGGCATTCGCCACTCAGGAAGTGGGCATTAGCAGCTAGACCTTGCCGCACAGACTTGACAGCGAAGTAAGCCTATCCTTGAAGAGTGGGTGGATACAGTATAACCACCCTATAGTGAGGGTACCCAAAGAAATCTAAACCAGATAGGACTTCAGAGATTCGGGCTTTGCAGACAGTGAACCCAATACCATCGCACTGAGACTGTAGTGAACAATTCCTTTTTTAACTGCCCATTACACCGCTGAAGTTTAGGGCAGCAATGAAGGTCCTCCATCTCTGTCTGTCCATACAGTCGCACACAGACTTAGAAGGACTCTTCATTACTGTTTCCATAGCAATTTTTTTTTTAACCGGTCAAGGTTGTTAACCCTGAGCTGAGCCTCTAAACCTGGAGGACCAGTGGGCCAGTCTTAGTCAGACCTTTACCCTTTGACCTGCTTGACTTGGCTGACCCCACCAAGAGCCAAAGCCCAAGGCCCTGATTCTAGCTGATGCAGCTCTCCAGGTCATTGAGGTATGCAAGCTTTCAAACCCAATGACAAAGTTGTGGTCCTCTTGGAGGGAACAAATGGTTCTTCACTCCTAATTTCTGCCTGTAAAATGGATGCAATACAGATACATTTCTCCAACTGTGCTATCTTTATGGGCACTGCTTGCTGCCTTTTGTTTGGACAATCAAAATCTCCCCATTAACTCATTCTCTTGCAATATCTCCCACACATCTGTAACTTCCTGATAAATGTTCTCACAGCTCAATTAGATTGTGACTTTCTCTTAACTATCTGTAGGTTTCCATTATTCTATATAAATAGCTGCCTGCAAAGGAATTTGCATCACAGGTCACCTTAGCTTTGGGCAGAGCATTTTTCTCATAAATTTGCTTCATCTCTAGGAATAGAGCTGTTAAAACACCAGTTTATTTTGTGTTTTTTTTAATGGTGCTCTTAAATAGCTTTTGTGTGCAAGGTTGAGAGAAAAAGTTCCATGGGTAGGTCAGTAATTTGCAATAAATAAAGCCCACCACCAGTGTAGGCTGACTCATACCACAGATAAAAATCAGAGAATCAGTGAGTTATTGTACACAGTGCAATGGCCATTCACTATCATTCTGCCTGTGCCTGATAATAGTTCTTGTATTACCAAACTGAGCTCCGTAATAGCACCAAAGTCTTGCTGACGCAAGATGTATCAGCTTCTCCAGTGTCTTAGCTCTATTAATCCAACTTCTTAATGCAAGGATATCTGAAGCTGATAGTAATAACTCACAGAGTGGAGGCAAGCATTTGAAGGAGCAATGGGAGCCTGAAATGCCTAAATATTAGCTACTTTGCTGAATATATTACTGTTCCCACGGAAACAGTTTCCGACTGAACTGAGAAATAAGTTCAATTTTATAGGCATTCAGTGATACACGTGTATACAGCTAAACGAAACGTTGTTCCTCTGGGGGCAATGTGAAAAACATAGTACATATAGTCACACACAACAATCCAGCACAGGCATTCTCAAAATAATACTAACACAAGCCACTGTGTGTGGTATGGTCAGTATTTTGTATTAGTAATTGTCCAAAAGGTTCTTGTAATCGAAGAAAAATGTGTAAGAGGGACATTTGCACCTTTTGTTGGACTAGGAGAGGTCACTGCGATTAAGGGGACTGCCAGGGAACACAGAACACAACAAGCAACAAAACAATAACAGCCGACAAAACACCAACAGCAACACAAGACCCTCTCCTCTCTCCTACCCATCCGCACATACATAGTCCTCTAATCTCATGCCTTCTTTGGTACTTCTTTGATCTTCGATGCTGATAGGTGGAGATGCAGGAATTTATGGAGAATTAACATTAACATAGAAGTAGGAGTGGGAGTAGGTACCCTGGCATTCCATAGAATCAGGGCTGATCTGATCTTGGACACAATTCCTCTATCAGACATAATGCTCTTAATGCTTGATTAACCTGCAGTCATACGTGAGTCTTTCTCAACCTTCACATGCTCAATAACTCAGCAGATGTGTGTCACTGAGGATGAAAATTCCAAAACTCCAGGTCAGGTTGTCTGCTTACGTGTGGACAGAGGTGTAGACCTGTTCACAAAAGAGAGACAATATATTTTTGAAGATGCAAGAAAAATGCAGGAAATTGGAATAAACCACAGATTCAATTTGGGTAGCCTTCAACTTCAGAGTTCAAACTAACATTATTATCACAAAGTTGCATATATGTCACCAAATGCTACACTGAGATTCATTTCCTTGTGGGCAATTGCAGTAGAACAAATAAATAAAACAGAATAAATGAAAATCTACACACAAAGACTGACAGTCAATGTGCAAAAGAAGACAACGTGTGCAAATACAAGAATAATAATAATGAACAAATAACGCTGAGAGCATGACTTGCAATGCACTTGAAAGTAAATCCATAGGTTGTGGAATCAGTTCAGTGTTGAGATGAGTGAAGTTATCCATGCTTGTTCAGGAGTCTGATGGTTGAAGGGCAGTAACTGTCCCTGAATCTAGTGGTGTGGGACCTTAGGCTCCTGTTCCTCCTTCCAGATGGCAGGAGCAAGAAGAAAAGAGAAGCTGAAGGCCTGAACATTGATTTCTCTGGTAATTTCCCCCCCCCCCCCTTTCTCTATTTTTCCATTCTCCATTCTGGTTTCCCTCACACCCCTTCTGTTCTCTTGACCATCACCTCCAGCTAGTTCTCCTCACCTGACCATCACCTCCAGCTGGTTCTCCTCACCTGACCATCACCTCCAGCTGGTTCTCCTCACCCGACCATCACCTCCAACTGGTTCTCTTCCTCCTTCCCTTTCTTTCATGGTCCATTGTCCTCTCATATTAGATTCCTTCTTCTTCAGTCTTTCCTTTCATCAGAAGGATTGTGTGGTTCAAGTAAGTGGCTCATCACCACTTTCTGAAGAGCAATTGGAGATCTGGGTAATACATGCTGAGAATAAAACAACACCAAGATCTCTATGAGGAATAGAAAAGGATGCCAGGATTAGAAGTGGGCTGTGAGCTGTTTTGAGCACCTTATCTAAGAAAGGAAATGCTGGCATTGGAGAGGGTCCAGACAAGGCTCATAGGAATTATTCCGGGAATGAAAGTGTAACACGAGGAAGGCTCTAGGCCTGTAGTCACTGAAGTTTAGAAGTATAAGTAGGAATCCCATTGAAAACTACTGAATGTTGAAAGGCCCAGTTAGAATGGATGTGGAGATAACGTTTCCAATAGTAGGAAGGTCTAGGGTGAGGGCACAGCCTTTGAGTACAAGGACTGAGATGTGGAGGGATGTCTTTAACCAGAGAGTGGTGAATCTGTGGAATTCATTGTTACAGATTGCCTATTGGTGGGACTTCAGGTGACTGTAGATGCCAATCTGGGAGCAACGTAATCTTGCCCTCTTCATGTTTGGTGATCAGCACGGGACTTAATCGGGCATGTCAGGATAGATTCTCTTGATGGAGAATGCCTGCATGTGACTTTGGAACATACGGTAGAACAGTACAACACAGGAACAGGCCCTTTAGCCCACAATGTGGTGCTGAACCTATTAAACTAGTAATGTAATGGCCAACTAAACTAATCCGCTCTTTCTACACAATGTCCATATCCTTCCATTTCCATCACGTTCATGCTTCTATCTAAGCGTCTCTTAGAAGTCCCCAATGTATCTGCCTTTACCACTACCCCAGGCAGTACATTCCAGACACTCACCACTGTCTGTGTAAAAAACATGCTCCACACATCTCCTTTGAACTTATCCCCTCTATCTAAAATTCATGCCCTCTTGTATTACACATTTCAACCCTGGAAAAAGATACTGCGGTCTGTCTAATCCATCTATGTCTCTCTTAATCATGTAAAACTCTGTCAGATCTCAACTCTCTGCCTCTGTCTCTTCAGAGAAAATGACCCAGGTTTGTCCAATACCTCATTATAGCACATCCCCTCTAGTCCAGGCAGCATCCGGTAAACCTCTATAGTTCCATCTCCAAAGCTATGACATCCTTCCTATAATGCTGTGACCAGAATTGTATGCAGTACTCTGGGTGTGGCCTAACTAGAGTTTTACAAAGCTGCAGCATAACTTCCTGACTTTTAAAGTCAATGGCTCAATTAATAAAGGCAAACATGCTATATGCGTTTGTTTAACATGAGAAGGCTGATGCATAGACAGCCACCACACAGCCTTTGACAGATCGGTGTCACGGTCCAGTGGCATGGAGTACAAGACGACTACGGACCCTTTACTGCTTCAGCCTTCCTCTGTACTCACTGCCGTTGTGACCTTCCACCAGATCAACCTTTGACGTCTTGGTTGGATCACTCTTTCTCTGGAAATTCACCATTGACCTTATCGCCACTGGTGACCCTATGAGGAGCTAAACTTCAGTTGGCATTACTATTGGGATCTCAGAAACTCACAAGCCTCTTCACCGTCATAAGGTGAAGATCCTCAAGAATTCTGCTTTATCTTTAAAGAGAGCATATTTAGTTCAAAGTTGCTGGTGAACGCAGCAGGCCAAGCAGCATCTGTAAGAAGAGGTGCAGTCGACGTTTCAGGCCGAGACCCTTCGTCAGGACTAACTGAAGGAAGAGTGAGTAAGGGATTTGAAAGTGGGAGGAGGAGATCCAAAATGATAGGAGAAGACAGGAGGGGGAGGGATAGAGCCAAGAGCTGGACAGCAAGAGCTGGACAGGTGATAGGCAAAAGGGGATACGAGAGGATCATGGGACAGGAGGTCCGGGAAGAAAGACAAGGGGGGAGGGGGGACCCAAAGGATGGGCAAGAGGTATATTCAGAGGGACAGAGGGAGAAAAAGGAGAGTGAGAGAAAGAATGTGTGCATAAAAATAAGTAACAGATGGGGTACGAGGGGGAGGTGGGGCCTAGCGGAAGTTAGAGAAGTCGATGTTCATGCCATCAGGTTGGAGGCTACCCAGACGGAATATAAGGTGTTGTTCCTCCAACCTGAGTGTGGCTTCATCTTTACAGTAGAGGAGGCCGTGGATAGATATGTCAGAATGGGAATGGGATGTGGAATTAAAATGTGTGGCCACTGGGAGATCCTGTTTTCTCTGGCGGACAGAGCGTAGATGTTCAGCAAAGTGGTCTCCCAGTCTGCGTCGGGTCTCGCCAATATATAAAAGGCCACATCGGGAGCACCGGACGCAGTATATCACCCCAGTCGACTCACAGGTGAAGTGTTGCCTCACCTGGAAGGACTGTTTGGGGCCCTGAATGGTGGTAAGGGAGGAAGTGTAAGGGCATGTGTAGCACTTGTTCCACTTACACGGATAAGTGCCAGGAGGGAGATCAGTGGGGAGGGATGGGAGGGACGAGAGGGACGAATGGACAAGGGAGTTGCGTAGGGAGCGATCCCTGCGGAATACGGGGGGGGGGGGAGGGAAAGATGTGCTTAGTGGTGGGATCCCGTTGGAGGTGGCGGAAGTTACGGAGAATAATATGTTGGACCCGGAGGCTGGTGGGGTGGTAGGTGAGGACCAGGGGAACCCTATTCCTAGTGGGGTGGCGGGAGGATGGAGTGAGAGCAGATGTACGTGAAATGGGGGAGATGCGTTTAAGAGCACAGTTGATAGTGGAGGAAGGGAAGCCCCTTTCTTTAAAAAAGGAAGACATCTCCCTCGTCCTAGAATGAAAAGCCTCATCCTGAGAGCAGATGCGGCAGAGATGGAGGAATTGCGAGAAGGGGATGGCGTTTTTGCAAGAGACAGGGTGAGAGAGGAATAGTCCAGATAGCTGTGAGAGTCAGTAGACTTATAGTAGACATCAGTGGATAAGCTGTCTCCAGAGACAGAGACAGAAAGATCTAGAAAGGGGAGGGAGGTGTCGGAAATGGACCAGGTAAACTTGAGGGCAGGGTGAAAGTTGGAGGCAAAGTTAATAAAATCAATGAGTTCTGCATGCGTGCAGGAAGCAGCACCAATGCAGTCGTCGATGTAGCGAAGGAAAAGTGGGGGACAGATACCAGAATAGGCATGGAACATAGATTGTTCCACAAACCCAACAAAAAGGCAGGCATAGCTAGGACCCATACGGGTGCCCATAGCTACACCTTTAGTTTGGAGGAAGTGGGCGGAGCCAAAGGAGAAATTATTAAGAGTAAGGACTAATTCCGCTAGACGGAGCAGAGTGGTGGTAGAGGGGAACTGATTAGGTCTGGAATCCAAAACCAGATTTGCTGAACATCTACGCTCTGTCCGCCAGAGAAAGCAGGATCTCCCAGTGGCCACACATTTTAATTCCACATCCCATTCCCATTCTGACATGTCTATCCACGGCCTCCTCTACTGTAAAGATGAAGCCACACTCAGGTTGGAGGAACAACACCTTATATTCCGTCTGAGTGGCCTCCAACCTGATGACATGAACATCGACTTCTCTAACTTCCGCTAGGCCCCACCTCCCCCTCGTACCCCATCTGTTACTTATTTTTATGCACACATTCTTTCTCTCACTCTCCTTTTTCTCCCTCTGTCCCTCTGAATATACCTCTTGCCCATCCTCTGGGTCCCCCCCTCTTGTTTTTCTTCCCGGACCTCCTGTCCCATGATCCTCTCGTATCTCCTTTTGCCTATCACCTGTCCAGCTCTTGCTGTCCAGCTCTTGGCTCTATCCCTCCCCCTCCTGTCTTCTCCTATCATTTTGGATCTCACCCTCCCCCTCCAACTTTCAAATCCCTTACTCACTCTTCCTTCAGTTAGTCCTGACGAAGGGTCTCGGCCTGAAACGTCGACTGCACCTCTTCCTACAGATGCTGCTTGGCCTGCTGCGTCCACCAGCAACTTTGAAGTGTGTTGCTTGAATTTCCAGCATCTGCAGAATTCCTGTTGTTTGCATATTTATTTCAGTGGGTTGTAGTGTGTGGTATCTTAAAGGCGGTGTAAAGTATATGTGGGATGTGGGAATATAAAACAATTTATAGGCAGACTCAAAAAACTGTTGAATCTTATTCATACTGCAGCTTTCCATATGTTGTCGTCTCTATTCCAATTGCCTTTATACATGAAAATAGCCAGCTGTTCTCATTTGGCACGAGATGAATTGCCACAGCTTCTGGCAAATACCAGCTGGTGTTCAATCCTGTTCTTCATTATACTTCATGTTCTGAATTCAGTTGTGGCACTTTTCACTATGACACATAGTGCACTTACTCATATTGAGATGGGGAGTCACTCTACGATAAGACCATCAACATAGGAGCAGATTCAAGCCATTTGGCCCATTGAGTCTGTTTCACCATTTTCTTCTGGCTGATTTGTTTTATCTCTCAACCAATGTCCTTCCTAATTTGTAATGACCAGTGTGTACAAAAATCTTGTGCTGTGCAATTTTTTGCCGAGAGCCAACAACATGAGTGCACTGAATTTTTAAGTGGAAGTAGACCTGAAGCTATTCTAGAGATAATGAACTACTAAGTCCAGTTTGTTGTTTATCGTTTCAAAGAAATAAAATAACTGTTGATAAGAACTTTGATCTTCTCTAGCTTTGATCATTTTCCCTCTGGTTCATCTGCACTCTCACAAAACATATGTAGCAGCCCTGTAGCAGGTAATGAAGGATTTTCTCACTGGAGATTTTGCACACTGTCCATGTGTGATCACTTGCTGAATGATGCTTTAAAAATCAATTTTCCAAATATCACTCTGCTTCTTCCCACTTGCAAATTCTCCAGCAACTTTTGCATCACAACAGTACATGCAGTAGCACCAGTTTCTCTACTGTACATCAATATTTGTAGGACCTGCATGTTCCAGACCTCATGAGCTTCTGGTGTAGCAGTTTCTACTGTTTCATTAAGCCGTTCTGCTTCAAATAAACTATTAGTTCTTTTGTGCTTCATGCTCTTTTCTTCTTTGGAATTCGACATAGTGAATCAATATTTTTTCAATTAAAACAGTATAAGCTAGTTGTAAAATCTGTGGACATATCATCACAAACTCCACATTGTCAACACTGTCTGCATCAGAAACTGGAAAAGGAAATGTGGTTGTGTACGGTCGTGAAATATACCTAGCATGCCAACAAGGTCAAGGGTGACAACCTTTTGTGCACAGTTTAAATTCATTTGTGCACTAATAGCACTTTAAAGGGAACAATGCTCTCAACACTATTCATCTGCCTTCTTCTGGTAAACTTTGACAGATTGACCTTGGCAGAGGTTAAAAGGTCAGCACAATATGCTGGGCAGAAGGGACTGCACATTGCTGTACTGTTCTATATTCTGCTTTCAGGATACAAAACATTTGACCATCTTATGTACTGTAGCTGTCATATTTCTATGTCACTTCCAGCTTTATCTGTGGTCAATGGTAAACTCACTTCTCACCTGCCCAATATGTTAATGGTGGAGCAGTTGGTGTTGGACTGCCAGTAACTATCCAGTGTGGGATATTAGGTTCTCTGTTCTGTTAGTCAAAATGATGGTTTTTCTTGGGAACAATGAAACAAGCTGTTGGAGGAATTCAGCAGGTCAGGCAGCATTCTTGGAGGGAAATGGCCAGTCAATGCTTCGGGTCAAGATCCTTCTTCTAGATGGATAAAGGGTGTGGACCAGAAATGTTGATTTTACATTTTTCTGCCCAGATGCTGACTGATCCACTGAGTCCTCCAGCAGCTCAACGTTTTGATAGGCTTTATTGTGTGCCTCAAAAGAATTAAGTAAATTGATTTATTATCACATGTACTGAGGTACAGTGAAGAACTTGCCCTGCATACAGTGCTTACAGATCATTTAGTCGCAGCAGTGCTTTGAGGAGGCGGTTATCCATCATGTCTGGTGATGAAAAGAAACCTACGCAGGAGAGTTTTTAAAAGTTGAAAATCCGTTGCACTGGGACGGTTCCACTCTCTCAACCTCAGAAATCAGGCCCCAGTGGGAGAATAAGCATCACAAACTGAGATCTTCATTGGTTGCATTGGATGACCATGATGTCTTCTGTGCCTTCTCATGTTCTTTGCTCTCCACAGAGCATTGCAGAACATAATGGAAAACAACCTTCCTTCCATGGGCACTGTTACACTTCTCGCTGCCTTGGAAGAGGAACTAGCATAATCAAAGACTCCACCCACCCCCAACATTCTCTCTTAAACCTCCCTCCCCCCACCCCCCACTGATATAAAAGCCTTCCTGGGTCTCACTGTAGATCTCATCTGCCCAGTTGCCTAGAAATGACTCTGCATGCTGGGACAGGCATGTCTCTATCTCACCGGGGTCTGAGACCCACCGGCTATCCTAGCCTGCCTGCTGAAGCGGTGTAACAAGGTGTGGCCACTGTCGCTTGCTAATGGCTACTTGGAGCCACAGGTGGGGACCAAAGGTGAATGAGCTGCCCCAGAATAGACATGACAAGCCCCTTCACCGGAGGTGCTGCCCCTCCCTGGACACTCCGTACACTCCGCATTGAGGTAGTACAAGGTAAAATAATAGAATGCTATGTTGTCTTTACAGTGCAGGTAGACAAATAAAGAGCATAGCCATGATGAAGCAGAGTGTGAGGTCAAGAGACAAACTGATTATCTCAGGAGACTCTTCAATAAATTTATAAAAGCAGATTAGAATTGTCCTTGGACCTAGTGGTATGTGCTTCCAGGTTTTTATATCTTCTGACCAGTGGGAAGGGGGTTTCAGAGAAAATGTTGGGGGTGGGTGGAGCCTTTCGTTATGCTAGTTCCTCTTCCAAGGCCGTGAGAAGTGTAGACAGTGTCCATGGAAGGGAGGTTTTTTTCCCATTATGTGCTGAACAGGGTCTACAACCCTCAGGGGTTGAACAGGCAGTGAAGTTGACAGATGTCGGTCGAGAGCAACTGAAGGCACTACCTCCAACAGTGAAGGAATTAAATTCAGGACTGAGCAGGAGCACTGGATTACAAAATTCCTTTTCGATTACATTGCATTTTATGCTATTTTCTAGAATGACTGCATAGAAAAAGGCTGTGCAGGAATGAAAAGGTAACACGTATTATAGTAGTTGCAAAGAGCACAATGCTTCTTCCTCTCTGAAATGCTGTACAATTTTTTTGATCAGTGTCTATGTAGGTCAGAGTCAGTTAAAAACACGTATTAGGATTGTGTGTCAAGGACTCTAACGAGGTTGTTCCTTAGCAACAGTGTTCAAGCTGTCTCCACCTGACAATCGAATACCTCCATTTCTGTTTTTTCTCTGGCCATGAAGTTCAGTGATCAAATTAGCCTTCTTTCTCAGTGTGCACTCTTCTGCTTGCCTGGCTTGTCATTGCCAGACTTATGCCCTATCTTATTTATCGACCGGGCCAGGCTGATTATGCCTTAATGCTATTCCGATAGCATTGGCATTAAACATTAGAGTGGACAACAGTAAAAATAACGTGCATGCCTTTGTAGAAACTTTGCCTACTTCCTTTGTCACTGTGAAGTAGCCTTTTGCTTGTGCAAACTGCATTCTATATCCTTCATCCATCCAGATTAAGCCTCATCCATTATGAATGGATCAAGCTTTGCAAAATTGCAGCTATGATGTATCCTTTGCAATTCCACATTATGGTCCACAGCATCCAGCACCTACCCCCTTGACGTTACTCAACATTTTAAGAACAGTTTCTTCTCCTCCACCACGGATTTCTGAATGGTCCATGACCCCCATGAACAGTATCTCGTTATTTTGTTCTCTTTCTACACTACCTATTTGCACATACGTATATATATAATAAGAATTCATATATTTTATGTATAGCACTTTCAAGAACTCTATAAAATTTGTTCTTATCTTTTGCACATTGGGTGTTTGACAGTCTTCATTTTTTAATGGGTTAGATTGTTTTGTTTTGCAGCTGCCTGTAAGGAGACAAATCTAAAGGTTGGATATTGTATGCATACTCTGATAATAAATGTACTTTGAACTTCGTACTGCTGCTGCAAAACAACAAATTTCACGTTGTATGTCAGTGATAATAAACCTGATTCAGGTTTGTTCTCATCATGGAAAGGTACAGCAAACACAAAATTATCTAATCCATTGTTCTGGGCGACAGCTACCGGAAGTTTATCTTCTTGAAGGCTTCATATAGCTAAAAATTCCTCCTCATCTCCCTACTAAATGGATGTCCCTCTCATCTGAAGCAGTGCCCTCTGGTCCTAGATTCCCCCACCGTAGGAAACATCCTGTCCACATCCTGTCTATTCCTTTCAGCATTCAATAGGTTTCAATCAGATCCCCGCTCATTTTTCTAAATTCCAGCAAGCGAAGGCCCAGAGCAATCAATCATACGATAAGCCTTTCATTCTCTAAATCATTCGCCACTGTCCTCTACCATTAGATTCCTTCTTCTTCAACCCTTTACCTTTTCCACCTATCCCTTCCCAGCTTCTTACTCTTCTGCCTTACTCCACCAATCCAGCGTAACCTTCATCTGCTCCAACCTATCATCTATCATCTTGTATTCCTTCCCCTCTCTCCACCTTCTTATTCTGGCTTCTGTCCTCTTCCATTCCAGTCCTGATGAAGAGTCTCATCTCAAAATGTTGACTCTTTACTCCCCTCCATAGATGCTGCCAGACTTGCTGAGTTAATCCAGCATTTTATGTGTTTTGCACAACTTTCTTTGGTTGTATCAGATTTAAACTTTTATAATTATTGCTTTCATAACTGTTTCTTTGAGTCCAGCCATTATGTAAATCAAAAAGAGTATAATCAATCTGTTCAAGGAGAGTGCAGCACAGGAATGAGTCCTTCTGCCTACAATGCCTGTGTCAATCCAGACAAATTCCCTCTGCTTGCACATGTTCTTTGTCCCCCTGTTCTCTGCCTGTCCATGTTTAAGTATCTCATTTGTGCTTCCATCACTTCCCTTGACAGTGTGTTCCTGGCACTTACCAGTCTCACATATATTAGTGTCTTAAATTTAAATCAAAGACAGTTGCAAAACTCTATCGTAAGACATAGGAGCAGAACTAGGCCAATCAGCCCATCGAGTCTGTTCTGCCATTCCACCATGGCGGCTGGTTTATTATCCCTCTCAACCCCATTCTCCTATCCTCACCTCCTAACCTTTGATGTCCTGACTAATCAAGAACCTATCACCCTCCACTTCAAATATACCCAAGGACATGGCCTCCACACTGTCTGTTGAAATGAATAAAGAAATATTTCCTCTGGATGAATAAATTTCTCCTCATCTCTGCTCTAAAGGAACAGCCTGTGTCCTTCGGTTCCTCCACTGTTGGAGACAGTCTCTTCATGTCCTCTCTATCTAGGTCTTTCAATATTCAGTAGGTTTCAATGAGATCCTCCCTCAGTCTTCTAAACTCCAGTGAGTACAGGTTCAGAACCATCAAACACTGCTTATGCATTAACTCTTTCATTCCTGGGATCACTCTTATGAACCTCCTCTGGACTTTCTCCAATACTATTATATTGTTTCTTAGATACTGCCCAAAACTGCTCACAGTACTTCAAATATGGTCTGACCAATTGTCTTGTAAAGCTTTAGTCCTATATTCTAGTCTTCTTGAAGTGAATGCTACCATTGCATTTGCTTTCGAGGAAGGTGAACAAAACCTCAGAGCAGGGAATTGGAACAAGGTTTTTTTTACTCCTGACAGGGATGGGAAATAAAGTTTTCATTAAAAAGTTATTTGCAATCGAAGTGTCAGCTTCGGCTCAGTGGGAAGCATTCTCACTTGTGAGTCAGAGGTTTGTGAGTACAATTCCCACTCCACACTCTTGAGCTAACACTTCACTGCAGTAGTGAGAGACTGTTTTACACAGTGAGAGATCTCATCTTTTCGGAAAAGATAGCAATCCAATTATTAGTGATACAATATATTTCAAAGAAAAATGATGAGTTTCTTGGCATCCTGGCTATCCCTCAATCAATAAGCAATAAAAAGACAGATTCTCTGGCCACTGCCATATTGCTGTTTGCAAGCGCAACAAGCATGATGAAGGGTCTCAGCCCTAAATATCGACAGTTTATTCCCCTCCATAAATGCTGCTACACTTGTTGATTTCCTCCAGCATTTTGTTCCAGAATGTCTTGTGCTTATAGTTTGCAGGCATTTGCCGACTTAACCTCCAGGTTGAGTCAGTAGTGAAGAAGGCGGATGGAATGTTGGCATTCATTTCTAGAGGAATAGGGTATAGGAGCAGGGATGTGATGTTGAGGTTCTATAAGGTGCTGGTGAGACCTCACTTGGAGTACTGTGGGCAGTTCTGGTCTCCTTATTTAAGAAAGGATGTGCTGACGTTGGAGAGGGTACAGAGAAGATTACTAGAAAGATTCCGGGAATGAGAGGGTTAACATATGAGGAACATTTGTCCGCTCTTGGACTTTATTCCTTGGAGTTTAGGAGAATGAGGGGAGACCTCATAGAAAGATTTCGAATGTTGAAAGGCATGGACAGAGTGGATGTGGCAAAGTTGTTTCCCATGATGGGGGAGTCTAGTACAAGAGGGCATGACTTAAGGATTGAAGGGGGCCCATTCAGAACAGAAATGCGAAGAAATTTTTTTAGTCAGAGGGTGGTGAATCTATGGAATTTGTTGCCACGGGCGGCAGTGGAGGCCAAGTCATTGGGTGTATTTAAGGCAGAGATTGATAGGTATCTGAGTAGCCAGGGCATCAAAGGTTATGGTGAGAAGGCAGGGGAATGGGACTAAATCGGAGAATGGATCAGCTCATGGTAAAATGGCAGAGCAGACTCGACGGGCCGAATGGCCGACTTCTGCTGCTTTGTCTTATGGACTTATGGTCTTATGGCATTTGTTGCTTGCAGTGGTTCAGTGTTGTGATAATGACTTAACTTCATAAGTAGCTCATTGGCCATTCTTCATGATCAATCTGCTGGTATCAAGGATATCTTCACTCTATTCCGGAGCAACACACACAAAATGCTGGAGGAACACAGCAGGTCAGGCAGCATCTATGAAGAGGAGCAAACAATCAAGATTTCCAGCCAAGACTCTGGTTTGTGTGATCTGAGTGGACTGTCAAAACACAGAGAGGTAGGAGGGTGGGTAGTTTGCTGTTTCTGGAGGTCTCTGCTGATTGTATACATGGGCTCAGGATTCTCAATACCTCCTAAGATAAAGATAAAGATTAGCTCCCTCTCCATTTGGAATGGCAATGAACAGGGGTTTCAAAAGTTTCGAGCAGAACCTTGAATCTGCTTAAAGCACCTGGGTCTATTATATCTTAAAACACACATTAAAAGATTTTTTCTCATATTTCGTTGTATTACAAAATTCAAAGTTCAGAGTACATTTATAGTATGTGTATTATAAACAATCTTAAGATTTGTCTCCTTACAGGCAGCCGATTGAACTTATGTAATAAAGGACCATCAAACAGCCGATGTGCAGACAAAAAACAAATCGTGCAAACAATAAAAGTAAGCAACTAACATTCAGAACTGAAGTTCACAAAAGTGAGTCCACAGCCACAAAGCCGGTCATCACTACAGCTGATTCAGGAATCTGTTAGTTGCAGGCCGCAGCCTCGTGGAGCAGCGAGCTGAACCAGCCCATCCCTCGCCTCTGGCTCTGACACCCTGATCTTTTCAATCTGCCCCACCACAGAAATTATCCAGACCTTGGGTTGCTCCTTGCTCTCAGTCCCAGGCCTCGCCAGCTCGATTAGGCCATACCAACCATTCTAATCCCTCCTGGCGCTTAAATTGATCAAACCTCGAGTTTTGTCTCACTCACGAGCCCAGGCGCCACCGCTTCAACTCTGCCTCACCCCCGCTCACGTTGCCGCGGTCCTGCCGCCACAAATCGCCTCCAAATCCACTCCAGCAATGGCCAAGCATCAGCTCATTCCCCGCTCTCGGGCTGGGCCCTGCCACCTCGGTTCGGCACATACATGCCACACCGCAACCGTCCTGTCCCTCCGAGACGTTTGTTCACACCACAAAAATCCCAGGTTGTACACGTGGTTCGAAAGCTCAACTCCAAAAGGGAGATAAGAGGCTATTGATTGCAATGATGGTTTACCAGAAAGTGTGATTAATCAAATAGTTAGAAGTTTTGTTTTTAAAAATGCAAACAACAGGAATTCTGCAGATGCTGGAAATTCAAGCAACACACATAAATGTTGCTGGTGAACGCAGCAGGCCAGGCAGCATCTCTAGGAAGCGGCGCAGTCGACGTTTCAGGCCGAGACCCTTCGTCAGGACTTTCGTCAGAAGTTTTGTTTGTTTAGTTTGCTACCAGCAAGTAGTCGCTGTGCTTCACTAGCGCCATTTTAAACTAAAAGCTTAGTTCATAGAATTTAGTTTCTTTGGAATTACATAGCTTCACTACTTTGGCTTTATGAGGGTAAGATGGGAGACATTCTGAGAGAAACCTTTGGCTCATTTGTCCATTTCTTTAACCTCTTAACTTTATCTTAAGCTTTTCAGTTTGGACTGAAGGGGGATGAGAGGTGACTTGATAAAGGTGATATGATTATAAGAGGCATTGTCAGAATGGACAATCAGCATTTTGCCCAGGGCAGAAATGACTAATGCAACAGGGCATAACTTTCAGGTGTTTGGAGGAATGTATCGTGGGGAGGGGAATGTCAGAGGTAGGCATTTTACTCAGAGACTGGTGGGTGCATGGAACACATTGCCCCTGGTGTTGGTAGAGGCATATATATTGATGATATTTAAGAGACTCTTAGATAGGCACATGGATGATAGAAAAATGGAGGGCTATGTGGGAGGGGAGCATGAGGTTGCTCTTGGAGGAGGTTAAAGGGTCAACACATTGTGGGCGGAA
Source organism: Mobula birostris (assembly GCF_030028105.1). Lineage (NCBI taxonomy): Eukaryota > Metazoa > Chordata > Chondrichthyes > Myliobatiformes > Myliobatidae > Mobula > Mobula birostris. Next base: position 230,473,976 of record NC_092370.1, on the reverse strand, counting down.
GGGTCTGTACCGTGCTACACTGCTCCAGGTTCCATGTTCTATCCTAAGTAAGGAATGTAGGGAGGACTTTAGATCCCCAGGAACGGTTTCTAAATCAAATTGCCAACATTTGTATTCCTAGATATTCCTTCACATCTGTTTCTTACATCTAACAACCCTGCCCCACACTCCCATTATTGCGCCAGCAAACAAAGGCATCGTCATAGCGTAGAAGCAATCAGAAAATTCATCGATTCCTCATGACATGATTGGATAATTCTGGACTCTGTCTGTTTTTATTTATACACTCAATGGTCATTTTATTAGGTATTTCCTGTGACTAATAAAGTGGCCACTGAATATATGTTCGTGGTCTTCTGCTGCCGTAGCCCATCCACTTCGAGGTCTGACATGTTGTGCATTCAGAGATGCTCTTTTGCATGGTGCTGTTGGAATACGTGGCTTTTGAGTTACTGTGGCCTTCTAGTCAGCTTGAACCATTCTGGCTATTCTCCTCTGACCTCTCTCATTAACAAGGCATTTTCACCCACGGAATTGCCACTCACTATTTTTTTTCTTGTTTTTTGCACTATTCCCTGTAAACTTTAGAGACAGTTGTGCATGAGAATTCCAGGCGATCAGCAGTTTCTGAGGTACTTAAACCACCCCATCAGGCACCCATCAGTCATTCCATAGTCAAAGTCATTCAGATCACATTTCTTCCCCATTCTGATGTTTGGTCCGAACCCTTTGGCCGTGTCTGCAAAGCTTTTATGCATAGAGTTACTGAAGCATGATTGGCTGATTAGCTACTTGCATTAATGAGCAATTGTACTGGTGTACCTAATAAAGTGGCCACTGAATGTATATGACCAATTATCACAAATGCTTCAAGGAAGCTTTCTCAGGCACAATTTTTTAATGTGCCAATTATATTTTTCTCTTTCTCTTTTTTTTTGCTCACAGCATTGTCTGAGAAGTTAGTCATCAGTTCCTGGATACAGGGAGTAATCACTGAGCACTGACAAACTTATTCAAAGCATTTGAGTTCAGACTCCATGTATAATTATATGCTTCAAGACAACTCAGGTCAATGGATTCTTCAAAGAGTTTGGAATGGAACAAATTATAACATTAAAACATTCACAAGATATAAAGATCACTGAAAAAGAATGTAATACAATGTATTTCCTAGATAATGTATTTATCTCAAGTTAATAAATTTGAGGAGGTATATTCATTACGTAACTCATTGCTTGCAGGGTTTATATCAAAAATTCAATATGTAATCAGCTTTTTTATCACAAACCCAATATTACTTGAGGAAGCTCTTCGTAAAATTGATATATTTAAGGATCATTCATCACACTGGCTGAAAATGTCACATGAGATTATGGGATCAGAGGAGTTGAAATGGATACACTCAGAAAAAATAAACTGTTTTGTGTATTAAAGTCATAGGCAACTGTACTTAAGGTTCAGGCTATTTAAAATCACCGGATACAGCTTGTTTCCCAGTCTCACGTTTGGAATCAAATCATGGGTTTGCCATTGCCAAAGTTTCTGAATTCTGGATGTCATCACCCGTTGTGTGATCACTCACCCTCCTCCGAAGCACTGATACTGTTCAAGAAGGCAGCTCACCCCTCACTGTCAAACAAAATGTGCTGGAATTGCTCACAATCCAAATATCCTGAGATATTCCTGAGGACCCTAAGAAAGAGCTGGTTATCTGCAAAGCCCTCGCCTCCACTGAATTATAAAACTATAAGATATACGAGCGGAATTAGGCCATTTGGCCCATCGAGTTTGCTCCGCCATTTCATCACGGCCGATCCAATTTTCCTCTCAGCCCCTCCATTTTTGAGGCTGTCCCCTAAACCATTCAATCCCGGAATCATTGTGTAGACCTCCTTCAAACCCTCTCCAGTTTCAGCACATCCTTTCTATGATAAGGGACCCAAAACTGCTCACAATACTGCAAGTGAGGCTTCACCTGTTCTTTATAAAGTCTCAACATTATACCCTGGCTTTTATACTCTAGTCCTCTTGAAATGAATGCTAATATTGCATTTGCCTTCCTGACCACAGACTCAACCTGTAAATTAATGTTTGGGGAATCCTGTACAAGGACTCCCAAATCCCTTTGTGCCTCGGTTTTCTCTCCATTTAGAAAATGGTGAACACTTTCATTTCTTCTACCAAAGTGCATGACCATACATTTCCCGACACTATTCCACCTGCCATTTCTCTGCCCATTCTCCTAATTTGTCCGTCCTTCTGTAGCCTCTCTGCTTCTTCTAAACGACCTGCCTTCCACCTGTCTTCATATCATCTGCAAACCTTTCCCACAAAGTTGTCACTTCCACCATCCAAATCATTGACATGTAACGTAAAAAGTATCAGTCCCAACACAGACCCCGGTGGAACACCACAGCCAGCCAGAAAAGGCTCTCTTTGTTCCCACTATTTTCCGCCTGCCAATCAGCCACTGCTTTACCCATGCTAGAATCTCTCCTAGGGGCTCTCCATGGGCTCATTACTTATCAAGCAGCCTCGTGTGTGCCAGCTTGACAAAGGCCATCTGAAAATCTAAGTACACAACATCATCCAGTTCTCCTTTGTCTATCCTGCTTGTTATTTCTTCAAAGAATTCCAATAGATTTGTCAGGCAGGATTTTCCCTTGCTGACTATGGCCTATTTTATCACGTGCCTCCAAGTACCGTGCCTCCTGTATAGTGGCCTCCCCACCATACCAGACAGTGACACAGGCTGTCAGAATGCTCTCCATGGTGCATCCGTAGTTTTCTAATGTCTTAGGTGACAAACCAAGTCCCTTCAAACTCCTAATGAAACATAGCTACTGTCTTGCCTCCCTTACAGCTGCATCGATCTGTTGGGACCAGATTAGATCCGCAGAGATCTTGATACCCCGGAACTTGAAATTGCTCACTCTCTCCACTTCTGATCCCTCGATGAGGATTGGTTCATGTTCCCCCGTCCTACCCTTTTCTGAAGTCCACAATCAGCTCTTTGGTCTTACTGACATTGAGTGTAAGCTTGTTGCTGCGACACCACTCCACTAGCTGGTATATCTCACTCCTGTACGTCCTCTCATCTCCATCTGAGATTCTACCTACAATCGGCAAACTTATAGTTGGCATTTGAGCTATACTAGCTACATAGTTGTAGGTACAGAGTAAGTAGAGCAGTGGACTAAGCACTTATCCCTGGTCATTGCATCGATGTACAATGTTTGAATGTACATGTGACAGATAAAGCTAATCTTTAACCAGCCATGTGCAGACGGCTTGGACCTCAATGTATGTCATAGAGTCATAGAGCACTACAGAACAAAAACAGGTCCTTCAGCTGCACCAGACTAATATTCCACCTAGTCTCATCAACAAGCACTTGGACCATAGACCTCCATAACCCCTCGTACCAATTCCGACATCTTATCTGAAAAGCTGCACTAGGATGTCAGTGTCAAGTTCAAATTTGCACCCAAATCTCCTGGGCGCCGATTGACCCGGTAACCCTCTGACAGGGTAGCTGAGTTTGCTACCCTACTGAGCCACAATCGAATGGACTTTCTCACCTTGCAATGATCATCTTACCAGGAGGGTTTGAAACTCTCCCTTCGACAGATCATCACTCTGTGCCGTGATGAAGTAACAGACATGTATCGAGGGAAGTTAAACATTCCAGAGCAATGAGAACGAGGCACTATTTACTTTTGATCGAAACATTTTGCACAAAAGCCTTCAAAGTACAATTATCACAACAGGGCCCTGAATTGCAATTTGAAAAAAAGAGACCACATATTGCAGATACCAGAACAATCAAATGAATTGTGAAAATAAAACACTTATTAAAAATAATGACTCTCCCATATTCAATCATGGTAAAATGAAGAGAGAAGTAAGAAATCATTTAAGGTCATATATACTGTAGTTTTTGTTCAAGAGTCCTAGATGTTTAACTCTAATAAACTATATTGTTTATATAGCGCATATATCAGCATCATTTATTGATGAGATGTGACAACTGTGTCAAATAAATATTTCATGCAAATGGAAAATGGGGCTGTGCAGTCTGTGACCAAGCAGAGGAGTTTTGCATTTAGTTCATTGTCAATCTTCCACTTTTCTCTCAGAAGCAAGTAAACACTTAAATGTTCATTTGCAAAACATAGGCCTGATTTACATCACCCTCGCTCTGGGTTTCTTTCAGATGAAACAGGATAAGTGCATTTTGAATATTGCTGGTTGCCCATCATGTCCGACGGTGACAGGAAACCTATGCAGGAGAGCCTTTAATGGTGGAAAAGCCATTGCACTGGGGTATTTCTAGTCTCTCTCGGCCTCAGAAGGCCAGGTCCAGTGGTATGTACAAGTGTCACAAATAGAGTCGCCTTGGTTGCAGTGGATGACCATGACGTCTTCTGTGCCTTGTCATGCTCTTCACTCTCCATGGAGCGTTGCAGTATCACCTTCCTAGCCATGGAATCTTACTGTAGGTCTCATCCAGCCAGTCCGCTAGGGCTGACTTCACAGCCACGTTACCATTTCACCGGGATATAAGGTCGCCAGCTACCCTCAGCTGGTGTAGTCTGCCTGTCGAAGTGGTGTACTGGGGTGTGGCCGCTGTTGCAGACAAACAGCTACTTGGAGCCACATGTGACAGCTGGGTGTCCAGTGGGGTCCAAAGGTGAGTGAGCTGCCCCAGAATGGACACCACAAGCCCCTTCACCAGAGGTGGTGCCCCTCCCTGTACACCATATAGATGCCAAATCTTGAATATAGTGCAAGGAAGATACACTCGGTGGCCACTTTATTAGGTTCAGGAGTGGAACCTGGTGTGGTCTTCTGCTGTATCCCATCCACTTCAAAGTCTGACGTGCTGTGTGTATGGAGATGCTCATCAGCATGCCTCTGTTGTAATGTGTGGTTACTTGAGTAGCTGTTCTCTTCCTAGCAGTCTGATCGTTCTCCTCTCACCTCTCTCATTAACAAGGTGTTTTCACCTACAAAACTGCTGCTCACTGGATTTCTTTTGTTTTTCACACCATCCTTTGAAAACTCTAGAGACTGCTGTGTGTGAAAATTCCAGAAGATCAACAGTTTCTAAGATACTCAAACCACCCCAGATGGCACCAACAATCATTCCACAGTCACAATCACCGAGATCACATTTCTACCCCATTCTGATGCTTGGTCTGAACAACAACGGAACCTTTTGACCATGTCTATATCCTTTTATGCATTGAATTGGTGCCACATGATTGGCTGATTAGATATTTGCATTAATGGTCAGGTATACAGGCAGTGTACCTAACAAAGTGGCCACTGAGTGTGAACTGATGGCTAACACCCTGTTACTACATTCTAACTCTACATCTGCAGGTGTAGTGCTTGTAAGAAAATGACATACTTGTGGGGTGCTAGCCCACATGCAGGGGGTAGTTTGAGAGTTGTACAAAGAAGTTGCAATCATTTCACAGTTCGCTGTATCTCTTTGTCTTTCTGGGTTTACATTAAGTTTCTAGGTTTGAAGTAAGGGACATATGTACATTCATTAAAAATTGTCAATGAATGTGGTGATAAATATGAAAGATTCTGCTGATGTTGGAAATCTTGAGCAGTTCACACAAAATGCTGGAGGAACTTGGCAGGTCAGGCAGCAGCTATGGAGGGGAATAAATGTTACACCGTGCAACAAAGGAGCAACATTAATCCATTCAGACCGTTGAGACTGCTCTGCCACCATGGCAAATTTATCATCCCTCTCAATCCCATTCAACTACTTTTTCTCTGTAACTTTTGATGCCCTTGCAAATCCTTTGTTTTGCCTATTGCCTGTTGCCGGGGCCAGGATCGAAGTGCTCGGCAGAGATGGTGCTCGGTGTCGGAGAGCTGGTCGGAGGCTTGGAGTTTTCGGACAGACTCAGAGTCGGACTGTGGTCGGATGCTTCCAGGATGCTGCATTGGCAAGTTTGTGGCGCTGGAGGTTCACCGTTTGCGTGAGATGATGGGACTTTCAAGAGACTTTGAGACTTTTACCGTGCCCATGGTCTGTTTTTATCAAATTACAGTATTGCTTTGCACTGTTGTAACTATATGTTATAATTATGTGGTTTTTGTTAGTTTTTAAGTTGGTTTGTCATGTGTTTCTGTGATATCATTCTGGAGAAACATTGTATCATTTCTTAATACATGCATTACTAAATGACAATAAAAGAGGACTGCATGTGCTCATAATCTAATCTAATCTAATCTAATCAAAAAACTTGTCAACCTCTCTTTAAGTGTACCCAGTGACCTGGCCTCCACAGTCATCTGTGGCAATGAATTCCACAGATTCACCACCCTATGGCTGAAGAAATTTCTCTTTATCTCTGTTCTAAAAGGATGTCCTGATATTTTCAGCCTGTACCTGCTGGTCCTAGACTCCCCCACTGACAGACTCACTCACTTTCAACGACTCTGCAACACATGTTCTCAGTATTATTAATCTATCTATTTATTTATTTATTGTACTTGAACAGTGTGTCTTTTGCACATTGGCTGTTTATCAGTCTTTGTGTTTAGCTTTTCACTGATTCTATTGCATTTCTTTGTTTTGCTGTGAATGCCTGCAAGAAAATATATGGTGACCTATACATACTCGGATGATGAATTAACTTGTCGAATTTTGATCCTGTGGAAAACTTCCAGAAGAAGAGATGCAAGTAGATTGCAAACAGTTGAAGAAAAAAATAGAAACTATGAAGGCAAGGGAACCCAAAATAATTGTGCTACTAGGAACATTTCTAGACACAATGGGATAATCTGCAGGTTTTGACACATTTTGCAAAGATGCTGATGCTACTGCATCAGTTACTGACGAAAGTGTGTGAAATGGAACTGGGGCAAAGAACAGAAAAAGACAAATAATGTTTGTGAGAAAAGATTGGAAAGTAAGACTATATGAGTTCATTAAGCTATAATACAGTACCTGCGTTGAAACTTGTGTGTTCTGAGTTATAAATTGGGAATTGTAATCAATCATGTAATGGTGAATGGTCAAGAAAAAAAACACAATCACCTCACATCAAGTACAGTATATTGACAGAGAGTGAGAAACTGCTCAAATTGAGAAAGGCATTAGGAATTTTCTTTGGAGTGAAAAAATCTCATCAATTTCTATTGGGCAGAGTTTTACTTTGGTCACAGATCATAAGATTTTATTAGTAATTTTTGGTCCCAAGTGGGTAATGTGACAATGGCTCCATCAAGAATGCAATGGTGGGCTCTTCTATTATCTCAATATGATTGCAGTGATTGAATATAAAAGTTCGAAACAAAATGTGATTGCAGGTGATGTTGCCAAGGTGACTGTCAGAGAATTCAGAATGAGGGTGGGAATAGCCTGAAGGTACGGGAAGGTGATTTTCTGGTTTAAACAACAGAGACTGCCAGGAAGGTGTGAGAGGGCTTTAATATTCACAATGCAAGCTTCAGCAGGATGGACGGATTCCGTGTCCAGATGGAGACAAGACAATAAAATCGTTGATTGAACAGAAATAGATTTAATGAGAGCACAGGGATACCTTAACATATGTAGAGAGAAGACAAGTTTTAGAAGACCTTCACATTGAACATTCTATTTTTTTTGCTCAAGCATGAAGCAATAAACAGGTATTGTGTAACTTGGCCTAAATTAGAAAAAAAATCTTGAGCTAGTCACGTTATTTGTTCAGAATGCCAAATGAAAGCACCTTTGCAGAGTTGGAAATTACCGTGGCAATATTTTCAATGAGTGTGAGAAAGGGATTTATAATTTCATAGTACTCAGAGTGATTCAAGATTAAGGAAAAGAGTCTTTGAAGACTGCGACCTACAGGTTCAAACACAACTTTTGGTAAGTAGTTGAGTTGTTCTTCCTACATTACTGTATGGAGCTGAATCATGGACCACCTACAGTAGGCACCAGTAAGGATGGCAACAATATACACCAAAAAGCCTTTTTTTTTTAGAAACATAGAAAACCTTCAGCACAGTACAGGTCCTTCAGCCCACAATGCTGTGCCAAACATGTAGTTACTTTCGAAACTATGGGGGTTACCCATAGCCCTCTATTTTTCTGATACCTGATGAAAAATTTTGTGGATTACTTGGAAAGACAGATGCACTAACCCCAGCATCTCCACCATGTTAAAGCACTACCAACTCTAATGACATGTTATCCAGATGCCTAACTCACGTCTCCCCAAGTAAATCTTTTTTATTCCCAGTTTAATGAAGGTCAGCCAGCCCCTGGAGGGCAAAGGAAATGCTTCAAACCTTGCATTAAAATTCAACATTACACTTATAAACTGGGAAGACTTTGCACTCAGTAGCTACACCTGGAGGAAGTCTGTTCAAGAGAGAACTGTGCTGCATGAAAATGACCTCCCCCATGCTGCAGAGAACATGTGGCAACTGTGAAAGGCAGCTTTTGCCTACACTGCACCAGAACATCCTGGATCAGCCTTTACAGCCACTTGAGGACCCACCAACCCCTTAGGAGAACATCATACTCGACTCAAGTGATCGCACCACTGCTACTAGGAGAATATCAATCAGAATGGATCCAGGTCCCAGTATAACAGAACGTGCAACTGAGGTACTGAGACCTACTTCCTCATGCCCTGTCTAAACAGAAGAACTTATCTCAGATAACCTTGCTCTGTTTCTTCATTTCAATTTGGCAATTTAAGAAAACAAAACAGTTTTGAGCATTTCATCACCATTTTGGTGAATGCAAATGCAATTTTAACATAAATTTTGAGAGAACTGGAATATAAAAGCGAAGTTTTATACAATTACCTGTTGAATGTTGAAAGGCCTCAAGATGTGAAGAGGATGTTTCATATAGTGGGAGAGTCTAAGACCAGAGGACACAGCCTCAAAATGGAGGGATGTCTATTTAGAATGGAGATGAGGAGAAATTTCTTCAGCCAGAGAGTGGTGAATCTGTGGAATTCATTGCCAGAGGCAGCTGTGGAAGCCAAGTCATTGAGTATAATTACGGCAGAGTTTGAAAGATTCTTGATTGATCAGGGCGCAGAGCAGACTTGATGGGCCAAATTGCCTAATTCTGCTCCTATATCTGATAGTCGTATGATCTCAGATAATGCTGAAGTTTTGTGACCCATAAAGGACATGGTGGCATTGGAGAGGGTCGAGAGGAGGTTCACAAGAATGAAGAGGTTAGCGTATGAGGAGTATTTGATGGCTCTGGATCTGTACTTGATTGAAACTTATTGAATATTAAAATTAGACATGGAGAGGATGTTTCCAATAGTGGGGGAGTCTTGGACCAGAGGGCACAGCCTCAGAACGCAAGGACCTCACTTTAGAACAGATATGAGGAGAAACCGGAGCACCCATGGAAAACCCACACATTCCTTGGGGAGGAAGTACAGACTCCTTAGTGATGACATTGGAATTGAACTCTGAATTCTAATGCCCTAAGCTGCAATAGTGTTGTGCTAATCATGGCACCAAGGTGTCTAATGTTCCAGGGAGAACGCAGGAGATTAGGATTGAGAGGGAAGATAAATCAGTCACGTTTGAATGGTGAACCAAATAGCTTAATTCTGCTCTTATGTTTTATGGTATTGTGGTGTTACCATTTCAGGCACCAGATGGTGCTGCTGAGAGATTTGTGAGTTTTCAGACAGAGAAAACAATCTGTGTAAAGGTGTACAACTTTAAGGTTAAGAAACTTTTTGCTGAGCAGTAGGATGGCAATACATTCCATGATGGGATATAGTTCTGATAAATTACTAATGCATTGAAGACCTGATCGAATATAGTTCAGCTAAATCTTGTGAAGCGGGTGGAAGAAAGGCAATTGAGATAGAAATTAAATTATTATTCAACTACTGAAAGAAACAATTAAAACAACATATTAGAGTTTGAATGTTAATTCCCCCAAGTAAACCCACCACTCAGAAATGGTATATTGGACTGAGAGTATATGGACCAGTAAATGGATACCTCATTGAAATAGGAGATAAAATGACATGCTTACATTTAAATCTTTTAATTACAAGAGATTTACCAGGAAATACAAAGAATGATTGTATTCTAGAAGCTAATCCAGAAGAAATAGCACAAAATGCTACTGAACTGGGTGAAGAAGAGAATTCATGATACAATCTTCTTTGAGGAAATCTAAACCACTTGGAAGTTTGGGAGTAGGTTAAATCTTTGAGTGATGTGTATTATTTTCTTTTGTCCCAAAGGTGTTGCTCCATTGAGTTCCTCCAGCAGATTGTTTGTTGCTTCAAATTCCAACATCGGTAGTCTTGTGTCTATATTAGCTTGTCCATTATCCTTGTGTGCTGGGATCTGCCATTGTAATGGATGGTGATGTTCTTGGAGCATCCTCCATCTATTAGATATTAGTTATTAGTTAGGATGGCATGCTAGTGTAGCAGTTAACGTAACACCTTACAGCATCAGCTGTAGAATCGGAGTTCGATTCCTGCTGCTCTCTGTAAAAAGTTTGTATGTTCTACCCGTGACCTCATGGGTTTCTTCAGGGTGCTCCAGTTTCTTCCCAATTCCAAAGGTGTATGGGTTAGCATTATTAAATAGTGAGCAGGCCATCTTGGTGATAGAATCATTGCGAAGCTTACTTGCTGATTTGATTGGACACAATAATGCATTTCACTGTATGTTTTGATGTACATGTGATAAATAAAGGCAGTCTTTAATCTTCATCTTTATTTAAATAGCTACTGCCATTCAAAAGTAGGAGCTTTGATATGATCTGCTGATTCTTAAGGGTGTTTCATCCTGTGTGTTCTCGACAGCACACACATAGCTGTGTGTTATAACTTCAGCTGGATGACACTCCATTTGTAGCTGTGCCTTGTCCTGCTCCTGTTAGCCTATTCTACAATAATCCAGAGGGGATCACCCATCTGATAATGCCCAATTTGAGTTGTTGGGCCTATTCATCTCATTTTCATTTGCTCTGGATTCCAGACATCTGCAGTCTGCTGAGTACCCAAGCCTGATCTTTCACTTAGGATGTAAGACACTGAGGCATTCTTTGTGTAAGTGCAGGAGAAGATCTTCTCAGGGCTCCATCTAGCAGATTGTTGAAAGCAAGGTCCAACCACATTGAAGTCAGGGCCATGGAAAGCTCATTCATGCCTCTATTTCCCCAGGAGGTTAAACTAATTCAGTGTGCTCACGTCATCTCTTAACCAATTTGTATCAGTGCACCATTCTGTCTGGGTGCACAGTGGTTTACTATGACAATTGCTCTGCCCTGAACTCAAGAAACTGCAGAGTTGTGGACACACCTCAGCACAATCACAGGAACCACCCTCCCATCTATGGACTCTGTCTTTCTTTCTTGCTACCCCAAGCAGCCAGCATAATCAAAGACCCCACCCACTTCTTTACACTTCATCATTTACCTGTATTGCACTTGTTTTGGTAGCTTTTACACCGTATTTTGCACTATTATTTTACTTTATTCTACTGAAGCTGAATGTACTGTGTAATGATTTGATCTGTATGAACAGCATATAAGACAAGCTTTTCACCATACATGTGACCAAAATAAACTAAGACCTAATAAGTTTTCTCCTCATGTTAACCAAACACTGCCGAACCCTATTGAACCTGTGTGTCAAGTCTATTTCTGGTAACATCCCTAGTTCATATTATTATATTTTTAAAAGAAGTTACTTGTTCAATGAAGTTTGCCTAATAATAAACTTATTGATTAAACTAATAGCCCAATGAAGTGCAGTCAGATTCAGCAACAGCAAGACTGCATATACTGATGTAATGAAGATCTCGGGACGAGTGAAGCCACTCTATTGCATAACTCTCAGGCATGCTCTTTATTAGACTCCTACTTTCATCCTGTGTATTTCTAAACACTTATCTTGGTGTTTGATGTGGAGCCAGACCCAGATGAACAGCAATTAGATGTGGTAGTGGGAATATGGAAAAGTTGATCTATTGAGAGAACGGAATGAAATGAATGTAATGGTGCTGTTATGCGTAAAAGTTAAATCCTTGTCGGTCATTCCAGTCAGTTTTCTCACCCCGTCTCACCTTCCCCATCCAATGTTTCTTTCCAAGGGTGCTGTAAGAATCATTGAGGTCTCTCCGCACTCCATCCAAGGCAAATACCAGGAGTGCTGCTTTCACAGAGCCCTCAGTATTATAAAGGACCCTTCCCATCCGCCCCACAGGCAGAAGGTACCACTGTATTGGATCAATGACTGTTAGGCTGGGTAACAGCTTCTTCCCCCAAGATCTGAAAGCCCTGAACCTCTTCCACCAAGTACACATTATCTATGTCAGTGCCAGTAGCATTACACTGTTGTATATTTAACTATAGATCGCGTATGCACTTTACGTTGACTTGTACATTTATAGAATATTCTTTATTTGTTAATATTATTTTATGAGCTGTCTATGATATGTCAAGTCAAGTCACTTTTTATTGTCATTTTGACCATAACTGCTGGTACAGTACACAGTAAAAACGAGACAACGTTTTTCAGGACCATGGTGCTACATGAAACAATACAAAAACTGCACTGAACTACGTAAAACAACACAAAAACTACACTAGACTACAGACCTACCCAGGACTGCATAAAGTGCACAAAACAGTGCAGGCATTACTATAAATAATACACAAGACAATAGGCACAGTAGAGGGCAGTAGGTTGGTGTCAGTCCAGGCTCTGGGTATTGAGGGGTCTGATGGCTTGGGGGAAGAAACTGTTACATAGTCTGGTTGTGAGAGCTCAAATGCTTCGGTGCCTTTTGCCAGATGGCAGGAGGGAGAAGAGTTTGTATGAGGGGTGTGTGGGGTCCTTCATAATGCTGTTTGCTTTGCAGATGCAGCGTGTGGTATAAATGTCTGTAATGGTGGGAAGAGAGAACCTAATGATCTTCTCAGCTGACCTCACTATCCGCTGCAGAGTCTTGCGATCCGAGATGGTGCAATTTCCGAATGAGGTTGTGATGCAGCTGCTCAGGATAAAATACAACCTCTGTAGAATGTAGTGAGGATGGGGGGATGGGAGATGGACTTTTCTCAGCCTTCGCAAAGAGTAGAGGTGCTGCTGGGCTTTCTTGGCTATGGAGCTGGTGTTGAGGGACCAGGTGAGATTCTCTACCAGGTAAACACCAAGAAATTTGGTGCTCTTAATGATCTCTACAGAGGAGTCGTCGATGTTCAGCGGAGAGTGGTCGCTCCGTGTCCTCCTGAAGTCAACACCCATCTCTTTTGTTTTGTTCACATTTGAAGACAGGTTGTTGGCTCTGCACCAGTCTGTTAGCCGCTGCACCTCCTCTCTGTATGCTGACTCATCAGTCTTGCTGATGAGACCCACGATGCTGTGCTTTGCACCTTGGTCCCTGAGGAACATTGTTTCATTTATCTGTACATTTGCACGCCGTTGAATGATAATGAACTTGAACTTGAAGTAACAGAGCTACTGTACAATCATTTAAAAATAAAGAGCTCTTGTTTCGGTATCAGTAGATTGACAATCCACACACTTTTGGCTTTGCACTGTCATTACTAAAGCGAAGAAACATCTAGTGTAGAAATTGATAAGCCATGTAATACAACAGAGTGACAATGATCGCTGTATGTACCTGTGTAAACAGAGTGTTGATGAATGAGTAGCAGAACGTTTTAACGTCTTTTATCTCTGCTCTGTAGGTATCACTCCCTTGTACATGTGTTCAAATCATCACCATGCGATATGTCAGAAACCAAAGACTGAGTGAATATGAGAACTCGTGAGAGTAAGAGTTAACTGTTCTTAATTGATTGATCTTGTTTGCAGCTGTCTGCCTTCTTCACATCTCCTTCCCTGAAACATTGCCAGTATATTCTGATTCCATTATTATAACCAATGGTGCTGACAGCAAATCTCATGGAATTCACAATTCATGTTCCTTCAAAGTCTTTGGCTATTGACTCTGAAATATATTAAACATTAATATGTTAAATGTATTAAACATGTCATGGTGTTTATGACTGACCCTTCACAAAATAAGGAAGACTAGAATCCAAAAGGAGGGTGACTAGAGCGAGGATAGGACCAATGAGGGTTAAAAGAGGGAATTTATTGTCACCATATACAACTCTGAGATTAATTTTTTGTAGGCATTCACAGTGAATACAAAGAAACACAATAGAATCAATGAAAACTAATGTGCAAAAAACAATTGTGCGAATACAAAAAAGGGGAGAGAAATAAATAAACAAACAAACAGACAAACAAACAAAGAAGCAATAAGTATTGAGGACGCGAGATGTAGAGTCCTTAAAATGAGTCCATAGGTTGTGGAATCAGTTCAGTGTTGGGGTGAATGAAGTTTGTCCCTCTGGTTCCAGAGCCTGACGGTTGAGGGGTAATGACTGTTCCTGAGCCTGCTGGTCTGAGTCCTGAGTCTCCTGTACCACCTTCCTGATAGCAGCAGAGAGAAAAGTGCATGACCTGCGTCGTGGGGGTGCTGATGCTTTTGTGATCTGAATATTCTTTGGATTTCAAGAATGAGGCATAAAACTTGTTCCAAGCAATTTTATTAAGTGCTACAAAGACAAAGAATAAACAAAAAAGGCAAACTGAGAGAGCAAAGAGTAGACAAAGAAAAAGTAGTTATGGTTGTCTCATACTCAGACTAGAGATATCAAAATCCCAGTGATAACTGTTAACTTTTAAATCCTAATGAAGGGTCTCGCCAAAGTGTTGACTTTTTATTTATTTCCATAGAAGCTGCCTGACCTGTTGAATTCTTCCAGCATTTTGCGTGTGAAACTGGTAAAATAGCCAGATCCACATGCCGTGACATCTGCTACAGAAAACTGAGAAGCTTCTAGAAAATTATTAAAGCAACTGTTCCATAATTGCTAGAAAATTCACGATTACATGTACCTATGTGATTGTATAAAAATGCAAGAAAGCATAGGAGGGTTAAACTACCATGAAAAATAACTATTCTCCACCCCAAACCAACAATGTGCCTGGAGATGGAGGAGGTATGGCAAGTCTTTAGTGAATATTTTGCCTCACTATTCACCAGTGAGAGGGACCCAGATAAACATGAGGACAGTGTAGAACAAGCTGATGTGTGGAAACGTGTCAAAGGTTGGAGGGTGGCAAATGTTATTCCTTTGTTCAAGAGAGGTCATAGGGATAACCATGGAGATTAAAGACCAGTGGATGTTATGACAGCGGTGGACAAACTGCTGGAGAGGATTCTCAGAGACAGGATCTGTGAGCATTTCAAGAAGCATAGTCTGATTAGGGATAGCCAGCATGGCTTTGTGAGGGGAAGTCCATGCCTTACAAAACTGTTTGAATTCTTTGAAGACGTGACAAGACTAATTGATGAAGGTAGAAGAAAGGATGCAGTGTATATGGGTTTTAGGAAGGTGTTTGACAGGGTTCACTGGGTAAGCCCATACAGAAAGATAGGAGGCATGGCATCCAGGCGACTTGGCTGTGTGGTACAAGATTGGTTTGACCATAAAAGGCAGAGGGTGGTTGTAGATGGAGCATATTCTGCCTGGAGGTAGATAACTTCTACCATAGGTCAGAACAGAACTATCTGTTCTGGGACACCAGCTCTTTGAGATTATTAATAAATTACTTAGTTGGGGAAGTGCAAGGGTGGCTTGGTAAGATTGCAGATGACACAAAGTTCGGTGATGTCGATAGATTAGATGATTGTCATCGGTTGCAGCACAACACTCACAAGATGCAGAACTGCACTGAGAAGTGGTAGGTGAAGTTTAATTTGGAAAAGTATGAAGTGATTCACTTTGGAAGATCAAACTTAAAGACAAGTTAATGGCAGGATACTTGGCAGGTGGAGGACCAGAGGGATCTTGGGGATCACATCCATAGCTCCTCAAAGTCGCTGCACATTCATAGGGTGGTTAAGAAGGTGTATGATGTGTTGGTTCACATTAGATAGACATTGAGTTCAAGAGCAACAAGGTAATGGTGCAGCTCTGTAAAACTCTGGTTCGTCCACACTTGGAATATCGTGTTCATTTCTGCATACCTCATTATTGGAAGGATGTGGAAGCTTTGGAGAGGGTGCAGAGGAAATTTATCATGCTGCTGCCTAGATTAGAGAGCATGTCTTGTGAGGAAAGTTTGAACAAAATAAGTCTTTTCTGTTGGAGTGAAGGAGGATGAAATATGACTTTATGAGGGGTGTGTTGTTTTATTTTCTATGTTCTAAAATCATTATTCACAGTGGCAGTCTTCTGGCAGTAGTAATACCTTTTTGCCAAATGTATATTTCTGTTCATTGAAGCCTTAGATTGGTGTTCATTCCACTATTGGCAAAATAGTTTGGAATTTCAGAACTAAAATTATGCAGCTAGATCCTTCTAGCCTCACTGATGTTGATTTTCTGGTCTCTTCCATGGATTGGAGTTGAGAATTTATAGCTGCCAATCCACTGAAAATAATCTCAGGCAAACAGCCTCCAGTTGGCCTGAAGGTTGCTACTCACTGTTGGCGATGAAAGGGCAGAATTTGAATCAGAATCAGGTTCATTATCACTGACATATGTTGCAGAATTTTTTTGTTTTATGGCAGGAGAACAGTGGAAGACATTAAAAAAATTACTATAAGTTAGAGAATAAATAAATAGTGCAAAAGACAAATAAATCATGAGATTATGGACCATTCATAAGTCTGATGGCGGAGGGGAAGAAGGTGTTACTAAAACTTTGAGTGGTGCACACAAAATGCTGGAGAAACACAACAAGTCAGGCAGCATCTTTGGAAAGGAATAATCATTTGACATTTTAGGCCAAGAGCCTTTATCAGTGAATAAGATAGATGCTGCCTGTGCTGAGTCAAGATCTCCAGCATGATCAGCGTATCTTGTGTTCCTCAAACATTGATTGTGGGTCTTCATGCTTTGGCATGTCCTTCCTAATGGTAGTAATGTGTCGAGGTCACCTACTGGCAAGACAGGGTTTTTAATCATGACTCATCCGGTGCGGCCTCCTCTACGTCGGTGAGACCCGACGCAGATTGGGGGACCACTTCGTCGAGCACCTCCGCTCCATCCGCCACAACAGACAGGATCTCCCGGTAGCCACCCACTTCAACTCTGCTTCACATTCCCATTCGGATATGTCTATACATGGCCTCCTCTACTGCCATGATGAGGCCAAACTCAGGTTGGAGGAGCAACACCTCATATACCATCTGGGTAGTCTTCAGCCCTTTGGCATGAACATAGAATTCTCCAGCTTCCGGTAATTCCCTCCCCCCCTCCCCCATCCCAGTTTCACTCTGCCCCCTCCTCCAGCTGCCTATCACCTCCCACATGGTTCCACCTCCTTCTACTACTTATTGTGCTTTCCCCTGTTCCTTCTTCACCTTTCCTGCCTATCCTCTCCCTGCTTCCCCTCCCCCACTCCTTTATCTTTCCCCTTACTGGTTTTTCACCTGGCACCTACCAGCCTTCTCCTCCCCACCCTCCCCCCACCTTCTTTATAGGGCCTGCCCCCTCCCTCTTCAGCCCTGACAAAGGGTCTCAGCCCGAAGCGTTGACTGTTCGTTTCCACGGATGCTGCCCGACCTGCTGAGTTCCTCCAGCGTGTTGTGCGTGTCGCTTTGACCCCAGCATCTGCAGAGTATTTTGTGTTTAATGGTGACTGCCTCCTTCTGGAGGCCTCAGCTCTTGAAGATGTGCTGGGAGACCAGGAGGGGTGTGCCCATGATGAAGCTGGCTGAGTCCACAGCGCTCCATAGCCTCTTGCAGTCCTGTGCATTGCAGCCTCCGTACCAGGCAGTGAAGCGGTCAGTCAGAACACTCTCCACTCAGATCTGCGTTAGCTTCAGGATCACAGGGCAGAGAGTGAAAGGAGGAGTACAAGAGGGGTAGAAGGAAAGCAACTTAACAATGATCATTACAGTCTGGTGTAAGATCTTTGAAACCGCATGAGAGTGTGGGAGAGAAAGTCTTGAAAGCCACAACCTTATGACACAAGGAAGAATCCTTCTGTTGGCACTCGGCAAATGCATTACTGTTTTCTGTGACAGACATTGCTATCATTTAAATTATTATTTTCAACTTGTTCTATTGACTTCTAAGTGTGAGCCTTGTCAAATTTTAACTGAGCTTGGATCATTCATGTTGTCTGAAGATGACAATCTTTACAAACCTCCAGGCAGGTTTTTTTTTCCCCCACTACTCTATGAACTCATTGAACCAAAATTTCATTCATGCACTACACTCAAAATATAGGTTGCACAAATTGCACAAAATTGAGTTGTGGAACAACAAATTATTCAAATTGTTCAAACAAGCCTGAAACACCTTGTTCTACTGTGTCAGCAGCAATGAGAATGGTACCATTTGATCCAATGTTTCACTGTGAAACGTTGTGTTGACCACATACATCAATGGACATCTCGTTACATTTGTTCGTCATCCACTCTTAGAGGAACTGGCCCATGTTTGGGTATTCTTACAGGTGTTCAGTGCCAAACATAAACCTTAGTTTCAGTTCCCTAAACACAGTTCTCTGTTCTGGTAAATCCTTGCACATCTCTCCAAGCTGCCACTCCACTTGATGTTCCAGCCCTTTCTGATATGGCTCAACCAATCAACATCTAGTTTCCTTATTTTCATTCGATTTATCTCATCTGTCATTCTCAGTTGGAAACGTTCAAAGTGTAGATGTATACTACTTGAGCTGAGTATGATATTCTCCCAAGGGATTATTCCCTTAATGGAGAATGCTGTGCATGTCTTTGTTTAATGTCGGGAGGCTGATGCACGGGCAGCCACCACACAGTCCTTGGCAGATCGAGTCAGGGTCCAGTGGCACGGAACGCAAGATCTTCACTGCTGCGGCCTTCCTCCAGCTTCACAGCCATTGTGATGTGTCATCATCTTCTGCCACTGTTGAGGTCTTGGTTAGATCGGTCTTTGTCTCGTTCCTCCCTCTTGACCTTTACCACAATGGTGACCTTACTGGGAGATAAGCTCCAGATGATCTCGGGATCTCATGAATTTGCAAACCTCTCCACCATGACAAGGTGAAGATCCTCGGAGAAGTGTTCAAAATGGCACGTTGTTTACCTAATTGTTTGTTAAGTATGCTGAATTAGGTCAATGAAACAATTTTATATTCATCGTTTTCTGAAAGCAGAGTGGGTCTTTCAGATTATGCTAACTCACATAGCATCCTATTCCCCCAGCTATTGCCCTGTAATATTCTCACCCTTGCACCGGCAGCAATTAACAGAGGCCAATTAAAGAGATTGCAGAGGTTTGTAGAGCCAGCCTGCTCCATTATAGCCATAACCTTCTCCAGCATCAAGGATATTTTCAAGAGGAAGTGTCTCAAGAAGTTGATGTTTGGTGAGTAGTCCACAACTTCCCTCACCTTCACCTGCCCCATCACTGAACTGTTCCCACAACCTAGGGACTCAGTTCCAAGCACTCTTCATCTCATGTTAACCATATTTATTGCTTATTTATTTATTATTATTAATTCTATTTTTATCTTTTGCATTTGCACAGTTTCTTGTCTTTTGCAAATTGATTGTTTGTCTGTTCTGTTGGGTGTGGTCTTTCATTGACTCTATTATGTTTCCTGAATTTACTGTGAAAGGTTATAAGATGTAGGAGCAGAACTAGGCCATTCGACCTGTTGCGCCTGCTCCACCATATCACCATGGTTGATCCATTTCCCTCTCAGCCCCAATCACCTGCTTTCTCCATATATCCCTTCATGCCCTGACTAATCAAGAGTCTATCAACCTCTGCCTTAAATGTACCCAATATCTTGGCCTCCACAGCCACCTGTGGCAATGAATTCCACAGATTCATCACTCTCTGGCAAAAGAAATTCCTCCTTATCTCCATTCTAAATAGTCATCCCTTTATTATGAGGCTGGTCCTAGACACCCCCATGAAGGGAAACATTCTCTCCACATCCACTCTATCTAGGTCTTTCAGCATTTGATACTTTTCAATGATCCACCCACATTCTCCAAAATTCCAGCAAGTATAGACCCAGAACCATTTAACGATCCTCATATGATAAGCCATTCATTCCTGGAGTTATTCTCGTGGACCTCCTCTGAACCCTCGCCAATGTCAGCACATCTTTTCTTAGATAAGGGGCCCAAAAATTGCTCACAATACTCCAAGTGAGGCCTCACAAGTGTCTTTCAAGCCTCAGCATTGCATCCTTGCTTTTATATTCTCATCCTCTTGAAATGAGTGCTAACATTGCATTTGCCTTCCTCACCAAGGTCTCAAACTACAAGTTAACCTTTAGGAAATCCTGCCCGAGGACTCCCAAGTCCCTTTGCCCTTCGGACTTGAGAATTTACTCCATGTTTAGAAAATAGTCTACACTTTTATTCCTTCAATCAAAGTGCATGACTCAACACTTACCTACACCTGCCACTTCTCTTCCCATTCTCCCAATCAGTCTAAGTCCTTCCACAGCCTCCTTGCTTCCTCGATGCTATCTGCCCTTCCACCTCCTTTCATTTTGTCCACAAACTTAGCCAGAAAGCCATGAATTCTGTCATTCAAAGCATTGACATATAGCATAAAAAGAGGAGGTCTCAAACCCAACTCTGTAGAACGCCAGTAGTCACCAGCAACCAAAAGGAAAAGACTCCTTTTATTCCCACTCTTTGCCTCCTGCCAATCAGCCGATGATCTATCTATGCAAGTATCTTTCCTGTAATAGCCTGGGTTCTTACCTTGTTTAACAGCCTCATGTTGGCAACTTGTCAAAGATCTTCTGAAAATCCAAGTACTTAACATCCACCAATTCTCCTTGTTATTTCCTCAAAGAATTCCAACAAATTTGTCAGGCAAGATTTTCTCCTTCAGGAAACCATGCTGACTTTGGCCTATTTTATTATGTGCCTCCAATACCCTGAGACCTCATCCTTAACAACCATCTCCTACAACTTCTCAAGTACTGAGGTTGGGCAAACTAGCCTATAATTTCCTTTCTTCTGCCTCCCTCCCTTCTTAAAGACTGGAGTGGCATTTGCAGTTTTCCAGTTCTCCAGAACAATGCCAGAATCTAATGATTCTTGATAAATCATTACTAATGCTTCCACAATCTCTTTAGCTACCTCTTTAGGAACCCTAGAGTGTAGTCCATCTGGTCCAGATGAACTATCTACCTTCAGACCTTTCAGCTTTCCAAGCACTTTCCAAGTGATGAAATGCTTTGAGAGGTTGGTTATGACTAGACTGAACTCCTGCCTCAGCAAGGACCTGGACCCATTGCAATTTGCCTGTTGTCACAATAGGTCAACAGCAGATGCAATCTCCGTGGCTCCTCACATGGCTTTAGACCACCTAGACAGCACAAATACCTACTTCAGAATGCTGTTCATCGACTATAGATCAGCATTTCATACCATCATTCCCACAATCCTGATTGAGAAGTAGCAGATCCTGGGCCTCTGTACCTCCCTCTGTAATTGGATCCTCATCTTCCTAACCGGAAGACCATAGTCTGTGGGGATTGGTGATAACATATCCTCTTCGCTGACGATCAACACTGCCGCACCTCGGGTGCGTGCTTAGCCCACTGCTCTACTCTATGTATAGACATGTCTGTGTGGCTAGGCGTAGCTCAAATACCATCTAAAAATTTGCTGACGATACAACCATTGTTGATAGAATCTCAGATGGTGATGAGGGAATGTACAGCAGTAAGATATGCCAACTGGCGGAATGGTGCTGCAGCAACAACCTGGCACTCAACATCAGTAAGACAAAAGAGCTGATTGTGGACTTCAGGAAGGGTGATACGAAGGAACGTATACCAATCCTCATAGAGGGATCAGAAGTGGAGAGAGTGAGCAGTTTCAAGTTCCTGGGTGTCAAGATCTCTGAGGATCTAACCTGGTCCCAACATATCGATGTAGTTATAAAGAAGGCAAGACAGTGGCTATACTTTATTAGGAGTTTGAAGCGATTTGGCATGTCAACAAATACACTCAAAAACTTCTATAGTTGTACCGTGGAGAGCATTCTGACAGGCTGCATCACTGTCTGGTATGGGGAGGGGCTACTGCACAGGACCGAAAGAAGCTGCAGAGGGTTGTAAATTTAGTCAGCTGCATCTTGGGCACTAGCCTACAAAGTACCCAGGACATCTTTAGGGAGCGGTGTCTCAGAAAAGCAGCGTCCACTACTAAAGACCTCCAGCACCCAGGGCATGCCCTTTTCTCACTGTTACCATCAGGTAGGAGATACAGAAGCCTGAAGGCACACACTCAGCGATTCAGGAACAGCTTCTTGCCCTCTGCTATCCGGTTCCTGAATGGACTTTGAAGCTTTGGGCACTTGCTCACTTTTTTTAATATACAGTATTTCTGTTTTTGCACATTTTTAATAATCTATTCAATATCCATAATTGATTTACTTGTTTATTTATTATTATGTTTTTTAATTTCTTATTTTTTCTCTCTCTCTGCTAGATTATGCATTGCATTGAATTGCTGCTGCTGTTAACAAATTTCATGTCACATGCAGGTGGTAATAAACCTGATTCTGATTCTGATTCTCACCTGTTTCCGAGTAACAGCAGCTACACCAACTTCCGCCCATTCACTCTTAAACTTCTGGTATACTGGTAGTGTCTTTCACAGTGAAGACTAATGCAAAGTATTTATTCAGCTTGTACACCATTCCCTTGTCCCCCATTAAAAACTCTCCAGTGTCACTTTCCAGAGTCCGATATCTAAACTCACCTCTCTTCTAAACTGTATATATCTGAAAAAAAACTTTTGGTATCCTCTTTGATATTATTGGCTAGTTTATCTTCATATTTCCCTCTCCTTTGCTTTTATGTTGTCTTTGGCTTCCCTTGTCAGCCACGGTTGCATCTTACTGCCTTTAGAATACTTTTTGGGATATATCAATCCTGCACCTTTCAAATTGCTCCCAGAAACATCAGCCATTGCTGTTCTCCCAACGTGCCTGCTCGTGTCCCTTTCCAATCAACTTTGGCCAGCTCCTTTCTCATGCATCTGTAATTCCACTGTAATACTGATACATCTGACTTTAACTCTTTTCTCTCAAATTTCAGGGCGAATTCTATCATATTATGATCACTGCTTCCTGAGGGTTCCTTTACGTTAAACTCCCTAATCAAATCCTGTTCATTACATAACACCAATCCAGAATTGCCTTTCCCTTAGTGGGCTCAAACACAAGCTGCTCCAAAAAGCCTTTGCGCAGGCATTCTTCAAATTTTTTCTCTCTCAGGATCCAGTACCAATCTGATTTTCACAATCACCTGCATATTTAAATCCCCAGATTAACATAACATTGCCCTTGTGACATGTCTTTTCTATCTCCCATTGTAATTTGTAGCCCACATCCTGGCTACTGTTTGGAGGTCTACAAATATAATTTCCCTCAAGGTCTTTTTACTCTTGCAGTTCCTTAACTCTACCTAGAAAAAAATCTACACCTTCCAATTCTATGTCACCCCTTTCTGAGGGTTTTATTTCATTTTTTTTACCAACAAAGCCACCCTAACCCCTCTGCCTACCTGCCCACCCTTTCAATACAATGTGTATACTTGCTCCTTTTTTTATTTATTCACTTTCAGGATGTGGGTATTGCCAGCTAAGCCAGCATTTACTGCCCTAATTATGATCTTCTTTCAGCCATGACTCAGTAATGACCACAGCATCATACCTGCCAATCATTAACTAAGCTCCCAACTATAATCTTCTTTCAGCCCTCTTATTTTGACAGTTCCCATTCTTGTATTCAAATCTCTGTGGTTCTCCCCCTCCCTGTCTCTATAATTTGCTCCTACTGAACTCCATCCTCCTGTTTTATGCCTGTAACCTTTGACACTCTTACTAGGAGGAAAGAGAAGTAAAGAGAGATAGATGTTCAAGAATGTATCCCCCAAGCTGTAGGGTCTTTGAAATTTTGATGGCCAGTGGTGAAAAAGTGATATTGAAAATATAATATTAAAATATTGAAAAATATGTATTGAAAATTACAAGAAGCCAGAGTTGGAGGGTAGATAAAATAGTTATAGAGACAGGGAGGGCAAGAATACACAGGGATTTGAATACAAGAGTGAGAATTTTCAAAATGAGCTCAGCACAGATGCAGATAGTGACTGATGGACTAATAATCCAAGAGAGACCAAGATCTAAGTCTTGTCTCTCTGCAAAGCTGTCATTCTGTCAAAAGTTTTCTCATTTAGCTTCAGTTTCATTCCCAACAACACAGGATACATTTCATTCTGTGAATCAAGGCTATGAAAGTTGAAATAGAAAGCTTCTTGACATGTTTGTAATATCAGGACATGCCCTCTTCTTATTACTACCATCAGAGAGGAAGCACAGGAGTGTGAAGACGTACGCTGAATGTTTTAGGAACAACACATTCCTCTCTGCCATTAGATTTGTAATGGATATTGATCCAACCCATGAATTCCACCTCACTATTTTTGCTCTCTTTCACTCTATTTATTTAATTTGATTTTATATGTATGATTTTATTGTAATTCATTTTACTTTTATGTACTGCTGCTGCAAAATAACAAATTTCAAAGTTCAAAGTAAATTTACTATCAAAGTGTATATATATGCCACCATATACTTTGCTGAGGTTCATTTTTTTGCAGGCATCAAACAGAAGAAAGAAATACTGTACAATAGAATCAATGAAATGACTACACACAAAGACTGACAACCACTGTACAAAAGACGACAGTGAAAATACAAAGAAACATATAATAACATGAATAATAAATAAATAATGAGAACCTAATTTGTAGAGCCCTTGAAAGTGAGTCCACAGGTAACACTCAAAAGCACAACATACAGAATGTCAGTGATTTTTTAACAAATAAATCTTAGACCATATGACCATAACATATGGGAGCAGAATTACGCCATTTTGCCTATCCCATATCCCTTCATGCACTGACCAATCAAAAATCTAACAACCTAAATGTACATAAAGACTTGGCCTTCACAGCTGCCTCTGGCAAAGAATTCCACAAATTCACCCCTCTCTGGCAAAAGAAATTCCTCCTTATCTCTGTTATAAAAGGACGCCCCGCGATTCTGAGGCTGTGAAATGAGGTCTTTGACTCTCCCATTATAGGAAACATCCTCTCCACATCCACTCTTCAAAGCCTTTCACTATGCGATAGGTTTCAATGAGATTACCCCTCATTCTTCCGAATTCTTGTGAATATAGGCCCAGAGCCATCAAATGCTCGTAATATGACAAGCCATACAATACTGGAATCACTTACATGAGCCTTCTTTGAACACTCTCCAGTTTCAGAAAATCCTTTTTAAGATAAGGGGCCCAAAACTGCTCACAATATTTCAAGTGAAGCCTCACCAGTGCTTTATAAAGTCTCAACATTATGCCTTTGCTTTTATATCTAGCCTTCCTGAAATGAGTGCCAAGATTACATTTGCCTTTCTTGCCACAGACTGAACCTGCAAATTAACCTTTGGGGAACCTTGCACAAAAACTCCTAAGTCCCTTTCCACCTCAGTTTTCTATAATTTCTCTCCACTTAGAAAATAGTCAACCCTTTCATTTCTTCTACCAAAGTTCATGGCCATGCACTTCCCAACAGTGCATTCCATCTGCCACTACTTTGCCCATTCTCCTAATCTGTCTAAGTCCTTCTGTTGACTACTTCGTTCCGAGAAACTACCTGCCCCTTCACCTATCGTACTGTCTGCAAACTTTGCAACAAAACTATCAATTCCCTCATTCAAATCATTAACATATAATGTAAAAAGAATCAGTCCCAACATAGACCCCTATGGAACACCACCAGTCACCAACAGCCAACCAGAAAAGACTCCCTTTATTCCCACTCTTTGCTGCCTGCCACTGCTTTATCCGTGCTAGAATCTTCCCTGTAATACCAGGGGCCTCGTAGCTTGTTAAGCAGCCTCATGTCAGAGGCCTTCTGAAAATCCAAGTACACAGCATAAACCAATTCTCCTTTATCTATTCTACTTGTTATTTCTTCAAAGAATTCCAGCAGATTTCTCACGCAAGATTTTCCCTTGAGGAAACCATGCTGACTGCGGTCTACTTTATTATGCGTTTCCAAGTACCCTGAGACCTCATCCTTAACAATCAACTAACATCTGCCCAACCACTGAGATCAGACTAATTGACCCATAGTTTCCTTTCTTCAGCCTCTCTCCCTTCTTGAAGAGTGGAGTGACATTTGCAATTTTCCAGTCTTCCAGAACTATTCCAGGATCTAGTGATTCTTGAAAGATCATGACGACTGCTTTGACATTTTCTTCAGCAACCTCTTTCAGAATCCTGGGGTGTACACCATCTAGTCCAGGTGGCTTATTGACCTTCAGACTTTTCATTTTCCCAAGAACCTTCTCTCTACTTATGGTAACTTTACTTACATCATGTCCCTGGACTTCCACCATACTGCTGGTGTCTTCCACAGTGAAGACTGATGAAAAACACTTCTTCAGTTTGTTTTCCATTTCTTTGTCCCCTTTTCTACCTCTCTAGCTTATTTTTCAGTGGTCCAATATCCACTCTCACCTCTCTTTTACTCTTCATTTATCCAAGAAACTTTTGGTATCGTCTTCTATATTATTAGCTGGCATACTTTCATGTTCCATCTTTACCTTAATGACTTTTTTAGTTGCTTTATGTTGGCTTTATGGGAGTCCGTATACAACTTCCACCAGTGTATTTTTACCCCTGCAGTTCCTTAGCTCTATCCACAATGATTCAACACCTTCCAACCTATGCCAGCTCTTTCTAAACATTTGATTTCATTTTCTACCAGCAGAACATCGCTGCCCCCTGTCTCTTTCTTCCTGTCCTTTCGATACACTGTGTATCCTTGGACATTAAGCTCCCAGCTATAATCTTCTTTCAGCCATGATTCAGTGATGCCTACAACATTATACATGCCATTCTGTAACTGTGCTACAAATTCATCTACTTTATTCCATACACTTCATGATTCACATACAACACCTTCAGTCCTGTCTTCACCCTTTTCAATTTTGTCCACCTTTTACATTGCAACTTATCCAACTGACTGCAATCTTGCCCTATCAACAGTTTCTTCTCACCACACATTGCCTCTGTTTGAAAACCAGCTATCTCTTCTTCAACACCATCATCCACCTTTCCTACGTACTTCCTGCATTGAAATGTCCACAGCTCAGAACACTAGTCACACAATGCTCAACCTATTGATTCCTAACTTTGAGGTCTTACCAACATCTCCACTAACTGTTCTGGCACTCTGGTCCCCATCCTCCTGCAACTCTAGTTTAAACCCCACCGTGCAGCATTAGCAAACCTTCCCACGAGGATATTAGTCCCTTTCCAGTTCGAGAAGGTCCCACCTTCCCTGGAATAGAGATTAATGATCCATAAATCTTATGCCTCCCTCCTTCACCAATTCCTTAGCCACATATTAAACTGTATACTCTTCCTAGTTCTGGCCTCACTAGCACGTGGCACAGATAGCAGACCTAAGATCACAACCCTGGAGGTCCTGCTTTTTAACTTAACACCTAACTCCCTGAACCCCCTATGCAGAACCTCGTCACTTGTCCTACCCATATCATTTGTACCTATATGAACCATGACCTCTGTCTGTTCACCCTCCCACTTAAAAATAAAGATGTCTCTATCTTAGATGTCCAGGGCCCTAGCACCAGGGGGGCAACATACCATCCGGGAGCCTCATTCTGTCCCACAGAACTTCATGTCTTTTCCCCTAGCCAACGAATCCCTTATCACCACAGTGTGCTTCTTCTCCCCCCTTCCCTTCTGAGTTACAGAGCCAGACTTAGTGCCAGATACCCAACCACTGTGACTTTCCTCTGTTGTCACTCCCCCCAACACAAATGCAAAGTGATAAACCTGTTGTTGAGGGTACTCTACCCTGGCTCCTTAACCCCTTTCCCTTTCCTGACTGTCACCCAATCACCTATGTCCTGCACCTTGGGCGTAGCTACCTCTCTGTATATCCTATCTATCACCCCTTCAACCTCTCAAATGATCCAGAAGTCATGCAGTACCAGCTCTACCTCCTGAACGCGGTTTGTTGGAAGCTGCAGCTGGATGCGGTTCCTGCAGTTGTAGTCGTCAGCGACACTGGAAGTCTCCCTGCCTTCCCACACCCCGCAAGAGGAGCATTCCACAATTCTGCCTGACACCTCTACTGTCCTAACTGCATGGATATAAAGGGAAGGAAAGGAAAAACTTAACCTATAGCTTTTCTTTACTCTTGCTTTCTCTGACTGAAGCCTCTCTGCGCTGAAGCCTTGAAGAGCTAAACTTCAAGATCACCACTCTGACTCTGTCCACGCAGAGGACGGACGCTGCACTCGCCCCTGCCTTCCTTTAATTTGCTCTTGTAAATCAATCACTAAGACTGATTAGTCGCTGGTGAATGCTCTATTACGCTGTCCTTTTCTACCTGGGCAATGGACATGATTGCGACCCCTTCCTCTCAACTTCCAATGTCCGGATTGGTCGCTGGTCAATGCTCTATTACACTTGGGACTCGATGAAATATAGTTCACTGTTGTTTTCATACTTTTAAAAATGTTGATTTAGAGACATTTTAAAAAGATGAAATTCACAATTTGCCCCCGCAGTTGTTCCACTTGCTGCGCTACCTTTCTGTACCTCAGATGCTTAGCTGTATAATCAGCATGGAGCTCTCTGTGCCTTCATACTCCGAGCTGTGGATCACATCATAAAAATATGGCATCTCTCAATGTGGGCGTTGAACACGAAGCCAGAGTTTGTCTGAAGTGTGACCTAATTTGCACCTTTACATCCACTGAACAAGTGTGATTTATACATTGAATTGTTAAAAAAAAGCGAATTAAAAGTGCAATCAGATAGTTCCAACAGAGTCTGTACTGGGATAATCCTACTGCAAAGGAGGTGAAATCCCTCTGCTGAGGAGCTGTTTTATTTTTCCCCTTGTATAAAGGACCCATGAGAAACTTCACATTCTCTGTAATAGGATGCCTAGTTTCCACAAGTTCCAGCAATCTTAATTGGTGATGTCTTAGTTACTGGTAATGAATAACTAAATGTGAAAGGTTGCAATTGAGGGCGCAATGGTTATAGAACATAGAACATTACACTGCAGGCCCTTGGCCCACCATGTTGTGCCAACCTACTCTAAGATCAATCTAACCCTTCCTACATAGCCCTCCATTTTTCTATCATCCATGTCACCAAATACCCTCTCAAACTTCTACAGATGTAACGTGGAGAGCATTCTACCTGACTGCATCATCGTCTGGTGTTGAGAGGGGTGTGGGGTTGGGGAGGAGGGCTACTGCACAGGATCAAAGGAAGCTGCAGAAAGTTGTGAACTCAGTCAGCTCCATCATGCTAGCCTTCCCAGTATCCAGGACATCTTCAAGGAGCAGTGCCTCAAAAAGGCAACATCCATCATTAAGGGCCCCCATCATTCAGGTCCTTGCCCTCTTCTCATTGCTACCATCAGGGAGGAGGTACAGAAGCTTGAAGGCACACACTCAGTGATTCAGGAACAGCTTCTTCCCTTCTGACATCAGATTTCTGAATGGACGCTAATAGAAACATAGAAAACCTACAGCACGATACAGGCCCTTCGGCCCACAAAATTGTGCCAAACATGTCCCTACCTTAGAACTACCTAGGCTTACCCATAGCCTCTATTTTTCTGAGCTCCATGTACCCATCCAGGAATCTCTTAAAAGACGCTATCATTTCTGCCTCCACCACTGCTGCCTGCAGCCCATTCCACACACTCACCACTCTCTGTGTAAAAAAACTTACCCTGACATCTCCTCTGTAGCTATTTCCAAGCACCTTTGAACTGTACCCTCTCATGCTAGCCATTTCAACCCTGGGAAAAAGCCTCTGACTATCCACATGATCAATTATCTTATCATCTTATACACCTCTATCAGGTCACCTCTCATCCTCCGTTGCTCCAAGGAGAAAAGGCCGAGTTCACTCAACCTATTCTCATAAGGCATGCTCCGCAATCCAGGCAACATCCTTGTATATCTCTTCTACACCCTTTCAATGGTTTCCACATCCTTCCTGCAGTGAGGCGACCAGAACTGAGCACAGTTCTCCAGGTGGGGACTGACCAGGGCCTTATAGAGCTGCAACATTACCTCTAGGCCCTTAAGTTCAATCCCACGATTGATAAAGGCCATGCACCGTCTGCCTTCTTAACCACAGAGTCAACCTGCATAGCAGCTTTGAGTGTCCTATGGACTCGGACCCCAAGATCCCTCTGATCCTCCAACTGCCAAGAGTCTTACCATTAATACTATATTCTGCCATCATATTTGACCTACCAAAATGAACCACTTCACACTTACCTGGGTTGAACTCCATCTGCCACTTCTCAGCCCAGTCTTGCATCCTATCAATGTCCCTCTGTAACCTCTGACAGCCCTCCACACTATCCACAACACCTCCAACCCTTTGTGTCATCATTGAACCCATGAACACTACCTCACTACTTATTTAATTTAACTACTTAGTGTATATATACTTACTGTAATTATATTATTTATTGCAATGACCTGCTGCCACATAACAACAAATTTCATGACATATGCCGGTGATAGTAAACCTGATTCTGATTCGGATTCTGGTGTGCCTATCTATGAGTTTCTCAAATAAGCCTAATGTACTTGCTTCTATCAACATCCGTAGGCAGGTGGTCCACATACCCACCCTTCTCTGTGTAAAGAACTTACCTCTGGTATTCCCTCTATCTTTCGTTTAATGACCTTAAAGCTATTTTTTCATATACTAGCCATTTCCGCTCTGGCTATCTACTTACAGTACATCCTGATAAATAGTTCTATCAAGTCACATCTCAATCTCCTTTGTTCCAAAGAGAAAAGCCTCAGCTCGCTCTGCCTGTCCTCACTCAGCCCACTAATGCAGTGATTATGTTACTGGACAAAGAGTTCAGAGGCCTAGACGAGCATCCAGAAATTGTTCCAATTCTGTGGCGGCAGCTGTGAGCTTTAATTCAGTTAGTAATGCAATTCATTAATTTAGAATCTAAATAACATGCTCAAGCTCACCATTACCGTGAAACTAATTCACGCCTTTATATTGAATAGACTAGATTACTGGCTTTCCAACACAATCCATTGAAAAATCTCAATTCATTCAGAGTGCCGCTGCCGGACTTTTAACTAAAACCAGGATGAGTGAGCTTTTCACTCCTGCCCTAACGACTTCCTGTGTCTTTTAGAATTGATTTTAAAGTTGTCTTACTTGATTTTAAAACTCTCAATGGTCTGGGAACGGAGTACATCCCAGAATTGCTTTTATTTTACGATCTTGCTTGAGCTCTTAGGTCTTAATAAGTTTAAACAGTCTCCCTGAAAAGGAAATTGTCAAGTCAGCTTTTTTTTTACTGCACTCCTAAACTGTGGAACTCAGTACCTAAAACTATAAGAGATGCAGTTTAAACACCAGTTTAAAACCTATTTATTTACCCTTGCTTTTAACTAACATAACCTTGTCTTTTATTTTCATGTTTGCACTTTATCCCATTGTAAAACACTTTGAACTACATTGTTGTTAGAAAAGTGCTCTATAAATAACATTATTATTATTATTGTTAATAAACTCTGCAAAACAACTGGTTTAACATAAAAATCTGAACTGGTTCACTAATTTGCTAATTCACTATAAGAAATAAGTGCTGGAACAAGTCATTCGCCCCGTCAGTGAACCCATGTATCTCTGTTCAATAACAGAACCTCTGTAGCTCAATATTTACCAGCACTGGGTGGCATGGTAGTGCAGCGGTTAGCCTAACACTATTACAGCACCAAAAACCCGGATTCAATTCCGTCACTATCCTTAAGGAGCTTGTACATTCTCCCCGTGATTGCATGGGTTTCCTCCTGGTGTTCCAGTTTCCTCACATATTCAATGTGTTAGTAGGTTAATGGGTGTGATTGGGCAGCATAGACTAATTGGGCCAGAAAGACCCATTACTGTGTTGTACCTCTGAATAAATAAACAACATTTCAGTCTTATCTGTAATTAGAGATTGTGATCCCTCGTTCAACAATCCTCAACCAAGTGAAACATTCTCTCCATTATCTAATCTGTTGATTCTGCTGAGAACTTTTTAATGAAGTCACTTCCATTTATAAACAGTAGATTAGCTGCCACTGTTATAAAACTATTAAATAAATTTCACAACATGTGCTGATGATATTAAACCTGATTCTGATTCTGAAATAGTTCCCTGGTGTGACAAATTGGTCTCTTGACCTCACGATCTACCTCACTATGACGTTGCCCCTTAATGTCTACCTCCTCTGCATCTTCTCTGTAGCTGTTACACTTAATTCAGCATTCTGTTATTGTTTTACTTTGTTCTAGCTCAATGCACTGTGTAATAATGAACAGTATGAAAGCAAAGCTTTTCACTGTATCTCCGTAAATCTGACAATAATAAAGCAATTCCTGTTCCAGTTCCATTTTGTTATGAAAGACCTGTCATTCCAAGAGCCTATCTAATGAATCTTTGCTACACTCTCCCAGTAGATCCTATTTTTGGATAGGAAAACCAAAGTTGATGAGGTTAGATGTTATCTCTCAAATGCCCTTTATAAGTACATCGCTGTCCTGCACAAATTGTCTTGCAATACGAGCCTAGGTTGTCTTCATGATAGACCACAGCACCTGCATGTTAACTTTCATAACCACGGTAGCATTGTAGTTAGTGTGACACCATTACAGTTTGGGGAGTTGGAGTTCAGAGTTCAATTTCAAAGTCATCTATAAGGAGTGTGTACACACTCCCCGTGGAATATACAGGTTTCCTCTGGGTGCTCTGGTTTCCTCCCATAGTCCAAGGACATTCTGGTAGGTTAATTGGTCATTGTAAATTGTCCCATGATTAGGCTAGGTTGAAGTTGGGGATTGATGGGGGTTGTAGCTTGAAGGACCTATTCCATGCTGTACCTCAATGAATAAATAACTATGTACAAGGGAAGCAATGCACATGAAATGCTGGAGGAACTCAGCAGGCCAGGTAGCATCTATGGAAAAGGGTAAATAGTCGACGTTTTGGGCCAAGACCCTTTTTCAGACATTGCTTTGGATTTCCAGCATCTGCAGATCTTTTCGTGTTTATGTATGTACAAGGGAATCCAGGTCTCTCTGAGCATCAACATTTCTCATTTAAAAGTTAATTTGTGTTTTTTTTTACTGAAATGGATAACCTCACTTTGTTCCCCAGTGTTGTTTTCCATCTGCTGTTCAGTCAGTTTGTCTGCTCATCACCGGAGTGCCTTTCTATACATATTGACACTTATATTCACACATTATGTTAAGTCATCTGCAAACATGGAAGTTTTACTTCAGTGCTTTCAGCCGACCCATTGGTACAGATTATGAAGAGTGGACAGCACAATAACGAATGCTAAAGTTTACCGTGTTATAGCCTGGTTTCCTGAGAAGGACCTGTTTATTCCCATTTATTGCAACATGCACAAAATGCTGGGGGAGTTCAGCAGGTCCGGCAGTATCTATGGAAACGATTAAACAGTTAACGTTTTGGGCCGAAACCCTTCATAAAAATTAGAAAGGAAGGGAGGGAGAAGCCAGAATAGGAAGGTGTGGGAGGGGGTGGAGTACAAGCTAGAAGATGATGGGTGAAGCCAGGTGGGTGGGGGAGCGGTGATGGAACAAGATGCTGGGAGGTGATAGCTGGAAAAGGTAAAGGGCTGGAGAAGATAGAATCTGATTGGAGAGTGGACCGTGGGAGAGAGAGAAGGAGGAAGACTACCAGGTGGGAAGTAATCGGCAGGTGAGGAGAAGTGAAGAGGTAAGTCGGGGACAGAGTGGGAAATCAAAGAACAGGGAAGGGGGAGGTGAAAAATTACCAGAAGTTGAAATTGATGTTCATGCCACCAGTCTGGAGGCTCCCCAGATGAAAGATGTGGTGTATCCAGCTGCGGTGTTCTCAACGTTGGTGAGACCCATGGTAAATTGGGGGACTGCTTTGTTGTGCACCTCTGCTCCATCCTCCAAAAGCGTAAATCCCCGGTGGTCCGACATATTAATTCCCATTCCCATTCCCTTCCAACATATCGGTCCAAGGCCTCCTCTTGTCCTACGATGAGGCCACCCTCAGGGTGGAGGAGCAACACCTTATATTCCGTCTGGGTAGCCTCCAACCTGATGGCATGAAAATCGATTTCTCTTTCCGGTAAAAAAAATCTCCACCCCTCCCCCTTCTTCTATTTTCCACTCTGGCCTCTTTCCTCTTCTCACCTGCCTATTACCCCCCACCCCTAAGGCCCTTCTGCCTTTCCTTTCTCCTGTGGTCCACACTCCTCTCCTATCATCCTCAGCCCCACCCACCCAACGTCACCTATCACCTTCTAACTTGTCTTTCTTCCCCTGCCCCCACCTTTTATTCTGGCATCTTCCCCCTTTCTTTCCACTCTTAAAAAAAGGTCTCGGCCCAAAGCATCGACTGTTTGTTCATTTCCATGGATGCTGCCTGACCAGCTGAGTTTCTCCAGCATTGTGTGTGTTGCTCTGGATTTCCAGTATCTGCATAACCTCTTAGGTTTATTTTTTAAGTGTCTTGATGCCAGGTTGTTTATTTTCCAACATTCTCATATTAGTCTGACGATTTGGTATGTTTCCTTTGTCTTTCCTTTCTTAATTAGCAGGATCACATCTACTAGCTTCTCATCTGCAGGAAACATTGCAGGATCTTCAGAATCTTGCGGAATAAAGGCATCCGTTAGTCTTGCGAGACCATGGATCTGCGCCTGGAAAGTCTTCACTCTCCAGGGCGCAGGCCTGGGCAAGGTTGTATGGAAGACCAGCAGTTGCCCATGCTGCAAGTCTCCCCTCTCCACGACACCAATGTTGTCCAAGGGAAGGGCATTAGGACCCATACAGCTTGGCACCAGTGTCGTCACAGAGCAATGTGTGATTAAGTGCTTTGCTCAAGGACACAACACGTTGCCTCGGCTGGGGCTCGAACTCATGACCTTCAGGTCGCTAGTCCAATGCCTTAACCACTGGGATAGATAGATAGATAGATAGATAGATATACTCTATTGATCCCGAGGGAAATTGGGTTTCGTTACAGTGCACCAACCAAGAATAGAGTATAAATATAGCAATATAAAACCATAAATAATTAAATAATAATATGTAAATTATGCCAGATGGAAATAAGTCCAGGACCAGCCTATTGGCTGAGGACGTGTGACCCTCCAAGGGAGGAGTTGTAAAGTTTGATGGCCACAGGCAGGAATGACTTCCTATGACACTCAGTGTTGCATCTCGGTGGAATGAGTCTCTGGCTGAATGTACTCCTGTGCCCACCCAGTACATTATGTAATGGATGGGAGACATTGTCCAAGATGGCATGCAACTCAGATAATACCAAGAGTCTTCACTATCTCAATTGCCTGGCCACCTCTTCCAAAACACTAGGAGACAGATCATTAAATCCTTGAGATTTATTGGCTTGCAGGCTCATTAACCTCTCCAGTTGTATTTTTTTTACTCATACTAATTTCTTTTCATTGCTCTGTTGCACTGTATCTTCAGTTCTCCAGTATTTATGTGAGTTCTGCTGTGTCTTCTGCAAAAATAGACACAAAATATTTGTTTAATTCTTTTTCCATTTTGTTATCACAAATTCTCCTGTCTCTGTAAAGGACTCATGCTTGTCTTTAGTGGATTCCCTTTTTTACAAACTAACAGTAGCTCCTAAATGTATCTCTCTGGTTTGCTCCCATGCTTTATTTGCTCTTTCTAGATCAATTACTTGGTTATCCTTTGCTCTGATCTAAAACACTTTCAGTCTTCAGGTTTAATGCTTTCTTTCTGTCTGTCAATTTAATAAGCTTGTAGCTTTGATTTAGTGCTGTCTTTAGTACTCTGTAGGGTGCCACAGTAACGTAGCAGTTAGTGTGATGCTGTAAGGGCTCAGGGCGTTGGAGTTTAGAGTTCAAATACAACGCAGTCTGAAAAGAGTTTGTATGTTCTCCCCGTGTCCACAATGGTTTTCTCTGGGTGCTCTGGCTTCCTCCCACAAAAACGTACCAGTTGGTAGGTTAGCTGGTCATTATAAATTGTCCCATGGTTGGGCTAGGATTAAGTCGATGGTCTGTTGGCAGCGTGGCTAAGAGGGCTGGAAAGGACTATTTCGTGCTGTATCTCTAAATAAATAATATAATTTCTTTTATAATCTATCTTTAGATCACTGTGAGATATAGAGTTAAATTGTACAAAAACAAGGTCTTCACCCCAACATATCGATACTGATCAAGGTGCCTTCCTGAGGCACCCATTTTCCTTGATTTGAACTATATCTACACCTTTCCTATCCATGAATCTGTCTTTTAAACCTTGTAATTGTACACAGCTCTACTACTTTCCCTTGTTCCATATACACCCGCCCCCCACCATTTGTGTGAAAAACTTCTCCTTCCAGTCCCTTTTACCTCTTTCCACACTCACATTAAACTTATACCATCTAGTTTTAAATCCCTTGGAATCAGACTGTGACCATCAATCTTATCTGCACCCCTCATTATTTTGTAAGGTCACCTCTCAGCCTCCTTTTCTCCAGCCTATCTACTTTCTGCTCGTAACTTGTTTCGCTTTCACCACACTCTGTGTAAAATACATATCTCTGACATGTCCCCTGTACTCTCATCCAAACACCTTATGCCCTCTCATATTAGCCATGTCCGCCCTGTGGACAAAGGTACTAGTTGTCCACTCGATCTATGCTTGGTATCATCTTATACATCTCTGTCAAGATACACTCAAGAGGAAAACTGGTACGACGTCCTGCAGCCCGCAGAGAGTTGCCGATGTACACTGACGCCATCTTTAATTCGGCCCAGTACCACTGAGCACGTCTGGGTGTCGGATGTGGGAACCCTGGGAATCTTCCAGTCTCCCAGATGGCCACATCTGCGCCAGGTGCACCGAGATACAGCTCCTGAGAGACTGTGTTAGGGATCTGGAGCTGTGGCTCAGAGACCTACAGCTTATTACGGAGAGTGAACAGGAGATAGAGAGGAGCACTCACAATGCGCTGGAGGAACTCAGCAGGTCCAGCGCATTGTGAGTGTTCCTTTGACAACAGCATCTGCAGGTTATTCTTTGTTTAAGTTAGAAAGGAGCTACAGGGAGTTAGTCACCCCGAGGCTGCAGGAGTTACACAAGTGGGTGACGGTCAGGGAAGCGAGGGAAAGAGCTCAGATAGTAGAGAGCACCCCCGTGGCCATCCCACTCAGTAATCATTATCTTGTTTTGGATGCGGTAGAGGGGGATGATCTGACAGAGGACGACCATGGCGATCGGGTCTCTGGCACTGAGCCTGGTTCCGTGGTGCAGAAAGGAAAGAGGAAGATGAGGAATGCCGTAGTCATAGGGGATTCCATAGTGAGGGGAACAGACAGGAGGTTCTGTCAGCCTGATAGAGTTACCCGCATGGTGTATTGCCTCCCAGGTGCCAGCGTACAGGACATTTCAGATCGAGTGCTGAGCATTCTGAAGGGAGAGAGTGAACAGTCAGAAGTCTTGGTACATATTGGTACCAATGATATAGGTAGAGAAAGGGAGGAGGTCCTGAAGAGAGTATTCAGGGAGTTAGGTAGGAAGCTGAAAAGCAGGACCTCCAGGGTAGTAATCTCAGGACTGTTGCCTGCGCCACATGCTTGCGAGTACAAGAATAGGATGATCAGATGTATAAATGTGTGGCTGAGAGACTAGTGTAAGGCGCAGGGGTTCAGATTCCTGGATCATTGGGGCTTCTTCTGGGGGAGGTACGACCTGTACAAAAGGGACAGTCTACAACTGAACCCAAAGGGGTCCAATATCCTAGCAGGCACATTTAATAGAGCTGTTAGGGAGGGTTTAGACTAATTTGGCAGGGGATGGGAACCAGAATGATGGGGCTGAGGAAGGGGAATACAGAAATAAATCAAAGACAGCGTGCAACAGAGGTTATAGAAAGAACAAGCAGAAGATGAGGCTTAATCAAAGCCATTGGCATGGTTATAGGGCAATAGAAACGTGGTGCAGTTAAAACAGAAAACAACAAATACTGGACTGAAAGTGTTGTATTTGAATGCACGCAGCATAAGGAATAAGATGGACGAACTCGAAATTCAGCTACAGATTGGCAAATATGACGTTGTGATGTCAAATATGACGTTGATGGTAAATATGCCATCTCTGAAATTTGGCTAAATGATGGCATCCATTGGGAGCTGAACGTCCAAGGATATATGGTATATCGGAAAGATAGGTTAGTAGGCAGAGGGGGTGGTGTGGCCCTGTGTATAAGAAATAATATTAAATCATTAGAAAGAAATGATAGAGGATTGGAAGGTGTAGAATCTCTATAGGTTGAGTTAAGAAATGGCAAGGGTAAAAGGACCCTAATGGCAGTTGTATACAGGCCTCCTAACAGCAGCCAGGATGTGGATTACAAATTACAGTAGGAGATAGAAAAGGTGTCAGAAAGGCAATGTCATGATAATCATTGGGGATTTTAACATGAAAGTGGATTGGGAAAACCAGGTCAGTACTGGACCTCAAGAGAGAGAATTTGCAGAGTATCTAAGGGATGTCCTTTCAGAACAGCTTGCTGTCGAGCCCACTAGGGGATTGGATGTGCTGGATTGGGTGTTGTGCAATGATCCAGAGTTGATAAGAGAGCTTAAGGTTAAGGAACTTTTAGGGAACAGTGATCACAATATGATTAAGTTCACATTGAAATTTGAGAGGTAAAAAATTAAATCCAATGTGTTGGTATTTCAATGGAATAAAGGAAATTACAATGGCACGAGAGGGGAACTGGCTGAGGTTGACTGGAAAGGGACATCTGCAGGAAAGGCAGCAGAGCAGCAATGGCTGGAGTTTCTGTGAAAAAAGAGGGAAATACAAGACAGATATATTCCAAACAAGAAGAAATTTTCAAAGGGAAGAAGGACATTACCGTGGCTGACAAGTGAAGTCAGA
This sequence comes from Mobula birostris, assembly GCF_030028105.1. Classification (NCBI taxonomy): domain Eukaryota; kingdom Metazoa; phylum Chordata; class Chondrichthyes; order Myliobatiformes; family Myliobatidae; genus Mobula; species Mobula birostris. Next base: position 230,434,856 of record NC_092370.1, on the reverse strand, counting down.
GCCAAAGTAAAAGCAAAAGAGAGGTTATACAAGGAAGCCAGAGCTAGTGGGAAGATAAAGGATTGGGAGCTTTAAAAAACTTGCAGGAGGAAACTAAAAAGGTCATTAGGAAGGAAAAGATGAATTATGAAAGGAAGCTGGCCACTAATATCAAAAAAGATACTAAAAACTTTTTTAAGTATATAAAGGGTAAAAAAGAATGGAGGATAGATATAGGACCAATAGAAAATGGAGATATTATAATGAGAGGAACTGAATGCTTATTTTGCATCACAGTGGAAGACATCTGCAGTATACCAGACATTCAAGAGTGTCAGGGAAGTGAAGTAGTGCAGTGAAAATTATGACTGAGAAGGTGCTCAGGAAGCTTAATGGTCTGAGGGTGGATAAATCTCCTGGACCTGATGGAATGCACTGTTGGGTTCTGAAGGAAGTAGCTGGAGAGATTGTGGAGGCATTAACGATGATCTTTCAAGAATCGATAGATTCTGACATGGTAGCAAATGACTGAAAAATTGCAAATGTTACTCTGCTATTTAAGAAGGGTGGGAGGCAGCAGAAAGGAAACTATAGACCTGTTAACCTGACATCAGTGGTTGGGAAGTTGTTGGAATCAATTGTTAGGGATGAGATTATGGAGTACCTGGAGGCACATGACAAGATAGGCCAAAGCCAGCATGGTTTACTGAAAGGAAAATCCTGCCTGACAAACTCACTGCAATTATTCGAGGAAATTACAAGCAGGGTATACAAAGGAGACGCAGTAGATGTGGTGTACTTGGATTTTCAGAAAGCTTTGACAAGGCACATGAGGCTGCTTAGCAAGATAAGATCCCATGGAATTACAAGGAAGTTACTAGCATGGGTGGAGCATTGGCTGGACGGCAGAAAACAGAGAGTGGGAATAAAGGGATCCTATTCTGGCTGGCTGCTGGTTAGCAGTGGAGTTCCACAGGGGACCGCTGCTTTTTACAATGTATGTCAACGATTTGGACTACTGTATTAATGGATTTGTGGCTAAATTTGCCGATGATACAAAGATAGGTGGAGGAGCGGGTAGTGTTGAGGAAACAGAGGGCCTGCAGAGAGACTTAGATAGCTTAGAGGAATGGGCAAAGAAGTGGCAAATGAAATACAATGTGGGGAAGTGTATGGTCATGTACTTTGGTGGAAGAAATAAACAGGCAGACTATTAGTTAGATGGGGAGAGAATTCAAAATGCAGAGGTGCAAAGGGACTTGGGAGTCCTTGTGCAAGATACCCTCAAGGTTAACCTCCAGGTTGAGTCAGTTATGAAGAAGGCAAATGCAATGTTGGCATTCATTTCTGGAGGTATAGAATATAAGAGCAAGGATGGGTTGTTGAGGCTTTATAAGGCAATTATGAGACCACACTTGGAGTATTTTGTGTGCAGTTTTGGGCTCCTTATTTTAGAAAGGACTTACTGACATTGGAGGGGGTTCAGAGAAGATTCACGAGAATGATCCAGGAATGAAAGAGTTACCATGTGAGGAACGTCTGGCAGCTCTTGGGCTGTATTCCCTGGAGTTCAGTAGAATGAGGGGGGATCTCATAGAAACATTCAGAATGTTAAAAGGCCTGAACAGATTAGATATGGCAAAGTTATTTCCCATGGTAGGAGAGTCTAGGACAAGAGGGCACGACTTCAGGATTGAAGGATGTCCTTTTAGAACTGAGATGTGAAGAATTTACTTTAATCAGAGAGTGGTAAATCTGTGGAATTTGTTGCCATGAGCGGCTATGAAGGCCAAGTCATTGGATGTATTTAAGGCAGAGATAGATAGGTTCTTGATTAGCCAGAGCATCAAAGGGTATGGGGAGAAAGCAGGGGAGTGGAGATGACTGGAAGAATTGGATCAGCCCATGATTGCAACGTGGAGCAGACTCAATGGGCCGAATGGCCTTCTGCTCCTATATCTTATGGTCTTATGAAACGTTGTCCTAGAAAAACAGCATCCATCATCAAAGATTCTTACCACCCACGCCATGCTGATTTCTCGCTGTTGCCATCAGGTAGAAAGTACAAGCGCTTCAGGACTCACACCACCAGGTTCAAGAACAGTTACAACCCCTCAACAATCAGCCTCTTGAACAAAAAGAGGGTATCTCCACTTATTTAAGGACTGTGTTATATTGTCATTATTTCATGCTTGTTATTTATTGCTATTTATTTATATCTGCATTTATGCGGTTTGTTTTAGGTTAACAGTTCCTGATGTTTACAGTTTACAGCTATGTTCTTTTGTTTGCTCAGTATACCCACAGAAAAAAAGAATGTCAGGATTGTATGTGGTGACATGTATGTACTCCGATAATCATTTTTTACTTTGAACACTTAACTTCCTTTGCTTCAAAAAGGAAAGTCTGATCTCGCGGAACCCATCCTTATAAGGCGTGCTCTGCAATCCAAACAGCGTACTGCCAAATCTCCTCTGCATGCTCTCTGAAGCTTCTACATCCTTCTTTTATAGAGACAACCAGAAATGAATACAATATTCTAAGTGTGATCTAACCAGGGGAGCTGCAGCATTACCTCATAGCTCTTGGACTCAATCCCCCTGACCATTTGCCTTCTTAACAACCCTATTGGCTTGCACGGCAGCTTTGAGGAATATATGAGTGTGCACCTCAAGTCCCCTCTGTCCCTCCACACTGCTCAGAAACCTGCCATGGACTGTGTAATCTGTCTATATAGATCACTCTTAAATATTGTGATCACTCAGTGCTGCATTGAAACAGAGTGGGGAAAAAAAACGGATGGGTGATTGGGATATTTGGCAGAGAGATCAAAAGGGATGTTCCTGTCCGGGTGAGGACCAATGAAACTGAAAGAACACATACCCGATAAAAGAGGGTATAGAGAGTTGTTAGTCACAGCTGATGAGAAAAGGAGAGGAAAAACCATTGTGAATGATGGAACTGTTGGGTACAGAACGTTACAGTTGTTGGAAATTGAAAGGAAGTGCTAAAAAAATACCCAGAAGATCAGGCAGGTGGCATCAAGGAGACCTACTGGATATCAGGGGGAAACTGAAAACTCGAGAGATTATGCAGATGCTGGAAAGCTGGAGAAACCCACATAAAATCCTGGAGGAACCTCAGCAGATCGGCCAGCATCTGTGGAAGGTTACAAACAGTTTCAGGCCTCAGTTGCACAGAGGACCTAGGCCTAAAATGTCAGCTGTTCATTTCCGTCCATCCATGCTGCCTGACCTGCTGAGTTCCTCCAGCACTTTGATTCAGATTCATTTATTTATCACATGTACATTGAAACATACAGTAAAATGTGTTCTTTGTGTTAACAACCAACACAACTGAAGGATGCGCTGGGGGCACATCCTAGCACACATTCCAGCACAAACATAGTATGCCCACTATGTTTGCAGAACACACAAGCAACAAAACACCAATAAGAGCAACCCATTTTCTCTCTCCCACTCACCCAGCCCCAGGCACACACACAGACAGTCCTTTAACCCCTGGACAGTTCAAAGTTCAAAGTATATTTATTAACAAAGAATGTATAAATGATAAAACCTTGAGATTTGTCTGCTTACAGGCAGCCACAAAGCTAGAAACCTGAAAGAACTCAATTAAAAAAGAAAGCCTAACACCCAATGCGCAGAGAAAGAGAGAAACAAATCATGCAAACAATAGAAGCAAGGAACAGATTCTGAAGCAAATTGAGTCCATAGATCCCGAATCTCTGGAGAAGCCGAAGTAGGCTTAAAGCCCCTGTTTCGGTTCATCATTATAGTGGGAAAAATTGCCGTGGAGCTTGCAGACACAAAGTGCAAAACAGCGAGAGCAGTCTCATATCCTCAGCACTGCTGAGAGAGGAGTAACCATCGAGGGAGAGCAAATAGAAACGGCCCAATCCTCACCTCCGGTCCCAATACCCTTCCTTTCCGGTCTATCTGGTGCTCTTCTGACCTCAGTCCATCTTCAGACCGCAGTCCTCCAGCGGACATGGGGAGCTGCAGACCGTGGTCTCTCTCCACGACTTCATGACTTTCCCAATGAGCTCCCAGGCCCAGAGTTACAGCCACTGGGCCTCAATTTCTAGACTTATGATCATCCTTCCATCTCTGATCTTTGCTATCGATTCTAGGCATGGGAGGAGAATGTTTGTATGGTTGGTACCGTACCTTTTCTGAAGTGTTCAGGGAATTCAGCAGGTCAGGCAGCATCTGTGGAAATTAATAAACAGTAGATCAGAGGTTCCCAACCTGGCATCCATGGATCCCTCAGTTGGGGTCTAAGGCATAAAAATGGCTGGGAACCCCTGTAATAGATGTTTCAGGACTGAAACATTGGCTGTTTATTAATTTAATTTCCATAGATGCTTCCTGATCTGCTGACATCCTCCAGTGTTTTGTATGTGTTGGTCTTTGATAATACTGGCTGCTTTACTGAGGCAGTGAGAACTGTAGACAGAATCCACAAAGAGGAAGCTGTGTCCACAGTTTTGCAATATCTGGTGGTCAAGGACAGACCAGCTGCTGTGCCAATCCATCTGACTCAGTTGACTATCATGTGATGAATGGAATACAGAGTAATAATGCTACGTTGAATCCATCTCTGTGTTCTTAGGCATCAGCTTGCAATTATCTCAGAGAAATATGCTTTCCAAAAAGCAATTCCGGAATGACATCAAAAGGAGGAAATTATAATTATTATGAAAGACTGAAAGGTTAAGATTCTACTGTGTATGGAAATTTTAAAAAGGGAGGGATGACTTAATAGGAGGCATCATGAGTGTGTTTGATAGGGAAGGTGTAAAGGAAATATTTGTAGGTGTCTTAAATTTGAGCTGCAAATATTAAGCAATCACTAATAACTTTGTAATGGGATTCTAAAGAAGTGCCATTAATCATAGACTGTTGAGAATTTGAAGTTCACTACCAGAGAGCCATTGAAAACAGCACAAAATGCTGTTCTAAAGGGAGGCCCTTGTATTTTAAGGCTGTGCCTATTGTCCTAGACTCCCCCTCTCCAGGAAACATCCTCTCCATGTTCACTCTATATGGGCCTTTCAATATATGATAGGTTTTAATGAGATTAAGTGCTCCTCATACATTAAGGACTGAGCCACATGGTGAAAATATCAATGGATTAGATTCATTGTCTAAACTGATATAATCCTTGTTTGTTTTTTATTTCTTTCCAAGGTGTAGACATCATTGGTAAGGGCAGAATTTATTACTCATTTCTAATTGGCTTCTGATCAGAATGGCTAACATGGCACTTCAAGGGACAATTAAGAAGCAATCATTTTGGTGGCTCTAGAGTCACTTGTAGGCAAGGAAGAAAGTTAATGAACCTGATGGGCTTTTACAACCATCTAAGTAGTTTTAGAATTATCATTATGGGCACTATTTTATTTTCAGTATTTTACATGTCAGAGGTCTCTGACTGCTAGGGCAGTAAATCATTCACAGAAATCCAAAGAATACCTTGTTGGTGTCATTTTAAGAGAGTAAGATGATGTTAAAAGGCTTCATGTTCACACAATCTTAGTGACATAAAGGGACAGAGGTAAAGGACAAAATGAATGGGCAGGTGTAGTATTTATGTCACTTGCAGGGATATGTGGCAGGAGGGAGATTAGTGGGGAGGAATGAATGGACAAGGGAATCACAGAGGGCACGACCCCTGTGGAAAATGGAGAATGGGCGGAAAGTAAAGATGTGTTTGGTGGCAGATCCCATTGAAGCTGGCAGAAGTTGTGGAGCATAATGTGTTGAATGTGCAGTTTTATGCGGTGGTGGGTGAGGACAAGAGGAACTCTGTCACTGCTGAGGCGGTGGGAAGATGGGGTGAATGTGAATATCCGGGATACGGAAGAGATGCAGGTGAGGACAGCAAAAATAGTGGCAGAAAGGAAACACCATTCTTTGAAAACAGAGGGCTTCTCTGATCTCCTGGAAAGCAAAGCCTCATCCTGGGAATAGATGCAGCAATGATGAATAAAGGAACTGAGATGAGGGGATAGCATTTCTACAGGAGACAGGGTGGGAAGAGGTATAGTCAAGATAGCCGTAGCAAATGGTAGGTTTATAAAGCTGTCAGTAGACAGTTTTTCTTCAGAGATGGAAACAGAGGGATTGAGAAAGGAGAAGGAAGTGTTAGAAATGGACCAAATGAATTTAAGAGCTGGGTGGAAGCTGGAGGAAATATTTGATAAAGTTGACAATCTGAGAATGGATACATATAGTCAGAGAACTTGACAAGAGGTTTCCCCAACTTGCCCATGCCATCCAGAATGCTCATCTAGGCCAGTCGAATTTCCTCGAGTTTGGTTCATATGTCTCTCAGCCTTTTCTATCTTTGTGTCTGTCCAACTATCTTAAAACACTGAGACAAGAATAGCACACAAAATGTTGGAGGAACTTAATGAGTCCGTCAGCATCTGTGTAGGAAAATAGACCATGGGACCATTGGACTTAGAAGCAGAATTGGTCCATTCAGCCCATGTGTCTGGTCCTCCATTTGATCATGGATGATTTATTTTCCTTCTCAACCCTTTCTCCAGCCTTCTCCCATAACCTTTGATGCCCAGGCAAATCAAGAATCTATTAACCTCCACTTTAGATATACCCAGTGACTTGGCCTCCACAGCCATCAGTAGCAATGAATTCCATAGGTTCATCACCCTGCGACTAAAAATATTCTTCCTCATCTCCTCATCAGTGTTGAGGAATTGTCTCGATCTGAAATTTTGACTGTCCATTTTTCTCCTTAGGTACTGTCCGACCCACTGAGAATTTTCAGTGTGTTTTTTTTTAATGCTGCAATTTTACCTGCCTTAACCCCTTCCTCTGGCAGCACATTCTACATACATACCACCATCTATGTGAAGAAGTTGCCTATCAGGTCCCTTTTAAATCTTTCCTCTCTCTCCTCAACTTAATTTCTGATGGTTTCCACTTCCATTCACTTCTAAGGCCCAAGTAAAGGATAACTATTAACAGACCCTGTTAAACTGAGGTGCTGTCTTCTCAAAACTCATTCTGAAGGGTTCTGATGGTCAGAGTTATAATGCAGACTGTCATTTATCATTTTTCTGTTGTGACAAATGTCTATTATGACTGATCACACATTTCATCCCAGTGTGAAGCCTGCACAGATCTTGCCAAAGTCTGATTTGCATACCTTAGTGACAAGGTTTCCATTAGAAACAGCACATCAGGCATTTTTAGGTATTCGCAGCAGTTCTTGCTGTGGTGTAATGGTATTAGGAGTACCGCCGGATTTGTAACATGGCATGTTCTGTCGTTAAATCACTTTGAAATAGAAAAATTAAAAAATTGGAACCCTTGTTGAGTGCGTTAAGTGCTTTAAAATAGAGTGTCATAAGTGGAATAAAAATATATCAAAATATCACCAATAGTTTCCAGTGTTATAAATAATGTTAGATTCATAAGTCTTCAAGCAACCATCTGTTTCATTCTGAAGATCAAAGAATATCACGCAGTCCGCTCACTCTTGAGACCAATTTTAGAATCAGAATCAGGTTTATTACCACTGGCATATGTCGTGAAATTTGTTGTTTTGCAGCAGCAATACAGTGCAATACATAAAACATGCTGTAAATTACAATAAGAAATTTTATCTTAAAAACTAAATAAGTAAAGAGGGTTTGCGGCACATTGGCCTTCATAAATCAGAGTATTGAGACAGGAGTTGGGATGTTGTGTGAGAGGTTGTAGAAGATGCTGGTGAAGCCAAATCTGGAGTATTGTGTGCAGATTAGTCACCTATCTAGGGGCTACGTAGATATCAATAATAGTAAAAGAGTATCAAGAACATTTAGAAGTTTGTTGCTGGGAAAGAATGATTAAGTTAGGTCTTTATATCCTCACTGGTGGGGAGGCTAGTGCCCCTGATGGAACTGCTGAGTTTGCAACCCTCCGCAGCTTCTCCTGATCCCGTACATAACAGACGCTGATGCTATTGTGAGAACTAGTGGTCCAGAATAAGTTTACCAGGACGCTGCCTGGATGAGAGGGCAGGTGCTATCAGGAAAAGTTGCACAAACCTCTTTGGTCTTTAAGTCCCAGCAACATCCTTGTAAATATTCTCTGACAGAGGCTGAGGGGAGTCTGGATAGAGGTTTATACAAGGGGTGATTGATAAGTTCGTGGCCTGAGGTAGAAGGAGTCAATTTTAGAAAACCTAGCACATCTATTTTTCAACATAGTCCCCTCCAACATGTACAAACTTAGTCCAGAGGTCGTGGACCACTTTGTAGAAGTGGTCCACAGGAGGGGTGATTGATAAGTTTGTGGCCTGGGGTAGAAGGAGATGAGTTATTAACTTCAAACTTTCCGCATTATCACTCTAAGGAGTTGAACTTTGCATGCCTGTAACGAGAGCGTCTTGGACCTCCAGGTGGTCCACAGCAGGGATGATTGATAAGTTAGTGGCCTTAGGTAGAAATAGATGAGTTATACAGCTCTCGTTACATGCACGTGCAGTTGAACTCTGAGTGAAAATGCAGGAAGTTTGGTTAATAACTCATCTCCTTCTACCTTGGGCCATGAACTTATCAATTACCCCTGCTGTGGACCCCTTTCTGGAGGTCCAAGATGCCGACTTCTACAAAGAAGGGATCCAAATGCCCCACGACTGCTGGACTAAGTGTGTAAATGTAGGAAAAACAAATGTGCTAGTTTTCCTAAAATTGACTCCTACCTTAGGCCACAGATTTATCAATCACCCCTCATAAGATTATGAAAGGAATACAGTAAACAGCTGGTGTCTTTTTCCCAGAAAAAGGGTGGTGAGGTCGCGTAGATGGATGGCACTGTAGCATAGCAGTGACCTGGGTGCAATTTCGTCGCTGCCTGTAAGCAGCTTTGTACGTTCTCCCTGTGAGTGCATGGGTTTCCTGCAGGTGCTCCAATTTCCTCTCACATTCCAAAGATGTGTATGTTAGTAGGTTAGTTGGTCTCACAGGCTTACTGGACTGAAAGGGCCTGTTGCAGTGCTGTATCTCTAAAGAAAAATAGTATTTGCCATACCGCTGTCTGTACATTCTCCCTCTAACTACATGAGTTTCCTCTGGGTGCTTCAGTTTCCTCCCACATTCAGAAAAGTAGGCATACAGCTTTGGGTTAGTAAATTGAGGACATGCTATGTGGGTGCTGGAAGCATGGTGACACTTGTGGGCACCCCCAGCACATCTGCGTCTCACTGATTATTTTGATGTTTTGATATACAATACATGGGACAAATAAAGCTAATCGTTAAAAAATAAGTTCTTAATCAGTCAAAGTGCTTAATACTAGAGGGCATGCATTTAAGGTGAGAGGAGAAAATTCAAAGTAATTGACAGGGGGGTCTTCAATGCAGAGGGTGCTTGGAACGTGCTGCCAGGGGTGTAGTCAAGGCAAATGCATGAGAGGTATTTATGAGGCTCTCAGACAGGTACATAAAATGCAGGGAATGGAGGGATCATAGACATTGTTTAGGTAGAAGAGATTTGTTTAGGTAGCTAATCATAAATATGAGAAATTGTGCAGATGCTGGAACTCCAAAGTAACACACACAAAATGCTGGAGGGACTCAACAGGTCAGACAGCATCCACAGACGTGACAAAACAATAGCCGTTTTGGGCTGAGGCACTTCTTCAGGGCTGGAAAGGAAGGGGGAAGGTGTCAGAATAAAAAGGTGAAGGGAGGGGAAGGAGGATAGCTAGAAGGTGATGGGTGAAGCCAGGTAAAGGGCTGGAGAGGACAGATTCTGATAGGAGAGTAGAGTGGACCACAGGAGAAAGGGAAGGAGGAGAGACCCTGGGGGGCTTGACAGGCAGGTGAGAAGAGGTAAGAGGCCAACGTAAAATAGAAGGGGGAGGAGGTTTTTTCACTGGAAGGAGAAATCAATAGTTTAGGTTAACTTTGATTTAATTAGGTTGACACAATAATGTGTGCAGAAAGACTGATTTCTGTGCTGAACTAGTTTATAATCTGAAAGGACATTGAATAGTAGATACTATGAGGATGATTACCCTGGTGAATGAGTCTAAAATTAGGGTTAGTTTTACTGTAAATTAAGAGATTAATGGATCTAAAACCACTGTGTTACTGTGGATCTGGGTTTATTTACTTGGGGATAAATTGTTCTGCTCAGGGAAATGGAAATATCCATGAACCTGCTGGGAGTCCATCAGCTGGAGCCCACAACTGTTAACATTGACAGTACTCATCTGTCAGCAGAGAATAGAATGCGTAGGGATAGTTATAAATGAGCATTCAACTAACGTGCTTCATATTTATATAAAACAACATCAATTTTCCTTCCACTTTTCCCGAAGCCACCAACTGTTGCTAAGGTACAGCTTCCACAAGTTCGAGCCAATCTCCAGCCCCTGTCGCCTGACAATCACCATAAAACTTGGGCAGCACTGCTGAACTGGTGGAACTTCTGCCTGACGGCTCTGCCAACCCAGGTTCAATCCCAACCTCCGGTTGCTGTCTGTGTGGTGTTTGCATGTTCTCCTTATGGGTCTCTTCTGCTGCTCCGGTTTTCCGTCCACGTCCCAAAGCCTTGCGGGATGGTAGTTTAATTGGCCACTGTAAGTTGCCTCTCGCGTGTTAGTGAGTGGAAGAATTCTGATGAGAATTAAACTGGGCTTCACATGGTACTAGTGTAAATGGGTGGTTGTGATGGTCAGTGTGAGTCAAACAGTCAAACTGTGCCTTTCTGTGATGCTTCTCTTTATGAGTCTATGATTCAGAATCGGAATCAGGATTATTTCCTCTGACATATCTGGTGAAATTTGTTTCTCAGCAGCAGTACAGTGCAATACATTTTTAAAAAAATTACTACCACTTACAATAAGAATTAAGAAAAAACAGTATTATTAGTGCAAAAAGAGAGCAAGATAATGAGGTAGGGTTCATGAGTTCATGGACCATTCAGGAATCTGCAGGCAGAGGGGAAGGAGTTGTTACTATAACATTGACACAAGAGATTCTGCAGGTGCTGGAAATCCAGAGAAATACACAGAAAATGCTGGGGGAACTCAGCAGGTCAGGTAGAATCCTGGTGAAGGGACTCAGTTCAAATCATCAACTCTTCATTCCTCTCTTGGTACATATTGGTACCAATGACATATGAAGGAAAAGCAAAGAAGTCCTGAAGAGAGAATTTAGAGAGCGAGGTAGAAAGCTGAGAAGCAGGACCTCCCGGGTAGTAATTTCTGGATTTCTACCTGTTCCATGTGCCAGTGAGGTTAGAAACAGGATGATTTGGCAGATTAATGCGTGGCTGAGAATCTGGTGCTGAGGGCAGGGCTTCTTGGATCATTGGGATCTCTTCTCAGGGAGGTTATGACCTGTTCAAAAGTGACGGGTTGCACTTGAACCTGAGGGGGACAAAATTTCTCATGGGCAGGTTTGTGAGGGTTGTTGGGGAGGATTTGAACTCATTTGGCAGGGGGACGGGAACCAGAGTGAAGGGACCCAGGGTAGGATGAATGGTAAAAAAGAAAAGATGTCGTACAGTCAGACTGTCAGGAAGGGCAGGCAAATGATAGGACAAAATTGCAGCCAGCAGGGTGAGTATCATGGCATTATGGATGCAGAATCAGAAAAGGATAGCAAATACAGTATTCAAAGTGTTATATTTCAATGCACAAAGTATAAGAAATAAGTTGGATAATCTTGTTGCACTATTACAGATTGTCTGGTATGATGCTGTGGCCATCACTAAATTGTGGCTGAATGATGGCTGTAGTTGGGAGCTGAATGTCCAAGATTACACATTGTATTGGAGGGATAGGAAGGTAGGTAGAGGAGGTGGCATGGCTCAGCTGGTAAAGAATGGCATCAAATCATGAGAAAGATGGGACATAGGATCAGAAGATGTTGAATCCTTGCGGGTTGAGTTAAGAAACTGCAGGGTACAAGTACCCTGGTGGCTGTTATATACAGACCTCGAAACACTAGCTAGCATGTGAACTACAGATTACAACAGGAAATAGAAAAGGCATGGCAAAGCGGCAATATGATGGTCGTGGGAGATTTTAACATGCAGGTAGATTGGGGAAATCAGGTTGGTAATGGACCTCAAGAGAGTGAGTTTGTTGAATGCCTATGAGATAGCTTTTTAGAGCAATTTGTCATTGAGCCTACTAGGGGATCAGCTATACTGGGTGATTGCGTATTATGTAATGAACCGAAGGTAATTAGGGAGGTTAAGGTAAAGGAATCCTAAGGAAGCAGTGATTGCAATATGATTGAGTTCAACTTGAAATTTGAAGGGGAGAAAGTAAAGCCTGATTTAGCAGTATTTCAGTGGAGTAAAGGAAATTACAGTGGTATGAGAGAGGAGTTGGCCAAAGTAAATTGGGAAGAGATGCTGGTAGGGATGACAGCAGAGCAGCAATGGCTTGAGTTTCTGGGAAAAATGAGGAAAGTGCAGGATAGGTGTATTCCGAAAACAAATAAATATGCAAATGGCAAAATAGTACAACTGTGGCTGACAAGGGAAGTCAAAGCTAACGTAAAAGCAAAAGAGAGGGCATACAATAAAGCAAAAATTATTGTGAAGATAGAGGATTGGGAAGCTTTTAAAAACCTACAGAGAGGAATCATTAGGAGGGAAAACATGAAATATGAAAGCAAGCTAGCAAACAATACCAAGGTGGATTTAAAAAAAGCTGTTATAGGTATATAAAAAGAGAAAAGAGAGATGAGAGTGTATAAAGGACCACCAGAAAATGAGGCCAGAGAAATAATAACGAGGGACAAGGAGATGACAGATGAACTAAATGATTGTTTTGCATCTGTCTTCTCTGTGAAAGACATTAATAATGTGCCAGATGTTGAAGGGTGTGAGGGAAGAGAAGCGAGTGTAGTTACAATTACAAAGGAGATGGTGCTCAAAAAGCTAAAGAAGCCCTAAGGTTACTTAAGTGACCCGGACCAGATAAATTGCACCCTAGGGTTTTGAAAGGGGTAACAATAGAGATTGAGGAGGCATTCGTAATGATCTTTCAAGAATCATCTCAATAAATATTTTCGAATGTTGAAAGGCCTAGACAGAGTAGATATGGAACGGATGTTTCCCATGGCGGGGGAGTCTGGAACAAGAGGATACAGCCTCAGAATAAAGGGGCGTCTATTTAGAGATACGGAAAAATTTCTTTAGCCAGAGAATGGTGAATTTGATGAATTTGTTGCTTCAGGCAGCTTTGGAGGCCTGGTCATTGGGTATATTTCCAGTGGAGTTTGCTAGGCTCTTGATTAGCCATGGCATCAAAGGTTATGGGGAGAAAGCAGGGGAGTGGGGCTGAGAAGGGGGGAAAAAGATCAACCATGATTGAATGGCAGAGCAGACTCGGTGGGTCAAATGGCCTAATTCTGCTCCTACGTTTTATGATCTTTTGGTCTCTCCATGGATACGGCCTTACTTGCTGACTTCCACCGGCATTTTGTGTGTTACTCATATTTCGTGTGGTTCTTTAGGCTCCTGTCCCAAATGGTGAGGGTCTTTAATGATGGATACCACCTTCTTAAAGGCATCACATTCTGAATATATACTCAGTAGTAGAATTGGCTGAATCCACAGCCCTCTACAACATTGGGGCATGAATACCAGATGATAACCAGCCAGTCTGTAACACTAACCTTGAGTTATTGCAGAAGAATCAACAACAAAAAACATCAAAACTGGTGAATAGTCATTTTGAAATGAATATTTTGACAATCCTTTGAATTTACAACATGGGGTTGCACGCATTCTGAAGAGTAGACAATGAATTGTTTGCACAAAGCTAGGGAAATGAAGACACTACCTTTGGATCAAAGTTCTGCAGATTTGCCATATCCAGTTGTGAACAGTGGTAAACTATTAAACAGCTTGGAAGAGAGTGAACTTTCCCATTCTGGATGATGGCGAAGCACTGCATGTGAGGAGCAATTACAGCAGGACTGCCCTTTTCAGCCACATACATCTTTGCATTCTCCTCCTTCCTCACAAGAGTCCTCAAGCAATTCAGTTCATCCCCAGCAATGTCAAAATGCATTGTAGGAACATATTCACTACAGGGATATCCAAGTCCTTTACCATCTCCTTCATCTTCTCTCAGGCAGTGTAATCACACCTGACCTGTGCAGCTTTGGTCACTGACCTAAAGGAAATACGTCAGTCAATAGATTGAAAAAGTCCAGAGAAAATTTACAAAGATGTTGCCTGGGCTTGAGGATCCGAATTACAGGGAAATATTGAATAGGTTAGGACTCTGAGAAAAGAAGTTCCCCTCCAAGTTCCCCTTAATCATTTCACCTTTCACCCTTAACCTATAACCCCCTTTAGTTATAGTCTCACCCAACCTCAGTGGATCTACATCCCTTATAATTTTGTATACCTCACCTTAATTTTCTGCATCCTTTAATTTTTTAATCAACCAAAGTAGTTGTCAATCTTAGATTTAAATTTAATAATTGACTCAGCATGCATCTCCATCTGTTGATGAGAGTGCCAGATTTTTTCTATTTTCAGCTTGTAGAGGTGTTTTCTGGCCTCATTTCTGAAAGCCTTTGCTCTAATGTTTAAAACATACCCAGGCCCTAGATTTCCCATCCATTGAAATATTGTTTCTTTACCTCTGAACTGCCATTTTCCCTTAAAAGCTTGAAGCATGCAGCATCTGTTACCTAGGCAAGTAAACCCGAGTGTTGGGTAAACAATCCAGATGTAAACACAACAACCCTGGTGTAAATACCACCATGGCGTCTTTAGAAAATGCAAATATAGGGTGGCACAACACAGTTAAAGGCCATCTGACCCACCGAACCTGCGCCAACCATCAAGTGCCTACTTACGCCAATCATGCTATAATTTTTTTTGATTGTCTGCTGGTTCTCATCAATTACTTCCCGATTCTATCAATATAAATTCACTTAATAATCACACAACTAGTCTTAAAAATGAATAACAGAAAAAACAAACACACACACACACACACACACACACACACACACACACAGAGCTCACATAAGGCTTTCAGTGGAGCAAGTCTGCTGTCTTTAAACAGACATTTTCTCTTCTTCCCTCTCCCAACAGGCAGAAGATCAAAACAAAACCCTGAAAGAACATCCCACCAGGGTCAAGATTATTTCTATCCCACTGTTATCAGACTCTTTAATGGGTGTCTTGTAAGATAAGATGGACTCTTGACCTGACAATCTGCAGTGGCAAAATCAAAATCAAAACAATTGCTGCTACTGGCAACCCTACAGACTTGTTCTACTTGTATGACGTGCCCTCACTCCAATAATTATTGTTCCAAAAGTCAAAGATTTGTATTTCAATCCCTTACTAGGAATTAGCAAACATACTATTTTGAAATGATGAAACTTAAGCATACTCAAGTGTAAGCTAAGTGTAATTGAGCGTTCAGCAAACGATACAACATCTGCCAAACCCCAGCTACTACGAACTGCAATGAACAAAGCAAGAATACACAACTTATTCCCTTTACTTTTACCACGTCCCCACTCATGTGACTAGTTACCATAATACACATAATAAATGCACACCACGGAATACAATGCGGATAGAGAACAGTGCATGGTTGCTCCACCTTCTCTCTCCTTACGATCTTGCACAAAGTGTAATGGCCACAGAGAAAGTGCAGGACAGGCAAATAATAAAGTGCCAGATCATAACAAGGTAGACTGTGAGGTCAAGAGTCCCATTTTATTGTACTAGGGCAACATTTAATAGTCTCATAATAGTAGGAAGAAGCTTTTCCTTGAGCATGGTGATACATACTTTCAGGCTTTTGCATCTTCTTCTTGATGGGAGATGAGAGAAGAGAGAATGTCCAGGGTAGGTAAGGCCTTTGATTATGTTGGCTTCTTTGTTGAGGATGTGAGATGTACGGACAAAGTCCATGAAGGGAAGACTGGTTTCGTGATGTTCTGAGCTCTGTAGGTATAGGGAAATATGGAATAGGTTAGGACTCTTTTTGCTCTGTAAATGAATGAAAATAATAAATAAATAAAAAGTCTTTCTGTACTGCGGCTCCAGAGGAATCAGCTTGTTCTGTTTTAATTTGGTACTTGACTAATTGTGTTATCTAAAACCCTAACAGAATCTCTGGGTCTGCTATGCACTTCGCAATCCAAAAGTACACTTGGTTATTCCCTAAACACAAGAGGTTCTGCAGATGCTGGAAACTCAGTGTTCGAGGATCTCAGCAGGCCAGGCTGCATCTATGGAGGGGAATAAACAATCTATCGTCCACTTCTTTCCCTAGATGCTACTTGACCTGCTGAGTTCCACCAGCATTGTGGGCATTGCTCTTGGTTATTCCGTTTTTCCTCTGTTGTACCTGTTGCAGCCAGTAGGGGAAGGATCAGTACAGAATAAGTATACTGATTGAGAAGAATTTCAAGTTCTTAATCCTTTATTTTTAATGTTAATGATCACAGAAAATGCTGTAGTTTATTCAGTTGAGTATTTGTAATGGCTCACTAATACTGAACAACCTCTCTATCACTGGAAGTTATTTTTTGCAAGGCAGATTTGTACTCTTAGTTATTTATAGATTCTATGTGTTTAGAGTCATGAAAACTAATTAGACCATCAAACCACAGAACATAGGAGTAGAATTAGGCCATTCAGCCCATTGAGTCTCCTCTGCCCTTTGATCATGGCTGATCCATTTCCCTTTGAACCCCATTCTCCTGCCTTCTCCCCACAACCCATCACACCCTGACTAACCAAGAACTATCAGTCCCAGCTTTAAATATACTCAACGACCTGGCTACCACAGCCACCTGTGGCAATGAATTCCACAAATTCACCATCCTTTGGCTAAAGAAATTAGTAATCTTAAGCTGCTGTTATGCCATATATTTTCAAAATTTATGTGAGGCAACATGGTAGTGTGACACCAGTGCAGCGTCAGCAATAATCTTAGGGTTTGATTCCAGCCGCTGTCTGTAAGGAGTTTGTACATTCTTCCTGTGACCATGTGGGTTTCCTCCAGGTGCTGTGGTTTCCTCCCACATTCCAAAGACGTACAAAATAAGGTTAGGAATTTGTGGGCATGCTATGTTCATGCTGGAAGTATGGTGGCACTTCTGGTTTGTCCAGCATAATCCTCGCTGACTTGATTAGACACTCTCGCCTCATTTCACTGCATGTTTTATCGTTAGTCTTGCGAGACCATGGATCTGCGCCTGGAAAGTCTTCACTCTCCAGGGCGCAGGCCTAGGCAAGGTTATATGGAAGACTGGCAGTTGCCCATGCTGCAAGTCTCCTGTCCCCATGACACCGATGTTGTCCAAGGGAAGGGCATTAGGACCCATACAGCTTGGCACCAGTGTCGTCGCAGAGCACTGTGTGATTAAGTGCCTTGCTCAAGGACACAACACGCTTCCTCAGCTGGGGCTCGAACTCACGACCTTCAGATCGCTAGTCGAACGCCTTAACCACTTGGCCACGTGCCCACACAAAAGTACATATATGTCACCATATATTACCCTGAGATTCATCTTTGATGCACATGTGACAAGTAAAGCTAATCTTTTAGTCTTTAAATCTTTTGCCTCTGAAATTAGACATTAGAATATTTACTTTCTAGCTTTCTGGCAGAATGATTGAATGCCACACTTCCTTCATGAAATCATTGTTACTGAAGTCTCTCAGTGTTTGATATCAGCACAGGGGAAATCCCAGCATATGCTGAGGATTTTGGGGCAAGTTTATACAAGGTCAGCATTGACCCCCACCTTCTTCACAGCTGGTTGTGAAGTCCAGGCAGCATAGGTTGCCAATCCTCCCACCGCATAATCTAAACCAACACTTCAATGCAAGGCTGCCTTCTGTTAAATGGGGTAATAAATCTAAAAAGACTGTAGATGTCCCAACTCCTCTCCCTCGTGCTTAACAAAGAAAAGCACAGAGTCCTCCTGGCACTCATCTCAATCTACTTCCCCCCCACTATCAAATGAATCTCCACCAACCCAAGAAATTAAATCAGTTATTTATCCTGCTTTGAAAATTGTTGGCTACAACACTTTGCCGTGTTTGGCCCACATCTGAGTCACTGTGCTCTGTAATTCATTCTGTGTGAAAACCTTTGGGAAGTCATTGAAAGGTGCGATAAGACATTAAATAAACGCAGGTCCTCTTTGCTCTCGTTGTTATTGCTGTGCTGAACCATCGTGGAAATTACCTGTCAGTTAGTCCAATCAGAGCCACAGCCAATTCTGATTCGATTCCAACCATCGGGGCAAATGGATAGCTCTGCTTGGTCCCACTTTCGTGCGGCTGGACTGTGGACTAATCAGTATTTATCTTTATTCCTCACCCCTGCTAAGCAGTGAGCTGAGATGCACAATTTAAACGCTTTCATCTTGTGGGCCATTGCACACCCATTTGCAAGAACATTGAGCATCGCAAGAGAACCAGAGCATATTTCTGGATGATAGTATTAAAGTACGTATTGAAAATCTAGTAAGCGTCAGTCAGGTTGGCCTTGTTAGGGATGGTTATTCCTCAACGAGTGCAGTGAACAAAGTGATGGGGAAGTGGGGTGACATTAGCATAGTGATTAGCATGACCCTATTGCAGCGCTAGCGATCCAGGTTCAATTCCCGCCTCTGTCTGTGAGGAGTTTATACGTTCACCCCATGGCCTAGTGGGTATCCTCCAGCAGGTCAAGTTTCCTCCCACATTCCAAAGATATATGGGTTAGTAGGTTAATTGGTCATATGGGTGTCATTGAATGGCGTGGACTCATTGGGCTGGGAGGTCCTGTTAGCGCACTCTATCTCTCAATAAATAAAAAGTCATGCAATTTGTAATTAACGGGGGAAGTGCTAATATTTCTGAGGCACTGAGCAGAAATCAAAGTTCAAAGTAAATTTATTATCGAAGTATGTATATGTCACCATATGCTACCCTGAGATTTATTTTCTTGGAGGCATTCACAGCAGATACAAAGAAACACAATTGAATCGATGAAAATCTACACACAAAAAGACTGACAAGCAATAAATGTGCAAAATAAGACAAACTGAGCCAATACAAAATAATCAAACAATAACAACATAATAATAAATAAACAAACAAATAAATAAATAACACTGAGAACACGAGTTGTTGAGTTCTCAAAAATGAGTCCATGGGTTGTTGAATCAGTTGAGTGATGAGGAGAGGTGTGGCACCACAGAAGCAACACTGTGAGGTTTCATTTCCCACCTGTGCCCATGTGAAATGAGATGTCCAAAACAATACAGACAAGAAAAGAAGAACATCTTGCATTTATAAAGAACTTTGCACAGGAGCGTCAGATAATTGTACAGCCAGTGGTATACTCTCCACAAAAGTTCCTTTAACGCACACCTGGACCATAGCCTTCCATGTACTTATCCAAACCTCTCAAATATTGCAATTGAACCTGCATCCACCAATTCTGCTGGCAGCTCGTTCGCTGCCAGGTCAGGTCAGGTCGCATTGATGGAAAGGAACAAAGAGTTGATGCCACAGATACTTAAAACACCAGAGATTCTGCAGATGCTGGAATTCTAGAGTATCATATGCAAAATGTAAGAGGAACTCAGCAGGTCAGGCAGCATCTGAGGAGGGAAATGTAGAATCAACATTTTGGGCTGAGACCCTTCATCGGCACTGGGAAGGGTCTCATACTGGAAGTAGGATTGAAATTGGAACTGGAGTTAGAATTGCTTTATTATTGTCACAGAGGTACCATGAAAAACTTGCCTTGCATACTGCTCATACAGATTAAATCATTACACAGAGCATTGAGCTAGACCAAGATAAACCAATATCAATGCAGAATGAAGTGTGACAGCTACAGGGAAAGTGTAGCGTTGGTCATGATTGTCATTACTGATCTTTCGAAAAAATAATTTCAAGAACTACTGCTGTTTTCATTCTAGATTTACTCCACTACTTGTATTTAAATTCTCAAGATTTGGATTTCTGTCTCTACTTCAATATTCTAGGATCCTAGTTGTTAGTATCATAATTAAATTGGAGAAAAAATTGCCCAAACAAGAAATGCATTTCTGGTCATTATCTGCAATTTAAATGTTATGTTATTCTGTCACTAGATTGAGTTTATAACCTGTATTCTTCCCTCTCCTGCCTTCCTTCCTGTCCCCACAGTTTGCGGTACTTCCTTCTGTCCTTGCATACTCCTACACTCAGAAAATTCTACACCTAAGCACTCCCATCTTGGTGAATTGTAAACTTCCTCAGAACTTGACTCCATGGCCACCAGTTTTTGATCGCCTCTTCTAACTATTCTCCAATTCCATTGCCAGGTGACTGACTCTCCTCTGGAGAAACTCCTGAGTTGTAAAGGAAGGCAGTACAATGTTGAACACGGGTTAATGCAAACAGTGAAGCAAAGGGAATATCTGTAATAAGGACTAGTAATGACACTGATAAGGAAGTCTTCTAAGTGTATAATTCTGAACAATGTGGTATGCTGAGTTCTTCCTTTATCTCAGATTTCCAGCTCTGCAGTGTTTGTATTGATTATCTTTCTTAAATAAACATTAGATATTTTCAAAGATGTTTGGCTTTTGTACAAAGTCATGCTTAAACTATTAGTTTCAAACATCTAGAGGAACAACTCACCTCCAGGTGATCCTGAGATTCTGGCATGATCAGAACCGCAAGCAGAATCAGATTTATTAACATTGTCAAATGTTGTGAAATTTGTTGTTTGTGGCAGCAGTACGGTGCAAGACACAAACAATTACTTCGAGTTACAAAAAGAATATATATAAAAAAAAGAGCAAAAAGAGAACAAGATAATGAGGTAGCATTCATGAAGCATTCAGAAATTTGAGAGGTAAAGGTAGAAGTAGTACCAGGGGATCTTCTAAGAAGGGAAAACTGTAATCTTTGACAGAGCAACATTCTCCAAGTACTGTAATGGGGATCTGCTTGTTTAAATTGCTGAAGTACACTCAGTGCCCACCTCCTGTACCAGATAAAGAGGCCACTGAGGGTATGCTCATTCTCATTTGCAGCTGTAGCCCACCCACTTCAAGGTTTGACGTGTTGTGTGTTCAGAGATGCTCTTCTGCACACCATTGTCGCAATGAGTGGTTATTTGAATTACTCTCACTTTCCTGTCAGCTTGAACCAGTCTGGCCATTCTCCTCTGACCTCTGTCATTAACAACCCACAGAACTGCTACTCACTGGATTTCACTGGAAAGAAGGCCAACAGATGCTAAGATACTCAAACCACCCCATCTGGCACCAAAAATCTTTCCACGGTCAATGTGGATCACATTCCCTCCTCATTCTGAACAACAGCTGAACCTTTCGACTATGCCTGCATACTTTATGCATTGATTCATTGTCACTTGTTTGGCTGATCAGATATTAACAAGCAGGTGTCCTGAGTAAAGTGGTTACTGAGTGTATGGCTGGAACACTTGATGCAAAGCTACGCGGTTTACATTATATATAAGAGAACATAAACCAATAATGTGACAACAAGTAACTTTGGTGATAATTCAGCTGAATTAATATGATAGTCCAGGTCCATCTTTTTTTAAATTGAGTTACGACCTTCAAGGGCCCTTCCGGCCCTTTAAGCTGAGCAATCACCAGATTTAATCCGAGCCTAATCATGGGACAATTTACTATGACAATTTAACCTATCAACTGCATTATAGTCATGGATCAGCTCTATCGTCCCTCCTGCCTGAACAAATCTGAGACAAATTAATTTTATATCAATGAAATACAAATACAGCTCAGTACAGTGGCACAGCTAGTGCTAAAATAAGCTTGATAAATCATATGTACATGGAAACATTGAAAGACTCAGTGAAATGCATTGTTTACATCAATGAACTACACAGCCCGGGGACTTGCTGGGGGCAGCCCACAAGTGTTGCCATGCCTCTGCCACCACCGTAACATAGCACACCCACAACTTACTAACCCTACCTGTATGTCTTTGGAATGTGGGCGGAAACCTGTGCACAGGAGTGCAGTTGCTCCTTTGCAGCACTCGTAGACGTGGCCTTGGTGCCTCTGTTGTGGGGTCTTCAGCTTCTCCCTAAGTCTATGTGAGTTTCCAGCAGGTACTCCATTTCCCTCCCATGTTCCAAAGACATGGATGAACTGGTGACTGTGAATTGTCCCCAGTGTGTGGAGAGGTCAGTGTATAGAATCTGGGGGGGGGGGGGGTGATGCTGAGAATATGGGGAAATTATTTTTAAAAAGTGTGATAACGGAGTGTAAATGTGTGGCAGATTTGTGTTGCGACAGACTAGTACATTTCAAGATCTATGTGAGTTGCATTAGAAGGGTCATTTCTTTCTCCAAAAACAGTTGTCACTATCGCCAACAAGAAAGTACAAGTGCCTCAGCATTCACCTCACCAGCTTCAAGAACAGTTACTACCCCTCCATCATCAGGCTCTTAAACAAAACTGGATACCTAGACTCACTCTATTTCTGGTAGTCCCACAACCAATGATCTCACTTTAGGGTCTCTTTATCATTCATTCTCCCATTATATTTTGTTATTTATTTATATTTGCATTTGCACAGTCTGTTGTTCATTCGTCCTGTTTACAGTTACTGTTCTATAGATGTGCTGAGTATGCCCGCAGGAAAAAGAATCTCAGGGTAGTATGTGGTAATGTGTATGCACTCTGATAATAAGCTTTACGTCGAACTTTGAACTTTGTTTGTCATAACAGATTAAAGTCCTGGTTAAAGAATAGTTCTCCTCCAATCCTCCCCGTGCTAGATTACAAAGGATTTGATGGATTCCTTTGGTTTGTGCCTTCAAATGCAGCAACTTCTGAGCAGCATAACACACATAAAACGCTGGAGAAACTCTGCAGGTCAGGAAGCATCAATGGAAAGGAATATAAAGAGTCAACATTTTGGGCCAAAACACTTCATCAGGACTCAAGGCTCTCGACCTGAAATGTCAACTCTTTATTCCTCTCCATTGCTGCTGCCTGACCTGCTGAGAACCTCCAGCATTTTGTGCATGTTACTCCAGATATCCAGTACCTGCACAATCTCTTGTGTTCCCCTTCTGAGCTGAATAGATGAAGTGAGAAGTGTTGAGATCAGGTCAGCTGGATAAATTGCCTGCAGTGGAAACCAGTAGAAAGTTGTTATGTCAGATTTTTCTGTATTTTGCATGAACTGTAGCTTGCCACATCAAAGTATTATTCCCATTTGTATTGTTAATACCAACTGTTGTGGACTAAATGTTTAATTTATGATGATTTGATTGCTTAGTTGGCAGAGGTAGGCAATAAGTTATCTGAAAAAAAGTACGAGACAGTGTGCAATTCTTGCGTTGAAAAGGCAGATTTTACTCAAATTAGCTGTCAAGAAGCATAAAAAGATATGCATTTATTTAGCGTTTTATGATGTAAGACTATATGACCATAAGATATAGGAGCATTAGTCTATTGACCCATCAAGTCTTCTCTGCCATTCTATCATGACTGATTTATTGTCCCTCTCAACCAGTTCTCCTATCTTCTCCCCATGATCTTAGACACCTTTATTAATCAATAAAATACCAAACTCCACTTTCAACATACCAAATGACTTGGCCTTCACAGCTGTCTGTGAATTCCACAGATTCACCATCCTCTGGCTAAGTTCTCTATTCTAAAGGGACGTCCCAGTATTGTGAGACTGTGCCCTCTGGCCCAAGACTCTCCATCTGTCCGAAACTCCCATTATCTCTCAGAGGCTTCCCAAAAGAAAGTCTGCAATAATGTCCTTCCACTATCAGAATCAGAATCAAGTTTAATATCACTGACATACCTGCAAATTGTGAAATTTGCAGCAGTACATTGCAATACAATAATAATAAAAACTATAAATTCAAATGAGAAGAATATATCAAAAAAAAAGAAAATTAAATAAATTAAGTAGTGAAAACGATGAAAAAATACTGAGGTAGTATTCATAAGTTCATTGACCATTTAGAAACTTGATGGTGGAGGGGCATAATCTGTTCCTGAAATGCTGAGTGTATGATTTCAGGCCCCTATATCTCTTCCTTGATGGTAACAATGAGAATAGGGCATGTTCTGGGTGATGGGAGTCCTTAATAATGGTTGCCGCCTCTTTGAAGCATTGCCTTTTAAGATGTCCTCAATGTTGGGAAGGCTAATGCCCATAATGGAGCTGGCTGAGTTTACAACATTCTGCTGCTTCATCCTATCATTTTCAGTGGCCTCTCCATAGCAGACAGTGATGCAACCAGTTAGAATGGTCTCTACAGTATATCTATAAAAAGTTGTGAGTGTCTTTGGTGACATACTAAATCTCCTCAAACTCTTTATGAAATTCAGCCACTGTCTTGCCTTTTTTCAAATTGCATCAGTATGTTAGGCCCAGGATAGATCCTCCAAGAGGTTGATACCCATGAACTTAAAATAGCTCACCCTTTCCACTTCTGAGCCTTTGATGATGAGTGGTGTGTGTCCCCTTGAGTTCCTCTTTCTGAAGTCCACAAATTAGTTCCTTGGTCTTACTGACATTGAGTTACAAGGTCATTGCCGCAACACCACTCAACCAGCTGATCTGTCTCATTCCTGTACGCCTCCTCATCACCATCCATGTACCTGATGAATGGATCAGCTGTCCTTTGAGGTGGACATGGGAAGATGAGTAGTTGAGTGGATTTGTAATGTACAGGATACGAAGCACAGACATCAAGGATAGCAGGCACTCAGAAAGAGCAATGCAATCAGTTTATCACAATATTTTACCAATGTTGACTGAGGGAAACAAATTGACCAGGAAGCTAGGAAAAACTCTCCTACACTCATTCAACGTCAAAGTAAATTTATTTTTGGTAAGCTGCCCACAAAATGTAGCCGGATGTTGCCAGCACCATCTTGGAAAAAGCACCACGCAAAAGATTTTTCGTGCTCATCTGATTCAGTGAATGCATGCAGTCTCTTATCGGGAAGTGACTAGCGCAGATATTCTGCACTCAAGCACCTGGGGTAAGATGTGAACTCAAAATCTCTTAATTCATTGTTGGACGTGCCATCCACTGGACCGCAGTTGAGAACATTACTAGAGTAAAAATAGAGTCACAGAGCACTACAGCATAGAAGCAGGCTCTTCAGCCCATCTAGCCTGTGCTGATCTATTATCCCGCCTAGTCCCATCGACTTACACTTGGCCTATTGCCCTCCATACTCCTCTCATCCATGCACTTACCTGAACTTCTCTTAAATTTTGAAATTGAACCTGCATCCACTACTTCTGCTGTGGCAGCTCATTCCAACTTCCTCCACCTTCTGAGGGAAGAGGTTCTCCTTCATGTTCCCCCTTAAATATCTCACCTTTCACCTTAACCTATGACCTCTGGTTCTGGTCTCATCCAGCCTCAGTGGGAAAATGCCTATTTGCATTTACCCTATTTTTACCCCTCATAATTCTGTATACATCTATCAAACCTCCCCTCATTCTCCTACGTACCTGTGTCCTAACAGTTTCAACCTTTCTGTATCAGTCGTGGCCTCAAGTGCTGGCAACATCCTAGTGATTTTTTTCTGTTACTCTTTTAACATTATTGATATCTTTCTTTTAGATAGATGACCAAAACTGCACACATGACTTCAAACTAGGCCTTACCAACATGTTATACAACTTCAACATAATATCCCAACTCCTGCACTTAATACATTGATTTTTGCACAGCAATGTGCCAAAGGCTCTCTTTATGACCCTATCTACCTGTGATGCCACTTTCAAGGAAGTAGGGATCTGTACTCCCAGATCCCTGAATTCTACCACACTTGTCAGTATCCTACCATGCATGTTCATCCTGGTTCACCATGCATGTTCTATCCTGGTTTGTCTTCCCAAAGTGCAACATCTCATATTTGTCTGTGGTAAATTCCATTTGACATTTTCCCAGTTGGTCTAGACCCTGCTGCAAACTTTGATAGCCTTCTTCAATGTCCACAGTGCCACCAAAATGTATTCATAAGGAATTCAGTCAAAACTTCTGGTATGAACTTAACAATCCATTAAGTGGAAAAAGGAATGAAATGGTATGATGGAGGAGTTAGATGGATAAAGGTGTGAGGTATGCCTGACAAGCAGATAAGCACTGATGTGATCTACTACCTCAGTCATTGCACTGTAAACACTTCAAACTATATTTTATAATGCTGTTTATGTTGTAAATGCATGCTGGTATTTCTATATTTATTCAAGTTTTATTCCATATCTGTACTTTAACCCTTGTGTTTATTCTTTATATAATTCTTTATAATTGTTGAATGGTGTTCTTTGTTGCATGTCGTGCCAACACACCACTGCAAATTCCTAATATATATAAATATATAAGTCAAATAAAATGATCCTTGAACCTTATGCAGTTGAATGATCTTTGCAGCAAGTTCCATGTAATCGGGATTTTTAAAAAGGGGGAAATTGGTGTTAAGAGCTGACATTGATCTTCCCTCTTTGGTGCATTATTCTCTTGGAATTTCTTCCTTTGCCGAAAATGAGAGGCAAAGTAAAATTAATTTAAAACCTATTTGCAAGCAAGCTGAAAGCTGTCAAAGATAGGGAGAAGCATTGAGTTAGCTTAAGGATCTATGTAGTCAGTGATAATGAGTGAAATGGAGGTGATGTAAGTGAGACAATGACATGAAATGTAATGATGAGCTGCTTGTGATAGCGAGGTAATGCTCCAACATTTCAAATTGGAATTTATTTCTTTTTCTAACGCTATTCATTGAGACAAGGGTGATAATTGTGAGAGTAATTACTGGCAGGGTTGTCCATTTTAAAATGAGAAAGGAATCAGAGTCGAGCAGGAATGTGGAATAGCTTCCCAGCCAAAATAGTTCACAATACGCTGAGAGCC
The DNA here is from genome assembly GCF_030028105.1 of Mobula birostris. NCBI lineage: Eukaryota > Metazoa > Chordata > Chondrichthyes > Myliobatiformes > Myliobatidae > Mobula > Mobula birostris. The sequence goes on along the minus strand of NC_092370.1, from coordinate 230,407,937 downwards.
TCCATTATAGAGGAATTAGATGAATACCCGATTAGTAACAAGTCCACAGGTTATTTTTCAGATTCATTCGGATGTGCCCAGGTGCACTATAGGAGATCACTGTCCATGTTTGCTGGGACAGCAGAAATTGTTCTTGCAGATTCTGGAGGTTGAAAAACATTTGTCTGAATGAGAAAACGATATAAGATCTGCAGGGGATAAATCAGCCATGTATCCACAGTGCTGATCACATTCCCAACATTACTATAGTAACTGCTTCAAATGTATTTCGATGGTTGTAAGACCTGTTGGGACCAAGTACAACCATGAAAACTGACATTTTCTCTCTGTCTTTCCATATGTTGAGAGGTGCTGATGTATGTATAGAGTCAGAGACAGGTTACGTTTTGTCTGTGCAGTTTGTCTCAGTCCCTTGATCTTTCCCCACACCCTTTGTCCACTTACCTATTTAAAGTTATTTTTGAATCTTCACCCTCTCAGGGCCTGTGTTCCAATCACAACAACTCGGGGTGTCAAACAACCACAAAGTGCTGGAGGAACTCAGCAAGCCAGATAATATCTATGGAGAGGAATAAAGAGTCGACATTTTGGGCCGTGACACTTTGGCTATATATTCCTTTCATGGTTGCTGCCTGACCTGCTGAGTTCCTCCAGCATTTTGAGTGTGTTGCTCTAGATTTCCAGCATCTGCAGAATCTTTTGTGTTTATAAAAAATAGTATCCCTGATGAAGGGTCTCGACCTGAAACATCAGCTGTTATACCTCTCCATAGATGCTGCCTGACTGGCTGAGTTCTTTGAGCATCTTGTGTGTTTTGCTGTGCATTTCCAGCATTTTCAAAATCACTTGTCTTTATATCACTTTGCAATTCCAGCTCTCTTGTCCTGTTGGTTGAAGAGAAATTTGACTATAATGACAATTATAGCCAACCAAGTAATGAATACAGTTTTGAGTGCAATATTTAAGGAAGCTTGGTTAAATACATAGATGTGAGGGGCATGGAAGTAATGTGCATGTGGGGTTTGGTTAGACTAAGCAGAATTATAGTTCAGGACAGACTAGAAAGCCCAAAAGACTTGTTTCTCAGCTTGTACTGCTTTGTGACTTCATGACTTTATCATTTGAATGAAGAGTGACTTAAAGGAGACAGAAGATGTGCTGGCTTCATGCCTTTTTGATCCCAGAACTACCAGGTTGATTGGGGCCAGCGCACAGCAGATTTAGAGAGGATTACTATGGCCACAATGCTGTCAAAGGCCTTTCTTCTGTACGATGTTCTGAAGTTTTTAAGATAGTGTCTGTGCCAATTGCAATTACAAAAACTGAAGCAGGGTTATTCTCACACCATTTCCCAGAACAAGTTTACCTTTCCGAACTGTTAGTCTGCCTCGTCCCATCAATCCACACTTGGACCAGAGCCCTCAATTGTTCTTTCATCCATATGCCTATATTCTCTTAAATGTCCACAATGTATCAGCCTCTACCACCACCCCTAGTGTGTGTTCCATGCACCTAGTATTCTCTGTGTAAAAAAATCTACCTCTCGTATCTCTCTAAACCATCCTCTGCTTGAATTTAAAAGATGTCTTCTGGCACTAGCCATTGCCCACATGAGAAAAAAAACACCAGTTATCCACTTTATCTATGCATCTTAAAATCTATCAAGTCACCTCTCATCCTTTTCTATTCTAAAGAGAAAAGCCCTAGGCAACACTTTCAAAATGCTGGGGGGACTGAGGAGGCCAGGCTGCATCTATGGAAAATAGTAAACAGTCGATGCTTTTGAGCTGAGATTCTTCATCAGGACCGGAAAAGAACAGTAGAAATCAGAATAAGTTGAGGGGAGGGCAGGAAGAAGTACAAGGTAGTAGGTGATAGGTGAAACTGGGAGGGGGGAGGGGTGAAGAAAAGAGCTGGGAAGTTGATTGGTGAGAGAGATAAAGGGCTGGAATAGGGGGAATCTGATCGGAAAGGATGGAAGAACAGAGCCAGGGACACAAGATTGAAAACTACAGCTTGCTCAATCTTTCCTCATAAGATATTCCCTCTAATTCAGGCAGCAATCTAGCAAATCTCTGCTTGGTGGCTGTAATATATTCTAATAATGTGTAAAGGATACTTACCTGTCTGTTTCTGATAGTCTCAAATCTATACACAACCCTAGCCATCACACTCATTCCATCAGTGAACATGATTATTTCCTGCTATTCTGCTGAAGGACCTGCTTAATTTTTAAAGCCTCCTTTACATTGTCATTATGTCACTCATTGAAAGAAGCCTCAATGTTTCAAGATAGTTCTTCATTGTGTTGTCATCTCATGCGTAGTCATTTAGTGAATCGTTGCCAATCACATTCCATGCAAAGAAGCTTCCACTCATGTGGTAACCATGTGTGCCAACACTAATCTAGTTCTATTCAGATTGAACATCATTTTTGTTTCTTTTTGTCTTTTGCCGTTGTCTTCAAAGTGTAGAAACCTACCTACTTACATTGGATATACAAGAGGCTGTAAGTGCTGGAATCTGGAGCGACAAACAGTCTGCTGGAAAAGCTCACCATATAAGCATATAACAATTACAGCACGGAAACAGGCCATCTCGGCCCTTCTAGTCTGTGCCAAACTCTTACTCTCATCTAGTCCCACTGACCTGCACTCAGCCCATAACCCTCCATTCCTTTCCTGTCCATATATCTATCCAATTTAACTTTAAACAATAACATCGAACCTGCCTCAACCACTTCTGCTGGAAGCTCGTTCTACACAGCTACCACTCTCTGAATAAAGAAGTTCCCCCTCATGTTACCCCTAAACTTTTGTCCTTTAACTCTCAAGTCATGTCCTCTTGTTTGAATCTTCCCCACTCTCAATGGAAAAAGCCTATCCATGTCAACTCTATCAATCCCCCTCATAACTTTAAACACCTCATTCAAGTCCCCCCTCAACCTTCTACGCTCCAAAGAATAAAGACCTAACTTGTTCAACCTTTCTCTGTAACTCAGGAGATGAAACCCAGGCAACATTTTAGTAAACCTCCTCTGTACTCTCTCAATTTTATTGACATCTTTCCTATAATTCAGTGACCAGAACTGTACACAGTACTCCAAATTTGGCCTTACCAACGCCTTATACAATTTCAACATTACATCCCAACTCCTATACTCAATGCTCTGATTAATAAAGGCCAGCATACCAAAAGCTTTCTTCACCACTCTATCCACATGAGATTCCACCTTCAGGGAACTATGCACCGTTATTCCTAGATCCCTCTGTTTTACTGCATTCTTCAATGCCCTACCATTTACCATGTATGTCCTATTTTGATTAGTCCTACCAAAATGTAGCACCTCGTAGCACCACCGAGCATGTCAACTTTCCTCTGTGGGAGGAAGGGAATTGCCAACCATTTCGGCTTGCAACCCCGCATCGGGATGCAGGCTGCAAAATTTGTACTTGCACAATGCCTATTCCTGAAGTAGGGTTTTGACCCAAAACTGCAGCAGTTCCTTCCCTCCTAAAGATGCTGCTTGAACGCTGAGTTCCTCCATCAGATCTTATTGATTTTGTCTTGTTTAGAGCATAGTGACAGGCCCTTCCAGCCCAGCAAACTCCTTCCACCCAATTGTACCCATGTGACCAATTAACCTACTAACTCGTGCATCTCTGGAAAGTGGGAGGAAACTGGCGCACTCGAGGAGAACTGGCGCACTCAAGGAGAACTCGTGTTGTCATGGGGAGAACATACAAGTTCCTTACAGACAGGAGTGGAGTTGAACCCAGGTTGCGGGCGCTATAATACCATGACGCTATCTGCTGTGCATTACCGTATCATCCCAAACATCAGAGACTCTGGCTTATTTACACATTTCCAAGTCTTAGAAACAGTATAACACAGAACATGCCCTTTGGCCTGGGATCTTTTAACCTGCTCTAAGATTAATCTAACCCTTCTCTCCCATGTAGTCCTCCAATTTTCTGTCATCATTGGCCTGTATAAGAGTTTCTTAAATGCCCCTAATGTATCTGCCTCTACTACCATCTCTAGCAGGGTGTTCCATGGATCCACCACTCCTGTGAAAAAGCATACCTCTGACATCCCCCCTCTAGAGGACCTCCTTTGGTCAGGTTTGACCATGGATGTGTCTCAGCGGTCTACGTGATAAGCAAGCCAGGACAGAATGATATGTCCATGTAGCAAGCTCTACCTCTCCACACAGCTGATGAATCCAAAGGCATGCCAGGCACCAATACAGTTTGGCACCAGTGACATCACAGGAGTTGCCAGTCAGCATTGAACTCAATGTAGGATTGCCTTCGGGACTCCAGTTCTGGATTTTTCCATCGGGGTTTGCTCCTGAAGCCTTCTCCATGAGTGGGTACAGCTGCAAAGCAGCAGAGGTTTGAGCTTGGAATTTTCCTTCTCCTAGGTGAGATGCCAACCATGGCCGATGAGCCCCATTTACCCTAAGCCCGCTATACTTTCCTCCAATAATTATATCTCCTTGTATTAGTCATTTCCAACCTGGGATAAAGATCTCTGCCTGTCCAATCAATTTATGATCTTGTACACCAACGTCTTCTTCATCTGATGTTAGGTATCTTCCTGCAATGTACAACTGCTGCAAACGTGTTTTTTGTTACTCAGCAGCCTTTTCTGTCACTTGGCTCCATCAGCCCTTTTTTGCCTTTTCCTTCCTTCCATCTTATCACAAACCTTCCCTTTTGTTCCCTCCTCCCTACCATTGCTCTCTCTGCATGTTAATAGTTGTTCCATCCCTGACGTTTTCCAGCTCTATGAAGGGTCATGGACCAGAAACAATAACTCTCTTTCACTCTCCACAGATGTTGCCTGCTCTGCTGAGTATTTGCAGCATTTTGTAATTAATATAATATTTCTTTCATCTGTCTATTTGTGACCTTTTCCTTGGCTTTGTCTCCAACAGAACAATAACCAGTTATTCTGGACTTCTGCAATTTTTGTTCCTCCAGTTTATTTACAAGCTTGCTATTTGGAATATCGTTCATTTTCATGCTTTCTCCCCCGAAATATGATCATTCACCTTTCACTGCATCAAAATGTAACTACCACCTGAGCACCCTTTATTACAACTATTTGTAATCTCTGGCACTCTTCCAGCAGTCTATTTTTTTAAAATATTTCGGTATCACTGATCGTCTGCCTGTTTCCAATGTATTTAAGTTAAGATAGATGAAAAATAAATAAAAGCCCAGCCCTGCTCCTCAGAGATACATAGTCACTGATACTGAATTCCCAGAATTAAGGGCTCTGCACATCCACCACAATTTGCTTGACATTTGAGCATGAGAACAAATGGAACTCCCAGACAAAGGCAAAGATGTTCACTTATTTTACTTCTCTGTGAAGAAAAGAAGATGCATTAATAGAGACACAGTTAGGGTGTATCATCTGCAGCTACTTGTTCCCTCTACCTGTCACCTTCCAGCCTCTGTCAGTAATCCCACTCTCCCCTTCTCCATCTAATTATTCGTTGTCGTCGTCGTCGTGGCTATGCCTCAGGGTCGAGGATGATGGTCTTTGTTCTGAAGAAGTGGCCCACAGAGTGAAGACGCCTGTGTGTGTATTTGTTTAACGTGTACTTGATGTTGCACTCCAAGAAGCACACAATACTTCACAAATCAACCAACTGATTCCAATGGCATGGAAACCACGACGATTGGAGCTGGTGGATTTGTTGCAGCCTTCATCCGCCTTCACAGCCGTTGGGTTCGAAGTAACTTTGTCTGCCTGTTCCACCGTTGAGGTCTTGGTTAGATTGCTCTTTGTCAGGGACCTCACCCTCGACCTTACCGCCATGGGTGACCCTACCAGGAGCATAGCTCCAGACGGCATTGCTCTCGGGATCTCAGGACCACACAAGCTTCTCCACCACGACAAGGTGACAATCCACGGAGAAGATCTAATTATTATCAAAGTATGTATGTATCACTGTACACTACCTTGAGATACATTTTCTTGTGTGCATTTATAGTATAATAATGAAATACAACAGAATTTTATGAGGAAAAGCTGTAAATAACAATCAAGCAATGTGCAAAAGACACATTGTGCAAATAATTTAAAATTAAAAATATATATAATATTGAGACCATGAGTTGCAGAGTCCTTGAAAGTGAGTCCATTGGTTGTGGAATCAGCTCAACGTTGAGGTGAGTGAAGTTATTCACTCTGGTTCAGGATCCCGATGGTTGTAGGGTAATAAATGTTTCTGAACATGGATCCACCTATCATTTGCCAGTTCACCCCTCCCCATCACCACTTTTCACTGGCTAGCTCCCCCTCAATCTTTCGGTGCAGAGGAAGGATCTTGCCCCGAAATGTTGACTGTCAGTTTTTCTTCACAGATCTTGCCTGACCTATTGAGTTCCTCCAGCTTCTTGATTGTTGCTCCAAATTTCATCACCTTCAATCCCGTGTATCATATTTAATATTTTGTTCCAAGCCCTTATCTCTTTGTCATTTCCACCAGGTAAATGCCAGGACCACTAATCTTGCTCACAATTCTCTGATGTGACTTCATAAAGTATTATGTGGAATTTATAGCTCAGCGAATTCAGTCCAAGTGGCCTACACTGGTATTTATGCTCCACACAAACCTTATCAAACTCCACTCCACAGCACATCTCATCAATAAATCTCCAAGGCAATTTGCCTCTCACTTCTGTCGGTTAAACTTTTGTCCAGTTAACTCCCTGTGAAGTTGTAAAGATTTATAAAGAGTTCACAATCAAGTTTAATATCTCAGGCATATATTGCGAAATTTGCTTTATTTGTCACATGTACATCAAAACATCAAAACTCACAGTGAAATGTGTTGTTTGCATCAATGACAATTCAGTCCGAGGATTTGCTTAGGGCAGCCTTCAAGTGTTGCCAGACTTCCAATGCCAACAAAGCACGCTCCACCATTTACCTAACCTGTATGTCTTTGGAATGTGGGAGGAAACTGGAACATCCGGAAGAAACCTATGTGATCATCAGGAGGTTAGAGACAGTGGCGGGAATTGAACCCCAATCTTAGAACTGTTGCAGTAAAGTGTTACACTAACCTCAATGCTACTCCGCTGCCCCTGGCAGGGGAAGGCTTGTTGGGCAGTGAGGATAAAATATATCAAAACTGAAGTCTTAAGCACACTCTGAAAAAGCTGTGGTGTGACATTCAAGAGGTTCCCTTTCCCTGTATAGTCTTCAGTTTTCTTAGCAAAGGGATTCTGAACCTAGGGTCCACAGACCCCTCGGTTAATGGTGAGAGTCCATGGCATTAAAAAGGTTGGCACCCCTGCCTTACAATACGTTTTTCACTACAAGTCTATGATACTTCTCTCTGTTTTCTCATACTTCTATAACATTCTATATTCTCAGACTTGGAAATGTGTAAGTAAGCACCGATCTCTGATATCTGGGTTGGCACGCAAGCGTAGCAGTGAGCATAGCGCTAATATAGTGCCAGCAAACCAAGTTCAATTCCGTTGCTGTCTGTGAGGAATTGTGAGCTCTCCCCATGACTGCATGGGTTTTCCATGGGTGTACTCTGGAAGGCAAGGTTTTCCCAGCATATCACAATTTGTCTCTCTTGACAGAGGTGTAACATTGCTCTGGCACCATGTGGCATTCCTAGTCATGTATCATCATTAAGATTTGGTCCCAAAGTCCTCAGCTCACTGGAGAGCCCACCATCCAGGATCTGCTGACTTATTTTTATTAAGGTACAATTAACTTTCTTTTGAACATTTATCACCAGTAGATGATCTTTAACATCCGCCTCGGGTCCTCCTACACTCTCATTTTCAACCACCTCTGTAAAAACATTTTGAAGATGCTTATTAAGTATCACTGCCATTCTGACAGCCGTCTTTGTTCCACCTCTTCTTTGAGTATCCTATTACTTCTTGTGTGATTATTAAAGCCTTTGTTATTTCTCTTTATGTTGATTACCAATTATCTGTTGTACTCCTTCTCATCCACTTTCAGTGTGAATGTAGTTAGATAATTGCCCTGTTTTTCAAATGATCATCCACCTATAGGTCATTCTTCTCATGGAGTCACATAGCACCTGCAAAAAAAATTTGTTCTGATTAAGGTAAGATTTAAGAATAGCTTTATTTGTCACATATACATTGAAACATACAGTGAAATGCGTCATTTGTGTCACATCAAAGCAGCAAGGATTGGGCTGGGCAAGTGTCACTATGCTTCCTGTGCCAACAGAGCAAGCTGGCAACTCTCTAACCCTCTCTATACATCTTTGGACTGTGGGAGGAAACCAGAGCACCTGGAGGAAACCCATGTCATCACGAAGGGATTGTACAAACTCCTCACAGAGAGCAATGGAATTGACCCCAGGTCGTGCCAAAGTTTCCAAGTTGTTCCAGTTAGTTGTTCTTTTTCCTTAATATTATGATGGAAGTAGTGGATTTGGACAACAGGGAATGCTCTGGAAAGGTAGCACAGCTTTAATGGACTAAATAGTTAATTGCTCTTATTAAGCATTGTGGAACATGAGAAATATGATATATTAGAAATAGGTGTGCTCCATCCACAGAGTGCACTGCAGTGATCTGACAGGACGTCTTTGGCCGTACTTCAAGCTGCAAACAATATTATACGATACAATAACATTGTTTATATTTGGAAGTTATTTGACAGGCTGTGCATTTCGCTTGTCAAGTCCAGATATGAACAGAGCCTAAGTAAAAACTGCCCACATTCAGAAAATTGAAAATTAAAATTTGTAAATTAAAATCTGCAATATGGAGATATACATAGTGAAGCAAGTACTCAAGTTTCCCCAATGAAACTATTAAAGGAGGGTGAATGTGAAGAAGATGTTTTTGATCAGTATATGTCAGGAGATCCCCTGGGGTCCATGGGCCTCTTGATTAATGGTATTGGTCCATATCATGAAAAAGGTTGTGAACCCCTGGTATATATCTTACTAGAGGTAGTTATTATTAACTATGCACAGCACAAGCCTGACCAGTAATCTGGATCAGTTTCACAAAACAAAATAGCCAAGTTTGCTTCATGACTGTTCAATTGATTTTCTTTTTAATTGTTTGTTTTCAATGATCTTTTTTTCACTCAGCTGCTCTTGTTTCTCATTCCTGAATCCACAGAGCCAAGGATCTATATAGCACAGAAATGGACCTGCATGAGGGCATTCCAAAAGTAATGTCATCACTCTGATTCTTCCTTATAAGGGCATATCTTCCTCTGCCTTAAGTGTGTGTCTCCATTTCCCTTCAAAGATGATCCCGTAATCATCCCTAATGACATGGCATTAACTATCCAACACAACTTCAAGTAAATAGTTTCTCCCCATTTCAGTAACAACCTTTTTTTTTATCAGATTTTATCCAATTTCTCCAAGGATAATCTATTTCTACATATCTGGCCTGGGTTTTGACGTCAAGGTTCTTAAAATAGTGAAATGCACTAAAATTGAGTAGAGATTTCAGGATGGACCAACGAAAAACAGCAGGAAGTAAATCAAAAGCGTATTTTGGTGAGCAGTTAATAGTTGTTTTGTTGAAACCAGCAAGTAAGCGATAGAGGGGAAAAAAACCTTTGGAGTGATCAATATGCATCAATCTGTCTAGCTTTCTGAACAGTCGAGCAATTGCATTTGTTGTCAAAACTTTTATATTCCTTCCTAAACAGACCTGAATAGCCAGTCAATGAAATTACAGTTCATTTTTTGACAAATAGATACCAGGTACAAGATACATCTTCAATTTTGATGTTAAACCTGGCAGGAAGATAAACACAAATTCAACAATACAGGTTCCCCATGATAACTGGTACAATTTCTGTCCATGTCACCAGAAAAATACGAATTTTTGTCACCATAAAAAATCTCACTGACCTGAGATATTTACTCCATTTCTTTGTCCACAAAGGCTGCAGGCTCTGCTTTGCCTCTTGAGTGTTTTTTTATATTGGAGGGAAGGATGACTTCAGAGTAGGTTAAAAGTTTGGCACAACATCATGGGGCGAAGGGCCCCCCCTGTGCTGTAGTGTTGTATATTTTACATTGTATGTTCAATGATTTTAGAAGAAACTTCTTTACCCATAGAGTTGTGGCAATGTGGAACACACCATCACAGAGAGAGACGGAGATTATTATACACTCAGTGGCCAATATATTAGGTACACCCATACACTTATTCATTAATGTAAATATTTAATCAACCAGTCATGCTAAATAGGATGGTTTGAGAATCTCAGAAACTGCTGATCTCCTGGGCTTTTTCAAACATCTGTCTCTAGAGAGAATGGTACGAAAAACAAAAAGAAAACATCCAGTGAGCAGCAATCTATGGGTGAAGATGCCTTGTTTATGGTTAGAGGACAATGGTTGGACTGGTTCAAGCTGACAGGAAGATGACAGTAACTCAAATAATCATGTGTTACAACAATGGTGTACAGAAGAGTATCTCTGAACACAAAATGCATCAAACCTTGAAGTGAATGTGCTACAGCAGCAGACTATTAACATACAGGATGTATCTAATAAAGTGATAACTAACTGTATGTTGTATGTTAGTGATGCTAGAAGAATTTTCTTCACCCAAAAAGTAGGGCCAGTGTGGAGCTCATCACCATAGAGAAAGATTGCGATGAATAGCATAGCCACATTTAAGGGGAAACCTTACAGCAGAAGGGGCAGAAGGAAATGAAGAGTTATGTTCATAGATTTGGAAGATGGAAAAGATGACGCTGGCAATATATGATGATGTTTTATGGGCAGCTCACAAGGGAAGGACACTCAAGTAAGGCACAGACATTGCCATGTCTGGTCTTTTTGCACCATATACCCCATGGGGACCTCTCTGTAAAAATAGATGAATGTAGTTTTAGAGAATGTATGGTGCGAGCAGAGAATTGCATATTCAGGAAGAATGCAAAGTGGTCAACGGAAAAGTGACAAAAACCAATGAGGAGAACAAAGAGATGCATGAAATTAAATTATCCAAGAAAATAACATAGGACAGTATTTTACAGTACTATAAAAGCAAGGTTAATATGGGAATGCAAAGGTAATAACAATAAAAAGATGGCAGAGATATTATATCACTATTTTACACATGCGCTTAACAGGGATGTAGTTCAGATGGATTTGACATGGGATGATGAGATGATAATGAGATAATTTCATTTAAAATAGGAAAAGGATTTATGTTAAATAACCTCATCAAACTTAAAGAAGATAAAATCCATCAGTCCGGGTGGATTGCATCCACAGATTTTAGAAGTATCTAGGGAAGAGATAGCATAGGCATTATTACACATACTTAATAATTCATTAGTAAAAGTTGATTGCCAGAGGCTGGCGATTAGCTAATGTAATAACTAAATTTAAGAAAATTCCCATAGAATTGCAGACCAATTGGTTCAACATCAGTGGTGGAGTGAAGGAATCTCAAGAAATGGTAAGTGTAATAATGAAGAGCCAGCATGGATTTCAATAAGGAAGGTCTTGCCTAATCCATTCCATTCAATTTTTGGACGAGTTAATGGGGAGAATTAACCAAGGTGATTCATTGAATACGGAGGGAAAGCCATCACTTGTGCAGAAGAGCTAACTGCTGCGATCACAGGATAGTCACCGAACAGTTCCAAAAGGAATTTCAAAACTCAACGAGCAGCACTATGCCACAGTTGATAGAGCCGTTGCCTTAGTGCCTCAGTAATCGAGGTTTGATTCTGACCTCCGGTGTTGCTTGTGTTGAGTTTGTACATCCTTCGTATAAGTGGGTATGAGTTTCCCTGGGTGCACCAGTTTCCAGCCACTTTGCAAAGGTGGACTGGTAGGCAGCTTAGGTGACCATGGTAAATTGCCTCAAGAGTTGATGGAACAATCAAAAGGGATTAGTTTTGGGCCTGGCATGGTGCGTGTTTGTTCGTGGACACAGATTCAGTGGTCTAAAGGGCATGAGCTCCTTTTGTTTGACTCCATGGCATATACTTTTGGGACATTTAAGAAACTCGTATATAGGCACATGGTAGATGGAGGGCTATATAGGAAGGAAGGGTTAGGTTGACCTTAGAGTAGCTTAAAAGGTCAGCACATTGTAGGCCAAAAGGCCTCTACTAAGCAATAATGTTCAACACCCAGTGGCCACTTTATTAGGTATACCTGTACACCTGCTAATGCGATTATCTAATCAGCCCATATGAGACAAAGGTTAGTGGCAGGAGGGTATTATTATGGCTAGGTCCATGACCAGTTGAGTTCCACAGAGATCAGTGCTGGGACCTCTGTTCTTCATGATATACAGTCAGTGGCCACTTTATTAGGTACACCAGTACACCAACTCATTAGTGCAAAATTGAATCAACCAATTATGTGGCAGCAACACGATGCATAAAAGCATGCAGGCACGGTCAAGAGGTTCAGTTGCTGACCAGACTAAACTTCAGAATAGGAGATAAATGTGAGCTAATTGACTAACCGTGCAATGATTGTTGATGCTAGTTGGGATAGTTTGAGTATCTCAAAAACTGCTGATCTAGGATTTTCATTAATCTTCTAGAGCAGGGTTCCCAAACTTTTTCATGCCATGGACCAATACCATTAAGCAAGTGGTCCATGGACCCCAAGTTGGGATCTCCTGCTCCAGAATATACAGAGGATGGTACGAAAAACTAAAAAACATCTTGTGAGTGGCAGTTCTGTGTGTGAAAACACCTTGGAAATGAGAGGTCAGAGGAGAATGCCCAGACTGGTTCAAACTGACAGGAAGGTGTCAGTAACTCAGATAAGCATATGTTACAACAATGTTGTGCAGAAGAACATCTGTGAATACACAATAAGTCGAACCTTGAAGCGGATAGTCTACAGCAGCAGATGTCCACGAGCATTCACTCAGTGGCCACTGTTAGGTACCTAATAGAGTGGTAACTGAGTGTATGTTCTATGTTCAATGATGCCAGAAAAAGCTTCTTTACTTAAAAAGTGGTGCCAATATGGAATTGACCAGCCACAGAGTGTGATTGAGATGGATAGCATGGCTGTATTTAAGGGGAGGTCTGGCCTTACAAGCAGAAGAAAGAGGAGGGACTGGAGGGTTACGTTCATCGATTTGGAAGAGTAAAGAGATGGCGCTGGTAATATGATGATTCGAGTGTCTCATAGCCTGCCGATCTTCAGGGATTTTCACACATATCAGTCTCTCAAGTATATAGGCATCATTTTGTGGGCAGCTCACAAGGGAAGAACATTTAAGTGAAGCACAAACTTTGCCATGACTGGTCATGTTGTGCCATACACCCCATGTAATTCATTGTAGTATTAGACCAATGATGTTGCAAGTATTGTAACAAGAACGCAATGGTGCATTTGTACAGAATCTATCACTTAATTCTTGGTAGTTTAACAACTCTTGCTTTTGAGAGTTATTGAAGAGCATTTGCACAGATAGGTATCAATACTCTCTTATTGTTCAACACTCATCAGCAGCTGAATGTCAGGAAGTAAATTTTTGACATTTTTGAATTTGGAAGTTTTTTTCTTGACTGTGCATAATTCACCTTGTGTTTCTGGGTTCAGATCCCAGTGCAATTGTATACAGCACAGTAGCACAGTGTTAGTCATACTGTGCTAGCTAAAGCTGAGGGTCTGAATGCAGAGTCGGCTGTAGACTGATTGAGTGAGAATACACCTGGCAAGTGCAGTGCGTAAACGTGTAAAGATGGAACATACTTTCACGATAGCTAACTGGCAGTTGTCTCTGAAATCACAACTGGCACGATCCAAGTCAATATCAGGATGGCAGCCAGTGCAAATCAGTGGAAGTCAAATAAGATTTGTTGCGAATTAAGAAACTGACAGGAAGCTTTGCATGAGTTCAAACTCAGAGAAGGTGTAAGATCCCTTTCATCCCATGGAATTGAATCTGGGACAATCCTGTGAGGAATCCTTGAGGGAAATTATTGAAGCGCTAAGAACTGCATTCACATTTTCCACTGAACGCTTCAGTTTTGTCATGATACGAAGACTCAACCTGGTAAAGTGACCTGATCACCATCTGTTCCTTTCAGCTGGTTGAGGGAGGGGGGCATTGTGTGTATGGACGTATCAAACAACAATTAACACAGAATGCTGCAGGTCCATTGGTGGGAGAATCAAGCAATGAAACCTGCAGGCATATTGAAATGCGGGAATATCAATCCTGGAGCAAATATAACAAACTGGCGTAGTTAGTTTGGGCACCAGTGGGATTAATTATGTACGTATTGAGATACAGTGCGGGACAGCCCCTTCCAGCCCTTTGAGCCACGCCACCCAACAACCCCCAAATTAACCTAGTCTAATCACATGCCAATTTACAATGACCAATTAATCTACCACTGGTCATTTTAGGACTGCAGGAAAAAACCAGAGCAGCCGGAAGAAACTGACACAGTCATGGGGAGAATGTCACGATCTCCTTACAGTCACGGCAGGAAATGAACCCGGGTCGCTGGTACTGTAAAGCGTTGTGCTACCCACTGCACTAACGTGCTACCCTTAGGTCTGATCCAAAGCGGAGAGAACACTACATGTTATTTAACTACACAAAAAGTCAAATTCATATTTTTGTCATATGCACAAGTACATGATTGGAGGGGTGCAATGAGAAAACTTACTTGTAGCAGCACCACAGGCACATAGCATCAGGGACACAAAATTCACAAGAAAATCATAAATTAAACAAAATTATGCAGAAGTAACACAAGTTGAACAAAATTGATGCCTCAGGGCCTGTACCACTCGAAATCAAATGAATGAGGGGTGACCTTTTTAAAAATTGTCGAATGGTGAAAGTCCTCAACAGAGTAGCTTTGGAGAGGATGTTTCCTCCGGTGAGGGAGTTGAAGACCAAAAGGCACGGCTTCAGAATGGAGGGAGAGGGGCGACCTTTTATAACGGAGGTGAAGAGGACTTGCTGTAGCCAGAGGGTGGTATAAAATTCATTGCCACAGGTGGCTGTGGAGGCCAAGTAATTGGGTGTATTTAAGGCAGAGGTTGATATTTTCTTCATTAGCAAGGATGTTAAATGTTACATGGACAAGGCAGGAAAATGAGAGGGAAAATAAATCAGCCATAATTGAATGGCGGAATAGACTCATAGAACATTCAACAAACAAAACAGTGCAGTACAGGCCCTTTGGCCCACAATGGCGTGTCAACCCTTTAACCTGCTCCAAGATGAACCTAACCCTTCTCCCCACATAGCCTCCATTTTCTTTCAATGGGTAAAATGGCCTAATTCTGCTCTGATATCTTATGATTGTATTTGTGTGATTTGGCAATATTTACTTTCAGAATGGATGTTCTAGCATGGGAGGTATTCCATTCCAATTCCTTCAAACAGTGCAGCACTAGATGTGTCCATTGAAAATGTTAAAAATGTGCACTGCATGTAAAGCATCCAAAGTTTAGAACATCCAAACGGAATTCAAGGATTCCAGCTGGGGTTGAAAATATTCCTGGACATGTCATTGTATAACCTTGTGCCTCTAGCTAACATGTCCCTCAATTAGTTCCCTGACATGCCACCACTATGGTGGCACCCATGCCACTAACTGAATAGGTGGACACCTTATTTCCCTATTAAAAGCTTCTTCACAATAATATTTATCTCCAATATCTCTGAGTGTACAGAATAAAAAATACTTTTCATAAAAACACTTCGTGATTTTCCTCCAGAGCTTGTCCTCAATAATGTCTTGAAAATTTGGCATTAATTCCAGAGGTTGGCAATCCTCACCTATATTATCTCAATTTAGATCAACAATTGTCTCAAGTTCCTCCTGGGTTAGCACAAAGCAGCAGTGTTCATGAATCTTTCTTCTTTTCCATTCAGCTAAAAGCCTGAGAAACCTGCTCATCACAAATTCCAGGCATCTTTTGCCGATCTGCTCCCTGCGGCTTAAAGCAGACGCGTGGAATTATTTACAGCTCTCTGTGAGAAGAGTATCATTCCCTGAAACTGTCACCACATTCAAAATGTTTACAGAAATATGCCAACAGGTGCTTCAAAAATAAGATGTTGCTTTGTGTGTGTGTTTTTTTTCCAATTGTAGCATAATTTTCTTGTGTCTTATCAGCAAATGTATATTTCAAACACAATGTCCTTGGCCCAATGAACCTTAGGAGTCTCATCAATAATCTTCCGTCTATCATAAGGTCAGATCTTTACACTTGTTTGCACACTATTAACTTTATTTGCATATCTTAATATAGTATATCAACCAATGTCTGCATGCAGAAAGACTTGGATATCATTCAGGCATGGGCACATGAATAATACGTATTATTGAAGGCACATAATCCCAGGACAATTACCATATTCAACAAGCAAGAATTAACCCATCTCTTTCTGACGATGCAATTGTTTCATCTACACTCTGGGGTGACCAGTGACAAGCTTAGCAGAGCTGCACTCGTTAGCAGTATGTCCAAAAGAGCAGCTAAGAAACTGGTATTGAGTGAAGAACAACTCACTTCCTGACTGCAAAAGAGAATAAAGAGGGGCTTTATTGAAACCCGTCAAATATTGAAAGGCCTAGATAGTGTGGATATGAAGAGGATGTTTCCAGTAGAGGATATAGCCTCAGAATACAGGACATCCCTTGAGAACAGAGATGAAGAGGAATTTCCTTAGCCAGAGGCTGGTGAACCTGTGGAATTCATTACCACAGAATTCATTGTGGATGTCAAGTCATTGGGCATACTTAAAGTGGAGATTGACAAGTTCTTGATTAGTAAGGGCATCGAAGGTTATGGGGAGAAAGCAGGAGAACGGGGTTGAGAGGAATAATAAATCAGCCATGATGGAATAGTGGAAGAGACTTGCTGGGCTGAATGGCCCAACTCTGCTCCCGTGTCTCATGGTTTAAAGCTGTCCACGTGTCTAAACCAGAATTGTCATGGGATGCTTTCTAATCTCCACCATTGAGTACATCTACAAGAAAGTAACATCCATCTCCAAAGACTTATACCCTCCAGTCCATGCTCTCTACTCACTACTTGCAACATCACTTTAAAGTCTTATTTCTAGCATAGGAAAGTACACTGACAGATTTACCTTCCCTTAGTTTATTGTTTGGAGGAGTAATCCAAAGTTTTGCTTATAAATATTCACACTCAGGCTGCTATATTGGGCAGGCGACATAGGTCCCACACCACCATTTTCAGGAACAGTTTTTATCCTTCAACCATCAGGCATCTGAACTAGCAAGGATAATTTGATTCAACTCTGAACTAATTCCATAACCTATGGACTCACTTTCAAGTATGTTCTCAGTATTATTATTTTTAATTGAACAACTTGTCTTCGTTTGCAGATTGGTAGTCATTTCTGGACAGTTTTCTTCTTCTTAGCTCATTCCCCCTGTTGAGGCACAGGCTCCTGATAGCAGCTCACCAGAGTCCTCTATCCTGGGCCAGTCTCTCAAATTGTCCCCAGGTCTAATCTATATTTGAAAATTCTTCCTACCCTGGGCATGAGGTCTTTGGAGCTTCTGGTTGTGTTTCTGCAGCTCAGGGTTTTTATGGTTGCTAGCCCCAAGGCTAACCCACCCGCTTTCACAGCTGTCCATGGCAGCGTTGTGGATAGTTTTGAATAAATTCCATTGTTTTTCTTTATTTTCCTGTTCATGCCTGCAAAAGAAAATGAAACTCAACAGAGTATATGGTAACATATGTCTACTCTGATCATTTCCTTTGACTTTGGCACTTCACCATGCAGCTGAATTAAATAGAAAATCTTAAAAAGTTGTAGATACTGGAATTCTGAAATAAAAACAGAAAATGCCAGAAGCTCACAGCATGTTAGGCAGCATCTGTGAAAAGAGAAATAGAGTTAACATTTAAGCTCAGAGATTCTTCAAATAATTAAAATTATTTAAATGTATCTGGAAGAAAACAGATACTACAAAGTACCCAGGGCATCCTCAGGGAGCGATGTCTCAGAAAGACAGCGTCCATTATTAAGGACCTCCATCACCCAGAACATACCCTTTTCTCACTGTTGCCATCGGGTAGGAGGTACAGAAGCCTGAAGGCACACACTCAGCGATTCAGGAACAGCTTCTTCCCCTCTGCTATCCGATTCTTAAATGGACATTGAATCTTTGGACACTACCTCACTTTTTTTTAATATACAGTATTTCTGTTTCTTGCACTTTTAAAAAATCTATTCAGTATATGTATACTGCAATTGATTTACTTATTAATTAATTATTATTATTTTTATTTTATTTTATTTTCTTCTATATTATGTATTGCATTGAACTGCTGCTGTTAAGTTAACTAATTTCACGTCACATGCCGGTGATAATACACTTGATTCTGATTGTGATTCTGATGTTGGTTACTAACCTCTAGGAGAAGCTGATACCACAACCTATGGACTTACTCTCAAGAGCTCTACAACTTATCGTCTCAGTATTATTTGTTTGTTTGTTTATTTGTTTATTTATTATATCATCATTTTTTTTGTATTTGTACACTTTGTCTTTTGCACATTGGTTATTTGTCAGTCTTTTTTGTGTGTAGTTTTTCATTGATTCTATTGTATTTCTTTGCTCTACTGTCAATGCTTGTAAGAAAATGAGTATCAATGTAGTACTTGCTGACATATTCATACAGACTTTGATAATAAATATACTCAGACTTTGACTTTGATCTTTGACAAAAAGCTTAACTGGTTTCCCAAAGTCCTTTATTGTACAATACGTGCTCCCTGGCTAATACATTACCCCAAACCACCAGCTAGACTGTTGTCAAATCACTGAATTAGTTTAGAAAGGGCACCTCACCTTCGAAAGTGTGCCCTTATCCCTGAATAAAACAGGAGTAATGCAACACTGGAGATGTGCCTGATCTAGCAGCAGTAAGTATTGCATATTGCCCTTGGGTTTCCATATAAAATAGCCACATGGAATTAAACTGCCTTCTTTATGTGTTCTCCATTAAGCATTATTGGCTTCTAATTTGTGCAAATGTCTTAGGCAGATGTATATAGTAAGGATACCTAAGACTTTTACACAGTACTGTAAATGTCAATGTTGAGCGGAGAGCAAGTTTGTAAATCTGGCGGGAGCAAGGGATGTTGGGAATGGTGAAGTCGAGTGCCATGGGAGGGCTGTAGGACAGATGGCAGAGGAGGAGTGCAAGGGGTGGTGGATGGTGTGGGTACAGACACACCCAACCCTGAGACACCAGGCAAGGGCATTTGATTCCAAAACAAATGGTTTATTAGTAATTACAGAATGCCTCTCTGGTATTTCCTGCTCCCTCCCTCTACCTTACCCTTTTCCCAACCATGATTCCCCTCTCCCTGCCTCCCTCCCACTCTCAGTCCACTATAGAATCCCATATCAGAATAAAGTTTATCATCACTCACATATGTCATGAAATACTTTTCTTTTGCAGCAGTACAGGGCAATACATAAAATTTCTACTGTACCGTGTAAAAATCTCGGGCAACCTAGCTATATATACAGTATGTGTCTGATACTTCTGCACAAAATTGCATCTTAAACAGAGTGATAGTTGAACCAAAGAATGATCAATAACCGATCAGTGTGCCAATACCAAAAGTTTTTTTTTTCTAAATGACCTAAAAGTGACAGAAGCAAAAAATATTGTATATAATATTTGTGTCCAGCAAGTTTCTGTTTGGGTTCATTTGTTTTGATCTGTCCATTACCCATCAGATAGACCTGATGTATTGTGATTTTGGTGACTTCATCACAATCTAGTTCACATCCCTGAGTTATAATTATTTTGAAATGGTCCATTCCTTTATCTTTAATGCAGAGCTTCACTCCGATGTTATCGGAGAGATTTGATATGCACTGTGAACCACATTTAACACATTATATCTTCCTCTTTGATCCTTGACAATGCTCTTTGTGCCTGTTAAGTCAATTCCATAACGTTTAACAGAATGAAGAGCTTTTCTATAATCTATTGATGGAGGCATAGAGGGATAGGAAGAAAGAAAATTATGATTTATATAACCTTTGAGCACAGGAATTAATTCTGTCCCCTGCCCCGACGCTGAAATGCTCTTCCAAAAAGCAATGCATTTCAGTTCATCATTATCCCATTATTCAAAGTTCAAAGTAAATGTATTATCAGAAGACATTTATGTCACTATATACCGCCTTGAGATTCATTTTCTTGCAGGCATTCACAGTATAACAGAGAAATACAATAGAATCAATGGAAGACTACACACAAAGACTGTCAAACAATGTGCAAAAGAATCAAAACTGTGCCGAAACAAAAACACCTAATTATAATAAATAAATAATGAGAACGTGAGTTGTAGAGTCCTTGAAAGTGAGTCCATAGGTTGGGATCAGTTCAGTGTTGAGGTGAGTGAAGTTATCCATGCTGGTTCTGGAGCCTGATGGTTAAAGGGTAGCCACTGATCCTGAACCTGGTGGTGTGCCTCCTTTGGCAATGGATTCTGCTCTCTTGTGGCAGTACTCCTTGCAGATGTGCTCAATGATGGTGAAGGCTTTGGCTATGATTGACTGGGCTATGTCCATCACTTTTTGTAGACTCCAAGCTGCGAGACAATTCATTTTTAAAAGTTATTTTATAAAATCAATACAGTATCTATGCTGTAGTGTCCTCCAATGTTTTAGCATGATATCTTAAAACGTATTTATTTTTGGGCTTCTGTAAGACAACAGTCAGAACTGAAACTCAGTGAAAGATTGACCTCATCACTGGATGGTTAATTCAGATTAATAGGCATTTAGTAACATAGAGATAAATTCATTTTCTTCTCCATGCAGAATCTGCTCTTTAATTAATCTTGTGCAAAATATGAGCTTGCTTGACGAATATTTTTTACATTGAATAGAAGAGGAACACCTGACCTAAATTTAGTTTACTTGGAGTAGACTGAAGGATTTAAAAAAAATCTGCAGATGGCTGATGGATGGTAAACCTAGTATGGCTGATGCAGATCTGAATTTTTCCTCATCACCTCTGGTAAACTGAAAGAGTAGTTAAAAATAGCTGCAGCTGTTGGCTTAGACCAAAAGACAATAAGGCATGGGAGCAGAATTAGGCTATCTGTTCCACCATTCAATCATGGGTGATTTATTTTCTCTCGCAACCCCAATCAACCCTGTAACCTTTGACACCCTTACTGATGAAGAGCGTATTCAACCTCCACATTAAATATACCTGATGACTTGGCCTCCACAGCTGTCTACGCCAATGAGTTCCACAGATTCACCACCCTGGCAGAATTAAGCCATTTGACCCATTGAGTCTGCTCCACCATTTCATCATGTCTAATCTAATTTTCCTCTCAGCCCCAATCTCCTGCCTTCTCCCATATGCAAATAGATTTAGGAATCCTCGTGCAAGACTCCCATAAGGTTAATACACAGGTTGAGTCTGTGGTAAAGAAGGCAAATAAAATGTTGGCATTTATTTTAAGGTGAATAGAACAAAAAAAAACAAGGAGACAATGCCGAAGCTTTATAAGACACTAGTCAGGTCGCACTTGGAGTTGGTCTACCTTGTTCTGTATACTGCGCACATTCAGTCCTGTATTCACCCTTTTCGATTTTGTCTATCTTTTTCGTTGCAGCTCATCCTTTTGACTGCAGGTTTGCCCTGTCAACATCCTCTCTTCACTACACCTTGTCTCTGTTCATAAACCAGCTGCCTTATCTTCAGCACTATCACACTGGTTCCCATCCCTCTGCCAAATTAGTTTAAACCCTCCCCAAAAACTCTGGCCAACCTGCCCGCAGGGATATTGGACCTGCTCTGGTTCAGATATAACCCATCCCTTTTGTACAGGTCATAGCTTCCCCAGAAGAGATTCCTATGATCTATTAATCTGAACCCCTGACTCCTGCTCCAGTTCAGCAACCATGTATTCACCTGCCAAATCATCCTATTCCTACCCTTACAGGTACATGACACGAGCAGCCCTGTTTTTCAGCTTTCTACCTAGCTCCCTAAAATATCTCTTCAGGACCTCCTCACCTTGTCTGCCTATGTCGTTGGTGTCAATATTCACCAAAACTTCTGGCTGCTCACCTTCACCCTTCAGAATGTCATGGACATGATCCAAGACATCCCTGATCCTGGCACCAGGGAGGCAACATACCATCCAGGTGTCTCTAGCGCGCTCACAGAACCTCGTCTCTGTTCGTCTGACTAGGGAATCTCTTATCAACACTGCAGTCCTCTTTTAGAATAGGTTAGATTAGATTAGTTTATAAGAACACGCAGTCCTCTTTTATTGTCATTTAGTAATGCATGCATTAAGAAATGATACAATGTTCCTCCGGTGTGATATCACAGAAACACAGGACAGACCAAGACTGAAAAACTGACAAAAACCACATAATTATAACATATTGTTACAACAGTGCAAACAATACCGTAACTTGATGAAGAACAGGTCATGGCCATGGTAAAAAAAAGTTCAAGGTCTCTCTAAAGTCCCACATCTCATGCAGACAGGAGAAGGAAGAAAACTCTCCCTGCCATACCCGACCACAGTCTGACTCTGAGTCGTCCGAAAACTTCGAGCATCCGACCAGCCCTCCGACACCGAGCACCGAGCACCATCTCTGCCGAATGCTTCAACCCCAGCCCCGGCCGTCAGCAGCAGACAAAGGCAAGGATTTTGGGGCCTTCCCTCCGGAGATTCTCGATCGCACAATAGCAGCGGCAGCGAACCGGGCATTTCAGAAGTTTCTCCAGATGTTCCTCCATGCTTCTCATGGCTGTCTCCATCAAATCAGAATTGTGCATGGTACTCTATTTAACAAATATGATATCATTTCACCAGAGAGGCTGCGCACGCTGCGTTCACCTTTCGTCTTCACCTTTCTGCTCTTCTGAGCCCTAACACCAGACTCAGTGCCAGAGGCCAAGACCTGCTGGTATGTCATCCCCCTCAATAATATCTAAAGTTATATACTTATTATTGAGAGGAACGGTCACAGGTGTACACTGCATTTCCCATCCTTCTCCTGACAGTCACCTAAGTTACCTGTTTCCTACTATCTAGGGGTGACTACCTCCCTGTAGCTCCTGTCTATCACCTCTTCTTTCTCCTGTATGGGTCGAAGGTCATTGAGCTGAAGCCCTAATTTCTTATTATGTTCTCTCAGGAGATGCAGCTCAGTATTCCTGGTGCAGATGTGTTTATCCAGGAGACTGGACATCTACATTCCACACACATTACAAAACACTGCCTCTGGAGCCATTCTCACTAAACCACTATGCCCCTAACAGATGAACAAATAAAAACAGAGAGAGGGTAACTTACAAGATATTTTATCTCATCCAAAACTGGTTTGGCTTAAGCCTGATGAGCCAAACATTGTCTCAGTCCAAAAGAAGGGCCATTCCAATAATGGCTGCTCTGCTCGCACCTGTGCTATTTTTATTGGCCCTTCCGAATGAATCTTTCTTTAATGAATCGTTCCTCAATTCAGAGAAACTGCCAAGAAGCTCTGCCTTTAAAATCTCAATTGCCATCCTGATTGAAAGCTCGCACTTTTTACTCACTCCCTGACGTCAAATGTCCAACTCCATTGTGATGCTCTCAATAACAATAAGCAAGATCCACTTAGCTTCTGTCTGTAGGTTGAGGAAGATCAGGCCCTACCCACAGATACTCCTGAAGGCTTGCTGACAACATGAACTAGCAGAAGGTATGTTGCTATTTACAAACCTCTCTGTGAGTAAAACTGAGAATCATAAAGAGAATGAAGATAATTTAAAATAATTAAAAATGTTAGTTTTACTTAACTAACATTAAAATTATTTGAGATTGACTAAAATAAAAACAGTACCTTTTTCATAAAGTCCACGGCTCCTTTCTATCAAATGGGACCTCGCATGATGATGGATGGGAAGAAGCTGTTGCTAAAACATTGAGTGTGTGTGTTTAGGAAGCGTTTGGATAGGTACATGGATGAAAGGGGTTTGGAGGTCTGAGTACAGGTAGATGGGACTGGTTAGAAGATTAGAGGCATAGATAATGGGGGCATAAGGCCTGCTTCTGTAATTCTCTGTGACTTTATGACTCGCCACCCCGAACTACCTGCCAGCCTATTCATCAAATGGGAGCTCAAGCACGGGAGGATGAACCCTGGGCGCCCTCCCAAGACTATAGTCAACACGCTCCTAGAAGACAGCGGCGCGGCTAATGTAGATGAACTGAACACACTGATGAGGGAGAGGGAGAAGTGGAGAGTCCGTCATTGTGCCCGGCGCCGGCCCCCTAGGCCTGAGTCAACGTAGTAGTAGTTATGACTCATAAATTAGGTGCCAATTCAAGCCATTCCTTTACCTTCCTTCTTATGATAATCTGTTCAATGTTTGAGGGTCCATGGGAAAATAATGAGAGGGGTGAGACTAAGCAGAAGTGGTAGGAAGGGCGCGTTTTGTGAGGGCATCACATTAAAGACAGGTTGGATGGGTTAGGAGAAGCTTTCCTTTCTTCTGGGTGGGATGTGGTAAGATGTACAGGGATTGGAATAGATGTATTGAGTTTGGTGGAAGGGGAACCCAGGTGAAAGAGGAAGGAAGACATCTTGGGAATTAGTGCCATCACACAGATATGACAGATGTGGAGAAACAGGGAGCATGGAATAGGATGGAATGGATTTGCTCACGGATTTTAAAGGCATTCTTCACCACAGCTAGCAAGTTGCTTCACTGCATTACATGGCCAATACAGCATATGGTGTGAACATTGAGTAGAGATAATCAGCTTGTAGGCATGACTCAGATCACCGGAATAAGAGATTCTAAATTAGTGTAATCAGAGGTACAATAATTAACAGAATTGTTTTGATAATCACATCATTTTAACTCAGCTTTGAGATTCCTTTTCTTGTAGGCATTCATAATAGAACAAAGAAATACAATGGAATCAATGAAAAATTGCACACAAAGACTGTCAAGCAACCAATGTGAAAACGTGCAAATAATAATAAAAGACTAATAAATTCAAGAGAATAAATGTAGAAAATGCCAAGAGAAACTAGAAACAATCCAACATATTACAGGATCCTGCAGCAGTTTAATTCAACCTACACAGGCACAATCAAGTGGCAAACTTCATTCACCAAAATCTTGCTTTAAATTACAAACTCATAAAAGGCACCATACCTTACTATAAATATAAGCCTGATCAAGTTTTAGAGTCAGAGTATCACAAATTATATTACAACTGATATGTTATTACTGATAGGACAATCCATAATAACAGTCCAGATATAAAAATACAGGATAAACAAGCAAGAACAGCTTACTAGTAGATATTGCCATTTCAAACACACATAACATACAGAAATCAATAAGTGAAAAACAACAGAATTATGC
The DNA here is from genome assembly GCF_030028105.1 of Mobula birostris. Lineage (NCBI taxonomy): Eukaryota > Metazoa > Chordata > Chondrichthyes > Myliobatiformes > Myliobatidae > Mobula > Mobula birostris. The sequence goes on along the minus strand of NC_092370.1, from coordinate 230,382,517 downwards.
TGAACTAAAAGAGGAAATTTAAAGACTGTGGAACATGAACGATCCCAATAATAATATGTACAGCTGGTATAATCTCAAAGGCACTACACAATAGCATCAAACAATTAGGAATTACGCAGCAATGTCTGTGTAGATCTCCAGAAAGCCACAATACTAAACACCACTATAATAGTCTGAAAGTTCCTAACTACTGAGAAATGCGTGTTCTTGGCTATGCACGTACCTCAGGTTTCACCAGCTTGAGTTGAGAAACAATAAAAATACAAATAAATAAGTAAGGCATACTGAGGATATGAATTGTGGAGTCATGAAAGTGAGTTTATAAATTGTGGAATTGGTTCAGTGAAATACATTGAAAATTGGAAATATATTAAACAAAAAATAAGTTTTTTTGATATTATGATACAATTTAAACTTATCCTACCAGGTGGAAATATGTGTGTCCCTCCATTCCCTTTCCTATTCATGCGTCTGTCTAAATGTTTTGTAAATGTTGCTATTGTATCTTCTTCCACCACTTCTCCCGGCAGTGCATTCCAGGCACTTGCCACTCTCTTTATGAAAAAAAAGCTTGCCTTGTAAATCACCTTTGAACTTTCCTTTTCTCATATTAGAGCTATGCTATCTCATATTTGACTTTTTCACACGGAAAATAAAGATTCTGACCATCTATACCTCTCATAATTTATATACATCTCTCAGGTCACCCTCAGCATCTGATGCTCCGAGGAAAGTATTTATATTCTCTTCCAGTCCTGCAGACCTTTGAGATATTTGTGCCCAGCTCATGTTTCCTGGATCCCTGAATTTAATTGAACCAGCTATCCCGTCCCTGCAACTGTCTGCTGCCTAAGAACTAAAGTCTCTCCCTGGACCTTTAGACCTCTTTAAATTTTTAAAGTTTTACCTGATCAAACTCTGGGCTGTCAAAGTCAAAGTAAATTTATTATCAAAATACAGATACATCACTAGGTACTACCTTGAGATTCATTTTAGCAGGAAAATGAAGAAATACAATAGAATTTATTTTAAAAACTGTACATAAAGACTGATAAACAACCAACGTGCAAGAGAAGACAAGTTATGCAAATAAAAAATAAATAACACTGAAACATGAGTTGTAAGGTCCTTGAAAGTGAGCCTGATGCTTGTAGGCCAATAACTGTTCCTGAACCTGGTGGTGTGAAACCCAAGGCTTTGTACTTTTTGACCGATGGTAATAGCGAGAATAGAGCCTAGCCTTGATGTTGGGGTGGCCTTGACAATGGATGCTGCTTTTCTGTGGCAGTACTCCTTGTAGGTGAGCCACTCCTTGTGGGGCAGGCTTTGCCTGTGACGGACTGGGCTGCATCCACTATTTTCTGCAGACTTTTCCATTCCTGGGCACTGGTGTTTCCAGACATGGCTGTGATGCAGCCAGTTAGGATACTCTCCAATGTGGAGTGGAGAACGAGTTTGTAAATCTGAGGGGAGCAAAGGATGTTGGAAAGGGTGAGGGGTGAGTGCCATGGGAGGAGGAGGAGAGCCAGAAGTGCGGAGGTGGTGTGGGTACAGACACACCCAACCCTGAGACACCAGACAAGGTCATTTGATTCCAAACAACTGGTTTATTGATCATTACAGAATGACTCTCTGGTGCTTCACGCTCCCTTTCCTCTCCCTTCCCATTTTCCCAACCATGATACCCTTCTCCCTGTCCCCTTCCAACTCTCAGTCCACAACAGAGACCTATATCAGATTCAGGCTTATCATCATTCACATGTCATGATTTTTTTTGTGGCAGTAGTACAATGCAATACATAAAATTACAACAGTACTGTGCAAAAGTCTCAGGCATCCTAGCTATAAATATGTGCCTAAGACTTTTGCAAAGCACTGAACCTCTGAAGTCCTCCCTATTCTTACCTCCAATTGACTTCATATTATGCCATTGTGTATTAGACATTTCCACCCCAAGCAAATAGCACTAGTTGTCCACTCTATCTATGCCTCTTATCATCTTATACACCTCTATGAAGTCACGTCTCATCCTTCCTTGCTACAAAGTGAAAGGCTCTAGCCTGACTTTTTGGTTAACTGAGGGCACTCAGATTTAAGGACTGCATTTTTCAATAGTTCCATTTAATATCAGAGAATATACAAAATATACAGCCTGAAATTCTATTTCTTCACAGACATCCATGAAAACAGAAGGGTACCCCAAGGAACGTGGGACAATAAAAACATCCGAACTCCAAAGCCCCCATATACATGCAGCAGCAAAACTATTGACCGTCCCCCTTTCCCCCACTTACTTTAGCAAAAAACATCAGCACCCTGCACCCAGCAAACAAGCAATAGCAAAGCTCCCAAGAAAGACCATGATCTGCAGTACCACAAAAATAAATCATTCATCCAATAATTCAACATTACGCAGGCTCTCTCTCTCTCTCTCTCTCTCCCTAATATAGGGGCAGAAAGGAGTCACACAGCGAGAGAAGAACCTGACAAAGAAAAACTTTTATTCATGCATTGATCAAAGGAAAAAATGAAAAATAATCAACAAAATATAATGAAAAAAGTTGCAGATGTAGGAAAATACCTTATACTTGGTAGATTTGATAGATTTCTATCCTCCATTTTGCTGATGGTTAACAATTTTAAGAAGTTTTTTTTTGAAGTGATTTGGGTATTCAATTGAGTTTTTTATTGTAAGGAATTAGAAATAGTCTGCAGTGTGTGCGACGCAAGGCATTCAGTCATAATTCTGCTGACATTTGTAGAAAGTTGAGCTTTAGAATGTCATCAGATTGAATGAGTGTCTTGTAATTCACTGTGACCCATCCATTACCCAATAATAAATTAGTCCAGATAAGCAAAATTGGATTTAAACTTCATTAATTGTTTACTCAAGAATTTACACTCATTGATAAAAGATAAGCAGCCAGCATTCATTGATTAGCACATAATAAAACTTAGGTATTGTTAAAAGACTTTGCCATCGATCTCCCCTTCAACAAATTACAATATTCTATCTCCTCAAAGGTCTTGTCATCAGAAGAGTTATTCTGCAGCTAATGGAAAGAAGCAGCTTTGAATTCAGAAGCCTTTCTAATCAGTTTATCAGACTTCGTCAACCACCTCAGGAACTTATCATTTATTTCTCCCAATCTTTTCTCTGAGGATTAAACAATTATGCATTGATTTCTACATTTTCCTCCGGTTTCACTATCTAGAGTGTTCCAAGTCAGGTTCCTGCTAAATTCCTTTTGTTTCTTTATTTCCATAAAATCTTCAGACATAGAATTAGAATTAGGCCATTCAGCTCATCGAGTCTGCTCTGCTGTTCCATCACGGCTGATTTCCCCATTCACCTGCTTTCTCCCTATGATCTTTGATGCCCTTACTAATCAAGAACCTATCAACCTCCCCTATAAATATGCCCTATATCCTGGCCTCCACAACTGTCTGTTGCAATGAATACAGACACAGTACCTTCTTGCTAAAGAAGTTCTTCCTCATCTCTTTTCCAAAGGGCTGCTTCCCTATTCTGAGGCTGTGCACACCCCCATAATAGCAAACAGCCTCTCCATCTCTGTACTATCTAGGCTTTCAATATTTGATAGCTTTCAATGAGATTTCTCTCCCACCCCCACCCCCCCACCACTCTTCGAAACTCCCGAGAGTAAACTCAAAGCCATCAAACACTCCTCATATGTTAATCTTTTCATTTCTGGGATTATTCTTGTGAACCTTCTCTGAACCCTCTCCAACGCCAGCACACCAGCATATCCTTTCTGAGATGAGCGGCCAAAAACTGCTCATAGTATGCCAAGACAACCTCACTAATGCCTTATAAAGCCTTAGCATTGCATTCTTGCTTTGATATTCTACTTTTTTGAAATGAATTTACACACACACACACACACACACAAATAAATCACACCCTGACCTCGATCTTAAAAGACGGGCCATTTCTTAATACATCTGTGTGATTTTTCATTTCCAACATCAGCCATCAAATTGATTCTGTGGCTGAAACTGCCAATTTGATGCCAATTTGCGCTGAATTGTTGGCTCTTTTACACGGATACCAGCAGGAGCCAGGAGAGAGCTATTCAAAGTTATTTCAGTTTGAGATAATGTGCTGAGCCCTCTGAGTGACATTAAGGAACTTGCAATTATGCAGCAACCAATTTTACTTACAATATCTGTGAGCCCTTAACAGTCAATGAAGTATTTCCGAACTGAAGTCTCTGCTATAATAGCAACAAAAATTTCTATTTATAAAGCTCCACCACACAAATAAAATGCTAAAATGCCTCAAACCATTTCATTTTTGCTACCAAACAACAAGCATCTTGTCAGTCCTTATGGGAGATAGAATCAGAGGTTCTAGAATTAAGCAGCTCCATCAGGCTCCTGAACCCATGTGGATAACTTCACTCACCTCAACACTGAACTGACTCCACAACCTATGAACTCACTTTCAAGGACTCTGCACTTTTTGAATTAGTTGCATAATATGTCTTTTTTTGTACATTGGTTGTTTGTAGTCTTTGTTGTTTATAGTTTGTCATAAATTCTAATGCATTTCTTTATTTTTCTGCAAATGCCTGCAAGGCCATGAATCTCAAGGAAGTAGAACATAGAACATAGAATAGTACAGCACAGTACAGGCCCTTCAGCCCACAATGTTGTGCCGACCCTCAAACCCTGCCTCCCATATAACCCCCCACATTAAATTCCTCCATATACCTGTCTAGTAGTCTTTTAAACATCACAAGTGTATCTGCCTCCACCACTGACTCAGGCAGGGTATTCCACGCACCAACCACTCTCTGAGTAAAAAACCTTCCTCTAATATCCCCCTTGAACTTCCCACCCCTTACCTTAAAGCCATGTCCTCTTGTATTGAGCAGTGGTGCCCTGGGGAAGAGGCGCTGGCTATCCACTCTATCTATTCCTCTTAATATCTTGTACACCTCTATCATGTCTCCTCTCATCCTCCTTCTTTCCAAATAGTAAAGCCCTAGCTCCCTTAATCTCTGATCATAATGCGTACTCTCTAAACCAGGCAGCATCCTGGTAAATATCCTCTGTACCTTTTCCAATGCTTCCACATCCTTCCTATAGTGAGGTGACCAGAACTGGACACAGTGCTCCAAGTGTGACCTAATCAGAGTTTTATAGAGCTGCATCATTACATCGCAACTCTTAAACTCTATCCCTTGACTTATGAAAGCTAACACCCCATAAGCACATGGTGATATATGCACTCTGCACTTTAATAATAAAGTTACTTTGAATTTGGAAGTTTGACACAGGTCCACATCTTGTCCATGCTGCTATTTGCACTGATTCCATTTGCATGCCTTGGGCTTGTTATCTTTTATGTCTTTCCTATCCAAGCATCACCTACATTCTCCTCACAAGATACTGGGGCAGATGATGAAAGGCTAGTTCATGAGAATGGTGTCGAGCAGCACTGAAGGAGGGAGGAGGGAGCTTGAGGTCTTCACAGCTGAAGCAACATTAACCAGTGATGGAGCAATCAAGTTCTCAATAAAGTTCAAAGTAAATTTACTATCAAGGTGATAATATTGAATCTGGAGATTCATGTTCTTGCAGGATTTTATAGGAAAGTAAAGAAATATAATAGAATTCATGAAAAACTATACATATGCAGGAAAAAACTGACTGACAAACGATCAATGTGCAAACTGTGTAAAATAAAAATAATACTGAGAACACGAGTTGTAAAGAATCCTTGAAAGTGAGTCTGTAGCCCATAGAATCAGTTGAGAGTTATGGTGAGTGAAAGTACCCAGGCCAGTTCAGTAGTCTGATGGTTGTAGGCTCATAACCTGGTCGTGTGGGACCTAAGGCTCTGGTACCTCCTGCCTGATGGTAGTAGAGAGAAGAGAGGTTAGTCTGAGTATGGCGGTCTTTAATGATGAATGCTGCTTTATATGGTAGCTCTCCATTAGGTAAACGTTCTCGATGGTGGGGAGGACTTTGCCTGTGATGGACTGTATCCACCACTTTTTGTTGACTTTCCTGTTCCTCCATTCTAAGGTTAGACATGTTAGACATGAAGTTCTGCTCCATGAAGAGTGACCATGGAGTCATACAGCACAGAAACAGTGTCCATGTTAACCATTAAGTCCATTCTTCAGACTGATTTGTCCATGTTAACTATCATGTATGGGACTAGCTCTGGAAGCACCTTCCTTTGTCGGCATGGATGAGCTGAGCCAAAGTGCCAACTCTTATGGCTCCAAGTATATTCAACCTATTTATCAGTATGCGGTCTGCTACCTTGGCAATACAAGTGCTCAAATCACCAAAAGGTGTTGCAGTGCGTTATACTGTACAAGCTCAGAGTGAAAGCCTAAAATTATCAGTCACCTGTCATGATAAAAATAAAAGGCAGCAGAAGATTTTGTGGTAATTGGCACCAAAATTGAATAGTTGGAGATGGACATAACCTGTGCAGCAATACACAAACACAAACACACACACACACACTTCATCCTCCATGCTGTACAATCTCAGCAGGTCAGGCAGCATCTATGGAAATGAAAAAAACAGTTGACTTTTTGGGCTGAGACCCTTCCTCTGAATAACTGGTGGAGTATTAAGAATATAAAGGGGTGGAGATGGGCATGAAAGATTGAAAAGACTAGTGCAGTGCAATTGTGTCAAAGATGAAGAAATAAAACAGTTCAAGGAGATTGAGGATAAAAATATATGTAAGATTTGGATTATTTATCACACAATTGATTTTGCTTGTATCCTTCCATGAGTTATTGGTACTTGTATTGCTATGCTGAGCATAGAAGGCATGCTATGTTGGCGCTGGAGTGCAAGGCTGGCATTGTAGGCTGTCACCAGCACATCTGTAGGTTATGTTGGTTCTTAATGTAAATGACACATTTCACTGTGTGTTTCAATATACTTGTTATAAATAAATGGACCTGCACCTGGACATGGACTAGGACATGGACAAGGACCTGGATCTAGATGTGTACCTGGACTGGGCCAGGATCTTAACCTGGACATGGACTCAGACCGGGATCTTGACCAGGACATGGACCTTAAACTGGATCTTGACATGGACCCAGGCCCAGACCTGGACCTTGACCTAAACATGGACACAGACAGGGAAATGAACCCAGATCCAGACCTGGACCTGGACCTAGACATAGACCCAGAACTGGACATGGACCTTGACCCGGATCTAGACCTGGACCCAGACATGGACCCAGACCTGGACCTGGATATGGACCAAGACCCAGATGCAGCCCCGGACCTGGACCCGGCCCTGGACCTGGACCCAGACCTGGACCTGGACATGGATCTGGACCTGAACCTGGACCTGGAAATGGACCCAGACCCAGACTTGGACCTTGACCTGGACATGGACATGGACCCGGAGCTGGATATGGACCCAGGTCTGGACCTGGACCTGGACCTTGACCCGGACCTGGACCTAAACATAGATCCGGACCTGGACCTGAACATTGTCATGGACCCGGACTTGGAAATAGATCCAGACCCAGACCTGGATCCGGACCCAGAACCAGCCTCGGCTCTGGACCCGGACTTGGACCCGGACATGGACCTGGACTTTAGAGGGAGTCAAAGTGTTTGGGGAAATTGGAAGTTTATGTAATGAAAGTCCTTTGTGTGAGCTGGAAAGTACTTCAGTAATGGAGATTCCGAATCTCTAATTGAAGTCACTGGAGAGTAAGAACAAAAATAGAGGAGTAAGAATGAGGCAGAAACATGCTGGTGATATGATGAACTTGTGTTTATAAGATGTGGGAAAACAAGATTTTCATAGCCTACTCTCAATATTGCTAATAGAGTGTCAACCACAGTTACTTAACAGCACATTCCTCGTCTGCGAGAAAAAGGTTGTGGTTTTACACCCTATGCCAGAATTTGCACATGAAGTTACGCTGACACGTCAGTTCAGTGCTGGTGTGGGTGAATGACTTATGAAAGCAAGGCGCCCGTCTGCTTGCTCAGCTCTGCAGAAAATCACCAGTGGCATCGCTTCCGGTAGGGAGTGGGCAGCTGATGCTTTGGATGAGTGAGACTGTTCTTCTCGTACTCTGACCAACATTTCTTCTAAACAGCTTTGAATGTCACTGGCTTTTGAAATATTCTGCTGTGAAAGTGATTAATATGAAAATTGCTATTTTAACGTGGTGAAATGTTTTGAGACATTTACAATATGCATCACCAGAAATTATTTTGGCAAGTTTTTTTTTTGAAAATACATATTTGGAAAACACTGCTTGCTTCAAAAGGAAGTTGGGTAAAATCTTCATGTAAGTTATTGTGAAGCTGGAAGAGAAGTGTGGCTCGTTAAATAAGGACGGTCACACAGTAGGTAGTGCCACTGCCTCACAGCACCAGTGACCCAGGTTTGATCCTGACCTCTGATGCTGTCTGTGTGGCGTCTGCATGCTCTCCCAGTGACCATGTATGTTTAACCTACAGACTCCAGCAACCTCCTGAGTTTACAAAGGTGTGCTGAATGGTAGTTATTGTATATGGGTGGCAAGAGGATGAGGGGAATGTCAACAAGAATGTGGGAGGAACAGGTGACAGAACAAAGATTGATGGGATTGCTCTGAAAACCAGCGTTAACGCATTGGGCCTAAAGATTCCCTCAATTGTTAAAAAGAAAACCTCTTACCAAGAGCCAGCAGCTAAACAATGGGCTGAACATCGTCCCTCTGTGCCGCATGTTGCCAAACTTCTTTGATGATCTATTATTAAACATCTGCGATTATGAGACCCTGCGTATTTTTTAAGTGTTGTATCTTTAAGAGGAAAGCTCTCATTGGGGCTCCGTGGCCATTGACTAGTGTTTGGCTTGGATCAAGGTGAAAGTTTTCAGCTCCTGTGATGAATTATGTACTCTGAGCTAAGATGTAAATAAGGACAAAAAAATTGAGAAGGGAGCTATCCATCTGTTTGACTTCAACCCGCTGACTCGTCACATGAAGTCACATCAGAAAGAATTACCATAGCGCAATCAATGAATGTGATGTGGCAGTGAGCTGATAGATTCTGTCTTTGAGTCATATCTTGCCAGTTGCATTGCTACAGTCTTCTACTCATAGAACGTAGAACAATGAACACTATAGCACAATACAGACCCTTCAGCCCACGATGTTGTGCCTATCTTTTAACCTAATCTAAGATGCATCGAACCCTTCCCCCTACATAGCCCTCCATAGCCCTCCATATTTCTATCACTCATGTGTCTATCTAAAAGTTTCTTAAATGCCTCGAATACATCTGCCTCTATCACCACCTCTGGCAGTACATGCCATGCACCCATTATTCTCTACATAGTAAAACTACCTCTGACATCCGCCCTATACCTTCTTCTGAATTACACCCCCTCATATTAGCCATTTCCCTCTGGGGAAAGGTTTCTGGCTATCCACTTGAACTGTAGCTCTTACCATCTTGTACACCTGTATATCAAGTCACCTCTCATCCTCTTCCTCTCCAGACAGAAAAGTCCTAGCTCACTCAACCTTTCCTCATAAAACATGCTCTCTAATCCAGGCAGCATGCTGGTAAATCTCCTCTGTATCCTGCCTAAAGCTTCCACATCCTTCCTATAATAAGGTGACTAGAACTGAGCATAATATTCCAATTGTGGTCTAATCAGAGTTTTATAGAGTTAGAACATTACCTCTTGCACGTACTCTTTAAGCACATATACATATGCAGTCATGTGCCTCATGGAAACATGCATGCTTTCACCTCAGATGCAGGGGTCAGATGAGCTTCAAGGTGAGCTATGAACCAAAGGGATATTGAAGTCATTAATTGTAACCTGATTACTTCATAAAAGAATATATCTAAGTCAAAGTTCAAAGTAAAATTTGTTATCAGAGTACATACATGTCACCACATACAATCCCGAGATTCTTTTCTCTGTGGGCATACTTAGCAAATCTATAGAACAGAAACAGTAAACGGGATCTGTATGTGTAAATATCAGGAACTGTAAACTAAACAAACTGCGCAAATACAAATAATAAATAAATAGCAACAAATAACAAGCATGAAATAACAAGATAAAAGATAACAAGATAAATGAGTGTAGTTATCCCCTTTTGTTGAAGAACTTGGTGGTATGTGGCGGTGCGAGTCCTGAGGCTATATAAATTAAATTGAACAACTAGTGCAAAAAGAGAGCAAATATAATGAGGTTATGTTCATGTGTTGGTTCATTGTCCATTCAGAAATCTGACGGCAGAGGGAGAGAAGCTCTTCCTAAAACATAAAGAGCATGTCCCAGGTGATGGGCCAGCTTAGTGATGACGCCATCGTTTTCAAGGCATCCATTTTGTCTGTGATGCTGAAGATTTCCAGCTTCTACAGAATCTCTTGAATCTCTAAGAAGAAGCAGGAGTTGGCCACTAACCCCTGAGACCTGCTCTCCCAGTCTGTAAATTCAGGATTGATCGGATTTTGGCTTTAACTCTAGATTCCTCTCCAATCCCCATTATCTCTGGCCCCTATCATGCAAAATCCACCTAACCTAGCCTTGATTGAACATCATTTGTCAGCATCTATTGGGAATTCCAAGTAGCCACACCACTCTGAGAGAAGAAATCCCGACTCATCTCAGTTTATGTTGTGTGTTCCCTTATGCTGAGACTATAGCCCTGTCACCGCTAGCATCAAATCTGTCAAGTCATTTCAGAATCTTGTATGTCTCACTTCATTTATGAAAAGTCTATTACACTCACTCTTTCCTCATAAATGTCCGTGAGTCTTAGAATCCGAGGACAAGGACTGGAGGCCTGGAGCCGGCCTGACTGGATGCATGAGAGGGCGGATGGGATGGATGGGAAAGGGGCTTGCTTTGCTGTTGTTGTCTTGTTTTGTTCTTGTTGCTGCTGCTTGTACTACTTAGCAGGCCGGGCAGCATCCGTAGAAATGATCAGTCAACGTTTCAGGTCGAGACCCTTCGTCAGGACTGAAGAGGGAAGGGGCAAGGTGCCCTATAAAGAAGGTGGGGGGAGGGTGGGGAGGAGAAGGCTGGTAGGTTCCAGGTGAAAAACCAGTAAGGGGAAAGATAAAGGGGTGGGGGAGGGGATAGGCAGGAAAGGTGAAGAAGGAATAGAGGAAAGCACAATGTAGAAGGAGGCAGAACCATGAGGGAGGCGATAGGCAGCCGGAGGAGGGGGCAGAGTGAAACTGGGATGGGGGAAGGGAGGGGCAAGGAATTACCAGAAGTTGGAGAATTCAATGTTCATGCCAAGGGGCTGGAGACTACCCAGACGGTATATAAGGTGTTGCTCCTCCAACCTGAGTTTAGCCTCATCATGGCAGTAGAGGAGGCCATGTATGGACATATCCGAATGGGAATGTGAAGCAAAGTTGAAGTGGGTGGCTACTGGGAGATCCTGTCTGTTGTGGCGGATAGAGCGGAGGTGCTTGACAAAGTGGTCCCTCAATCTGCATCGGGCCTCACCGATGCAGAGGAAGCTGCACCAGGAGCACCGGATGCAATAGGTGACCCCAACAGACTCACAAGTGAAGTGTTGCCTCACCTAGAAGGACTGTTTGGGGCCCTGAATTGTGGTGAGAGAGGAGGTGTAGGGACAAGTGTAGCACTTACGCTTACAGGGATAAGTGCCGGGTGGGAGATCCGTGGGGAGGGATGTGTGGACCGGGGGTCGCGGAGGGAACTATCCCTGTGGAAAGTGGAGAGGGAAAGACGTGCTTAGTGGTAGGGTCCTGTTGAAGGTGGCAGAAGTTGCAGAGGATAATGTGCGGAGGCTGGTGGGGTGGTAGGTGAGGACAAGGGGATCTCTGTCCCTGTTGTGTTGACAGGAGGATGGGGTGAGGGCCGAAGTGTGGGAAATGGAGGAGATGCGGGTGAGGGCATCATTGATGACGTGAGAAGGGAAACCACGATCCTTAAAGAAATAGGGCATGTGAGATGTCCTGGAACAGAAAGCCTCATCCTGGGAGCAGATGCGGCAGAGACGGAGGAACTGGGAATAGGGAATAGCATTTTTGCATGTGGCAGGGCCCCAGCTATGCCTGCCTCTTCATTGGTTATGTGGTCCCCACCACCACCGCCCTCCTCCAGTTGGTGGAACTGGTACTCACACTTAATAACTTCTCTTTTGGCTCTTCCCATTTCATACCAATGGCTGTAGCTATGGGCACTCGCATGGGCCCCAGCTATGCCTGCCTCTTTGTTGGTTATCTGGAACAGTCTATACTCCAAACCTATACTGGTACTGCTTCCCAGCTTTTCTTTCACTACACTGACGACTGCATTGGTGCTGCTTCCTGCACCCATGCTGAGCTCGTCAATTTCATCGACTTTGCTTCTAACTTCCACCCAGCCCTCAAATTCACTTGGTCTATCTCGGACACTTGTCTCCCCTTTCTCGATCTCTCGGTCTCCATTTCTGGAGACAGACTGTCCACTGACATCTTCTATAAGCCCACCAACTCTCATAACTACCTCAACTATACCTCTTAGCACCCTGCCACATGCAAAAATGCTATTCCCTATTCCCAGTTCCTCTGTCTCCGCCGCATCTGCTCCCAGGATGAGGCTTTCCATTCCAAGACATCTCAAATGTCCTCTTTCTTTAAGGATCGTGGTTTCCCTTCTGTTGTCATCAATAATGCCCTCACTCGCCTCTCCTCCATTTCCCATACTTCGACCCTCACCCCATCCTCCCGCCACCACAACAGGGACAGAGTTCCCCTTGTCCTCACCTACTACCCCACCAGCCTCCGGATCCAGCACATTATCCTCCGCAACTTCCGCCACCTTCAACAGGACCCTACTATTAAGCACATCTTTCCCTCTCTACCCCTCTCCGCTTTCTGCAGGGATCGTTCCCTCTGCGACTCCCTGGTCCACACATCCCTCCCCATGGATCTCCCAGCCGGCACTTATCCCTGCAAGCTTAAGTGCTACACCTCTCCCTACACCTCCCCTCTCACCACCATTCAGGGCCCCAAACAGTCCTTTCAAGTGAGGCAACCCTTCAGTTGTGAGTCTGTTGGGGTCATCTATTGCATCCGGTACTCCCGGTGCGGCCTCCTCTACATCGGTGAGACCCGACGCAGATTGGGGGACCGCCTCGTCAAGCACCTCCACTCCATCCGCCACAACAGACAGGATCTCCCTGTAGTCACCCACTTCAACTCTGCTTCACATTCCCATTCGGATATGCCCATACATGGCCTCCTCTACTGCCATGATGAGGCCAAACTCATATTGGAGGAGCAACACCTCATATACCGTCTGGGTAGTCTCCAGCCCCTTGGCATGAACATTGAATTCTCCAATTTCCGGTAATCCCATAGTTGGATGCATCAACAAGGGAGATGAGGCTGAGTACAGGGCTACGGTAGGAAACTTTGTCACATGGTGTGAGCAGAATTATCTGCAGCTTAATGTGAGAAAGACTAAGGAGCTGGTGGTAGACCTGAGGAGAGCTAAGGTACCGGTGACCCCTGTTTCCATCCGGGGGTCAGTGTGGACATGGTGGAGGATTACAAATACCCGGGGATACAAATTGACAATAAACTGGACTGGTCAAAGAACACTGAGGCTGTCTACAAGAAGGGCCAGAGCCGTCTCTATTTCTTGAGGAAACTGAGGTCCTTTAACATCTGCCTGACGATGCTGAGGATGTTCTACAAGTCTGTGGTGGCCAGTGCTATCATGTTTGCTGTTGTGTGCTGGGGCAGCAGGCTGAGGGTGGCAGACACCAACAGAATCAACAAACTCATTCGTAAGGCCAGTGATGTTGTGGGGATGGAACTGGACTCTCTGACGGTGGTGTCTGAAAAGAGGATGCTGTCCAAGTTGCATGCCATCTTGGACAATGTCTCCCATCCACTACATAATGTACTGGATGGGCACAGGAGTACATTCAGCCAGAGACTCATTCCACCGAGATGCAGCACTGAGCATCATAGGAAGTCATTCCTGCCTGTGGCCATCAAACTTTACAACTCCTCCCTTGGAGGGTCAGACATCCTGAGCCAATAGGCTGGTCCTGGACTTATTTCATAATTTACTGGCATAATTTACATATTACTATTTAACTATTAATTGTTCTATTACTATTTATTATTTATGGAGCAACTGTAACGAAAACCAATTTCCCCCGGGATTAATAAAGTATGACTATGACTAATTCCCTCCCCCTCCCTTCCCGCATCCTAGTTTCACTCTGCCCCCTCCCCCAGCTGCTTATCACCTCCCTCATGGTTCCACCTCTTACCCATTGTGCTTTCCCCTATTCCTTCTTCACCTTTCCTGCCTATCCCCTCCCTGCTTCCCCTCCCCCACCCCTTGATCTCTCCCCTTACTGGTTTTTCACCTGGCACCTACCAGCCTTCTCCTTCCCACCATCCCCCCACCTCCTTTATAGGGCCTCTGCCCCCTCCCTCTTCAGTCCTGACGAAGGGTTCCGGCCCGGAACGTTGACTGTTCATTTCCACGGATGCCGCCCGACCTGCTGAGTTCCTCCAGCGTGTTGTGCGTGTTGCTTTGACCCCAGCATCTGCAGAGTATTTTGTGTCTGCTGCTTGTACTGTTCTGCAGAACATTGTGGGCATAATACATTGGCACCGGAATGCGTGGCGACACTTGCGGGCTGCCCCCAGCACATCCTTGGATGTGTTAGTTGTGAACACAGATGGCACATTTCACTGTTTGTTTTGACGTACGTGGGAGAAATAAATGTGAACCTGAATCTGAAACAATGGTACTACTCAAGCAATCAACTCAGTAAATCTTCTCAGTACCAGCAGCAGATTTATGAGCAATCCATGAACCCATGAACAAAACCTGACTATTTTGCTCCCTTGCAGTATGTTATTTATGCCTCTTATTAAAACTTACTGTATTTTTTTAATATTTTGCACAGTACTGCTGCTGCAAAACAACAAATTTCATGACATATGTCGGTGATAATAAAGCTGATTTAGGTTCTGATATATTTTCTTAAATAAGCAGGCCTAAACATAGCAGTTCCCAGTAGGTTTAAAATTATCATGTTGCTTTGCTCCTGTACACTTTCATCCCCTTATCTCTCAGGATGTTCGCAAGATGAGGGTCCATGACCAACCTTTAGCCTTGCCTAGCTCCTCATAGAGATGCTGGTATCAATCAGGAAATCATTTTGTAAGGTACCTGTTAGGTAATATTATTGTTCATTATCAAGAACTAAACACGGGATGAAATCTTCAGTGCATTGTCTGAAATGTTACATCCCTTTTATTTTAAAGCATGCCACTAGATGTCACCTCTTAGTGATATAAATGAATGTCTGTTCGGAAATGATATGAACAATAGAAACAAACAAAATAGGAGCAGATATGGGTCACGTGACCCTTCGGATTTGTTCTGGTCTTCAAGATGACCATCGTCATTCTGGTTATTGTCATAGGTAGGTTGATACAGTGCAGAAATAGGTCCAAGCCAACTATTAGCCATGCAGTCACACTCATTCCATTTTATTTTTATTCACTTATTTAGCAATGCAACTCAGAGTAAGCCCTTTGAGCCATGTTGCTCCAGCAAACCCCCTACAAACCTAATCACGGGACAACTTACAATGACCAGTAACCTGTCCGGTATGTCATTAGACTGTGGGAGGAAACTGATAGATCTGCGGAAAATACATGCATTCCACAGGGAGGACATACTGACTTCTTATAGACGGCGCCAGAATTGAACTCAAAACCCCAGAACACCTTCAAGCTGTAAAAGTGTCACGTGAACCGCAATGCCACTGTGGTGCCCTCTTATGCTCCCCACAGTCCTTTCAACCTCTTCCTGATTCTACCACTCACCTACACTCCAGGGACAATTTACATTCAGGGACCAAGGATCAAGTTTATTCACCATATACATTTACATTTGCTGTGGTGTGCAACAAAATACAACAGCATTCAACAATTATAAAAAATAAAGAATTACATAAAAATAAAGTTAGAGATTAAAGAATGGATATAAAATAAAATGTGCATAAGTACATAGGTACCAGCAAAAAAACTTCACTCCATCTTAGAAGTTTCTTTCCCCAGGCAACAAATCTGATTAGCCATTCTAGTTGCCCCCGACCCCCTCCGTCTATTAAACCATGATTGTAACAGGATTGGTCCGAGGCAGCATGGATTTACGAAGGGGGAATCGTGCTTGACTAATCTTCTGGAATTTTTTGAGGATGTAACTATGAAAATTGACAAGAGAGAGCCAGTGGATGTAGTGTACCTGGACTTCCAGAAAGCCTTTGATAAAGTCCCACATAGGAGATTAGTGGGCAAAATTAGGGCACATGGTTTTGGGGGCAGAGTACTGACATGGATTGAAAATTGGCTGGCTGACAGAAAACAGAGAGTAGCGATTAACAGGTCCCTTTCGGAATGGCAGGCGGTGACCAGTGAGGTACCGCTGGGTTCAGTGCTGGGACCGCAGCTGTTTACAATATATATTAATGATTTAGATGAGAGAATTAAAAGTAACATTAGCAAATTTGCCGATGACACAAAGCTGGGTGGCAGTGTGAAATGTGAGGTGGATGTTATGAGAATGCAGGGTGACTTGGACAGGTTGGGTGAGTGGGCAGATGCATGGCAGATGCAGTTTAATGTGGATAAATGTGAGGTTATCCACTTTGGTGGTAAGAACGGGAAGGCAGATTATTATCTAAACGAAGTCAAGTTAGGAAAAGAGGAAGTACAACGAGACCTAGGTGTTCTTGTACATCAGTCACTGAAAGCAAGCATGCAAGTACAGCAGGCAGTGAAGAAAGATAATGGCATGCTGGCCTTCATAACAAGGGGCATTGAGTATAAGTCCTTCTGCAGTTGTACAGGGCCCTGGTGAGACCACACCTGGAGTACTGTGTGCAGTTTTGGTCTCCAAATTTGAGGAAGGACATTCTTGCTATTGAGGGAGTGCAGCATAGGTTCACAAGGTTAATTCCCGGGATGGCGGGACTGTCATATGTTGAAAGATTGGAGCAACTACGCTTGTATACTCTGGAATTTAGAAGGCTGAGAGGGGATCTTATTGAAACATTTAAGATTATCAAGGGATTGGACACGCTGGAGGCAGGAATCATGTTCCCGCTGATGGGTGAGTCCAGAACCAGAGGCCACAGTTTAAGAATAAGGGGTAGGCCATTTAGAACGGAGTTGAGGAAAAACTTTTTCACGCAGAGAGTGGTGGATATATGGAATGCTCTGCCCCAGAAGGCTGTGGAGGCCAAGTCTCTGGATGCTTTCAAGAAAGAGATGGATCGAGCTCTTAAAGATAGCGGAATCAAAGGTTATGGGGATAAAGCAAGAACTGGATACTGATTGTGGATGACCAGCCATGATCACAGTGAATGGCGGTGCTGGCTTGAAGGGCTGAATGGCCTACTCCTGCACCTATTGTCTATTGTCTATAAACACTTTGAATCACTTTTTTATAATACTGTTTACATTGTAAATCCATGAAGGTTAACAGTCATTGATTAATGTAGCAACCTGCATGTCTTTGAGGTATGGAAGGAAACTAGGATACTCAAAGGATACCTATATGTTCACAAGAAGAGCATGCAAACTCTTCAGATACTCTTCTTGTAACCATTGGAAGCCTCAATTCCACTTTCCTGTTTTCATCTCCATAACCCTTCATTTTCCCTTAAATCCAAGAATTGATAGTCCACAAAACAAATTGCCTGAAACATCAACTGTTTATTCCCCCCCATAGATGCTGCCTGATCTACTGAGTTCCTCCAGTATCTTGTGTGTGTTGCTTCAGACGTCCAGCATGAGCAGAATCTCTTGTGCTTATGAGTAGAGTTAGTCAAGTCAAGTCAAGTCACTTTTTATTGTCATTTCAACCATAACTGCTGGTACAGAACATAGTAAAAATGAGACAGCGTTTTCCAGGACCATGGTACTACATGCAACAATACAGAAACTACACTGAACTACGTAAGAAAAAAACACAAAAACTACACTAGACACAGACCTATCCAGGACTGCATAAAGTGCACAAAACAGTGCAGGCACTACAATAAATAATAATAAATAATAAACAAGACAGTAGGCACAGTAGAGGGTATAGTAGGTTGGTTTCAAGCCAGGCTCTGGGTATTGAGGAGCCTGATGGCTTTGGGGAAGAAATTGTTACATAGTCTGCTCGTGAGAGCCTGAATGCTTTGATGCCTGTTTCCAGATGGCAGGAGGGAGAAGAGTTTATATGAGGGGTGCGTGGGGTCCTTCATAATGCTGTTTGATTTACGGATGCAGCGTGTGGTGTAAATGTCTGTGATGGCGGGAAGAGAGACCCCGATGATCTTCTCAGCTGACCTCACTATCCACTGCAGGGTCTTGCGGATACTCTGATGAAGAGTCTTTGACCTGAAACCATAATCTTGCCTCTCTTTCTGAAGGTGCTGCCTGATATACAGAGTGTTTCCTTCATTCTTCTGTTAAATTTTAGATCTCCAGTGCCGGCTAGCTTTCGAATTTTACCTGCCTCCGTTGGTAGCAGGTCATTAACTCAAGATGCACCCATGAGATTTGAGGACTTTAGTTCAGCTGAGGCAATGTAATGCAACTGGGGCATCATCAGTTTTGAGCTGAGATGATAAATCAAGGCTCAGTCTGGTCTTTCAGTATAGTATGGCTTGGTTTTGAAGAGGTGGGGGGGTAATTTTATCCTCATTTGCTGTGTTTCTTGTGTTAACACTCCGATTATTGGACAGCAAAACACTTTGGGACATCTTAAGGGCACGATATTAATGGAAGGCCTTTCATTGTGCTCTACAAGCATTTCACATGGGTTAGATCATAACAACATGGACATTTATTTGACTAAGTGATTGAGAGGAGCAACCTGTCCAAGGTTGTAAAACATGTTTTGTGGTTTATAATTGCCCTGTGGGCACATCAGTGCTTTTAAATCTTTGAAACTCTTGAACATTTTCTCAGATTAGAGTGTGGAAGGAACACTGGAATAATTATTAGAGTGCTGACTGAGGAGCTTAACTTGCTCTTGCTTTTCTCTGGGGAATGATGGTGATTTTTGATACCAGGCTTCATATATTTTTGTAAGGCAGCATAGTGGTGAGGTTACTAGACTAGCAATCCAGAGACCTGGATCTGGAGAGCTGAGTTCATACTCCTTCACAGGAATTCAGGATCCAGTTAATTAGATAAGGTCTAGAATTAAAAATATGTGGTCATGTGGCCAAGTGGTTAAGGCATTCGACTAAAAATCTGAAGGTCGTGAGTTTGAGCCCCAGCCGAGGCAACATGTTGTGTCCTTGAGCAAGGTACTTAATCACACAGTGCTCTGCGACGACACTAGTGCCAAGCTGTATGGGTCCTAATGCCCTTCCCTTGGACAACATTGGTGCCGTGGAGAGGGGAGATTTGAAGCATGGGCAACTGCTGGTCTTCCATACAACCTTGCCCAGGCCTGCGCCCTGGAGAGTGAAGACTTTCCAGGCATAGATCCATGGTCTCGCAAGACTAATGGATGCCTTTACTTTAGAATTAAAAATGTATTTATTTTTATTTACTTATTGAGGGAGAGTGAGGAATAGTCCCTTCAAACCGCTCTGCCCAGCAACCTACCTACCTATTTAACCTGAGCCTAGGGGACAATTTAAAAGGACCAATTAACCTACCAACCGCTACATCGTTGGACTGTGGAAGGAAACTGGAGCACCCAGTAGAAACCCACACAGTCATGGAGAGACCATACAAACACCTTACAAGCTAGCAGCAGGAATATTGAAAGCACCTAATCATTATTAAAAACCCAACTGGTCTACTAATATTCTTATGGAAAGACAAACCATTGCCCGTACTTAAATACAGATAAATAATGGTCAGTCCTGATGAAGGGTCTCAGCCTGAAACATTGACAGTTTGCTCTTCCATAGTTGCTGCCTGGGCTGCTGAGTTCCTCCAGCATTTTGTGTGTGTTGCTTTAAATAATGGCGGAAACTCTCAGCAGGTCAAACTCAAAGTACATTTATTATCAAAGTAAGTATACTTTATACAACCTTGAGATTAATCTCCTTTCAGGCAGCTACAAAACAAAGAAACTCAATAGAACCCATTAAAACAAAAAAAAAGACTGTCAAACACCCAACGAGTAGAGGAAAAAAAAGAAAAAATGTGCAAACAATAAAAGTGAGCAAATAGCATTCAGAACTGAAGTTCACACTGTAATAGTTGCAGCCGTATCCACAGTTCAGTGCAGAAATGAGTAAACTTCGCGGAGTAACGAGTTGAAGTTCAGCGCAGAGATGAGTATAGCTCACAGAGCAGCTATTTGAACTGGCACGTGCCTCGCCTCCGGCCCCCATACCCTGTCCTTTTCAATAGACAATAGACTATAGACATTAGATGCAGGAGTAGGCCATTTGGCCCTTTGAGCCAGCACTGCCATTCACTGTGATCATGGCTGATCATCCATAATCAGTACCCCGTTCCTGCCTTCTTCCCATATCCCTTGACTCCGCTGTCATTAAGGGCTCTATCTAACTCTTTCTTGAAAGCATCCAGAGAATTGGCCTCCATAGCCTCCTGGGACAGAGCATCCCACATATCCACCACTCACTGGGTGAAAAAGTTTTTCCTCAACTCCGTTCTAAATGGCCTTCCCCTTATTCTCAAATTGTGGCCTCTGGTTCTGGACTCCCCTATCATCGGGAACATGTTTTCTGCGTCTAGCGTGTCCAATCCCTTAATAATCTTATATGTTTCAATCAGATGCCCACTCATCCTTCTGAATTCCAGTGTATACAACCCCAGTCGCTCCAATCTTTCAACGTATGACAGTCTCGCCATCCCGGGAATTAACCTCGTGAACCTACGCTGCACTACCTCAATAGCAAAAATGTCCTTCCTCAAATTTGGAGACCAAAACTGTACATCTGCTTTCGATCTGGCCCAGCGCTTAAATCGTCCAGACCTTGCTCTCAGACCCAGAACCTGCTGTTTCGATACGCTCTCAGACCAGTGCCCTACCATCACAATTCAGCCCGTACCCCACCATCCCAATTCAGCCCGTACTCAACTCTCCAATTCCGCTAGGCTCTTAAATCGATCAAACCTCGGGTCTTTCCTCGCTCTCAGGCCCGGCAAACTCTCAGGGCCGCCTCCTCAACTCTGCATCACCTCACCTCAGTTCTGCTGAATTGAATTGCCTCCAAGTTCGTTCCAGGAATGGCCAAACTTTGGTTCATCCTCGCTCTCCGGTCAGGACCCCACCACCTTGATTCACCTCATACACACCATGCCTCAGCCATCCTGCACCTTTGAGTCTTCAATTCCCACTGCAAAAATGCCAGGTCAGACAGCCAAGTTCAAAACCCAACACTGACCAGGAAGTTACAGTCTATTGTTTGCAGTGATCATTTACCAGAAAAAGTGCAATTAAAGAAGCATTTAGTTGTTTTCTTTGTTTTATTTGCCACCAGCAAACAGTTGCTGAGCTTCATCACCACCATCTTACACCAGAAGACAAAGTTTAAGGAAAATGAAATGTTATTTCAGATTCAGTTTTAGTTATTTATCACATGTACATTGAAACATACAGTGAAATGTGTCATCTGTGTTGACAACAAACACACTCAAGGATGTGCTAGGGGCAGCCGATCAGTGTTGCCACACATTCTGCACCAACATAGCATGCTCACAATGTTCAGCAGAACAACACAAGCAACTACAAGAACAACAACAAGATGAAACAAGGTGATATTTGCCACCCACAGTCTCTCTCACATACCCAGGCAGTCCTCCAGCCCCAGGAAAGTCTGCTTCCAGGCCTCCAGTCCTTGGGTCCAAATTCTTAGGTTTGTTGACATCGGGCCTCCCACCTCTAGTCCCTGGTCCGGAGTTTCAGATTCAACCTTTGGGCCGCTACCTCCAGACTGGCCAACTGCTCTTTAACCTTTGGGCTTTCTACCTCCAGACTCACTCTTCCTACAGGGGAAACTGAGAGAATTAGTTGCAAAGGGAATTAAGGAGAGGATGGAAGGGACAAACAGAATACTCTGGAGAGAGTGAGGTCTGGGTTGTCAAGGTGATTCCACTGTTTACAGACCTACTGCTTGAAAGATTAGTGAGGGGCTAGATATAGATCAGAACCAAACAAAGGGACATGTAATAGTTACGAAATGCAAGTCACAGCTGTTTCTGAGACTAAAGGGAGAGTGGTCAAAGTACTCAGCAGGTCAGGCAGTGGTTGTAGAGAAAGAAGAATTGAATCAATATATTCTCATTTTCTTCTCAGGTGTCAGCAATACTCTGACTTGCTTCTTTTGTTGTTGTTTCTCTTTCCTTCATTAATCTTTTGGACATATTTCCATATATTGTGTATTAGCCTGGCAACTATGGCCTCTTGCTGCCAATCAGAGACATTACCTTTATCCTTTCCATCCTTCTCCCACTGGATTTTTCAGAGGATGGCTCATCTCCGGGCTTTCCTTTGCTGGAGAGTTCCGGAGGCAGCATATTAGAAGTATGTAGAGTGCGTTTGACATATATAAAGTAGAGATAAAAAAAAATCATTCAAATGATTGTGAAATTAATGTTCAAAGGCAGAAGGGGAGTTCAGGTCAGCCATGAATGCACTGAGTGACAAGGCAGGTTTAAGGGGCCACATGGGCTACTGTCTTGTTATCTTTGTGAGTCCTCTCTGTGGTTTCACATTTCTAACAAAGGATCTTTGAATTTCAATTCTATCTCTTTTCAACTTTCCACTTGACCTGCTGAGTGATTCTGTTTGCTGCAAGATTGCCAATTTTCAATTGCTATCTTAATCTGGCCAATATGTGACTTCTGACCTGGTGATCTCTGAGCTGCCCTATAAAGCCATTCAGTTCAAGGGCAATTATGGATGGACATTAAATTCTGGCTCAGCCAGCTGCAGTGATATCTAATGAATTAATAAATACTGTAATAAAAAGAAACCCCTCCTCCACGGCATGGGGTGGTGGGGGGGGTGGGGGTGGTGGAGCAGGATGTTGGGAGAGACAATGAAAACTCTTGGGTCTGTTCTGTCATTCAACTTGATAATGGCTTGGCCTCTGTCTCCATTTTTCCACCCAATCCCATATTCTCCGAATCAGAGTTAGAATCAGGTTTATCGTCACGGAGATATGTTGTGAAATGTGTTGCTTAGTGGCAGCAGTACACTGCAATTCATGTTACAAAAAGAAATATATAGAAGTATAAATAAACGGAAAATTCTGGGGAAACGCGGGAGGTCAGGCATCATCTGTGGGGAGGAATAAACAGCTTACGTTTCAGACCGAGACTCTTCATCAGGACTGGAAAGGAATATCGAAACGTCGACTGTTCATTCCTCTCCATAGATGCTGCCTGACCTGCTGAATCCCTCCAGCATTTTGAGTTTGTTCCCCTGGATTTCCAGAATCTGCTAAGTCCCTTGTGTTTAAAAAATTAATGAGTGGTACAAAACTGAGGTGGTGTTCATGGGTTTACTGTCCACTTAGAAATTTGATGGCAGAGGGGAAGAAGTTGTTCCTAAAAGGTTTGAGTGTGTGTCTTCAGGCTCATACACCCCTTCCTTGATTGTGGTAATGAGAGGAAAGTATGTCCTTTTGAGGGTCCTTAAGGATGGATGCTGCCTCCTTCATGCATCGCCTTTGGAAGATGTCTTTGATGTTGGGAAGGCTAGTGGCTGTGATGGAACTGAGTTTACAACACTCTGCAGATTCTTCCAATCCTGTGCAGCGGCCCCTGCATACCAGATGGTGATGCAACCAGTCAGGATGCTCTCCATGGAACACCTGAAGATGTAGAAGTTTGCTGGAGCCTTTGGTGATGTACCAGGGATTCTGATTAAAATTCTATCAGCTTTCACTGAGGAAGTTTGGCATCTTTACCAGATCTGGCCAGGGCCATGAATGTGGTTGAGTGCCTCCTCTGCAGGTCAACTGTCATGAATCAGTCAAGCTAAGACATATTCGTGGGTATGAAAGGTATAGAGGGAAATGGCCAAATGCAGGCATATGGAACTACACCTTGATCAGCATAGGTGAGTGGGGACAAAAGACTTGTTTCTGTGCTTTATAACTCGATCAGGGTGGAGGGACAGGAGCTTGAAAATGCACACTCAGCATTTTATTAACAGCTTCTTCCCCTCTACCATCTGATTTCAAAACAGTCAGCAGCACTACCCCACTATTTTGCACCAGTTACTTATGCCTTTTATATTTTTATTGTATTTTAGCTTTTTTGAGCATTGCACTCTATTGCTGCAACAAAACAACACCACAACATACACTCCGAAGCCACTTTATTAAGTACCTCTTGTACCTAATAAAGTAGCCTGAGTTTATTTTCACGCTCTTCAGCTGTTGTAGCCCATCCACTTCAAAGTTTGACGTTGAGCATTCAGAGACGCTCTTCTGCACACCACTGATGTAACACATAGTTATTTGAGTTACTGTCACCTTCCTGTCACGTTGAACCAGTCTGGCTATTCTTCCCTGGCCTCTCTCACTAACAAGGTGATTTTTCCCACAGAACTGCTGGTCAATGGATGTTTCTTGTTTTTCACACTATTCTCTGTAAACTCTAGAGACTATTGTGCATGAAACCCAGGGAGATCAGCACTTCTGAGATACTCAAATCACATAATCTGACACCAACAATCATTCCACGGTCAAATTCACTTAGGTCACATTTCTTCCACATTTTAATGTTTGGCCTAAACAACAACTGAACTTCTTGACCGTGTCTGCATGCTTTTATGCATTGAGTTTTTGCCACATGATCGGCTGATGAAATATTTGCGTTAACGAGCAGCTATACAGGTGTACCTAATAAAGTGGCCATTGGGTATATGTCAGAGATAATTCTGATTTTGGCTCTATAAGCAAAATACTAACTTAGAGAATTATCCCCAATAAAAGGTGTGTGATCATGTTGCTGCCATTAAACAGATTACCCAAGTATCGATAAGCAGGATCTTGCTTTTCAAGGTAGCAGGTTTCCCATTCCTGGCATTACCTAGTACTTAGATCATTTGTTATACCGCTCTCAATTCTTTTGCACCTTTTGTTTTATAATGAGAGGATGGACTGATGTTCACTGTGATATGTCAAAATACTTTGTTAAAATAGGGGTTTGGCAGAGCCTTACTATTTCATGCATTTCTTAGGGCAAAGAAGGCATTAGTTGACCTATCTATGCTAGTTCTAATGCATTCTCCATGATCCCCTTCCATCAGATTCCTTTGCAATCTCATCTCTCTGACATCCCCATCAACTCTACCCGATGCTTCATCACTCTTCTATAATAGGGTCAACTTGTCAGAGTCAGTGAACCTACCACTGTACGAATAGTGCACAAGAGTAATCTTTTCACTGTATAGAATATAGAACATCACAGCACAGTCATGGGATGTGTGTAAACCAGAGCAGCAAAGGACAACCAATGAGATCACAAGGAGAAAACAAGCAGCAACTGGGGTCAGCAATAGTGTTCGCATGGCTACCGGTATATTATTGTAACATGTACAAAATGCTAATACCAGGCGTATACTTGGAAGGTGATTGGAGGAAAGTATAGCGGGGGATATCAAAGGTAAGTTTTTTTTACACGGGGAATGCTGGGTGCGTGAAATGCACTGCTAGGGATGATTGTAGAGTCAGATACATCCGGTACATTTAAGAGAATCTAAGAAATTCACATAGATGACAGAAGAATGGAGGGCTATGTGGGAGGGAGGGATTAGATAGATCTTAGATTAAATGAAAGTGTTGGCACAGCACCGTGGGCTGAAGGGCTGGTACTGTGCAGTGATGTTCTACATTCTATACAGTGAAATGGTTTGTCTTGTGCACTGTTCATACAGATCAAATGATGATCAACTAGCTGGAGCGTTCATTGAGACCTTTAACCTCTCACCGGCTGTCTAAGGGAGCCACCTGCTTCCATCGGGCTTCAATCATACGGGTGCCGAAGAAGGACATGTTGACCTCTTCAATAACTATCAGCCAGTAGAACTTGCATCCACAGAGATGAAGTGCTTTGAGAAGCTGGTGCTGAACCATATCAGCCCCTGCCTGTGAAGTGACTTAGATCCACTCTAGTCTGCCTACTGGCACAACAGGTCCACAGCAGTTATTACCTCGCAACCATCAGGCTCTTGAACCAGAGAAGATAACTTCACTCAGTTTCACTCGCCACATCACCAAACTGTTCCACAACCTGTGAATTCACTTTCAAGGGCTCTTCATTGCATGTTGTCAATATTTATTGCTTACTTACCTATCTATATATCTATTTTTATTTGTGTGTTTGTTTGTTTGTTTATTTCACACTGGTTGTCTACCGTGGTGCATCTTTCATTGGTTCTATTATGGTGACTGGATTTATTGAGTATACCCACAAGAAAATGAATATATACTCTATGTATACAGTATGTGGTGACATATACCTACTTTGGTAAAAAACTTACTTTGAGCTTTGAAATCATTACAGACAGCATTGAGGTACTGCAAGGTAAAATAATAACAATGCACTGTAGAATAAACTTTAAAAGCTGCGAAGTGCAGTACAGTAAGCAACAAAGTGCTAGGTCATAATGAGGTAGATTGTGAAGTCAAAGGTCTATCTTATTGTACAAGAGGTCCATTCATCAATGCTGTGTGTCATCAACGTGACATTGAACACAGATCACTGGAAACGTGTGACCGCAGCACTACCTCACCATAGCCAGTTCCATCTTCAAAAGACGGAGACTATAAATTGGCCCTCAACTGCAGGAAAAACAATTTTGAGACTTCACTGCTATAATGACCAACTTGAGCATGTCATTTTCCACTAAATCGTAAATATATTCTTTCAAGTGGCAGCAGTCTGCTCTGTATTCACTAATGGCTGGCTCTGTGAGCGAGGAGTAGGGAAAGGCATGTAAATCTTTCATCCCCTGGAAGCAGAATATAAGACCATAAGACAATAAGACCTAGGAGCAGAATTAATCTATTCGGCCCATTGATTCTGCTCTGCAAACTACAATCATGCCTGATTCATTATCCCTTTCAACACCCATCGCCTATTCTCCTGCCTTCTTCCCGTAACGTTTTACAATCTTACTAATCAACAACATATCAACCTTTGCTTTAAATACGCCCAAGGACGGACTCCACAGTCATCTGTGGCAATGAATTCCACAGATTCACCATCATCAGGCTAAAGAAATTCTACCTCTTCTCAGTACTAAAGGGATGTCCTTCTATTCTGAGGCTGTGCAGCCTAATCCTGACTCTCCCGTAATTGGAAACATCCTCTCCATGTCCATTCTATATAGGCCTATTCAGTAGGTTCAAATAAAACCGCCCCTTTGTGGACTTCAGGAAGGGTAAGACGAAGGAACACATACCAATCCTCATAGAGGGATCAGAAGTGGAGAGAGTGAGCAGCTTCAAGTTCCTGGGTGTCAAGCTCTCTGAGGATTTCACCTGGTCCCAACACATTGACGTAGTCATAAAGAAGGCAAGACAGCAGCTATACTTTATTTGGAGTTTGAAGAGATTTGGTATGTCAACAAATACACGCAAAAACTTCTATAGATGTACTGTGGAGAGCATACTGACAGGCTGCATCACTGTCTGGTATGGAGGAGCTACTGCACAGGACCGAAAGAAGCTGCAGAAGGTTGTAAATCTAGTCAGCTCCATCTTGGGCACTAACCTATAAAGTACCCAGGACATCTTTAGGGAGCAGTGTCTCAGAAAGGCAGCTTCTATTATTAAGGACCTCCAGCACCCAGGGCATGCCCTTTCTCACTGTTCCTATCAGGTAGGAGGTACAGAAGCCTGAAGGTACACACTCAGCGTTTCAGGAACAGCTTCTTCCCCTCTGCCGTCCGATTCTTGAATGAACTTTGAAGCTTTGGACACTACTTTTTTTAATATACAGTATTTCTGTTTTTGCACATTTTTAAAGTCTATTCAATATACATAATTGATTACTTGTTTATTTATTATTATGTTTTATTTATTATTTTTTTCTCTCTCTGCTAGATTATGTATTGCATTGAACTGCTGCTGCTAAGTTAACAAATTTCACGTCACATGCCGGTGATAATAAACCTAATTCTGATTCTACTTCTGAACACTGGCATAGGTAGATAAGAGTCGTAAAGAAAGTTTTGTCACATAGGCCTTCATTCTCCACAGTTTCCATCATCTTCAATGGGATTCTATCCCAAAACACATATTTATCTCCTCCCAATCTCGGCTTTCTGCAAGGATCGTTTCTTCCATGATTCCCTTATCCATTCATCTCTCCTCAGTAATCTCCCTTCTGGCGTGTTTCCCTGCAAGCAACAGGAATTCTACAACTTCCCATTCACCTCCATTCAGGGTTCCTGACGATTCCTCCAGGTGAGCTACACTTCATCTGTGAAACTCTTTGGGTTGTCTACTGTATACGGTGCTCCCAATGCAGCTGCCTCTACATTGATGAAAAAGGATGTAATTTGAAGGGCTGCTTTACTAAATACCTCAACTCCATCCACAATAAGTGAAATTCCTCAGTGATCAACCATTTTAATTCCTATCTTCATTCCCATTTCAAAATGTCGGTCTATAGCTACCTCTCTGCCATGATACGGCTACTCTTAGGGTGCAAGAACAACAACCCATATAACATCTAGGTAGCTTCTAACCTGAAAGCATCACCATCAATTTCCCTTTCTGGTAACTTTTTCCCTCCCCCTTCTCTCTTTTTCTCATCCCCACTCTGGTCTTTTACCTCCACTCTTCACCTGCCCATCACTTCCCCCCATGTGCCCCTTTCTTCAATGGTCCACTCTGATCTCCGATCAGATTCCTTCTTCTCCAGCTCTTTACCTTTTTTTACTTATAACCTTGCGACTTCTTACTTCAAGACCCTCCCCCTCGCACTTGGTTTCACCTATCACCTTTCCCCCTACCCCCCACCTTTTTATTCTGGCATCTCCACCCCCCACCCCTTCCTTTCCTGTCCTGACAAAAGGTCTTGGCCCGCAAAGTTGATTGTTTATTCATTTTCATAAATGTTGCCTGACCTGCTGAGTTCTGCTAGCATTTTCTATGTATATCAGTAATGGTGTTTCCCATCCTATAAGCCTTTGTCTTACTGATACCATATCAGTATATGATATTGTCTACTGTACATGGTGCTCCCGATGTAGCTGCCTCTACATTGATGAGAAAAGATGTAAATTGAGGGGTCAAAGAGAATGTAGGACGGTTAAGAGAGATTCTTGACAATGCTAAGTGCACTACGTATGCAGCACTCTTGATTAAGTGAAGGGTGGAAGAGAGACCCCAATGATTTTCTCAGCAATTCTTTGTCAGGTCTTACAGTCATATGCCTTACAATCATCATACCAAAGTGTTGATCAGTACACTTCCAATGGTGCTCCTGTAAACATGGTTAGAATGGAGGGGGGGGGTGAGGGAGGTGGGGAGGAAGCCTTGTTCACCTCCATCTCCTTAGGAAGTGGAGATGCTGCTGTGCTTTCCTGACTGTAGAGGTAGTGTTGATGGGCTAGGTGAGATTGTCTATTACGAGCCCTCCCAAAAACCTAGTGCTCCTAACTCTCTTCCATGATGACGTCATTTATTTGCAGTGAAGAGTGGCAAACTTGTACTTTCCGAAAGTCTACAATATCTCTTTGGTCTTGTACACATTGAGACTCAAACTGTCGTGTATGCACCATTCTACAAGCCACTCTACCTCCTCTCTCTATGCCATCTTGTTCTCATTGTCAGTGAGGTCAAGCACTGTCATGTCTTCAGCAAACTTAATGATTCAGTTGGGGGTGGATCTAACAGTGCAGTCAAGTGTCAGCAGTGTGAACAGCGGTAGGCTGAGCATGCAGCCCTGGTGGGCACCTGTGCTCAGCATGATGGAGCTAGAGATGTTGCTGCCAACACAAACTCAACTGTGGTCTTTCAATTAACCTCTGATTTCCAATCTGATGCACAGCAGTAGAATTATTTTCAATTTCCTGTCCAATATTTATTTCTCAGCCAACTCCACCAGAAGAGATCTTCTGGTCATTATTGCCTTGAAGTGTGTGGGAGCTTGCTTTGTGTAAGTTGCTGTTACATTACAAAAGGGACAACAAATCAAGGTGTTTATCCAGCAGCTGAGAAGTGATTTCTATCCTGTGGCTTTCAAAACCGGATTTAGGAAAGGGGAAAATATGTTCTGTACCACAGAATCTTATAGAAGCATCTGCTGAATCTCTTGTTATGGAGTCATAGAAAAGTACAACACAGAAACAGGTCCTTCAGCCCATCTCATTTATGTCAAACCATTTAAATGGCCTACTCCCATCAATCTGCGCTGGGATCACAGCCCTTCATCCCTCTACCATCTAAATTGTACCTATCTAAACTCTTAGACATTGAAATCGTGCTTGCACGCACCACTTGTGCTGGCAGCTTTTTTCACAATTTTACGACACTCCGAGTGTTTCCCCTCATTTTCCCCTTAAATTTTTCACCTTTTACCCTTAACTTAGGACCTCTGGTTGTAGTCCCACCTAACCTCAGTGGAAAAAAGCCTGCTAGCATTTACTTTATCTTTATCCCTCATATTTTTGTGTACCTACCTCTATTAACTCTCCTCTCAATCTTCTACATTCCAAAGAATAAAATGCTAACCTATTCAATCTTTCATTTTAACTCAGTTTCTCCAAGCCAGGCAACATCTTTGTATTCTTTCAAACTTATTTACATCTTTCCTGTAGGTAGATGACCAAAACTACACACAACACTCCAAATTAGGCCTCACCAACATCTTATACAATTTTAACATAACATCCCATCTTTTGTACTCAATACTTTGATTTATGAAGGCCAATGTGCCCAAAGCTTATAAGAGCAGGCCATTTGCTCCATCATGTTTGTGCTACCACTTTGAAAAAAGCATCCAGATAGACCTTTGCAGTCTGCTGTTTCTGCATTGCCCTGAAAACATTTGTCCCTTCTGACGTTCATTCAATTCTCTTTTCTATGATTTGAAGCCTTCTCACATTTGGGCAGTATCCTGAAAGTACATATATGTCACCGTGTACAACCCTGAGATTCATTTTCTTGTGGGCAATCACAGTAAATTCAAGAAACACGATATGTACAGTTAGTTACAATGAAAGACTGCACCCAACAAATAATATGAAAAAAAAACAAAAGGAAAGAGAAATAAAGAAATAATAATAATAACTATCAAGCAATAAATATCAAGATGAGATGAAGAGTCCTTGAAAGTGAGTCCAGTGTAATGGGAACAGTTCAGCGATGGAGCAAGTGAAGTTGAGGGAAGTTAGCCACTTTCTTTAAGAGCCTGATGGTTGAGGGGTAATTACTGTTCCTAAACCTGGTGGCGTGGGGTCTGAGGCTCTTGTATCTCTTCCTGGTGAAAGCAGCAAGAGCGAGGCCTGGATATTTGGGGGTCCTTGATGACGGATGCTGCTTTCCTGCGACAGCACTCCATGAGAATGTGCTCAGTGGTGTTATGTTCTAAATATCTCCCGAGACCTGCCTTTGATGAAAAGGGAACCTGACAGACACTTAAGTTCAGAAGCAGAAAAGACTGAACATTGAAAAGAACAGCTCTTTCAGGCAGCAATGTGGCATAGCAGTTAGCACATTCTTTTACAGCACCAGCGATCACTAATCGGGACTCAGTTCCCTCTGCGGCCTGTGCAGAGTTTCTGTGCTCTCCCTGTGACTGTGTGGGTTTCCTCTAGTTGCTCTGGTTTCCTCCCATATTCCAAAGGCATACAGTTAGAACTAGAGAGTTGCAGGAATGCTATCTTCATGTCAGAAGCAGGGCAACATTTGCAGGCTTCCCAGCACAATCCTCACTGATTTAATTTGATGCAAACAACGTGTTTCACTGTGTGTTTTAATGTTTTGACGTCTATGTGAGAAATAAAGCTAATCTATTCTTTAAATCTTGAGAAAACCATTGCAGACAGAGAGAAGTCGCTCCACAAACTGATCACCTTGTCAATGCTTGGCTTCTCACATTAAAGGAGGCTGTATGAGAGTTCATTGAAACGTTTGATTGCCAGACAGAGTAGATAGTGAGACACTATTCCCGCTGCTTAGAGAGATTAAGAACCAGAAAATGTAACCATTCATTCGAGGGAATGTGGGCTTCGCAGGCCAAACCAGCATTCAGTTGCCCATCCCTGTTTGCTGTTGAGAAGGTGCCTTCTGAATCTACTGCAGACCTTGTGGCGTGGGCATTCTGTTAGGGAGGGAGTTCCAGCATTTTGACCCAGTGACAGTGAAAAAACAGCCACATTTTTCTGAGTCAGGATGGTGTATGGTTCAGAGGGCAACTTCCACATGTCCCCATAGTTTTGTGACCCTACCTTTCCCAGGGGTTAGAGATGTGGGTTTGGAAGGAGATGTCTAAGGATACTTGGTGTACCCTGTAATAATGAAAACTGCTCCTGCTGCAAGTCGTTGGTGCAGTGGCTGAATGGTTGTGGATGGGATGACTCCCGACCACCTCATCAAGCATAGACCAAGCACCGATGCTTGACCAAGCATAGATCAAGTACACTGTATGTCATATGTTGTGTTGGGTTCCTTGAGTGGTGCTGACGCTGCAGTTACCCAAGTTAAGTTCAAAGTTCAAATAAGTTTATTATCAAAGTACATATATGTTACCATATGCAGCCTTGAGGTTTATGTTTTTGCAAGCATTCATGATAAAACAAAGAAATTCAATAGAATCGTTGAAAAACTAAACCCAACAGAAGACTAAAAACAACTAATGTGCGAAAGAAGACAATCTGGGCAAATACACAAATAGTAAATAAATGAACAAACAAATAATATTGAGAGCACAAGCTGCAGACTCCTTGAAGGTGAGTCTATAGGTTGGGGATTCAGTTCAGAGTTGGAGTGAGTGAAGTTATCCACATTGGTTCAGGGGTCCTGATGGTTGAAGGGGTAATAACTGTCTCTGAAACCTGGTGGTGTGTGACTTAAGGCTCCTGCACTCCTTCCCAATGGCAGCAGTGAGAAGAGAGCCTGGCCTGTGTGGTGGGGGGGGGGGTGGTCCCTGATGAAAGATGCTGCTTTTTGGGGCAGAGCTCCATGTAAATGTATCGATAGTGGTGAGGGCTTGTCCTGTGATGGATTGGGTTGAATTCAGAACTTTAGTGTGCAGGCTTTTCCATTCTTGAGTATTGATGTTTCCATACCAGACTGTGATGCAACCAGTCAGGATACAGTTCATTGTACAACAATAGAATTCTGTCAGATTTTCAGATGACATGCCAAATCTGTGCAAACTTCCAAGAAAGTAGAGGCGTTGTGATACCTTCTTTGAAATGGTACTTTTGTGCTGGTCCCAGGATAGATCCACTAATAGGCAAAGGAATTTAAAGTTACTGACCCTCCACCTCGGATCGAAAGATTAATCATTTAAGTCCAAGAAACAAAATCTCTTCAAAGATTCAAAGTACATATATTATCAAAGTATGTAGGCAGTGTACAACCCTAAGATTTATCTTCTTGCAGGCAGCCACAAAACAAAGGAACACCACACAGAAACGACCCAAAGAAAACGTCAAACATCCAACGCGCAAAAAAGGAACAAATTGTTTAAACTGCAAAAAAGTGAGCGAGTAACACACAGAATCTTAAACATCAAACTGCAGACTCCTTGAACTGGTCTCGCAGTGTGCAGGTTAGTTCAGTTCAGTTCAATTTAGTGTTGTATCATTCATTGGCTGCAGACTGCAGAGCCTGTCCATGTTGAAGTGCCCTGATCTAAACCATGCAAAATAAAACTAAAAAGAGTAACCCGAAACCGGAAGATCATGCAGCGTGAAGCGAAGAGTCACCTAAGACGCGACCAATCCACAATCCACACTGATCAAACCTTGCCCAAGTTCCCAGACTCGTGCACTTCCAGCAGCAGTGAGCAAGAGAGAGGGAGAATGTATTTGGTCTTTGAGAACATTCAAGGTGTGTTCAGCAGTTCTTTGGACATTAAGAGAATCAAAGCACAGTATATTGGAACTAACAGCAAAGTGGATTCAAGAGTCTGTATAATCTATTCCCACTTCCATTTCTTATGAAACCAGATTAAGAAACACAAAGGTGGTCCCAAGATTAACTAGAGTAGTGGGTGGTGTGGGCTGGAAAGGCCATGCCACATATTTTACCTCTATCTTGAAATATTCAAGTACTCCTTGAAATATTCCATTCCCAGCATTGGTATTGCTCATCATAGCACAACTACTTATTAAAATATGTAGAAAGATGTTCCGTCCTGTGGCTGAGTTTATGTAAGACAAGCTCACAGCAGGGTTTATTACTGGTCTTGGAATAAATTGCATTATCAGGTCTCCAGTCTGCCATGTTGTAACCTATCAATTTGATTTCAGTGAGAACCCAGTTGAATTTTTTAGCGACTCTTAAGTGCTTTAAAGCTGTCTGAGGAAAAAAAATTAATCTCATGGAAGTTCAGCACAGAATTCTGCATTATAACAAATTATTTTGGGCACCAATTCTTAGAGGAACCTTCCAATCAAAGAAAGGAGTGTGTATATCATTCCAAGATACAAAATTCAAGAATGTTGAATGTCATCTCTAGCACATAAGTGTAAAGGAGAACTAAATAATTGTTACTTAGATCCAGTGCAGCACAAAAAAAACAGAATAAGATAGAGAACATTAATAAAAAATAATAAATATATATACATAAAATAGCTTATATACTGCACATTGATTGTTTTCCTATAAAGATACACTAGGCAAAAGAGTGTCTGGACATAAGGTAACTCTAACATGAAACAAAAAATTTGTGGTGGAGGGGGCGAAGGGGTGAGTTAATGGCTAGAGGTGTTGATCAGCCTTACTGCTTGGGGAAAGGTAATTGCTTTTGAGTCTAGCATTCCTAGCTTGGATGCTACATAATCTTCTCCATAGTGAGAGTGGTATAAATAGTCCATGAGCAGGGTGGGTGGGATCCTTTGTGATACTGCTGGACTTTTTCTGAGGCCTTTCCGTATATATGTCCTTGATGGTGGGTAAGCTGGTGCCAGTGATGCATTGGCTGTTTTGACTACCCTTTGCAGAACCTTCCTGCCCACTGTAGTGCAGTTTCCATACCAAGCAGTGGTGCAGCTTGTTAGGATGCTCTGCGCTGCGCTGCTGTAGAAGGATGAGAGTACTGAAGGAAGAGCTTTCTCGACTGTGTAGGATGTGTTCTGGACCATGACAGATAGTGCAAGATGTGCACGCTGAGGATTTTGAAACTGTTTCACAGTCTCCACTAATGTAATACTGATATAAGGAGGGATGTGGATGGTGAGAGTTCTTCTGAAGTTCATAACCATCTCTTTTGTTGACATTGAGGAAGAGGTTATTTGCCTGGCACCAGGCCATGAACTGTTCCACCTCCTCTGTGTTGGCCCTCTCATCGTTCATCCCCCACCTGAGCTGTTAGGGTCGTCATTGTGAGGTGTTGCTCACAGGAGACACAAGTATTCTAAATGTTGTTTGACAGAATAAATGTCATTATGTCCAAGTCTTCTCTGTCAATGTGGCAAAATAACCAATCTGGAACTTCCTTCAATCACACTTTGAGTTTGAAGACACAGTGCCCCCATCTTTGCTGCAGATGTCTTGACATTGGGTTCCAATGTTAGATATCTTTCTGCAAGTATTGGATGAGAGATCTAGTATTTTCTTGTCAATTTTCAAAGTATATTTCTTGCTTGTATTAATAAGGACAGAGGTTGTTTCAGTAAATATCTTCTCAACATGACTTATCTTTTCTTAACATTCACTTCAAAAACTGAGTTTGTTCTCCATCTCAAACTTGCTTTTCACTTCTCCAAAAAATGGTGATGAAAACCGGGATTTTTTTTGTCCATCCATGAGATGCTGACAATATTTCACACGTATTCCCCATCTCCAATGCCCACAGAGAAGGTGGTGGCAAGCTGCCTTATTGAACAGGTGACAAACAAGAGAAAACCTGCAGATGCTGGAAATCCAAGCAGCACACACAAAATGCTGGAGGAACTCAGCAGGCCTGGCAGCATCTGTGGAAAAGTGCAAACTGTTGACGTTTCAGGCCGAGACCCTTCATCCTGACATAGGGCCTGGCCTGAAACGATGATTATTTACTGTTTGTCACAGATGCTGCCTGGCCTCCTGATTTCCTCTACCATTTTGTGTGTATTTATTGAACAAGTATGGTCCGTGTGATCAAAGTCCATTGCACCGTGCTGTTTGGTAGGGAGTTTCCAAGTTTAGACATAATATTGAAGGAATGGCAATAAATTTTCAGCCCAAGATGGTGTCTGTTTTAGAGGAGAGCTCATTGTCCACATCCTTCCAGGTAGCGGAAATGCAAGTTGGGAGGTTCTGTCAAAGTAGTCTTCCCAGGTAACTGTAGAGCACATTGTACTATTTGTGTGTTGGTAATGGAGGGAGTGAATGTAAAGAATGGATAATAGTGGGGTCTAATTTATAATTTAAATTTTTATTATATTTACTATCGATTTGTACTCCAGGGAGCGCGAAGCGCAGAATCAAATATCTCTGAGATGATTGTACGCTCTAGTATCAATTGTTTGGCGACAATAAAGTAATAGTAATAATCTGGGAGTAAAATTATACCAAGCTTCTTGAATGACATTGGGTTTGCACTCACTTATTCGTGTGTAGAGTATTTTTTTAGATTATGAGGGCACTCAGTCCTCGTTTATTGTCATTTAGAAATGCATGCATTAAGAAATGATACAATGTTCCTCCAGTATGATATCACAGAAACACAGGACAGACCAAGATTAAAACTGACAAAAATGACATAATTATAACATATAGTTACAACAGTGCAAAGCAATACCGTAATTTGATAAAGAGCAGACCATGGGCATGGTCTCAAAAAAAGTCTCAAAGTCCCGATAGCCCATCATCTCACGCAGACGGTAGAAGGGAGAAACTCTGCCTGCCATGAACCTCCAGCGCCGCAAACTTGCTGATGCAGCACCCTGGAAGCACCCGACCACAGCCGACTCTGAGTCTGTCAGAAAACTTCAAGCCTCCGGCCAGCCCTCCGACACCGAGCACCATCTCTGCTTAGCGCTTCAGCCCTGCCCCAGCCGCTGAGCAACAAGCAAAGCCAATTACTCAGGGACTTCCCCTCCAGAGATTCTGGATCACACAGTAGCAGCAGCAGTGAAACAGGCATTTCAGAAGTTTCACCAGATGTTCCTCTGTGCTCTCACATCTGCCTCCATCAAATCAGGATTGTGCACGGCACCCTACTTGACAGAAAACAGATATAATTCACTGGAGTGGCCGCTGCGCGCTGCGTTGCGCCGCCATCTTCTCCTCCTCCTATTTCCATTATTCTCCAGACTTCGGATACATTTTTAGTGAAAAGCCTTTACAGATAGGAGCTGAAGCTGTTCCTAAAATGTTGAGTGCGTGTTCAGCCTCTGTGCCTTCTCCCTGATGGTAGCAAAGGGGAGAAGACATGTCCTGAGTGGTGGAAGACCTTTCTGAGGCATTGCTTTTTGAAGGTGTCCTCAATAGTGTAGAGGCTGGTGCTCATGACCAAACTGGCTGAACTTACAAACCTCTGCAGCTTTTTCCAATCCTGTTCATTGGCTCCTCCATACCGTATGGCGAGGCAGCTAGTTAGAATGCTCTCCAGGATATATCAAATTCCATTTCTGATTGGAACATGCATTATGGAGGAACTGGAAAATTAATTCCCATGATGTCATGGTAGCATAGAAGTTAACATAAGGGTCTACAGTGCCAGTTGTAAGATCAGGGTTTAATTCCCTCCAGTGTCTGTAGGGAGTTTGTACACTTGCCCCGTGACTGTGTGGGTTTCATCTGGGTGCTCTAGTTTCCACCCACACTTCAAAGACATTCAGGTTATGGTAGACTCGCTATGTTTGTCACCAGAAGCACGCTGACACTTGTGGGCTACCCCTAGCATATCTGTGGACCAACACTTACAAAATGCTGGGGCATCTCAGCAGGTCAGTCGGCACCTGTGGAGTGGAATGGACAGGCAACATTTTGGGCTAGACCCAGTTCTAATGGTTCTTCCATTGCGAATGTTATTCTGAATTTCCAGCAGCTGTAGAATCTCTTGTGATTGCCTCTTTGGAATGTGTTAATCATTGATGCAACCATCACATTTCACTGTATGTCTTGATGTTTCAATCTACATGTGGCAAATGAAGCTGATATTTAAACTTTGTCTCTAATGGTAGTATTCAACACTTCATCTTAAACATTAGACAAATGAGAAACATTGGTTCAGTCCCAGGTAGATAAACCAAAATCTGTTTTGCTTCCAGAGCTGAACTCAGTTTGTGCTCATATCCCTTTGGTTCATTCTCAGAATCTGATGCACTTTTGTTTGCACATTTTACTTAACCTCACTAAAAAGCTCCAATAAAGGAAAGGAATAATTGGCATTTCTATCATAATTTTCATGGCTTCATGCTGTCACAACACTTTTATCGGTTGTGAGAATGCAGTGAAAATTTATGTTTAAATGCAAGGAATGCAGTCACCAAAAACCACACACGTAGAAGTACAGTGAATTACTGGGTTATCTGCCTTTTAATCATGTTGATTCCGATTAAACACTAGTTGGGTCACCAGGGAGAACTCGCTTGCAGATAATTCAACAAAATGCGTATCTTTTTTTCAAAAATAGTAGTGACTTCATTTCTCATGAACAACTCAAGCTTCAAAGTAAATTAATTATCCAATTATGTGTATGTCACCAGATGCTACCTTGAGATTCATTTTCTTGCAGGCATTCACACAAAGAATCAATGAAAAGCTACACACAAAGACTGACAAACAACCAATGTACAAAAGAAGGCAAACTGTGCAAGTAATAATTAAATAGGTAAATAAATAATATTGAAAACATGATTGTAGAGACCTTGAAAGTAAGTCCTTAGGTTGTGGAATCAGTTCAGTGTTGAGGTGAGTGAAGTTATCCACATTAGTTTAGGAGTCTGACAGTTGAAAGATAATAAGTGCTCTTGAACCTGGTGGTGTGAGGACCTGAGGCTCCTGTACTTCCTTCCCAATGGCAGCAGTGAGAAGAGAGCATTGAGGTCTTTGATGATGGATGCTGCTTTCTTGTGACATTGCTCCTTGTTGATGTGCTCAATGGAGGAGAGGGTTTTTCCTGCTACCAACATATTTATCAACTGTAGTTGGTAACTAAATTAGGATTTTTTAATGAAGAAGTTATTCATGTGCAAACTGTTTGCACAAGTGTGTGTGTGTGTGTGTGTGTGTGTGTCCATGTATACGCGTGAGTGTGTTTGCAGATGTGTACATATTTGCAATAGTGGAACAAACTTGTTCTTAACTCTGAGTGTATGTCTAAGAAGAAGGTTTATTATGGCCACATGTAGCAAGATACAATGAAAGGCTGGAATTGCATTCAGTTCATGCAGATCAACTCATTGCTCAGAGCACTGAGGTGGTATCAGGTAAAACACTAATAGGATGTTGGATAAAGTGCCACAGGTACAGAGAGAGTGCAGCACAGGTAAACAATAAGGTGCAGATTGTGAGGTCAAGAGTCCTGTATGCTGTTCATACAGATCAAATTATTACACAGTACATTGAGATAGTGCGAGGTAGAACAATAGCAGAATGCAGAATAAAGTGTTATGGATAGAGGAAAAGTGCAATGCAGGTAGGCAATGTGATGCAAGGTCATAACAAGGGAGAATGTGAGGTCAAGTATCCATCATATGATATTAGGAAACATTCAAGAGTCTGTTAACAGCGGGATAGAAGGTGTCCTTAAGCCTGGTGGTACGTGCATTCAGGCTTTTGTATTGTCTGCCCAATGGAAGAAGTGACAGGGAGAATGTCCAATGCAGAATGTCCGGTGCAGATTGCCATGGGAAAGAGAAAGCCATAATTAGAAGGAAATGGCAGAATAAGTTAAAAAAAGGAAAGAATGAGAATCAATAGGCAATGGATGAGAGATACTGGGATTTTTCTCAGAGGAGAGAATGTTATTTTATGCTTAGAATAGTGTTCAAAACATGGAGAAACTATTTTCAATGTTAGTGGGTTGGGAACTGAAGGATCAAGGTTAATGACCTTCATCATCAGGGATATGACCTCTTTTCATTACTACTGTCAGGGACACACTCAACATTTTAGGAACAGCTCCTTCCCCTCTGCCATCAGACTCCCGAATGGTCCATCAATCCATGAACA
This sequence comes from Mobula birostris, assembly GCF_030028105.1. NCBI lineage: Eukaryota > Metazoa > Chordata > Chondrichthyes > Myliobatiformes > Myliobatidae > Mobula > Mobula birostris. Next base: position 230,342,186 of record NC_092370.1, on the reverse strand, counting down.
TTACCTCACATTTTGCAACACACACAAAATGCTGAAGGAGCTCAGCAGGTCAGATAGCATCTATGGAAAAGTGTATACAGTCGACATTTTGGGTTCTGCAGGGTCCTGATAAAGGGGCTCAGCCTGAAATCGCTGGTGCCAGACAGGGTGGTTGATTATTTCAGAAGCTGCTGATCTCTTTGGATTTTCATGCACAACAGTCCAGAGTTTACAGAAAAACAAAAAAAAAACATCCAGTGAGCAAAAGTTCTGCAGGCAAAAATGTTTTGTTAGTGAGGCGGTTCAGAGGAGAATGGCCAGATTGGTTCAAACTGACTGGAAAGAGAAAGTAACTCAGATAACCACACAATACAACAGACGTGTGCAGAAGAGCATCTCTGAACACACAATATGTTGAACCTTGAAATGGATGGGCTAGAGAAGCCGAAGACCACAAGCGTGCACTTAGTGGCCACATTATTAGGTTCAGGAGGTAACTAATAAAGTGGCCACTAAGCATATATTTCTATTGTAATTTATATTATATTTTATCTACAGTGCATTCTGGTTAATTGGGACTCATCGGGACCAGTACATTTTGGCCTATTTAACGGGCTACCCCAATTAGCTGAAGTTTCATGGAAATAGTTACAAAAGTATAACAAAGACAAACTGAGCAACAAAGTATGTATTTAAATGAAATACAGAACAAATTAGAACATTACCAATACTACTACAGTACTAAAAAATTGTGTATTAGTGTGATGGAGAAATTCAGTCGAGTCACTTTCTTTTGAATATAAATGAACTAAATCAGCGCAGACACCTAATGTAGATAATGGACTGCTTTCATACAATGCTATTGACAATTGCATCCTCCAATTCTTCATTTTCATTGTAACATTCAAGATGTTTGTTAATGCCTTCAAATTATTCACAGTTCCTAACCTGAAGAAGTAGTGAAATCATTTCATTTTCACCCCCGGATGTTTCTGGCATCTCCAAACCCAAATGTTTGAAACCATAGTGAACAAAACAGCTCCAAATCATCTTACTGCTTATTTCTCAAGAACTATCAGTGACAAAAATTGCTGACTTTGAACACAATTGCACACAATTGATTGGGCACCTCGTATCTGATGATATCTCCTCATATGGCGATGAAATGTTTCCAAATGGATTGCCAAGTTCGAAAAACAACTCAAGCCAACCATCAACCATCCGAGCTGCGCATTTTCTGAATTATTTCCAACACACAACTGATGCTATTTAAAAGCTGTTCACTTGAATCATGGTGTGGTGTCTAACGAACATGTATGTACACCGACTGATGCTAGTTAAAAATTGATCGGCAACAGTCACCTATCCCAATTAAGTGGCATAGTGTCTCAACTAAACAAAAGGGATCTCAGCTATTTTCTCGAATAGTGTTTTCTTTTCTTTCAGAGTTCTCCTAAATAAGTGGCTGCGTCGATTAACCAATGGCCCAATTAAGTGGAATCCATTATATTGCCTTGTACCTTGCTGTCACTAAACAACAAATTTTATGACATATGCCAGTAATAATAAACAATTCTGATTCTGATAATAGAGTCATAGAAAAATACAGCACAGAAACAAGCCCTTGGGTCCATCTAGTCCATGTTGAGCCATTTAAAACTGATTCTAATTTATGACTTTTGGCAGAAGAATCAAAGAGACAATGAAAACTTATGATTTGGCATTCAACATCCGGAGGAACTTTGGAAACAGATTCAGTGTGGACTTTCAAAGTGAAATATAACAGATACACAAAACAGACAAATATTTTTGGACAATGAGGAAAGACCACAGCATTGAGATGAACTGGAATGCTCTTTCTAAAGCCCATAAGAGGCACAATGAGCTGAATGAACGGCTTCCATGCAGTATGATTTTATTAGGGAAATTATTTATTGAGGCACTACATTAGGAACTTGAAGTCACTTGGTCTTCAATGCACAAGAATGACCTTTGGCCCACATACATTAAATAGTAAATGTAAATCAAAGGCAAAATCTGGATACTCAGTAAAATGTGTCAGTTCTGCAAATAATAGGGTAGGCATGCATTTTGTTTCTACATTTCATTACTCAGTGGAACCAGGCTCTTTTGTCTATGAAAATACCCAAGTTTTATCTTGATTACATTTTGTTGCCTATTAAAAGAAGCCTGCAATCTCTTGAACTATAGCCACTTTGCAAATCGTAATTCCAACTGTACTGAAAGGAAACACTTTGGAAGGTTTTTAATTATCTCAGAGGTCATTGATCCATCTATCATACAAAAATAGTGGTCTTCTGTGGTACGCAGGGGTGCTATTATCTTTTAAAACAGGAGGAGTCATTTTACAATGTCCTCTATTGCAAAACAAGCTAATTGTTTAAAGTGTTGGAATATACATATGGATGAGGGTTCTGCTTGAACCAGTCTGCACCCTTCTGTCTGCTTCAAGTGCATTTTGTAGAAGATGAGAAAAGCTTTTTAATAAGCTAGTGAGTATAATGGTGACAAACAATTTTTTTTTCTTAAATGCTGGGAATATCATTTCCTCCTGTTGTCAAATCTTGCTGATTCTTAGGCATCCCTCCTCCATCAATATAATGGCTAAAGTGTATTGCTTCTCCAACAGCAAATGAAATTAGCCAAGAATTTCTGTTTGAAATTCCGCGCTCACCCCATCTTCTCCAAAGAGATCCTGCCACCAAAACACACTTTTACCTCTCCCCTACATCTGCTGTCTATGGGGATTGCTCCCACCGCGATTACCTTGACTATTCATCCCTCCCCACTAATCTCTTTCCTGGCAAGCGGCCAAAGTGCTATACTTGCCCATTCACCTCCTCCCTCTCCTCCGTTCAAGACCCCAAAGAGTTCCTTCAGGTGAGGAAACACTTTACCTCTGAATCTGCTGGGGTCATCTAATGTATCCAGTAGTCTGCATACCTTGATCAGACCCAACTTAAATTGGGGGACCGCTTCGTCGACCAACTCTGCTCTATCCGCCAAAAGCAGAACTTCCTTGTGGCCAGACATTTTAATTCAGACTCCCATTCCCATTCCAACATGCCAGTCCATGGTCCCCTCTCGTACCAGGAGGAGGCCACCCTCAGGATGGAGGAGCAACACCTTACAATACATTCTGTCTGAGTAGCCCCCAAAGTGATGGCATGAATATCAGTTTCTCCTGATACAAAAAATATCTCCTCCCCCCCCCCTTCTTTTATTCCCCACTCTAACATCTTATCTCTTCTCACCTGCCTATCACCCCCTCTTGGTGTCCCTCCTCCTCCTCTCCTATCAGATTCCTTCCTCTCCAGCCCTTTACAGTTCCCACCCTTTTCCAACCACAAACAAGGGAAAATCTGCAGATGCTGGAAATCCAAGCAACAGACAAAAAATGCTGGAGGAATTCAGCAGGCCAGGCAGCATCTATGGAAAAGAGTACAGTCGGCATTTTGGCCTGAGACCCTTCATCAGGACTGGAGAAGAAAATGAGGAGTCAGAGTAAGAAAGATGGGCGGGAACGTGAAAGTGGGAGGGGAGAGGTGTGAAGTAAAGAGTTGGGAAGTTGATTGGTGAAAAAGATACAGGGCTGGAGAAGGGGGAATCTGGTAGTAGAGGACAGAAGAAGGCATGGAAGAAAGAAAAGGGAGAGGACCACCAGGTGGAGGTGATGGGCAGGTAAGGAGATAAGGTGAGAGGGGAAAAGAAGAATGGAGAAAGTTGAAAGTGAGGGGCATTATCAGAAGTTTGAGAAATTGATGTTTATGCCATCAGGTTGGAAGCCACCTAGAGAGAATATAAGGTGTTGTTCCTCCAACTTGAGTATGGCCTCATTGCGACAGTAGAGGAGGCCATGGCCTGACATGTTGGAATGGGAATGGGAAGTGGAATTAAAATGGGTGGCTATTGGGAGATCCTACTTTTTCCGGTGGATGGAGCGTAGGTGCTTGGTGAAGCCGTCTCCCAATATGTGTTGGTCAAGGAAGCCGCGTAGGTAGCGATCCCTGTGGAAAGCAGAAAGTGGGAGGGAGGTGAGGGAAAGATGTGCTTAGTGGTGGGATCCCACCGGAGACTGCAAAATCCTTTCCTACCCACCTGGCTTCACCTATCACCTTCTAGCTATCCTCCTTCCTCTCTCCCCATTTTCTTATTCTGGTGTTTTCCTCCTTTTTTCCCAGTCCTGAAGAAGTGTCCTGGCCCAAAATGTTGACAGTTTATTGATTTCAATAGATGCTGCCTGACCTGCTGAGTTCCTCCAGCATTTTGTGTGTATTGCAAGAAATTCTGTTATTTGGTATAAAAAATAAAAGCTCTGTACAATTGAGATTTATTTTGAAGATACATTGAGAAGCAGTACATTTTCTTTATAGTGTGATGTGTGGAGTCTGTCATTGGATACACTATAAAATTTAATTAGCTTTATTTATTATATCCTTATTGAAATCTAGCAAATAATGAAAGTCTATTGAGTGGGCATGGAGAGGATGTTTCCTATATTGAGGGAGTCTAGTACCGGGGGTCACAGCCTCAGAATACAAGGATGTCAGGTTAGAACAGAGATGAGGAGGAATTTATTTAGCCAGAGGGTGTTAAATCTGTGGAATTCATTGCCATAGACGCTGAGGAGGCCAAATCATTGGGTGAATTTAAAGTGGAGCTTGATAGAGTCTTGGTTGGGAAGGAGGTCAAATGTTACCAGGAGTAGGCAAGAGAGTAGGATTGAAAGGCAAAATAAATCAGCCATGACTGAATGGTGGAGGATCTTGATGAGCCAAATGGCCTCATCCTGTCCTATGTCCTATGGAATTATGATCTTATGGAAACATTGAAACATACAGTGAAATGTGTCATTTGTGTCACCAACCCCGTCTGAGTGTGTCCCAGAGGCAACCCACAAGTGTCGCCATACTTCCAGCGCTAACATAGCATGGCCACAACTTACTAACCCTAAACTATGCATCTTTGGAATGTGGGAGGAAACCAGAGCACCCAGAGGGAGGAAGACTATGTGTCAGGAGGAGAATGTACAAGCTCCTTACAGTAGGTGGTGGAATTGAACCTGGATCGCTGGCATTGTAAAGCATTGTGCTAACTGCAACACTACTGTGCCACCCTTTGTCACCTTGCATGCATCACATGCTTCAGTGTCAAGTCGTGCATGTCCATGGAATATCATAGCCTCCCACATCCAGCAAATCCTCGAGTGAGGCCTGCTTTCCGGTTAGTGACATGGAATCTTTTTTTACCTTACCAGTTCCTCCGGGACTGAGTCTGTTCATTCACTTGTCCAGATTTTATACTCAATAGTCTTCTCCCTAAATTTCTGTGTCCTCTTTTAAGCCACTCACTAGAACTTGCCTCTGATCATCCTCCATTCTGAGATCTCTGAACAACTCTGTCTGACAATAATATAGATTGAATGTCTTAAAGCAGTTGAATTCCTTCATATCTCTGAGTGATGGTCTATAGGACCATAAGATATAGGAGCAGGATTAGGCCAATCAGGCCATTGAGCATGCTCTGTCATTCCATCATGGCTGATTTATTATCCCTCTCAACCCCATTCTTATGCCTTTTCTCTATAGCCTTTAACACCCTTACTAATCAAGAACCTCCACTTTAAAAATACTCAATGACTTGGCCACCACAGCTGTCCATGGTAATTAATTCCACAGATTCACCACCTTCTGGCTAAAGAAATTCCTTCATACTACCCCTGGAAGGGTGTTCCACACACCCACCACTCTCTGTGTTAAAAAACCTACCTCCAACATTCTCCCTATACTTTCCTCCAATTACCCTGAAATTATGTTCCCTCATATGAGCCATTGCTGCTATAGGAAAAGGACTCCATTCTGTAGGACTCCATTCAGTCTGTGCCTCAAATATGATGAACTCAACTTTGACAATCAGTATCTATGGTCTGTCCAACACCAAAATTTTGTTTTCAACTTGAGGGGAAACAAAGGCCAAAGGAAGCAATGGTGGCCATAGCTTTGAGGTTCTGGAAAAAAAAATAATTCTGCAATTTTTGTGTGCATAATTGCATTATGATGTAGTGCAAAGCTAGTGCAGCAAACTTCGCAGATTTCCCGCTCCTGTTACCTCTAACCAACAGGAACACGGACAAAAATAATGCTTTTAGATAGTCCATTATAGTGTGTCACTTCACCAGAACAGCTGATGATAATTTTAATGCTCTGAACATGAACATTCTGTGAGGAGGATTCCAAAGCCAGAGCATTAACAACTCACCCATCACAGCTCCCTGATAAGCACACAATATGTTTTCAGTTGGAGATCACGATTTAGTGAGTACTCGACAGGATCCCAAGGCAGCACTGAGTTTGTTCTAGGGTCATTGATCTTTGGCATCACTCAACGTACAGGAGTGTTTCTACTGAAGTGGGACCCTACCCACACATCAGCCATCTCTGCAATCCAAAAATAATTTGTGTGAAGCACCTGGAAATGTTTCAGCGTGATATCTCTGTATATAAATCTAAGTATAAAATTAATATTAATAGTCATGCTATTTATATTTATATAACTATTTAAACCTGAATCAGGTTTAATATCACTAGCATATGTTGTAAACGTGTTTTTTTTTGTGGCAGCAGTACATTGCAGTGGATAATTTAAACACTATAAATTACAATAAGATTATATATATACACACACACACACTATATAAAATTAAATTCAAAGATTCGAAGTACAATAATTATCAAAGTATGTATGCAGTTTACAATCCTGAGATTCATTTACACACAGACGGCCATGAAACAAAGAAATACCGTGGAACCCGTTCAAAGAAAAACATCACATACCCAACGCATAAACAAAAGAACAAATCGCGCAAACAGCAAAAAAAGGACAAGTGAATGGCACACAGAATATTAAACATCAAACCGCAGAGTCCTTGAAATGGTCTAGGAATGTTCAGCTTAGTTCAGTTTAGCGCTGTGTTGTTCGTTGACTACAGGCCGCAGAGCTAGTCCACCCCGATCAAAATTGTGCAAAATAGCAATAAAAAAATGGAAGTAACCAGAAACACGTCATAACATGAACTGCAGTCCTCTAGAGACGAGCCCCGTCCACAAACCGTGCTGATCAAACCTTGCAGAAGACTCAAGACTCAAGAATTAAATAAGTAGCGCAAAAAGAAAGCAAACCAAGAAAAAAATGGCGAGGTTGTCCACATAGGTTCATTGTCCAATAGGCATAGGCCTCCCAGCCATTGAGAACATCTTCAGAAGATGATGCCTCAAGAAAGTGGCTTCTATCATTCAGTTCCTCCGTTTCTGGGACATGAACTTTGCCCGTGAGTACCATCATGGAGGTGGTACAGGAGCCTAAAGAATCACACTATATGTTTTAGGAACAGCTTCTTCCCCTCTACCATCAGATTTTTGAATGATCCGTGAACACTACCTCACTTTTGATATCTTTTGCATGATTTATTTGTTATTTTTTTTAATATAACTTGCCCACTCTGCTCCAGGAGAGGAACCCTGGAGCACATCCTCAGTGGCTGCGCAAGGGCACTTGGTGAGGGACGGTACAGGTGGAGGCATGATTAGGTCCTGAAGACCATCGCTGAAGCCGTCAGTGCAGGAGTTGAGTGTGCGAAGCGGTCCCGACCCTCCAAGCAGACCATTGCCTTTGTCAGAGCTGGGGAGCAGCCAATAGAACATCTGCAGGCATCCTGACCTCTGCAAGGGGCTGGCAGCTGTTGGTGGACCTCGAACGGCAGCTGAACTTCCCCAACCATATCGCAGCCACCACCCTGCGACCAGACATTGTCCTAGTGTCTGAGTCTACTAAGCAAGTGGTGCTGCTGGAGCTGACAGTCCCATGGGAAGATCGCTTGGAAGAGGCCTTTGAAAGGAAGCTCTCCAAGTACGCAAGACTGGTCAGCAACTGTCAGCAGGCTGGATGGAGAGCGAGGTGTCTCCCAGTGGAGGTTGGTTGTAGGGGATTTGCAGCCCGTTCCTTAGTTAGAGCCTTCAGCATTTTGGGCATTGAGGGAGAGAGGAAGAGGAGAGCCATCCGCAGTAGCACCGATGCGGCAGGGAGGGCCTCAAGATGGCTGTGGCTCAAAAGAGGGGAGCCATGGAGTCATAAGTAGCTAGCCATCTGGACACAAGCTGGGGTCTGATCAGCCCTGGCTGGGTCACCTGGAGGAGGTTGTATGATGTTGAAAGACCCGAAACACCCGATGATTCCAGGAACATCACTGAAGATGTGTCCAGAAGCATCAATAGATGTACGTACACAGCATTATAATTTTTCATTTATTGCAGTGCACTGCTGCCACAGAGCAACAAATGTCATGATGTATCAAAGTTCAAAGTAAATTTGAAATCAAAGTATATATCTGTCACCATATACAACCCTGAGATTCATTTTCTTGTGGGCATACTCAATAGTCCATCATAATAGAATCAATGAAAGACCACATCAACTACGACCATTCAACTAGAGTGCAAAAGATAACAACTTGTGCAAATACAAAAATAAATAAGTAAGTAATATCAAGAACATGAGATGAAGAGTCCATGAAAGTGAGTGCATAGGTTTGGGAACAGTTCTGTGATGGGGCAAGTGAAGTTATCCTCTCTGGTTCTAGAGCCGAATGGTTGACAGACAATAATTGTTCCTGAAATTGGTGGTGTGAGTCCTGAGGCTCTCGTATCTTCTTCCTAATGGCAGCATCAAGAAGAAAGGGTGGTGGGGGTCGCTGATGATGGATGCTGCTTTCTTGCAACAATGTGCCAAGTAGACGTGCTCAATGGTGGGGAGAGCTTTACCCATGATGGACTGGGTCATATCCACTACTTTGTGGAGAATTTTTCAGCAGTATTAGTGTTTCCATATAAGGTTGTGTTGCAGACAGTCAATATATTTTTCACCACACATCTATTGAAGTTTATCAAAGTTTTAGATATCATGCTGAATCCTCACAAACTCTGAAGGACGTAAAAGTGTTGCTGTGTTTTCTTCATAATTTCCCTTACATGTTGGGCCCGGAACAGGTCCCCTCAAAGGATAACACCAAGGAATTTAAAGGTACTGACCCTGTCCACCTCTGATCCTCCATGAGGCCTGGCTCATGGGCCTCCGGTTTCCTCCTCCTGAAGTGAATAATCAGCTCCTTGGTCTCGCTGACATTGAGTAAAAGATTGTTGTTATGGCAACACTCAGCCAGATTTTCAATTTTCCTCCTATATGCTAACCTGTCACCACCGTTGACCTACGACAGTCGTATCGACAGCAAATTTGAATACGGCATTGGAGCTATGCTTAGCCACACAATCACAAGCATAAAGTGAGTAGAGCAGGGAGCTAAGCACACAGCCTTGTGGTGCACCTGTGCTGATAGAGATTGTGGAGGAGGTGCTGTTGCCAATCCAAATTGACTAGAGTCTACAAGTGAGGAAATCAAGGATCCAATTGCACCTGAAGGTATTAAGCTGAGGTCTTGAAGCATATTGCTTAATTTTGAGGGGACGATGGCATTGAATGTTGAGCTGTGGTCAATAAAGAGCATCCTGATGTATGTATCTTTGCTGTTCAGGGTTGCCAATGAGATGGCATCTGCTGTTAACCTGTTGTGATGGTAGGCAAATTGGAGTGGATCCGAGTCTTTCCTCAGGGAGGAGTTGATATGTTTGATCACCAACCTCTCAAAGCACTTCATCACTGTGGATGTAAGTGATACTGGATGATAGTCACTGAAGCAGGTTACCACGTCCTTCTTAGGCACCAGTTTAATTCAAGCCTGCTTGAAGGAGGTGGGTATCTTAGACTGCCGAAGCAAGAAGTTAAAGATCTCAGCGAATACTCCAACCAGTTGATCATAAAAGATCTTTTTTAACTTGGCCAGGATACCTCCTCTGGGCTGGGTGATTTTCAAGTGTTCACTCTCCTGAAGGCTGCTTGCACATTGGACTCAGAGTCTAAAATCACAGGATCATCGAGGGCTGCAGGAGTTAATGATGATTCCTCCATGTTTTGATGGTGGAAGCAAGCATAAAAAGTCACTAAGCTCAGCCTGTTGTCGCCTATCTTGCTAAATTTTACTATGTAAGAGATGATAGCTTTCAAGCCCTGCCACAAGTCAAGCTTCCTTTGTGGATTCAGGGATAATAAATCTGATTCTGATTCTGAACTCCTTATTCCAACTCTTGGTACATATCCCAAATAGCTGCTGGTGCTCTCTGAAAGTAACGTAATGAGATGTTCTGTCTCAACAACTTTTTCAGGCAATCAGCTCCAGTTCACTGCCACTTAATGCGTATGTCTCCTAGATATTGACCTCCCCACTAATGTAAATTGAGTCCTTTCTATTTCCCTTAATGTAGGTCCCTTGTAATGTTATGCACCTCAATTAAATCACTTCTCAATCGCTTCAGTTTTAACTAAAGGAGTCCTTAACCATGCCCACATTTTAAGTTGTTCAGCAGAATGGAACCCATGTGTGGTTGAATTCTTTTCTGAGCATGTTTTTTACTCTGAAAACTGCCAAGAGCCCCTTCCAAACCTATAATGTATCAAATGTTGAAAGGCCTAGATGGAATGGTCATGGAGAGGATATGTCCAATGTATGGCCGTTGCTGGAGCGGATTGGGGGCAATTTAATATGGCAGAACTGAGACAGAGGGCAGGACTGAGAGTGAGGAAAGACATGAGGTTTGATTGGTTTTGGAAATTTGGATTTTGGATCAATTGGAAAGGTCAGGTATGGGATGAATTGAGGCAGCGGGGCTCAGGACCAAGAACAAGGAGGATTAGATGATTTAAGCACCAGACAAGATTGAAAAGATCAGGGTATCAGGGCCAGAGGTGAGAAATGTTTTGTGTCAGCACGCTGCTCCATAAGATTTACTTAGCTTTGCACTGAAATTCAGCTCACTGCTCTGCGTGGTTTTTCGTATCTGCACTGAACTGAGGCTGTGGCCTGCAGCTAACAGGCTTCTGGATCAGATGTATCAATGCCTTACTTTTGTGAAACTTTATTACTGAATGCAATTTGCTTGCTTTTATTGTTTACATGATTTGTTTTTCTCTCTGCAGATCGGGTGTTTGATAGTTTTTTGTTATAATGGTTTCTTTTGGGTTTATTTGCTTTGTGGCTGCTTGTAAGGAGATGAATCTGAAGGCTGTATACATACCTTGTTAATTATGTATACAATCTTAGTGTTCGGGCAACATCCTCCCACATTTCCCTTCCTTATTGCTTGTACATAGCAATGGAGACGCTACAAAAAGATTTTTACTCCCTATTGTTGTGAGATGGATATAAGAAATAACATTTTAATTCTAATTCTATTAAATGTACTTTGTACTTCGACCTACAGTTGGGGGAGTCCAGGACCAGAGCACACAGCCTCAGAATAGAAGGACATCTCTTTAGAGCAGAGATAAGGAGGAAGTTTTTTAGCTAGATGGTGGTGAATCTGTGGAATTCACTGACACAGAGGGCAGTGGAGGTCTCACTATTGGGTCTATTTAAAGTGGAGGTTGATAGGTTCCTGATCGGTAAGGGTATCAAAGGTTATTGGGAGAAAGCAGGTGAATGGAGTTGAGAGGGATGATAAATCAGCCATGATGGAATGATGGAGCAGACTCGATGGGCTGAATGGCCTAATTCTATTTCTATGTCTTCTGGTCTTATTGTCTTATGATCTGTGCCACCAAGAAGTACAAAGGTTCCCATCCAGGTCTCACATCCTCCTGACTTGGTAGTATATCACAATTTCGCATTGTTGCTGGGTCTGTATACTAGAAGTCCCTCGCTGGCAGCACTGAGCAAGCACAGGAGATCAGTGGTTCAAGATGCGGGCTCACCAACACCTAGTCAAAGGTAATCAGGGATGGGCAGTAAACCCCAGCTTTGCCAGCCATGCCCACGTCTCATGAGTGAATGAAACATCATTACTCCTGGAGTGCACAAGGAGATAATTGTTTGTATCTGAGGGCAACTTCAGGAGAAAGTTCCAGTGTCTGTAAAACATGTTTACTATCATTTTCTTTATACACCTGCAGAGGCTTCAATTGCCATCAGATTTTTGAATGGTACTTGCACCCATGAACACTACATAATTTTTCACTTTTTTCCATAATTTCTTGCTGGAATCATAGAGCAGTACAGGACAGAAACAGGTCATTCAACCTGTCTAGTCCGTGCTGACCTTTTTTCTGCCTAGTCCCATCTACCAATTCCAGCTGTCATTGAGTTTAAAGCTCAAAACATCTCCCCCACATTTTGAAGTCACCTATCTCGGAGCATAATATAGAGTCATAAAGCGCAGAGGGTCTCCAGGTATAATATAAAGTCACAGAGCACTACCACCCATAATCAAACTATTCAGCCCATCTAGAACATGCTGACATCTTTTCTGCCTCGTCCCATCTTCCCAGGGCACAGCCCTCCACACCCCTCTCATCCATGTGCTTATCCAAACTTCTGTTAAGTGTTCCACACTTGCACCAGCTTCTGAGTGAAGAAGCTCCCCCTCAGTTTCCTCTTACATATTTCACCTTTCACCATAAACCTATGACCTTTCAACTCACCCAACCTCAGTGGAAAACATCTGCTTGGATTAACCCTTTCTGTACCCTCATAATTTTGTATACCTCTATCAAATCTCATCTCATTCTCCTACACTCCAGAGAATAAAGTCCTTATTTTGTAAATTATAGTAATTTTATGTCTTGAACTGTACTGCTGCTGCAAGAACATCAAATTTGACCTCCGATATGACAGCAATAATAGACTTGATTCTGATTCTGTCACTTTGGTTATATAAAAAGTAAGACGAGATAAGCCCATTTGATTAGGCAATATGAGTCAAGGCAGATGATTGTGCTTGAAATCTCTCAGAGAGTGTCCAACACTTTGGTCCAAAGGCTGAGTTATCTGGCCTAGAACAGACAAAGAGGTAGCAAATCAAAAAGCTGTTGATAGACGACTTTTGATCTTAGTGTTTTCAAGTACTCTGCCTGGGACTGTTCCACCACCTGAGCTCTAGAGATGTTATCATTCATATGCATTATGGTAATTCAATTTATCGATCGTTGCCAGAAGGATATGTTGTGCAAGTGAATGGCAGCGAGCCATCCAATTTTGATTTTATTCTTTGACGCATATAACTCAATGCCTAGGACACGGACAACTTGTCAAGCTACTATAATGGCTCATTGTAAATCCAATTGAAACAAATGCTATTGATCCACTGAAGAGTATTCTTTTAATTTGTACAAAGGAGAGTTCAGAGAAATCATTTGACACTGAATTACATGCCAGTGGGGAAAAAAATTACTTTTACGGCTGTTGGTAATAAATTATATGGTCTTAATTAAAAGTCACTGGCATAAAAAGTGGCCTGGCTGGCAAAATTTACTTTGCTAATTTTCCTGCCCTTTTTACAAGGTGCTGACTCTTGTCCTCTGCTCTTCCACAGGTTGTCATTTGTGATTTGTGTTTCGATCTATAAGGGTAGAAACTCAAGATTCAAGATTTAAAATTGTTTATTGTCATTGTTCAGTACAGAAGTGTAAAGGAGAATAAGTCTTAGTCATAGAACACTACAGCATATTCAGCCCATCTAGTCCATGCCAAGCTATGACTAAAATAATTATTACTTTGGATCCAATGGAGCATACAAAACACATGCTAAATATAAATATAAACATACAATCTATATAACACAAAATGCAGGTAACTGTTGAGTGTGGCTGGCTATACATAAGATTAGCTTAGTGGCCTTAGGATACTTTGAGAACCAAATAACGTAGTCACTGAGTGTATGTTTGCTGTAGCCCATCCACTTCAATGCCTGACGTGTTGTGAGTTCAGAGATGCTCTTCTGCATAGCACTGCTGTAACATGTGGTTGAGTTGCTGTCACCTTCCCGTCAGCTTGAACCAGTCTGGCCATTCTCCGCTGACCTCTCTCATTAACAAGGCATTTTCACCCACAGAACTGGCACTCACTAGATGTTTCTTGTTTTTCACACCATTCTCTCTAAACTCTTGAGACTATTGTGCATGAAAACATAGGAGATCAACAGTTTCTGAGATACTTAAATTGCACTGTATGGCACCAATAATCATTCCATGGTCAAACTCACTTTGCTCACATAGAGTACCGAATAGCCAAACAGGTTTGAAGAGATGAATGGCTTATCACTACTGTTATTTCTCAACTGCTGTTGAAAGCAAGTCGATACATTCATAATGGCTATTTTTAAGTGACGCCAAATCAGTAGCAGTGTGTCCAAAACAGTTATCTAGGGCTTCGTACATAAATATTGGCTCTGATTCCTAATCAAAGGGCCTGTGGTTCAGTAGAACTAGGCAGAGTGTTCCATATCTGTACTGTCACATAAAACTTATAATTATTTTCAAAATCAAAGTAAAATTCATTGCCATATACTAGTTTGAAGTTCATTTTCTTGCAGGCATTTACAGGAAAAAGAATTTACAAAAAAGCTATACATACACTAAGATTGATAACAAACCAATGTGCAAAGAAGTCAAATTATGCAAATGAAAAAATATAATACTGAGAACTTGAGTTGTAAAGAGTCCTTGAAAGTGAGACTGCAGGCCATAGAATCAGTTCAGAGTTGAGGTAAGTGAAGTTATTCATGCGGGTCAGGAGCCTGGCGGTTGAAGGGTAATAACTGTTCCTGATCCTGGTGATGGTTCTGGACCAGAAATTTCACAACATATGTCAGCGATAATAAACCTCAGAATCAGAATTGGAATCAAGTTTAACATCACTGGCATTTGTTGTAAAATTTATTGTTTTGTAATGCATACATAAAAAACTATAAATTACAATACAAAAATATGTGTATATGTATATATTTAAATGAGTAGTTCAAAAAGGGACCAAAACAAAATAGTGAGATAGTGTTCATGGACCATTCAGAAATCTGATGGCAGGGGGGAAGAAGCTGTTTCTAAAACATTGAGTATGTGTCTTCAGAATCTTGTATCACCTCCCAGATGGTCATAATGAGAACAGGAGCAGTGGAGTTATTTGGCCCTCAAAGTTCTCATATTTTATCCCCACAGTTTATGGAGGATTGCTCTTCAGTTTTCTTCTCCTCTTTCCTTTTTAGCAACGGCCAAGCTTCAATTGTCCTTCACTTGCAATGATAAGTTATCCTGGGCATGTGAAAGACTCTACAGAAACACGAGTCTTTCATTCATTTGTTTTCTTTGTCATGAAAGATCAATGCAAAGTATATTTATTTTTCAATGGTTAGTGATGCAGAAAAGAGAAATTACAGCCCTTGGATTGATTGGGAGCTGAAGAAAGTAACCTTGTTTCATTCACTAACTGGGCAGAGACTTATCATTGTTGGCTGGAGTGAACCATCAAGTACTAAGCATACTTAACAGAGAATGAACATCTGCCACACGGCTTTTGCACTAATAGCTACCAATGGCATGAAAGAGATTTAAAAAAAGAGAGATTAGCTTTATGTACATCAAAACATCAAAGCATGCAATGAAATGCACCATTTGTGTCGACGAACAACACGGTCCAGGGATGTACCAGGTGTTACCAAGCTTCCAGCACCAACGTAACATGCCCACAATGTACTTAACTCTAATATGTATGTCTTTGGAATGTGGGAGGAAAATGGGAACACCAGGGACACCCACGCAGTCACGGCAAGAGCGTTCAAATTCCTAATAGACAGCGGTGAGAGTTGCTAGCACTGTGACACATCACACTAAATGCTAACCTACTGTGCCGCACCCCATGAATGCATTAGAAAAGAAATCTAATATTCACTCTGCTACCATCAAAATGTAAAACCATCAAACCAAAAGGCGGCACTTATGGAGGGAAATTGACAGACCCTTCATCAGGACTGGAAACGAAAGAAGCAGAAGCCAGAATTAGATGTTGAGGGTGGAATCAGGGGAAGCACAAGGTGGCAGGTGAGAGATGAGAGGGAGAAGATGGGTGGGGGAGGGGGGAGTGAATTAAGGAGCTGGGAGGTTGTAGGTGGAAAAGGTAAAGAACTGAAGCAGAAGGCATCTGATAGGAGAGGACAATGGACTGTGGAGAAAGGGAACAAGGTGATATGCAGATCATGCGGGGGCGGGGGGAGAGGGCCACCAGAATGGGTGAAAACAACAAAGGTAGGGAGACAGAAAATAGAAGGGAGTGGTTTCTGAAATTTAGAGATATTGATGTTCATGCCATTAGGATTTTATAGCATGTTGCCCCAGAGAGTCAGCCATTCTTGTCTGGCACGTAGTGTCAGGTTTGGTCTCCTTTTTCAGATTAACCGGGTCACGATATGAACGTTCCTGACTCAACCCTTGTTTTTTACGAGGCCGAGTGGCTAGCTCGATGCTCAACCCAGCATGGATGGAAAGCGTGCTCGGGGGGTGACCCGACTTGGATTCGAACTCTATTGAGCTTAGTTCCTCCGGCATTTAGTGTGTGTTGCTCAAGCATCTGAGAATCTCTTATGGTTATGAAGTCCTGTGCTCCATGCCAACAGAAAGATGGCCCACACAATATACCTGTGGAATGTATGCATATATTTCTCCACCCCATCCCTTGCCACCTCTCAGGACAATAACATTTTATATTGCAGAATTCCATGCAAACATTCAATAAAAACTTGAATACGTTTGTTCCAGCAACAAAAACAGCAAAACAAACTCCTTTCCTCCCCTCCCTCCCCCGCATATCAGCAAGGATTGCACTGGGCAGTTCACCATGCTTCCAGCGCCTACATAGCATGCCCACAACTCATTAATGTCTTTGGAACATGAGAGAAAACTGGAGCTGCTGGAGGAAACCCATGTGCTTGGGAGGCAACATACAAACTCCTTATAGACAGTGGCAGGGACTATACCCCGATCTTACGGCTGGCACTGCAAAGGGTTGCACCAACCACGATGCTACTGTGCCAACCCTATTCCTGAAACTCATTGATAGACTTGTTGAGAGAGTCATGAGAAAGAGCATGCACAGCCACTGGGAGGCAGGAAGAGAAAGGAGATAGTTCAATCAGGGAGAAATGAAAAGAAAGGGTCACATTGATAAGGTGAGATGAAGTGGGGAGTGATGAGGCAGTGGTGCAGCAAGTAGCTGTTCTACATATCCACTGACTCAGGTACAATAGTGACCTTCGGTGCTGTCCGTGTGGAGACTTGACTTTATCTCTGCGGCCATTGTGGGTTTCCTCTAGATGCTCCCATTTCCTCCCACGTCCCAAAGGCACGCTAGCAGGTAGGCAAGTTGGTTGTTATAAATTGACTGGTGTAAGTCATTGTAGGGGATGTTAATGGGGGTGTGTCAGAAGGTGAAGAGCATTCTGACTGGGTTGCATCATCACCTTATTCCAAGGTTCCAAAGCACAGGATTGGAAAAAACTGCAGAGAGTTGTAAACTCAAGTCGGCTCCATCATGGACATGAACCTCCCTACATCGAGGATGTCCCCAAAACATGCCTTCTTCTCATTATTACCATCAGGGAGGAGATATGGGATCCGTACTTGTGTGTTGACGAAACCACTGTTGTTGGCTGAATCAAAGGTGGTGACAAATCAGCATATAAGAGGGAGATTGAAAATCTGGCTGAGTGGTACCACAACAACAACATCTTACTCAATGTCAGATCAAGGAGATGATTACTGACTTCAGGAGGAGGTGCATGAACTAGTTCATTATCGGGGGATCAGAAGTGGAGAGGGTCAGCGACTTTAAATTCCTCAATGTTATCATTTCAGAGGGCCTGTCCTGGGTCCAGCAAGCAAGTGCAATTACAAAGAAATCATGGTGGCGCCTGTACTTCCTTAGAAATTTGTGAAGATTCAGCGTGACACCTAAAACTTGGACAATTTTCTATAGATGTGTGATGGAGACAATAGTAAGTTGCAGGGTCACAGCCTGGTATAGAAACACCAATGCCCTTGAACAGAAAACCCTACAAAGAGTATGAAGTACAAAGTTAAATTCTGTTATCAAAGTACATATATGTCACAATTTACAGCCCAGAGATTCATTTTCTTCTGGGCATACTCAATAAATCCATAGAATAGTAACTATAACAGAATCAATGAACAACTGCCAAACTAGAGTGTTCAACCAGTGTGCAAAACACACCAAACTGTGCAAATACAAAAAGCAGAAGCAATAAATATCAAGAACATGAGATGAAGAGGCCTTGAATATGAGTCTATTGGTTGTGGGAACATTAGTGGATACGGCCCAGTCCATCACAGATAAAGCCCCCCTCAACACTGAGCACATCTACGTGGAGCATTGTAGCAGGCAAGTTGAATCCGGCAACAGGCACCTCCATCAGCCATGTCATTGATTCTTCTTGCTGCTGCCATCAGGAAGAAGGTACAGGAGACTCAGGGCTCACCACCAGGATCAGGGAGCATCATTGCCCCTCAACCATCAGGCTCTTGAAACAGAGGTGATAACGTCGCTCAACTCCACTTGCCTCATCACTGAACTGTTCCCCACAACCTATGGACTCACTTTCAAGGACTCTTCTTCTCATGTTCCTGGTACTTACTGCTTATCTATTTATTATTATTAATTCTTTCTTTTTGCGTTTGCACAGTTCACCATCTTTTGCACACTGGTTGTCTGCCCTGTTGGGTGTGGTATTCATTGATTCTATTGTGGTTGTTGGATTTACTGAGTATGCCTGCAAGAAAATGAATCTCAGAGTTGTATATAGAGATATATGTGCTTTGACAATAAATTTACTTATAACTTTGAACTGAGAACACACGCACAATATTTTAGGAACAGCTTCTTCCCCTCCACCATCAGATTTCCAAACCCATGAATACTACCTCACGATATTGCTCTCATTTTGCACTACCTATTTATTTTTTCATATACTTGTATTTCATATATTATATATTTCATACATAATATATATGTTTGTCATATATATTAATGATCTGGATGATGGGGTGGTAAATTGGATGAGTAAGTATGCAGATGATACTAAGATAGGTGGTGTTGTGGATGATGAGGTAGGTTTTCAAAGCTTGCAGAGAGATTTAGGACAGTTAGAAGAGTGGGCTGAAAGATGGCAGATGGAGTTTAATGCTGAAAAATGTGAGGTGCTACATTTTGGTAGGACTAATCAAAATAGGACATACATGGTAAATGGTAGGGCATTGAAGAATGCTGTAGAACAGAGGGATCTAGGACTAATGGTGCATAGTTCCCTGAAGGTGGTATCTCATGTGGATAGGGTGGTGAAGAAAGCTTTTGGTATGCTGGTCTTTATTAATCAGAGCATTGAGTATAGGAGTTGGGATGTAATGTTGAAATTGTATAAGGCATTGGTAAGGCCAAATTTGGAGTATTGTGTACAGTTCTGGTCACTGAATTATAGGAAAGATGTCAATAAAATTGAGAGAGTACAGAGGAGATTTACTAAAATGTTGCCTGGGTTTCATCTCCTAAGTTACAGAGAAAGGTTGAACAAGTTAGGTCTTTATTCTTTGGAGCATAGAAGATTGAGGGGGGACTTGATAGAGGTGTTTAAAATTATGAGGGGGATTGATAGAGTTGACATGGATAGGCTTTTTCCATTGAGAGTGGGGGAGATTCAAACAAGAGGACATGAGTTGAGAGTTAAAGGGCAAAAGTTTAGGGGTAGCATGCGGGGGAATTTCTTTACTTAGAGAGTGGTAGCTGTGTGGAACGAGCTTCCAGCAGAAGTGGTTGAGGCAGGTTGGATGTTGTTGTTTAAAGTTAAATTGGACAGCGATATGGACAGGAAAGGAATGGAGGGTTATGGGCTGAGTGCAGGTCAGTGGGACTAGGTGAGAGTAAGAGTTCGGCACGGACTAGAAGGGCCGAGATGGCCTGTTTCCGTGCTGTAATTGTTATATGGTTATATGTTCTATGGTTATATTTCTTATTTTTAATTATAGCAACTTTTTATGCATCTCACAGTGCTGCTGCAAAAAATAACAGATTTCATGACATACATCAGTGATAATAAACCTGATTTTGATTCTTATTCTGAATAGGTACAGGAAAATGGGAGAATGGGATTGAAGAGACTGTTCTGAGAGCCAGCATAAATTCAAAGGGGTGAAAGCGCTCCTACAAAGTCTTGAGAAGATGAACTAATACTCCCCCTTGTGAGGTCATGTTGCACAGTTTATGTGTGTGCTCTGAAAACTTGTTAATTTGTAATCAGCTCTGCAGATAGGTCCCAAAAGTGCCCTAAAACATAACTTCTTCTTGATCTTCAATCGTGCTGATTATGGAACAGAAAGCATTACAGCACGGTACAGGCCCTTTGGCCCATAATAGATAGATATAGATAGATAGATAGATAGACATACTTAATTGATCCTGAGGGAATTTGTGTTTCGTTACAGCATTACCAACCAAGAACAGAGTACAAACATAGCAATACAAAAACACAAACAATCAAATAATAATATGTAAACTATGCCAGAGGGTAATAAGTCCAGGACCAGCCCATTGGCCCAGGGTGTCCGACCCTCCAAGGGAAGAGCTGCAAAGTTGATGGCCACAGGCAGGAATGACTTCCTATGATGCTCAGTGCTGCATCCTGGTGGAATAGTCATAGTCATAGTCATACTTTATTGATCCCAGGGGAAATTGGTTTTCGTTACAGTTGCACCATAAATATTAAATAGTAATAGAACCATAAATAGTTAAATTGTAATATGTAAATTATGCCAGTAAATTACGAAATAAATCCAGGACCAGCCTATCGGCTCAGGGTGTCTGACCCTCCAAGAGAGGAGTTGTAAAGTTTGATGGCCACAGGCAGGAATGACTTCCTATGACGCTCTGTGTTGCATCTCGGTGGAATGAGTCTCTGGCTGAATGTACTCCTGTGCCCACCCAGTACATTATGTAGTGGATGGGAGACATTGAACAAGATGGCATGCAACTTAGACAGCATCCTCTCTTCAGACACCACCGTCAGAGAGTCCAGTTCTATCCCTAACAACATCACTGGCCTTACGAATGAGTCTCTGGCTGAATTTACTCCTGTGCCCAACGGTGTAAATGATGTTACACGCCAACGTAGGGTTGGCAGGGGGAGGGATGTACACAACAACCCTTGTGATTGTACCTACCTCTCACTCAGTGATTGTACTTACCCTTCGCACAGAGTGATTGTACTTACCCCTCACTCAGTGTGATTGTACCTACCCCTCAATCAGATTATAGCTACCCCTCACTAAGAGTGATTGTACCTACCCCTCGCTCAGTGATTGTACTTACCCCTCGCTCAGTAATTGTATTTACCTCTCACTCAGAGTGATTGTACCTACCCCTCAATCAGATTATACCTACCCCTCACTCAGTGTGATTGTATCTACCCCTCGCTCAGTGTGATTGTACCTACTCCTCACTCAGTGTGATTGTATTTACCCCTCCTACTCCTCACTCAGTGTGATTGTACTTACCCCTCACTCAGTGTGATTGTACCTACCCCTCACTCAGAGTGCTTGTTCTTACCTCTCACTCACAGTGATTGTACTTACTCCTCACTCAGAATGATTGTACCTACCCCTCGCTCACTGTGATTGTACCTACCCCTCGCTCAGAGTGATTGTACTTACCCCTCGCTCAGGGTGATTGTACCTACCCCTCGCTCAGAGTGATTGTACCTACCCCTCGCTCAGAGTGATTGTATCTACCTCTCGCTCAGAGTGATTGTACCTACCTCTCACTCAGACTGATTGTACCTACCTCTCACTCAGAGTGATTGTACTTACCTCTCGCTCAGAGTGATTGTACTTACCCCTCGCTCAGCGTGATTGTACCTACCTCTCACTCACGGTGATTGTACCTACCTCGCTCAGAGTGATTGTACTTACCTCTCGCTCAGAGTGGTTGTACTTACCTCTCGCTCAGAGTGATTGTACTTACCCCTCGCTCAGAGTGATTGTACCTACCCCTCGCTCAGAGTGATTATTTCTGGTTATGCGAAATGTCTTGGTTCACTTATTCATTTGTACTGCTTTTCAGTGATTGAGCTGATGGTAGCACAATCCATGATATGTTTTCCTTGTGTATTATGCGTAAAAGAAATAGGTACTGGAGCCTGAAGTGGAATTTTCATAAAGCTCTTGAATAACCATCAGAATATCAGAAGAGCGAATCTAGAGACCACTTATATGTTAATGCATTTAAGATCTTCTAAGACTGTAAGGTAACGTTGAATCAGCATTAATTAAATATTTATTGCATTCTTCGAGTAGCTTATGGCAGAGATCACTGATGTGTAGACAGAGCCCCATTCAAGTGAAGGACTGCCTTCCTGTGGAAAAATAACTACAGGCAAGTGTTTCAATTGTTTCACTTTAAAATAGCACTAGAAGCATTGAAAGAGCAGTTAATGATATTGTTAATTAAATTTAAGTTATTAAAAATAATTATTCTGAATTATTTATCAATTTGAATAATTTTTGATTGCCTCTGAATATCAGAGACAATTAAAAACAGTTTAAAAACAGTTCAAAGTTCTTTTACAGCTGGCAAACTCAGAATTGTGGGATTGGAGCCTCAGCGCGAACAGCAGGCGTTCTCCTACCCACATAGTTCCTCCTTGCAGGGGACTGTCAGGTGCAGCTCTGTTGTCCGTGTTCGGCGACTGGTCACTGGGAATTGGTTTATCATTGTCATCCACATAAAGGTACAGTGAATATCTTAACACAATAGATTCTGCTGATGCTAGAAATCGAGAGTAATATTCACACAAAATTCTGGAGGAACTCAGCAGGTCAGCTGGAGTCTATGGAGAGGAATAAACAGTCGACGTTTCTGGCTGAAACTCTTCATCAGGACTGGATATGGTCTGATCAGCAGCTGAACCTCTTGACCATGTTGGTATGCTTTTATGCATTGAGTTGCCTGCACATGATTGGCTGATTGCATTGATGAGCCAGTGTAGAGGTGTACCTAACAAAGTGGCCACTGAGTGTATATTGATTATAACAATGTCTTTATTCTGTGAAGTGCTTGACTCTTCACCTAGATGTGCTGAAAGAAATCTGCATTGAGAATGAGCTATGCTTTGCTTCATATATTTTCACTGCAGGATCTGTGTATCTTGCTGAGCGAACATGTCGGAAATCTTAGGTAAATATGTTGATGGCCTGTGCTGGAATCAACCTTTTGCTCCTATCGCTTATATTTTTCTGTCAGGAAATTGAAACTTGCATGAATATTTATGCTGAGTATCACAGGCTGCTCAACTGTTGGAATTTATATGCTAAACAGAATCATTATAATATTATTTTTTTCCAACAGGAGGTTTATTGTTAACACAAAGCAGAGCAAAACATGTTTTTATTTTGATTCTTGTGGGCTCTTTCTATTGTCGTGTGATTGAGCAGATGTTTCCGATACTTCATGGGGCTTAGCCTAAATTGTCCTCATTGGTCTGTGGTGTTGCAACGTTCCAAATTAAGGTTCAAATATACACCAATCAGAAGAAGTGTGGCTGGTAATATACCCTATAGGTGTGAAATACTGGGGCACATCTCCTTTTGACCAGAAATGGATTACCACCCAGAAACATGAGAAAGTCCTGAAGATGCTGGAAATCTAAAGCAACACACAAAAAAATGCTGGAGGAACTAAGCAGGTCAGGCAGCATCTATGGAAATGAATAAACAGTCGATATTTCTGGCTGAGACCCTTCAGTCCCAAAGGATTTCCATGGATTACCACCTGACCATGCCTCCCACTGTTTATTCCACCCAGCTCAATGATGAGCCACATTTGAACAGTGCAGTGTACCAGGATGTGGATTAGGGTAGTGAACAGTGTCAGGGTTCTGTCTGTCTGTATCTTGTTTTACGGTGGTTGGCATCCAGCTTAATGGTGCATTACCACCACCCTCTGCTCCAGAATGTGCACTAGACTCTAAATTCTAAATCCCTTCACCCAATCACACACACCTACACTTCACCCTCCCATCTTTGACCATCCTAGTATCCTATTCCTGTTTATTCGTCATATTCTATAAAAAAACCCTGTACCCCTTAAAAATGCTAAAAATACCCGGACTTGTGCTCTCTCACCCATGCCCAGCAACCCTTTTAATATGAATTCCTGCATCCCCAACTCCCTTAATTTATTTCTCATCTCTCTCTGTATCCCATACTTCCTGCAACTCAGAACTACATGTTCTACTGACTCCTCTTCCTGACATTCCTCACACAATCCTGTCTGGTGTTTCCCTATCATTTTCAATGTTTTGTTTAATGCACAATGCCCCAGCCTTAACCTAGTCCACACAATTTCCTCTCTTCTGTTTCCATTACCTACCCTAGTAACTGCAACACTCTTTTGTATTTGATATAAATGCCTCCCTTTCCCCTCCCTGTCCCATCTTTCTTGCCACATTCGGTTGACTTTTTCCCAGATTACACACTTAACCTCTGCTTTACTGATACTAATGTGCATTTCCACATTTTCTTACTTTAACACCCTCTTTGCCAACTCATCCACCCTCTCATTCCCCTTCACCCATACATGTGCTGGAACCCATAGAAATTTTACCTGACCTCCCTGACTTGCAATCCTTGTAACTAACTGAAGGACTTCATAAAGTACATCTTGCCAACTGTTTGTGTGAAAAGACCTTAAACTTGCTAGAACGGAGGATGAATCTGAACATATCAATGCTTTGACTTGTCTGGCTTTCTGCACCCATTGCAACGCAACCAACACTGCCAGCATCTCCACTGTAAACACTCCTAACTTATTAGATGTTCTTCTGCTGATTCCAATTTCTTTTGCTGGTATGACCACCCCAAACCCTGTCACTCCTGTTGCAGGTTCCTTCGCACCATCCATATAAATGTGAGTATAATCACTATACTTTTCCATCACATGACAGTTAAATGCATTTACCAGATCTGTTTTATATCTTTCTTTCCTTTTTACCTCTAACAAATGCCAGTCTATGTCAGGCCATACAAGCTTCCATGGAGCTACAACCGGATAAACTACTGAAGGACTTATCCTCAGATCAAATACTCCACATTCTTTCGCGATATCATTCCCTACTTGACTAAAGGTATCCCTCTGAAACCTCCCATTTTCCCAGCACTCCTGCAACACTCCTTTAGTAGGGTGAGAATCATTGTACCCCTGCAAGTTAGCTCAGTAGTTTGCCATCAGTTGCATCCTTCTTAGTTCCAAAGGCATTATTCCCATTTCTACCTGTAGGGCTGACACTGGTGACGTTTTAAAAGCCCCACTGCACACTCTCAAGGCCTGAGCCTGAATCACATCCAGTTTCCTTATAAGAGACCTAGCTGCTGATCCATATATTTCCATAATCCAATACAGATCTTACTAAAGCCACATACATTCTCTTCAAAGCTGAACAACTTGCTCCCCATTCCCTACCAGTCAAACATCTCATCACATTTATTACTTTTTTACATTTCTCCTCAACTTTCCTGATATGGTCTGCCCATGTTAATCATGAATCAAATATAACTCCCAGAAATTTAAATGATGCAACCATTTCTAATTCAACCCCATACATCCTTAACTTCTTCCCTACCTCAACCCTTTTCCTGGTAAAAAATACAGATTGAGTTTTGTCTACTGAAAATCTACATCCCCAATCATAACCCCACTCCACCACTTCATCAATTGTTTCTTGTAGTTTCCTGATTATATGGTCCATGTTCCTGCCTCTTTTCCACAAGGCCCCATCATCCGCAAACAGTGACCTACCTATATCCACTGGTACCTTTGTGAAGACATCATTGATCATAATCATGAAAAGTAATGGGCTAATCACACTACCTTGAGGTGTGCCATTTTCCACTATGTACTGTTTTGATAATTCTGATCCAATCCGAACTTGAATTTTTCTACCAAACAAAAAATCTTTAATCCAATTAAAAACTCTCCCACCAACCCCCATCTTGTGCAGTTTAATTAATAATCCTTCCTTCCACATCATATCATAGGCTTTTTCAATGTCAAAGAACACTGCCACTACTGACTCTCTATTTGCCTGGGCCTTCCTTATTTCAGTCTCTAACATAATCATGGAGTCCATGGAATTTGTTCCCTTTCTAAAAC
Source organism: Mobula birostris (assembly GCF_030028105.1). Taxonomy (NCBI): domain Eukaryota; kingdom Metazoa; phylum Chordata; class Chondrichthyes; order Myliobatiformes; family Myliobatidae; genus Mobula; species Mobula birostris. The sequence goes on along the minus strand of NC_092370.1, from coordinate 230,316,049 downwards.
CACTCTGATAACTTGCCAGCATTCCCCTTTTCTCAAGCTCATATGATAACCTTTCTGTTATCATCCTTTCCATTATCTTACATATACTTGATGTTAATGCAATTGGTCTGTAGCTAGTGGGTTTTGACAGATCCTTGCCAGGCTTCCTTATTGGAATTACTACTGCTTCTTTCCATGCACTAGGTAATCTTCCCTCCTCCCACACTCTGTTATAAAAATGCAGCAACTTCAAGAGCACTCCTTCTCCTAGATTTTTTAGCATCACAGAGCATATCAGATCTTTCCCTGGGGGGGTTGGTCTCGATCTCTTTATTGCTCTCACCATTTCTGCTAATGTAAATGGATCATCAATTATATCATCTGTTCCTTCCCTCCTGCTTAACACACCTGGGTGTTGGTTCATTATTCTTTCCCTTCTTCAGACAGATTTTCTGAACTGTGTATCAATACAAATGACTTGGCCATGATCTCAGCCTTATCCCTACTGGAGACTGCAGTTTCCTCCTCAGATATCATTACTGGGTATTCCCATTCCCTTCTATCTCCTCCCATCCTCTTAATCATTCCCCATATCTCTCCCACAGGTGTTGTTCTTCCTACCTTGTCGCAAAAACTCCTCCAACTTGCCCTTTTAGCTTGACGTATAGTTCTTCTCACCACTGCCTGTGCTTTCTTATATTGAACCAAATGCTGCATATTATGGGTTCTTTTAACTAGCCTGAATGCTCTATTTCTGTTTTTTACAGCCTGACAACATTCCTCTGTCCACCATGGTACCAGTTTTCTATTCATCCTATTTTTACTCCTAGGTATAGATCCTTCTGCTGCCATGATAATTGCTGAAGTCACCTGACTGTTTAATTCATCTACATTTCCAGAAATATCAATCTTTGTCAACCCTTCTTCACTCAACTTCTGGAACTTACCCCAATCAGCTTTTTCAAACACCCACTTTGGGGTTCCGCCACCTGGTCTTACTTCAACTCTTTCACCCACTGAACACAAAACTGGGTAGTGATCACTGCCTACTGTTGAAGCAGTCCAAACTCCCCAATTACTAATGCCAGCCAAGGTATTAGACACTAACGTAATATCTAACACTGACTCAGTTCCTGTTGTTATATCTATCCTCGTGCCGCTACCATCATTCATACACACCAAATCCCTTTCTTCCATCAAATCTTCAATTACCTTTCCATTTGGATCTGTAATCTGTTCCCCCCATATCGTGCTATGAGCATTGAAATCTGCACACCACACTACTTTATGTCTGTTTTGTCCTTGTATCTTTAATAGGCTGTCCAAATCCAACCTTTTACATGGATTGTAGTAGTTAATTATAACCACTCCCTCCCCTCTCTCCCACACTTCCACCACTATGTATTCCTGATCATCTCCTTTTTCCAGTACCCTATATGGTATACCTTGCTTGATTAACATAGCACAACCCTCTCCTCCCCCTAGATTTCTATCTTTCCTTATCATTGTATACCCATATACCACAAAGTCTAAAGTTGGTTTCAACCAAGTTTCCTGAATACACACTACATCCGGTTTTACAACCAATTCTTTAATAAAGTGCTTGAATTCCTGGCTATTGGCCAGTAAGCTCCTTGCATTCCATTGTAAAAGAATCACTATAATTAGTATTAACCAACACATGACACTTCCTGGCTTGACTGATTACTGAGGTTCTCCCTCACTTCCTCCCATGTCAGTCCTACTAACCCTAAATGGTTTACTGCTGCTTTTACCACCAGCTGAATTTTGTCACTTTTTGACTTTACCTCAGCAGTACTATTAATCACTCCTGCAATAAATGTTACTAGAGCCTTTTTGTCTACATAAATCCTGTCATCTGTTCTTTGTTGCATCTCTCATATCCCTATTGCTCCCTGTTCATTAGGAACATTATTCTGTCCTCTTGACATTCTTACAGCTTCTGCATAAGTGATCTTTCTTTTCACTCTTATTTCTTGAATTTTAGTCTCCCATCTCACAACCGCACACCCACTATATGCAACATTATGAGCTCCTCCACAATTGCAGCATTTTGGTTGAACTCCTGTTCCACACTTCCCATATTCATGATCACCCCCACATCTAGCACATCTCCTCTGCCTTTTAGTTTTTAGCCACGTGTCCAAACCTTTGACAATTATAGCACCTCAGTGGCTTTGGCACATACACCCTTACTGGGTAACTCATGAAACCCAGGAACACCTTCCTTGGCACTCCTCCTTCAAATTCAATCAATACTGATTCACTTTCCTTTTTCACTCCCTCCTTTGTTGTTTTCAGTCATTGAACATTCATTACTTTCCCTCCTTTGATATTCCTCTTTATCTTCTCCATATTTATACTCATTGGTATCCCCGTGATCACTCCTTTACAACCACTGTTTTGTGCTCCCACCCTCCCAATGTATTCCACCCTGCATTTTCCTATCTCTTTTAGCTTGAGTGCTTTCTCAAGTTGTTCCTCATTCACACATCTTACCAATAAGTTGCCATCATTAAGGACTTTTGCAAATACTATTTCCCCTACCTTTTTTGTCAGAGTTGTTGTTAGCATAAACAGGTTAATTTTCTTCATATGTCCCTGAGCCTTCTCATTAAACCTAATTATGACACCTCCTCTCTGAGCTTGTTCATCTTCCTCACTTTCAGAGTTTTCTCCACTATCATTTCTTATTCTTTTATTCCCTTTGTCTTGGTTTTCATTCATCCAACCCCTCACTACCTCCTCATTCCCTTTATTTCTCCCTTCACAATAATCCACCTCTCCCCAGCTGCCTACCTCTGGTCCCAAGTCTCTATCCCTCTCCTTCTCCACTTTCTTTCCCTCAAACCCACCTCTTAGCTTATCCACCATTACCAGACCCACACAACCCCCTCCCAGCAACTTCCGTGCCTTCCCCACTCTCTTTCCCTCAACAGGTTCCAAACCACACTCACGCATCAAGCAAAACACAGCCAGCTTCCAGTCCAACCACTCTAGCCCTGGCCCAACCAGTGTCAGGGTTTAGACTGGTGACAGATTTAATACCATGTGATTGGCTGATTAGATATTCACATTATCAAGCAGGTGTACCTAATAAGGTGCCCATTGAGTGTATTTGAGAAAGAAGTGATCTAAAGCAAATCTAGTGACACCTGCTGACAGTGGATCAGAGAACGTGGAACAATGCAGCATAGTACTGGCCCATGATGTTGTGTCAGACCGTTAGACATTTTAACTGTGGATGACCTGACTACTGGAAAGGTCACTCTTCTTGTACGCTGACAGAAAGATGTTTTTGATATTTATATGATTATTGGACTGTACTTCATATTGGTCTCCTTCAGTTTTTTTCTTGGTGTTTTCTTTCTTGTGACCAGCTGGCAGGTGTGTGATCTGTTAATTTTTTGTGTGTGAGAAGGGTGATTGGCAGTTTTGTTGCTTTTGTTGCTGTTCTTCTCTGTGAGCGAGGAGGTCGGGGATTTGATGTTATTGTTACTGTTCTTCTGCGGGGAGGGGGAATAGGGATTTGATGTTATTGTTACTGTTCTTCCGCGAGGAGGAGGAATGGGGATTTGATGTTATTGTTACTGTTCTTCTGCAGGGAGGGAGGAATGGGGATTTGATGCTATTTTTACTGTTTTTCTGCGGGGAGGGGGGATAGGGATTTGATGTTATTGTTACTGTTCTGCGGGGAGGGGGGATAGGGATTTGATGTTATTGTTACTGTTTTTCTGCGGGGAGGGGGGATAGGGATTTGATGTTATTGTTACTGTTTTTCTGCGGGGAGGGGGGATAGGGATTTGATGTTATTGTTACTGTTCTTCTGCGGGGAGGGGGGAATGGGGATTTGATGTTATTGTTACTGTTTTTCTGCAGGGAGGGGGGATAGGGATTTGATGTTTTTTTTCTGAAAGGGAGGAGAGAGGGTTTTGAGGTGTGTGAGATTAGGTTCTTTTTTGTGCTGGGGGAGGGGTGTTGAGGTCTTTTCTTTCAACAATGCCCATGGTCTTTCTCTATTTCATGGCTATCTGGACAAGATGAATATCAGAGTTGTATTGTACATGCACACTTTGACAATACAATGAACCTTTTAAATCTTTGAACCTTTGTACTATTAAATAGAGGGAGATGAACGACAGAGAAATAAATGCTGGAATTGTGAATTCGAAACAATATAAATGCAGGAAATCTGAAGTAACAGGAAAGGTTGAAACTACCTTGCTAATCATAGAGCACTGCAGCACAGAAACAGACCCGTTTTTCCATCAGATCTATTCCAAACTATACAGATGCAACACATACAGAATGCTGGACCTTTGGAGAGCAGTAGCACATTTGGAGAGACAAAGGAGATACGAAGATAAAAACATGGAAAATGCTGCTGATATTCAGCAGGTCAGGAAGCATTTTTGCAAAAACTGAAACAGAGTTCTAAATTGAATTGAATTGAATGATCTTTATTGTCGTTATGCATAGGTACAATGAAACTCTGTTTGGCTTCCTCTTAGGCAATTAGATAAAGCGGTAGATTAAAAACAAGACAGTAATAGAAAAACGGTATTAAATAGATAAGTAGCAGAAAATAAGTTGCAGCAGCACCAGATTATCACAGTAATGCACAAAGTGCCGTTAGTACAAGTATTTGAGTCCATGTGTGTGCTCACAGTTTCAGTCATTGTTCTGTGGGAGTGGTGTGATGGAGGCCACAGCTCTGGGATAGAAGCTGATCCTCAGTCTATTTGTTCTAGCTTTTAGTGTCCTGAACCTTTTGCTGGACGGCAGTGGGTCAAACAGGGAGTGGCCGGGGTGTGTGGTGTCTCTGATTGTGCTGATTGCTTTCCTCCTGAGTCTGCTGGAATAGATGGTGTCCAGTCCTGGGAGCTCCATCCTGACAATTCTCTGGGCCGCCCTCACCACGTGATGCAGGTCTTGTCGCTCAGCGGCTGTGCAGCTGGCATACCACATTGTGGCGCTGTTGGTCAGAATGGTTTCATGCTTCAACTTCCAAGTCCTCGATCGAAACTGTGAATGAGAGAAATCAAAATAGAGAAGGGGAGGGAGGGATGGGTAGTACAAAGGGAATACCTCTGGGAGGGTGAGACTTAATGAGGGAATGTGGCAATGTGGCAGTTTAAATCATAGCTCTCCATTTATATGGAACACAGAAAGAGCTGGAGGAACTCAGCAGGTCTGGCTACTTCTGTGCAGGGAAATGGAAAGTCGTCATTTGCAGGCAAGACCCTTCATATGGATGATGCCCCAGACTGCATCAGCACATAACACAAACAAAGAAGTATTATCTGGTTTTACTGCTGCCTTAATTTACTTTGTCTCAGCCTATCAAAGATGTTTCCGTTTGCTCTATTAGAAGCCCACTAAGATCAGCTTGCACCAAGCTGTTGTCCTCACAAGCATCCAGTGTCGTTGTGAAATTTGGACCGTATACAAAACACAAACTGCTGGAACACTTCCACATACTTTCACATGAGATCTGCTGACATGACTGTACCACAAACCTGGAAGTCCTTAATAAGGCAAAGGCAACTTGTATAGAAGCCATGATTCTGAAAGCACCTCTTCTTTGGACCAGATATGTTATACAAGTGGAGGATTCCAGACTCCCGAAGCAGCTGCTCTCTGGTCAGTTATCACAGGGCAGCAGAGGTATAAGGACTATGTTAAAGCCAACGTTGCTTATAGTGGACCTGCTCCTCAGCACCTGGAACATAGGGCGTAAGACAGAATAGGTTGGCGTGCCTTGGTTAAACGTGCTCGCAGCAACTTAGAAGAGAGAAGACTTGGAGACTGCCCAACAGAAGAAGGAAGCAGCAGCAACGGCCTACTGTGCCTGTGGAATCAGGACACTGTGAGTGTCCATGCCATTCAAGAATTGGCCTCTACTGTCACCTCCAAACACACATCAGATGAGCTGCACAAACACAATCGTATTCATCAAAATTGACGGACAACCAATACTCACCTTCTCTACCACTGATAGCTTGTTTTGTCTTCTCTCTCTTCTCCAGTTGAGATCATTCGAACATATGACATTGGAGTAGAATTAGGCCATTCAGCCCATCGAATCTGTTCCACCATTCCATCATGGCTGATTTATTATCCTATTATCCCTCTCAACCCTATTCTCTAGCCTTCTCCTCCTCACACATTTGAACTCCAGTGACTACAGGCCCAGAGCCATCAAACACTCCTCAGTTCTGACAGTTTCCTACCTGAAAGGTTAACAGTTCCCCTTTGTTAAGATGCTGCCTCACCTACTGAGTATTACCAGCTTTCTGGTTCAGTCTCAGATTTCCAGCAACTGCAATATGATTAGTTTTATTTTCATTTAGGATAAAGTATTTAAAGGAGGAAAGAAGAGGTTTGCAGTCACAGCTTCAAACCTGGGCGACAGAGCAGTGAATGGTAGAATGAATAAATAAAGGAGTACGAGAAGGATGAATTGAAATTGCACCCAGAAGCGGAAAGAGAGAGCAATTTCATTTCCTGAGTGTCAACATCTCTCAGGATCTATCCTAGGCCCAACATATCAACGCAGCTGCAAAGAAGGCACAACAATGGCTATATTTCATTAGGAGTTTAAGGAAATTTGATATGACACCAACAACACTCGGACAGATGTACCATTACTGTCTGCTATGTAGTTGGGGAGGGGGTTGGTTACTGTACAGGATTGAAATAAGCTGCAGTGAGTTGTAAACTTATTCAGTTCCATCATGAGTACTAGCCTCTGTAGTGTCTAAGACGTCTTCAAGGAGCAGTGCCTCAAAAAGGCAGTACCAGTCACTAAGGACTTCCATCACCTAGAACATGCCTTGTTCTCATTGCTACCATCTAGACAGAGGTACAGGAACCTGAAGGCACACACACAATGTTTTAGAAACAGCTTCTTTCCCTCTGCCATCGGATTTCTGAATGGATGTTGAAGCTATGAACACTGCCTCACCACTTTTTTATTTTTATTTTTTGCACTGCTTATTTAATTTAACTATTTAATATACATACTTACTGTAATACACCATTTTTGTTATGTATTACATTGTATTGCTGCGCAAAGACAAAGCATTTCACAACATTTGCCAGTGATATTAAACCTGATTCTGATTCTGGGTCTGAACTCCCAGGGCTGGAAGAAATTACAGAGATGAGGAGAAGCTGACAATCATCATTTTGGAACAATTCCAGCCCTTCCCTTTCAGCCAGCCTCTGACTAATTGATGCTGCCTCCCTATCGTAGGTAAAACGTGACATCATGGATAAACCCTCCTTTCATAACCATGATTTCAGAAAGGTTTTCAGCTGATGTACTATCTGGCATTAGTAGGATACAAAGAATTAACTTTGGAGCTTTGTGTTACAAGATTTCGGGAACATCAAACAAACAAAGACAAATTCTGCTGCTACGAGTATACTGTGAAGGGAGAAGCAGACAAGCAATTACTTAATTATGTGACTAATGAGGGAAGTTGATGAGAATTGTGGACCGTTTTTTTAAATTAACTTCACTTTTATGACACCTAATTGATAACTCCACCTGCACACACATGCCATAAACAGAAAGAATATATATTTTCTGACTTTGTACGTCATGCTCCTGGAGGGAGAGAACGAGTAAATAAATAGATACTTGAGCATAGGCAGAAATAAATAAGAGATGCACAATAAAATATGTATTTTGGAAATCATAATTTTTTCATCATCCCTATCAGAAAAGTCTATTTGTATTCCCAAGGACCCTCGTTCAGTAAATATAAAGATGGTAGATATTGAAATATCAACACCTTATTTTTTGCACAGTTTCCTTTATTTTATTAACCCCAAACTTCATTCATGTCATTATGCCCTAAAGGCAATCATCAGATTCATGCAAATGTTGATGCTTTCTTCTGCAAACTGATTTCTTTTTTGTGTGTATGTTTACTGTCCCCCTTTTTCCTTGATACTTATTCATTTTAAATAAATAAAGCTACATATATACTCAGTGGCCAGTTTATTAGGCAACCTGCATACTTGATTTTTATTGCCAATTTATTATCAGCCAATCACATTGCAGCAACTCGGTGCATGAAGGCATGTAGCCGTGGTCAAGAGGTTAATTTGTTGTTCAGACCAAATATCAGAACGGGGAAGAAATGTGATCTGAGTGATGTTGACATGGAATGATTGTTTGTGCCAGCTGGGGTGGTTTGAGTATCTTTAAAATGCTGGTCTTCTGGGATTTTCATACCCAGCAGTCTCTAGAAATTACAGAGAATGGAGTGAAAAAAAAAGAACATCCAGTGAGTGTTAGCCTTGTGGGTGAAAACATCTTGTTAATGCAAGAGGTCTGAGGAGAATGTCCAGACTGGTTCTAGCTGACAAGGAACTCAAATAACCTCACACTACAATAGTGGTGTGTAGACCACTCTCTCACCACCCTCAGAACGAAGAAGTTCCCGCTCAGATTCCCCTTAAGTATTTCACCTTACTCCCTTAACCTATGACCACTATTTCTAGTGTCACATAACCTTATTTACCCTATCTACAGTATATTCTTCATAATTTTGTATACCTCTATCAAATCTCCCATCATTCTCCTACGCACCAGGGAAAAGCATCCCTACCTCTTCAACCTTTCCCTGTAATTCAGGTCCTCAAATCCCAGCAAAAGAAAATGTGTCAATTTTATATACGTAATCTTCAGATTGCAGCTGCTGAATTTATCAAAACTGTCAGTTTGAGATACTTGGCACTTAATTCCTTGCAGATGTTTTACAATGTGCTTCCTGCTTCACCATTCTCTCTCTCTCTCCCGCATAGATTCCTTTTTAATTATCTCCTGATTTAATTGTTATTTTCAGCCTTGTGTGCAGTTAACTTGAGCTCATCCTCTTCTGAACATCTCACCGTTCACAGGACTATCCCAAGTCCGCAACAGAATGAATGAATGAGACATGAGAGAGGCATTAGCTCTCCAATCATGTTCCGGATTAGTGCAGTAAATGGTAACCTCCATCTTCTCTATTATTCAGAGTGCACTTCACTTTCTTCATTCTATTCCTTTTGATGTGCTCTGCAAGCACAGATATTTCAACTTGAAATACCTGACGTAATCTGAGCACAAGGGTTAAAGGCAGAATTAAAGACCCATTTGAATTTACTGAGCCCTCTTTGTATCAGAAATTCAGATTCAGAATAAAAGCCAGGAATTCAATTTCACATCTCCCTAGCTCAAAATGACATTTATTTTTTAGTGTGGTCATTTAGGAAGGATTTCACAGTACTAAGAAAGCACTTAGATAGGTTTCCTCCTTTTGAAACAAACAAAGACCATGAGGAGATTGAGAAAAGGTATACTTGGCTCAGACCCTGTGCAGCACTGATTAACTAGATTAACGATCTCTGACTCCAGGCACAGACCTTTATTTGGTTTTGTTTCATTGTTGTCACATGGACCAAGATAAAGTGAAAAGCTTGTCCTGCAGATTAATACATGATTTGTTTATACAGATTATTTCATGACACAATGTGTTGTGCTAGAATAAGGTGAAACAACAATAAACTATGAAAAAGTGCTGTGCAGGGAAACAATAAAGTGTAAGATCATGAGGTAGATTGTGAGGTCAAGAGTCCATCTTATTGTACAAGAGGCTTGTTTTAAAGGCTGATAACAGCAAGGAAGAAGCTGCCCTTAAGTGGTACGCATTGGCATTTAGAAGAATGAGGGGGATCTCATTGAACTCTATCAAATATTGAAAGCCCAAGATAGAATGAATGTGGAGAGAATGTTTCCTATAATAGGGTAATCTAGGACTACAGGATACAGCCTCAGAACAGAGCAGAGATGAGGAGGAATTTCTATAGCCAGAGGATTGTGAATCTGCGGAATTCATTGCCACTGACGGATTTGGAGACAAAGTCATTAGGTATATTTAAAGTGAAGGTTGATAGATTCTTGATTAGTAAGGCTGTCAAAGGTTACTGGGAGAAGGCAGGAAAATGCGGTTGAGGGGGACAATAAACAGCCATGGTGGAATGGTGAGGCAGACTTGAAGGGAAAATGGTCTACTTCTGCTTCTATGTTTTATGGTCTTATGGTGCTTTCAGGCTTTTGTATTTTCTGCCCAAAGGGAGAGAAGAGAAGAGAGAATATCTGGGGTGGGTGAGGTCTTTGCTTAAGCTGGCTGCTTTGCTAAGGCAGCGAGAAGATTAGACAGTTCAGGGAAGGGAGGTCAGGTTCTCTGAGGGACACACAGTGATAGGAAGAATGACCGGGGAAGGATTTGACGGTGAGGGTTGGGACACAGGCAGCAAAGTTGCTGAAGGGTGAATCTATCAGCAGGAACCTTTTTAAAGGAATTGCAGAGATGAGCTTACTTTTATTTTTAATTGTTTCATGGTTATTTAATTGTTTAATGTCATTTCTTGTAATTGTTTAACAATTAGAACAATAGTTACTCTGAATCTGATGCAGCACAAAAGAAATACACAGTAAGATAAAGAACACAAATAATAAAAACACAATAAATATAAATACATAAGGTAGCTTATGTACATAGATTGATTGTATGTACATAAAGTGATGCTGGTACATTTGGTGACTGACAGGAAATTATAAAATAATCGTGGTTTGGGGTGTACAGAGGTGGATTGGTGGGCAGATGTGTTGATCAGCCTTACTACTTGGGGAAAGTTACTGCTTTTGCATCTGGTTATCTTGGCATGGACACTACATAGCCTCCTCCCCGATGTGTGTGGAACAAACAGTCTATTAGTAGGGTGGGTGGGATCATTCATAATGTTACTGGCCCTCTGTATATATGTAGCCCAGGCTGAAATCATCAAAGTCAAGATGTGAAGTGAATCAGATTATTATCGCTGACATATTTGTAAGGAGTTTGTATATACTCCCTGTGACCCTGTGATTTCCTCCGGGTACTCTGGTTTCCTCCCACATTCCAAAGACGTACAGGTTCGTTGACTAATTAGCCATATGGATATAATTGGGTGGTGTGTGCTCGTGGGCGGAATGATCTGTTGCTATGCTGTATCTCTAAGTAATAAAAATCAAAATGGTTTTGTGTTTAAAGGGTGCAAACCTGCATTGGGATTGCATTTCCTTGGATAAACTCAGTTGTTTTACAGACAGGTATAGACACATTGAAGAGGTGAATTCTTAGTTTGTTCAGAAATCTGGCTTGTATCATGCTATGGGTTATTATTTATAATTTATCTGAATACATTAAAACCAGTGAATGAGATACAATATTAGATATGTGCAGGTGGTGGGAGATGGAGGGATAGAAAATAAAGCAGAAATCACTTAACTTGGTAACAGTAAATCAGTGCTTTCTCATACTAGTAGTTAATATTCCCAGTGCCTTTAACGCAGTAATATGTCCCAAGATGCTTCACAGAGTGCCAGCAAGCAAAATCAAAACAGCTACTGTGGAAAGTATAGAGATCGATGGTCATAGAGAGACAATGAGGTTTAGGGAAGTTATTCTGAAGCTTAAGCAACAGAGAATTAATGAAAACCTTAAAAAATGCTGGAAGGAGGGTCTAGCCCAAAACATCAAATGTTTATTCTTTGCCATAGATACTGCCTGATCTGCTGAGTTCCTCCAGCATTTCGTGTGAAGTGCTGGAAGAACTCAGTAGATCTGGCAGCATCCAATGGGAATGTCATCGGAGGTAAAGATGCCCAAGAGGCCAGATTTAATTTGGAAACTATGGGATGTGGTTGTAGAGATCGAGGAAAAGGCCATTGAGAGAAAGTGAGGCGCAAAAGATGTTGCAGGTACTGGAAATCATGAGCAACACTCACAAACTCAACAGGTCAGACAGCATCCATGGAGGAAAGTTAACAGTCATTGTTTTAGATTGAGACCTTCCATCAGAACATTTCCTACCACAGATACTGCCTAACCTGTTGTGTGTGTTGCTTAAGAGAAGGTGAGAGTGCTTGATGGACTACACTGGTTCCATTCCCTAGAATCCTTCTAAATTTATTATTATAGGGGATTCTGGGGCTGGAGTCAATGTAGTCCAGCAAAAACTGTCAGAGTTGTGAGCATGTCAATGCAAGTTGTAATATGGACAGCAGAAATTTGGATGAGGCCTGGTTTGGAGGGGATATAATTCGGGGTGGACATGGGTAAACAGGAATAATTGAATTTGGATACGATAAGGGCTTGAAGTCAAAACTGGTGGCCTGTAAGCAAATAGGAGACCCCAACTTAGCCGCTTATGTCCGATTCACTGACCCACAAACAGCACAGTGATGGATAAGTTGCTGGGTGAGCATGTATAAGTCTTGGTAGTTGACCTGGAGTCAAGAAATCAAATCCCACCACAGGAGCTGGGGAATTTAATTTCAAAAAGGGCTGCACATAACTTACAGTCATTATAACACCAGAGACCCGGGTTGAAGTCCCATTGCTGTAGTGAATACCTCACTACTTTTTATTTCTATTTTTCCACTACTAATTTAATTTAACTATTTAAAATATATATTTATTGTAATTCATGTTTTTTTTCTATTATGTATTGCATTGTATGTGTGACGCATGGCCAAATAGTTAGGGCATTGGACTAGCGATCTGAAGGTCGTGGGTTCGAGCCTCGGCCGAGGCAGCGTGTGTGTCCTTGAGCAAGGCACTTAACCACAAAATGCTCCAGTCTACCCAGCAGAGAATGGGTACTGGCAAAAACGCTGGGAGTTAACCTCACGATGGACTGGCGTCCTATCCGGGGGGGCGGGGTGGGGGGGGGGAGTCTCGTACTCACAGTCGCTTCACGCCACAGAAAACGGCATAAGCACCAGCCTGATGGGCCACAAGGCTTGTGACAGACTTTAATCTTTAATCTAATTGCATTGTATTGCTGTTGCCAAGGGCAACAAATTTCATGACATATGCCGTTGATATTAAACCTGATTCTAATTCTGAAGGAGTTTGTATGTTCTTCCCGTGACCATGTGAGCTTCCTCCGGGTGCTTCAGTTTCCTCCCGTATTCCAAAGAGATACGGGTTTGTAGGATAATTAGTCACGTGGGTGAATTTCGAAGGCATGGTCTCTTTGGGCCAGAATGGCCAGTTATCGTGCAGTATCTCTTAAGTAAAATAAAGTAAGCAAAATAATGACTTGAAATCCAGAATAACAATTGTGTTTTATTAATAGCCATGAACATAATGGTTCACGGTAAAAGCCCATCAGTGTCAATATTGTCAGGGAAGGAGGTTTGCACCTCTTGATCAGTCATATCTGCAGATGGCTACAGGCCCGCCAATATGGCTCAAAAGGCTACTCAATTAGGTACGCCACATCCCAAGAATAAATAAATAAATAAAGTATCTCCCTTGATGCTTTCCTCTCTCTTGGACAGATACTTAAATTATAGGCAAAAACAGCCCCAGGGATGTGAAGCAGACTAATAAAATAGTGTGAGCATGTGACTGAGGGCAACAAAGGTTATATAACAGGCTGACAAATAAAATGCTTTTCCCAACATTATTCTAAATGAAAAAAAAACTCCTCTGCATGTGTAGTAGCCAGCTTCTGCGCATTCTTTTAGCTGTCTCAGCCTCTGGGCATACAAAAAAAAAGTTCTGATGCTGTTATGTTGACAATTCAAGCGTTTTTCCATGGAGTTAATGAATATATTGCATCAGTTTGTTTTTGGTGATTGGTGTGTTCGCTGAAGGAGGAGGTGGGGGGGACGAAAGCCTAATTTAGAGAGAAGGAAAATCATTACCTGCGCAGGAGTGAATCATGTGCTCACTGAACAGGAAAAGCACAAACACTTCACAGAAGGAATAAGCTCGGCGCAGGGAGTAAGGCTGTGTGGCAGGGCAATGGTGCACAAGTGCATGAGGTACAGCTCGCTCGCGATGAAAACATAGTCCCAGTCCTTCAACGGGCAACTCAATTTGCAGTTAGTGTCAGTCATGCATTTTGAAAAGAAATTGGATCAGTGTACTTAAAAATAAAATTGTATAGATACAAAGCATTGAATAAACAGAAAGTTATAGCACAGTAGGCCCTTCTGCCCATGATATTGTGTCAACCTTTTTACCAACTCCAAGTCAATCTAATTTTTCCCTCCTACATAGTCCTGCATTTTTCTATCATCCATGTGCCCATCTAAGAGTCTCTTAAACGCCCCTAATCTACCTACCTCTACTACCGCCCCAGCAGGGTGTTCCACACAACCAGCACTCCCTAGCTCATACAGTCGATCCTCATAAGACAAGAAGGGAGATTGTATCTGGTTGCAGTGTCCTTGCAAGGAGCATGGACGGACTCAAAATACTAAATGGCCTCTTTTAGAACCTAGAACACTGCAACACAGATCAAGCAGCCCACATTACCTCTGCCAACTATGATGTCAAGTTAAGCTAATCCCATCTGCCAGCACATGACCAATATCCCTCCAATTCCTTCATGTTCATGTGTCTGTCTAAATGCTTATTAAATTCCACTAATGCATTCACTACCATCCCAGGCACCAACCATTCCCAGTGTAAAAATCTTCTCACGTGAAATCTACAGCCTCTAGTGTTTGAAATTTCTACCCTGGTAAAGAGACCCTGAATATCTACTCTATCTATACCTCTCATAATATTACAAACTTCTGTCAGACACCTTCAGCCTCTGATGATCTGGAGAAAAGGACCCAAAGCTGTTCATCGTCTTCTCATAATTAATACTCTCTAATCCCCGAGATTTTCCTCTGCAACTTCTCCAAAGCCTCCACATCCTTCCCGTAATGGGGATGGCCTAATAATGGAATACACAATACTCCAATGCGGTCTAACCAAATTTTACAAGCTGCTGCTGTGTGCTTTGTGTTGGCTTATTATTGTGTCTGTTTGCGTACAATCCAAGCTGATCATTGCTATAATTAGTTCATTTGTTTGTTATGTGTCATGTCGTATCATGGGGGCAAACGTGGTCTTTCCATACCAGGATTGTTCTTGGCAAACTTTTCTACAGAAGTGGTTTGCCATTGTCTTCTTCTTAACAAGATGGATGACTCCAGTCAGAGATTGTCTACCTGGCATCAGTGGTGGCATAGCCACGACTTGTGATTTGCACTAGCTGCTTACTCGACCTGTCCACAGCCTGCTGCCCTAGCTTCACGTGACCCTGATTAGGGTGCTAAGCAGGTGCTATACCTTGCCCAAGGGTGACCTGCAGGCTAGCGGTAGGAAGAAACACCTTATACCTTCTTTGGTAGAAACGTGTCTCCACTTCACTACCCACTACTGCAATACACAGAGGTAGCAAAAAGAAAACAAAACGTAGAATTTAGTGCAGCAACTAAAAAAAGAGCAGTGCAGGTAAACAAATAAAGTGCAAGGGTCACAACAAGATAGATTGGGATACCAAGAATTCATTTCTAGCCTGAAAGAGGGTGACTGAAGAATCGAATAACAGCAGGCTGTGGTTTCATGTTTTTGTATCTTCTGCCTAACAGGAAGGGTGAGAAGAGAGAATGACCAGTGGGAAGGAGACTTGATTATGTTGACTTCTTTCCTGAGCCAGAAGGAGGTGTAGACTGAAACAATGGAGGCTGGTCTGCGTGATGGTGTTGGTTGTATTCATTCTTCCGATTCTTCAGTGCTGTGACTCGGTCATTAGATTACGCTGCACGCTTCATGCAGAAAGAAAAGCCGACTCCTTCCTTAAGCCCAGCTGCACCACTGAAAAGATTGACATTTGTTTTCAATGTTATTGTCAGCGTTTGAAGTTTCAGATAGTTGGACGGGCTGCATTTCCGCCACGCAGTTGTCAATAAGAGAAATTAACAGATCCAAATTCAATTGGGAACATATTATCCTACAGGGTGAAGTGTAAACATCTCCATGGTATTTACAATGGATGATGGGAGCATGATTTGTTTATTTGGCCAACCTCTACTAAAGATCAAAGTCAAAGTACGTTTAATATCAAAAAACGTGTCTGTTACCATATACTACCCTGAGATTCATTTCCTTGCTGGCATTCACAGGAAAAAAAGAAATACAATAGAATTTGTGAAAAAAACTATATGTAAGCAAACACTGACAGCCAATGTGCAAAAGAGGACAAACTATGCAATTAAGAAACAAATAAATAAAACTGAGAGCATGAGTTGTAGTTCCTTGAGAGTGAATCAACTCAGAGTTGAGGTGAGTGAAGTTATCCATATTGGTTCAGGAGCCTGAAGGTTGAACGGTAATGACTGTTCCTAACCTGATGGTGTGGTACCTAAGGCTCCTGTATTTCCTTTCAGCCCAATATACTTTTGTGTAAGTTGTCCTAAACCAATTGCTGGCAGATTTTGGTATGGATTTTGGCTTGTGACCAATGTACACCATCTTCATCATCATTATGTGTCGTTATCATATGATGTGGGCAGTCATGGTCCTGACCACGATTGTCCTTGGTAAATTTTTCTACAGAAGTGGTTTGCCAATGCCTCCTTGGCAGTGTCTTTAGAAGATGGGTGACCAGCCATTATCAATACTGGCATCACTGGGGTCACACAGCCAGGACCTGTGATATGCACCAGCTACTCATACGACCATCCCCTACCATCTCCCATCACTTCACATGACCCTAACCAGGGGGCTATGCAGGTGTCACATCTTGCCCAAGAGTGTCCTGCAGGCTAGTGAAGGGAAAGAGGGCCTTATACCTCCTTTGATAGTGAGGTTTCTCCATCCCACCACCCAAAATCTTATGCCATCTCTCTTGAATGTTATAGCAATTACATTTTCATTTATATGGAGACAAACTTCCTGGGGCACTTCACAAAACCTTAACTCTAACAGGCGACAGAGGATACTGAGCCTGATAGAAACCTTCCCAAAGGAACAACACACATAAAAATGCTGGAGGAACTCAGCAGGTCAGGCAGACTCCAGTCTTCCAGCATTTGTGGTCTCTCTCATATCTGCATTTTGTCTAAAGAAATAGATTTAAAGACATCTGGGAAATGAAAAAGTTCAAAGTCAATTTATTATTAGAATATTTATATGTCACAATATACTAGTCTGAGATTTATTTTCTAACAGGCATTTACAGTAGAACAAAGGAATACAAAAGAATCAATGAAAAACTACCACAGAGACTGACAATTAACACGCAAGAGAAGACAATCTGTGAAAATACAAAATAAACTAATATAAATACAAATTAATAAGTACAGTAAATAAATTATACCAAAAACATGAGTTGTTGAAAGTGTGTCCATTGGCTGTAGTGTTGGGATGAGTGACGTTATCCTGACTGGTTCAGCAACCTGATGGTTGGAACTGGAGGTGTTCAATTTGAGGCTCTTTCACCTCCTGCCCGTGGTAGCAGTGAGAAGAGAGCATGACCTGGATGGCGGGGGACCTGGATGATGGATGCTGCTTTCTTGAATCAGCGCTCCTCTGGATAGCCTTATTTTCTGCTTGACTGGGTTTTGTGATTAATCAGTCCAAAAATACATAATTTTCATCTTGTGCTTTTGCCTGTTATCACCATGTCACAGGCCAAAGGGTGGATGGGAGAGGCAGAGGGGACACAAGAGAAAGTCCACCTTATTTTATGAGTTCTACTGAAGCCTGGGTGAAGGTGTCGCAGGCTCATATTGTGGAGCTAAGAGGTGCTAATAGTAAGGGGTAGGTAATGTGTGAGCTGCCCTTGACCTTACCAGGAACCCAAGATGTGAGTGAATTCTGTTTTTCCCTCACCCATGCAGATGACTCTGTATTTTTATTTCAATGATCGTAAATCTTTTCGCTGTGTGTTTGAGGGAAAAAATAACAGGCAATGCATCATGACCGACAGGTTATTCAGAGAGTGCAACATGGTGCCTGAGACAAGAGATTAGCTCTGGCAATAACTCCAGAAAGCCATGCTTTATGTTAATGTGGCAGTCTAAAAGAGTTTGGTCAGAATATTTGTTTTATTGCTGCACATAAACTATCTGTTTTGTTTTCTTCTAAATTATTGTTTATTTTTCTTTTTATCTACTTTATCAAAATTTGCCTGAGTCGGGCAGTAATGGCAAATAAAACTCTTAATTGGAAACACTGTCCTTGCAAGGGTGAACAACCGCAGTGAGTAAGTGTCCCTTGTTGGCCATGCATTCTCAGCAGTGATCAATTTCAATCAGATCCGACGGAGGCTTATAAAAGGAAGAACAACTTCCACACTCCTGGCGGCTTTCACGTCTTCAATCTTTACGACGAGCAAATTCTCTTTGAAATAAGGAGCATTTTCCCAGGGTTGGGGAATCAAGAACAAGAGTGTATAGGTTTAAGTTGAGAGGGGAGAGATTTAATAGGGATCTGAGGGACAACTTTTTTACTCAGGGGGTGGTCAGTATATGGAACGAGCTGCCAGAGTAAGTTGTTGAGTGAGGTACAGCACATTAACAGCATGTAAAACACATCCTTTTTATTCAGCCCTTTACCTCTTCCATCTCTTACCTCCCAGCTTCTTACTTCATCCCCTTCCCCACCCACCCACCCTCACCTGGCCTCATCTTTCACCTGCATGATACTCCTTCCCCTCCGCCCACCTTCTTATTCTGGCTTCTCCTCCCCTCCTTTCCAGTCCTGATGAAGGGTTTCAGCCAGAAAGGTTGACTGTTTATTCCCCTCCATAGATGCTGCCTGACCTGCTGGGTTCCTCCAGCATTTTGTTGGTGTTGCTCAAGATATCCAGCATCTGCAGAATCTTTTGTGAAAGGAGCTTGGACAGGTAGATGGACAGGAAAGGTTAGAAGAATATGGACCAGAAGTGAGCAAATAGGACTAGATGAAGTGGACGTCTTGGTCCGCATAGGCACAAGTGGTCCATGCTCCCACAGTCCCGTAGAGCAGAAGACAGCATAGAGAGCTGGTAGAACTTCCACCTTGCAACCCAGTGATTCTGATGAAATCTGTGTGGCGTTTACACATTCTCCCTGTGACAGCATAGGTTTTCCTCCTTGTACACGGATGGCACCTGACACTGGATTGGCAGGTTGGTGTTAAATTGTCTGGAGTAGCAGAACCTCAAGGGATCAGATAGGAATGTGAGAAGACTGAAATGAGATTAGTGAAGATGCTTCTTTGATGAACAGCATGGAGTCAATAGTCTGAAGGACCTGTTTCCATGTGGTATGGCTCTCTGTGTCCATTCAGCCCATCATACCTAATCTGATAGAGCTAGCCTGCTTTTTCTGTACTACATTATCTTTTTGTTCCCCTTTCAATATTTGTACAATCTTGTTTTGAGTGCTGCTTTTGCATTTGAACCCACTGTCTTTTTAAGAAGTCTGTTCCAGCTTCATGTAAAAATTATTTCCTTTGTCTGTCTGTAACACTTATACAATACACTTACATCTGTTTCATGATAATTAGTTTCCTTGCAATAGGAGCTATTTTCACTTCATATATACTATCAAATCCATACATTAATTTATACATCAGCATCAAATCTACTTTTAACCTTCTTTGCTCTAAAATTAATTTAAGTAAATACTCTGCTTTCCTAATAGACTTTCAATTCAAGTAAAACCCCCAACATCCTATTGTAGAGAAAATGGGAAAGGTGTAAAAATGAAACCACGCCGTTGTCTGATTGAGAGGAGAGACGATGAGGAAATGTTTTTATAATGGAGGTTAAGGGAAATGTGGATAGGTACATGGATGTGAGGGGTACAGAGGGCTATGGTCCAGGCACCGGTCTATGGGGCTAGGCAAAGTAAGGGTCAGCATTGCCAAGATTGGCCAAAGGGCCTGTTTCTACGCTGTGGTTGCTCTATGACGCTATTGTTGAAGGTTTTCTCTTTTCTCCTTAAAAACTAGTTCTATTTATAACTATTTCTTAGTTTTAATGAAAACACATCAGCATGGAAGACAGAGACAAGAATATGAGGGAAAAAAACGTAGTAGGAGTAGGTCACGTACCCCATCATTGAATCTGACATTAGCTGATATAAGACCGCAGAATTAGGCTATTTGGTCCATCGAGCCTGCTCCACCGTTTCATTATGGCTGACCATGCCCCAGATATCAACTGCCCTATTTATCTCTCCTTAGGTGCCCCCATGACTTGCTGAATATCTCCTGCTGTTTTTACATGTACTGTTATAACATAAAGTAAACATAATTATGAGGAATATGCAGATAGTTAAATGCAAGCAGGCTTTTTCCACTGAGGTTGAGTGAGACTAGAATTCAAGGTCATAGGTTAAGTGTGAAAGGTGAAATGTTGAAGGGGAATCTGAAGGGGGGACTTCTTCACTGAGAAGGCAGTGCGAGTATGAAACAAGCTCCCAGCCAAAGTGATGGATGTGAGTTTGATTTCAACATTTGAGAGGAATTTGGATAATACACAGATGGGAGAGGTACAGGTCGATGGGACTAGCGGAATAATAGTTTGGCACAGCTGGATGGGCTGAAGGGCCTGTTTCCACATTGTCGTGTTCAATGACTTAATTATACATTATTTTAGAATTCTGGCTGCTAACTGGAGCTAACAGCAGCAGGTTCAAGGTCCCTGGCACAGGCTTCCAGACCCCTCCCATCCACATACTTACCCAAATTTTTCTTCAATGGTGAAATTGAATCCCCATCCACCACTTCCATTGGCAGCTCGCTCTACTCTGTCCATGGGTGCCATGGCAACGTAACAGTTAGCACGACACTATTATATCTCAGGGCATTCTGGAGTTTGGAGTTCAATTACGGTGCTGTTCTATAAGGAGTCTCTGTACGTTCCTCCATGCCCCCCCCACCACTGTGGAAACGTGGGTATTCCTCAGGGCTCCGGTTTCCTCCCACAGTTCAAAGGTGTACTGGGCCGGCTAATTGGTCATTGCCAATTGTTCTGCGATTAGGTTAGGGTTAATCAGATTTGTCATGTGTTGCTGGGGCGTCATGACTCAAAGGGCCGGAAGGGCCTTCTTCATGCTGTCTCGCTAAATAGAATAAAATCAATAAAATATCCTTGCTGTGCAACACTTGTCTCCTATGAATGCAATATTTTCAATGGTATTAAACCAGACCGACGTACATCTCCGACCTTGAAGCCGCTCCAGCTCTCTTTTGTTAGCAGCCAGCTCCATTGCCTTGCTGATCTCTGCAGCCATTTCTACAAATCCCACTGGTTCTGAACTCTGACAAAAGTTGTATCTGCTGGTAACAATGTCTATTCACACTCACTGAGGTTTCACGAGCAGCAGCATGCACATGACAGAGAATCTCTTTCCTTGCTGTATGACTCCATAGTTTAGAACACAACTAAAGTTCAGGCCACAGTGAGACTCTTGAAATCCTTGCCGTCTTCTCCAACATAAGAAAACACCTTTATCAATGCACTGTGGAAGGCATTCAGTCTGGGTTCATAACAGCTTGGTAAAGCAACTGCTCTGCAAGTGACTGCAGCAAACCGCACAGAGTTGTGGACACAGCTCAGCACATCACAGGGACCAGTCTCCTGTCCACAGACTCCATCCACATTTCTTCCTGCCTCAGTCGAGCAGCCAGCATAATCCAAGACCCCCACCCATCCCCAGACATTCCCTCTTCTCCCCTCTCCCATCAGACAAAAACCTGAAAGCATACTCAAGGATAACTTCTATCCCACTCCACTGTTATTAAACTGTTGAAAGGACCTCTTGTACCACAAATGGACTCTTGACCTCACAATTTACCTCGTTTTATTGTTTACCTGCACTGACCTTTCTCTGTTGCTGTTTTGCTTCATTCTGCACTCTGTTATTGGCTTACCTTGTTCTACCTCAATGCACTGTGTGGTATGAACAGCATGCAAGACAAGCTTTTCACTGTTTCTTGGGATAATTCCAGTTCCGATCCCATAATGCACCAGTGCAGCACTTCCTCGTAATACACATTCTTGTATAAATGAATCCCATTTGTTGTGACTAACGGAGCACATTTCAGGTAGATGGACCAGAAGGCAAATTCTTCTGACTAACAATCCATGAAGCGAACACCCTACCCATACCAGTAGTCCCTATTTTAATACATTTATGTTGTGAAGGGCACTATTATTATTCATTTAATTGGGCATTTAGTAAACATTGAACATTTTGTCACGCCTGCATCGCTCCCTATTCACTGATAAATTATATTAGTTTTTCATTACTTTACAATAGTGCTTTACATAAAATATACTTACGTCTCACTGTGGGACTTTAAAAAATTAATAGAGCATATTCATAGCATAGCAAACTATACAGCCATTTGCTTTACCCCTTGGCAACAGTGTATAGCTATGTGTATTCTTTTTCATATTTCCATAATATTTTTTATTTGTTATATAATAACAATTTCCAAGCCAAGGTTTGTGCAATTGTGAGAACGTTCTTGCTAGTAATTTAAATACATGAGGACTTGGAACCAGGATGGAAGAGAATCTGCTGGAAATCTTCAGCAACACACAGTAAACACTGGAGGAACTCAGCAGTTCAGACAGGATCAATGGATGGAAATTAACAGTCAATATTTCAGGCCAAAACCCTTTATTAGTACTCTCCTACTTTCTAAACAATTGTTTCAACAAAAATCTGCCTTCTCCATGTCTTCCTTTCTGCTTCCCAAAGGATTGGCTGGATTTAGAAGACGAAGGGTCGTGGCCCAAAACATCAACTCTGTTCTTTTCCATAGACACTGCCTGACCTGTTGAGTTCCTCCAGCATTTTGTGTGCGTTACTCTGGATTACTCTACATCTGTCTGAATTCCCCAGATTCTAGCCATTTTAGTTCTCCTCCCTATCCCCAAACAACATATCTGTCCTTGCCCCCTTCTGCTGCCAAGATGATACTAAAGCCAAACTAAAGGAACTGCACCTCACATTCCACCGGGCAGTATGAACACTGAAATCTCCAATGCCTGGCAACTGTCCTGTCCTTTTTCTTCCTGCCATAATCACCATGCCTCTTTCCTCTCCCCACCCTTCCCATCTGCCCGCTCATTCCACCCAGTGATTCTCTTCCTTCAATACTCCCTTCTACCTTCCCCACCAGCCCCACTTAATCCCATGCTCCAGCTACCTCTCCTGTAAGATTGCAGGATCCGATTAGGCAGCATCCATGCCGAGGAAAGAAGAACAAACGTTTTGGCCCAAAACATTGGCTCTTTATTCCTCTCCATAGATGCTGCCTGACCTTCTGAGCTCCTCCAGCATTTTGTGTGTGTTGCTCCGGGTTTCCACCATCTGCAGAATAGCTTGCATTTCTCACTTTTTGCCCTTTGTCACTTCCACCTATCACCTGCAATTTTCTGCCATTATTTCCACCCTTGCTTCTCTCTGTCTCACCTGGATCCACCCATTACAACATCTGCCAGCCCTTGCTCCATCCCCTCTGCTCTTTTAGTCCAGGTAAAGGGTCTCGACCCAAACAGTTCACTGTCCATTTTCCATCCAGGATTCCGCGGGACCTGCTGAGTTCCTCCAGTTCCTCCTGCATTACAGTGGATTCAAGTATTCTGCTGTGTCTTAGTGCCTTTGCATCTCCTATCTCCATCAAGCAGTTTATTCAACACTAGTCATCCTCTGCATGCAGAAGACCTTCCTTGTAACTGTTCTAAGTTAATTTAATATTTGTTACTTTTAGCAAAACTGCGCAGTCCCATCTACCATGCTGCCAAATCATATTATTAAAGCAAACATTTGACATCTTTCATAATTGAAAATTGTAACACATCTCTAATGTCATCTTGGTCCGAAACTGAGTGAAGCTACAAAACTGGCCCATGTGGGAATTGCATGTGCCCTTACGATCTAGATTCACTTGCACTGAGATTAGAAACACTAAAGCCCAGGAAAGGAAAGGACTACAAAAGGTGGTGGTTACAGCCCAGTCCATCACAAGCAAAGCCTTCCACACCATTGAGCACATTTACATGGCGCGCTGCCACAAGAAAGCAACATCTATCACCAAGTCCATGGTGTCTTCTCACTACTACCATCAGGGAGGAGGTACGGAGAGTCCTTAGGTCCCACACCACCAGGTTCAGGAACAGTTATTACCCTATGACCATCAGGCTCCTGAACCATAGAACATAGAACATAGAATAGTACAGCACAGTACAGGCCCTTTGGCCCACAATGTTGTGCTGACCCTCAAACCCTGCCTCCCATATAAGCCCCACCAGCATGGATAATTTCACTCAGCTCAACTCTGAACTGATTCTACGACCTACGACACATTTTGAAGGACATGTTCTCGGTAACACAGCATTTTATTTGCACAATTTGTCCTCTTTTTGCAAATTGGTTGCTTCTTAGATTTTCTTTATGTATAATTTTTAACTGTATTTCTTTTTTCCCTGTGAATGCTCGCAGGAAAATGAATCTTTAGGTCGTATGTGGTAACATATACATACTTTGATAGTAAATTTATTTTGACTTTGACGGTCCATTGTGCAGCTGGATTGAATGGAAATCAAAAACGAAAGCCGTAGATGCTGGAAATCGGAAACAGAAAATGCCGGGAGGTCTCGGAATGCCACGGTAGTGCACTGGCTCCTCCGGAGTTCAGAGTTCAATTCTGGTCCCCTTCTGTGAGGAGTTTCTGAAAGTCCTGCCTGTGGAACGTATGGGTTTCCTCTGGGTGCTCCGGTTTCCTCCCACAGCCCAAAGGGTCAGACTCAATGGTCATTGTAAATTGTTCCGTGATTAGGTTAGTGCTAATCAGGGATGTGCGGTTGCTGGGTCGTTAGGGCCTACTCCACCCTGTATCGCTAAGTAAAAAAATAAAATAAAAATGTTCGCTCCCTTGGGTAGCCATGGTAGCATCGCGATTAGCATGATGGTACTACAGCTCGGGGTATTCCGGAGTTCGGAGTTCAATTCCACCGCCGTTCCGTAAGGAATTTGTGCGTTCTCTCCCTGGAATGTGTGCGTTTCCCCCAGGTGTTCCGGTCTCGTCCCACAGTCCAAAGACGTACTGGTTAGTTGATGAATTGGTCTTTGTAAATTGCCCATGATTAGGCTAGTGTTAAAGCAGTGCTTTGCTGGGTGGCGTGGCTCAAAGGTCTGGAAGAGCTGACTCCACACTATATTACTAAAAGCATAAATAAAAGTTAAAATGTCAGGCAGCATCAGTGGAAAGGGAAACAGAGTTAACATTTAAGCTCAGAGATGGATTACTTCCAGTATGATAGCAGTGCGTTCAGACGCAGCAGCCTCTTGGCCTCCAACCAAAGGTGTTTTTTTCTTTGTTAATTGTGTTTTTTATGATCATCAAACTATACTGGACACTAAGAACATTGTGTGCACTACGTCTACCACAGTGAGCTGCTCATTGGTCAGAGTAGCCATCCGGAGTGTCAGAGGAGGAGTCAGCCGATGTGTCGGAGGAGCCAGACAGGGTTCAGAGGAGGTGGCCTGGGTGCAGACCATGTTGCTGCCTGCTACTCAAAGACCTTGGAGCTGGTGTGTGAAAGCAGCGTGCAGTATAGGCGCAAGTGATTGTCTTAGACATTTCTCTTGCGATCGCAAGACCCTGTTCGATATTGATTTAACTCAAGTTTCCACGAACACATTTCCCTTGGTTGGTGGGAAGACAGGAGGTGAAAGAGCTGCTTGGCCTCAGTGGTAACGAGGAATAGGCCTCAAGGCCTCGAGCTTTCCTTCTGCTGCAGTCCAGGTGAGGAGGCAGCTGAGGCGGGTGCAGCATCGCATCTGTGCTCAGTTGGGGGCTGGCCTCTCCCATGGGTGCTTCCCGCTAGTGTCTGATTGGTGAAATGACAGGCTGATTTGCCAGGAACTATACCAACAATTTCTGGGGCATGCCGCTCAGGCTCTTGAACTATATGTATGTTCTTTTGCGTGACTATTTCATTTTTAGCTTGCTATTTTGAATGATAGTGTGTATATTTTTCACTTTGACCCCAGAAGAACCCTGTTTTGTTCCACTGTATCCTTATATGGTTGAATGATAATTAAACTTGATTTGATTTTGATTTGATTCTTCAAATAATTAACATGGTTTTAACATATACAGTGCCTATAAAAAGTATTCATCCCCCCACCCCCCCTTGAAAGTTTTCATGTTTTATTGTTTTACAACACTAAATCACAGTAGCTACACAGGAATGGTTTAAAAACAACAAAGTTAATGTCCTGGAGTGGCCAAGTCAGAGTCTAGACCTCATTCCAATTGGGAATTTGTGGCTGGACTTGAAAAGGGCTGTTCACTCATGATCTCCATGCAGTTTAACAGAGCTTGAGCAGTTTTAAAAAGAAAAGTGGGGAAAAATTGCATGTCTGGATGTCCAAAGCTGATAGAGACTTATCCACACAGACTCAATTGCTGCTAAAAGTACATCTACTAAATACTGCCTTGAAGGGGTGTGTAAATATGCAATCAATTATTTTGTATTTAATAATAGTAATAGATTTAGACCAATTTGTGGAAATTTGTTTTCACTTGAACACAAAAGAGTTTTTTTTGTTGATCAGTGTCAAAAAAGCCAAATTAAGTCCAAAAAAAATGAAAATTTCCAAGGGGGTGGGGTGAATACTTTTTATAGTCACTGTATGTACTTTGATAATAAATTTTACTTAATTAGATCTATACTCTCAGGCAGCCTCTCAGAACTGAGGATAACTTGCATTCAGTCCAGTTCTTTGTGCTTTGTGGTGACTAATGAAGCCTGTGTAGAAGCAACAGATCCTTCCATCAATGGGGCAGGAAGTGGTTGATTTGTGTGTGTGTGTGTGTTCATTCAGAAGAAGCCCAGCACTTCATAATCTCAGCTAATTTGACCAAATACTCACTTCCCCTGCCACCAGGGGAGGGGAGGAGAAGATGGCGGCGCGATGCAGTGCGCGCGACTGCTCTGAAATGATATCATATTTGTGAAGTAGGTACCGTGCACAATCCTGATTTGATGGAGACAGACGTGAGAAACACAGAAGAACATCTGGAGAAACTTCTGAAATGCCTGCTTCGCTGCCACTGCTACTGGGTGATTGAGAATCTCTGGAGGGGAAGGCCCCAAATACTTGGCTTTGCCTATTGCCTGTTGCCGGGGCCAGGGTCGAAGCGCTCGGCAGAGATGGTACTCGGTGCTCGGAGTCAGAGGGCTGGTTGGAGGCTCGAAGTTTTCGGACGGACTCAAGAGTCGGCTGTGGTCGGGTGCTTCCAGGGTGCTGCATCGGCAAGTTTCCGGCGCTGGAAACTCATGGCAGGGAGCGTTTTTCTTCCTTCTACCATCTGTGTGAGATTATGGGACTTTCGAGAAACTTTGAGCCTTTTTTTTTACCGTGCCCATGGTCTGTTCTTTATCCAATTACAGTATTGCTTTGCACCGTTGTAACTATATGTTATAATTATGTGGTTTTTGTCAGTTTTTCAGTCTTGGTTTGTCTTGTGGTTCTGTGATATCATTCTGGAGGAACATTGTATCATTTCTTAATGCATGCATTACTAAATGACAATAAAAGAGGACTGCGTGTCCTCATAATCTAATCTAACCAGCGAACCATGGCTATAGCGTCAAAAAGTAAACATTGTACACTCATGATTAGGTATACAAGATTATGATTGCTGTAGATAAGGTAAATGCTAGCAGGTTTTTCCCACTGAAATTGAGTTGGGTTAGATTAGAACTAGATGTCATGGGTTAAGGGTGAAAGGTAAAATGTTTAAGGGGAAGCTAAGGGGGATCTTCTTCCCTCAGAGTGTGGAACGAACTGCCAGTGGAAGTGGTGGACATGGGTTTGACTGCAACATTTAAGAAAAGTTTGCACAAGTACATGGGTGGGAGAAGTATGGAGAACTGTGATCCAGGTGCATGTCGATGGGACTAGACAGAATTATAGTTCAGAATGGACTCAAGGGCCTGTTTCTGTGCTGTAGTGCTCTCTGACTGTATGTATGAATCTAAGATTCTAACTTTTAAAATGTCCACGGAATGGTGGGGAGGGAGGGTGTAAGAATGAAAGTTTGGAGAGAGAGGACTGTATATGTGAGTGGGTTGGACAGAGGAACTGTGCTCGTTTTGTGGTTGTATTGTCACTTGGTATGTTCTGTTTTTTGTGTTCTTTGTTGTTCTGCCAAGCATTGTGTACATGCTACGCTGGTGCCAGAATGTATGGTGACATTTGAGGACTGCCAGCAGCACATCCTGGGTGCGTTCATTGTAAACGGAATTGACACATTTCACTGTATATTTTAATCTATATGTGGTAAATAAATCTGATTCTGAGGTTTGCATCTGTAATGACAGCTTGAGGATGTTCAAAATCAATCTACAACTTGCGAAATACAACGTGACTAATACTTGTTGCAATGCAGAACGACTAGCTTGATGGTTAACATGGAACTCATTTCTGAAAACAGTCTTCCAAGAGTTCGGCCTCTCCAAATGCACGCCGCAGAGCAGTCTATTTCGAGGACTATAATCAGTAATACTGCCACTTTGAGCAGAATCCATTTACAGCATATTACTACCTTGTTGCATCTTCCTGCAGAGGCATGGTATTTAACAGGGCAGTTTTATCATCTTTGACAGCAGCCAGGGCAGGTACCTCAAGCCAACTAATCACGCTTGGGTTTGTTTCTAGCAACCATTAGTTTGCCCCAGAGAAGCAACAATGAAGGAAAAAGGTCCAGCGAGCATAATTGTTCCCTTCTCAAATTCATCCACCGATTGATGTTTACACTCTCACTACTTTTACGGAATAGTTTTGGATGGGGTTTCCAGCAAAGTTCCCTCATATTCCTGAATTGTCTTTATCTTTTACTTTAATTCACTGACGGAAAAATTGCAGATTTTGTATGTCATTGCCAGTTCTGCTGCAGCTTGCAAGGAGTTAAATAATTTGCAGTTTTAAACAAAAACAGTGTGGAAAGCTTGTCAAAGATCCTTTGTAGCATTTCAGTCAGTGGGCAGACCAGGCTATATATGGACTAAATGTAGAGTGCACTGGCATTTGAGTGGTGAAGTTATAGGAAAGACCAGACGGGAGGAATCTTCGAAATAAAGAGGAAGGTGCTGATCTCAGCAGGAAAGGTAGTATTGTTGAATAGATAATGTGACCCTTTATCCTAAAAGTCTTGCCCTGGCTTCTCTGCCCAGTTTCACACTGTCCCACCACAGTTCCTTGCCCTCCCACCACCCCCCCCCCCCACCCCCTGTATCCCATCTAGATAATCTCTTAGCTTCAGGTTATGGTAGCCAGTTTTACCATCATGCATTGCAGGAGTCAGAGTCATACAAAATGGAGATAGGCCCTTTAGCCCAACAGGTCCATGACAACCAATATTCCCACTTAAGTTTATCCCATTTGTCCATGTTCGGCCCATATCGCTCTAAACCTTCCCTGACCATGTGTTAATGTACCTACTCAACCATTTCCTATGGCAGCTCATTTCATATGTGGACCACTCTCTGTGCGGGAAAAAAAAAATGGTCCCGCAGGTTCCTATTAAATCTAAAGAGATCGTTGTACTGAATGCTGGATGTCTGTTGCATTAATTGGTATCTTGAGATCCAAATTGGTATTGAGAGCAATTTTGGGCTCCTTTTCTAAGAAAGGATGTGCTTACTTTGGAGAGGGTCCAAAGGAGGTTCATGAGAATGATCCCAGGAATGAGAGGGTTAACATATGAGGAGCAATTGATGGTTCATAGCTTGTACTTGCTGGAGTTTAGAAAAATAAAGAGGACTCTCATTGAAACCTATCAAATATTGAAAGGCCTAGATAGAGTGGATGCACAGAGAATGTTTCCCATTGTGGGAAAATCTAGGACTGGCGGGGCTCAGCCCCAGAATAGAAGGACCATCCCTTTAGAACTGAGATCTGGAGGAATTTCTTTAGCCAGAGGGTGGTGAATCTGTTGAATTTATTGCCACAGATGGCTGTGGGAATCAAATCATTGGATGTATTGAAAGAGGAAGTTGATAGTTTCTTGATTAGTAAGGGTGTCAAAAGTTACAAACAGAAGTTAGGAGAATGAGAGGGAAATGCATCAGCCATAATGAAATGATGGAGCAGACATGATGGGTTGAATAGCCTAATTCTGCTCCTATGTCATTTGGTCTAATGGATGGAAGACATTTAATTCATGCTTAACAAGTTTCCAAAAGGTAGTTGTTGAGTTTATGGATGAAGCCAATGATTTAGACATCATTCCATTGTATAATTCAACTTACATTAGTCACTGAAAATATTTATGTACCATATGAGCCTACGTTCCTCAATTTCCTCTAATTCAAAGATGGTTCTTTTTCATTAGCTTCACCTTGAAGACATCTGGTACTTTCATCAAGTACGTGTTTAGTGGAAATTACCTCATTCTAACTCTTCTGTAGATGAAGAGGATTCTTCTGTGTTTCCTCTTGTTTTAAAAAGCAGCTGTACCGTAGTTCGTTCATTTTGGATGTTCTACTAGTCAGAATGTCCTCTCTCTGTTTTTCCCACCAAGCACTTTCTTCATTTTGATCTCCAGCTGAAGGGAATGTGTGGAGATTAAAATGTGTGAGGGTGGGGTCTGAATAAAAGCAAGAATGGGTGTTTTATGGTAAAGCATGATTTTACAATGAACACAAAACAGTCCAGTACTGGAACAGGCCCTTTGATTGACAATATCCGTGCCAAACACAATTCCAAATTAAATTAAATCTCTTCTGTCTGCACGTGCTCTATATTCCTCTATTCCCTGCATATTCATGTCCATCCAAAGCAGGGGTTCCCATCCTGGGATCCACAGACCGCTTGGTTAATGGTAGGGGTTTATGGCATGAAAAAGTTTGGGAACCCCTGATCTAAAGGCCTCTTATATGCCACTATTGTTGCTGCTTCCACTAGCCTGTTGCAGGGACCCACCACTATCTGTGACAAATAAATAAATAAATTGGCCTGCACATCTTCCTTAAACTTTCCCCCTCTCACCTTAAGTGCATGACCTCTACCATGTGCAATTTCTACCCTGGGAAAAGGATTCTGACTGTCTACCATATTTATGATTCTCATAATCTTATAAACTTCCACTGGGTTTCCCCTCAGCTTCCAGTGCTCAAGAGAGAACAACCCTAGTTTATCCAAATTGTCTTTATAACTCATAACCTCTAATCCAATCAGCATCATGATAAATCTCTGCTGTATTTTTTTCAAAAGACTCCACATCCTTTCTTGAAAGGGATGACCATAATTGTAAAGAATACTTGGGTGAGGTCTAATGAAAATTTTATATATGCTGTGACATGTCTTCCTTGTACTCAATGTCCTGAACAATGAAGACAAGCCTGCCTATATGTAATTTACTCTCCTATCTACTTGTGAGGCTACTTTCATGGAGCTAAAGCATCAGACTCCTGTGTATGTCAATGTTGTTAAGGGGTCTGCCATTCATCGTTAACTTTCTTTCTGCCTCCTTACATGTGCTCAGACCGAACTCCTCAGCCCATATCTGTAACTGATCTGAATCCTGCCATATCCTTCAACAAAGCTCTTTACCATCAATAGCCCCACTGTGTCTTCCACAGACTACTGACCCACTGATCTACATTGTCACCAGTCAGTTGCATGCACTCAGTGGCCACTTGATCATGTACCTAATAAAGTGGTCACTGAGTGTACGTTCATGGTCTTTTGATTCTGTAGCCCAACCACTTCAAAGTTCGACATGTAGTAC
This sequence comes from Mobula birostris, assembly GCF_030028105.1. Taxonomy (NCBI): domain Eukaryota; kingdom Metazoa; phylum Chordata; class Chondrichthyes; order Myliobatiformes; family Myliobatidae; genus Mobula; species Mobula birostris. The sequence continues at coordinate 230,284,406 of NC_092370.1, read as the reverse complement.
ATTCAGAGATGCTCCCCTACACACCACTGCTGTAACATATGGTTATTTGAGTTACCGCTGCCTTCCTGTCAGCTTGAATCAGTCTGACCTTTCTCATTAACAAGGCATTTTCACTGACAGAACTGCCACTTCCTGGATGTTTTGTTTGTCTTTCATACCATCCTTTGTAAACTCTGTGGTGCATCAAAATCCCAAGAGATCAATGGTTTCTGAGATACTCAAACCATCCTGTCTGCCACCAACAATCATTCTTCAGCCAAAGTCACTTTGGTCACATTTCTTCTCCACCCTGATATTTGGTCTGAACAACTAAACCTTTTGACCATGTCTGCATGCTTTTCCAGAAGCTCTACAAAGTCATTTGCAAGATAGAAACCAGAAATGTTCATGATCTTCTAAACTTAGATCTCAAAATGGATGAGTTATGGTGCAGAGCAACCTTAGGAGGAAATAACGGTTGGGGTTTCAGGATGGTCAGCTGGGCAAGGTCATGAAGGAGTTAAGTGCTACTGGTGGCATTTAGGTTAATGAATTGGAAATAAGCCCAGGGTATTTGTTAAAGTTCTTGCAATAATGAGGATCGCTGCATTTGAAGTCAGCAACCTAATTCTTAGATAATTATTCTTCTAGTTAATTAAAAAGAGTTGCCAGCTGTGGTGAATAATTGAAAGAAAACTTTGAGCTTTGGAAAAGTTAAATAAAATTCAAAAATGCTGGGAAATAAGTAAAGGGTCAGTCAGCATCTGAGAAGAATGAGGCAGCTAAATGATTACCATCCAGTCAGAACCCCAAGCAAAGCACTGATCATCGTGTTGTAGGAATTTATTCACAATAACTCAGCATATACACTTGCATGCAACTTCCAGAATTTTGGTTTGTTTGAAGACAGTGGCATTAAATTTTGGAAGCAGAGTGTCATGTGCATACATTTAACACATAACCAAACCTTTACCCCAATAACATTCTTTCAGTGACTATTTGCTACTCTACTTTGGCACTGACATTAGTTTATTATTGTCATATTGTACAGAGATTCACTGGAGAGCTTGTCTTGCATGCTGTTCATACAGATCAGATCATTACACAGTGCATTGCCATAGAACAAGGTAAAACAGAAACAACGCAGAATAAAATGTAACAGCTGTAAAGAAAGAGCAATTCTGTTAAACACTCAGGTGTAAGATCATCATTAGGTAGATTGTGAGATCAAGTGTCCATCATATCATACTGGGATGATACCATTCAATAATCTTATTACAGCGGGATAGAAACACTCCTAGAGGCTGGTGTTACAAACTTACAAGCTTTTTGTATCATCTGTCCAATGGGAGAGGGGGAGAAGAGAGAACGTCCACAGAGGGGGGAAGTCTTTGGTTATGCTGGCTGCTTTACTGAGGCAGCGAGAGTCCAGCTTCCATGATGTGCTGAGTTATGTGCACAACTCATTAGTTATCATTACAATTTTTTTTTTGGTCATTTGCTTTTTTTCTTAAAGTAGTCTGTATTTCTCACTGCCTGCAAGTTTGCTGGAAGCAATGATTTCAGAACCAATTTGGATAGGCAGTTGACTGTGGTACCTTTGTATAGCTATGGAGATGGTACAGGAAAATGCATCTAATTAGACCATTCTACAGACCCAAAATGGTTTTGATGGGCCAAATGGTCTTCTTTTGTACTGTAAAGGTTCTATGACATTATTAAAAACATTTGTAAGTGATTAAAAATCTTTCTTTTCTATAACAATTTCTACAACCACAAAATGTTCCGCGCCATGAGGTATTTTTGAAATATTTAAAGCAGGAAATGAGGGAAGAAAGTTCCACACAGCAAGATCCCATTAACAGCATGATAATAAGCAGAAATTTAAAAAATTATATCCTTTGAGGAATAGATTTAGGCAAAACACTGAGAATAACTCTTCTAATCTTCTTCAAGGTAATGCCCAGGGACCATTAATCTGACCAGAGTGGAGATAGGCTTCGTTTAATGACTCATTTACATTCAGAATTAGAGTTGGTGTCAGAATCAGAGCCAGATTAATAATAACTGAGAATGTCATAAAATTTATTGTTTTGTGACAGCAGTACATTGCAAGGCATAAAAAAATGACCACAAGTTACAATATAAAATAAACAAACCAATCAATCGATCAATAAGTAGTGCAAAAGAAGATTAATGAGTTTGTGTTCATGTGTTCATGGCCCATTCAGAAATCTGACGACAGAAGGGAAGGAGCTGTTCTAAATTTTTAATTCAGTCTCCCGTACCTCCTCTCTGATGGTAGTAATGAGATGAGCGCATGCCTTGGACGGTGAGAGTCCTTAATGATAGATGCCACCTTCTTGAGGCACTGCCATTTGACGATGCCCTTGATGGAGGAGAGGCTTGTGCCTGTGATGGAGTCATAGAGCACTACAACACAGAAACCGGCTGGACTAGCTGGCTGAGAATACAGCCCTCTTCTGCCTTTTTCGATCCTGTGCATTGGAGCCTCACAGTGCTGAGCTCCCCCAGCCCTGACCTTCAGCCTGGCTTTTATGTGCTGAAATATCCTGGGAGCCACAACTGATACTAAAAATACATTGTTTAGAACAAGAGCTGCTGTGAAAAAAAAACAAGGAAGATAATGGTAATGATGGCTTATGCAGAAAGAAAAGATGTTTTTTTCCCATTTGAAAGCTGCCCTGTAATGTGAGATGGGGATTAACAATTTAAATCCATTAATAACTGTATGCTCAGATGGCATCAATTCATTGCGAGAGAAATTGTTCACCTTAGTTAAACTGTTTTCCTTCCCTTCTCGAAGCTATAAAGTTAAATATTTAATATTATTGCCATTCTTAACACTACTTTTAAACAGTACATTCCAGAGAAACCCCAGTGGAAACTAGATAGGGAAATGATGTATGAAATGTGAAGAAGTGTGTTTATACCTCTCTCAGTAATGTCGTGTCAGATTATCTGCTTGCCGACCATGATTTACAAACCATTGTGAAGATATTGGGAAGTCAGAGGAAAGCAGCTGAGATTACAGAGGTTCAATTATTGGCAGTATTGATCAGAATCAGTTCTATTATCACTGACATATAAAGGTAAAGCTAAAGATTACATCTATGTCATATCTATATCAAAACTTCAAAGCAGACAGTGAAATGTGTCTCATGCATCAAATCAAACAAGCGAGTATTGTGCTGGGTAGCCCGCAAATGTTACCACAAGTCCAGCGTCAACGTAGCATGCTCACAACGTGCCAACCCTAACCCACATGCCTTTGGAATGTGGGAGGAAACTGGAGCAACCAGAGGAAACCCACGTGCTAATGTGGAGAACGCACACACTCCATACAGACAATAACGGACTTGAAGCTGGGATAGAAGCTGTCCTTGAGCCTGGTTCTATGAGCTTTCGGGCTTTTTTGTCTTCTTCCCATTCCCCCACCTTCTTATTCTGGCTTCTTCCCTCTTCCTTCCCAGTCCTGCTGAAGGATCTCGGCCTGAAACGTCAACTGTTTATTTCTCTACATCGATGTTGCCTGACCTGCTGAAATCCTCAAGCACTTTGTGTGACCTGCCCAATCCTTTATATCTTTTGCAGGATGGGGTGGAGAAGAGCAGAGCATATTTGGAGCAGGTGGGGTCAAAACAGTACGTACTGGATACACCTTCGACTAGAAATGCGAGCTCTGTTTTTCTCTCTCCACAGACACTGCCTGGTTTCCTGTGTGTTTCCAACTTTATCTGCTTTTATTTCCGATTTTTGACCTTTGTTTAATCAGTGTCTTCTTGCAGTTAGTGCACTTACTGAACATATATTATCTGCCAACAAACAATCCGCTGGAGGAACTCAACAGGTCAAGCAGCATCTGTAGTGGTGAAAAGGGATTGTCACTGCTTCGGGATGAAACCCTGAATAGGCACCTTCTGCACTCATTGGTGCAGAATTATTTGCCATGTTTCAGATGTTACAACAATGACTTCAGGTAAAAGAAATACTTTCACTGTGGATCACTTTGGAAGGCGTAGAAAAGTGGAGGAAGGTGCTACAGAAATAAAAGTTCACTTCATTAGAAGTATTCTATAAATCAGCATGGTAATAGATTAGAAAGGCCTGTGCATCATTGATCCCCTTGGACCATAAGACTTGGGAGCAGAATCTGGCCACGGCACATCAGGTCTGCTCTGCCATTTCATCATGGCTGATTTATTATCCCTCTCAACCTAATTTTTCTGCCATCTCCTCAAAACCTTTCACTCCCTTACTAATCAAGAACCTAGCACCCTCCGCCTTAAATATAGTCAGTGACTTGGCCTCCACAGTTGGCTGTGGCAATGAATTCCACCAATTCTCACGGGCAGGTTTGTTAGAGCTGCTGGGGAGGGATTAAACTAACTTGGCAGGGGGGTGGGAACCGGAGTCAAGGGACTCAGGAAAGAACGGGTGGTAAAAAGGTAAAGATAGCATGCAATCAGATTGTCAGGAAGGGCAGGCAGGTGATGGGACTTAGTGGCAGCCAACAGGCTGAGTAGCAAATCATTATACTTTATACTTTATACCTTATTGTCACCAAACAATTGGTACTAGAACGTACAATCATCACAGCGATATTTGATTCTGCACTTCCCACTCCATGGATTACAAATACTGTACTAAATATTAAAAATAGTAAAAATGAGTAAATATTAAAAATTTAAATTATAAATCATAAATAGAAAATAGAAAAATGGAAAGTAAGGTAGTTCAAAAAAACCGAGAGGCAGGTCCAAATATTTGGCTGGTACGGCCCAGATCCAGGTCAGGATCCGTTCAGTAGTCTTATCACAGTTGGAAAGAAGCTGTTCCCAAATCTGGCCGTACAAGTCTTCAAGCTCATGAGCCTTCTCCCGGAGGGAAGAGGGACAAAAAGTGTGTTGGCTGGGTGGGTCGTGTCCTTGATTATCCTGGCAGCACTGCTCCGACAGCGTGCGGTGTAAAGTGAATCCACGGACGGAAGATTGGTTTGTGTGATGTGCTGCACCATGTTCACGATCTTCCGCAGCTTCTTTCGGTCTTGGACAGGACAACTTCCATACCAGGTTGTGATGCACCCTAGAAGAATGCTTTCTACGGTGCATCTATAAAAATTAGTGAGGGTTTTAGGGGACAGGCCAAATTTCTTTAGTTTTCTCAGGAAGTAAAGGCGATGTTGGGCCTTCTTGGCAGTGAACTCTGCTTGGTTGGACGAAGTCAGGTCATTTGTGATATTGACCCCGAGGAACTTAAAGCTCAGGGATGCAGAATCAGAAAGGATAGCAAATACGGTACTCAGAGTGTTGTATCTAACTGTGCGTAGTATAAGAAAGAAGGTGGATGATCTTGTTGCACTATTACAGATTGCCAGGTATGATGTTGCGGCCATCACTGAATCGTGGCTGAAGGATGGTTGTAGCTGGGAGCTGAATGTCCAAGGTTACATGTTATATCGCAGGGATAGGAAGGTAGGCAGTGGGGTGGTTTGGCTCTACTGGTAAAGAATGGCATCAAATCAGTAGAAAGATGTGATATAGGATCAGAATCCTTGTGGGTTGAGTTAAGAAACTGCAAAGGTAAAAGGATGTTGATGGTAGTTATATACAGGCCTCCCAACAGTGGCTGAGAGGTCGGCCGCAGGTTACAACAGGAAATAGAAAAGGCGAGTCAAAAGGGCAATGTTTTGGTCACCATAGGAGATTTTAACATGCAGGCTGATTGGGAAAATCAGGTTGGGAATGGATCTGAAGAGAGTGAGTTTTGTTGAATGCTAAGAGGTAGCTTTTCAGAGCAGTTTGTCGTTGAGCCGACTAGGGGAGCAGCTATACTGGATTGAATGTTGTGTAATGAACCGGAGGTGATTAGGGAGCTTAAGGTAAAAGAACCCTTAGGAGACAGTGATCACAATATGATTGTGTTCAACTTGAAATCTGATAGGGAGAAAGTGAAGTCTAATGTGGCAGTATTTCAGTGGAGTAAGGGAAATTACAGTGGTACGAGAGAGGAGTTGGCCAAAGTAAATTGGAAGGAGCTGCTGGTAGGGATGTTAGCAGAGCAGCAATGGCATGCGTTTCTGGGAAAAAATGAGGATAAGTACAGGACGTGTATTGTAAAACTGAAGAAATACTCAAATGGTAAAATAGTACAACTGTGGCTGACAAGGGAAGTCAAAGCCATTGTAAAAGCAAAAGAGAGGGCATACAGCAAAGCAAAAATTAGTGGGAAAATAGAGGATTGGGAAGCTATTAAAAACCTACAGAGAGCAACTAAAAAATCATTAGAAGGAAAAAGATGAAATATGAAAGCAATCTAGCAAATAATATCAAAGTGGATAGTAAAAGTTTTTAATTCAAGTATGTTAAAAATATAAGAGAAATGAGAGTGGATATAGGACCACTAGAAAATGAGGCAGGAGAAATAATAGTGGGGGACAAGGAGATGGCTGATGAACTAAATGAGTATTTTGCATCAGTCTTCACTGTGGAAGACACTAGCAGTATGCCTGATGTTGTAGTGTGTGAAGGAAGAGAAGTGGGTGCAGTTACTGTTACAAGAGAGAAGGTGCTAAAAAAGCTGAAAGACCTAAAGGTACTTAGGTCACCCAGACCAGAGGAACTGCACCTTAGGATTCTGAAAGACGTAGCATTAGAGATTGTGGTGGCATTTGAAATGATCTTTCAAAAATCATTGGACTCTGGCATGGTGCTAGAAGACTGGAAAATTGCAAATGTTACTCCACTCTTTAAGCAAGGAGGAAGGCAGCAGAAAGGAAATTATAGACCAGTTAGCCTGACCTCAGTGATTGGGAAGATGTTTGAGTCAATTGTTAAGGATGACTTGTGGAGTACTTGGTGACACAGGATAAGACAGTACAAAGTCAGCATGGTATCCTTCAGGGAAAATCCTGCCTGATGAGCTGTTGGAATTCGTTGAGAAGATTACAAGTAGGATAGATAAAGGGGATGCAGTGAATATTGTTTATTTGGACGAGCATTGGCTGATTGGTAGGAGGCAGTGAGTGAGAATAAAAGGATCCTTTTCTGGTTGGCTGTCAGCGACTAGTGGTGTTCCACAGGGGTCGGTGTTGGAACCATTTCTTTTTATGCTGTACATAAATGACTTAGATGATGGAATTGATGGCTTTGTTGCTAAGTTTGCAGATGATACGAAGATTGCTGGAGAGGCAGGTAATGTTGAGGAAGCAGGTAGGCTGCACAGGGATTTAGACAGATTAGGAGAATGGGCAAGAAAGTGGCAAATGAAGTACAATGTTGGAAAATGTATGGTCATGCACTTTGATAGTAGAAATAAATGTGCGGACTATTTTCTAAATTGGGCGAAAATCCAGGAATCTGAGATGCAGAGAGACTTGGGATTTCTTGTGCAGAACACCCTGAAGGTTAACTTGCAGATTGAGTCAGTGGTGAGGAAGGCAAATGCCATGTTAGCATTCATTTCAAGAGGTCTAGAATACAAGAGCAAGGATATGATGTGAGGCTTTATAAGCCACTGGTGAGACCTCACCTTGAGTATTGTGAACAGTTTTGGGCCCCTCATCTTAGAAAAGATGTGCTGGCATTGGAGAGGGTCTAGAGGAGGTTCACAAGGATGATTCCAGGAAAGAAAGGGTAATCATATGAGGAACATTTGATAGCTCTGGGTCTGTACTCGCCGGAATTCAGAAGGATGAGGAGGGATCTCATTGAAACCTTTCAGAAGTTGAAAGGCCTAGAGAGAGTAGATGTGGAAAGAATGTTTCCCATGGTGGGAGAGTCTAGGACAAGAAGGCACAGCCTCAGGATAGAGGGGCGCCTTTTCAAAACAGAGATGCGGAGAAATTTCTTTAGCCAAAGGATGGTGAATTTGTGGAATTTGTTGCCACATGCAGCTGTGGAGGCCAGGTTGTTGGCTATATTTAAGGCAGAGATTGATGGGTTCTTGATTGGACATGGCATCAAAGGTTACGGGGAGAAGGCTGGGAAGTGGGGTTGAGGAGGAGATAGAGAAAAAGGATCAGCCACGATTGAATGGCAGAGCAGACTTGATGAGCCAGATGGCCTAAAATAGCTCTCAATACTAAGTTGGATCTTGAGCAACCGGTAAATAAGACAGACACCCAGCAATCAGTAACACAATCTATTTAAATTTTAATCAGAACCTGAGGGGCACTTTTTTTTCACCCAGAGAGTAGTTCATATATGAAACAAGCTGCCATCGGAAATTGTTGAGGCTGGTACATATATTAACCCTTTCATTTTCTGGAACATTCCTCTGCACCTCCTCAGGACCCTCTCCAATGACAGCACATCCTCTCTTAGATAATGGGCCCGAAATTGCTCATGATACTCCCTCCATTTTGCAAGTGCTGAAACGATCAGTAAACTGGATGAAATGACTCCAACTTACCATCCACAAGGTTAGAATTCCACACCGTCTTGTGACTCACAGCCGAAACAATACATAGTAATCACTCATGCAGGAGTGGGTAGAGCAACACGCTGTGAGTTTAATAACACATTCACAAACAAACCACCTACATTTTTATTCTGCATCATGTTCCCAGGTTTGCAAAACGGCTCTGTTTGAACACTGTAAGAGATAGACTTGTATGGGAAGAAAATAAACGGTGTGTCAAATTCCTCCTCAGAGGATTTCTCAGAGAATCAAATTGAAATGAGTGGGGGATGTCAGGGATTTCTTTTGCCTAATATTTGGAGCTGCAACATTCATTGATGCCGTAGTGAAGAAATTTATCTTTTACCATGTACTGGAAGTGCAATATAGAAGCAGATTTGAATTTATTCCGCTTCGACTGAAATCAATTTAATTCAATCTAAGAGCCAGATTACTGTTTGCATAAACTTCTGGTATCGATATACTGGTGATGGAGTGGCATGGTATCATAGTAATAGTAGTAGTAATAGTAGTAGTGGTGGTAGTAGTAGTAGTAGTGGTAGTAGAAGTAGTAGTCATAGTCATAGTCATACTTTATGATCCCAGGGGAAATTGGTTTTCATTACAGTTGCACCATAAATAATAAATAGTAATAAAACCATAAATAGTTAAATAGTAATATGTAAATTATGCCAGGAAGTAAGTCCAGGACCAGCCTATTGGCTCAGGGTGTCTGACCCTCCAAGGGAGGAGTTGTAAAGTTTGATGGCCACAGGCAGAAATGACTTCCTATGACGCTCTGTGTTGCATCTCGGTGGAATGAGTCTGGCTGAATAGACATAGACATAGAATAGTACAGCACAGTACAGGCCCTTCGGCCCACAATGTTGTGCTGACCCTCAAACCCTGCCTCCCATATAAGCCCCCACCTTTAATTCCTCCATATACCTGTCTAGTAGTCTCTTAAACTTCACTAGTGTATCTGCCTCCACCACTGGCTCAGGCAGTGCATTCCACGCACCAACCACTCTCTGAGTAAAAAAGCCTTCCTCTAATATCCCCCTTGAACTTCCCACCCCTTACCTTAAAGCCATGTCCTCTTGTATTGAGCAGTGGTGCCCTGGGGAAGAGGCGCTGGCTATCCACTCTATCTATTCCTCTTATTATCTTGTACACCTCTATCATGTCTCCTCTCATCCTCCTTCTCTCCAAAGAGTAAAGCCCTAGCTCCCTTAATCTTTGATCATAATGCATACTTTCTAAACCAGGCAGCATCCTGGTAAATCTCCTCTGTACCCTTTCCAATGCTTCCACATCCTTCCTATAGTGAGGTGACCAGAACTGGACACAATACTCCAAGTGTGGCCTAACCAGAGTTTTATAGAGCTGCATCATTACATCGCGACTCTTAAACTCTATCCCTCGACTTATGAAAGCTAACACCCCATAAGCTTTCTTAACTACTCTATCCACCTGTGAGGCAACTTTCAGAGATCTGTGGACATGTACCCCGAGATCCCTCTGCTCCTCCACACTACCAAGTATCCTGCCATTTACTTTGTACTCTGCTTTGGAGTTTGTCCTTCCAAAGTGTACCACCTCACACTTCTCCGGGTTGAACTCCATCTGCCACTTCTCAGCCCACTTCTGCATCCTATCAATGTCCCTCTGCAATCTTTGACAATCCTCTACACTATCTACAACACCACCAACCTTTGTGTCATCTGCAAACTTGCCAACCCATCCTTCTACCCCCACATCCAGGTCGTTAATAAAAATCACGAAAACTAGAGGTCCCAGAACAGATCCTTGTGGGACACCACTAGTCACAATCCTCCAATCTGAATGTACTCCCTCCACCACCACCCTCTGCCTTCTGCAGGCAAGCCAATTCTGAATCCACCTGGCCAAACTTCCCTGGATCCCATGCCTTCTAACTTTCTGAATAAGCCTACCGTGTGGAACCTTGTCAAATGCCTTACTAAAATCCATATAGATCACATCCGCTGCACTACCCTCATCTATATGCCTGGTCACCTCCTCAAAGAACTCTATCAGGCTTGCTAGACACGATCTGCCCTTCACAAAGCCATGCTGACTGTCCCTGATCAGACCATGATTCTCTAAATGCCTATAGATCCTATCTCTAAGAATCTTTTCCAACAGCTTTCCCACCACAGACGTAAGGCTCACTGGTCTATAATTACCCGGACTATCCCTACTACCTTTTTTGAACAAGGGGACAACATTCGCCTCCCTCCAGTCCTCCGGTACCATTCCCATGGACAACGAGGACATAAAGATCCTAGCCAGAGGCTCAGCAATCTCTTCTCTCACCTCGTGGAGCAGCCTGAATGTACTCCTGTGTCCAACCAGTACATTATGTAGTGGATGGGCGACATTGTCCAAGATGGCATGCAACTTGGACAGCATCCTCTTTCCAGACACCACAGTCAGAGAGTCCAGTTCCATCCCCACAACATCACTGTCCTTACGAATGAGTTTGTTGATTCTGTTGGTGTCTGCTACCCTCAGCCTGCTGCCCCAGCACACAACAGCAAACATGATAGCACTAGTAGTAGTAGTAGTAATAGCCTCCATTGGTCAGAATTGACCATGGATATCGCATCCTAGCTGTCTAGATACACAAGTCTGGCCAGTACGATATGGATAGCAAACGATTGCCCATGTAGCAAGTTCCCCTCACCACACATCTGATGAGCCCAAAGGAATGGCAGGAACCAATACAGTTTGGTACCAGCAGCATTGTAGGAGTTCCCAGACTGCCTTAGGGACTCCAGCTCTGGACTTTTCCCTCAGGATTTACTCTTGTAGCCTTCCCCATCAGTGGGTATAGCCGCAAGGCAGTGGAGGTTTGAGATCCTAGGTGAGCTAAGTGATGAGCCCCATCTGCCCAGAGCGACTGGTATGAAGGCACCAGTAACCCGCCTTTGCCCCTTCTCCCGTCACTAGACATAGTTCTGCCGGGCTTAGTAACTAAGCCACATGTGAAGGCCAGGAGCTGGACTCGGTTGTCCGAGGCTGTTTGAAGCACACGCCATTGGGTGTGTTTAATAGGTAGTGGGAGCTTGTCCCCATTACCATCCCCAGTTGTGACAACCTTATGGAAAGCAGTTGGTGCAATCACTTTATGTCGCCAACCATAAGATCAGGGTTTGATTCACTACGCTGTCTTTAAAAAGTTTGTACGTAGGCCGGCTGGTGGCGCAATGACATCAGTGCCGGACCCGGGAGCGGAGGCTCCCGGGTCCGAAACCAGTCGGGTCTGCTCCCGAGTACGCTTTCCATCTGTGCCGGGTTGAGTGTCGAGATCGCAAATCAACCTCGCAAAATAAAAGGGAAAAATGCTGCGAAAATGTCTGTGTGAGGAGTGGTGCGCCACACAGTCTCTCTCTCTCGCTCCGCACCTTGTAAAAGCCATGAAAAAGACATCATCTCGGATGCACATGCACAGACGCGCACGCAGGCACACCTGCACAGACTCGCACGCACGCAGGCACACGCCAAAAAAAAAGTTTGTACGTCCTCCTGGAGAACATGTGGGTTTCCTCTGGCTATTCCAGTTTTCTCCCTCATTCCAAAGACACATCGGTGGGGTTAGCGAGTTGTGGACATGCAATGTTGGTGCCGGAAGTGTGGCGACGCTTGTCCTGCACAAACCCGCTGACTGTATTTGACACGAATGGTGCATTTCACTGTATGTTCTGATGTACATGTGGCACAATAAGCAAACGCTTGTATTTATGGAGTGCTGTGTAGGATGGAAGGATTGGATTGATCTTCGAGTAGGTTAAATGGTAGACTGAAGGGTCTAAACTGTGCTGTAATGTTTTATGTTCTCTCTATCTATAAAATGCTGTCCTCGGAGTCACAGTGTGGCACTAAAGACATGCTGTACATTGCTTGCATTGTTGGCTCAGAGCCTCTGCTAAACTTGAGTGGACAAAGGAAACTGTTTCATCCAAGAATGAAGGTGGATCCATGGGATTGGGATTAGAGGTCCCGCCAGCTCCTGGGAATGTCTGGCTTGTGCACCAGGGCCTGGAATGGAGTTGTTTTTGGTGGCAAGTGGTGGGATGATGGAGAATAGGGGAGGAATGCGGAGGGAAATAGGCAATCACGGATTGAGAGATGGGCGTTATTGGCAAGGTGAATATTTATAGCCTATCCCCCGTTGCATTTTGGAAGATGATGTTGAGGTGGTTTCCCCTCTGCAATCAGATTTCTGAACAGACATTGAACCCTTGAACACAACCACACTACTTTTCCTTTTTCTCTATTTTTGCACTACTTACTTAGTTCAACTTTTTAAAAAATACATATATATATATACTTATTAATGTATTTTGCAGCTGTATTATTATGTAATGCAATGTACTGCGGCTGCATAACAACAAATTCCATGACATATGCCAGAGATATTAAACTAGATTCTGATTCAGATTCAGATTCTGGACTGCTGCAGTCTTTGTGGGGGAGATAGTCCTACAATGTGTAATTCAAACAGCATGAGTTGTCCTGAGGAACTCAGTGGGTCAAGTGAGCACTTATGGGAGGAAAGAGCTTGCCGATATTCTTGGTCAAAATCCTGCATGAGTCCCGCGACCAGGAAAGACAACAATTCCTTTCCCTCCCAGAGTTGCTGCTTGATCGATCAATTTCCTCCAGTGGATTGTCTGTAGTTCCATATTCCAATATCTGAGTCTCCTGTGTGACCAGGTAGTTCTGGGATGATGTTTTTTAGTGATTGTATTTCCAAGTCGGAATGATGTATGACTTGGAGAGGAAACTACAGGTTGTAGTGCACCTGTTGTGATTTTCTTCTTGATAGAAGAGACTTACGGGTTTGGAAGTTGCTTTTAGATTAGTCCTTCTGAGTGACCATAGTGCACTTTTAGAACATAGAAGAGTATAGCACAGGACACAACCCCTTCAGCCCACAATGTTATGCTGAGCTAATTAAATGAATAATCAAATGTCCAACTGAACTAATCCCTTTTGCTGACATCGTGTCTATATAATTCCATTTCCTGCACATTCATGTGCCTATCTAAGAGTCTTCTAAATTCCTCTTTTGGATGTACCTCCACCACCACCCCAGGCAGTACATTCCAGACACCCACCACTCTCTGTCTAAAAAAAACTTGCCCTGCACTTCTCCTTTGAGCTTACACCTTCTCACCTTAAATGCGTCAGAAACCTCAAAGCTGATGGTTATGGTAGGAGTGACAGTTCCTTAGGAAGACTGGATTGAGAAGGTATTTGAACTTGAGAGAGACAAATACCAGGAGCTGGTAGAGCAGAGTTTAGAGACAAGGGTAGAGGACACAATGTGAGCCCACAGAGGTGGGGTGTAGAGGTTTTGCCGGCTGTTCGCCGTGCAGAAGCTACTCTCCCCTTGGCATTACGGGGGCTGCAAAGAAAAGAACCATCAGGACCGTCACAGAAGCTGCTAAGCAAGCTGCCAGATGGCTATGGATCAGGAGGTGTAATCCATGGACCAATGCTGCTGGGACACAAGCCGAGGCCTGATCAACTCCTGGTCAAGAGTGCCTGATGTTGAAAGACCCGAAACATTCGATGACCCAAGGTTACATCGCTAATGCTGTGCCCCAACGCATCCGAGGATGTATCTCAGCTTCTGTCCCCACCCACCCAGTAGCTAATGTTTGTATATGTATGCTTCTATGCAAAACCATCTTACAGTCTTTAAAGCAACTCTTGTGACCCTCTGCCCTCTTTTGTTCTTACCTGTTCACTCTCCAGTTTACATGGTAATTTAATCTGTACAAACTGTTTTTCCAATTGGTAAGTGTGTGTCAGATCCAAACTAAAAACACCAAAGATTTTATTGCCCCAAAAGACATACAGAAAGACAGAGTGAAACATGAAGGGAAATGTGTATAAGAGATAGCAAGTGGCTGGCAGCTTCTAGGAATGTTGCTGAAAGAGCCAATAGGTGCAAACTTTCTTCAGAAGCTGTTGTCATGAAACACATCTTTACAGAGATGCTACAGTTTCTCAGCTTTTGTGTCAGGTGTTTGATGTTCTTTCTGTTGTCTCACAATCTGATTGAGAAAGCTTCTAAGATCTGGTTCTTTCCTCATAGGCAGTCCCCTGACACCCAGCATGGAAAAATATGGGTCACCAAACAAAAGTGAAGAGGATAGATATCTGAGAAAACAGAGCAGTGTGTGTATCTGTGTGGGTGTGTGTGGATCTATTTCTGTACAGAAATAATGAATATTGGTTATGAATTGCAGAAGGAAGACTGAGACTTACACAGGAAACTGGAGCGAGAAATGGGAAATTTGCTACTTGTACTTGTTTTGTCTTAACTTTTCAGCTCCACCATTTGGCCCTAACCTCACATCACTTGATTCCTTCATAAGGTGTAGGAGCACAACTAGGCCATTCAGGCCATTGAGGCTGCTTCACCATTCCATCATGGTTGATTTATTATTCCTCTCAACACCATTCTCCCGACTTATCTCAGTAACCTTTCACAGCCTGTCTAAACAGGAACCCATCAACCTCTGCCTTAAATATACCCTGTGGTTGTAGAGTCCACAGATTTCTCACCCTCTGGCTAAAGGAATTCCTCCTCATTTCTGTTCTAAAGCCACATCCCTCTATTCTGAGGTGAAACCCTCTGGTCCTAGACTCCCCCAACATAGGAAACATTCTTCTCACATCCACTCTATCTAGGCCTTACAACATTCGATAGATTTCAATAAGATCCCCCCCATTCTTCTAAATTCCAGTCAGTAAAGGCCCAGAGCCATCAATCGCTCCTCATATAATAACCCTTTCATTTCCAGAATCATTCTCATGAACCTTCTCTGAACCCTCTCCAATGTCAGCATCTTTTCTTAAATAAGGAGTCCAAATCTGCTCATAATACTCCAAGTGAGGCCTCATTAGTGCCTTGTAAAGCCTCAGCATTATATTCTTGCTTTTATATTCTAGTCCTCTTGAAATGAATGCTAACATTGCATTTGCCTTCCTCACCACCGACTCAACCTGCAAATTAACCTTTAGGAAATAGAGTCATGGAACCTGAGAGCACTACAGCATAGGAACAGGTGCTTTGGCCTATCTAGTCTGTGCCAAACTATTATTCTGCCTAGTCCCATTGACCTTTACTTAGACCACAGCCCTTCATAGCCCTCTCATCAATGTACTTATCCAAATTTCTCTTAAATGTTGAAATCAAACCTGCATTCACCACTTCCACTGGTACCTCGTTGCACACTCCTACCATCCTGAGTGAAGCAGTTCTCCCCCATGTTCAACTTAAACATTTCACCTTTCACCCTTAACCCACGAATTCTAGTTCTGATCTCACTGAACCTCAGTGTTTAAAAAAAAGCCTGCATGCTTTTACCCTATGTATACCCCTCAGTTTTGTATACCTCTATATCTAAAAGCTATCAAATAAATTCCAAATTGGTCACATGGGAATAATTAGGCAGCACTGGCTCGTTGAGATGGAAAGGCCTCGTACAGTGCTGTATCTGTCAATCGAACGAACAAATAAATAAATTCATGATTTAAAAATGCTTCTACCCTGCATTTCTATTGAAACCTTCATGACCTTGAGCTATTTTAAAGAACTTTAAAGGAACTGAGCAATTTGAATTTAGGAGGAATGGTAGCCAATTTTCACACTGCAACTTCTCTGAACAGTAACTACACATGCCATATTATAGCATTTCATTGGAAGTAAAGTACTTGGTGTCTTCAGAGGAGTATAACATGCATTATTAGAATACAGATTTTTCTCACAAATTTGGCTAGGGATTTTCAATCTTCTTACAATGATGGGTGGAAACTCAGAGGCAGTGAACCTGTGATTCACACCGAGCAGTACCTCATTCAAGCCCCTTCTTCGGGTCAAGGACTAAGAAAAACATTATCATCGTCTTTAGTGCTGGTTCAAAGGAATTAGGTGAAGTTTATACCTGGTTGTTGCTGTTTAGTGTGCTTAATTATTTGGACCAATGGTTTAGTTGCACTGTAGGTTATGATAAAGTATTATACTGTACTTATAGGTCTGGAATCCCCATTGGGATGCATTGTTTTCTTCAGTACATTATGCAACAAACTGTCAAACAGCTCAGATCAGTGGAAAAGACTTAGGAGCTTTAAGTCCACATTAAGCTAAGCACAGTGCAATTTCTATGGTTTACTTTTTGCTAATTTTAAAACATGGATCAGAAAGTTTTGCTCCTATAAACCCCCACCACCCATTCCCAAAACTGGATGCATGCCTAGCCTGTATTAATCACCATGGTGAATTTCTGCTAACTGGGCCTATTTATAGATCTTCAAGAAATAGTTGAAAATTGAGCATATTTTTAAGACTAATGTGTCTTTACATCTTAAGAATGTTAAAATATTGATGGCTCTGCGCCTGTTCTCACTGGAGTTCAGAAGAATGAGGGGAGATCTCGTTGAAACCGATCAAATATTGAAGGACCCTGATAGTAAGGTCTTAATACTGCTGGCACGTTGCCAAGTGGTTAAGGCGTCGGTCTAGTGATCTGAAGGTCACTAGTTCGAGCCTCAGCTGAGGCAGCGCGTTCTGTCCTTGAACAAGGCACTTAACCACACATTGCTGTGTGATGACACTGGTGCCAAGCTGTATCGGCCTTAGTGCCATTCCCTTGGACAACATCGGTGGCATGGAGAGGGGAGACTTGCAGCATGGGCACCTGCCGGCCTTCCATACACCCTTGCCCAGGCCTGCGCCCTGGAAACCTTCCAAAACGCAAATCCATGGTCTCACAAAACTAACTGATGCCTATATATGATAGTAAGGACATGACGAGGATATTTTGTATATTGGAGTCCAGGACCCGAGGGTAGAGCGTCAGAGTACAAAGACTTCCCTTTAGAACAGAGATGAAGAGGAATTTCTTTAGCCAGAGGGTGGTGAACCTGTGGAATTCATTGTCTCAGACCACTGTGGAGGCCAGGTCTTTGGATATATTTAAAGCAAAGGTTGGTAGGTTTTTGATTTGTACAAGTGTCAAAGGTTATGGGGAGAAAGCAGGATAATGGGGTTGTGGGGGTTAATAAATCAGCCATGATGGAACGAAGACTCGATGGGCCGAATGGATTTATTCTGCTCCTGTATCTTGTGCTGTAAAATATTATTCTTGTAATTAATTCAGAAGGTGACTACAGTATTGGAAATGGTGTCACCCTTTGTAAAATCTCCAGGTTTCAAAATTAATTGTTGCAAACTAAAATGCTCAGTTTGTTATGTCCAGAGCAACACACAAAATAGTGGAGCAATTCAGCAGGTCAAGTTTGTTGCCTGGATTTCCAGCAACTGCGGAGTCTCTTCCATTCCCAGCTACATTAATCAAACTGTTTCATGAACAAAGAACAGAAAATTCAAGATTCTACCAAATCTTTCTCAATCTTGGAAGCTTATTTGTCCTGAAACATTTGAATCAATGTGAATAGAAAAATTGTGCTGGGGTCAAAATACCTCAAGAAGCTTGTGTAATTTTGTAGGCATTTTGCATCCAGATTGTGGAATGTGCTTAAAGCAGAAAGTCTGCTCCTTCCAACTTCTTCACCCTGCCTTTCCTGCTCCAGCATCTGCAGATTTTGGGTTAGGGTGAGTATTTTTGCTTGGTATTTAGAGATACAGCATGGTAGCAGACCCTTCCAAGCCAACGAGACCATGCTGCCTAATTACACGGATGCATGTGGGGAAAACCCACGTGGCCACAGGGAGAACACACAAACGTCTTACAGACAGTGGCAGGAAATTATCCTGGGTTGCCGGCGCTGCTATTGTATTACGTTAACCACTATACTACGTGCCATGCTCTGTTGGTAACAGAAGAATGGTGGAACTTGCGGGCTGCCCTCAGCACATCTTTGGAGTGTGCTGATCGTTTGTACCATATGATTAGATTAATGAGGCGTACCTAATAAAATGGCCACTGAGTGTATGTGCTCATGTAAAAATTCTAACAGAGTAGTTATAGCATTGACACATGTACTGAAAAGAACGAAAGCAAAACTGGCTGTGATATTTGAGGAGATAACACAGTTGTAAAGGGCATCAATGCATTAGATTAGGACTACATGAACAATAACTACTCATAATATGAATGCATCATATATGGCACATGTAACAGTGACCCATAAATTAGACTAGCTATCACTGCTAAGCTTTCAAAGGTTAGTCCAGATGGTGCCACCTACTTTCTAAGGACTTTATTTCTGAGTATCTATAATCTCCAAGAATGACTTAAACCTTCAGGTTCTGAACCTCTACCCCATGTAACAGCTAATAGGCACTGAACAGAAATACTATTTCTTTTCTCTCTCCTCAAAAATATTATTTCTATTCTATTCCCCCTTTTCTCTCCTCATGAATTACTTTTGGAGCAAATACTCTACAAAACCAGAATCACTTTATTGCCAGTATGTGAGACGTACCAGAACTGATTGTGGTTCAATGCCAAGCATAAGACACAGGACAATACCACAACTAACAACACAATAGCCACCAACAATTTACAAGACAGTTGTGCAAGCAGCCATGAGCAATCAAAAATTAACGGAATGGTCACATGCACGAACATCAATAATCAAACCCAAATAAATGTGAAAATATGAACAGACTCAATAATTACCAACAGAACAAGGAGAGCAGGAAAGACCATTTAACAGATGTTGTGCAGGGACAGTCAGAGTATTACACCTGAGTGAGTTTTGTTGAGAAGCTGGATAACTACAGGTAAGGAGCTCTGGGGATGACGTGTGGTCCTGGTGGTAGTGGACTTGTAGTGTCTCCCTGATGGTAATTTGGTGAATAGGTGGGTGAAGTCAACAATATTTTTTCAGCTCTTCTCTTCAACCAGAATGGCGATGAGCACCATTCTTAATGTCGGTCGCTGACAGCCCATGATTATGCTGAAAAACTCAGTGAAATGGTTAGTTTCTATGTCTGTTGCAGAAGAGATTATAGTTTTGGGCACAAAGGTTAACTGTCTGAGTGTGTGGGTGCACAGCTGGAACCCAACAAAACCTGAGTACCGGCACACTTTAACTTGACACCTACAAGAATATTGTTGTTCTCCGCTGTAAAGCACCATGTGCCTTATGAAGCTAGCATGGTAACTGTGAGCTCAACGCTGTATAGGGCCAGCTGTAAGATACGGATTTGATTCCCATCACTGCCTAGAGCAGTTTACACCTTCTACCCATGACCATATGGGTATCCTCCCACATTCCAACAACGCACAGCTTTGGGTTAGTGAGTTGTGGGCAAGTTATGCTTGCACAATCCTCGGGATTTCATTTGATGAAAAGGACACATTTCATTGTATTTTTTGAGGTACATATCTAATTTTTATTTTCTTTTTACTGGGGGGTGTTGTTATAAATTTGAGTAATTTTCACAAAATGCTTTCTGAGTATTTCCTGCACTTTGTGTTTTCTTTTATGCCAAATGCAAGTTGTTTCCTTTCTAACCTCCTGCAGGTAAAGGAACTTGGTGCCCTTGTCTGATCTACCCTTGGTTGATTCACCATGCACTCTTAGTTGTAAAGTCCTCTAATAGTCAAGCAACCTAAGGTATTGTGATAGCTACGAAATCTTAATGGGACAATCACATATTGCCAATAAATCCAGTCTTGCCAATGTTAACTAAGTCTTAAATGCACTTATTGTAAATGTATTAAATCAACCCCTGGATCTCAGTCCCACTCTTCACCTGTGCTCCTTGTTGGCTACCTTGAGGTGGTTTCATGGGATCTTGCTGTGTACTAAGTGCTTGCTGTTTTAGAACATAAAATAGTACAGGCCCTTCGGCTCATGATGTTGTGTAAAACATTTAACCTACTCTAGTCCTTTCCTTCCACGTAGCCCTCCATTGTTCTTTCATCGATGTGCCTATTGAAGATTCTCTGAAATATCCCTAATGTCTCTATGTCTACCACCACCCTGGCAACACACTCCATGCACCTACCACTTTCTGACCTTTTTTAAAAAAAAAACTCCCTCTAACATTCCCCCTATACTTTCCACCAATCACCTTAAAATGACAAACCCTCATATTAGCAATTCCTGTCCTGGGCAAAAGGTACTGGTTGCCCAGTCTATTAATCCATCTGCTATATACGACAATAAGGAATGCCTACCATTCCATGCCCAGAACACATTTCTAGAAACCTGATCACTTGGCTATCCTTCTACCTGCATACAGACAGAGGCTCCAGAGATCTGGACAGCAAGTAGGTGGTCGTGGGAAGCAGAGGAGGGGCTTAGCCCCCTGCTCTACTCACTTTACACTTATGACCGTGTGGCTAAGCACAGCCCCAAGGCAATATTTAAATTTGCTGTTGACTCCACTGGTGCAGGTCAAATCAGAGGAAGTGATGAATCCGCATAGAGGAGGAAGATTGAAAATCTGGCTGAGTGGTGCCACAACAGCAACCTCTTACTCAATGTCAGCAAGACCAAGGAGCTGATTATTGACTTCAGGAGGAGAAAACCAGAGGTCCATAAACCAGTCCTCATCGAGGGATCAGAGGTGGTGTCATGGTTATTGGATTTATTGAGTGTGCCCAGAAGAGAATGAATCTCAGGGTAGTATATGCTGACATATGTATCTGTACTTCAGTCATAAATTTACTTTGAACTTTGAACTTTAATGCCTCTTAACATCTTATACACCACTACCAAGTCATCTCTCATCCTCTTTTGCTCCAATGAGAAAAGCCCTCACTCGCAAAGCCTATCCTCATAGGACATGCTCTCTAATCCAGGCAGCATCTGTCAAATTTCCTCTGCACTCCCTCTAAAGCTTCCACGTTCCTCCTATAATGAGGGCACCAGAACTGAACACAATGTTCTAAGTGGAGTCCCACCAGAGTTTTATAGAGCTGCTGCATTATCTTGTAGCTCTTGAACTCAATTTCCTGGCTAATGAAAGCCACGCACTGTATGCCTTCTTAACCACCCTAACAACTTGTGCAGCAGCTTTCAAGGGTTTAGGGACGTGGACCCCAATATCATATTGTTCTTCCACACTGCTAAGTTTCCCAAATTGCAACAGTGACTAAATTACAACTATCACTTTGGCTTCATAATGCTGTAGTACATTTCAAACCAGCCATGCAAGGTACTATATAAGCTCAAGGTTCCTTGCAAAATGTATCTTGAATGCATTAAACCTTCCATGATGCTTCACTGGAGCATAATCCGTCAAAATTTAAAGCCTTCTTTTCCTTAATCAGATATTTATTAGCAGAAGTCTCTGGAGCTGCCAACTGTGCCAGAGTTAAATTTAAGCCAATCTTATAGCATTACAAACTTTCATTCCACCTAAGATATTCTTTTTCCAAAAATAAAAAAATGTAGAACCAGGTGGCAGATACAAAAAATATCATCTGAAAATTCATTGTTGATAAATAACCTGTCAATTTTCAAAATTCAAATTGAAAACTTTTATGAAAAAAAAATTGCTAAAGAAGATACAGTTTTTATGAGGCAAATATCTATCAAATATAAAAGGCAAATGAGGCAGTCTGGGATGGCTGCCGATTCATTCATGTTACCTCGAATAGAATTAATCATGACAAAAATAGGAAATGCATAGCTTTCTCCACTAAACTCTGATCAAATTCTAACAATTCTTTGTTGTCAATGTTACTTTGCCAAGGGTGGTCTGGCTCCCAAAGGCTGAAATCATTTGAGTAACTCCTTGATGTCTCCCCAGTAGATTATTATTGCTACTCAGGAGGCTGTGTTGATCATTATAATGCTGAAACTGGACAGGTCAGAACATTTCCCACAGCCTTTGTATCTCTTGTCGCACAGTCTATCTCGCTGTTATCAGACTCGAATGGGATCTCATCACATGTTAAAGATGAATTCTTGATCTCCCAATCTACCACACCGTGGCCCTTGCACTTTATATGTCTACCTGCACAGCACACTGTGTAACTGCAGTACTACACTCAGTGGCCACTCTATTAGGTACACCTGCTCATTAATGCAAATATCTAATCAGCCAATCATGTGGCATCAGCTCAATGCACAGAAGCATGCAGACATGGCCAGGAGATTCAGTTGTTGTTCAGACCAAACATCAGAATGGGGAAGAAGTGTGATCCAAGTGACTTTGGAATGATTGTTGGTGCCAAATGGGGTGGTTTGAGTATCTCAGAAACTGCTGATCTCCTGGGATTTTCTCACAAAACAATCTCTAGAGTTTACTGAGAATGGTGTGAGAAATGAAAAGAAACATCCAGTGAGCGGCAGTTCTGTGGTGAAAATACCTTGACAATGAGAGAGGGCGGAGGAGAATGGCCAGACTGGTTCAAGTTGATATTAAGGCGACAGACCTGTACAGAATAGCCATGAACTTCTTTGAGTGGTGGAACAGATACCAGGGACAATCTGGCAGCCTGCTGCCCTCTCTTGTATTCTTGTACCTCAAATCTAACAGAATAAATTAATAGCAAATAACTGGAAATATAAACTTTCCGAGTATGTCACAATATAGGGGTTTACTTGAAGTAGGCTGTTTTATTTTGTGTTCAGTGGATGAAGCAAGGTGGAGACAAGGACTGTGCTTTACTTGTATTGGTATTGGTTTACTATTGTCATTAATCATTCTAGTTAGACCCCCCTCCTTCCCACCCCCTCTATCCATTACCCCTGTTACTGCACTGCATTGTAAGCGCTTTAAATCACTTTTATAATACAATTTACATTGTAAATACTGGCTGGTATTTATGTATTTATGCATGTTTTATTCCACATCCATACTTTACCATATTTTATATAATCCTTTATAATTTTTGAATGTTGTTTTCTATTGCCTATCGCACCAGCACACCACAGCAAATTCCTAATACATGTAAATGTATATGGTGAATAGAAGAAGTTGATCCTAAGACACAGTGAAAAATCTTTTATTTTGCATGCCATCCAGTCAGATCATTTATTTATTTATTTACTGTACAGAATAGGCCCTTCTGGCCTTTTGAGCCAAGCAACTCAGCAATCCCCTGATTTAACCCTAGCCTAATTACAGGGCAACTTATAACGACCAACTAACCTACTAATTGGTATGTCTCTGGGCTGTAGGAGGAAACCGGGGCGCCAGGAGGAAACCCACGTGGTCACAGGGAGAACGTACAAACTCCTTGCAGACGGCGGTGGGAATTGATCCCGGGTTGCCCGTACTGCAAAGTGTTGTGCTAACCATTATGCTACCATGCTGCCCATTCATATTTACATGGAGTACAGAACACAGAATATTGTGTGCAGTTACAGAGAAAGTGCAGAGAGGTGAAAAATGTACAAGGGCAACAACAAGATAAATTGAGGGATCAAGAGCTCAAGAGTTAACAATGACAGTCTGGCAATGGTGGGGTCAAATCTGTCCTTGAGTTTAGTGGTACGTCCTCTCAGGCTTTTGTATCTTCTGCCCAATGGGATAGGAGTGAATATAAAACGGACAGCATTTATTATATTAGCTACTTTCCCGAGGCAGCTCAGAGTGCAGACGGAGTCAATGGTTTACGTGATGGACTGGGCTACATTTACAAGTCACTGCAATTTCTTGTGGAGCTGGGTACACCAGTTGCCATACCTAGCTGTGATGCATCCAGATAAAATGCATTCTGTGCTGCATCTGTTAAAATTGTGAAAGCCGTTGGGAGCATGCTGTACTTCTGAGGAAGTAGAGGTGTTGGTGTGCTGTACCATCCACCTGTATGAGCGTAGTGTCGATCACAAAAGGTATCAGCAGTTACAGGGACAATCTAGCAATAGGGTGCAATGGTAACCTTATCTACTGCACCCACACAGCATCCTTCCTGCTGTGTAGGAAAAGAGCCATTAAGGATGAAAATAAGTACTTTAATATTCTCTTTTGTTGTGTACATTAGTGGAAGCATTGGCTGCCTTTTCTTTTGCATAACAATAAAGAAATTGGAATTTTAGATCTTTTGTTGCTTTTCATTACGTACGGAACTATAACAAGATGTAATTTATTACCCATTAGGTACTGTATCTAAGGAGCTATCCACAGATGCTATCGACATGCATACTGAGGGAGTGTTCAGGTTTGAAGCTTTGAGTGATCCTGGTACATGTGCATTATCAATAATAAATCAAAGGCTGACATTCAAGTCCTGTAACCATCATATTTATCTCTAAGAAGCATCCTGTCACTATTTGTCTCCCACTTGTTAATATTATCACAATGGTACCAAAACTAGTAACTACTCACCCTGTGCTCAGTCATCGAAGCATTGAGGGCACCTTCAAAAAGGAAGCATCCATCATTAAGGACTCCCATCACCCAGAACATACCCCCTTCTCATTGCAACCATCAAAGAGAAGGTGCAGGAGCCTGAAGACACACACACTTCGCATTTTAAGAACAGGTTCAGAAGATCTCAAACAAACAGAAATACACTAAGTGGCTGTTTTCTTTGGTGCAGAAATGGAACCCTGTGTGGTGTTTTGCCACCGTTGCCTATCCACTTCAAGCTTCGATGTGTTGTCTGATCAGATCTGGTCTTCTGCACATCACTGTTATACGTTTATAAAGTTACTGTCATCATCTTGTCAGCTTAAACCAGTCTGACCATACTCCCTTAACTGCTCTCATTAACCAGGCATTTTTGCCCACAGAACTGCCACTCAATGGATTTTTTTTTTGTTTTTTTTTTGGTACCATTCTCTATGCCTTCTGGAGACTGTAATGCATGAAAATCCCAGGAGATCAGCTGTTTCTAAAGTAATCAAACCACCCCGTCTGGCACCAACAACCTTTCCGTGGTCAAAGTCTCTTTGATCATATTTTTGTCCCACTCTGATGTTTGGTCTAAATAAAAGCTGAACAACTTCTTCTTCTAATAAGTATAATGCGGTTGGCAGAACAACAGAAGGTGCATTACTGCCATCTACTGATTTGGAGTGTGGTGCAAAGAGGCAAGAAGTATACCTCACCCCCCCACCCCAAAAAAACAAAGAAAAACAATAACAAAAAACTTCCTTTTCAGGAAGACATATATGTACTTATTTATGTTACAATGGCAGTGATAGCCTAATAATCTTTTCCATGTTAAACTGTGCCTGTCCCAAAGATCTCAATTCAGAAATTAGATGTTTCCTTTGCACCTCACAGAAATATGCTGTACCATTTTTTGGCAAGTGCACTCCCTACAGATACCTGTGTCATGCATATTAATTCTGAACCGGAATTATTCAACCTAGTATGTTCAATATGTAAACATGCAAATATAACTTCCACCCTCCAATTATACCAATCTCCCAGCTAAGCTCCCAACATCCTCCGAATTTTATATAAATGCCATTCTTTTTTTTCCTTGTCCTAACTTTGTTGCCACAGTGATCGAATAAACTTTAAATTATGGCTTTCATGTCCCTTTTATGAAAAGGCATCACTACATTTACATCCTCAAGTGATTGCTTGGCTAGACCGTCTGCTGCCTTGTTTCCTTCAACCCCAACATGGCCAGGGACCCATGAGAAATGTCTACACAAGCCTCAGCAGATTTTGTCCAACCTCAAGAAGAATGCCTCGCCTACAGTTTGAAATACCGAGAACAAATCAGGGCATACTTCAACCCATTCCAAGGCTAAAATGACAGGAGCAATCTCAGATGTGAATAGTGATACTTTGACTGATAATCTTCTCTTAATAGTCACTTGAAAGTTTGAAACATAAACAGAAACACCTGAATGACCTTTTGAACCATAATCACTGTGTTGTATATATTGCTAAACTTCCTGTGCCACTGATAAACAATTACTTCTCATCTTGATCTTATCCTGAAAGTCCAAATCAAGCACAGGCAAAGGAAAAAAACATGGATGAGAGACAGAAAGGGGTACACTGGGACCATATTCCATATCAAACAACACAAGGTTTTGTGCCCATTCGTTTCCCAGCCACCCAAAACTAAAGACCTTACAAATGCAATGCTCCCTACACTCTATTAATGTTACCAATATTGACTGACCAACTTTATGTCCTCTTATATTAACCCAATAAACTATTACTAACTATAACCTGCGTAGGTGTAAAGATACTTTACCCATTTCTACTAGTAATGCCAAAATTTGGGGATGATTTAATCTCACCAAAACATAATGTTTCAGTTTGAAATTTACCTAAGGTCTTTAAGACTGCTCGTTAGGCTGACCCATAAGCAGCACGTCCATAATCAAAGACAGATCTGAGTAAAGCAATTATACATTTGTTAAAGTGGCCTCCTGCTCACATCCCAATCTCACACAACTAAGCTCTTGGGTACATTAAGGGCTTTTTTTCACACTTCTCTAGAATGTTGTTCACATACGCCTTCTACATTAGCCTTGTGTCCATCAACTGAGCCTTTTGAACATGTCCACATGCTTTTATGCATACAGTTGCTGCTAAATGATTAGTTGATTAGATTTTTTTTAGATTATGAAGACACGTAGTCCTCTTTTATTGTCATTTAGTAATGCATGCATTAAGAAATGATACAATATTTCCTCCAGTGTGCTATCACAAAATACAGGACAAACCAAGACTGAAAAAACTGACAAAACCACATAATTATAACATATAGTTACAACAGTGCAACAATACCATAACTTGATGAAGAAGTCCATGAGCACAGTAAAAGTTCAAAGTCTCCCAAATGTCCCACATCTCACGCAGATGGGAGAAGGAAGAAAAACTCTCCCTGCCATGCCGACCACAGTCCGACTCTGAGTCATCTGAAAACTTCGAGCTCTGATTAGCTCTCCGACACCGAGTACTGAGCGTCATCTCTGAGTGAGTGATTCGACCTCAACCTTGGTTGCCAACAGCAGGCAAAGCCAGGGATTTTGAGGCCTACCCTCCGAAAGATTCCCGACCACGCTGCAACGACAGCAGCAAACGAGCGTTTCAGAAATTTCTCCAGATGTTCCTCTGTGCTTTCACATCCATTCTCAATCAAATCAGAATTGTATGAATTTGCATTAATGAGCTGGTTTACCGAAGTTCCTAATAAAGTAAGCACTCAGTCTGTGTGTGTGTGTGTGTGTGTGTGTGTGTGTATACATGTGCATGTATGTATGTATGTGTGTGTATATATATATGTAGAGAGAGAGAGCGAGAGATAAATAAATAAATATATATATATATATTATCACCAAATAGGAGCAACAGTGGGTTTCACTTCCATTAGATTAGTTCCTGGAAGATATGACCTTTGCTCTCAGCTCTGTTTTCTGCCCCATGATCCTTGATGTCGCTGTTATTCAAAGCTACAACTGGTATTGTCAAAGCCACTGCCTTGAGCTGAGCATTTGAGGCCAAACCTGGCATTGTTTACATGGAGCAGCTGAGTGTGATGGATGCACCATGTGAACTATCTCTGTTCCACATGTCGGATTATGCCATTTCCCTGCATCTCCAGAGCCTCTTCGGAATGGCAGGTGTTCCAGACTTCTGGGCACCTTTAAGGTTTGTTGATACCTTGGCTGCTTTACTTGATTCTTCAACATCAAAAATACAAAACAGACTGTTTTCACTTGAAACTGAAATATCTAGAGCCCCAGATAGAGCATTCATTATGGAAGCTATTTGTGCCTGAGTTTAGGACCTCAGCCAATCAGTGTTTCACTAAATTGCCTGCCTTGGCTCAGTTGGTTGCACTCTTGGCTTCAGTTGGAAGACTGTTGGTTCAATTCCCACTCTGGGGAGATGAGCATAAAATCCATGTCAATGCTTCAGTATTGTACAAAATGTCACAGTGTTATGCCACTGTACAGCACAGAAACAGGTCATTTGACCTAACTGACCAAAATGACCACATGGCCACATTTGACTCCTATCCCTCCAAACCTTTATCAGGGACATTTCCTTAGGGCAGAAATGGCTAATACAGTGGAGAGTAGTTTTAAGAAAGTAAGTATAGTGATGGGTGACAGATGTATGTATTTCACAACGAGAGTGGTGGGTGCGTGAAATGTTCTGTCAGGGACGGTGAGAGGGGCAGATACGTTAGTAGCATTTAAGAAACTTAGGCACATGGATGATAGAAAAATGGAGGGAAGGGTGAGATGCATCTTAGAATAGATTAAATAGTTAGCTAAAATTGCGGGCCAAAGGGCTTGGAGCTCTGCTGTTATGTTCTCTCTTCACCTGTAGAACCTTTTGTGTTTATGTTTGCTCATTGCACTTTGCTGCTTACTGAGGCAACAGCACTGGACTCAGCTCTAGTGCACTTTCGCTCAAACATTGACTATCCTGTGCAACTCTCAAATACGCCTATAAGTTTCAAAGTAAATTTATTGTCATAGGACATATATGTCACCAAATACCGCCCTATGGCATATTTTCATGTGGGCATTCTAGTAAATGCAATAATAACACATTAGAATCAATGAGAAACTCCACACAAAGATGAACAAACAACCAATGTATATAAGACAACAAGTTTTGCAAATACAAGTAAAGAAAAGGCAAAATAGTAATCATAAATAAATAAGAAGGAAATAGTGATAACATGAGTTGTAGCGGTCCTTGAAATTAAGTACATAGGTTATGGAAAGAGTTCAATGTTGAGGTGAGTGAAGTTATCCATGCCAGATGATGCGTATAGGGTAATAACTGTTCCTGAACCTGGTGGTATGGGACCTAAGGCTCCTGTACCTCCTTCCCGATGGTAGCAGCAAGAAGAGAGCACGGCCTGGATGGTGAGCGTCCATGCCTAAACTGAATCTAATCACCACTGTCTTTGAGCTGCATTCATGCATATGCAGACATCTCAGGACAATGGGATGTTTCTTGGTCAACTGGGTGTTTCCTGGTCTGCAATCAACCCCAGTCTGCAGCTCCAAGAAGATCATTATTCTGAGCTGTATTTTATATTCAGCCTGCAATCCATATTCATATCTGAAGACTGGTTGCTGTTGAAATTAATATTTTCTAGATTCTGTAACTCCAGAATATACCCTAACACTGTTTTTATGTGACACTGCCCCTTGTAGATGTGCTCAGTATGGAGAGAGCTTTATGTGTGATGGACTGGGTTGTAGCCATTAATTTTTGTAGGCTTTCCCATTCTTGTGCACTGGTCTTTCCATACCTGGCCATGATGCAACCAGTCAGTGTACTCTCCATTGTGCATCTATAGAAATTTGTCAATGGTGCATTTGTACACAGGAAATATATGGCTTGGCAATTTGTTGCATCAAGTCTGAGTTTTGAAACAGGAAAAAAGGCTTGGAGAAAAAAGTTTACTGTGAAATTACAGATATTATCACCAAAGTGCCCATCCTTGCAACGGATTTCCACTGTTCATACAGATCAAATCACTGCACGGTGCATTGAGGTAAAACAATAACAGTGCAGAATAAGAATGCAAGATTCAGATGGCAATTCCAATTTCCTCCAGCCCAGATGAAGGGTCTTGGCCCGAAACGTCTGCTTTTCATTTCTCTCCAAAGATGCTGTCTGACCTGCTGAGATCCTCCAGCACGTTGTGTGTGTGCTACTCTAGATTTCCAACATCTGCAGAATCCAAAGTAAGAATACAAAATTAGGGTAGTGTAACGCTATGACAGCACCAGTGACCGGGTTTAATTCCACCATTGTCTGTAAAATGTCTATACGTTTAATCCATGACAGCATGGGTTTCCCCTGGCAGCTCCAATTCCATCCCACATTCCAAAGCTAAATGGTTAGTAGTTAATTGGTCACATGGATGTAATTGGGCGGCTGAGGCTCATTGAGGTAGAAGGGCTGTATCTTTAAATAAAATAAAATCATAAAATAAAGAGAAATTGCAATGCAGTTAAATAGTAAGGCGGGAAATCATAACGAGGTCAAGAACACATCTTATTGTACATCTTCTGCCCAACAGAAGAAGGGAGAACAGAGAATGGCTGGGGTCTTTGCTTATGTTGGCTGCTTTATTGAGGTAATGAGATGTATAGACAGAGCCTATAGAAGAGGCTGGTTCCTGTGTTATGATGAGCAGTGTCCACAACTCTGTGGTCACGTGCAGAAGAGTTGCCATACCAACCTGTGATGCATCCGAATAGGATGCTTTCGAAAGTGCATCAATAAAAATTGGAGAGGGTCGACAGGGATATGTCAAATTTCTTTAGCCTCCTGCAGAAGTAAAGATTAAAGATTTAGGATTAGCTTTATTTGTCACACGTGAATTGCTTTGTTTGTGTCTACAGCAAACACAGACTGAATATGTGCGGGGGCAGCTCACAGGGATCTCAATTGTTTCAGCGCCAATGTAGCATTCCCACAATTTACTTACCCTTACTAATCTGACCAATAGGCGAGATTTCCTGATCATGGTATCAATGTGCTTGGACCAGGTGAGGGTATTGGTGATGTTCACTCCTTGGAACTTGAAGCTGTCAGCGCTCTCAGCCTTAGCACTGTTATGCAGGTTCTGTGCTAACCTGCCTGGTTCACAGTGAAGTACAGAGTGACTTTGCAAAATGCAAGTGAAGTGTGAGCAAGTTTGCTTCAGTAACTTTGTGAGGACAAGCATATTTCTTGCAGACCTCTTCCTTGGATCACTGCACAGATTGCGACAGTGCTGACTGACCTTTTCCACAACCTCCAACAGACGGCTGCCCCACAGTCTTCATTGAAGTCATTCTTTACCCTGAGGAACTTTCCATGGAGGGAGAAGAGGGCGAAATCTTCATTGAAAAGTATCAAGTACAAGTTGAAGTTCAAGTCTAATTATCATTCAACCATATGCATGAATGCAGCCAAACAAAACAGCATTCCTCAGAATCAGAATTAGGTTTAATATCACAGGCATATGTCATGAAATATGTTGTTTTGTGACAGCAGTACATTGCAATATATAATTTTAAAATGTATAAATTACAATGAGAAATATATATTAAAAAATCAATTATATAGTACAAATGGAAAGCAAACCACAAATAGAAAAAATATAGTGAGGTACTGTTCATGGGTTCATTGTCCATTCAGAAATCTGATGGCCGTGGAGAAGAAAGCTGTTCCTCAAATGCTGAGTGTGTATCTTCAGGCTCTTGTACCTGCTCTTTGATGGTAGCAATGAGATGAGGGAATGCCCTGGGTGAAGAGGGTCCTCAATGATAGATGTCACCTTTTTGAGGCATGGCTTTTTGAAAATGTTCTTGATGCTGATGCCCAAGGTGGAGCTGAATGAGTTTACAATTTAGTAAATCTCTTCTTGCTCCCATCTACTGATTCCCATTGTCTAGTGCTTTATGCACCAGAGGCATCATTAGATTCACACAGAAGAATGAGAGAGCTTGGTACTACAGGCAAAAAGAAGAATTTATATTTCTGCAACACCATTATTGTAGCAAGGATGCCCCAAGGTAACTAAAGTTGAGGCTGAAAGAGGAATGAGTGTTTAATCAAGATACATGTGGCTAAAGAGATTTAGGTTCAGATTCAGATTTATTTATCACACTTACATGTAAGCATACAATGAAAGGTGTCACTTGTGTTAACTAGCAACACACCTGGGGTAGGGATTTGCTAGAAGCAGCCCACAAGTGTCGCCACACATTCTGCAGCCAGTATAGCTTGCCCACAAGAGAACAGGACGCAACAAGACACAAAACAACAACAACAACATAACAAAGCCCCTTTCCCCATCACACCCACTCACACACGTTGACAGTCCTACAACTCTAGGACAGGCATCCAGTCTAGAATGGCAGAGCTTGAGACACAATTGCCAACTGCGGATCAATTAGAGTCAGGGTGATTATGGGGCAAAGAGGCCGGCATGAAGTATTACAGCCCGGAAAAAAGCTCTTCAGCCCATCTGGTGCATGCAGACCACAGCATCCTCCTCGCTATTCCTCGTTGCCCACATTCAGCCCATTATACTCCAACCCCTTCTCCCATGTACCTATTAAATGCCTCTTAAATGTTGCAACTGAACCTTCCTTGACCACTTTCTGCTGCTCTCTGCCGTCTGGGTAGAGGAGTTAGCTCTCATTTCTCCTTTAGATCTCTCCCCTCGTATCTTGTATCTGTGCCCTTTTGTTTTGGACTCCCCAGCCCCAAGGAAAAGACTATGATCATCCACCTTATCCATACCCCTCAAGATCTTGCAGACTTCTATGAGGTCACTTCTCCTTCTTCTGTGCTCTGAAGAATAAAGATCCAACATGACCGACCTTCCTGAATGAGGAAACAGCTAAAAGGGCCAACTCTTGCTCCAGCTTTTGTATAATAGTCTGATATCATTCCTGTTGATTGACCTGATTTTGGCATCAATGCCAGCCCCTTGCTTAATCCACAGCACCCCCAACTCCTCTATACTCCACAAATCTACCTTCAAATTATACTTGTATATAAAATTACCATTAATTAAAATAGTCCTACATTTAAGGCAAACTGCTTAAACATGATTGAGGTTGGATTGTAATTCACATCCCCTCATTTCCAGCACAAATTCCCAGCAATTCAGTAGCGATCTGCACTTTCATCATTTTCCTTACAATATAGAAGGAAGCCATTCAGCCCAACAAATCCTTGCCAGCACCCAGAAGAGCTTAGCAATTGTTATTGTGCTCAGATGAACCATGGTGCAGCACGGGTTCATGCGAGAGTGGGTGAGAGTAGGATTAGACTTGAATGTTTTGCTGGTGATCATTGGATGGTTTGCTGCTGTCTCTTGAGGAGGCTTCTAGCCATACCGATTAAGGAGCACTCTCACCCCCACCCCAAGTTCCAGACACTTGAGAACTAACGATAGTCCTGCAGTCTAGGGGACACCATTTTTCAGCTAAGGTACTGAGCTGGGTACATATTTAACCCTTGCATGTGAACATACAGGATCCTTGCTTAGGCCCTTTTGGGGAATTTCACTGAAACCTATCGATTATTGAAAGGCCTAGATAGAATGGAAGTGGAGAAGATGTCTCTTATAATGGGGGAGTCAAGAACCAGAGAGCAAGCCCTCAGAATAGAGGGATGTCCCTTTATAACGGAGATGAGGAGGATGATTTAGCTAGAGGATGGCAAA
This sequence comes from Mobula birostris, assembly GCF_030028105.1. Taxonomy (NCBI): domain Eukaryota; kingdom Metazoa; phylum Chordata; class Chondrichthyes; order Myliobatiformes; family Myliobatidae; genus Mobula; species Mobula birostris. The sequence goes on along the minus strand of NC_092370.1, from coordinate 230,250,915 downwards.
ACTGTGGAATTCATTGCTACAGAACGCTGTGGAGGCCAAGTCATTGGGTATATATAAAGCAGAATTTAATAGGTTCAGTTCTTCATTTCTAAGGCTGTCAAAGATTACAGGGAGAAGGCAGGAGAAACAGATTGAGAGGGATAATAAATCAGCCGTGAGGAAATGATGGAGCAGACTCGATGGGCCAAATGGCCAAATTCTCCTCCAATATCCTATGGTCTCTTAAGTTTCTTCAGTGAAGTTATTGGCCGTGATGCCCCTATTTCTTGATTCCTCCAATATTCAATAGTCTATGAACCTTTCTTTGAATAACACTCGGTCTGCTGATATCCTCACCTCCTCAAGCAGATTGTGCATTAACAACTGACTGCAGACCAGATTTTGATCTCCTCATGGGAATGTGAAAGGACCCAAAGAAGTACAAGTTATTTCCTGAGCAGGCTCCGAGGACCCAGCATGCAGCACTGCACGCTGAGAGTGTGCAGGGAGGTGGGGATGTGGAGCTGCAGGTGAAGGGAAGCTGCACACACTCCGGAGCAATTTTCCATTCCATTTGGTCATTCAAATGATACTGTTTAGAAAAAGAAATTCGAGAAATTCAGCCCCTAGAAATGTTCCATAATACATTACCACCTGTGCAACAGATGGCAACTCACAAAAAGAGATGACAGGTGACATCTATAATTGGCAAGGAGAGGCTACTTAAAGTGGTCAAGCTATGGCATACCAAGTAGGGCAAAAAGCATGCAGCAGTGAAAAAGCACACTGTAAATGAAAGGCACCTTTATAATTGAGATTCAAATTCAGATTTATTTATCATATGTACGTCAAAACATGCAGTGAAACGTATTGTTTGTGTTAACAACGTATACAACTTGCGGAAATGTAGGGCAGCCGACAAGTGTCGCCACACGTTCTGGTGAAGCAAAACAAGCCCCTTTCTCTCTCGTGCGCGTGCACACATGCACACGCGCTCCCACACTCCTCCAACTCCAGAGATTCAACGTCTGGGGCTGGGACTCTTCATCAGGGCTGGAAAGAAAGGGGGAAGGAACACGATAAGAAGGTGTGGGGAAAGGAAGGAGTACAAGCTGAAAGGTGATAGGTGAAGCCTGGTGAGGGGGAAGGTAGGTAGGAGGGGGAGAGAGGGTGAACTGAGAAACTGGGAGTTGATTGGTTGCGAAGATAAAGGGCTGAAGAAGGAGTAGTCTGTCAGGAGAGGAAAGCGGATCATGGGAGAAAGGGCATTCTGTTTTGCTAATGTTACTATCTCTTAAGTGTGATTTTTGCACCCTGCTGTGTGTAAAAGTTGCCAGGATACTATCTCAAAGGAAAGTAGGGAACTCTCCACTGGATTGTCTTCACAAATGCTCTGAGGCATAATACATACACCAGAGATGATTAGCATGCTTAAACTATTTAGATAGTTAGATATGAAGCAGCCAGCCTGAATGTTCTTATGACGTTATTGTCTTGTCATATGACTCTTATGCAATAAAATAATAGCTTGCTGCATGTATGGATACAGAGAATTCCACGCTTTTTAATTATTCATTCATAGTCTCTGGATGCTGGAAATGTCGAGACTTACTGTCCACCTCTGTATCAAGGAATTAGTGGACAGCCCCATTATGGGTCTGGAGTCACGTACAGACAAGCTTGTCACGGACAGCAGATTTCCTTTCCTGAAAAATATTAGTGGAATGGTTTTTTTTGTTTATTAAAATAATCCAGTCATTTTGTGGTTGCCTTCACTGACATTAATTTTTTTGTTTTAATTATATATTTCTGAATCAGAATCAAAATCTGGTTTTTAATCACTGACAGATTTTCTGATCCAGTGATATGAATTTGAATCCCACCTTCGCAGCTGGAGAATTTAAATTCAAGTAACTCAATAACTCTAAATGAATTTCTGTGCTATTTTATTTACTTAGTTTTAAGACATATTTTTAATCTATTTATATTGTATTTTATGTATTGCACTGCAGTAGTCAGTGCAATCAGTCGAGTCGAGTATGATGTACCGCACAGTGGTTGTCTATTGGTGGGTCCTCAGGAGGCAGAAGAGGATCCACATATTCTGGTGCTGTGTGAGCAATATTAAGTGGTGGTTGTAGTTAGTAGTTAGGTCTTTTTTCACAGCTGCCACTTGTTCTCTGCGATGCGATAGAGGTCTCTCATGTAGCTTAACTCCCTCTGGAACAGAGGGGGCATTGACAGTGCGTTTCACACACCCATCTTCTCTCTGGAGAAAAAGAAACAACCACCTCTGATATCTCCCCTATACTTCCCTCCAGTCACCTTAAAATGATGCCCCCTTGAATTAGCGATTTCTGCCCTGGAGAAAAAAGTCTCTGGCTATGGACTGTATCTTTGCCTCTTATCATCTTGCACACCTCTATCAAAACATCTCCCATCTTCCAAGAGAAAAAAGCCCCAGTTATTCTATGCATTTTAAGAACACAGCATAGTTCTATTTTATGGCACTGTAGGTTGTTTGGAGCATGTTTGGTAGCCAGAGAAAAGCAATAAAGAAGCAGTAATGTTTCCATTTTAATAAACATGAATGTACACACTTGGTTACTAAAAGAGCAGCAAACTCAACGGAGTTTGCGGAATCCAGCGGCAGATTGCCAACATCCTGCAAATTTTCCGGCAGTTACACTGGGAAGCCTGCCTACTGAACCTATGCCAGGTTAGGCCTAGTGAAATAGCTCAGTTTGTACTTGTATTGACATCGAGTCAGGTTCAGACCCTGATCCAGTGCACAGTGGTCTGGCCAGCTGAGTGGAGATTTGGAACAGTGCATTTAAACTCTGCTCCATCGGGTGAAACGAAAGGATTCCAACAGACAAAGAGCACTGGTGTTCTGCCCAGTACCTTGCTCAAGTATGACATCAGAAAATATTATCATTCTCCGGTCACTGTTCAGATCTTGCTGTATGAGATTGACTGCTACACTTCCCAGATTTGTTTTATTTATTCAAGGGATATAGGCTTCACAGGTTGAGCCAGCATTTAATTGTCCATCCTAAACTGCCCTTGAGAAAATGGTAATGTACTTCCTCCTCCTACAGTCCATGAGGTGTGTGTTTTCTGTTTTCAAGATTTTAAGGATTATCTTTATTTCTCACATGTACAGTACATCAAAAGCTACAGTGAAGTGTGTGGTTTGCATTAACGGTCAGTGGATGTGCCAGGGGGTGGCATGCAATTGTCGGCACACTTCCGACATCAATAAAGCGTGCCCACAACTTACGAACCCTGACGAGTACGTCTTTGGGATGCGGGAGGAAACTAGAGCACCCGGAGGAAATGCCCGCGGTCAAGGGGAGAATGTACAAACTCCTTACGAATAGCAGAGTGAATGGAACCCTGATTGCTGGCACTGTAAAGCGTCGCGCTGACCGTTTCGCTCCTGTGCTGTACCATGTTACGGAGAGAGATCCATGAGTTTAACTCAGTGAACGATGGTAAATTTCCAGGTTGGAACGTTTTATTTTATTTGGAGATACAGCACGGAATAGGTCCTTCAGTCCCTTTGAGCCTCACCGCCCCACAGCCCCCAGCTTAGCCCTAACATCAACATGGGAAAATTTATGTTGACCAGTTCACCTACCTGGTATGTGTTTGGATTGTGGAAGGAGACCAGAAGACGTGGAGAAAACCCACACATTCCACACACAGAGGCTGCTTACAGAGGGCACCAGGATTGAACTCTGAAGTCCAACAGCCCGAGCTGTAATGGCACGTGCTCACTGGCACAGCACGTTATGTAGTTGGAGGTCAACTTCCGTGCTGGTGGTGTCCCCATATTTTTGCCTCCCATGTCCTTCCAGCTAGATGTGGGATTGAAACATTCTGTCTATGGACTCTGAACAGTGCATCATGTAAATGGTACAAATTGCTAATTCTGCGTTCCAGAGTGAAGGATTGTCAATGGGCTGCCTATTGAGTGGGCTGCTTTGTCCTGTGTGATGTCAAGATCCTTGAGTGCTGTTGAAGCTGCACTTATCCAGACAAGTAGAGTAATGATTACTCTACAATATAGAAGTCCTTAATCAGCCATGGAGATCTTTGAGATATCTTGAAATCAACAAAGACATGTTATTTTGCAACATTTTTCAAAAAAAAACACACGCACAATCACAGTAAGGGGAACATTGATATGAAGTACCAGAAAAGAAGTTCGTAATACAAGCAATATTTAAAGAGAGAAAAATACAGGTTTTTTGGGAAGGTTTTACAAGGGCAGCAGTACTGTCAAGAGCTGAAGAACACCCACTGGTGTATGTGCTGTGATTTTAAGCATATGCATTGTTCTTTTTCTCATTGTTACAGAAGATAAGTTCTTTATGAGATTGTGATTAAAGTATTGAGTATTTCTGTAGATGAATGGTCACCTTGGACTCTTTAAGATTTGATCCTGTTATTTTTTTGTCACATTGAGGACCAGGAAAAAAAACAGCTTGTAGAAATGTAGTACTACAGTATAGAAAGAAGCCCTTCAGCCCATCTGGTCTGTGCAGAACTGTTAGTCCCATTGACTTGCACACCGACCATAGCCTGCCATATCCCTCCCAACCATGTACCTATCCAAATTTCTCTTAAATGTTATAATCAAATCCACATCCACCAGTTCTTCTGGCTGTTCGTTCCATGCTCTCACCACCCTCTTTCCTATCTATTCCCCTTATTCTCTTATGCTCCGGGGAAAAATATCCTAACTTATTCAACCTTTGCTTATATCCAGGTCCTCAAAACCTGGCAATATTGTTGTAAATTTTCCCTGTACTCTTTTTAATCTAATTGATACATTTCCTGTAGGTAGGTGAGTAAAGTTGCACACAATATTACAAATTCGGCCTCACCAACATCTTTTACAACTTCAACATAACATCCTGTACTCAATACTTTGATTTATGAAGCTGATTCTAGTATTCCAGTTCTAGTACCACCTGACATGCATACCATCCATACAGATCAGTCCATAACAAGGGTGCATTGAAGATGTACAAGGTGAAACAGGTAACAGATAGAGAGCTGTGCAGGTGGAGAGTAAGGTTCAAGGCTATAAACTTGTCGGTATTGGATGAGTTTGTAGATTGACTTGCAGGGTTCAGTTGAGGATTGATGAGCAGATATGGATTGTTTTCCATGGGGGGGACAGTAGGTGGTGTTTACAGCTTTTTTTTAAAGCTGTTTTTGCCCTGTGGCTCGATGAACTATGGTGCTCAACAACTGCAAACAAAAGGGAATCCGGGTTGGCTCTTCAGTCTGCCCTCCGGAGGAAAGAGGAAAAAGAGAGAGGATCACTCAGTATATCTCCTCCTTTAATTGTGTGTGTTGGATGAGAATGAGAACAGGTGCACTTAATATCCTCCCCAATGTCTCTAATTTACAGTGAAGGAGGATGAGAGATGACTTGATAGAGGTGTACAAGCTGTTAAGAGGGATATGTTGAGTGGACAGCCATAGACTTTTTCCTAGGGTGGAAATGGTTAATACAAAGGGTTATAATTTTAAGGTGAGTAGAGGAAAGTATAGGAGAGATGTCAGAGATAGATTTTTTACACAGAGAGTGCTTGTTGTGTGGAACGCCCTGCCAGGAGTAGCGATGGAGGCAGATACATCAGGAACGTTTAAGAGACTGTTAGATGGGTAAATGCGTGATAGAAAAATGAAGGGCTCTGTAGGAGGGAAGGGTTAGATTGTTCTTAAAGTAGGTTAGAAGGTCGGCACAATATTGTGGGCTGAAGGCCTGTAACGTGCTGTAGTATTCTATGCTCCATATCCCACACCTGCACATAAAATGCTACAGATTGTTCAGGTTCTAAGCTCCTTATTCGGGCTGAGTGGCCAACTCTTGGAGCTACCCATGGAAGCAAAATACCCTGAGAACTGGTAACAATGTTCTAACCGTATCCGCACCTCCGAAGCTGTGAGGAGATGTTGTATGCCTATGGAGGCGATGAAAGCTGTCATGTGGCGATGGCGATGCAGTGGACTGCAGACACCGAAATCTGCAGCAACACACAATCTGCTGGGGGAGCTCAGCAGGTCAAGCAGCATCTATGATGGGAAATACATCAGGGTTACAACCCAAAACATTGGCAAAGCCAATATGTGATTGCAAATGATCCCTTTACTTTACAAAAAGTAAGAGGAAGTTGAATCATAAGATGATGTGTTCAAACTGAAAGAAAATCAGATCAGAACTGATCCTGTAAATTTATGTACAAAAGTACGTCATGTGTTATGGAACATTTCTAGAGGCTGGATTTCCCCTTACCTTTTTTTGTCTGAACAATATCATTTGAATCATCAAATGGAATGGAAAATTGCTCCTGAATGTGTGGCCTTCCCCTTCACCTGCAACTCTCTCCCCTTCCCATTCCCAGCATGCAATGCAGTATGCAGGGTCCTCAGAACTTGTTCTGTAAATAACTTGGATTTTTTTTTGTCCTTTTACATTCCTATCAGGAGATCAAACATTGGTCTGTATTCTGTTATTAATTGGTAAATACGTGGTACTAAACACCATTTCTTTGAATCCCAAAAAGAAATAATTACATTTCCTAAATATCTATTGCATCTCTTTTATTTCATCCCAAAGCGTATTAAAACTAATGAGATGCTAAGAGGAGTGTAATGTAGGAAAGGTGAGGACAGATAGATCCCACGAATAGCAATGCACTAAACGGCCAGATCATCTGTTTTCAGAGACTTGCTTGAAGGTTATTGAATGCAGTTCTAGTCACATACTTAGAGAAATATTATCAATAAAATTGAAGGAGTGCAGAGAAAATTTAAGGGGATGTTGCTGGGACTTGAGGACCTGAGTTATAAGGACTTTATTCCCTGGAGCATAGGAGAATGAGGGGATATACAATTACGAGTGGTATATACAGGGTAAGTGCAAGCAAGATTTCCCACAGAAGTTGGGTGAGACTAGAACAAGAGGTCTTGGGTTAAGAGTGAAAGGTGAAACGTTTAAGGGGAATATGAGAGAGAACTTAATCATGCAGAGGGTGTTGAGAATGTGGAATGAGCTGCCAAGGAAACTGGTGGATGCAGATTTGGTTACAACTTTTAAGAGAAATTTCGATAGATATTTGGATGGTAGGGGTATAGAGGGCTACGTTCTGGTTGCAAGTCGATGGGACTAAGCAGAATAATAATTACACATGGACTCGATGGACCAAAGGGCTTGCTTCTTTGCTGTACTGTTCTATGAACACTATGACTTTACTAACTATTGGCCAGGAAGCATGTCATGATTTATCTGTTCTTCTTAGTGCTATGGTGACTCTTCCACCCTCTTAAGGAGCAGACAGCTGGTTAAAATTATCAGTTTAAAAGACAACTCTTTGGGCAGTATGGCTTTTCTTCAGACAATCAACGGTGCTGGGTTAGATATCTGTGCATATCCCTGGGCTCTGAGCCAAGAGTGCCAACCATTGAGCCATAGCAGTGACATTAACCAATTGCTGGCAATTAGCCAACATCTCCCCGTATTCTAGAACATGGAACATAGAACACGACAGCACAATGCATGCCCTTTGATCCATGATGTTGTGCCAACCTTGTAGACTACTCCAAGTTCAATCTAACCCTTCCCTCACACAGACAGTAGCCCTCCGTTTTCTTTCTTTTATTGACCTACAGGGCCTATAAAAAGTATTAACACCGCCACCCCCCCTTGGAAGTTTTCATGTTTTATTGTTTTACAGCATTGAATCACAGTGGATTTAATTTGGCTTTTTTTGACAATGATCAGCAGAAAAAGACTCTTTTGTGTCAAAGTGACAACAGATCTCTACAAAGTGATCTAAATTATTTACAAATATAAAATCCAAAATAATTAATTGTATAAATATTCACCCTCTTTAATATGACACACCCAATCATCACTGGTGCAGCCAATTGGTTCTAGAAGTCAGATGATTAGTTAAATAGAGATCACCTGTGTACAGTCAAGGTGTTTCAATTGATTGTAGTAAAAATACACCTGTATCTGGAAGGTCCTATTGCTAGTGAGTCAGTAACCAACTGATCCCTTGGAGTACAGTTAAGTCAATCATCAAGAAATGGAAGAAATATGGTACAGCTGTAAATCTGCCTAAATTTGACTGTCCTCAAAAACTGAGTGACTGTGCAAGAAGGAGATTAGTGAGGGAGGCCAATGAAAAACGTATAACAACTCTAGAGGAGTTACAAGCTTCAGTGGCTGAGATGGGAGAGACTGCACATACAACAACTGGTGCTTGTGTGCTTCACCAGATGAAAAATATGTCCAGATATGCAGAGCTGATAGAGACCTATCCACACAGACTCAAGACTGTAATTGCTGCCAAAGGTGCTTCTATTAAATTCTGATTTGAAGAGGCTGAATAATTATGCAATCAATTATTTTGTGTATAGTAATTATAATAAATTTAGACCAATTTGTAGAAATTTGTTTTCACTTTTACACGAAGAGTCTTTTCTGAACACTGTGATTCAATGTTGTAAAACAATAAAACATGAAAACTTCCAGGGGGTGAATACATTTTATAGGCACTATATCTAAGAATCTCTTAAATTTCCTATAGTATTAGCCTCTACCACGACTATTGACAGTGTGTTCCATACATTTATTAATCTCTCATTCAAAAAACCTACTTCTAGCATACCCTCCCATTACTTTCCTCCAATCATCTTAAAAATATGTCCTTCTTGTATTAGCATTGCTGCACTGGGAAGATAGTGCTGGCTGTCCATTCTATCTATGCCCCTTATCATCTTATATACCTCCATCAAGCCTCTTCTTATCCTCCTCCTCCTCTCCAAAGAGAAAGGCCCAAGCTCACTCACCCTTTCCTCATCAGACAAGTTCTCTGATCCAAGTAGCACCCTGGCAAATCTCCTTTGCACTCTCGAAAGCTTCCATATCCTTCCCATAATGAGGTGACGAGAAATCCGTGTGGTCTAACAAGTTTTACAGAGCTACAACATTACCTTGAGGCTCTTGAACTCAATCCCCTGACTAATGAAGGCCAATACACCGTTCACCTTTTTAACCACCCTTATCAGCTTGCTTGACAACCTTGAGGGATGTATGGACATGGTCTGCAAGATCCCTCGTTCCTCCACGCTGCTAAGAATCCTGCCATTAGCTCTGTATTCTGCTCTTGGATTTAACCTTCCAAAGTGTATCACATCACACTTTTTCGGGTTGAGCTCCATCTGGCACTCCTCAGCACAGCTCTGCATCCTGTCAATGACCCATTGTAACTTCAGACAACCTTCTACACTATCCAGAACACACCAAATTTCACATCTTCTCAAGATAGCAAGAATTGCTTAGTACAATGGTTGTTGCACTGGTTTTAATTTTCCATAATTCCCTTGGTTTGCAGAATTTTCCATTGACTTAGAAAATAATTCAGGGTCAAGTTTATTGTCATTCAACCATGCACATGTATACCACGAAACGAAAAATGTTCCTCCGGACCAAAGTGTACAGCACAATACATACAACTCACACACAACACATGAAGTAGTATTACATAAAGTGTCGTGTTAAGTAAGTAAGAGCAGATGTAGTTCCTTTATCAAAAGGGGAAGGAGACAGAGTAAAGGAAACGAGGAACCAACTAGCTTCATATGTCATTGGGAAAATGTTGAAGCTATTATGGATGACATTATTGCAGGGGACTTAAGAAAATGTCAAGGTAATCAGGTAGTTAACATGATTTTGGGAAAATGAAATTATCCTTGACCAATGTATTGAAGTTCTTTGAAGAAGTAACATGAATTGTATATGAAGAGAAATAGGGAGCTGGATTATATTTAAATTTCAGGAAGAAAACTAATGAAGTGCTGCATAAAAGGTTATTGTAGAAGATAATGTCTTATAATGTAGCACGCACAAAATGCCGGCGGAACTCAGCAGGTCTGCCAGCATCTACGGAGAGGAATGAGGTGTCACCATTTCGGGCTGAGACCCTTCATCAGGATGGAAAGGAAGGGGGGAGAAGCCAGAATAAGAAGGTGGGGTAAGGGGCAGGAGAACGAGTTGGAAGGTGATAGATGAAGCCAAATAAAGGGGGAGATGGCTGGGTGGGGGAGACAGGATGAAGTAAGAAGCTGGCAGGTGATTGATGGAAAAGGTAAAGGGCTGAAGGAGAAGAAATCTGATAGGAGAGGACAGTGGACCACAGGAGAAAGGAAAGAACCAGGGGTACCAGAGGGAGGTGATTGGCAGGTGTGGAGCAGAGAAGGGGTGTGATCGGAGCCAGAAAAGGAAATGGAAAAGTAGAGAATGGGGAAGGGGGAGAAATTATCGGAAGTTGAAGAAATCTATATTCATGTCGTCAGGTTGGAGGCTACTCAGACAGGATATGGTAGTTCTCCCCACCCCCACCCACCTTTCCATTACCAAGACTTGCATGTTGAACTTCAATCAGAATGCTTCTGATTTTGTAATTTTAAAGGAACTGGAAAGACATATTCCTCTTAATTTAATAATGCTGTCACCAAGAATAGCTTATGTATTGATTTCAGAGTCTGGCCATGGGGATCTACCCTTTATTAGCATTGGGACAACTCCCTAAACCCACTCCTCTGTCTTTGGAATTTGGGAGGACAGGAGCATTTGGAGGGAACTGACAGAGAGAACATACCAACTCCTGACAGATAGTGCTGGATTTGAGCACCATCTGCTGATCACTGGCACTGAAATAGTGTCATTCTAACTGCGATGTCACCATGCTGTCCCACTTCAAATATTCCAAATGGATTCTGCTAAGATGGTGGCATGCTTGGTCTCAGCGGTGTTTCTGGGTCCAACGAACAGGGCAAATGAGTGCCTTAAGCACTTTTCTTAGGATCGCAAGATGCTGTTTGGACATCAGTAATACGAAACACTGCAAGTCTGGTGCAGTGGCTCATTGGGTCATTGGTGGGACTGGCGACAGTGAGCTGCATGGCCTCATTTGTTGGGCAGACCAGGCCCTCGTGCCACAGTGTCCCTCGCCTTTTACAGGCACCCAGGGGAGGAGATGCTGGGGGCACTGTGGCAGAGAACAGAGACGGGGCAGGCTCGCTGAGGTAGAGCCTGGCCCCTGCAGGCCAGATCTCCTGTTGGTGCTGCTGTCTAGTATTTGCTCCCGGATGATAAGCCGGATTGCTTTCATCTGCGACTGACCCAGCAGAGGACTGCGGAACTGCTGCATGCTTGCCCTTGCAGGATTGTGGCTCCAGGACGACATCCCTTGCACCATCGATCTTCAGGCCATGACGCTCAGGGACTTGTGCTAATGTTATTTTTGTGACTCTATGTCCTGCCGTTACTATATGTGTCAGGTATTGTGTGTGACTGTATGGACTGTGGGCCTGGAGGAATGGTGCTTCATTTAGCTGCGTACGTGTGTGGTTGAGTGACAACTGAACTTGAACTTGCTTGCCTTTAAGTTATAATTTATTCTGTTGATGTATCTAAATTTCCATCTTTATTTATTTAGTGTTGGCGGTTGGTGGAAGGAGCCTTTAGCTTTATTGAAAGGTCTAAATAGAGTGGAAGTGAAGAGGATGTTTCATATGGTGGGGGAGTCTGAGAATCTGGGACCTACTACAAGCCTGAGAATGCAAGAAAGTCCATTTAGAACTGACATGAGGAGAAATGTCCTCAGCCAGAGGGTAGTGAATCTGTGGAATTCAAAGCAAACAGACGGCTGAGGAGGTCAGGTCATTGGGCACATTGAAAGCAGAGTTTGTTAGGTTCTTCATTAGAGTTGTAGAACACTACAGCACAGAAACAGGCCCTTTGGCCCATCTAATCCATGCTGCACTATTAAGTTCCATCAACCTGCACCCGGACCATTGCCCTCAATGCCACTCCCATCCACGCACCTATCCAAACTCTCTTAAATGTTGATTTCGAAACTGCATCCACCACTTCTGCTGGCAGCTCATTCCACACTTGCACCAACCTCTGACTGAAGAAGTTCCCCCTCATGTTCCCCTGAAACATTTCACCTTTCACTCTCAACCCACGACCTCCAGCTCGAGTCTCACCCAACCTCAGTGGAAAAAGCCTGCTTGCATTTATTCTGCCTTTACCCCTCATAATTTTGCATACCTCTATCAAATCTCCCTCATTCTTCTATAAAATCCTAACCTATTCAACCTTACCCTATAACTCAGATCCTAAAGTCCTGGCAACATCCTTGTAAGTTTTCTCTGCACATTTTCAATCTTATTGGCATCTTCCCTGTAGGTAGGCGACCAAAACTGCAGTCGGTACTCTAGATTAGGTCTCACCAAATCTTATGCAGCTTCAACATAACATCACAAGTCCTATACGCAGTACTTTGATTTATGAAGTCTATTGTGCCAAAAGCTTTCTTTATAACCTAATCTACTTGTGACACCACTTTCAAAGAATTATGGATTGGTATTCCCAGACTCTCTGTTCTACCGTTCTCCTCAGTGCCCTACCCTAGGTTATCCTCCCAAAGTGGAACACCTCACATTTGTCTGCATTAAAATCCATCTGCCATTTTCAGCCCATATTTCTAGCTGGTCCAGATCCCACTACAAGCTTTGATAGTCTTCCTCCAAAATTATTCTCTGTCTATCAAAATACAGAATAACAGAATTAGAATCAGGTTTAATATCACTAGCATACATCATGAAACTTACTGTCTTGCAGCAGCAGTACGTAATAATAAAAACTATAATTTGCAATAAGAAGTATTTATTAGATATGTGGTGGGAAAATATACTGAGAAGTCCTGAGGAATTGGTCTCGGCCCGAAACGTTGACTGTATTCTTTTCTATAGATGCTGCCTGGCCTGCTGAGTTCCTCCAGCATTTTGTGTGTGTTGCCGAGGAAGTGTGCATGGGTTCATTGTCCATTCAGAAGTCTGATAAAAACAAGGAAGAAACTGTTCCTGAAATGTTGAGTGTGTGTCTTCAAGCTCCTGTACCTCTTCCTCGATGAAAAGAGGGCATGTCCTGGGTGGTGGGGGTCCTTAATGATGAATGCCACCTTTCTGAGGCATCACCTTTTGAAGGTGTTTTGGGTGATGGGGAGGCTAGTGCCCATGATGGATTCTTCCTATCCTGTGCAGAGGCCCCTCCATACCAGACAATGATGTAACCAGTTAGAATGTTCTCCATTGTACATCGGTAGAAATTTGTGAGTGTCTTTGGTGACACACCAATCTCCTCAAACTCCAAATGAAGTATGGCTGCTGTTGTCCCTTCTTTATAATTGCATCAGTACATTGGGCCTAGAATAAATCCTCTGAGATGTTGACACCTAGGAACTTCAAACTGGTCACTCTTTCCACTGCTGATTCCTCGATGAGACTGGCGCGTGTTCCATTGGCTTCCCCTTCCTGAAACACACAATCAGTTCCTGGGTTTTACTGATAATTAGTGCAAGGTTGTTCCTATGACACCACTCAACGAGCTGATCTATCTCGCTCCTGTACGCCTCCTCATCACGTCTGAAATTCTGCCAACAATAGTTGTGTTGTCGGTAAATTTATAAATGGTGTTTCAGCTGTGCCTAGCCACACAATTGTGGGTATAGAGAAAGTAGAGCAGTGGGCTGAGGACAGATCCTTGAGGAGCACCAATATTGATTGTCAGCGAGGAGAACATGCTATTTCCAATCCGCACAGACTGTGGTCTCACAATGAGGAATACAGAGGCCCAGGTTTTGGAGTCTTTTGATTAAAACTAGGCACTAGTCAATAAACAGTAGCTATTACTAACAAGTAGAACTATTGACCAGGTGATCAAAGGCTGAGTGGAGAGCCAGTGAGATTGCATCCACTGTAGACCTATTGTAACGATAGGCACGTTGCAGTCCGTGTCCCTGCTTAGGCAGGAGTTGAGTTTAGCCATGACCAGCCTCAAAGCTCTTGATCACAGTAGTTGTGAGTGCCACTGGGCCATAGTCATTGAAGCAGCTCGTCCAGCTCTTCTTGGGCACCGGTATGATTGTCACCCTTTGGAAGCAGTTGGGAAACTCCGACTGCAGCAGTGAGAGATTGATGACATCCTTGTACACTCCCATCAGTTGGTTGGCACAGGTATCAGACCCACCATTATTGGCCTGATGCCTTACGAGGGTTCACCCTCATGAAAAATGTTCTGACATCACCCTCCGAGGCTGAGAGTCACTGGATGCTGCAGGGATTCGCAGAGATGTATTTTTATTCTCACTTTCAAAGCATGCATAATGGTGCTGACCTCATCTAGGAATGATGCGTTACTGCCATTCATCATGTGAAATTTCACTTTGTTGGAAATTTATGTATCCGGTCCCTCACAATACCTTCCAATAATCACTACTAATGTCAGGCTTACTGGTGTATAGTTTCCTGACTTATTCTTAAAGCCTTTCTTAAACAATGGAACAACATTAGCTGTCACCATTAACTGCACCTTACCCATGGCTCAGGACATTTTAAGTATCTCTGCTAGAGCCCCTACTATTCCTGTACTAGCCTCCCACATGATCTGAAGGAACACCTTGTCAGACCCTGGGGATTTATCCACACTAATTTACCTCAGGGCAGCAAACGCTTCCTCCTCTGTAATCTCTACAGGGCCCATGACCTCTTGCTGCATTGCCTCACATCTGTGTCCAACTCCCGAGTAAATACAGATGCAAAAGAAATTATTTAAGATCTTCCCCATCTCTTTTGGCTCCATGAATAGATTACCAGATTGACCTTTCAGAGGACTAATTTTGTGCCTTGCTATCCTTTTGCCTTCAACCTTCTAATATTGGATACTCAACTTTTTTTTCTCCAGTCCTGAGGAAGGGTCTCAGCCGGAAATGTTAACTGTACTCTTCCATAGATGTTGTCTGGCCTGCTGAGTTCCTCCAGCATTTTGCCTGTGTTGCTTCAATTTCGAGCACCTGCAGATTTTCTCTTGTTCGTATCCTGTGGAATTCTCCTTTTTTTTCTCGTTCACCTTGTCTGCTGGAGCAATCTCATGCTTTTTTTTTAGCCCGATTTCCTTCTCTTGCATTTCTTATACTCCTCAAGTACCCCATTTGCTCCTTGCTGCCTATACCTGCTATGCACCTCCTTCTTTTTCTTAATCAGGGCTTCAATATCTCTCAAAAACCAAAGTTCCCTAAACCTGTTACCCTTGCCTTTTACTTTGACAGGAACACAAAAACTCTGTACCCTCTAAATTTCACTTTTGAAGGCCTCCCACTTACCAAATACACCCTTTACCAGAAAACAACTTGTCTCAATCCGCACTTGCCAGATCCTTTCTGATACCATCAAAATTGGCCTTTCTCCAATTGAGAATCCCAATTTAAGAACCAGAATTATTCTCCATAATTATCTTGAAATTAATAACATTTGGATCGCTAGATACATCGTGTTCCCCCTCTCAAAGCTCTGTCACTTGCCCAGTCTCATGGTAGATGTAGTATTGAACACTCTCTAATTGGAACCTCTATATTATGATTAAGGAAACTTCCTTGAACACATTTGACCAATTCTATCCTCTTTTACTGTATTGAAATCTCAATCAGTATGTGGAAAGTTAAAATCACCTACTATCTCAATCTTATGTTTCTTGCAACGGTCTGTAATCTCTCTCCAAATTGCTCCTCTTAATCCTGAATACTGTTGGGTGGTCTGCAGTATAATCCCATTAATGTGATCATTCTTTTCTTATTCATCAGTTCCTCCTTAGTCTTCGTAAGGGCGTCAAAGTTTACGGGGCGAAAGGAGAAGCATAGTGTTGACAAGGATGATAAATCAGTAATGATGGAATGGTGGAGCAGGCTCGATGGGCCAAACAGCCTAATCATGCCTCTGTATCTTATGGTCCTCCAACCTTGTCATGATTTGGAGGTTTGCATGCCTCAATGACCCAGAGAGCTATGTTGGCTGGAGTTTGGGCTTTATGCTTTAGCTTTTGGTAGGGTCACCCTTGCCAAACAGGTCAAAGGGTAGACTGAGAGTGGTCCATCGATCCTCCGGGTTCTGAGGTTCAGCTCAGGGCTAACAACCCTGAATGGTGAAACAAAATTGTTATGGAAACAGCAGTGAAGAATCCTTCTACCTCTGAGTCCCCACCCAGAACCTGCAAGACTGACAGTGGTGAAAATGGAGAGGAAGCTACTGGCACGATCATGGAAGCTCTGAACACTGCCAGGGATGGAGGGTCTTCATTGCTGCCCGAAACACGAGTGGCATAACAGGTGGAACAAACGAATCTTAGTTTGCATTGTTAATGAATCAGTTGCTGGCATTTCCACTTTAAGACAAGCAATGAGTGCCATCACCGAGCAGAGCTGCTGGTGCCCAGTGACATTTAAATCCATCACTCACGTATTAGAAGCCAAATTAGCAATACAAAATCACCCCCAGCACATTGACTGCTAAGGGCTCCAGTTTGACTTCAGACTTGGAACACTGTAAATACATGAGTCAGTCGGGTGCAGGAATTTTCGATGCAAGGGCAAGGGGTGATGAAAAGGCAGAATTATCTCTTCATTTCTTTTTCTCAAGCTGAAGACCCTATAATTTTATTTTCAATTCTAAAAGTCAAAAAGAAATACATTTGGAAAAAAAAAATAAATCCATGAATTAAAAAGGGTAATTGAAATTGGGCGAAGAGCAGGTAGAATATAGGCAGCCTGCTTTACAATCCACCCCATGATCTTTTTATCTTCACTTTAAAAAATAAGGCTTACATTTTAAGACACCTTTCATGTCATTCCCAGAATGCATAACAATCGATAAAGAACTTCAGGGTGGCATAGCAGTGTAGCAGTTCGTGTAACACTTTACAGTGCCAGTGGCCTGGGTTCAATTCCTGCTGCTATCTGTAAGCAGTTTCTGTGTACTCTCCAGCACCACCTGGGTTTCCTCCAAGTGCTCCAGTTTCCTCTCACGTTCCAAAGATTTGCAGGTTAGTAGATTAATTGGTCACGTGGGTGTAATTGGACAGCGAGGGCGTGCTGTGTGGGACGGCGCTATTACCGCGCTGTATCTCCCCATACAGTAAATGAAATGAACAACAATGTTGCCTTTGTCAGAAACAAGCTGGTTGGGTTATCCACAGCAAGCTCCCTCAGTGTGGGAAGGAGCCCAAGGATAACTCCTTTTGGTTTCCTTTGAAAGATGCCACCTTATACATCCGCTTGACAGGGAAGGCAAGAGTCTGTTTTTACGAGGGGTGATTGATAAGTTTGCGGCCTAAGGTAGAAGGAGTCAATTTTAGAAAACCTAGCACATTTATTTTTCAACACAGTCCCCTCCTACATTTGCATACTTAGTCCAGCAGTCGTGGAGCACACGGATCTTGGACCTCCAGAAAGTGTCCACAGCAGGGGTGATTGATAAGTTCGTGGCCTAAGGTAGAAGGAGATGAGTTATTAACTTCAAATTTTCTGCGTAATCACTGAGAGAGTTGAACTCCATGTACATGTAACGAGAGCTGTATAACTCATCACCTTCTACACAAGGCCACAAACTTATCAATCACCCCATGTATGCCTCATTGGAAAGAAGACACTTGCAACACTCCGTAAGAGAAATGAGAAAAACTGCAGGTTCTGGAAATCTGAAATAGAAACAATAAATACTGCGAAGAGTCAGATGGCAAGGTAGCATCTGAGAGAGAAACAGAGGTCATATTTTTAGAAGTTTTAAATTCAATGCGCCCTCAGTATTGTATCAGCTATCAGGCAAGGTGCTTGAACTCAAATTTCTGATCTATGCCTCTTATCATCTGGTACACCTCTATCAAGTTGCCTCTCATCCTCCTTCGCTTCAAAGAGAGTAGCCCTAGCTCACTCAGCCTGTCCTCATAAGTCATATTCTCCAATTCAGGCAACATCCTGATAAATATCCTTTGCATCTTCTCTAAAGCTTCCACATCCTTCCTATAATGAGGCAACCAGAACTGAACACCATGTTCCAAAGTGTGGTCTAACCAGGGTTTCATAGAGCTGCAGCATTACCTCGCCGCTCTGGAACTCAATCCCCCAACTAATGAAGGCCAGGACACTGTACGCCTTCTTAACAACTCCATCAACTTGTGCAGCAACTATGAGGGGTGTAAACGCCCAAGATCCCTCTGTTCCTCCGCACTGCTAAGAGTCCTGCCATTAGCCCTGTATTCTGCCTTCATATTCCAGTACGTTGTATTTTATAATTCTATGACTGGATGCTCAAGGATGCCCATTTATAAGTTGCAACTTTAAATGTACGCCTTTCTGTAGGATACTCGGTGTAAGCAGTGAAAGAGCTGTCAGTTTACATGATAGTTTGACACAGGTGCAAGCAGTAAATATGGAACAGGTTGGCAGGGCACCATTGAGACATCTTTCTGGCAAATGGCACTGTTTGCATAGATTTGTTTTGACAGCTTCTTTAAGATATACCATTTTCCTCCGTTGCTGATCTTGGTGCTGCAGTGATTGAATACAAAGCATTAACACCTGGCACCACCTCCTGCTACACAGGCTGCTGCTCTTGGTCTCCAGGAGAAAAGTGATGTGGCATGTCCTGAATGCCCCCCTTCCGCCCACATCATCTGAGGAAAGATTGAGTAAGGTGGGCCTACAGTCACTGGAAATTGGAAAAAAGAGTATTGATAAACACAAGAGTGAGTGTTGAATAGTTCTGAGGGAGCTTGTCCAGGTAGATGTTGAGCTGTTGATGCTTTAAGATAAGAGTCAGAGTCAGAGTCATAGAGTGCTTCAGCACAGAAAAAAAAGTCCTTTAGCCCATAAAATTCCACCACATTTAGAAATGTTATTACCCTACAAACATCAGGCTCCTGAACTGACAGTGATAACTTCACTCACCACGGCTCCACCTGTAGACTTACTTTCAAGGACTTTTTACAACCCATGCTCACAGTATTTTTTTTCTGCAAAATTTTTCCTTTTTGCACATTGGTTGTTTGTCAGTCTTTGTTTATGTCACGTTTTTTTCATAAATTCCATTGTATTTCTTTAATTTCTCATCAATGTCTGCAAGGAAAAAAATCTCAAGATAGTGTATGGTAACACACATACTTTGATAATAAATTTTATTTTGACTTTATTCCAGGTCTCTCTGAACATGAACCATATTCAATTCCTTATCATTTCGAACTATTCCTGCATCCTATGCTGTCCACTAAATTGAATACCCTCAAATTATATTCCAACTGTTGTAACCTCACTGTCTCATAGGGTAGTGCAAGTGTGGAACAGGCTGGCAGCCCAAGTGGTGAATGCAGCTTCAATTGCAACACTTGAGAGCCATTTGGATAAGTACGTGGATTGGAGGGGTATGGGGGGTTCTGGTCCAGAAGCAGGTTGATGGGGGTAGGCAGAATAACAATTCAGCACAGATAAGATGGGATGAATATCTGTTTCAATGCTGTAGTGCTCTGTGACTCATGTAACCTGTCTGCGCTCCCTTAAAGCCTTCCTGTATCCACATCACATCCCACCGTGTTAACTGGGGGTGTATCGTTAGTGAACCTGAATATCTTTTCTCTCCTCCTCATCCAGATAGATTGTGAAAGGCTGGGTCAACGGGAGGTTGAGCTAATGTTTATTTATTGAGATACAATAGGGCCTTCTGACCCTTCCAGCGGCATCACCCAGCAATCCCCCATGTTAATCCTAGCCTAATCACAGGACAATTAACAATGAGCAATTACCCTCACCTTTGGACTGTGGGAGGAAACCCACACAGTGAGAGGGAGAACTTACAAACTGCTCACCGGCAGTGGCAGGAATTGAACCTAGGCCACTGGTACTATAAAATGTTGTTAACAACTATGCTACTGTGCTGCACCAAACATTTTAGGAATGAATTATTTTGTTATGCTTTCCCTGGATGCTGCCTGACCTGCTGAGTGTTTTCAGTGCTTTCTGTGAACATACATGAGAGGTACTATTCTATCCATGCATTG
This sequence comes from Mobula birostris, assembly GCF_030028105.1. Classification (NCBI taxonomy): domain Eukaryota; kingdom Metazoa; phylum Chordata; class Chondrichthyes; order Myliobatiformes; family Myliobatidae; genus Mobula; species Mobula birostris. The sequence goes on along the minus strand of NC_092370.1, from coordinate 230,230,958 downwards.
CTCAACCATGATGGAAATACCTTATCTTGAAATACAGCAGATCATGCAAGCAAATAGATTATTTAAATTATTCTATATTTTCTTTGCTGTTTAGAGTTTGACATTATTGAGAAGCAACACTATCTTCTCCATCAATGGTGAATTCCATGGAATTGAGGTGTTTTTTAGGTTGTTAGATGTAAAATACTGCTATGGCTGCCTGTATCAGTAATACTGGGCCATTGTGAAAGAGAAGTGCCAACTGTTTTCGATCGAAAAACTTGAAACAATCATGAGCAAAAAGAGCACTGTCACGGATCAGTGGAGAAATTGATTGTACAGCAAGGAGGCTTAGAGGAATATCTTGGGGGTGATTGGGGAAGAAAATAAAAAAAAAACTGTTGTTGTTAGATGAAACCATAATGGTCAATTCTCAGTGCACTCAGCTGGAAGGAGACACCAGAGTATCACACAGCGTCGAATCTCTACCTTTGCATCGGCTGATGCCTGTGGCAGATTACCAGTTAGATAAATGGAAAAAGAGAGAAAGGAATCTGCAAGCTCCCTTCACAGCCGAGTACCTCATGCATCTGTGCTGGCTTGTCCATGCTCCTATGATACTGTTATTTTCCCTTTATCAGCCACACCAAGCTCTCTCCTGGGCCCCCACCATCAAATTCCTTGATGATTTTTATTTTCTCGGTGGTGTGAGATGCACACTAATTACCTTTAAGGAGGTGGTTGTGATCAACATGAATTGGTTTTGGCTGTAAAGGACAGTTTTACAGAATCTCAGCTTGGATTCAGATTCCAATTCCATTTCAAGTTCATTTCTCTTATCATGTGCCTCGGGAAGGGAGTCAACAGCACCAGGTTCAGGAACAGTTACAGTACTGTGCAAAATTCTTGGGTACATATATATAGCAAGGGTGCCCAAGATTCTTGCAGAGTACTGTAGTAATTTTATTTATTGCACTCTGCTGCTGCCATAAAAAAATCAAATTTCAGGACATATGTGAGTGATGATTAACCTGATCCTGACATGGAACTCTATCGTGGACTAAAGGTAGAAAGGGGGCAGGGAGAGGGGAATCATGGTTGGGAAAAGGAGGAGGGAGAGGGAAGCACCAGAGAGATATTCTGTAATGATCAATAAACCGATTGTTTGGAATCAAATGACTTTGCCTGGAGTCTCAGGGCTGGGTGCGTCTCCAACCGTGCCACCCCCCACCCCGACGTTCTTTTCCTGCCATCTGTTCCACAGTACTCCACCCTCGCTATTCCCAACATCCTTTGGTGCCCTCTTCACCTGAAAGGAAAAGATACAGAGACACTGCAGAGGGTCCACAGCTGATGTAACACCTCCACTGATGAATTACTCTCACGAAACAAAATATTGTAGAGGGCTGGGTATCTATGGAATAGACAAGATTGAAGATGAAAGATTAGCTTGAGTTTTCACACAAACTGAACATTAAAACATCAGTTGAAAGGTATTGTTTATGTCAAAGGCCAACATGTTCCGAGGATGTGCTGGGTACGGTCTGCAAGTGTCGCCATGCTTCTGCTGTCAACATACCATGCCCACAATTCACTAGCCCTGGCTACCCTGCACTTCTTTGGAATGTGGGAAGAAACCCTCGTGGTCACAGGGAGAACATACAAACTCCTTTGAGATGGCAGTGGAAATTGCACCCCGATGGCTGGTGTTGTTAAGCGATATACGAGCCGGCAATCTATCATGTTGTCCGCACAGGGAGGACGCCAAGGACTGATCTACTGGATATCTAGGTCAGGCCTCTGAATCGCTGGTCATATAATGCATCAATGAACTTCTAGTGCGATAAATGCGACAATAAATTGCGATGAAATTCAAATGGCAATTCAGAGCAAGTCATATGGAAGGTTACTTTTTAAACTATTGAGTAGTTGTAAGGGATATACCTCATACAAGCACAACTCTTTTTCTTTTTAACATGGGGAATCCCTCTTTTGGTAGCTTTGTCTTTACCATTCACAAACTCCACTTCCTAGCACTTGCTTGGATTTCCCTGAGTCATCCATAAAGTGCAGCTAGGAGAAAAGAAACGTAGGCTAACAATTCTGAGGGATTCCATCTGATTAGCCTCCAACTTGATTGCATGTCCACTGATATCTCTAACTTCTGGTCATTTCTCCCTTTCCCTTTTTCTATTCCCCCTTCAGGATCCCCTCTTAATCATTCCTTCTCCTCACCAACCCATCACCTCCCTCTGGTGCCCTTCCTCCTTCCATGGTTCACTCTTCTTTCCTATCTGAATCCTTCTTCAGCCCTTTTCTTTTTCGATCTTATCGCTCCCCAGCTTCTCAATTCATCGCCCTCCTCCCCCCAACTACCTCTCCCCTCACCTGGGTTCACATATCACCTGCCAGCTTGTATTCCTTTTCCTCACCCCACCTTCTTATTCTTTTTCTCCCTTCCTTTCTAGTCCTGATTATAAGTCCCTGATGAAAACGTTGACCCTTAATTTCCGTCCATTAATGCTGCATAACCTGCAGAGTTCCTCTGGATTTCCAACATCCGCACAACCTCTTATGTTGATGTATTGCAGGTTCTGCCTGTCAGATGAGTCATTGGACTGAGGCTGTGTTTGCCCTCTCAGCAGGCTTCCAAATGATATTGTGGTGCTATTTTGATAAATTGCTGGACAGTGTCATTCTCAATAGTTATCCCTCATTGAACATCACTAACAGATCATTGTCAAATGTACTTTTTGTAGAACCTGGCTGTGTGCAAATTGAGTACCATTTTTCCATACCTCTGTACCTAAAATTTCTAATATGGCTATGAGATTGTTTGATACACGAAGAGTGAAAATAGTTCTTTTATCAAGAGAGGTGTATCTGCTGATGTACTGTGGAGATCATTCTTGCTGGCTGTATCACTGTCTGGTATGGGGCAGGTGTGCTACTACACAGGATCGAAGTAAGCTTCAGAGAGTTGTAAAATTAGTCGTCTCCATCATGGAGAGAGAAACCAGGGAATTATAGACTGGTAAGCCTAACGTTGGTGTGGGGAAAATGCTAGAGTCAGTTATCAAAGATGTGATAACAGCACAATTGGAAAGAGGTGAAATCATCCGACAAAGTCAGCATGGATTTGTGAAAGGAAAATCGTGTCTGACGAATCTCATAGAATTTTTTGAGGATGTAGCTAGTAGAGTGGATAGGGGAGAACCAGTGGATGTGGTATATTTGGATTTTCAAAAGGCTTTTGACAAGGTCCCACACAAGAGATTAGTGTGCAAACTTAAAGCACACGGTATTGGGGGTATAGTATTGATGTGGACAGAGAATTGGTTGGCAGACAGAAAGCAAAGAGTGTGAATAAACGGGACCTTTTCAGAATGGCAGGCAGTGACTAGTGGGGTACCGCAAGGCTCAGTGCTGGGACCCCAGTTGTTTACAATATATATTAATGACTTAGACGAGGGAACTAAATGCAGTAACTCCAAGTTTGCAGATGACACAAAGCTGGGCGGCAGTGTTAGCTGTGAGGAGGATGCTAAGAGGATGCAGGGTGACTTGGATAGGTTAGGTGAGTGGACACATTCATGGCAGGTGCAATTTAATGTGGATAAAGGTGAGGTTATCCACCTTGGTGGCAAGGACAAAAAAACAGATTATTATCTGAATAGTGGCCGATTAGGAAAAGGGGAAATGCAATGAGACCTGGGTGTCATTGTACACCAGTCATTGAAAGTGGACATGCAGGTACAGCAGGTGGTGAAAAAGGCGAATGGTATGCTGGCATTCATAGCAAGAGGATTCAAGCACAGGAGCAGGGAGGTACTACTGCAGTTGTACAAGGCCTTGGTGAGACCACACCTGGAGTATTGTGTGCAGTTTTGGTCCCCTAATCTGAGGAAAGACATCCTTGCCATAGAGGGAGTACAAAGAAGGCTCACCAGATTGATTCCTGGGATGGCAGGACTTTCATATGATGAAAGATTGGATCGACTAGGCTTATACTCTCTGGAATTTAGAAGATTGAGGGGGGATCTGATAGAAACGTATAAAGTTCTAAAGGGATTGGACAGGCTAGATACAAGAAGATTGTTCCCGATGTTGGGGAAGTCCAGAACAAGGGGTCACAGTTTGAGGATAAAGGGGAATCCTTTTAGGACTGAGGTGAGGAAAAACTTCTTCACACATAGAGTGGTGAATCTGTGGAATTCTCTGCCACAGGAAACAGTTGAGGCCAGTTCATTGGCTATATTTAAGAGGGAGTTAGATATGACCCTTGTGGCTAAAGGGATCAGGGGGTATGGAGAGAAGGCAGGTACAGGGTTCTGAGTTGGATGATCACCCATGATCGTACTGAATGGCGGTGCAGGCTCGAAGGGCCGAATGGCCTACTCCTACACCTATTTTCTATGTTTCTATGGCCGCTAGCCTCTATCGTATCCAGGACTTCTTCAGGGAGCGGTACCTCAAAAAAGTGCTGTCCATCATTAAGGACCTCCATCACTCAGCACATGCCCTCTTCTCATTGAAACCATCAAGGAGGAGGTACAGAAGACTGAAGGCACACACTCAACTGTTCAGGTACAGCTTCTTCCCCTCTTCCACCTGATATCTGAATAAACATTCAATCCACCTCGCAACATTTTTATTTCTTTTTTTGCATTGCTCATTTAATTTAACTATTATATGTATATAGGCACACACGTAGTATTTTTCTCTCTATTATTTTGTATTGCATTATACTGCTGCTGCAAAGTTAACAAATTTTACAGCATATGTCAGCGATGTTATACTTGATTGTGATCCTCTGAGAGGAAAGGTCTGATATCAGCTCAATACTTCAAGTCCAGAAGAAGAATGGGCCAGGATACAGTACAGCTGGTTGCAGTTCCAGCACGTAATGCCATACTCTGTTAAGATCGGACCATTATCAATTGATTTTTTTAATATGTCCTGAAGGTAGCTGCACACTTCACCATCATCTTTGTACTTGCAGTTAATGGTACCCAAGGGAAATTCCATTCTATATAAATACGGACCTACCAGGATGAGTTTAATGTGCATTTTAATATTTCAGTAATTGAACACTATTTTGAGGAAACTGCAACTTGAATATCAAATGCATCACTTTTCACTTGCGCCTTATTTTTAAATAGAAACTTTGCTCCAATGAGGCATTCTGTGACTGATCAATATCCAATGGATCCCAGCAGAAGTACAATTATTGAATCATTAGCAATAGCTGCAGAGAAGAGAGAAAAGATTCATCTGTAAATTCCCCAGAATTGAAGTCAGATACTCTACTAGACTTGACAGAGGTGTGTAAGAATCTAAGAGGCATAGGTAGAGTGGACGCTTACTTACTTACTGCCCATTCTGCCATTGTTGTTTAGAACAGCAGTGAAAGTTCTCCATCTCTGTCTGTCCTTTGCCATCCAGATGTAGAAGTATTCTTCATTGCTGTTTGCACAACAGTTTTGTTTTACCAGTCGGAGTTGTTAGCCCTGAGCTGAATCCCCGAACCTTGAGGACCAGTTCATCACTCCTAGTCTGGCCTCTAACCTTTGACCTGTTTGGCATGGGTAACCAAAAGGCCCTGACTCCAGACTGCATAGCTGTCCAGGGCATTGAGGCATGCAAGTCTCCAAACCATGACAAGGTTGCAGTCCTCTTGGAGGATAGAGTGGACAGCCAGCGCCTTTTTACCAGGGCAGTAATGGCTGTTACCAGAGGATATTGTTCATGGTGAGTTTGGGAAAGTATCGTAGGTGTCAGAGGCAGGTCTTTTGCAGAGATAGAGGCAGATGCCTGGAACCCACTGCACTTGTGGTGGTAGAGACTGATATATATATAAGAGACTCTTAAATTGGCACATGATGATAGAAAAACAGAGGTTTATGGGCTATGTAGGAGGGTGGGGTTAGATTGGGCATCGAGTAGGCTTATATCAGTGGCACACATCGTGGGCAAAGGCCCGTGTTGTGCTGTACTGTTCTATGTGGAGACTCTGTGAACTTGTTTTAAGATAATGTGAAAATATTGAACAGGAGGTTCAAAGAAAACTCTTCTAAATCAAAAATCACCTCTTCAGTATTCAGCAATCTGTTTGAATGTCGTTCTGGCCTCGTCAAATGCAAACCGGGACTATGTCATTTGCTGGGGAGATGTGAATGGAATTGAATACTGTGCATTCATCAGCAAGCTTCTGAACTGATCATGAAAGGCAGATCATTGACGAAACAGTTGAAGATGTTTGGATGTAGGACTCTCACCCTAAGGAGGTTCTTTAGTGATTCACTTTCCCACTCTTCTATATTGAACTGTGCAGTGCGCTAATGCAATTGACGCATTCCACTGTGTTTCAATGTTTTGAAGTGCATGTGACAAATAAAGCTCATCTTACTACTGTTGATGCCCACAGGAAAGTGAATCTCAAGGTAGTATATCATCACATATGCATACTTAGAAAATAATTTTGAACTTTGAATTTAATCTCTCTCTTTTACATGTACTTTTACAGCGGGGATGGAAGAGCGCACGTTTAGCGTGGCACAGTAGTGTAGTGGTTAGCACAATGCTTTACAGTATAGGTGAACATCACTTGCTTGTAAGGAGTTTGTACATTCTCCCAGTAACCACGTGGGTTTCCTCTGGGCGCCCCGGTTTCCTCCCAAATTCCAAAGATGTATCAGTTTGTATGCTAATTGGTCATTGTAAATTGTCCCATAATTAGACTAAGATCAAGTTGGGATTTGCTGAGCGGTGTGGCTCAAAGGGCTGGAAGGGCCTATTCCGCATTGTATCTCAATAAATAAAAATTTAACAATAAACTCGACTGCACCAGAGTAGGAACCTGAAATCTGGAGCTCAAGCTTTAGCTTTACTTGCTTCATTTATTTATTCATTAATGAACGTCAAAATATTGCAACATACAGTGAAATATGTCATTTGCCTCAAATCAATTCAGCAAAGACTGTGCTGGGCAGTGCTCAGGTGTCTCAACAGCAGCAGCACCAGCACAGCATTCTCTCAAATCACAAACCCCAACTGTAAGTCTTTCAAATGTAGGAAGAAACCAGAGCACCCAGAGGAAATCCACAGAGTCATAAGGAGAATTTGCAAGTAGCGGCGGGAATCAAACCCTGGTCAGTGATTGCTGGCACCGTAGAGCAATTCTGCTAACCACTACGCTGCCATGCCACCCATCTATTCATGCCCACCCTTTGAATAGTTTGTCTTGCACCATTATCCAAGGCCACAGTAGAGTTTAAATCAGGCAAAAAGTTATCCAATGGAAGTGTGTGATAAGTTTTGGTATTTTGGGAATTTTGTGCATTTTGGGATGTCAGTGGGAGATATACAGATGGGGCAGCAAGGATCGTTGATTAATACAGTGGAGCCTTGGGTTTCAAGTCCACCGTGCAGCCTAAAAGTGGAAGCGGTTAGAACCTAATGCATAGATTCAGAGTCACAGAGCACGACAGCACAAAAGCTGTCTCTTTGGCCCATTCAGTCTGTGCCAAACTATTATTCTGCCTAGTCCCATTGACCTGCACCCGGACCATAGTCCTCCAAACCTTTCCCATCCATGTACCTATCTAAATTTCTCTTAAATGTTGAAATCAAACCTGCATCCTTCAGTTCCGCTGGCAGCTCATTCCACATCCTCACCACCCTCTGAGTGAAGAAGCTCCCCATCATGTTCCCTGTAAACAGTTAACTCTTGACCTCTATTTCTGGCCTCACCCAGCCTCAGTTGAATAAGACCTGCTTTCAGTTACCCTACACATCATAACTTTGTATACCTCTGTCTGATGGAGCCCAGCCTGGGGTCCATAGACTCCTTGCTTAATGGTATTGGTTCATTGAATAAAGAAGGTTGGGACACCTGCTCTCTCAAATCTCCACTCATTCTGCTACACTCCAGGGAATAAGGTACTAACGTGTTCAACCTTTCCTTATAACTCAGATCCTCAAGCCCCGGCAACATCCTGGTATTTTAGGACTGTTTAATGTCATTTCCCGTACACAAGTGTAAAGGAGAATGAAGTAATTGTTACTCAAGATTCAAAGCAGCATATAAAGATCACTTGAAGATAAAGAACACAATAATAAAAACACAAAATAAATATAAATACATAAGACAGTTTATATACATAGATTGACCGTATGCCCATAAAGCGATGCTAGGTCTATACATAAGGTGACTGACAGGAAATTATAGAATAACAGTGGTGGGGTGGGGTAGATCAGCCTTGCTGCTTGGGGAAAGTAATTGTTTTTGAGTCTGCTAGTCCTGGCATGGATGTTACACGGCCTCCTCCCTGATGGGAGTGAGACAAACATGGTGAGTGGGATCATCAATGATGTTACAGGCCCCCTTTCCAGCACCTTTATATATATATGAATATATATGTTTATATAATGTCCTTAATGGCAGGTAGGCTGATGCTGGTAATGGGAGGGGGAGTTTAGTTCATTGTTTAAAGCAGTAACTGTAAAAGTTGTGAGGTTATGTTGCAACTTTATGAGACACTGGTTTGACTGCACTTGCTGATCGCTGGTACTGTAAAGTGTCACGCTGACTACTATACCACTGTGCCACCCTTAAATCGACACCCTCTATCTCAGACACGAGTGCTGCCCACTGCCCTACAGATGCACACACCACTGCTTTCGTTGCTCACCCTAGGTAATCCTGCTGTGTAATGCATTCAACAGTGTAATCTCCATGGTGTTAAATTTGCACCACAAACATAACAAAAACAATAGGCAGGTAAACACCAGCTGGTACCAAACCAGCCCACTGGTGATGGCTGGCAGGTTTTGAGACTCTCCAATCCAAACACCACCCTCAGTGTTGACATTTCCTCGTGAGGTGGCAGAAAATAAGATGGGAGACCTCAGAAGAAAACCCCGTAGGAATTGCCTCCCCGCTCACCAGTCCCAAGCCTAGGAGTTTACAAAACAAACATTTGCTAATTAACTTGCCTGCTCTCTGATGTAAGTTCTGAGAGTCAGAACTGTTAAGAGAGTTAGAGAGTTCAAGCCGAAAGGTAATGTTACAGCTATATAGGACCTTAGTTAGACCCCACTTGGAGTACTGTATTCAGTTCTGGTCACCTCACTACAGGAAGGATATGGATACTACAGAGAGAGTGCAGAGGAGATTTACAAGGCTGTTGCCTAGATTGCAGAGCTTGCCTTATGAGAGTAGGTTGAGTGAACTTGGTCTTTTCTCCTTGGAGCGACGGTGGCTGAGAGGTGACCAGATGGATTTGTATAAGATGATGTTTGACGTTGATCATGTAGATAGCCAGAGATTGACGTTGATCATGTAGATAGCCAGAGACTTTTTCCCAGGGCTGAAATGGCTAACATGAGGGCACATAGTTTTAAGGTGCCTGGAAGTAGGTACAGAGGGGATGTCAGGGTTAAGTTTTTCACACAGAGAGTTGGTGGGTGTGTGGAATGCACTGCCGGTGACGGTGATGGAGGTGGATACAATAGCGTCTTTTACGATGCTTTTAGATAGGTACGTGGATCTTAGAAAAATAGAGGGCTGTACAGTAGGGTACTTCTTGGCAGTTTCTAGAGTAGGTTATGTGCTCAGCACAGCATTGTGGGCTGAAGGGCCTGTAACGTGCTGTAGATTTCTATGTTCTATGTTCACCACACCAGATGTCAATGTCTTCTCGAGGCTCTGTGTAGTCTTGGTGAAGAACTCCACAGCATTCAGCCAACTGCTGCTTTCATTTAGTTTAAAGCTCAAAACCTCCACTGCTAGTAGTGGAGCAACAGAAAAAAAAATACAAATGTTTATTATGCGCTGAAAATAGAGAGCACTTCAAAAATCCAAATCGTCTGTCAGAGTTTTAAAAGTCAAATATTCTGAATATTTATCAGAGGTCAAAATAGAACTTTTCCTTCACAAATGCACATGCAGCTGTTGTAAATTACCTGCATTTCAATCGTTTTTTTCTCTTTTAGTTCTGCAATTCGGTTTGAGACATTTTGATACAAGGTGACTTGAAGTAATTTATTCATTCCAATACACCCAAAACCAGCGGGAGCTGGAAATCTGAAGTAGTTGCAGCAGGCCCTGGGCAGGAAGTATCTGTGGAGGAGAACAACCATAGCTTACACTCAGCGGCCACTTTATTAGGTTCAGGAGTGGGACACCACTGAGGTAACACATGTTTATATGAGTTCCTGTCCCCTAGAACCTATTTGGCCATTCTCCCTTGACCCCTCTCATTAACAAGGCATTTTCACTCTCAGAACTGTCATTCACTGGATTTTATTTTGCTTCTTGCACTGTTCTCTGTAAACTCTGGAGAATGTTGTGTGTGAAAATCCCAGGAGATCAGCAGTCTCCAAGATACTCAAACCACCACAGCAGACACAAATAATCATTCCACAGTCAAAGTCACATCGATTACATTACTTCCCCTGATGTTTGGTCTGAACAACAACTGAACCTCTTGACCATGTCTGCTTGCGTTTATGAATTGAGTTGCTGCGACATGATTGGCTGATTATATATTTGCATTAATGATATTTGCATTAGTGTTCCTAGAATGAGGCCGCTGAATGTAGAACATTCTAGATCAATACTCCTTACCACACTTTTGAATCTCTCCTGTATTTTATATCTCTGTAACTGCAATTGTGCATCACTTCCACCAGTAGTTCTATGAAGAAGATCTGGCCAGTATTATTGTGTGGGTCAGCAAATTCCCTAATATGCCTGCCTGAGCAAAGCAATCCAGGAAGTCTGGAATTGAAATTGGAATTAGTTTGTTGTCACATGTACTGACATACAACTTGTCTTACATACTGTTCATGCAGATCAAATCATGACACAATACAGTCAGTTATAACAGGACGAAACAATCATAACAGGCACATCAGACATCTTGTCTTACCCTTAACCTCAGGGACAGAACTACCCTGGGCTGAGCTGCTTGGCTGGATGCACTTTGTATCTGGCCCCTCAGTTTTCCACCAGCTATCCCTACAGATTTAATATAATCTGGCTTATAAAAATAATTGCAGTGAGTTCACTCTGTGTTCTGTTTTACTCATTAGTAATATTTTGAAAATATTTTCATTTTATAAAAATTATTAGTGTTTTTTTTCAATTTGGATCTATTTCAACTGTTCTTGGAATGTCTCTGCCTATGGTAGATATTCAGGAACAGAGCAGTGAGCTGCCAAAGGGGCTATCAGTGTGGATTGGGAGCAAGACCTCCAAGTCTGCTACCTGAGGCCTTGATACTACTCGTGGCTGTGTGTCAGGGACCTGGAGCTTTATTTGTCCAGGTTGATGAGACCATGGGGAAAACATGAAGGAAATTGTGAGGCATTGTCTGGACTGAGCTCAATCCAACACTGCACTGTTGATTTTGTCTTGTGGATTGTATAAATACTAAAGTAAGCTGGTAATTGTAATGTGTGTTATCTGCAATGTTTCATAAAACCATTGTTGCAATTTCTTTCCAAAGATGAAAAACTCAACAAGATCTTATGCAGCTAAGTGAATCTCAGCGAAAGCTGCTTTTGACGACATATATTGTACTTCTACAGAACAGTCAAGTTTATAACTATAGTCTTCTTTGATATGTCACAGGGAGAATTCCCCAGCAGAGAATGACTGCAAGAAATAAGATTTATTCCCCAAGACAGTCACTGATGGTTAAAATAACAGGGAGGATTGGAGTGAGATTGAAGATGGATTTTTCATGCAAAAGGCTACATTGGGTTTGTTCGGTGGAACGGAACAATACACGTGGAAGTTTTTTCCCTTCCTTCAGTGAGATCAAGCATGCAAAAATAAGAGAGAAAGATTAAGTGTTACAGAAGAAAGTAAACTTGACAGAAATCGGAGATGAAAAAGTGGTTGCCTGTTGATGGGACGCGATAGAGAAGAAGCAGGATATCAATGTTCCTCTTTTATGGGGACACAAGAAAGTACTAAACATGAAGATGACTCACTTCATGAGCCCTGTGAAAGTACTGTGCATCCCATCATTACTTGTTTTACCACCAGCCACTTAATGCTCCCATTGGCAGCCCTGCCTTCAGTTGTCTATGCCTTAAGGCTTGGAATATCTGAACCTCTTTATGTCTCAACCCTCTTTTAAAACAGCTATTAAAATCTATCCTTTCTTTAAGCATTTAGTTACCAGTTCTAATATCTTTTTGTTGTGGCTCAGTGTGAGGTTTTGATTGATTGGACTCTCTTGAAATTCTTGAGACATTTTACCAGATGAAAGGCACTTCAACTTGTTCATGTATTTCAACAGAACACTGAAATAAAAGCAAAAATAGTGGGAATATTCAATAGATCGCTGCCTTGGTAAAGCAGCCAAGATAATCATAGGGAGTTGGACTGCACAATGCAATCATTTTATGAGGTATGTTTAAATTGATCCTAGGTAGAGTGGATATAGAGAGGATGCTTCCAATAGTGGGAAAGTCTGGCACCAGAGCACACAGCCTCAGAATACAGAGATGATGAGCAATTTCTTTAGCCAGCAGATAGCGAATCTGAGGAATACATTGCCAAGAACGGCTGTGGAGGCCGTGTTAAAATGGAGGTCGATGAGTTCGCTATTACTAAGGGTGTCAAAGGTTATGGCGAGTAGGCAGGAGAATGGGGCAGAGAGGGGTAATAAATCAGCCGTAATAAAATGGCAGAGCAGGCTCAATGAGCTGAATGGCCTAATTCTGATCCTATGTTTTATAGTCTTATGATTTTTTAATCCCTTTCTACGCTAATCCCATCTGCAAGCTCTAGGCCTCAATTCCTCTCCTCCATTCCTATGTAAGTAGATGTTGAGAAGCCTTTTACAGCATTACAGCACAGCACAGTCCCTCTGGCCCATGGTGTTGTACCAAACTTTTAGTAGCCCTCCGTAGGTCGGGATCGACCATGGATATCGTGTCCTAGCTGTCTACGTGATACGCAAGCCATGGAAGTACAATATGGAGAGCAAGCTGTTGCTGACGCAGCAGGCTCCCCTTGTCCACACATCTGATGAATCCAAAGGAAAGACAAAGACCAGTACAGTTTGGCACCAAAGGCATCGCAGTTGTTGCCCGTCTGTGTTGAACTCAACATAGGACTGCCTTAGAGATTCCAGCTCCGGATTTTTCCTCGGGGTTTACTGCCAAAGCCTTCCTTATGAGTAGGTATACCCACAAGGCAGCGGAGGTTTGAGAACAAAGTTTTCCTTCTCGTAGGTGAGCTGCCAACCATGGCTGAAGAGCCACATTTTTACTGAAGCGACCAGTTTTAAGGCAACAATTATCCGCCCCTTCTCCTGTCATTGGAAATGGTTCTGCTGGTTTTTGTAGCCAAGTCACACACGAAGTACAAGAGCTGGACTTTATTGTCAGAGGATATTTGAGGCGTATGCCATTGGGAACATTTAATAGGTGGAGGGATCTTGACCCCACTAGCTCCCTCGGCTATGGCAACCTAAGGAACCTACTGACCTTTAAACCTACTCTAGGATCCATCTAACCTTTCCTACAACATAACCCTCCATTTTTCCTATTAGAGGTTCATAAATGCCTCAAATGATCAACCTCTCCCACCACTGCTGGAAGGGTGTGCCACATACCCACCACTCTCTGTGTAAAAAAAAACCTTCCTCTGACATATTGTAGCTCCTATACTTTCCTCCATTCACCTTAAAGATATGCCTCCATTCCAATCTTGGGGGGGAAAGTCTCTGGCTATCCACGTCATCTATGCCTGTTATTATCTTGTATATCTCTATCATCTCATCTCTCATCATCCTTTGCTCCAAAGAGAAAAGCCTGAGCTATCTCAACTTACCTTCTTAAGACATGACCTCTAGTCCAGGAAGCAACCTGGTAGACCTCCTCTGCACCCTCTGTAAAGCTCCCACATCATTCCTATAAGCAGGGTAATTGTACCTGACCTTTACCAGCTCCACTGGCAACTCATTCAAAGATAAAGGCTAGTTTTAGTTGTCACATGTACATCGATACATGCAATGAAATTCGTTGTTTGTGTCAAATCATTTTATGAAGTACTTTTGAAGTGCCACCTTCTGTGTAAAAACCTTAGACCTCAGATCTTTAAATTTGTTCCCTCTCACCTTAAATTTGTGCCCTTTAATTCTAGGTCCCACTGCCCTTGAGATAAGATTCTGACTGTCAATTCTATTCCTGCCCCTCGTGAAGTGGCTTTAAAACATTCTCAGAAAGGTCCTCTATCAATGTAGGCCTTCTTTTCAAATTAGCTTTTAGTGATTCATTGAGAAAATTACATAAACTGAGCACCACACTGCACAAATTAACGAATTGCCACCCAGAGCTAACTGCTGATGACAAATCTGCTTAATGTTAGGTTCATCCCAATAAGCTCAGAAGATTGATGAATAAACAATCCTTAATTATTGATGCACAGTATAATGTGGCTTCAGCGTTCAACTTGATGTTGCTGAATCCTCCACGTTGAAGGAGCCTTTCCGCCCAATGTGTGAAAAATTTTCACTGGCCAGTTAGTCTACTTTCCCCAAAGTGTTGTTATCCCCTGCCCTTCATGTATTTATGTAATTCCTTTTCAGTGTTTAACATTAGGCAGTGAAAATTAGCATTCTTCTGAAAACAGCAAATGTTCATTTTATTCCTTGTGCTCTCAACATTGTTTCTTCACTTTAACTTCCTGTAGAAAGCAATTGGTTGTGCTTAATCATGGTTCTATCTGTCCATGGATTCCATGACAGAGTGCATTCCTAGAGACAGAGTGATAACCCTGGGCAACCATTGCAGTCCCTCTCCACCAGTCCAATCCTCTCTTACTCGACCTCCACTCCTCTGCTTTTTTTCTCTCTCTCAGGAGAAAGGAAGTCTTGAATTATTTGGGCAGCTGTGGCTCAATGCATTGCACTATTTTTGCTGAGTCCGGATGTTAGAGTTATGGCGTTCTTGAGTCATTGAACATTACAGCACAGAAACAGGCCCTTTGGCTCATCTAGACTGTGCCAAACTATTAATCTGCATAGTCTAATCAACCTGCACCCAGACCAAAGCCCTCCATACCTCTCTCATCCATGTACCTACCCCAATTTCTCTTAAATATTGAAACTGACCCCTCCACCGCCATCCACCGCTTTTGCTTGCAGCTTGTTTCACATTCTCACCACCCCTGGAGTGAAAAAGTTGTTCTCCTTAAACCTTTTACCTTCCACACTTAACTCATGACCTCTGTGGAAAAATCCTGCTTGCGTTTACCCTACCTCACCCCTCATGATGTTGTACACCTCTATCAAATATCCCCTCAATCTTCTACATATGAGGAAATAGAGTCGTAACCTATTCAATCTTTCCAAAAAACTCAGATCTTCAGGTCCCAGCAACATCCTTGTAAATTTTCTCTGCATTCTTCCAATCTTCTTGACGTTTCTCCTGTAGGTAGGTGACTAAACCTGCACACAATACCCCAAATGAGCCCTCACCAATGTCTTATACAATTTCAACATAACATCCCAACCTCTATACTCAATGCATTGATTTATGAAGGGCAATGTGCCAAAAGCTTTCTTGAGAAGGAATTATGGAACTGTGTCCTACCACTTACTATGTAAGTCCTGCCCTGGTTAGCCCTGCCGAAGTGCATCACCTCACACTTGTCTGCGTTAAATTCCATCTGCCATTTTTCAGCCCATTTTCCAGCTGGTCCAGATCCCACTGCAGGCTTTGATCATCTTTCTTGCTGTCCACTACACCCCAAATCTAGTTGTCATCCGTAAATTCGCTGATCTATTTAACCACATTATCATCCAGATCACTGATATAGATGACAAACAATAATGGACCCAGCACTGATCCCTGCAGCACAGCACTAGACACAGGCCTCCAGTCAGGGAGGTAACCATTTACCACCAATCTCTGGCTTCTTCCTTGAAGCCGATGTCTAATTTAATTTACCACCTCATCGTGAATGCCAAGCGACTTAATCTTCTCAATCAACCTCACATGTGGGACCTTGTCAAGGGCCTTGGAGACAACATCCAATAACTTGCCTTCATAAACTTTCCTGGCAACTTCTCAAAAAATCCTATAAGATTGGACAGATACAACTTACCATGCACTAAGCCATGTTGACTATCCTGAATCTGTCCAAATACTTACATACCCAGTCCCCCAGAATAGCTTCCAATAACTTTCCCACTGCTGCTATCAGGCTTACCATCCTATAATTTAGTGGTTTATTCTTACAGCCTTTCTTAAACAACCAAACAACATTAGCTATCCTCTAAGCCTCTGGCACCTTACCCATGACTAAGTATGTTTTAAATACCTCTGCTAAAGCCCCTGCAACTTTTCCACTAGCTTCCCACAGGGTCTGAGGGAAAACCTTGTCAGGCTCTGGGTGCTTATCCACCATAAAGACAGCAAACACCTTCTCCTTGTAATTTGTATAGGGTCCATGACATCGCTGCTATGTTTCCTCACATCTATAGTCCGTCTCCCGAATAAATACTGTATAGTTGCAAAAAATCAAATTAAGATCTCCCGTTTCTTTTGGTTCCATGTACAGGTTACTCTGCTCTTCCAGGGGACCAATTTTGCCCTTGCTAACCCTTTGCTCTTAATATCTGTAGAATCCCTTAGGACTCTCTTTCACCTTGACTGCTGGAGCAACTTTGTCGTCTTTTAACCCTCCTGATTCCTGTCTTAAGTATTCTCTTGCTTTTCTTATATTCCTCAAGTACCTCATTTGTTCCTGCCTGCCTATATCTGCTATGCACCTCCTTCTTTTTCTTATAACTAGGATCTCAATATCTCTCAAAAACGAAAGTTCCATAAACCTGTTATTCTTGCCTTTTATTTTGAGAGGAATATAACAACTCTGTGCTCTCAAAATTTCACTTTTGAAGACTTCCCACTTACCAAGTACACCTTTGTCAGAAAATGACCTATCCCTATCCATACTTGCCTTTCTGATACCATCAAAATTGGCTTTTCCCCGATTTAGAATCTGAAACCGTGAACCAGACCTATCATGTTCCATAAATTCCTTGAAACTATGGGCATAATAATCATTAGATACAAAGTGTTCCCTACACAAACTTCTGTCACCTGCTCTGTCCCATTCTCTAATATGTTAATTTGCAGGTTTAGTTGACGGTAAGGATATTGACAGATCAGGGTCAGGATCCAGCGGCATGAAATGCAAGACAACTGGGAATTCTTCACCGTTTAGCCTTCCTCCGCTTTCACTGCCGTTGTGATGTGTCATCATCTGTTGCCAGTTCCACTGTTGAGGCCTTTGTTAGGTCGCTCTTTGTCTGAAGCCTCCCGCTTGAACTTACTGCCATGGGTGATCCTACCAGGAGCTAAACGCCAGATGACTGAACTCCCGAAGGCGTCACTCTTAGGATCTCAAGAACTCACAAGTCTCTCTGTCATGACTAGGTGACAATTCTTGCAGAAAGCCGTGAGAGTTTTCTTTGGTTCTCTCTCCACAGTTGTTGCCTGACCTACAGAGAACATAGTACAGGACGGCCCAGATAAAGGCCCTTTGGCCCACAATGTTGTGCTAAACAAATTAAATGAGTCATCAAAAGCTGAACTAAACTAATCGCCTACACAATCTATATAAATATGTCCATATCTACCTGCTCATTGCTTCCAGTATTTTCTTTTTTTATTTCCAGATTCTGAAGCATTTTGCTTCAGACTGCTCAGTTGTAATATCAATAATTCTGCTTACCTGAAACTTTTCAACTCAGTATTGAGTCCTGAGGGCTGCAACATGTCTAGATGAAAGCTGAGGTGCTGTTCTCCGAGCTCAGGCTTTGATGGAACAGTGTAAAGGGTCAAAGGTTGCGAGAGAGCAGTATCGAGGCAGGCACTCCGCTGCATAATGAGAGAGTGTCACAGTCAGACACAACTTACAGGATCTCTTTCACTTCCGGCATTTTCAGAATATGTTAGTCTTGTCCTATTCCCAACACACCCTCTGTTCTTCATTCATTTCTACCAGACTCTTTCATCCAGAACTATGTACCATTCAGTTTCTGCTGGCTACCCCAAGAGACCTCAGTTCTCTCTGCCTTTTCAAGTCTTTCAATCAGAATCAGAAACAGAATCAGATTTATTATCACTAACATATGTTGTGATTTCCCTTTTGTTTTGGAGAGCCATACAATGCAATATATAAAATTCATTATAAATTATAATCACATTAATCAGATACATATTTGACATGAGTATTTTTGATTATAGATAATATAATTTTATATACATACATCATGATAAATTTGTTGTTCTGAGGCATCAGCACATCAGACCATAAGACAGAGCAGAAGTCGGCCATTCGGCCCATCGAGTCTGCTCCGCCATTTTATCATGAGCTGATCCATTCTCCCATTTAGTCCCACTCCCCCGCCTTCTCAAAAAAGACATAGAAAGAAATATAAATTATAATAAAAATATACATATGAAAATAAATTAAATACGAGTAAGAGGAACAAAAATAGTGAGGAAGTGTTTATTGCCTGTTCAAAAATGTGAAGGCGGAGGGGAAGAACCTGTACCAGAAGCATTGAGTGTATGTCCCCAGGCTTCGGCACCTCCATGCTGATGGTAGTGAGAAGAAGGCATGTCCTGGGTGATGGGGGTCCTCTGTCATGGACGCTGCCTTTCTCAGGCATTACCTTTTAAAGATGTCCTCAATGGTGCAACCTAAAACTGGGTTTATTTTGAAATTCTCCCAGTTCTGTAACATTATTTTTGTTTCCCTCTCCATCAGCACTGCGTTTAGAGTTAGGGACAGCTACACTGGCAGAGATCATTCAGAGGAGATGTCAAACAAAGGTCAAGCCTGCCGTAAGTATCCTGAGACACCTCTCTGACAGAGAGCAGAGGGATTTCCCCGAGACACATGAGATTATTCAGGTTCTGGAAGTCCTGAGCAACACACACAAAATGCAGGAAAAACTCAGCAAGGCAGACATCTATGGAGGGGAGTAAACAGTCAATGTTTATAGTCAAGGCGAATAACCTTCTAAGGACCCTGGCTAATACTTATTTCTCAGTCGCCATCACTAAAGCATGTTGCCTGGTCAGCATTATGTCACTGTTTGATGATCCTTGGTGTAACAATATTGTATACTTCATTTTCCTACAAGTCTTCAAAATTCAACATAAATTTATTTTCAAAGTTCATATATGTCACCATATACAAACCTGAGATTCATTTTCTTGGAGGCATTCACATTAAATACCAGAAACACAATAGAATCAATGAAAGGCTGCACCCAACAGGATAGCCAACAACCAATGTGCAAAAAAAAAATCAACAAATATGCAAATACAAAAAATAAGATCAAAAAAAGAAATAATAAAAATAATATCACTAAGTCAGAATGCCTCAAATTATATTATGACCGATCGGTTAATACGACAATCCGTAATAACTGTCCAGGTATAATAATACAGGATAAACAAGCAAGAACAACTTATTTAATGGATATAGCTATTACAAACACACATAACTTACAGAAGTCAATGTGAAAAACACCAAAAATATGCTGAATTAAAAGAAGAAATTGAGAGACTTTGGAATATGAACAAAGTATACATTGTCCTGAGAGTAAGATCTACAAATGGTGTCATCCCAAAGGCACTACACAAGAGCATTAAACAATTAGGACTACAGAGCAATATCTTCAGAAAGCTACAATACTAAACGCCATTAGCATAGGTCCAAAAGTTCCTAGCAACTGAGAAATGAACATGTCTGGCTGTACCCGTACCTCAGGTTTTACCAGCTTGAGCTGAGAAAAAATCATTTTTATAATAATAATAAAACATGAGATGAAGAGACCTTGAAAGTGAGTCCATAGCTTGTGGGAACTGTGATTCCAGAGCCTGATGGTTGAGGGGTAATAACTGTTCCTGGTTGTGTGAGTCCTGAGACTTGTGTATGTTCTCCCTGATGGCTGCAGTGAGAAGAGAACATGACCTGGATGATGGATGCTGTACTGCATATAGATGTCCTCAATGGTGCAGGGGCTTTACCCGTGATCAACTGGGCTTACCCACTAATTTTATAGGCTTTTCCATTCAAGTGCTTTGGTGTTTCCATACCAAGCTGTGATGCATCCAGTCCACATACTTCCCACTCTACATCTGTTGAAGTTTGTCAAAGTTATAGATGACATGTCGAACTTTCGCTGGCTTCTAAGAAAGTGGAGGTGCCGCCATACTTTCTTCATAATTGCACTGACTTGCTGGATCCAGGACAGATCCTCTGAAATGATAATGCCTAGAAATTTACAGTTGCTAACCTTCTCCACTTCTGATGCTTTGATAAGGACTGGCTCAAGGATCTTTGGTTTCCTTCTCCTGAAGTCAATAATCAGCTCCTTGGTCCTGCTGACATTTTGGAGGGGTTCAATTCCCACCACTGTCTGTAAGGAGTTTGTGCATTCTCCCCGTGACTCTGTGGGTTTCCTCGGGTTGCTTCAGTTTCTTCCCACAGTCCAAAGATGTACTGGTTAGCGTTACCAAGTTGTGGGCTTGCTATGTTGGCACCAGAGACATGGCAACACTTAGGGGTTTCCCACAGCACAACCTTGGACCATGCTGGTCATTAACGCAAATGATGCAATTTACTGTATGTTTCAGTATTTCGATGTACATGTGTCTTTTCTTCAAAAGATGAGTAAAACCTGTGGGCAGGGGAGATAATGGGAATGTGGGACAATGTAATGATGGAATTGAATTGCTCTGTCACTGGCATAGACTCGATGGCTGAATGGCCTCATATGTTATAAGAAGGTATGTAATATGAAATTAAATACTAAATAATACTGTACCCATTGCTTATGAAGCAATGATTTGGTTCCTTAAGGTTGTCATAGCCAGAGGGGAGACAGTTGGCATAAACTCCCAATACCTATTAAATGCTCCCAAATAGCCTCTTACAACCAAGTCCAGCTCCAGGCCTTCACCTGTGGCTTA
Source organism: Mobula birostris (assembly GCF_030028105.1). NCBI lineage: Eukaryota > Metazoa > Chordata > Chondrichthyes > Myliobatiformes > Myliobatidae > Mobula > Mobula birostris. The sequence goes on along the minus strand of NC_092370.1, from coordinate 230,209,958 downwards.
GCTGCTAAGCCTGCTAGAACCATTCCTACTGAAAGGAAGAAGGGGTAAAGGCAGGCTACTCTTGTCTTTAAAACCAGTCACTCCGGGCTGATGAGGCTCATTGGCCATGGTCAGCAGCTCAGCCAGGAGAAGGAAAACTCTGATCTCAAACCTATACCTACTCATGGAGAAGGCTTTGGCAGTAAACCCTGAGGAATAACCTGGAGCTAAAGTCCCTAAGGCAGTCCTATGTTGAGTTCAACACTGACTGGCAACTCCTGAGATGCTGCGGGTGCCAAATTGTATCGGTGTCTGCTGTTCGTTTGAATTCATCAGCTGTGTGGAGAGGGGGAGACTGCTCTTCTTATTGTTTTGTCCTGGCTTGCATTGACAGCTAGGATGCAACATTTATAGTTGACCCCGATCAACAGAGGGCCTGCTATAGAGAAATGATTTAAACCTTTACTCTACAATCATAGAATAATCACGGAATCGTTTAGCCCTGCATACCCACACCAGTTCTTTGCTTAATATAGCCAGTGCCGTTCACACAGTCCTTTATCTCTCACCCCCCCTTTATCTCTCAATTCCCCCCTTTTATCTCCCTCCGCCCCCCAATAACTCTGAAAATCCTTTTGTGTTCCCTTGTTACAAATTTCTTTTGTTTTTTTTTCTAAATGATGTTGAGTTTTTACCTCCATCTCCTGAACAATGGTCCTCATGGCATTGAAGTCAACTATGGTGCAATTATGGTTGTGACAAAGGCAATCATTAATTTAATAAGCATGAGTCATGAAAGATTTTTGTTTGTACGTTGCCTTGCAACACCTCGCTGAAGCTCTTTGAAAGATCATCACAGTCAATGCACCTTTGGGGTAAACTGTAGCCATTGTGTAACTGGATGAAGCAATTCTTTGGGATTGGAATTGTTTTATTATTGTTATGTGTACCAAGGTACGGTGAAAAGCTTGTCTTGCATACAGTTAATGCGGATCAATCATTAGATAGGGCATTGAGCTCCAACAAGATAAAGCAATAATTAATAATAATAACAACAGAATACAAAATAAAATGTAGCATCTGCAGAGAAAGTGCAGTGCAGATGAACAAAGAAATGCAAGATCATAACGAGGCAGATTGTGAAGTCAGAGTCCACCATATCATACTAGGAACAGAATCAGAATCAGGTTTAATATCACCAGCATATGTCATGAGATTTGTTGACTTTGTGGGAGCAGTACAATGCAATACATAAAAATAGAAAAATCTCTGAATGACAGTAAATATACCTATATAAAATAGTTAAATTTTATAAGTAGTGCAAACGTAGAAATAAATAAGTACTGAGGTAGTGTTCGTGGGTTCAATTTCCATTCAGAAATCAGATGGCAGAGGGGAAGAAGCTGTTCCTGAATCATTGTGAGTGTGCCTTCAGGCCTCCACACCTCCTTCTGATTTAGCAATGAGAACAAGGCATGATCTGGGTAATGGAGGTCCTTAATGATGGACACCACCTTTTTGAGGCATCATTCCTTGAAGATGTCCTGGATAAGACCAGAAGATATAGGAGGAGAAGTAGGCCAATCAGCCCATTGAGTCTGCTCCGCCATTCCATCATGGGCTGATCCAGTTCTTCCAGTCATCCCCACTCTCCTGCCTTCTCTTTGTACCCTTTGATGCCCTGGCTAATCAAGAACCTATCTATCTCTGCCTTAAAGGGGGAGGGTGAGCAGCCAGTTGTCTTGGTACATGTTGGTACCAATGACATAGATAGGACAAAGGAGGAGATCCTGAAGAGAGATTTCCAGGAGTTAGGAAGGAAGCTGAGAAGCAGGACCTCCAGGGTAGTAATCTCGGGATTGCTACCTGTGCCATGTGCTAGCGAGGACAAGAATAGCAGGATCAGGCAGATGAATGCGTGACTGAGAGACTGGTGCAGGGGGCAGGGCTTCAGATTCTTGGATAATTGGGATCTCTTCCCTGGCGGGAAGGTTTAATAGAGCTGTTAGGGAAGGTTTAATAGAGCTGTTGGGGAGGGTTTAAACTAGTTTGGCAGGGGGATGGGAACCGGAATGACAGAGCGGAGGAAGAGGAAAACAGAAATAAATCTAAGATAGTGAGCAGTAAAGATGTCAGGAAAGACAGGCAGGTGATGAGGCAAATTTGTAGCCATTGGGATGAGTTGCAGTGCAATAAAGTTGCAGTGAAATCAAAGCGAGAAGTATCAAATACTGGTCTTAAGATGTTATACTTAAATGCACGCAGCATAAGGAATAAGGTGGATGATCTTGTCGTACAGCTACAGATTGGCAGGTATGATATTGTGGCCATCACGGAGATGTGGCTAAAGGTTTCATGTCTCTGGGAGCTGAACGTCCAAGGATACACGGTGTATCGGAAGGATAGGAAGGTAGGCAGAGGGAGAGGCTTTATTGGTAAGAAATGATATTCAGTCATTAGAAAGAGGTGATACAGGATCAGAAGGTGCAGAATCTTTATGGGTTGAGCTAAGAAATTGCAGGGGTAAAAGGGCCCTGATGACAGTTATTTATAGGCCTCCAAACAGTTGCAGGGATGTGGACTACAAATTACAACAGGAAATAGAAAAGGCTTGTCAGAAGGGCAGTGTTATGATAATTGTGGCGGATTTTAACATGCGAGTGGATTGGGAAATCAGGTCGGCACTGGATCTCAAGAGAGAGAATTTGTAGAATGTCTGCTAGGTGGCTTTTTAGAACAGCTTGTTGTTGAGCCCACTAGGGGATCGGCTGTACTGGATTGGGTATTGTGTAATGAACCGGAGGTGATTGGAGAGATTGAGGTGAAGGAACCCTTAGGAGACAGTGATCATAACATGACTGAGTTCATTGTGAAATTTGAAAAAAAGAAGCCGAAATCTGATGTGTCGGTATTTCAGTGGAGTAAAGGAAATTACAGTGGCATGAAAGAGGAACTGGCCAAAGTTGACTGGAAAGGGATACTGGACGTGGGAAAGATGGCAGAGCAGCAGTGGCTGGAGTTTATGCGGAAGTGAGGAAGGTGCAAGACAGGTATATTCCAAAAAATAAGAAATTTTCGAGTGGAAAAAGGATGCAACTATGGTTGACAACAGAAGTCAAATCCAAAGTTAAAGCAAAGGAGAGGGCATACAAGGAAGCAAAAATTAGTGGGAAGACAGAGGATTGGAAAGTTTTTAAAACCTTACAAAAGGAAACTAAGAAGGTCATTAAGAGGGAAAAGATTAACTATGAAAGGAAGTTAGCAAATAATATCAAAGAGGATACTAAAATCTTTTTCAAGTATATAAAGAGTAAAAGACAGGTGAGAGTAGATATAGGACTGGTAGAAAACGATGCTGGAGAAATTGTAATGGGAGCTAAGGAGATGGCAGAGGAACTGAATGAGTATTTTGCATCAGTCTTCACTGAGGAAGACATTAGCAGTATACCGGACACTCAAGGGTGGCAGGGAAGAGAAGTGTGCGCAGTCACAATTACCACAGAAAAAGTACTCAGGAAGCTGAATAGTCTAAAGGTAGATAAATCTCCTGCACCAGATGGAATGCACGCACGTGTTCTGAAGGAAGTAGCTGTGGAGATTGCGGAGGCATTAGCGATGATCTTTCAAAAGTCAATAGATTCTGGCATGGTTCCAGAGGACTGGAAGATTTCAAATGTCACTCTGCTATTTAAGAAGGGGGCAAGGAAGCAAAAAGGAAATTATAGACCTGTTAGCTTGACATTGGTGGTTGGGAAGTTGTTGGAGTCGATTGTCAAGGATGAGGTTACAGAGTACCTGGAGGCATATGACAAGACAGGCAGAACCCAGCATGGATTCCTTAAAGGAAAATCCTGCCTAACAAACCTATTACAATTTTTTGAGGAAATTACCAGCAGGCTAGACAAGGGAGATGCAGTGGATGTTGTTTATTTGGATTTTCAGAAGGCCTTTGACAAGGTGCCACACATGAGGCTGCTTAACAAGATAAGAGCCCATGGAATTACAGGAAAGTTACATACGTGGATAGAGCGTTGGCTGATTGGCAGAAAACAGAGAGTGGGAATAAAGGGATCCTATTCTGGTTGGCTGCCAGTTACCAGTGGTGTTCCACAGGGGTCCGTGTTGGGGCCACTTCTTTTTACATTGTACATCAACGATTTGGATTATGGAATAGATGGCTTTGTGGCTAAATTTGCTGATGATATGAAGATAAGTGGAGGGGACGGTAGTGCTGAGGAAACGGAGAGTCTGCAGAGAGACTTGGATAGATTGGGAGAATGGACAAAGAAGTGGCAAATGAAATACAGTGTTGGAAAGTGTAAGGTTATGCACTTTGGCAGAAGTAATAAACGGGCAGACTATTATTTAAGTGGGGAAAGAATTCAAAGTTCTGAGATGCAATGGGACTTAGGAGTCCTCGTACAGGATACCCTTAAGGTTAACCTCCAGGTTGAGTCAGTAGTGAAGAAGGCGAATGCAATGTTGGCATTCATTTCTAGAGGAATAGAGTATAGGGGCAGGGATGTGATGTTGAGGCTCTATAAGGTGCTGGTGAGACCTCACTTGGAGTACTGTGGGCAGTTTTGGTCTCCTTATTTAAGAAAGGATGTGCTGACGTTGGAGAGGGTACAGAGAAGATTCACTAGAATGATTCCAGGAATGAGAGGGTTAACATATGTGGAACGTTTGTCCACTCTTGGACTGTATTCCTTGGAGTTTCGAAGAATGAGGGGGGACCTCATAGAATCATTTCGAATGTTGAAAGGCATGGACAGAGTGGATGTGGCAAAGTTATTTCCCCTGATGGGGGAGTCTAGTACGAGACGGCATGACTTAAGGATTGAAGGGCGCCCATTCAGAACAGAAATGCGAAGAAATTTTTTTAGTCAGAGGGTGGTGAATCTATGGAATTTGTTGCCACGGGCGGCAGTGGAGGCCAAGTCATTGGGTGTATTTAAGGTAGAGATTGATAGGTATCTGTGTAGCCAGGGCATCAAAGGTTATGGTGAGAAGGTGGGGGAGTGGGACTAAATGGGAGAATGGATCAGCTCATGATAAAATGGCAGAGCAGACTTGATGGGCCGAATGACCGGCTTCTGCTCCTTTGTCTTATGGTCTTATGGTCTTAAATGTACCCAATGACTTGGCCTCCTCAGCCGCTTGTGGCAACAAATTCCACAGATTTACCACCCTCTGACTAAAGTAATTTCTCCGCATCTCAGTTCTAAAAGGGCGTCCTGCAACCCTGAAGCCATGACCTCTTGTCCTAGACTCCCCTACCATGGAAAATAACTTTGCCATATCATCTGTTCAGTCCTTTTAACATTCTGAATGTTTCTATGAGATCCCCCCTCATTCTACTGAACTCCAGGGAATACAGCCCAAGAGCTGCCAGACGTTCCTCACATGGTAACTCTTTCATTCCTGGATCATTCTCGTGAATCTTCTCAAGAGTAAGAAATAAGGAGCCCAAAACTGCACACAATATTCCAAGTGTGGTCTCATGAGTGTCTTATAAAGCCTCAACTTCACATCCCTGCTCTTATATAATATACCTCTAGAAGTGAATGCCAACATTGCATTCACCTTCTTCAGAACCAACTCAACCTGGAGTTTAACCTTCAGGGTACCCTGCACAAGAACTTCCAAGTCCCTTTCCATCTCTGCATTTTGAATTCTCTCCTCATCTAAATAATAGTCTGCCCATTTATTTCTTCCACCAAAGTGCATGACCATACACTTTTCAACATTGTATTTAATTTGCCACTTCTTTGACCATTCCCCTAAACTACCTAAGTCTCTCTGCAGGCTCTCTGTTTCCTCAACACTACCTGCTCCTCCAACTATCTTTGTATCATTGGCAAATTTAGCCACAAATCCATTAATCCCATAGTCCAAATCATCGACATACATCATAAAAAGCAGCAGTCCCAACACCGACCCCAATGAAACTCCACTGGTAACCGGCAGCCAGCCATAATAGGATCCCTTTATTCCCACTCTCTGTTTTCTGCCTACCAACCAATGCTCCACCCATGCTAGTAACTTCCCTGTAATTCCACGGTCTCCTACCTTGCTGAGCAGCCTCGTGTGCGGTACCTTGTCAAAGGCCTTCTGAAAATCCAAGTACACCACATCTACTTCATCTCCTTTGTTTACCCTGGATACTATGGAGGATGAAGATCCCCCCTCATTCTATGAGATCTCATGATGGAGCTGACTAACCATTCTTAGTCTTATAACAGTTGGAAGATGCCGCCCTTGAGCCTGGTGGTACGTACCTTCAGGCATTTTGTATCTTCTGCCGGAAAGGAGAGGGGAAAAGAGAGGTGACAAGGTTAGCAGAGTCTTTGATTATGTCCGCTGCCTAACCGAGGCTGCAAGATGTATAGACACAGAGGGGAGTCTGGTGTCTGTAATGTGCTGAGTGAGTCCACAGCTCTCTGCAGTTTCTGCATTCTGAGCTTTGTACAATCACTATTACAAAATAATTGGATGCAATGACTCACTGATCTGGTTTTGTCGATGTTAGATAAGGGAGGAATGCTAGTCAAGACACTGGATGAACAACATGTTCTTTGCAATCTTTTATGTGATCACTGAAATCCATTTGAACCATTGGACTGAGCGGATGATTTAATGCTTTGTCTGAAGTTTTGTACCAATGATTGTGTACCACAGGACTGTCAGCCCATATTTTGTTCACAGGTCCCCGAAAGATGAACAAGCAAGACTCTAAGTCAGGGCAAGCAGGGTGAACATGAGAGGGAAGATATTTTTTAGTTTAAGTTCTCAATAGACAAAAACAATGCCTTCAGTAAAATGTGTGCCCCTTACATCATGGAATCACTCACATGAATTCTAACAATCTAAGCCAGAGGTATTTTGTAAATGAAGTCACATCAACTTTCCCTGCGGACTACTTTGACTGTATGGTTGTATAAACCATGCATATCGCACCTATGGCAGTTCCAGTAATCTATTTGATGTTATCAGGACAAACTGCTTCTCATGTGTCGAGTAAGTTGTCACTGTATATTTTTGCATGCAAGTCTTGAAATCCAGAACTGCAATTCTTCATGTCCTTTGTCATCATGTAACATTCCATATGGTTCAATACTCACAAAGATTATGGAGGCCATAATTTTCCAACAAAATCTGGTTAAACTGCATGTTCCTCCTATTCCATCTGCATAACCTCCGTCCTGATGGCATGAACATCAATTTCTCTAATTTCCAGTAATTTCTCCCCTTGGTTCCCTCCCCATTCTTCTCCCTTTTCCCAATCTCCATTCCGATTATCCTCTCACCTCTTCTCTTCTCCTCCCCTGCTTTCATAATCTCCTTCTAGTTGCCCACGTCCTTCCCTTTATTCCATTGTCCACCATCCGCTCCTATCAAATTCCTTCTCCTTCAGCCCTTTACCACTTCCATGCATCACCTTCCAGCTTCTTACATTATATCCTCCTCCCCCACCCACACACCTTCTCCCTCACCTGGACTCACTCGTCACTTGCCAGCTTGTACTCCTTCTCCTGCACCCCACACTCTTATTCCGGCTTCCGTTCCAGTACCGATGAAATGTTTCAGCCCAAAACATCAACTCTTTATTCCATAAATGCTGCCTGGCCTGCTGAGCTCCTCTAGCATTTTGTGTATTCTACTTAAGTACATGTTCTGGAACTGCAAAATACCATATCCATTGTGTTTAGTTGCCATCTAACTGCAAACCTGTTGGGAAGCCAAGTCCAACTTTTATGGCTCACTCTTGCACCTCAAACTGGCCACCTGGAGCTTCCTGTGAATGTGTGCTTGGTCTTGGCTTCACTTCATGTTCAACCTTTCCCTACTCATTCAGTTCATACAGCACTGCCCCCTCCCTTTCTATGTTGTGGACCCGTAAACCTAAACTGAATCCAGGACTTGCAGCCAGAAACTTCCTTAAGGCTTTAGCCGGCTCCTCCTTTAGCCCTTTGCCTCTTCCACCCATCACCTCCCATCTTCTCACATAATTTCCTTTCATTCTCTGCTTCCCCCACCCACCTCCCTTCCCCTCTCACCTGGACTCACCTATTACCTGCTAGTTTGTGCTCTTCACCCTCTCCTGGCATCTTCATTTTGATTTCTGCCCTCTTCCTTTCCTGTGCTGATGAGGGGTCTCGGCCTAAAATGTCAACTGTTCTTTTCCCTCCGTGGTTGATGCCTCACTGGTTCAGTTTTTCCGCCATTTTGTATGTGGTGTGTGGGCATTGATGAAGGTGCTCAGAGAGCTAACATAGATTCACTGGGCCAAATGGTCCCTCCTATGTCAAAGTACCTTGTACAAGTCAAAGGAAATGCATTATCAAAGTATATATATAAAATTGATTTTCTTGCAGGCATTTACAGGAAAATAAAGGAATACAATAGAATATATGAAAAACTTTGCACAAACAAAAATTGACCAACAACCAATGTAGAAAAGAAGGCAACCTTTGTAAATATATATACTGAGAATATGAGTTGTTGTCATTGAAACTGAGTCTGTAGGATATGGAATCAGTTCAGAGTTGAGGTGAGTGAAGTTATCCGTGCCGGTTCAGGAGCCTGAAGATTGTAGGGTAATAACTGTTCCTGAACCTTGTGGCGTTAGATCTAAGTCTCCTGAACCTCCAGCCTGATGGTAGTGGCGAGAAGAGAGCATGGCCTAGGTGATGGGCGTCTTTGGTGATGGATGCTGCTGCTTTCTTGTGGCAGTGCTCCACATTGATGTTTTGAACAGTGTCATGAGAAAAGAAGAGAGAAAATAAACAAATTTACTCAGTGATATTTTAGTCACACTTTAACCAAATCAGAATCAGGTTTACTGTCACCGTCGTAAGTTGTGAAATTTGTACTTTGTGGCAGCAGTATAGTGATTAGGTTGTTTGTCCAATATTTAACTTTATAGTGACACAGAAAGGGCTGGTCATACAGAACTGGAATCAATGCTGAGAATTTGTGTTTTTTTTCTAAAACCACTGGTACAAAGGAAGACTCACTCAGATTTTGCCATATGTTGTTCCAATACCATAGGAGCCAATAGAAAACTCCCGGATTCTTCTACAGTTTATCTGCAAAAGCAGTTCTGATGACCTGACAAAAGAATCATCTGTTAATTAGCATGAGACTAGAAAATACATTAGACATTCATGGGAGTGAAAAGCAGGAGATTTGCTGGGCATTTATTACAGCCATAAATTGACATAAAGTCAATGCATTCCTCGGCACTCTGAAATGGTTTGAATTAAGGGACACTTTAAAGGATATTATTAGGTTTACAAATAAAAGGATTTGATGGAGAAGACGTGAAGAGCAGCAGTGCTGTGAGCTTCAGTTCAAACAGTCCCTCGGATATGACCATGCATGGAATGACCTACATCTCACAGTCCACTAAAGATTGTTCAGCTGAGCACTTACAGTGTCAGGGCCTAATGTCAGCAGTCTAGTGGGGAGAAAACAATTTGCGAGAAAGGATAGCAAAGTGGAAGAAACAACAGCCATTTCTGCTCTGTGTGTTTGTCTGTGTGTGTGTGTGTGTGTGTGTGTGTGTGTGTGTGTGTGTGTGTGTGTGTGTGTGTGTTTGTCTGTGTTTGTGTTTGAAAGCGCGAGAGGGCTAGTACAGCAAACTCTTCACACCATTTAAAAAATTTCTTCCCCCAGGCATTTAATCTGATCAATCATTCTAGTTAGCCCCCACCCCACTCTCCTCTATCTATTACGTCAGTCACTGCACTGCAGTGTAACCACTTTAAACCACTTTTTATAATTATGTTTAATGTTGTAAATACAAGCTGGTATTTATGCATTTATGCACATATTATTCCATACCTGTACTTTAGCCTCTAGCTTATTTTGAGTGATTCTTTGTCCTTTTTATAGAGCCATAGAAATGTACAGCACAGAAGCAGGCCCTTTGGCCCATCTGGTGCATGCTGGACTATTAGACTGCCTACTCCCATTTCAAATTGTTAGTGTTGATATTTCTGCTGCGTGTCATACCAACACACTTTATCAAATTCTTAAGACATGTATCTGACAAATAAAGTTGATCCTGATCTCCTGTGTGTGTGTGTGTGTGTGTGTGTTTAGAATTTATAAGGCAGGAGATGATTTTAGAGAAAGAATCAGAATCAGGTTTAATATCACCAGCATATGTCGTGAAATTCATTCACTTTATGGCAGCAGTACAATGAAATACTGGAGAAATAAATAAAGAGAAAAAAAACTGATTTGCAGTAAGTATATATCTGTCTATTAAGTAGAAGTTAAAAATAAGTACTGCAAAAAAAAAACAGAAGTAAAAAAAGTAATGAGGTAGTGTTCAGGGGTTCAATGTCCATTTAAAAATAGTATGGCAGAGGGGAAGAAACTGGTCCTGGATCATTTGAGTGTGTGCCCTCAGGCTTCTGTACCTGCTTCTCGATGGTAACAATGAGAAGGGGGCATGCCTTGCGTGGCAGGGAACGTCTATGATGGGTGCCACCTTCCAAAGGCACCGCTCCTTGAAGATGTCTTGGATACTACGGAGGCTGGCACCCACGATGGAGCTGATTAGGATAAGATAAGGATGCATAGAGTTGGGGGTGATGTATTAGCATGGATGGGGGATTGGTTAACCAATAGAAAGCAGAGAGTTGGGATACCTGGGTGTTACTCTGGTTGGCAATCAGCAGTGAGTGGTGTGCCGCAGGGGTTGGTGCTGGGCCCGCGACTGTTGGCAATATACATTAATGATCTGGAAGAGGGGACTGAGTGTACTGTACCCAAGTTTGCTGATGATAATAAATTGAGTGGTAAAGCAAATTGTGCAGAAGATACAGAGAGTCTGCAGATATAGATAGTTTAAGTGAGTGGGTAAGGAGTACAATGTAGGTAAATGGAAGGTCATCCACTTTAGAAGGAAAAATGAAAGAGCAAATTCTTATTAAATGGTAAAAAAAATTGCAGCATGCTGATGTGCAGAGGGACTTGGGAGTCCTTGTGCATGAATCACAAAAGGTTGGTTTGCAGGTGCAGCGGGCTATCAAGAAGGCAAATGGAATGCTAGACTTAATTGCTAGAAGGTTTGAATTTAAGAGCAAGGAGGTTATGATGCAACTGTACAGGGTACTGGTGAGGCTGCACCTGGAGTATTGCGTGCAGTTCTGGTTTCCTCACTTGAAGAAGGATATACTGGCTTTGGGGGCGGTGCAGAGGAGGTTCACCAGGTTGATTCCAGAGATGAGGAGAGATTGAGTCGCATGGGACAGTACTCGCTGGAATTCAGAAGAATGAGAGATCTTATAAAATTATGAAAGGGGTAGATAAGATAGAGGCAGGAAAGTTGATCCCAAATGTAGGTGAGACTAAAACTAGGGAACATAGCCTCAAAATTCGGGGAGTGGATTTAACATAGAACATAGAAATCTACAGCACACTACAGGCCCTTCAGCCCACAATGTTGTGCCGACCATGTAACCTATTCTGGAGACTGCCTAGAATTTCCCAGGTGCATAGCCCTCTATTTTCCTAAGCTCCATGTACCTATCTAAGAGTCCACTGCCGCTACCGGCAGTGCATTCCACACACCAACCACTTTCTGTGTGAAAAACCTACCCCTGACATCCCCTCAGTACCTATTTCCAAGCACCTTAAAATTATGCCCCTTCGTGTTAGTCATTTCAGCCCTGGGAAAGGGCCTCTGACTATCCACACAATCAATACCCCTCATCATCTTATACAACTCTATCAGGTCACCCCTCATCCTCCGTTGCTCCAAGGAGAAAAGGCCTATTCTCATAAGGTATGCCCTCCAATCCAGGCAACGTCCTTGTAAATCTCCTCTGTACACTCACTATAGTATCCACATCCTGCCTGTAGTGAGGTAACCAGAACTGAACACAGTACTCCATGTGGGGTCTAACTAAGGTCTTATATAGCTGTAAAATTACCTCACGGCTCTTGAACTCAATCCCACAGTTGATGAACACCAGAACACCATGTGCCTTCTTAACGACACAGTCAACCTGCGTGGCGGCTTTGAGTGTCCTATCGACATGGACACCAAGATCTCACAGATCCTCCATACTGCCAAGAGTCTTACCATTGATACTAAATTCTGTCTTCAAATTGGACCGACCAAAATGAACCACTTCACACTTATCGAGGTTGAAGTCCATCTGCCACTTCTCAATCCAGTTCTGCATCCTATCAATGTCCCGCTGTAACCTTTGACAACCCTGCGGACTATCCACAACATCCACAACCTTTGTGTCATCAGCAAACTGATTAACCAACCATTCTAATTCTTCATCAAGGTTCATTTATAAAAATCACAAAGAGTTGGGGTCCCAGAACAGATCTCTGTGGAACACCACTGGTCACTGACCTCCATGCAGAATATAACCATCTACAACCACCCTTTGCCTTCTGTGTGCAAGCCAATTCCGGATCCACAAAGGAAGGTCTCCTTGGATCCCATGCCTCCTTACTTTCTGAAGGAGTCTTGCATGAGGAACCTTATCAAATGCCTTACTGAATTCCATATACATTACATCCACTGTTCTACCTTCATCAATGTGTTTTGTTACATCCTCAAAGATGTTTTGTTACATCATCAAAAAAAATTTAGGACAGAGATGAGCAGGTACTGCTTTTTGCAGGGAGTGGTGAATCTGTAGAATTTTCTGCCTAATGAAGAAGTGGAGGCTACCTCAGTAAATATATTTAAGACATGGTTGGATAGACTTTTGCATAATAAGGAATTAAGGGTTATGGTGAAAAGGCAGGTAGGTGGAGATGAGTCCATGGCCAGATCAGCCATGATCTTATTGAATGGCGGAGCAGGCTCGATGGGCCAGATGGCTTCTCCTGCTCCTATTTCTTACGTTCTTACGATTAATTTTACAAGTTTCTGCAACTTATTTCAATCTTGTGCAGTAGCACCCCTCTCCCATACAAGATGGTGATGCAGCCGGTCAGAATGCTCCTCGCGGTATAGTTGTAGAAGTTTTCAAATGTTTTAGTTGACAAAGCAGATCTCCTAAACTCTGAATGAAATATAGAATGAAACATAGAACATAACACAGCACGAGCCCTTCAGCCCATGAGGTTGTGTGACCTTCTAATGTACTCCAAATTTATTTTAATTCTTCTCTCCTACATTGCCCTGGCCTATCTAAAAGTTTCTTAAATGCCCGTAATGTATCTGATAGAGGGAGAGAGATCATAAAGAGCTTTGGAGATAAAAATCAGGATTTTAAAATTTGAAACATTGCTTGGACAGGAGGCCGTATAAACCTGCATGCGAAGCTTTGGAGGACCTCAAATTTATGGAGAATGTGAATAAGAAAGGCATGGCAGGTAGCTGTTAGAATGCTCTGGAGGTAACCCAGGCACAGAGCTGAATATGAGACTAGAGTGAAGTTTGGATGAGTTTGCAAAAGTGGAAATATCTGAAGCAAATGATAATAAAGGAATGAGGTTATGCATCACAGAACACTAATGTTTCAAAGCCAATTAAGTCTTCTTTCACCTTTGTAAGATAGGAAACACAGCAGTCAACTTTCACAGAGAGAGCAGCCACAATGCCAACAATCTGACATGACAGGTTGAGAATTTAGGGAGGGAACTTGCCTGCTCTTCTTCAAAGTCAAAGTAAATTTATTATCAAACTATGTATCTTATCATATACACCCTAAGATTAATTTTCTTTCAGATATTTACACGAAAATTAATACAATAGAATTTGTGAAAATTATCAATGTCTGATAATTGTATGATATTTCAGAGTCTGATGGTTGTGGGGTAATAACTGTTCTTGAACCTGCTGGTGTGGGGCCTGAGTCTTCTATAGATCCTCCCCAATGGTAGTCATGGGAAAAGAGTATGGCCTGAATGGTTGGGGGTCTTTGATAATGGATGGCATTTTCTTGCGGCAGCACTCCATGTAGATGTGATGAATGATGGGGAGGGCTTTGACTGTGATGGACCGAGCTGCAGTATTTTCCATTCTTGAGCACGAGTGTGTTTCCATATCAAACCATGAAGCAACCACTCTTCAGAATGGCACCACACAAGAGAACAGATGGGGTCTTGTTTTAACATCTTTTGGAAAGCAACAGATAAGGTTTGGTCCCTGTGTCCAGCTGCTTTTGTTTTACATACGCCTTTTTGAGCAGCCTCTGAAGAAACACTTCACATGGAAACTTGCAGATAGTGGTGGTGGTTACCCTGCAGATTTATCCAGGGATAATCTGAACGTTCACAAATATACAATTGAGAAACAAGCTGAGAATGGGTTTAATTATGAGTATTTTATTTTGGTTGATAATCATTAGATGTCACCAGCTGAAGTGGCATTATGCAGAGTGAGAAAAGAAGTCAATAATAGTTGGCAGTCTTATTGCCTTGTCCTTACTACCCAAGGAAAAGATAGAGTAAGAATTCATCTTTTTTCCTGCACAAAGTGGTTGGGATCTGAAATTTCCTGCCAGGGGAGGTGATGAAGTTAGATACAATCATTATGTTTAAGAGGCATCGAGATGGGCACTCATTTTGGCAACACATAGAAGAATAAGGACCAAATGTGGCAAAATGGGAACTAGAATTAGAATTATAAAGTTTATTATCGTCACAAGATGCAGTGAAAAACTTGTTTTGCATACTGTTCGTACAGATCAAATCATTACGCAGTGCATTGAGGTAAGATAAGGTAAAACAATAACAGAATGCAGTATGAAGTGGAACAGCTACAGAGATGTTGTAGTGCAAGTGAGCAATAAAGTGCAAGAAGTGTAGATTGTGAGGTGAAGAGTTCATCTTATCGTAATAGAGGAACATTCACTAGCCTTATAACAGCAGGGTAGAAGATGTCCTTGAGCCTGGTGGTACATACTTTCAGCCTTTTGTATCTCCTACATTGTGGGAGGGGAGAGAAGAGAGAATATCCATGGAGGGGAAGCAGGAAGTATATCCAGAGTCTATGGAGTGGAGGTTTCCTTGTGCTGTGCAACGTCCACAACTCCCTGCAGTTTCTTCAAAGTTCAAAGTTAATGTTATTATCAAAGTAAGTTTATGTCACCAAATACTACCCTAAGACTCATTTTCTTACTGGAATCCGCAGTAGAACAAAGGAGTACAAGATAATCAATGAAAAACTACACACAAAGATTGACATGTTGGGCAAATACAAAGAGAAACCAGTAATAATACTAAGAATACAAGGTTAGAGTTCTTGAAAATGAGTTCAAAGGTTGTGTTCAATGACAATCAGTTCAGTGTTGTGTTGAGTGAAGATGTCTACACTGGTTCAGGAGCTTGATCATTGAACTGTTCCTGAACCTGCACCGGGTGTGGGACCTGAGGCTCCTGTACCTCCTTCCTGATGGTAGCAGCGAGAAAAGAGCATGGCCTAGATGCTAGGGGTCCTTTAAGATGGATGCTGCTTTCTTGTAGCAGAGCTCTTTGTAGTTGTGTTCAACGATGGTGGGGCGGGGGGTGGGGGGAGCGGTTTCCTCTGATGGACAAGGCTTCAGTCACCACTGCCTGTAGGTTTTTTCATTCTTGGCCATGGGTGTTTCCATACCAGACCTTGATGCATCCAGACAGAATACTCCCCACCGTGCATTTGTAGAAGTTTGCCATTGTTTTAGATGACATGATGAATCTGTGCAAACTTCTAAGAAAGTAGAAATGCTGCTGTGCTTTCTTTGAAATGGCATTTGCATGCTGGTTCTGGTCCCAGGACAGATCCTATGAAATTATAACACCCAGGACCTTAAAGTTACTAACACTCTCCACCTCTGGTCCCCTAATGAGCACTGGCTCATGGACGCCCAATTTCTTCCTCTTGTAATCAATAATTGCCTCTATGGTTTTGCTGATGTTGAGAGAGAGGTTGTTGTGACACCACTCAACCAGATATTCAATCTCCCTCCGTTATACCAATCCATCACCGCCTTTGACTTAACCAGCAGCAGTGGTGTCATCAGCAAACTTGAATATGACATTGGAGCTGTACTTTGCCTCACAGTCATAACGGTAAAGTGAGTAGATCAGGGAGCTAAGCACACAGCCTTGTAGTGCACCTGCGCTGATGGTGATGGTGGAGGAGATGTAGTTGTCTATCGAAACTGACTGAGATTTGCAAGTGAGGAAATCGAGGCCCCAGTTACACAAGGAGGTATTGAGGCCTCTGTTTTGGAGCTTATTGATTAAGTGATAGTGTTGAATGCTGTATCCTGATGTATTCATCTTCACTGTCCAGATACTCATGAGCTGAGTGGAGAGCCAATTAAATTAATTGACCTACAAATTAGAGTGGATCCACGTCACTCCTCAGGCAGGAGTTGATAAGCTTCATGCCTGTACATTTTGTCCTGTTAAGCCTGGACGGCAATCTCAGCTTTATAAGGCAGTGGAAGACCTCATTAGCCACACACAGAGCTGGAGTACGCTAAATTGAGAGATATCACATGTATGACACCAGTGGTGAATGAAAAGCTCCTTAATTACTGTATTTTTTTCAGCAACGTAAAACTAGTAAATGAAAACATGTGACCATTAGTAATGCCAGCTCTCTTAAAATTTTAATTAACCTTTTTAACAGAATGCTATAAAGGTTTGTTACCCCCTAGTTTTGCTTTCAATTTTCAATTTTAGACAACAGTAACAAAACATTTCAGTAACCCTCAGAAGCTCTTGGTAATAATAAAAAAAAAGATCATTGCATTACACCTTCAGCACTTGTTTGTTCTAAACCAACAATGCACATTCACACACACTCACTGTGTTTAAGAATTCCCGGTGCGGCCTCCTCTGCATCAGTGAAACCCGACGCAGATTGGGGGACCGCTTCATCGAGCACCTCCGCTCCGTCCACCACAACAGACAGGATCTCCCGGTTGCCACCCGCTTTCACATTCCCATTCGGATATGGCCATACATGGCCTCCTCTACTGCCATGATGAGGCTAAACTCAGGTTGGAGGAGCAACACCTCATATACTGTCTAGGTAGTCTCCAGCCCCTTGGTATGAACATAGAATTCTTCAACTTCCGGTAATTCCATCCCCCTCCCTTCCCCTATCCCTATTTCACTCTGCCCCCTCCTCCAGCTGCCTACTACCTCCCTCATGGTTTCACCTCCTTCTACTACCCATTGTGCTTTCCCCTATTCCTTCTTCACTTTTCCTGCCTATCCCCTCCCTGCTTCCCCTTCCCACCCCTTTATCTTTCCCCTTACTGGTTTTTCACCTGGAACCTACCAGCCTTCTCCTTCCCACCCTCCCCCGACCTTCTTTATAGAGCCCCTGCCCCTTCCCTCTTCAGTCCTGACGAAGGGTTCCAGCCCGAAACGTCGACTGATCGTTTCCATGGATGCTGCCCCACCTGCTGAGTTCCTCCAGCGTGTTATGAATGTTGCTTTGACCCCAGCATCTGCAGAGTATTTTGTGTTTATGGTGACTTATAATATCTTTCGTTGTTCAGCCGCCTCCCTGTAACCTTTGATGCCCTTACTAATCAAGATCCTTTTAACACCCACTTTAAATTTACCCAGTGACTTGGTCTCTACAGCCAGGCTGCAACAATGAATTTCACAGATTTACCACCCTCTGGCTAACGAAATTCCTCCTCATCTCTGTTCTAAAGGGTCATTCGGCTGTTCTGAGGCTGTGCCCTCTGGTCATGGACTCCCCCACTATTGGAAACATCCTCTCCACGTTCACTCTTTCTCGGCCTTTTAATATTGAATAGGTTTCAATGAGATCTCTCCCCCTAATTCTCCCCAACTCCAGTGAGTACAGGACATGAGACGTCACACACAGCTTATCTATTAACCCTTTTATTCCCGGGATCATTCTTGTGAACCTCCTCTGGACCCTCTCCAATGCCAGCAAATCCTTTCTTAGATAAGGGGCCCACAACTATTCACAACACCCCAAGTGCAGTCCAGCCAATGCATTATGAAGCCTCAGCCTTACATCCTTAGGATGAATGCGTCCAGTCTTTTTTTCTCCAGGGTTGTGGAATCAAGAGCTAGAGTGAACATAATCTTAAACTGAGGGGAGAGATTTCAGAGGAACCTGAGGGGCAACTGCTTTACCCAGAAGGCGGTCGATGTATAGAATGAGCTACCAGAGGATGTGGTTGTGGTAGATATGTTAAGAATATAGAGTCCTAGAGTGACAGAGTAATGCAGCATGGAAACAAACCCTTCAATCCAACTGGTCCATACTGCTCACAGCATCCCCCTTACTAGTCCCAGTTGTCTACATTTGGTCCATAGTCCTCCAAGCCCTTTCCCTCCATAAACCTATCCAAATGCCTTCTACATGTTCCAGTTGTGTCCATATCAACCATTTCCTCTGGCAGCTCATTCCAGGTGCTCACTGCCCTCTGTGTAAAGAGGTTACTTTTTAAATCTCTCCCTTCTTGTCTTGTATCTGTACTCACTAGCTTTGGACTCCCCAACACTGAGGAAAAGACTATAGCCATCCATCTTATCTAAACCCCTCATCATTTTATGAATTTCTATGAGATTACCCTTCCTTCTCCTACAATCCAAGGAATAGAGATTGAGCCTGGCCAACCTCTCCCTACTACTCTGTCCTTTTCATCCAGGCAACATCTTTGTAAATCTCTTTTGGGCTCTCTCCTGTTTGAGGATGTCTTTGCTATAAGAGGATGACAGAAACTATACACAAGAAAAGATATCTGGACAGATACATGGATAGGAAAGGTTCAAAGTTCAAAGTAAATGTATTATTAAAGTGCTTACATGTCACCATATACAACTTTGAGATTCGTTTTCTAGCGGGCATACTTACTAAATTCAAGAAACACAATAGAATCCATGAAAGGCTGCACTCAAATGGACGGACAAACAACCAACATGTAAAAGACAATAAAATATGCAAATACAAAAGTGAAAAAAAATAAGCAATAAATATCGAAAACATGACATGAAGGTTCAGAGGGATATCATCCAAACACAGGCAAAGGGACGAGCTTGGATAAGAATTTTGGTCAGCATGGGCCAGTTGGGCCGAAGGGCCTATTTTCACGCTATATGACTCTGGTGTTGAGTGTCAAGATGTAGCCAGGTTCTTGGAGTAGAAGTTTGATGTGTCCATGTTGAATCTCTGTTGACAACCCCAGAAAAGAATTTATGGTGTCCATAAATCAGTAAGGACACCTAGGACTGCCAATCCCCACAAGTATCAGGGAAATCAATGAGCTGAGGGAAAGCAATTGCCCTGTGGACCAGCACGGATCTAATGAGTCAAGTGGCCTCCTTCTATGTCATAAGGAAAAAATGCAACCAGTCCCATTGACGACTAGGATTGATCAGTTTTGACTCATTGCCCCAATGCTCTTCTCAATCTTCCTGCCGCGATGTTCGTGCCAGGAGCTCAAGGCTGGCAGTGACACAATGGCCAGATGGCTTCCTCTGAACTGTAAATTTCTCGGTTCTAAAATGTATGGTTTCGCAAATTTTCTTAACAGACAGAATGATATTGTTGGTTTACCTAAGATGAAGCCAGCACTTGATTGCACTGTGCTGCCTCGCTCTCCAAGTTGCAGAGAACCTTCTGAAACTGAGTGGCCCTCGGAATGTAGCAACGTCTGCTCTATGGGCCGTTGCTTCTTTACTGTGTTATTTTGATGTGTAGTTGTGGAGTAATGTAGGCCTGATTCAAGGGCTGGAGATCCCAGGCTGGTACAGTAGAGGGGGCACTGCTCTCAAGTACACCAATGGATTGCAGAGAGTTTTTAACACAGGTACCTGACCCTGCTTACAATGGGCAGAGAATAATACTGCTTTTGTTCAATATCTATATTGTATTGGAAGCACTTTATGTTAACACTGGCCTCCCATCAATTCTGTTTCTAATTGTTTGCAGCATCCAGCATAATAATTGTGCTATAAGTATACTCCTTAACTATTATATACGGCAATATCCCCACTTTCCTTAATGTGTAACAAGACCCAGTCAACACGAATTATGATGCAATTGCAGAAATTATCGCGTGTAATTGAATCTCAGTTTGCAGCTTCTGCGCAGTTTGTAAGGGTATTCGACTATTTATAGCCGGAGAGACATTATATTGACTAAGCGCTTTTTTTAGGGAAGGGTTGTGACTGTTGAAACAATTGTGTTTAAATGCAACAATAAACAGGCAGCTGTTTGTTGAGTTAGTTTAAGGTTTAGTGAATGACAGCGGTGTTATCGTAATGTTGTCAGACTGTTCTAAAGACACAAGCTTTAATTCCCATCAAGGCATTTGCGGGATCTAAGCTGGAATATAAATCTAGTGGTGCTTTTCCCAAAGAGATGCCCAGTGAAGATATCTGCCTGGAACATAGAAGATGGAATATTGCTGCTGAGAACAGGCCCTTTGTCCGACTATGTTGTGCCAACCTTTTAACCTCCTCTCATATCAATCTAACCTTTTCCTCGATAAGTCCTCTCTTTTCCTTTTATCCATGTGTTTCACTTTCAAGGACTCTACAACTCATGTTCTCAGTATTATTTATTTATTTATTTGCACCGTTTCTCCTCTTTTCCACATCGGTCAGTCTTTGTGGGTAGTTTTCATTGTATTTCTCTAAATGCATCTCAAGGTACTATATGGTGACATATACTTACTTTGAACTTCACTTTAAACTTTATCTGGGAGTATCTTAAGTATCCCTATCATATCTACCTTTACCATCACCCCTGGCAGCACGTTCCATGTACCTACCACTCTCTGTCTGATAAACCCACCTCTGACAACTTCCCGATACTTTCCCTTAATCACCTCAAAATTATGTCCCTAACGTTAGCCATTTCCACCCTGCGAAAAGACTATGACTGTCCAATCTATCTATGCTTTTATACATTTTCTATCAAGTTACTTCTCATTCTTCTTCTGTCCTAAGAGAAAAGCCCAAGTTCGCTCAACTTATCCTCATAAGGCATGCTCTGTAATCCAGGTAAATCTCCTCTGCATCCTCTCCAAAGGTTTCACATCCTTCCTTAATGAATGACCAGAACTGAGCACAATATTCCAGGTGTTCCAGGTGTGGTCTAACCAAAGCTTTATCCAAGATATAGCATCCATGACATCTTCAAGGAGGGGTTCCTTAGGAAAGCGGTGTCCATCATTAAGGCCATGCCTTCTTCACACTCTTACTGAGTCGGGAAGGAGTACAGAAGCCTGAAGGCACACACTCAGTGATTCAGGAACAGCTTCTTCCCCTCTGCCATCCGATTCCTAAATGGACACTGAACCCATGGACATCACCTCACCTTTTTTTATTTGTTATTTTGCACAACTTATTTTAACAACCGTTTATTTGACATATATATATATAAAACTCAGCTTTTTATCTTTATTTATCATTATTTATCATATATTTGATTATACTGCTGCTGTAAAGTTAACAAATTTCATGACATATTCCGGTGATATTAAATCTGATTCTGATTCTGAAAGCTGAAACATTACCTCACAACTCCTGAACTCAGTCCCTGACTAATGAAGGCCAACATACCATACACTTTCTTAACCAACCCAGCAATTAGCACGGCAACTTTGAGGGATCTATGGGCGGGAACATCAAGTTGCCTCTGTTCCTGTGCACAGCTAAGAGTCCTGCCATTAACACTGTACTCTGTCTACAAGTTTGACCATCCAAAGTGAATACTTCACACTTTTCCAAAACAAACTCCATCTGATGGAGAAATTGAGCAAAAGTACTCACTGTAGATCTGTGCCTGCTGGCCATATAGGGATCATTATCCAGCACGGGTCAACATCTGCTGTAGAGGTGAGTCGGCAAATGGATCAGTGATGGGGAAATGGGTCAACATTAATATTGAGGTATGGACGCCCAGCAAAGGAGAGATGAAGGATAATTGTCCAGTACCAGTCAATCTTTGCTGGAGATATGAAGTTCATTACAATACACACAAAATACTGGATAAGCTGAGAAGGTCTTGGGTAAGCTGAGAAGGTCAGGCAGTATCTATGGAGAGGAATAAAGATTGATGCTTGAGACAGAGCCCTGCATTGAGATCGGAATCTAATGATGCAGATGTCAGAATAAGGTCGTGTTGGAGGGGAAGAATTACAAGGTTGCAGATGATAGGGAAGAGGATGTGAGGGGGGAGATGGGTGGGTGAAGTAAGAAGCTGGGAGGCGATAGGTGGAAGTGCTAAAAGGTTGAAGAAATATGGAGGATGGTGGACCCTGGAAGAAAAGGAAGGAGGGGCACCTGAGGGAGATGATGGGCAGGTGAGGAGAACAGAAGGGGTAAGAGGACAGCCAGAATGGGAATGGTATAAAAGAGAAAATTTAAAGTTAAAGTCTGCCCCGAGCCTTATAGGCACATCAGGCCTGTGCTTATGCCGATTTCCATGGCGTGGAGCGACTGAGAGTAGGAGACTCCCTCTCCCTCCCCCCCCCCCCCCACCCCGGATAGGACGCCAGTCTATCGTGAGGTTAACCCCCAGTATCTTGCTGGTACCCATTTTCAGCTGGGTGGACTGGAGCAGTGTGTGGTTAAGTGCCTTGCTCAAGGACACAACACGCTACCTCAGCTGGGGCTGGAATTCACGACCTTCAGATCGCTAGTCCAACGCCTTAACCACTTGGCCATGCGCCATGAAAAGAGAATCAGAGGGGAAAAAGGGAGAAGAAAATTACTAGAAGTTCAAGAAATAGATGTTCATGCCATCAGATAGGAGGCTTCCCAGATACAATAAGAGGTGTTGCTCCTGCAGATTGAGGTGGCCTCATCGTGACAGTAGAGTTACTTCTTCCTCTCCCCTCACTCCAAAGTTCAACCCCCTTCCTTTCCAGTCATGATGAAGGGTCTTGGCCTGAACCATCAACTGTCTGTCCTCTCCAGAGATGCTGCCTGGCCTGCTGAGTTCTTGGAACAGTTTTGTGTGTGTTGCTCTGGATTTCTTTTCCAGCATTTACAGAATCTCTCATGTAGTCTACCTCTATTGGAAGGACAGGGAATCATTGACTTGCGCAGGGCAGTGACTGCAAAACGTCTGGGAACCCAGGTTGAAGCTGTTGGAGATGGGACTCATTTACCCTGCCAGTGCATTAATTATCAAAGACAAAGGAAGCATTGTAGAATGATGTTTGTCTGTATGAGTAAACGGCAATCTTTCCC
The DNA here is from genome assembly GCF_030028105.1 of Mobula birostris. Classification (NCBI taxonomy): domain Eukaryota; kingdom Metazoa; phylum Chordata; class Chondrichthyes; order Myliobatiformes; family Myliobatidae; genus Mobula; species Mobula birostris. Next base: position 230,186,801 of record NC_092370.1, on the reverse strand, counting down.
GTTCCCTGAGGATACTCCAGGAAAGATTCTTTGTATGTCACGAGGAGTAATATTTCACTCACTGAAAAGTTGGATGCACTAGACTGAACACGCTCTTCAGCTAATAGAACTTGGGATAATTTAGCATTGAAGTCATTTACTGTTCTAATCAGGCACTGTGTTTAAAAATATAATGAAAGTCTAATTATTGCGCATAGTCTCCAACCCTGCACCATAATGTAGAAGAAACAATGCAGATTCTGATAGTCATTTTGATATATTGCTTCCAGTGGCAGTGCTTTATATGATAAGAAACAGAAAGACTTAGCATTGATTAAATGATTGTTTTACACTAGAAATTAAATGCATCCTGACTGAACATAGAAACATAGAATATTACAACATGGTAGAGACCCTTCAACCACAATGTCAGAGGTAGCTTTATTTTAACACAGATTGGTGGGTGTGTGGAATTTGTTGACAGAGGTGGTGGTAGAGAGAGATACATAGGGACATTTAAGAGTCTCTTAGATAGGCACATGATTGATAGAAAAATGGAGGCCTAAGTTGGATGGAAGGTTAAAAGGTCATGTTTCAACATTATGGATTAAAGAGCCTGTATTGTACTGTAATGATCTATGCTACCTCTCCCTCTCTCTTTCTCACGCTCTTTCTACCCCTCTCTAAATCTCTCTCTCTTCCTCGCTCCCTCTCCCTCTCTCTCTTCCGTTCCATTCTCTCTCTCTCTCTCACTCTTTCTCTCTCTCTGTCTTTCTTGCATCTCTCTATCTCTTTCTCTCTTCCTCATTTCGTTTCTCTCTTCTGTTCTCACCCTCTCTCACTCTTTCTCTCTCTGTTTCTTCCTCTCTCTCTCTCTCCCCCCCCACCACTTTCTCCCACACCTTTTCCTTCCTTTCCTCTTCCCTGCCCCTGTTCAAGCTCCATCCTCTATATATTGTCCCTGCTTCACATCTGTTCTCCCTTTCAGAGGCAGGCTCTGTTTCTGTACTTGATTTTATATATTGCTGTGTTTTGGACTCTGTCCCCTGTGCCGTGTCTCAGATAAGAGAATTTATTGGAAGACCTGCACTACTGTTTAATAAATTGGATTTCAAAGTTATTACTCGTGCATTAGTTGAAATTAGAATGCTCTTAAAGGTGTCAATTCATGAAAGCAGATTCTCCGCTCTCAAGGATTTCAGCAGCTTGACTGTTTGAATCTTTTTTTAATTATCGCTCACAATTCCTTCTAAATATGTACAATGATTTACTTCCTAATCATTTTCTGTTGGTGCAGTGAGTGAAGTATGGCTTAAGGAGTCAATACTGCATTACCCTTCAGGTCTCACAATTCTGTGGGTGGGAGTGACATTTGAGCAAAACCACCAGTTCATTTGTCCTTTGTTCACCTTCTTCTCTCTGCAACACACACAAAATGCCGGACGAACTCAGCAGGCAAGGCAGCATCTATGGAAAGGGATAAGTAGTCGATGTTTGTCTTCGAGATCCTTCCTCACTCTGCCTGGCCTGGGAGGAAGCAAAGCACAAACCCATGAGGACAGATCTTGAGATGAACATAAGAATGTTTTATTTTGTAACTTCTTAACATAAAGCTAATTGAAAGAAAAGCACAGGAGGCCGAGATGAATGTGTTTATTTCATTTTTACTTTAGTGAGGCACACACTTCTGACGTAGTGATGTAATGACGTGTGCCGTTCACATACTCTTACATATAACCCATAATGAATTATGTAAACAACAAAGAACACTTAATCAAACAATGTTTCTCAAATATTACTGAAATATTAAATGCACCACATTCCTCCCTGTTTAGCTATAAACTAACTCAATATAGAATGCATCTCAACACAAATATTTAATGTATAGTTCTCTGATCATTTTATCTATACCACTTCACTGAGCACCTACGTTCCATCTGCCAGAAAAAGCAGGATCTCCCATTGGCCACTCATTTTAATTGCACTTCCCATTCCCATTCCAAAACATCAGTCGATGGCTTCCTCTACGGTCGCGATGAGGCCACATTCAGCTTCGAGGAACACCACCTTATATTCCGTCTGGGTAGCCTCCAACCTGATGGCATCAACATCAATTTCTTGAACTTCCAATAATGCCCCCCATATGCCATTCCCCATTCCCTTTTCCCTCTCTCTGCTTATCTCTTTACCTGCCCATCACGTCCCTCTGGTGCTCCACCCTCTTCCTTTTCTTCCATGGCCTTCTGCCCTCTCCGATCAGATTCCCCCTTCTCCAGCTTTTTATCTTTTTCAACAACCGACTTCCCTGGTCCTCCCACCCCCTCCCCCCTCCCAGTTTCACCTATCACCTTGTATTTCTTCTCCTCCTCCTTCTTACTCTGACTTCTCATCTTTTTCCCCAGTCCTGATGAAGGGTCTCGACCTAAAACGTCGACTGTTTACTCTTGTCCAAAGATGCTGCCTGGCCTGCAGAGTTCCTCCAGCATTTTGTGTGAGTTGGGAGTTGCTTGGATTTCCAGCATCTGCAGATTTTCTCTTGTTTATCTAGGTATGAGATGCTACCATTCATTTCGAGAGGACTAGGATATAAAAGCAAAGATGTAATGTTGAGGCTTTAGAAGGCCCTGGTAAGGCCTCACTTGAAGTATTGTTTGCAGTTTTTGTCCCCTTATCTAAGAAAGGATGTGCTGACATTGGAGAGGGTTCAAAAGAGGTTCACGAAAATTATTCTGGGATTGAAAGGCTTATCATATGAGGAGCATTTGTTGGCTCTGGGCCTGGGCTCACTGGAATTCAGAAGCATGAAGGGGGACCTCAGTGAAACCTATCGAATGTTGAAAGGTCCGATAGAGTAGATGTGGAAAGGATGGTTCCTGTGGTGCTGGAGTCTAAGACCAGAGGACACAGCCTCAGAATAGAGGGTCATCCATTTAGAACAGAGATGAGGAGGAATTTGTTTAGCCAAAGTGTTGAATCTGTGGAATTAGTTGTCACAGGTGGCTGTGAAGGCCAAGTCATTGGGTATATTTAAGACAGAGGTTGATAGATTCTTGATTAGTTAGGACATGAAGGGATACAAGGAGAAGGCAGGGGATTGTGGCCAAGAGGGAAATGGATCAGCCATGATGAAATGGCGGAGCAGAGTTGATGGGCCAAATGGCTTAATTCTGCTCCTATATCTTATGGTCTTATAATACAACTACTATATACACATCTACCAGCATAGCAAATTTTAAATTGTCTGATTCAGGCCTAAGGATTTAATCTTTGTGGAGGACTTTTTATTTTTGTGAGATAATGTCTATCCTAACAAAAGGAGGGGTGCAAGAGTGTCACTCTGCTTGACAGGTGAAATTTGTGGCTGTGAATCTGGGACCTCCATCGTAGTTGTAATAGATGATTCTGGGACCACAGGAAGTGGTGCTGACAGAGCTTGGCACTTTCCTTCTCCAATAATTGACTCAGCTCTCCTCAACTGATCGATATGACATCTCCAGATGACATCCGACTGCATAGGAGAGTAGTCTATTTCTGCGCTTGATTTTGCCAAGTACCCACTTTTAATCACCTCTGCTGTTCCTCACTGGGACTGCTTGTCCAGGAGTGGAACATCAAACCTCCTTGATTGAGGAGCCCTCATTTCATCTCAGCTGTTTATCCTACATATTCCTCCTAAGATTGGGTTTGAGGAGATCCAAGCATAGCTGGTGGTTTGTTAGTTGTGGAGTGTACTGCATTGGGATATACAAGGAGGAAATTGGTGAGCTTCTGATTCAATGTCAGTGTAGTGTGTTCTGCTGGCATTGCTCGCAATGTGTTCTTCAGACTTTGGACAAATTTTTCCACCAATCCATTAGTAGCTGGGTGATATGGTGCAGAAGAAATGTGCCTCACTCCACAAATTTTCAGGAATGATTGAAACTGTTCCACAACACATCTGTAATCTGTTGTCACTGACTAAAGTGTTCAGGAACACCAGCCCTTGAGAAGAGACTCCTCAACATATCAATAGCATGCAAGTCTGTAGCAGGAACTATTGGCAGCACTCCTGGCCACTTTGTAGCTGCATCTACCACTACCAAAAAATGTGTGCCCATGAACGTTCCGGCAAAATTCTACCTGAATACTCTGCCAGGGCACTGCAGGCCATTCCCAAGATGGAGAGGCACTGCCCTTGGCATCTTCTGGACCTGTTGGCAAACAGAGCCATGCACGAAAATCTGTTCGATCTGCTGATCTATCCCAGGCCACCAGATAAAGCTTTGAGCAAATGCTTTCATTTTGACCATGCCTAGATGACTGGCATGTCACGCCTTCAGCACTTTAGCTCTCAGCTTGGTTGGTACAGTAACTCTCAATTGACAAATAAGGCAACCCCCATCAAGGGAAAGTTCATTCCAGCGCTGGTAAAAATAGGGAAACTGGGATTTCTGCTGCACATTTCAAGTAGGTTGAAGTAGGTCACTTGGTCCCTCAGGCCAGCCCCTGCGTGCACTATGATCTCAGTCGAGTCATTCCAGCTCGCAATTCCTCTGTAAATTCTGATTGGTTTATTGCTGTTCCATGTACTGAGTTACAGGGAAAAGCTAGTCTTGCATAGTTCATAGAATCAGTTTTATAAAGATAAAGATTCATTACAACATTGTATTGAGATAGTACAAAGTAACACAATAACAGAGTGCAGACTAACACACACAAAATGCTGGAGGAACTCAGCAGGCCAGGCAGCATCTATGGAAAAAAGTACAGTCGATGTTTTGTGTGTGTTGCTTGGATTTCCAGCATCTGTAGATTTTCTCTTGATTTGATAGAGTGCAGAATAATGTATTACAGATAATGTGCAGTGCAGGTAGACAATAATGGGAAAGGTCACAATAAGATCAACTGTGAAGTCAAGTCTTGTACCAGGGAACCATTCAATTGTCTCATAACAGTGAGATAGAAGCTGTCCTTGAAGCTGGTGGATCATACTTTCAGACATTTGTGTCTTCTGCCCAATGGGAGAAGAGCGAATGTTCAAAGAGGCTGGGGTCTTTGATTATGCTGGCTGCCTTACCGAGGCAGTGAGAGGTATAGACAGTTATGGACTGGCTTCCATGATGTGGTGAGCCTTGTCCACAACTCTGCAGTTTCTGGTGGTCATGGGCAGAGCAGTTGCTGTACCAAGCTATGATACATCTAGATAGGATGCTTTTTTATGGTGCATCGATAAAAATTGGTGCAAATCAAAGGGAACATGCCAAAGTCCTTTAGTCTTCTGAAAAAGTGGAGGCACTGGTAAGCTTTCTTTGCTATGGTGTGAATGCAATTGGACCTGGGCAGTCTATTGGTGATGATTACTCCAAGGATCTTGAAGCCCCCAGCCCTTTCAACCTCAGCATCTTTGATGTAACTAGAAGCATGTGCACCACCTCCCTTTCTGAAGCCAATGACCAGCTCTTTGTTTCTCTGATACTGGGGGAAAGGTTGTTGGTATGACACCATGTCACAAAGCTCTCGACCTCTTTCCTGTACTCCGACTCATTATTACGGCCCACTATGATGGTATCATCTGCAAACTTGTGGATGGAGTTAGGTCAGAATCCGGCCACACAGTCTTGAGTGCATAGGGAATAAAGTAGATGCAGCTTTGTGGGGCAGCAATGTTTAGAATAATCGTGGCAGAGATGTTGCTGCCTCTGCTTACTGATTACGGTCTGTTGGTCAGGAAGTCAAGGTTCCAGATGCAGAAGGAAGTGTTGAGTCCCATTTCCAGGAGTTTGGAGGTGGGTTTGCTTGGAATTATAGTTTTGAAGGTCAAGTAATTAATAAACAATCATCTATGTCCAGCCTTGACCATGAAAATATTTGCATTCAAATATAGAAATGTACAGCACAGGAACAGGTGCCTCGGCCCACAAAGTTGTGCCAAACTACTGCTAAGTACATTGGTGGCCTTCATCGCTTTAGCTTCTGTGGTAATTTGAAAAGTTAGTGCTTATAGGTAAATTTGAACTTATAGGCAACTCCCTGATGTTGAAATGTATGAAAGGTGACTTAACAAAGGTGTATATGATTAAAGGAGTTAAGAGATGGCTTAGTAAAGGTGCTTAAGATGAAAAGAGGCATAGATAGAATGGATAGCCATAATTCTTTTCCCAGACCAGCAAATACGATGACTTTGAACTTTAAGAATGCATCCTTTTAAGGTGAGTGGAAGAAAGTTGGTATTAATTTATTTAGGGATACAGCATGGTAACAGGCCCCTGATGCCCAGTGAGCCTGCACTGCCCAGTTACACCCATGGGACCAATTAACTTACCAACACATACATCTTTGGAATATGAGAGGAAATTCACATAGTCATGTACACTCTCCCCGTACACTTCATACAGAGAGCAGCGGAATTGTACCCAGGACACTGGTGCTGAAATCACATTACACCAACTGCTATGGGAGGTATCAAAGGTAGGTTTCTTACACAGAGAGTGGCGGGTGCATGGACTGCACTGTCAGGGATGGTGGTAGAGGCAGATACATTATGGACACTTAGATGAAAGAAAACTGGAGGGCTATGTAAAAAGGAAGAGTTAGATTGATCTTAAAGTAGATTAAAAGGTCTTTACAAAATCAGAACATGGAGTAGGTCAAAAGGATGGCCCAGCATTGCGGGCCGAAAGGCCTACACTGTGCTCCTCTGCTCTATATTCCATCATACAGAGGTAAAATGGTAAATTGAGATTGCAGGTTTGAAAGTTCTCATTCGTGCTGAAGATCCAGTATACTAAAAGCAAATTTGTGTCAAATTGCATTCACGATCACATGACAAATTAACGTGTTGTGTACCTGGTTTCTCAAAGATGTTTTCATGGAAGTCAGTGGAATTGAATTTCAAGGGTTGAAAGCATTGGTCAGACCACACTTGAAGTATTATGAGAAGTTTTGGCCTCCTAATCTAAGAAAGGAAGTGATGGCGTTGGAGAGGTTTCAGATGAGGTTCACGAGGAAGATTCCAGGAATGAAAAAGTTAATGTGTGAGGAATGTTTGATAGCTCTAGTCTTGTACTCGCTTGAGTTTTGAAGAACAAGGCAAATTTCATTGAAACCTATTGAATGTTGAAAGGCCGAGAAAGAGTGGATGTGGAGAGGGTGTTTCCTATATTAGGGGGAGACTGGTATCAGAGGGTACAGTCTCATACTAGGAGGATGACCCTCTTGAATGGAAATGAGGAGGGATTTCCTAGCCAAAGGATAGCAAGTCCATGGAGCTCATTGCCACAGATATCCAAGAAATTGGATATATTTAAAGCGGATGTTGATAGGTTCTTGATTAGTTTGGGTGTCAAAGGTGATGGGGAGAAAGCAGGAGAGTGGGGTTGAGGGGGATAATAAATCAGCTATGATAGAATGGCAGAGCAGACATGATGAGCTGAATGGCCAGTTTCTGTTCCTCATGATGTCATGGTCTCAGTGCAGTACAGCATGGATATGCTGCTGTATCATATATGACCAAAGACCAAGTTCTACTCAAGAGTCTTCCAAAATTACTCATTTGATAGGGAATGCTTTCTAACATTCTGGAGAGACATCACAGGGACTACTAGAAAATGCCAGTCTCTATTTTCAATTCTCACAAACAAACGGCACTCCTAACTAGTCAGATCTGTCATAACAATTTATAAATTCAGCAGATTGCTGTCGTGTTTACATTCATGTTGCAAGCGAGTGAGGTGCTAGCAAATCAAACAGAGTTATCCTGGCAATGCTCTTTATTGAATCCACACTCACCCAGGGACCGAAACAACTCTGAAGTGTATGTTGGGAATGTCATTGAGTAGGAAAGCAATTGTTGCCGTGGGAATCCAGTGTTAAAACTACTGTTGTTTGATCTCTTGACGGAAAGATCTAATTTCCAAATGCTAGAACAAAATCAATGAATAAACAGAGATGTAGAAAAAGTCAAGTGGGGAAGGAGGGACACTAGAACCCAAAGAGAGTGAAGGACAAGAAGAGCCACTGATTGGAAAAGAGAAGGAAGAAGCCTGGTTAAAGAGGAGGAAGTGGTGTCCCAAAAGAGAGATGTTGTTTAGATCAGTGTTGGCAAACCCCATCAAGATGCTGAGGGTCATCTTTATTCATCACATACATTCACATGTACTGAGACTCTGCTATGGCATGTTGGCATGACATGCAACACAAAACAACAACGTTCAACAATTATAAGAATGAAGAGTTATCTGAAAAGAAACTTCAAGGTTAAACTTCAAATATGGAACAAAATGTGCATAGATACATTAATATCATCAAGTGCAACACACACAATTCTGGAGGAACTCGGCAGGTCAAGCAGCATCTATGGAAAAGAATAAACAGTCAACATTTTGTGCTGAGATCCTCTTTCAGGACTGAGAAGGAAAGGGGAAGTTGCCAGAGTGAAAAGGTAGAGGGAGGGGTGGGGGGAAGGGAAGGAGGCTAGCTAGAAGGTGATAGGTGGAGCCAGGTGGGTGAGAAAGGTCAAGGGCTGGAGAAAAAGGAATCTGATGGGAAAGGAGAGTGGACCAGGGGGGAATGGGAAGGAGAAGGGGACCTGGGGCTGGGGGGGGGGGGGGAATAATCATGTATTTACGCTGTAGGCAACATTGTAAAGTCGGTTTCAGGGGCTTACAGTGCAGGTCAGTGATGGGGGTAATTGATACGGGGGTGGGGTAGCTAGCCAGAATGGTTGATCAGATTAACTGTCTAGGGGAAGAAACTTTTAAGATGGCGTGAAGTTTTTGTTTTAATAGCCCTATAGCACTTTCCAGACAGGAGCTTTTGGAGGTGATTTTAAGGTGATTAAAGGAAAGTATAAGATCAGAGGATTGTCAGAGCTGGGCCTTTTATGGAGAGAGTGGTGAGTGCATGGAACACACTGCCAGGGGTGGTGGTAGAAGCAGATACATTCGGAACTTTTAACAAACTCTTAGAAACACATATGGATGATAGAAAAATGGAGGTCTATATGGGAGGGAAGGGATAGATTGATCTTCAAGTAGGTTAAGTTATCGGCACAACATTGTGGGCTGAAAAGCCTGTATGGTACTGTACTCTCTATGCTCAATGAAAGACCTGGATAGGATTGGAAACAGCCCAGTGACTGGCAAGACAGCAACATTGGGAGTTCCAGATTTAGTGTGCTGAGAAATTTAATGATTTGCAGATAAATTGGATTTTTTCAGCCTCCAGCTCTTGGCTCAAGGGTTGATATTTTGCCTCTTCCTGATTGACTACAGACACATTGAGAATCCTACGTAAGTTCCATGTTGCAGTTTTGGAACCCAAAACCAATACTGACATGGAAAATGTGCAAACACTTGTTAGGATTGAAATAACTTACGCAACAAGCAGCCAGAATAACCAAGTAACAAGTTTGTCATACCTCTGGCAAATTTTGGAAGTTTCTCTTATGTAAGCTGCACATTAGGAAGGATATGGTTATCCAGAGAAAGTGGAGAAGATTTTGCTCTAATTAGACAGCCTTAGTTATGGACAGAGGAAAGATTGGCTAGAGTTATTTTCACTTGAGTGAAGGATGCTGAAGGGAGACCTCAGAGATGTCTGCGTGATTTAGTGAGGTATAGGAGATCATGGTAACATCATGGTTGACCCAATGCCTGCGATCACTGCTTCAGGTTTGATTCTCACTGATGTCTGTAAGGAGTTTGTACACTCTCCCCGTGACCATGTGGGTTTCCACTGGGTGCTCTGATTTCCTCCCACATCCCAAAGATGTACAGTCAGGGTTCATGGATTTGGGCATGCCATGCTGGTGCCAAAAGCATGGCGAAACTTGCGGGCTGCCCGCAGCACATCCTTGGATTGTGTTGGTCATAGACACAAACAATGCATTTCACTTTATGTTTCAATGTGCATGTGACAAATAAAGCTAATCTTTTATTTTTTAAGACAAGGTAGACCGATAAGGGAAGGCAAGCCATTTTTACCCGTGCTGAAGTAATGAAAGATTCATATTAGCTCAATTATTAGAACATTGACAAAAAACATTTCAGCACAGTACAGGCCCTTTGGCCCACGATGTTGTGCCAGCTTTTTAACCTATCCTAAGATCAATCTAACCATTCCCTCCTACATGACCCTTCGTTTGACCCTACATGATGGAGAATGAGAGGTGACCTGATAGAGGTGTATAAGATAATGAGAAGCGTTGATCGTGTGGATAGTCAGAGGCTTTTTCCCAGGGCTGAAATAGCTAGCATGAGAGGGCACAGTTTTAAAGTGCTTGGAAGTAGGTACAGATGAGATGTCAGGGGAAAGTTTTTTACGCAGAGAGTGGTGAGTACGTGGAATGGGCTGTCAATAAAAGTGGTGCAGGCGGATACGATAGGGTCTTTTAAGAGACTCCTGGGTAGGTACATGGAGCTTAGAAAAATAGAGGGCTATGGGTAACCCTAGGTAATTTCTAAGGTAAGGACATGTTCGGCTCAGCTTTGTGGGCCGAAGGGTCTGTATTGTGCTGTAGGCTTTCTATGTTTCTATGTTTCTATTTTCCTTTTACCCATGAGCCTATCTAAATATTTTCGCTTTACTGTCCCTAGTGCATCTCCCTCTATCACCACCCCTGACAGGGTTCTTCATGGACTTACCATTCTCTGCGTAAAGAACTTATCGCTGACATCCTCCATCCCCTAAATTTGGCTCACTTTAAAATGATGCCCCCCTCATATTATCCATTGCCGCCCTAGCAAAAAGTCTCTGGATAACCAATTGATCAATGCCTCTTGTCACCTTGTAAACGTCTCAAAGAGAAAAGCATTGGCTCACTCAACCTATCTTTATAAGTCATGCTGTCTAGTCCAGGCAGCATCCTAGTAAATCGCCTCTGCACCCTCTCTAAAGCTTCCATATCATTCCTATAATGAGGTGGCCAGAACTGAACACAATATTTCAAGTGTGCTCTAACCAGGGTTTTATAGAGCTGCAACATTACCTCTCGGCTCTTGAATTCAATCCCCCAACTAATGAAGTCCAAAAGAAGGAAAGCAGAATTGAATTGGATTCCATTATTCATGTTGATGAGGTTCGAACAGCTTTTGATCCTGACAAGTCGGGCTTAGAACAATTTAAGTAATTACTTGACCTGTAAAGTCATCCTGACCTCATCATACGTTGATCTTTTGAGTCAATGTATTAAGTTCCTGAAGTTTCCTTATTGATTCTGGATTATCATTGCTTCCCACATTCCAACAATTACTTGTGGCAGTAGGTAGCCATGACAATAATAACCCATTACCAAGGGAACAAGCAAAGTCTGTTGGAGCTGAAGGGAGTTTGCAGTATGATAATAATTTCATTGCTCATTTCAGAATTAATTGAAATTGAAACAATATTCAAAATGAAGAAGAAGAGACCTTTTATATTTAGTGTCATGTGGCAAATTTGCCAGTGCAGCTTGTCAAATGTTACCCTTTGCTATACCTATGAAAGGAAGTATTTAAATAACTATATGATTATAAGTTTAATATTTAATAATTTACTGAAAATCTTTGGTTTATTGTGAATCTCATACCTCTACAATAACCCTGTCAAATTTCATCTTGTCAAGGCCCCTTCAGCTCCAGCAATCTATTTAACTTGTGTCCCTTGCCAGTGTAAGAATTCAGATCTAGTCCTGGAGTTGATCCTTTCTACTGTGTTCATTGATCTGAGCCAAAAGGAAAATGGAGGGTTATGGGCTGTGTAGGGAGAAAGGTTGGGTTTATTGTAGAGCAGACAAAATGTCTCAGCCCAAAACGTCAACTGAGAACTCTTTTCCACAGATGCTGCCTGGCCTAATGAGTTCCTCCAGCATTTTGTGTGTGTTACCAAACAGGACATATTGTCTCTCATCAGAGACGAAGCATAGGATTCAAGATTCAATATTATTTGTTATTTATCAGTGCACAAATGTAAAGAAGAACGAAGTGATTGTTACTCCAGATGTGTTGCGGCATAAAGAAACATAATAAACATAAAGAACACAATAAAAACTCGATAATTATAAATACAGAAGTTTATCTTATCTGCTGTACATAGACTAATTGAACATATATAAAAAGACACTTGGTGCGGGAGTATCTGCACATGGGGAACTCTGACAGGAAATGATAATGTGGTAGTGGTGGGGTGGGTTAGTGTGTTTTGATCAGCTTGATGGCGCACACAACATCTTAGGAACGGATTCTTCTGCTCCATCAGTGATAATAAACCTGATTCTGATTCTAGTCAAAAGCTTTCTAAAATTATGGGGTTACAAATTCAAGAATTGAAGAGAAATGTTTTCTGATAGAGGGTTGTGAGTCTTTGGAGATCTTTTGATCAGGGCAATGGAAGAATATTTCTATGACAGAGATAGATACTAGATAAGCAAGTTACTGTTACTGGTATTGGTTGGTTATGATCATATGTACCAAGATACAATGAAAAGCTCATCTTGTATACTGTTCATACAGATCAAATCATTACACAATGAAATGAAGCAGAATAAGGTAAAGTAATAACACTGCGGAATAAAGTCTAAAAGCTACCAAAAGAGTGCAGTGCAGGTAGCACTGAAGTGTAAGATCATAATGAGGTAGATTGTAAGGTAAGGAGTCCATCTTATCATTCAACAGTTTGATAACAGTAGGGTAGAAACTGTCCATGAGCCTGGTGGTATGTGCTTTCAGGCTTTTATATCTTCTGCCTAATGGGGGAGGGGGTGAGAGAGAATGTCCAGGGTGGGCAGGGGTTTCTGATTATGTTGGCTGATTTACTGAGGCAGCAAGAAATATTCAGGGGAGGCTGATTCCTGTGATGTGCTGAGCTGTGTCCCTAACTCTTTGCCGTTTCTTGCGTTCACACACAGAACGGTTGCTGTACCAAGCTGTTATGCACCCAAAGAAGATGCTTTCTCTGGTAGAGTCATGATTAAAGGCATCCGTTAGTCTTGCGAGACCATGGATCTGCGCCTGGAAAGTCTTCACTCTCCAGGGCACAGGCCTGGGCAAGGTTGTATGGAAGACCAGCAGTTGCCCATGCTGCAAGTCTCCCCTCTCCACGACACCGATGTTGTCCAAGGGAAGGGCAAGGGCCGATACAGCTTGGCACCAGTGTCGTCACAGAGCACTGTGTGATTAAGTGTCTTGCTCAAGGACACAACACGCTGCCTCGGCTGGGGCTCGAACTCACGGCCTTCAGATCGCAAGTTGAATGCCTTAACCACTTGGCCACGTACCCACACAAAAAGTAGAGTCATGAAATCAGAGATAAATAGCGCAAAAACAGGCTATTCTGCATGCTGAGTCTGGCCAACCCATCTGAACTTTTTCTACATAATCCCACTTTCTCTCTCCATCTTCTTATCATTTCCATCCCCCCCCCCCAACCCATATTCGGCCATTCTCCTCTGCACCAGGGGCAATTTAACAACAGCCAGTTAATGTCCATTTAGAGTAGGTAGTTGGTATCTTATTTTACCCATGGTTGAAATGTCTAACACTAGAGGGGAGAATGAGGGGAGATCTCATTGAAACCTATCGAATATTGGAAGTCCTAGAGAGAGTAGATGTGGAGCAGATGCTTCCTAAAATGGAGGAGTCTAGGATCAGAGTGCACAGCCGCAGAATAGAAGGATGTCCCTTTAGAATAAGGAGGAATTTCTCTAGCCGAAGGGTGGTGAATCTGTGAAATTCATTGTCACATATGGCTGTGGAGACCAAACCATTGGGTATCTTAAAGCAGAAGTTGAGAAGTTTTTGATTAATAAGGGCATCAAAGGTTATGGGGCGAAGACAGGAGAATGGGGTTGAGGAATAATAAATCAGCTATGATGGAATGGAGGAGCAGACTCATTAGGCTGAAAGGTCTATTCTGTCCTAGATTATATGGTTTTATGGTCTGATCAGGTGTACATAGAAACTTCTAAACGCACAGTGAAATTTGCCATCTGTGTCAACGGCCAACACAGTCTGAGGATGTGCTGGAGGCAGCCCGCAAATGTCACCATGTATCCGATGCCTTTGGAATGCTGGAGGAAACCAGAAAACTAGACCATCCAGAGGAAAGTCATGCGGTCACGCGGAGAAGATACAAACTCCTTACAGACAGCCGAGAGAAATGAACCTCAGTTGCCGGAGCTGTAAATCGTTACACTAACCACCATGACATGGTGGCACCACAAGTTAATTCCTGATTTTAATTGCTCTACCGTCAGCAACCATGCAGAGGTCCTATTGGTTGTGTTACGTACCCCGTAACTGGGTTGCCAAACCAGCAGAAATGGACCACTTAGTTGGAGTCTGGTTTAACAGAACTAATAAAGTTTTATTGAAGAAATAAGTAACACAGTACTCTAATCATAAGGATATAAATGCAACAGGTTAGCAATGATAGAACACAGATGTACACAGAAATAGGGTAATAGGAACCAAACAAGCTCTATCGCAGTCTAGGGGTAAAATGATCAGTCTCAAGTGACGCAGAGTTCAGTTCAGCTTAGTACAGTTTGCAGTAATTGCTGTTGTGCCATTGGAGAGAGAGAGAGAGATAGATATGCAAATCTGATTCAGACAGACCTTTGAGGTTCTTCGCAGTTAGCTTTCGGGCGAACCCTTTTAATGTCTTCTGTGGTCACCGACTGTGACTCCTCCGTTCTGGATACGACCGTTCTTCAGCGGTGAACCCGGCATCCAGGCAAGGGCGGACACACACACCAGGTTCCCACCGATCGTACCCTTTTCACCCTGTGCGTCTATGGTCGGTTCCCGCGACCAGACCTCCAACTCCCACCAACTTGTGGGGGCACACCGCTCTTCCAGGGTCTCGTTATCTCGTGATCTCGTGGTGTGTGTCGTGCCTTAGCGAACCTGTTCTTTTTATCCCCCCTGCTGGGGTATCGCCTGTCCATCAAACTTCAAACAGTTCAGGTTCAAAGCAACCGGTCTGTCAATATTCTGAAGTGTGTTTCTTTCTCGTTAATCTCTCTCCTCTCTCATTAACATTTTGAACGCTTCTCCATTGTCTCCCTTATCTCTCTCATCAGTATCAATCTTCTGATAACTTGGTTTGTCGTCACAGTTGTAACACACACAAAATGCTGGAGGAACTCAGCAGGTCAGGCAGCATCTATGGAGATGAAGAAACAGTCGATGTTTCAGGTTGAGACCCTTCATCAGTCCTATTGGTTTTAAGCAATAAAACACTACTTTAACAGATTGACTGTGAATGTAAGAATGAAAAGACATTGTGTGATTTATTCTTGTCAATATTTTTATTATGAATAAAATTTATTTTTGGTATATGAAAAAAAAGCATACCTTCAGTTTGCAAAATCCTAATCTCAGTTTCTCCACCTGTAGCATGCTTTATAAAACTGATCTTTGATCCGGCTTCTGGCTATCTGTCATGATAGCTCTGTATCCAGTTCAGCGTGAAGTTTTGTCTGATAACTGTCACGATGAGGCTGCTTAGAGCAGTTTATGATCGGTGGTTTGCAAATGCAAATTGATGTTAGTGAAGGAGCAGAGAGGAAGCTCTGTAGGAGTAAATGCAAGTAAAAGTAGCCTGTATTCACATACATCAAAATGGCAGTCTGGTAGCTCCTGTGCGTAACAAAGAGGGAACAGCAATTTTCTGACATACTGGGCTGATTGCAATTATACAGCGGGACAATGAGGGAAGTGAATGAGATGGGAAATGGCTGACTTGCCGCAGGCAGTAGATGTGTTTTGTAGCTGAAGGATAAGTAAGGAATCATAGAATTCATCAGGTATCCTGCTGTGTGCTTGTTGTTTAGCTCTTAGAAAGCATTTTATTACCATTTAAAAGAACAAGGTGTTGTCTTGAAATTCCCCCATGTAACAAGGGGCACACAACCCCCTTTTCCTCACACCTCCCAGAATGTGCTCATCTGCAGTCATACAGCACATAAACAGGCCCTTCAGCCCATCTGATCCATGTGAACTAAGTTTGCCATCTAAGCTAGTCCTATTAGTAGGGAAGTCTAGGATCAGAGGGCACAGCCTCCGAACAGAAGGAAGTCTCTTTAGAACAGAGATAAGGAGGAGAGAAAATAAATCAGCCATGATCGAACAGACCTGATGGGCTGAATAGCCTAATTCTGCTCCTATGTGTTGTGGTCTTACTTGCCCACGTTTTGTCCATGTCCCCCTAAGTCTTCCCTATCCAAGTACCTTTAAATGTTGTTAATGTACCTGCCTCAACCATTTCGTCCGGCAGCTCACTTTATTTCCTGGGTGAAACAGGCTCTCTCCTAAGAACTTTGGCCTCCAGTTCTTAATTCTCCAACACTGTAAAAAATATCGGGTACCTTCACTCACTTTATCCCTCTCATATTTTTATACACGTATAAGATCACCCCTCATTCTCCAACACTCCACTAAAGTAAGTCCCAAACTGTTCAATTTCTCTGCATAATCCAGTCCGATGAGGCCCAGCAACATCCTCATGAATTTCCTCTCCACTCTTTCCAGCTTAATGACACCCTTCCCAGAGTATGTTGACCAAAGCTGAACACAACGTTCCAAATGCGGCCTTGCTGACAACTTGTTGTCCTCATTCTCAGCTATTGCTCTCCTGCTGGGGCATCCATTTTGAGGCGGGAAATGGGGGCGAAGGAAGTAATATAGGTAGAAACGTTTGGATGAATTGGGGGGAACTTGCACTGGGGAAGCACCCATGGTGAGATAGTTGGGGTGGAAGATCGGGGAAGGTGGAGGCAAATTCAAGGGAGGATTTTCCGATGTGGGGCTGGGATAGGTGGCAGAGGAGCTCTTCCGGTTTGCTGACAGAGCACTTGGTAGAAATGGCAATCAATTCAGGGCATTATAACAGTGAAGAGAAGGGATTGTTTTGGTAACTGCCGTTGGAGAAGGTGTTTCTCGGGGACTGGTGAGAGGGATGTAGATCTTTGATATAGAAAAGATAGTTGCTGAGGTTGGGAGTGGGGGTAATTGGTTTTGGGGATTTGAACATTGGCAATCAGAGGTAGGTCAGAGGTACTTCTTTACTCAGAGAGTGGTAGATGCCTGGAATGCACTGCCTGGGTGGTGGAAGGGGTTAATACTACAAGGACATTTAAAAGATTCTTAGGTATGCACAGGAATGTAAGAAAAACAGAGAGTTTTGGGCTGTGGGGTCGGGAAGAGTTGGAGTGATTGTGGAGTACATTTAAAGGCCGGAATAACGTCATGGGCCACAGGGCCTAACAGTAGTGTACTGTTCGGTGTTCTATGCTTATGCTCGATGTTCTAATCAGTCGTCCATAGCTTTAACCTGAAGCCAGGGTCAAGATTACATGTTAAGTAAGAACGTTGGCTTTGTTGTCACATGTACATCAAAACATACAGGGAAGTATGCTGCTTACATCAAGTTAAATCAGCAAGGATTGCGCTGGGCGCAGCTACATGCGTCGCCAGACTTCCCACGCCAACGTAGCACACCCACAACTTACTAACCCTAACCGGAGGAAATCCACACGGTCACGGGGAAAACGTACAAGTTCAAGTTAATTGTCATTCAACTGTGCACATATGCAGCTAGACAAAACAACGTTTCTCAGTGGCTAAGGTGTAAAACACAATACATGTATCACATCCAGCACATAAAATAATATTAACAGATAATAAAGAATATTCTGTGAATGTACAAGTTGACATAAAGTGCATTTACAACAGATAGTTAAATATATGTAATGCTACTGGCACTGACTTAAATAGCATGTACCGGGTGGTAGCAGGGTATTCAGAGGTTTCACAGCCAGGGGAGGAAGCTGTTACGCAGCCTAACAGTCCCTGTTCTTACACTGTGGTACGTTCTGCCTGACGGTAGGAGGTCAAGGAGACTGTTGGACGAATGGGAGGTGTCCTTGACAATCTGAGGGCTCTGAGAACGCAGCACCCCTGGTGTATGCCCTGGATGGAGTGGGGGGAGAGAGACCCCAATGATTCTCACAGCAGTGCTCGCAATCTGTTGCAGCGTCTTGTGGTCAGATGCTCTGCAATTCCCATACCAGATGGTGATACAGCTGGTCAGGCACTCTTGATGGTGCTCTGGTAGAGTGTGGTTAGAACGGGGTGTGGTGAGAGTACAAACTCCTCATAGACAGCAGTGAGAGCAATCAGAGCCTGATTGGGGGTTGCTGATGCTGTAACACCATTGTGCTGAACAAGGAACATAGAATAGTACAGCACAGTACAGGCCCTTTGGCCCACAATGTTATGCCGACCCTTATACGCTGCCTCCCATATAATCCCTCACCTTAAATTCCTCCATATACCTGTCTAGTAGTCTCCTAAATTTCACTAGTGTATCTGCCTCCACCACTGAGTCAGGCAGTGTATTCCATGCATCAACCACTCTCTGAGTAAAAAACCTTCCTCTAATATCCCCTTTGAACTTCCCACCCCTTACCTTAAAGCCATGATCTCTTGTATTGAGCAGTGGTGCCCTGGGGAAGAGGCACTGGATGTCCACTCTATCTATTCCTCTTAATATCTTGTATACCTCTATCATGTCTCCTCTCATCCTCCTTCTCTCCAAAGAGTAAAGCCCTAGCTCCCTTAATCTCTGATCATAATGCATACTCTCTAAACCAGGCAGCATCCTGGTAAATCTCCTCTGTACCCTTTCCAATGCTTCCACATCCTTCCTATAGTGAGGCAACCAGAACTGGACACAGTACTCCAAGTGTGGCCTAACCAGAGTTTTATAGAGCTGCATCTGCTATATAGCTGCTAAGCACTATGCTATTGTGCTACCCCGATAATGCACAGATAAATTTTGGTTCGGCCCACACAAAATGTATGCAGTGCACCTGTTTAGTCAGATTTGCCAACATTTCCCCAAATCCTGGTCTCTGTATACACACTGTTGAGCACTCTTACTGCATCCAGGTCGAGACAGGGTCAAACATTCACTTTTAGTCTTGAGGCTATTGATAACGTAATGTCAGTCTCCTGTACAGTGACAGAATTTATCTCACTGGTAACCTCAATATGTTACACTTTATTAATGAGGCTGGGTCCACACATGACACCAAAAGAGGAAAGGAGCAGGATTAAAAAGCTGGGAGAGTCAAACAGCCCTAAAGCTCACTATGTCCTTGCTGACAATCAAGCCTTCATTTGGAATAATCCTGCACATATTCCATGTTATTCTTACCAAAGTCCGATCAACACCCCCAGATTCTACCATATTGCACTCAGAACAATTTAAAGCTGCCAATTAATCTGCCAAGCTGCACGTCTGTGAGATATGAGGAGGAACCAGAATATACTAGAGATGCTTATGTGGTCACTGGGGAACTTACAAGCTCCACATTCAATGGAGAATTAACAAGAGAACCATACTGGAGAAACTCAGTGGGTCAGGCAGCATCCATGGAGAGGAATAAACAGTCGACGTTTCGAGACCCTTCATCAGGACTGTAAAGGAAGGGGAAAGAAGCCAAAATAAAAAAGGTGAGGGGAAGGGAAGGAGTACAAAATGTCAGGTGATAGGTGAAGCCAGGTGAGGCAGAAAGTGGGAGGATGAGGAGGAGGGACGAAGCGAGAAGCTGGGAAATGATAGGTGGAAGAGGTAAAAGGCTGAAGAAGAACGAATCTGATAGGAGAGGAGAGTGAACCCTGGGAGAAAGGGAAGGAGAAGGGGCACCAGAGTGAGGTAAAGTGCAGGTGAGTAGAGAGAATGAGAATGGGAGAAGAGAGAAAAAGAAGGGTGAGAAATTACCTGAAGATAGAGAAATCAATGTTCATGTCATCAGGTTGAAGGCTACCCAGACAGAATATAAAATATTACTCCTCCAAACTGAGACTGGCCTCATCATGACAGTAGCGGAGGCCGTGAAGAGACATATTAGAATGGGAACAGGACAAGAGAAGTCAGAGTTCCAGCAATACAGATAAAAGTAACTCATAAATAAACAGAGAACGATGTGAACCCCCTACATTGTGGTTAACCTGCAGGTGCAAAAGAGTAGCACCCTTGGAGAGAGGGGGAAGGGTGAGGAGGAACAGAATGGATGTTTCAAGGGAAACAATGAATAAGAGAGTAAAATATCAGAATCAGAATCAGCTTTATTATCACTTGACATGTTGTGAAATGTTTTGCTTGGTGGCAGCAATAATATAAGTCAGAATATAATCAGGTTGAAGCTGCAGTGGATTGAATGCCAATGAACAAGATATTGAATGTTGTATTGAATGAAATGCGGAAGGATGCCGGGGTTCACATCCATAAATCCCTCAAAGTTGCTGCACAAGGTGATTGATAGGGTAGTTAAGAAAGTTGGCCTTCATTAGTTGGGGGATTGAGTTCAAGAACCATCAGGTAATGTTGCAACTCTATAAAACTCTGATCAAGCCACACTTGAAACATTGCAGTTCTGGTCCCCCCATCATAGGAAGGATGTGAATGCTTTAGAGAGGGTGCAAAGAGATTTGCCAGGATGCTGACTAGATTAGAGAGCATCTTTCATGAGGATAGGTTGAATGGGCTACAGCTCTTCTATTTGGAGTGAAGGAGGATGAGAGGTGACTTGATAGATGATAAGAGGCACAGGTCGAGTGGACAACCAGAGACTTTTTCCCAGGGGATGTTTAAGAGACTCTTAGTTAGGCATATGGATAAAAGGAAAATAGAAAGCTATTTTTGAAGATAGAGTTGGAGCCTCCCAAGGCGACTGGATATCATTGAATATCCTTCTGACAGCTCCTGCAGCCAAGCTGGTGCCAAGCCTATTGCTTCGTAGGCTTTCATTTGGACTACACAGCTGTGGCCAAGAGGGTGATCCTAACAACTGGGCATCTCAGATCTCCATACCTTCCACCCGTGCTTGTGATGATGATCACCATCATCACGCATTGATTGATAGATAGATAGATAAATATACTTTATTAATCCCGAGGGAAATGTGGTTTCATTGGTTTTTTATTTGGGTTTGTAATTGTCCTCAGAGACAGACAGATGCCAACCACCAGGGTTAGGTTGACCTTAGTGTAGGCTAAAGGATCAGCACAACATTGTGGACCAAAGGGCCTGCTGTACTGTTCTATTTCCTGTGTTCTATTTGTCCACAAGTAGGCAGCAGCAAAGAATAAATGGTGGCCTCAAAGATAAATGGACTACTCTCCTTTATTGGCTAAAGCACCAAATACCAGGAACTGCAGCCAATTTGCTGGAGGAACTCAACCGGTCGAGCACCATCTGTGGGAGGAAAAGAATTGTTGATGTTTTCGGTCGAAACCCTACACCAGAAACAATGACAATTCCTCCGACCCACTGAGTTCCTCCAGCAGGTCATTTATTGCTCCAGATCCCAGCATCTGCAGTCTCGGGTCTACACAGAATGTAGGAGTTGGAAGATTATGCTGTCACTCTGTACCACACTAGCTAAGTCACGGTTTGAATACAGCATCCAGTCTGGTCACCTCATGACAGGAAGATGTAATTGTACTGGAAAAGCTGTTTGTGGACATTACCAGAACTGGAAATGTGTAGCTTTGAAGAAAGAGAGGATAAACTAAGGTAGTTTTCTCTGGAATGGAGAAGGCTGAGGGGTGTGTATATAAGATATAAGACCATAAGACAGAGGAACAGAATTAGGCCATTTGACCAATTAAGTTTACTGTGCAAATCCATCCTGCCTGATTTATAATCCCTCTCAATCCCATTCTCCTACCTTCTCCCTCACTAATCAAGAACCTATCAACCTCAGACTTAAATATACCTAATGACTTGGTCCCAACAGCCATCTGTAGCAATGAATTCTACAGATTCACCACCCTTAGAATAAAGAAATTCCTCCTCACCTCTGTTCTAAAGGGATGTCCTTCTATTCTGAAGCTGTGCCTTCTGGTCCAAGACTACCCCACTGTAAAAAAGCATTCTCTCCATGTGCACTCTATCAAGATCTTTCAATATTCAATACTTCCAATGATTCTCCCCTCATTCTTTGAATTCCAGACCCAGAACCATCAAACGCTCCTCATATATTTATTGTAGTCCTATATAGAGTTGGAAGGACCCATTTTCCTTAACAGATGGTCAACAAACAGTGGGATGGATGTAAAGCAATTAGAGCAAAAGGTATAGAGGAGATTTTTACACAGAGAATGGACAGTGTGTGGAATGGGCTGCTGGTGATGGTAGTGGAGCAGATACAATAGGGTCTTTTAAGAGACTCCTAGACAGGTATATGGAGCTCAGGAAAATAGAGGGCTATGGGTAACCCCAGTTAATTTCTCAGGTAAAGACATGTTCAGCACAGCTTTGTGGGCCGAAGGGCCTATATTGTGCTGTAGGTTTTCTATGTTTCTATGTTTCTTCTAAAGGATTAAGATGGCACTGCCAGGAATGGTGATAGAGGCAGATACATTAGCGACATATAAAAGATGCTTAGATATGCTCATGAATGAAAGAAAAATGAAGGACTATGCAGGAGGGAAGGGTTAGACTGACTTTGGAGTAGGTTAAAGATTCAGCACAATGTTCTGGGAAGAAAGTCCTATACTGAACTGTTCCATCTTATATGTTTTATGAAGGAGTTTTTTTCACACAGAAGACAGTAGGGATATGGAAATCACTGAAGGATATTGGAGACAAGAGCACTCATCACATTTGAACAGTACTTGAAAAACTACTAATTGAATGCTGGATGATGCAATGAAGCTGACTACCCCTTTTTATACCTGGCCTGAACATGATGGGCTGAATGGCCTCCTTCTCTGTCACTAGGTTTTCTATAATTCTTAGTTAATGATTGAATCAGAATCAGAATCTAAATCAAGTTTATTATCGCTGACATGCAGTATGCAATCACATTTATTGTTTTGCGGTAGTACATTAAAAACGTACTATAAATTACAGTAACAAATATATATAAAATTAAATTAACTGAGTAATGCAAGAAGCGAGCCAAAAGTGTGAGGAACAGTTCATAGACTGGATCATTGTCCACTCAGAAATCTGATGGCAGAGGGAAGGAAGCTGCTCCTAAACACCAGCTGTCTCGGTTTGGTTACAGACCTATATTGGTTTGAAGGAAGGGCACTGGTAATTGGGAAGACAATAAATGAAGGAAAAAATAGACAGAGAAGAAAAGAAGATGGAAAACAAATGACAGACTAATGGCAGGAATAACTAAATGGTGTTCTTTATTTGGCACCAGTATAATCCATTTACTGACACCGGATCCACGCGTAGAGGCAGTTTCTCAATTAGATCCCAAGTAATTGATTAGCTTAGGCAGAGGGAATTTAATGCTTTTGATGAAAACATCTTGTTTGAGCACAAGCTGTAATTAGACAGACACAAAGTGCGATTTGCTGTGTTGGTGACGTGGCAGAATAACTGTTT
Source organism: Mobula birostris (assembly GCF_030028105.1). Lineage (NCBI taxonomy): Eukaryota > Metazoa > Chordata > Chondrichthyes > Myliobatiformes > Myliobatidae > Mobula > Mobula birostris. The sequence continues at coordinate 230,163,452 of NC_092370.1, read as the reverse complement.
GCTATGAAGTGAGTCTGCTCATCCTTTCGCTCACTGGAACAGACAGCTTTGCAAAAACATCACTTGCAAAATCACCAGCCGTTCCGTTTGCTTCTTTGTATTGTGTTTCTTTTTAATAATGTGCATGTTTCCAAAGAGGGTGTGAGATAAAACTTTGTAAAGCAAAGTCAACAATTTTCCTTTTGCAACTGTATTAAACTTTGGTGAGGTTGCACTTGGAGTATTGTGGACAATTCTGGTTGCCCCATTGTAACATAGGTCATAAGACCATAAGCATAGGAGCAGAATTAGCCCATTTGACCCATTGAGTATGCTCCACCGCTCCATGATGGCTGATTTATTTTCTCTCTCAACTCCATACTCTTGTCTTCTTCCTATTACAAGAGCCCATCAATCTCCACTTTAAATATGCCCACTGACTTGGGCTCCACAGCCATCTGTGGTAATGAATTCCACAGATTCACTACCCTCAGGCTGAAGAAATCCCTCCTCACTGCTCTGAAGGAATGTCCTTCTATTCTGAGGCTGTGTCCTCTGGTCTTAGACTATCCCAATATTGGAAACATCCTCTCCATTTCCTCTCTACTTAGGCCTTTCAATATTTGGTATGTTTCAATGAGATCTCCCCTCATTCTTCTAAACTCCAGTAGGTCCAGGGTCAGAATCATAAAAAGCTCCTCAGATGTTAACCCTTTCATTCCCAATATCATTCTTGCAAACCTCTTCTCCAACACCAGCACACCCTTCCTTAGAAACTGCTTACAATACTTCAAGTACGGTCTGACCAGGATTGAGGTGGAGCCTTTCGAGAAGGGGCAGAGGAGGTTCACCAGATTGTTGCATGGATTAGAGGATACGAGGTTGAACAAATTTAAATTGTTTTGTCTGGAACTTTGGAGGCTGAGTGGAGATGCGGAAGACATTCCAAAGATTATAAGAGGCTTGGATAGTGTAGGCAGCCAGTATATATCTCCCACAATTGCAATGTCTGATACTAGAGAGCATGTACTTCAGGTGAGAGGAGTTAAAGGAGACAGGCACGGCAAGATTTTTACGCAGAGTGGGGGTGCCTGGAGCAGGCAGCCCAGGGGGAGGGAGAAAGCAGATACTATAGTGTTGTTTAAGAGGATGTTCGATAGACATACGAACATGCAGAATGGTGGTATATGGACCTTGTACAGGCAGAAGAGAATTAGTTTAATTTGGCATTGTTGTCGGCACAGACACTGTGGGCCAAATGGCCTGCTTCTGTGCTGCTCTGTTCTATGTTCTAATCTGGATGCACCAATTGCACCCTCTGTCAGCTTTCATTGCCCATATCCCACTCATGTGAAAGCTCATCCACCCATTGCTGCTACCGACCAACACCCCTCTGGTAGCACCTCAGATTTAGGAAGGGTCACTCTGCTTGCCAATCGTTGCAGGATCTTCGCTTCCCTACACATCGGACAGAGTTTTATCCATCTGAGATCTGAGCCCCTCGTGTGTCCTGGCTTAAATTTTTGTGGATTCCCTGAACTAAATCACTCCACCATGAGCTGCCATTTTTCATTTTTGGAATGGGTAACCTCTGGCGCCCCATTGTAGATGGTGACACAACCCATCAGAATGCTCTCCCAAGATATACCTCACAAACATTGCTAACACCTTCAGTGGCCAAATTTCCTCAATCACTCAACGAAATATAGCAGTAGCCATGCCCATCAAAATTTTATGTTTGGGAATAAACCACAGCCTTCTAACCAGCACAAAGAGCATTACTGTTTGATACCTCAAAGAGGACACAATTTTCCATTATGATTTTACATATATAAATGCGTTGCAGAGAAGTGAAAAGCTTTAAATGAGTCATGAAGTCTTAGATAGACACTGGAGACAAGCAGAACAAAGAAGTACACGAGTCAACCTTACCGATTCATGCCAGTGTTCGCACTCCACAGAAACCTCTTCCCACCTCGCTTCAAAAAGCCTGGCATATTTTTACTTTCCTTTCTTCTTCGTGTACTAAGCTGACTTTAAAGATAAAGATTACCTTTATTTGCCACATGTACTGCACAACAAAATGTACAGTGAAATGTGTCACAAGCATCGAATCACATCAGCAAGGATTGTCCTCGGGTCAGCCCACAAATGTCGCCGCACTTCCGGCGCCAACATAGCGTGCCCACGACTCACTAACCCAAATGAATGCCTTTGGAATGTGGGAGGAAACCAGAGCACCCAGAGGAAGCCAGTGTGGTCATGGAGGGAACAAACCAACTCCTTACAGACAGCAGTAAGAATGGAACCCTGATCTTACAGACAGCGCTGAATAACATTGTGCTAACCGCTCGTTTGATAAATTACTCTCTGCACCGACAAACTTTGCATTCTCACTTTTCTCTGGGTAAAGATTAATGATGGTTTGCCTTGCCCTTGAGGTCTATCCAGCATGAGCAATCAATACCTCTCAGTCTAACATTAGAACATAAGAAATAGTATGAGGTCATAGGTTAAGGGTGAAAGGTGAAATATTTAATGGAAACCTGAGAGGAAACTTAACCATTCAGGGGTGCTATAAGTGTGGAATGAGCTGTTAGCGAATATGGTGAGCATAGGTTCAATTGCAACATTTGAGAGAAGTTTGGGAAAAATTACACACCACCAGATTCGGGAACAGTTACTACACTTCAACCATCAGGCTCCTAAAAGAGTGCATATTACTTCACTCACCTGAACTGTGAACTTATTCCACAACGTACAGATTCACATTCAAGAGTTCTACAACTCATCTTCTCATAATCTATCTATCTATTTGCTTACTTTCTACAATTTGTCTTCATGTCACATTGGCTGTTCGTCAGTCTTTGCTTATATTTTGCTTTTTTTTATAAATGCTGTTTTATTTCTTTAATTACCAGTAAATGCCTGCAAATAAATGAATCTCAGCATATTTTATGGTGACATATACGTACTTTGAAAAAGGATCTAGTGCTTTCCCAGCATATATGACATAAAAAGTTTTCTTGAACTTCCAGCTGGGTGCAGGTATCGATTTTAACCAATGTTTTGTTGACAAACTCAGCCACCTTTGTCAGGAGCTTTATGTTTATGCTTTATATGTACTTTGATAATAAATTTACTTTGACTTTGCAGTGTCAGTGCATGGATGGGAGGTGTACGGAGGGCCATGGTCCAGGCACGATTGACAGAATAACAGTTTAGCATGGACTAGATGGGCCAAAGGACCTGTTTCTGTGCTGTGGTTCTCTATGACTTCATGACTCTATAAACTTTCAGCCCATTCTGTTATCAGATAATATCTTGGTTATTCTGACCTTGGCTTTGCTTTCGAAGCTTCATAAGTACTGATATCCCATTACCAAAACAAATCTACCTGAGCCCCAGTTCGGCTTCACAGCTGTGTTGGGGTAAGGAATTCCAAAAAGTCATGACCTTATGAGAGAAATTGTTCATCACCTTTCATGGGTATCCGCCTATTCTGAAACTATCTCCATGGTTATAATTCTTCAAAACATGGGGAGGCATTGAATTCAAGGTGAGCTAATTATCTTAATCCAAAATCAGCTCGAGGATACGAGGCAAAGGGTGGTGGTTGGAAGAATACTTGTCACAGCAGCCAGCAAATCCATCCAATTAGTCTCCCAAACTTTTGTTTGTGCATACAACCTGTACGCAAGGCCACACAACCAGAAATGTAACCGTAGAATTAGGCCGTTGGGCCCATCAAATCTGCTCCACAATTAGTAAATTATGGATGATTTATTTTCCCCTTAGTCCCATTCTTCTGCCATCTCTCCATAACCATTGACACCTTTACCAATTAAGTGCCTGTCAACCTCTGCTTTAAATATACCCAATGACTTGGCCTCCATAGCTGCCTACAGCAATGAATTCCACAGACTCACCACCTTCTGGCTAAAGAACCTCTTCCTCACCTTTGCTCTGAAAGGGGGCATCCTTGTATTCTGAGGCTATGCCCTCTGGTCCTAGACTCTGCCCCAATGGAAACATCTCCACCCTGACCTTTAAATCCCTTCGCGAAACAGCATTCTGTTATCTCTACCAATCAAATTATTCCATAAACTTGAAGACTTCTTTTTTTTAAACAAAAGCATGATTAAAACAGAACACGTGAATAGTTGCTGTTAAATCAGACTGGGCCTTCAGAAACGTGTGCACTGGTGTTAAGACGTGGTAGTGGTGTGGCCGATTCTGCATGGCCAGCCACTTCAAATTAAAGGTCTGAAGGAAAGCTTCCCGATTCATAAAACCTCATCAAGAATCTGCTCACAATGGAGCTTCATTTCAGCCATACACTGCCTTTGCACAAAAGTCTATTGAGAGAGGTTTAAAAATTTTATATCAAGGATGTTTGCTGCGATGAATAAGAAAAGCTGACTTATCCAAAAGACAGCAGGAACCCCGTTATACTTAGAGATGAGCTTGTGGAGAACTCCCATGATGCCCCTTTCTAATAACCCCTACTGAGCCTGAGCTGTTGGTATGATCTGTGGTAAAATGTTCCACTTGTACTTGTGAGCAAAACTCAGAGTATTTCTCTCTATTTGATATTATCTTCTGGGAGGCAATAGATCTCACTGGGCAACTTTCTCTTTCATTCATGGCTTGGCATTGCAGGGAAAATTTCTGACAGGGATTACAAATCTAACAGAAACTGGGAAGAAAATCTTCTGTCCATGAAAAACGTCCTGGGATTTCAAGGGTTAAACAGGTTGCATGATAGTCCCACACTACAGTGGTGGCATAGTAGCATAGTGGTTAGTGTAATGCTTTTACAGTGCTAGTGATCTTCAATGGGGGTACAATTCCAGCCACTCTGTAAAGAGTTTGTATGTTCTCCACGTGACTGCATAGGTTTCCTCGAGGTGATCTGGTTTCTTCCAACATTCCAAAGATGTTGCCACGAGAGGCTGTGGAGGCCAAGACATCGGGTGTATTTAAGGCAGAGATAGATAGGTTCTTGATTAGCCAGGGCATCGAAGGACATGGGGAGAAGGCAGGGGAGTGGGGATGACTGGAAGAACTGGATCAGCCCTTGATTGGTGGAGGAGACTTGATAGGCCAAATGGCCTACTTCTGCTCCTATATCTTTAGTCTTATGTACTATATGGTTAGGATTAGTAATTTGTAGGCATGTACTCTGACAGTGTCTGTGAAGTTAAAAGAACTTAATGCTTGAGGTTGGTGAGCTACTATGGGTCAGTAACTTAGAATGTTCACTCTATCTCTCCCTCCACAGATGCTGAATGACCTGCTGGGTAACCCAGCATTCTCTTTATGTTTATTTCAGATTTACCATTTATTTTCTTTTTGCTTTTCGAGAACTTCTTAAAAGTTGTGATTTTATTTTTTCACTCATTGCCTACAGGTTGGCAGAAATAGATGGTGTGTCAGACTAATTTAAGTTAAACGCTACAAATACCTTGTGAATGGTAAATGTTTGGGAACTCCTTTCAGATACTAATTAATACTTACAGATTGAATTTGATTTCTGAATAACGGGCAGAAGTGTTTGTTTTTGCAGGACTATTGACAGTGAGCCAGTATTACAGTTATGTATCTTGTTGTTATCCAAAGAAGCCCGCATTTAATTTTCCTTAGAAAAAGTACCTCATAGGTGGTGCAAGAGAAACATGGTAATTGAATTCTGGAGAGAAAATGAGCAGGGGACTAAACTGCAATTCAGATTTCAATGCCAATTGAGAGACCTGCCCCTGGTGGCCTGCCTCAATCCCTTTCTCTCATGGTCCACTCTCCTCTCCTATCAGATTATTTCCTCTTCAACCCTTTACCTTTTCTGCCTATCACCTACCCTACCCCCATCTTCATGTTCTGGCTTCTCTCCTGCTTATTTCCAGTCCTGATGAAGTTTCTTCTCTCAAAACCTCAACAAGTTTACTCCTTTCCGTCGATGCTGCCTGACCTGCTGAGATCTTACAGCAATATGTGTGTATTCCTCTGGATTTCCAGCATCTGCAGAACCCCTTCTGCATTGTGGAAGTAATCATTTTAATTTATTTGGGAACTGGAGAGCCTATAGTATCAAGACTTTATTCACTGGAGGGTAGGATACAGTGGGGTCATCTTATATAGATGTGTCAATTCATGAAGGGCATAGGTAGGGAGAATACACACAGTCTTTTTCCCAAGGATTGGAATCAAAACCTAGACAAATAGGTTTAAAGTTACAGGGAAAAGAGTTAACAGGGACCAGAAGGGCAAAGCTTCTCCAAGCAGAGGTTAGTCCATGTACAGAATGAGGTTCCAGTGCGAAGAGTACAAAGAGGTAGAATAATGACATTTAAAAGACATTTGGGTGGGTGTATAAATAGGACTGGTTTTCAGGAATATGGGCCAAATGTGGGCACATAGGATTAGCTTGGATGGACATTGGTATTTGTGTTGGTTTATTATTGTCACAGGTACCAAGATACAGTGAAAAGCTTGTCTTGTATACTGTTCACAGATCAAATCATTATTGAGGGGGAACAAGGTAAAACAATAACAATGCAAAATAAAGTGTAAAAGCTACAAAATGCAGCACAGGTAAACAATAAGATGCAGGACCTTCGAGAGGATTCAGAGGAAGATCGCAAGCATGATTTCAGGAATGAAGGGGTTATCATATGAGGAATGTTTGATGGCTCTGGGCCTGTACTCACTGGAATTTAGAAGGATGAGCGGGGCTGTCATTGAAACCTTCCGAATGTTGAAAGGCCAAGACATGGTAGATGTGGAAAGGATGTTTCCCATGGTGGGGGAGTCTAGGACAAGAGGACACAGCCTAAGGATAGAAGGGCGTCCATTTAAAACAGAGATGCGGAGAAATTTCTTTAGTCGGAGGGTGGAATTTGTAACTACAGGCAGCTGTGTTGGGTGTTTTTAAGGCGGAGCTTGATAGGTTCTTGATTGGACATGGCATCAAAGGTTACAGGGAGAAGGCCAGGGACTGGGGCTGAGGAGAGGGAAAAAAAGGATCAGCCGTGATTGAATGGCAGGGCAGACTCAATGGACCAAATGGCCTAATTCTGCTCTTATATCTTATTGTCTAAGATCATAATGGAATAGACTGTGATCATACCAGAGAGCCATTTAATAGTTTTATAACAGCTGGATAAAAGCTGTCCTTGAGCCCATTGTTAAGTGTTTTCAGACTTTTGTATCTTCTGCCCGATAGGAGGGGGAAGTAGAGAAAATTTCCAGGATGGGTGGAGTCTTTGATTATGTTGTCTGCTTTACTGAGACAACGAGAAATATTAGACAGAGTCTACAGAGAAGAGGGAAATTCCTGTGATGTGCTGAGTTGTGTCCACAACTCTCTGCAGTTTCTTGCGGTCACATGTAGAGGAGTTGCCATACCAAGCTGTTATGTATCCTTGGTCAGCGTGATCAACGTGTGCCAAAGTTCCTGTTTCCATGATGTGAGTATTGCTGTCAAAAGGCATTTACTGTCCTCGTAATTTGCGGCAAACAGGACCACTTCAGGGATTCTGGAGTTGTAAGGGAAAGAACAGCAAGTCACTTCCTTTCAAAATGTGTCAGAACAGGCTCCATCCACTAACAAATATCATAATTATCTATTCAGATCCAAAAACATAATTGAAACTCACAAAGCTATACACTTAATCATACCATATTAAAAACTTGTAAATCTAATAGTTTTCAAACTATTAAAAGTGAATGTGAATTCAAACCAGTAAAAAAATTACAGATTTTCAAACAGTTTCAAAACTCTCCCCTGAGTGTTGTAGCATATCTCCTCCTTTGAGATGAAAGTTGAAAGGAGACATGCACAATGCTAGTGCAGATTCCCGCTTTTCTACGGAATCTGCTCAAATTCTGGCTCCCACATTGACCGTCTTCATGGGTCCAGAGTTAGCAAACATTTGACTGTCACTAAATTTCCTATACATGTCTGGAAACCTTAAAGGTGTTGGTGCAATACATCGGCTTTGGGATCCATCATTATCTCATCAGCACTCCAAACCTCTGGGTTACTAATCCAATAAATATAATTGCCAACAGAGCAGTGGAGGCCTCCTAGCCAGTATTAATCCACAGTTCAAAGTAAATTTATTATCGAGCTACGTATATGTCACCATATGCAATCCTGACATTCATTTTCTTGTGGGCATACTCAATAAATCCATGACAGAATAATATCCATAATAAAATCAATGAAGGACCATACCAACTTGGGAATTCAACCAATGTGCAAAAGACAAAAAACTGTGCAAATACAAAGGGAAAGAAATAATAATAATAATTAAATAAGCAATATATATCAAGCACATGAGATGAAGAGTCCTTGAAAGTGAATCCATAGGCTGTAGGAACAGTTCAGTGATGGGAGAAGTGAAGTTAAGTGAAGTTATCCTTTCTGGTTCAAGAACCTGATGCTTGAGGGGTAATAACTGGTCCTGCACCTAGCAGTGTGGGACTTAAGGCTCCAGTCCCTTTTACCTGATGGCAGCAGTGAGAAGAGAGCATGGCCTGGATAGCAAGGGGTCCCTGATGATGGATGCTGCTTTCCTGCAGCAACGTTCCATGTAGATGTGCTCATTACTGAGGGGGGCTTTACCCCTCATGAGCAGGTGGTATCCCCTACTTTTTTGTAGGATTCTCCATTCAAGGGAATTGATGGTTCCAGACCAGGCCATGATGCAACCAGTCAATATACAGTACTTTCCATCACACACCTACAGATGTTTGTCACGGTTTTAGGTGACATGCCAAATCTTCACGAACTTCTCACTGAAGTGCTTTCTTTGTAATGACATTTGTATGCTGGACTCGGGACAGGTCCTCTGAAATAATAACACCAAGGAATTTTAAGTTGCTGACTCTCTGCACCTCAGATTCCCTGATGAGGATTAGCTCAGGGACATCCAGTTTCCTCCTCCTGAGGTCAATTGTCAGCTCCTTGGTCTTGCTGACATTGAGTGTGAGGTTGTTGTTGTGGCATCTCTCTACCAGATCCCTCCTATATGCTGATTCATCAACACCTTTGGTTTGGCCTATGATGGCGGCGTCATCAGCAAACTTAAATTTTGCATGGGAGCTGTGCTTAGCCACACAGTCATAAGCGTAAAGTAAGTAGAGCATGGGGCTTGGGGTGTGTCTTTGCTGATGGAGGTTACGGAAGAGATGTTGTTGCTAACCTGAATGGATTGGGGTCTGCAGGTGAAGAAATTGAAGAAATTGAGGGTCCAGTTACACAAGGAGGTATTGAGGCTCCAGTCTACAAGCTTATTGATTAGTTCTAGGAGGATTTGCACTCTAAACAATGCTCTTTGCCCCACTTCTCCTCCCATTTTTGGACTATCCTTATATGTGTTCTTTCTCACCACCTCACCCACCCCCCCAACAACTTGTGGCACCAGGATGGGAACCAGTATGACAGAGCTGAGGATGAACCAGCAGGTTTACAAGTAGATGATGTAATATGTAATATGAATGTACGGAAGAACAAGCCAATGATTTGTTACAGGTACAGATAGAGCAAAGAGTTAAGTTGTACCACAGAGGCAAAATTCATAAGGGTGGAGAATGCAGAACACAAGATCCTGTATTTAAATGCATGTAGTATTTGGAATAAGGTGAATGAACTCATGGCACAATTGGAGATTGGTCAGTGTGACATTGTGGGCATCACTGAGTCGTGGCTGAAAGAAGGCCATAGTCGGGAGTTTAACATCAAGTATACTTTGTATGAAAAGACAGGCAAGAAGGCATAGGGGGTGGTGTGGATCTATGGTAAAAGGTGGAATTACGTCTTCAGAAAGAGATGACACAGGGTTGAGGAATGTCAAATTTTTGTGGGTGGAAAGAAAACGCAAGGGTTAAAAAAAATTATGGGAATCATATACAGTGATATGCAAAAGTTTGGGCACCCTGCATGGCAGTACTTAGTAACACCCCCTTTGGCAAGTATCTCAGCTTGTAAAGGCTTTTTGTAGCCAGCTAAGAGTCTTTCAATTCTTCTTTGGGGGATTTTCACCCATTCTTCCTTGCAAAAGGCTTCTAGTTCTGTGAGATTTTTGGGCCGTCTTGCATGCACTGCTCTTTTGAGGTCTATCCACAGATTTTTGATGATATTTAGGTCGGGGGACTGTGAGGGCCATGGCAAAACCTTCAGCTTGTGCCTCTTGAGGTAGTCCATTGTGGATTTTGAGGTGTCTTTAGGATCATTATCCTGTTGTAGAAGCCATCCTCCTTTCACCTTCGGCTTTTTTACAGATGGTGTGATGTTTGCTTCCAGAATTTGCTGGTATTTAATTGAATTCATTCTTCCCTCTACCAGTAAATGTTCCCTGTGCCACTGGCTGCAACACAAGCCCAAAGAACGATTGATCCACCCCCGTGCTTAACAGTTGGAGAGGGGTTCTTTTCATGAAATTCTGCACCTTTTTTTCTCCAAACATACCTTTGCTAATTGCAGTCAAAAAGTTCTATTCAAAAGTTTCAAAGGAACATCTAAACAAGCCTGATGCATTTTGGAAACAAGTCCTGTGGACTGATGTAGTTAAAATAGAACTTCAGTAAAAGAAACAATAGTGGAGACTATTATCTAAATGGGAAGAAAATTTAACCATCAGAGGTGCAAAGGGACTTAGGAGTCCTCGTCCAAGACTCCCAGAAGGTTAATTCACAGGTTGAGTCTGTGGTGAAGAAAGCAAAGGCAATGTTGGTATTTATTTCAAGGAGAATAGAATATAAAAACAAGGAGATAATGTTGAAGCTTTATAAGTCATTAGTCATGCTGCACTTCTAGTATTGTCAATGAAGTTGGGCCCCTTATCTCAGAAAGGATGTATTGACATTGGACAGAGTCCAGAGGGGTGAACATATGAGAGGTGCCTGGCAGCTTTGGGCCTGTACTCACTGGAATTTAGAAGAACGTGTGGGGCTCCTATTGAAACCTACCAAATGTTGAAAGGACTAGATAAGGTGAACGTGGAGAGGATATTTCCTCTGGTGGGGGTATCCAGAACTACAGGGCACAGCCTCAAAATTGAAGAGCAACCTTTTAGAACAGAAGTAAGGAGCAATTTTTTTTAGCCAAAGAGTGGTGAATCTGTGGAATGCTCTGCCACAGACTGTGGTGGAGGCCAAGTACATGGGTATATTTAAAGTGGAAGTTGACAGATTCCTGATTGGTCAGGCAATCAAGAGTATGGTGAGAGGGCAGGTGTATGGGGTTGAATAGGATCTGGAATCAGCCATGATGAAATGGCGGAGTGGACTCAATGGGCTAAATGGCCTAATTCTGCTCCTATGTCTTATGGTCTTCTGGTCTGGTGTGTTTATCCAGCATCTCTTTAAATGCTTTATTGGTATTCATTTTAAATACACCTTCTGCAAGTGTGCTGCACATTCTAAATCAGTGTCCAGATAAACAAGTTGCTTCTGAATTCCCTAGTGAATTTTGTTAACCGGATCATTGTGGATACAAGAGACCGCAACTGCAAAGCAAAAAGCAAACTGTTGAATTAACTAAATGGGTTAAGCAGCACTTGAAGAGAAAAATAGAGTCAGTATTTTGGACACCCTGAAAGAGTAGAAGGGAGATAGCCTCAGGTAGGGAGATTAGGGAGGAGAATGGCTGTCTCTCTATCCAAAGAGCAGCCAGCCCCGGCACAGCCACAATCTTCTCCACCATCATGGATATCTTTATGGCTTTGTGCGTGGTAGGTCATGTTTGACCAATCTGTTGGAGTTTTTCAGGAGGTTACCAGGAAAGTGGATGAAGGGAAGGCAGTGGATATTGTCTACATGGACTTCAGTAAGGCCTTTGACAAGGTCCCGCATGGGAGGTTAGTTAGGAAAATTCAGTCGCTAGGTATACATGGAGAGGTGGTAAATTGGATTAGACATTGGCTCGATGGAAGAAGCCAGAGGGTGGTGGTAGAGAATTGCTTCTCTGAGTGGAGGCCTGTGACTAGTGGTGTGCCACAGGGATCAGCGCTGGGTCAATTATAATTTGTCATCTATATCAATGATCTGGATGATAATGTGGTAAATTGGATCAGCAAGTTTGCTGATGATACAAAGATTGGAGGGGTAGTAGACAGTGAGGAAGGTTTTCAGAGCCTGCCAAGGGACTTGGACCAGCTGGAAAAATGGGCTGAAAAATGGCAGATGGAGTTTAATACTGACAAGTGTGAGGTATTGCATGTTGGAAGGACAAACCAACGTAGAACATACAGGGTTAATGGTAAGGCACTGAGGAGTGCAGTGGAACAGAGGGATCTGGGAATACAGATACAAAATTCCCTAAAAGTGTCATCACAGGTAGATAGGGTCGTAAAGAGAGCTTTTGGTACATTGGCCTTTATTAATCGAAGTATTGAGTATAAGAGCTGGAATGTTATGATGAGGTTGTATAAGGCATTGGTGAGGCCGAATCTGGAGTATTGTGTTCAGTTTTGGTCACCAAATTACAGGAAGGATATAAATAAGGTTGAAAGAGTGCAGAGAAGGTTTACAAGGATGTTGCCGGGACTTGAGAAACTCAGTTACAGAGAAAGATTGAATAGGTTAGGACTTTATTCCCTGGAGCGTAGAAGAATGAGGGGAGATTTGATAGAGGTATATAAAATTATGATGGGTATAGATAGAGTGAATGCAAGCAGGCTTTTTCCACTGAGGCAAGGGGAGAAAATAACCAGAGGACATGGGTTAAGGGTGAGGGGGGAAAAGTTTAAAAGGAACATTAGGGGGGGCTTCTTCACACAGAGAGTGGTGGGAGTATGGAATGAACTGCCAGACGAGGTGGTAAGTGCGGGTTCTTTTGTAACATTTAAGAATAAATTGGACAGATACATGGATGGGAGGTGTATGGAGGGATATGGTCCGTGTGCAGGTCAGTGGGACTAGGCAGAAAATGGTTGGGCACAGCCAAGAAGGGCCAAAGGGCCTGTTTCTGTGCTGTAGTTTCTATGGTTTCTATGGTTTAAAAGGTGGCGCCTCCAGAAGATAGCATCCCTCCCTCAGGACCTTCACCAAATATGACATGCTCATTTCTCATTACCACCGTTGGTTTGGAGGTACAGGAGCCTGATGATCCACATTCAGTGTTTTATGAACAACTTCTTCCCCTCCACCATCAGATTTCTGAATGGTCCATGAACACTAGTTCACCATTCCTCTTTTGCATCATTCATTTATCTATCTATCTACCTAATTACCTTTCTAGCTACCAATCTAATTGTCTAATTATCTATTTACTTACTCTTTATTTATTTGCTTGTTTATTTACTTACTTACTCTAACATAGTGATTTATATGTCCTGCACTGAACTGCCACCATAATACAGTAAATTTTATGACATATGTCATTGATAGTAAACTTAATACTGATTTTCATCTCTCCTCTATTCTTTCCTGAACCGCCGCCTGTCCTGTCTGCTCCATAGATGCTCCTGACCTGCTGAGTTGCTCCAGCAGTTTGCTTCTTCTTGGATTGATAACTAACTATCTGACGTCTATGGCCCCAAATACTCCTCTCTCTCACAAGTGGGAACACCGTCCCTGTAGTCTATCCAATCAAACCCTTTTACAATGGTACAGATATGTATGAGATGACAAGATTAGTCTTCCCTTCAGTGCAAGATATTACAAAGCCCAGGCATCCGAAAGGTTATAATCTCTCAATTTTGCACCTTCTGTGCTTTGACGTCCTTTGGGTAGCATGGAGAGCGAACTACTCTTGTCACTTAAAGTGCAGTTTATCATCCAGTCACGGTTCTCTGCAAGTTTAATATTCCTTCTCCGCTTTTCATTTCTATTGAGTCAAACGTCCTCCCGCGAAATAATCATTTTTTATTACTTACAATTTGGTTTGATTTTTCTTTGTGATTTGATGACGGAATGGCAATGTTGCTGGGAGAATTGGTTTTTCCTGCCTGCGGGAATGTGATGAAAAACTTTGCACGTCTTACCTTAGGGAACAATAGGCAGAAGGGCTGGATGCTGGAACTGCAACCCCCACCCACCACCCCCCCAGCCCAATGCACGGCCTCAGAAACAAACGAGAACTGCCAAAGTGTGTGCATCTCCATAAACTGTGTTTGTGTGATATCTCTGCCTTACTTTCCAATACACGAAGGCTCCGCAGAGACCCAGTATCAACATTTTCAGGGTGGTTTCTGTCAAGTTTGTCTGAAGAGTGTTTTTTTGTTTTGGCAATGATTAAGTAGTTACTCCGTGCCAGCTTGGAGGCGGACGAAGGGAGGATGACACTTCCCTGGCAGGGTGTCACAGTGCCGCTGGAAAACAGTCTGATCCAGGGCTGCAATAGGAATTAATCAAGTGGAAGATGGTTTGTTTTAGTTGTACAGTGTAATATAAATTGCTACCTCACTTTTGCCCAGAATACAGGATTTTCGTCAATTCGACACAAATAACATCTGTGACTCTTATTTCGCATTTGCTGCACCCCTAGCTTTTCCTGATTGGGAGGAGATTGGATGTAATGTGTGGGGGTGTGGACAGAGGAACAATTTGTTGAGAGAGGCAGTGTCTGTTTGCAATGTAAGCGTAACCGCCTTCCATTGATGCAGAGGAATGGCTGAAGAAGAGGACTATAAGACATCGGGGCAGAATTAGTCCATCTGGCCCATCAAGTCTGCTCCTCAATTTGATCACGGCCGATTTATTATACCTACCCGACCTGTTCTCCTTCCTTCTCCCCGTAACCTTTGACACCTTTGTAGCGATGTGCTACACACAGAGCTAGAAATAACGACACGCAGTCTGTAAGTCGCACTCGAGACTCGTTTATTCAAAGTTCGCGGCTCTGACTTCTAAGCAGTTCCCTTCCAGCCCTCTCCGGGCGGGAATGAGGTCAGAGGTGCATTACAAAAGTCTCTCCCTGCACGCGGGCTATTTTGTGAGCCGGTTCGCTTGTGTAGAAAGTGGGTCGCCACACCCTTACTATTTAAGTACCTATCAACCTCTGCTTTAAATATACCCAATGACTAGGCCTCCATGGCTGTCTGTGGCAACGAGTTCCACAGATTTGTCACACTCTGGCTTAATAAATTTCAAATCATCTCTGTTCAAAAAAGATGTGGAAGCTTTAGGGAGGCTGCGGAGGAGATTTATCAGGATGCTGCCTGAACTGTATTCCCTGGAGAAGAGGAGAATGGAGATTTCAAAATTATGAAGGGTATAAATAGGGTAAATGCAAGCAGGCTTTTTTCACTGAGATTGGGTGAGACTAGAGCGAGAGGTCATGTTTTAAGTTCTAAACCCAGGTCACTGGAGGCATGAGATGGCAGCTCTACTCACAGTATCGCCATGCCATCCCATGACGTTATACCACATACCCAGTCAACTCTCAGCCCAGACACACAAAGGAGACTCCATTAACTGAAAGCCTGGATCAACACATGCAAAATGCTGGAGGAAATCAGCAGGTCCAGCAGCATTAATGGAGGGGAATAAACAATCGACTTTTCAGACTGACACACTTCATCAGGACTATCATTTCCATCCATAGGTGCAGCCTGACCTGCTGAGTTTCTCCAACGTTTTGTGTGTATTGATCTGAGAATACTGTCTTCTTCATGCCTCAGTTCTGTATTTCTATATATCAGCCAGGAAAATTAAAGACAAGGAGACCAGTAATAATCAAGAAGGTGAAAGTAACTCCTGACAGAATAATGAAGAAAGAGCCAGTTTAGATAACTCACCTCCTTAACCCCAAACATCAGAAGCAGATATGGAAAGATGACAGATGAGATCTTTCTGACCAGGAGGATCCATTATCCATCTTTTTCTGTCTATGGACAGTTTTAGCTGAATCGCTTTCTATAATTTAGCATGTTTCCTGTTCTGAGTAACACTCACAAAATGCTGGAGGAACTCAACAGGCTGGGCAGCATTTTGTGTGTATTACTAATGATCTCTAGCATCTGCAGATCTTTTGTAAGACAATAAGATCATAAAATATTGGAGCAGAATTAGTCCATTTGGCCCATCGCGTCTGCTCTGCCATTTCATCATGGCTGATCCATTTTCCCCCTTAGTCCCAGTCTCCTGCCTTCATCCCTAATCTCTCCATGCCCTGACTAATCAGGAATCTATCAATCTACACCTTAAATACATAATGACTTGTCCTCCACGCTGCCTTTGACAACGAATTCCACAGATTCACTACTCCTTCATTTGGACTGTTCACTCCCTTCAGTAGATTGTGCTTGACCTACTGAAACTCAACATGTCCGGCAGCATCTATGAAGAAGAATAAAGAACCAAGGTTTTGGGCTGAGGCCCTTCACTGTTTCTCTCGCCACAGATGCTGAGTGTTTCCTGCACTTTCTCACTTTATTTCATACTTCAAGAGTACTTTGCTGGTCATCTACTCTTCACTTTCTCTATAGCTGTTAGACTTTAGAGCATTGGTCATAGCACATTATAGCACAGGACAGGCCCTTCTGCCCACATTGTTGTGCCAACTTTTTAATTTATGATACATTAGTCTCCTCTCCTACGTAACCCTACATTTTTCTGGGGTGATCGTACAAACTCCCTAGATAAGCAGTGGGAACTGAACCTGGGTCACTGGTACTGTCAAGCGTTGTGCTAACAACTACGCTACCGTGCTGCCAACTTCAGTAAGTGTCCATAGTGTAGCTGCCGCTATCACCACCCCTGGCAAGCTAATTGCTGAATATTTTCTGTGCAAAGAACTTACCTCTGACATCACCCCTTTTCTTTTCTCCAATCACCTTAAAATGATACCCCCATGTATTAACGATTTCCATCCTGGGAAAAAGTCTGTGGCTGTCCTCTCTATCTATGCCTCTCATCATCTTGTACACCTCTATCTGCCACCTATCATCCTCCCTCACTCCAAAGACAAAAGCCCAAGTCCATTCAACCTATCCTCATGGGACATGCTCTCTCAACCAAGCAAGCCTCCTGGTAAATCTTCTCTGCACCCTCTGTAAAGCTTCTACATCCTGAGGTGGCCAGAACCGAACACAATAATCCAAGTCCAGACAAACCAGGGTTTTATAGAGCTGAAATGTTACTCATTGCACTTTATTCTGCATTGTGATTGTTTTAACTTGTTCTACCTCAGTACACTGTGTAATGACTTGATCTTTATAAATAGTATGCAAGACAAGCTTTTCACTGTACCTCGGTACGTGTGACAATAATAAACCAATTCCAATTCCAATTTGGAATGCCCAGAGGTTGTGAAAACCATTGTATCAATGCAAAGCACACCAGAGCAAACATTTGTTACAGCAATTAAATTTAACCAAATACTTTTTGTGTATGCATCGTAGTGAGGCTGCAAATCCCAACCCATTTCCCACTCACTGCAATCACCCCTGTTAACTGAGTAATTGTGACTGTTAATTCAGATGAAGTGAAAGTGTTTTTTTTTAAACTTCCTGCCCACGTTACACATTGCACTGTGTTTCCAGCCCACATTGCGCTGGTAGTCACCTTCTGCAGAAGGTGCAACATGATTTATGTTATTTGGAAAGTCTGAGTAAGAAGTGCAGAGTATAAAAAGAATAAGAGCGAGGAACAATCCCCAGTTTTGGATCAGGTTCCTCTTAAACTGAAAATTATGCCGACAATTCATGAAAAAGAAATGCAAAAACAGCAAATGCCTATTTGTCTCATCTGACCCACCAGAGGACATCCTCTTAAGGTGTGTGCAGGGAAGTACAGTTCAGGTGTCAGAGGTGGGTTTCTTACACAGGGAGATGCCTGGACGCACTGTCTGAGGAGGTGGTAGAGACTGATTCATTCGGGACATTTAAGAGACTCTTAGGTGAGCTGAGGAAAAATAGAGGGTTTGGGGGCTATGTAGGAGGGACAGGTTAGACTGAATGTGTGGGGTAGGTTAAAAGGTCGGCACAACATCGTGGGTTGAAGGTCCACTACTGTCCTCTATTACTTGTTTTAGACGTCGTACAATCCATTCACTCTCCAGAGGGAGATGATCAAGGTACTCCTGCCATCAATCCTAACTCCTCGAATAACAAAGGATATTGAACATAGAACAGGTCCACACAGAACAGGCCCTTCGGCCTTCCATGTTGTTCCTACCCATCAACCTACTCCAGGCTCAGTTTAGCCCTTCCATCCCACATACAGTAGCCCTCCATTTTTCTTTCATCCACATGCCTATCTAACGGCCTCTTAAATACCATTAATATATCTGCCTCTACCACTACCACTTGCTTACCTTTTCAAAAAGATCTCAAGTTTGTGAGACATGAAATTCCAGGCACAAAGCCATGCTATTATTAGTCTTTGCCTTTCCAAATGCATATAGCTCCTGTCTCTCAGAACCTCCTCCAAAGACCTTTCCGCAATAGATGTTTGGCCCTTTTAGATAACATGAGCCACCAGGGAGGACCATTTGTAGAACGTAGAACATAAAACATTTTTTTTTGTCTTCACGAGTAATTGGATTCCTTGCTGATGGAAAACAAAAATAGAAATCATAAATATTTAAAGATTAGTCAGTCAAACAGTATTTGTGAAAAGAGGAATTGGTTAATATTCTAAGTCAGGAATCCTTTATCAGTTTCAATCTGACGTGGTGACTGGTTTCTCTTTCCACAGATGCTGCCTGACTGGATGGGTTCTTCCAGTATTTCTGTATTTGTTTCAGATTCCCACATTTGCTTTCCTTGCTGATAGAGCATTTTCCCTATCACCTTCACCATCACCTACTATGCAATAATGTTTGCAAGCAGTCACTTCAGCTTTCTTCAATTTAATCAGATCCAAAAGTAAAACTTCTGAAAATCCAAGTTATGTGATATCCATTGTAACACAAAATGCAGGAGGAACTCAGAAGGTCAGACTGCATCTGTGGAGAGAAATGAATAAAGAGTCTTTATTCCTCTCTATAGATGCTGCTGATGTGATGAGTTCCTTTAGTATTGTGTGTGTGTGTGTTACTCTGGATTTCCAGCATCTGCAGAATCTCTTGTGCATATGTGATATCCATTGCCAATTCTCATTTAGTATTTAATGTTCATTTTTTAAGGCGGACAAGTAAGAAAAACTTATATTCTAGTAACAACCTCCAAGCCTCTTTTCAGGGACATCTGAAAGTTCTTTAGTGTCAGTGCCATGTGGTCACTGTAATAAAGTAGAAAATTGGCATCAACATTCTTTTAAACTATGCTTTCTTTTCGACTGCACTATTAGTCGAATATTGTTAGCTTTTCAAATTATGTTCTTTTTATTGCACATGCCAGACTAACAAGCTAACAGATATCAGTATCAGGTTGAATTCTTTTAATGAACACCATGGAAATGTACGAATGAACTTTTCTCTGGTTTCCAGCCGGGTACAGACGTCGATAGTAACCAATATTTCGATGTGAAACTCTGCCAACTTCATCAGGGATTATCCCTGGACATGACTAGCCCGATGGCATTTATACTTCTGTAGTCCTTCCTGCTGATTGGTTGGTCCTCATCCAATCAGATTTCTGCTCTCCCACCTTGTTTACAATCAAATTCTCATTCTTACTTAGAGAAAGACTTTCATCTTTGTTAAAATTATTTTCCTCTAGTTTTATTTCAATGGCAATCTTTACCAGGTAGTCCCAAAAGCCTTTGGTGTGGCACAGTAGTTTTGAGCCATTGAAGTCAATCCTATGGCCAATGTAATGCAGTGTTCTGCTACTGTTGATTCCTCTCGGTCACCGTACGTCAGCCAGACAGGACACACTGTAGAAACCCGCATCAAGGAGCACAGGAAGTGTCTCTGTTTGGGTTATCTGGAGAAATTGACAGTAGAAGAAATCTGCATATGCAATGGCCTTAGGATTGACTTCGATAGCACCTAACTTTATATAGTCTGCAAATTTGGCCACAAAGCCATCAATTCCATCATCCAAATCATTGACATAAAATGTAAAAAGAAGCATCCTAAACCAATTCTTGTGGGGCACCACCAGTCACCAGCAGCCAATCAGAAAAAGCTCCCTTTATTCCCACTCTTTGCCTCCTGCCAATCACCCAATCCGTGATTCATTCTCACACAAAATGCTGGAGGAACTCAGTAGGCCAGGCAGCACCTATGGAAAAGAGTACAATCGACATATCAGGCCGAGACCCTTCTGCAGAACTGGGGGAAAAAAAAAGATGAGTAGTCAGAGTTAGAAGGTGGGGGGAGGGAAGGAAGAAACACAAGGCGATAGGTGAAACTGGGAGGGGAAGTGGTGAAGTAAAGAGCTGGAAAGTTGATTGGTGCAGCAGTTTCATGTGTGTCACCTTGTCAAAGGCCTTCTGAAAATCTAAGTACACAACATACACTGATTTTCCTTTATCTATTCTACTTGTTATTTCTTCAGAGAATTCCAAGGATTTGTCAGGCAAAATTTAGCCTATTTTATCATGTGCCTGCAAATACCCAAAGACCTCATCCTTAACAATGGATTTCAACATCTTCCCAACCACTGAGGCCTATCATATCCTTTCTTCTTCCTCAACCCCTTCTTGAAGAGTGGAGTTGCATTGTAATTTTCCACTTCAGTGGAACTATTCCAGAACCTCGTGATTCTTGAAAAATGCCTCCACAATCTCCTTCAGCTACTTCTTCCAGAACCCTGGGGTGTAGTCCATCTGGTCCAGGTGACTTATCTACTTTCAGACCCTTCAGCTTCTCGAGCACCTTTTCCTTAGTAATAACAACTGCTCTTTCTTCTGCCCCTTGACAGTCTTGAACTTTTGGCATACTGCTAGTGTTATTGTTGCGAGATTTTTCTTGACTCGTTCTCACTGCTTTCATTAACTTAGCTTTAGACAGTTCCTTTACCCTTTCTAATACTCGGATTAGTTATTGTAAGGTAGACTTTTGATGGCATTGCTTGTTTTTGAAATCACTCTTTTTGGCCTCTGGGCTATGTGTTCCTGGTTCTTGCCAGTTTCTTCTCTTTTCTCACAGGGAACCCCTTCCATCCTGCACTTCTGTAAGTAGCCTGTACTGAATGGTAATAACGCCTCCTCAAGATAATCCATTTTATGTGAAGTAGTCTGCTACAGTATTTTGTAATGCTATTCTTTTCTACCTGGCTGGTGCCAAAATGACAAGCTCATGCCTCTCCTTCTTATTAAAGGTCAGATTCCTTAATAGGACCGTATAGATGAAAAATTGTTCATTCTGCAGCAGGGATAGTTCTGTACCTGATTGCCATTGTGTTCCCACATGAATTTACATTACATCACTAAACTGACCCATGTTCAAGGTCTCTGCAACTCACTTTCTTAGTAGTATTTATTTACCTGTTTTTATTATTATTTGCATGATTTGTCTTCTTTTGCTCATTGGTTGTTGGTCAGTTTCCGTTTGTACAGAGATTTTCATAAATTCTATTGTATTTCTCAATTTTCCTGCAATTACCTGCAAGAAGGGAACTACTGTAGCATAGTGGTTAGCACAACGCTTTACAGTACCAGCGACTTGGGTTCAATTCCCGGCGTTGTTTGTACGGATTTCGTACATTTTCCCCCTGACTGAGTGGGTTTCTTCTGGGTGCTCCAGTTACCTCCCACAGTCCAAAGATGTACCAGTTGTTAGCTTAATTGGTCACTGTAAATTGTCCTGTGATTGGACTAGGATTAAATCAAGGGATTGCTGAGCAGCGAGGATTGAAGGGCCAGAATGGTCTATTCCACACTGTATCGCAATAAATAAACAATAAATAAATAATCTCAAGGTAGTGTATGGTGACATAGATGTACTTTGATAATAAATTTTATTTTGGACTTTGAACAGTGACTGTGTGCCAAAAGTATGTCCTTAACTAAGAAGTGCTTGAGGGAAATCGTGAAAGGAACATAAAGACGATATCAAAGTTCAAAGTAAAATTTATTATCAGAGTGCATACATGTTACCTTGAGATTCTTTTTCTGCAGGCATACCTAGTAAATCAATAGAACAGTACCTGTAAAGGTCCATGTTCAATATTTAAAAAGCAGAGCTTCGAGCCAGTTTTTCTCTGAGTTGGACAAAACCCACAAGGTGTGGGTGAAAAGAGAGACTTTTTAATCAGAGCGGCGATTGAGATTTTGAAGACAGAGTTTCACGGCAGTTTTTGTGAGCTGAGGAGCAACCAAACAGTAAGCGGCATCATTAGAAAGGGTAATAGGAGCAGCCTTTGTTGTGCGTGTGCCAGTGATTAGAGTGGCTTTGGCTCATCAGCCTTAGGTTGGATTGTATCTTGTAAATTACTCTCTCTCTGTCCTTATTTATTTATTCCTCGTCTGTCAGGGCATAGCGAGAATGGCTCCTGGGGCAGTGTTTTATATTCTGTGTGGGATGTGGGAAGCACATCTGCACCAGGTGCACTGAGCTGCAGCTCCTGAGAGAACGTGTTAAGGAACTGGAGCTCTGGCTCGATGACCTTTAGCTCATACAAGGGAATGAGGAGGTAGTAGACAGGAGCTACAGGAAGGTAGTTACTCCAAGTTTGCAGGAAACAGGTAACTGGGTGATTGTCAGGAGAAAGGGGAAATGCACAGCCAGTGCAGAGTACACCTGTGTCCAGTCCCCTCAGTAATAAGTATACAACTTTAGATACTATTGAGGGGGAATGACCTACCGGGGGGAGCCACAGTGATCGGGTCTCTGGCACTGAGTCTGGTGCTGTGGCTCAGGAGAGCAGAGAGGTGAAGAGGATTGCAGTGTTGATAGGAGATTCCTTCATCGGAGAAACAGAAACAAGATTCGGTGGGCACAATAGGGACATTCAGATGGTATGATGCCTCCCTAGTGCCAAGATCAGGGATGTCTCAGACCAGGTCCATGGCATTCTCAAGGGTGAGGGTGAGCAGCCAGAAGTTTTGGTGCATGTTGACACCAATGACAGAGGTAGACAAGGTGAAGAGGCCTTGAAGAGGTATTTTAGGGAGTAAGCTGTGAAACAGGACCTCCAGGGTAGTAATCTCTGGACTGATGCCTATGCCATGTGCCAGTGAGGGTAAGAATAGAATGATTTGGCAGGTGAATGTGTGACTGAGGAACTAGTGCAGGGGGCAGGGGTTCAGAGGTTCAGATTATCGAACATTTTTATTTCTTCTGGGGAAGGTATGACTTGCACAAAAGTGACGGGTTGCACCTGAACCAAAGGGGGTCCAATATCCTTGTGGGTAGGCTGAATAGAGATTTTTGGGTGGGTTTAAACTAATTTGGTGGGGACATGGGAACCAGAGTGATAGTGCTGAAAATGAGGTATTTAGTTTGCAAACAGAGGCAATGTGTAGTGAGACCGAGCAAGGAGAGGCTGATGTTAGGGCAAAATGGCCGTCAACAGTATGAATTGCAAAGTAAAAGGTGAACAAAATCAAAAAGGGTGAATACATGACTGATGATGTTACATTTAAATGCACACAGTATACAGAATAAGGTAGGTGAACTTGTAGCAAGTTACAGATTGGCATGTATGATGTTGTAGGCATCACTGAATCATGGCTGAAAGAAGATTATAACTGGGAGCTTAATATCCAAGTATACACATTGTATCGAAGGGACAGGCAGGAAGGCAGAGGAGTTGGCATTGCTCTGTTGGTAAAAATGAAATCAAGTCATTAGAAAGAGGTGACATAGGGTCGTAAGATGTTGAATCATTGTAGATAGAGCTAAGAAATGGCAAAGGTAAAGAGACTCTGATGGGAGTTATATACAGATCCCCAAACAGTAATAAGGATGTGGTCCACAAATTTGAACAGGACATAGAAAATGCATGCCAAAAGGGCAATGATACAATAGTCATGGGGGATTTCAATATGCAGGTAAGTTGGAAAAATCAGGTTGGTGCTGGATGCCAAGAGGAGGAATTTCTAGACTGCCTATGAGATGGATTTTTTAAGTAGCTCATGGTGGAGCCCTCTATGGGATCAGCTATTCTAGATGTTGTGCAATGGACCAGAATTGATGAGAGAGCTTAAGGTGAAAGAACCCTTTAGGGAAAGTGATCATAATATGATCAAACTTACCCTGAGATTTGAGAAGAAGAAGCTAAAGTCAGATGTAACAGTATTACAGTGGAGTAAAGGGAATTACAAAGGCACGAGAGAGGAGTTGGAAAAGAACACTGGCAGGGAGGATAGTAGGATGGCTGGAATTTCTGGAAGCAATTTGGAAGTCACAGGACATATACGTCCTAAAGAGGAAGAAGTATTCTAAGGGCAAGATGACATAACTGTGGCTAACAAAAGAAGTCAAAGCCAACATGAAAGCCAAGGAGAGGGCATATAATAGAGCAAACATTGGTGGAAAGTCAGAGGATTGAGAAGCTTTCAAATACCAACAGAAAGCAACTAAAAAAGTCATGAAGAAGGCAAAGATGGAATACGAAAGAAGCTAACCAATAATATTGAAGAGGATACCAAAAGTTTCTTCAGATACATAAAGTGTAAAAGAGAGGCGAGAGTGAATATCGGACAGCTGGAGGACGATGCTGGAGAGGTAGTAATGAGGGGCAAAGAAAAAGTGGACGGACTGCATAAGTAATTTTGCATCAGTCTTCACTGTGGAAGACCAAGCAGTACGTTGGAAATTCCAAGTGTCAGGGGTCATGAAATGTGTGAAGTTACCATTACTTGGGAGAAGGTTCTTAGGAAACTGAAAAATGTGAAGGTAGATAAATCACCTAGACCCTGGGGTTCTGAAAGAGGTGACTGAAGAGATTGTGCAAGCATTAGTAATAATGTTTCAAGAATCACTAGATTCTGGAATGGTTGCAGAAGATGGTAAAATTGCAAATGCCATTCCATTCTTCAAGAAGGGAGAGGGGTACAAGAAAGGAAATTGTAGTCCAGTTAGTCTGAGGTCAGTGGTTGGGAAAATGGTGGAGTCGATCGTTATGTGTGTGGTTTCGGGGTACTTGGAGGCACATGATAAAATAGGTCGTAGTCAGCATGGGTTCATCAAGAGAAAATCTTGCCGAACAAATTTATAAGGATTTTGCAGAGGAGATTTACAAGGATGTTGCCTGGATTGGGGAGCGTGCCTAATGAGAATAGCTTGAGTGAACTCGGCCTTTTTATCTTGGGGCGACGGAGGATGAGAGGTGACCTGATAGAGGTGTGTCAGATGATGAGAGGCATTGATCGTGTGGATAGTCAGAGGCTTTTTCCCAGGGCTGAAATGGCTAGCACAACAGGGCACAGTTTTAAGGTGCTTGGAAGTAGGTACAGAGGAGATATCAGGGGTAAGTTTTTTACGCAGACAATGGTGAGTGCATGAAATGGGCTGCCGACGGCGGTGGTGGAGGCGGAAATGATAGAGTCTTTTAAGAGACTCCTGGATAGGTAAATGGAGCTTAGAAAGGTAGAGGGCTATGGTAACCCTAGGTAATTTCTAAGGTAAGGACATGTTCAGCACAGCTTTGTGGGCCGAAGGGCATGTATTGTCCCGTATATTTTCTATGTTTCTAAATCTGTTTGAATTCTTTGAAGAAAGAACATGCAGGATAGATAAAGGAGAAACAGCTGATGTTATGTAGTTGGATTTTCAGAAGTCCTTTGACAAGGTACCACAAATGAGGCTGCTTAACAAGCAACAAGCCCATGGTATTACAGGAAAGATTCTAGCATGGATAAAACAGTGGCTGATAGGCAGGAGGCAAAGAGTGGGAATAAAGGGAGCCTTTTCTGGTTGGTTGCTGGTAACTAGTGGTGTTCCACAGGGGTCTATTTTGGGACCGATTCTTTGTACATTATATGTTAATGATTTCGATGATGGAATTGATGGGTTTGTTGCAAAGTTTACAGACGATATGAAGATAGGTGGAGGTACAGATAGTTTTGAGGAAGTAGTGAGGTTTCAGAAGGACTTAGACAAGTTGTGAGAATGGGCAAGGAGGTGGCAGATGGAATACAGTGTCAGGAAGTGTATGGTCATGCACTTTAGTAGAAGAATTAAAAGGATTGACTATTTTCTAAATGAAGAGAAGATACAAAAGACTGTGGTGCAAAGAGTCTTGGAAGTGCCTGTGCAGGATTCCCTAAAGATTAATTTGCAGGTCAAATCTGTGGTGAGTAAGGCAAATGCAATGTTAGCATTCATTTCAAGAGGACTAGAATACAAAAATAAGGATGTAATGTTGAGACTTTATAAAGCACTGGTAAGACCTCACTTGGAGTATTGTGAACAGGTTTTGTGCTCTTTATCTTAGAAAGGATGTGATGAAACTGGAAGGGTTCCAAGGAGGTTCATGAATATGATTCCAGGTTTAAATGGCTTGTCATATGAAGAGTGTTTGATGGCTCTGGGCCTGTATTCACTGGAATTCAGAAGAATGAAATGTGACCTCATTGAAACCTATGAAATCGTGAAAGGCCTTGATAGAGTGAATGTGGAGAAAATGTTTTCTATGATGGTAGAATCTAAGAGCAGAGGACACAGCCTCAGAATAGAGGGGTGTTCTTTTGGAATGGAGATGAGAAGGAATTTCTTTAGCCAGAGAGTGGTGAATCTATGGAATTCGTTGCCACAGGCAGCTGTCGAGGCTGTCTATATGTATATTTAAGGCAGGTGTTGATAGATTCTTGATTGGTCAGGGCATGAAGGGATATGGAGAGAAGGCAGGAGGTTGAAGCTGAGTGGAAAATTGGATCAAATGCCAGAATAGACTCAATGGCCCAAATGACCTAATTCTGCTCTTCTGTCTTATGATCTTATGGTCTCATAATCTTAAACAGGATCAATGGACAACAAACTGTACAAATGTAGATATAAATAAATAGCAATAAATAATGAGATAAAAGTCCTTAAGTGAGTGTAGTTATCCCCTTTTGTTCAAGAGCCTGAAGGTTGAGGGGTAGTAACTGTACTTGCACCTGGTGGTACGAGTTCTGAGGCTCTTCTGCCTTCTACCTGATGGTAGCAGCAAGAAAAGAGCTTACCTTTGGTGGTGAGGATCTTTGATAATGAATGCTGCTTTCCTATGGCAATGTTTCACACAAGTGTGCTGAGTGGTTGGGATGGTTTTACCTGTGATGTGCTGGACCAGATCAACTACCCTTTCTGCTCGAAGGTGTCGGTGCTCCCATACCAGGCTGTAATGCAGCCAGTGGACAATAGAATAATAATGTCCCATCATAGGCACAACTGTTACATTGTCAAATTATACAGCCAGCATCATTTTTATGAACCACTTCACTCAAAATTCATGGTTGACCTTTTCTTCCCCTTCTGGTGAATCTTGAACTATGAGTTTGCTATTTTAATTTATCCTTTACAAGACTTCCTGTGATCCACTCCAGTACTCTGGTCAGATGAACATTCCTTGCTCGAGGTAAAAGAGTTTGCCATTGACATTTTTTTTTCAGTTACACATGCTAAAGATGCCGTTTGGTACTATTTATGCTTTGTACTTCAATTCTGAAATTCAGTTCCACTGAATGTTCTTGGCCAGAATTCTATGCAAAGTCCAATCCTGCTGGTATTAGTAGTTACACATTATTCTCTCTCCCTTTCTAGCCTAAAGGGTAATGGAACCATTGGGAGCATTAGAAGCAGAGTCAGAATCAGAACCTAATTTATTATCGCTGACTTAGATGACGTGAAATTTGTTGTTTCACAGAAGCAGTGCAGTGTAAAGACATAAAATGTCTATAAATTACAAAAATAAAATAAAGTGCAAGAAAGGAATAATGACGTCGTGTTCATGTGTTTGTGAGCTGTTCAGACATCTGATGGCAGAAGGGAAAAAAGCTGTTCCTAAAACATTGAGTGTGAGTCTTCAGGCTCCTCTACCACCACCCCGATGGTAACAACAAAAAGTGAGCATGCTCTGGATAGGAAGGGTTCTTGGTGATGGGTTCCTCTTGAAGATGTCCTCAATGGTGGGGATTATTGTGCCTGTGGTGGAACTGGCTGAGTCTACAGCCCTCAGCAGCTCTCACTGATCCAGTGCAGCGGCCCCTCCAATCCAGAGAGTAACACAACCAGTTAGAATACTCTCCATGATACATCTAGATGAATTTGCTAAGTATTTGTGACATATCAAATCTCAAAAAAGGATCTAGAGCTTTTTGTGACATATCAAACCTCCTCAAACTTATAATAAAGCAGAAACACTGACATGCCTTCTTCATGATTGCATCAATGTATTGGTCCCATGTTGATGCCCAGAAATTGAAGCTGCTCACCTCTGACCCCCTTAATTACAATCGGTGTCTGTTCTCCTGACTTCCTAAAGACCACAATCAAATGGAAGCTTTTGGTGCATTGGCCTTCATAAATCGAAGCATTGAGTACAGGAGATAGGACGTTATTTTGAAGTTGTATCAGATGTTGGTGAGACCTAATTTGGAGTATTGTGTGCAGTTTTGGTCATCAACCTACAGGAAACGTAAACAAAGTTAAAGGAGTACGAAGAAAATTTACAAGGAAGTTGCTGGGTCTGGAAGACTGAGTTATACTGAAAAATTGAATAGATTAGAACCTTATTCCTTGGAACATACAAGATTGAGTCGAGATTTGATGGAGGTATACAAAATTATGAGGCATATAGATGGGGTAAATGCAAGCAGGCTTTTTCCACTGAGGTTGGGTGGAACTACAACCAGAGGTCATGGTTTAAGGGTGAAAGGTGGAAAGGTTGCGGGGAATATGAGGGGTAACTTCTTTACTCAGAGTATGAGAACGAGTTGCCAGCACGAGTGGTGCATGCAAGCTTGATTTCAACGTTTAAGTAAAGTTTGGATAGGTACATGGTTGGTAGGAGTATGGATGACTATGGTCCCGGTGCAGGTCAGTGGGAGCAGTTTAAATGCTTCAGCATGGACTAGGTAGGCCAAAAGACCTGCTTCTGTGCTGAACTTTTCTATGACTCTGACTCTTGGCCTTGCTGATGTTAAGTGTGAAGTTCTTGTGACACTATTCAAGCAGCTGATTTATGTCACATCACCTCATCACTATTTGATTCTTTATCCACAACAGTGGTATTGTCAGTGAATTCACTGATGGCACTTGAACTGCGCTTAGCCGTACAGTCATTAGTATAGAGGATTTAAAGCAGTGGGCTAAGCATGCATCCTTATGGTGCGCATGCGTCGATTGTCGGCGAAGAAGATTTGTAATTACTGATCCACACTGACTGTGGTCTCCTGACAAGGAAGTCAAGAATCCACCTCTGCTCTGGCTGGGGTCACCAAATTTAACAATGACTGGTCTGCTGATAATTGAAATGGCTTTATTACATAACAGGCTTTAAATCAAGCCGTGAGATTTATCAATGCAATGGAGAAGGGTGGAGTATGCCTGTGTGTGATTTTGTTTAATGTGGGGAGTCTGATGCATGGACAGCCACCATACGGTCCTTG
This sequence comes from Mobula birostris, assembly GCF_030028105.1. NCBI lineage: Eukaryota > Metazoa > Chordata > Chondrichthyes > Myliobatiformes > Myliobatidae > Mobula > Mobula birostris. The sequence continues at coordinate 230,134,100 of NC_092370.1, read as the reverse complement.
ACAGGTTGGGATCAGTATCCAGTGGAATGGAATGAAAGATGATTGGGGACCCTTCACTGCTCCAGCTTCCTTCCACCCTCACTGCCACTGTAATGTGTCATCGTCGTCTGCCAGCTTCTCCACTGAAGTCTTGTTTAGATTGCTTTTTGTCCTGAACCTCCCCTTTGACCTTACCAACATGGGTAGACTCCAGATGGCATCACCCTAGGGCTCTCAGGAACTCACAAGCCTCATCACCATAACAAGGTGATGATCCTCGGAGAGATCAATGAAATACTTGTTTGAAATGAGTATTGTATTCATAAGTCTTATAGTTAAATTCAAACAAAATTCTTCTTTGCTGATCCAGCTTATCTGAAGTGATATTGGTCACTCATTAAAAGAAGCATTAGTCTCAGTATCCTTTGGACAGGAGATGGAGCAAATGAACTCGGGCCACTGTTCATTTAGATGCATTTAGGTTCATTAATTTACTTATTTTTACATGTAGATTGAAATGTGTCATTTGTGTTAACAACCTACACATCTAAGTATGTGCTGGTATTCTTTATTGTTGTCCAGTAACGTACACTTCAACAATAATGAGCTCATGGCCTGATCAGCTGATTTAGTGATGTTGCTTCAATGATAAGTGGCGGGTCAGGATAATGCAAAAAATTAGTCTGCCCTTCTTTGAAAGCATGCCATCAGATGCTTCACATTTACCAAAGAGAATGGCCAAAGCCTCAAAGAGGATGTCAACCAAGAGGTGGACCTCCAATGGTGTAGTGCATCCAAAAATGACGTACTCTAACCCCATCTAAAATGTAATCTGCAAAATCCCTGCTCTTCTGACCCAGAGGGAGAAAGAGTATCCTGCTGAGCTGAAAGCTGAAAAATATTGGTGTTGGTATTGGGTTATTAGAGTCACATATACCAAAATACAGTGAAAAGTTTGTCTTGCAATCTGTTCACACAGACTATATTACATAGTCCATTGAGGTAGATCAAGGTAAAACAATAACAACGCAGAACGAAGTGTAAAAGCAACAGAAAATGTGCAGTGAAGGTAAACAATAAAGAGCAAGAACATAATGAGGTTGATTATGAGGTCAATAGTCCATCTTATCGTGCATTCAGAGGTTCATCCAGGGGTCTGATAACAGTGGGGAAGAGGCTGTCCTTGAGCATGGTCATACACGTTTCCTGTTTTTGTATCTTCTGCATGGTGGGCGAGGAGAGAAAAGAGGATGTCCAGTGTGGGTGGAGCCTTTGATTAGCTGGTTGCCTTGGTGCGGCAGCAGGAAGTGTATGAATGTGAGGCTGGTTTCTCTGATGTGCTGAGCTGTGTTGAGAACAAGACCAGAAGCCAGGAGAGGGACTCATACTTTCATCGATGAGCCCTTCTCCATGACTGTATTTGTCCTCAGGACTGCATCTCCCTGTACAAACCACTATGATCTGTAACTTGGAGCTACACAGGACATGGATGAACGAATATTCCATCAGTTTTTTGACAGGTTTCACTGCACGTGCCACGAGAGATTGCACCAGAGGGGTTCCAAACTCATCAGAGGCACAGATGTAGCATATTTGAGACACATCCTGTCTTGATTCCAAACTTACTGAACAGAAGCTTTAAAAAAATACACTGACAAATGAGATTTTTTTCATGCACTGGTAACACTGTTGTTCTGATGCAGAAATTACCACAATGAGTAGTCTCCACCTTCATTCCGTGATGTTGACAGAAAGGATGAAAAATGATAGCTGATCACCTATTTAGGCAGTTACTTCCTCAAAACAGGTGAAGCAAATTAGAAAGCTCATGGTATTTAGCATATTTAATCTTGCATGGGATTCATTTTAACTGATTTTAATGCAAATTAGATGCTCTGTTAGAAACTTCAATGGTCTCCACGTTCAGTCAACGTCTTGTCAGATGTATTTTGGCAGTAGGTTAAATGTTATTAGCTGAATGAAATCATGTGCATTTATCAAGCGGTGCGTGTGTGGGGCCTGTTGATTCTTCTCGGGTCCATCCCCCTTCCTGAGTAGTGAGTTGTTTTATCCAGCTGTGTACTGTCATGATGGCCATAACGCATTGGAATGCAATCAACAGGGTCAAGAAAAGGCCATTCAGCCTTTGTGCATGTTCTAGCCTTCGAAAGACAGTGGGTGATTTTCATCCTCAAATCCACTGTACACAAACTCCTTGATATCAAAGGATCCATCCACTCCTCTTTCCAACGTACTCAGCCACTGAGTCTCCACAGCTCGTCGGCATAAAGGATTCCAAAAGTTTCCAATCTTCTGAATAAAAACAAAAAATCACCTCAGTCCAAAACGACTGGCATGTTACCCTGTCATAGCACAGAGTCCGAGCTTGGAGTTCAGGACCCTGTCGTCGGCTAGCCTGAGAATCACTATGGAGGACCGAAGGCTGAAGATTAACCGGAAGTTCAGAAGTTGAAGCCTAATGGCCAAAGTATGGAGACCGAAGACTGGAGGGCTAATGTTGGCGGATTGTGTGTGGATGGGTGGGAGGGAGAAAAGGCGCATGTTATGTTGTTGCTTATTTTTTGCTTGTTGTGTTCTGCTTATTGTAACTTGTGATGTTTTGTCGAGCATTGTGGGCATGCTATGTTAGTGCCAGAATGTGCGGCAACACTTGCTGGCTGCCCCAGCACATCCTTAGGTATGTTGGTTGATCTGAATCTGACACTGTGATCCTCTCAACTCTACAAGCAGGAGAGCAACCTCTTGAGATATGCCTCATCAGGTCATTTAAGAATTTAATATTTCCTCTTCCCTTGCCTGGTAGACTGAAACATTTCTTATTGGACTATTCTCCTATTTCAGAAATTAATCTAACCCTGATACTGTAGTCCTCTCAGTCAGGCTGGCTTGATATTTATCTCATCAAGCCCTCAATAATTTTATGTTTCCTTGTCTTCCAAACTTAAAGGAATGTTTGCCTGCTATATTCAACCTTTTCTTCTTGTACTGTTCTCCTAGGAACTCAGCAGGACAAGCGGCATCTATGGAGGGCAATGAACAGTCAACATGTCTGTCTAAGGGAGGAGAGGGCAGTGCTCTATGAGAGGAAGGGAAGGAGGAGAGCCAGAGGGAGGTGATGGGCAGATCATGATGGTAGAGGAAGAAAAGAGAAAGAATGAGAGAGTGAGCAGAATGGGGAATGGAAAAAGAGAGTGGAGGGGGAGCTGAAGTGGATGGGAATGATTACTGTAAGTTCGAGAAATCTATGCTCATGCCATCAGGTTGGAGGCTACCCGGACGGAATATGAAATGTTGCTCTTCCAACCTGAGTTGGAGTAGTAATTGATGGCAGCAGAGGAGGCCAAGGACAAATACATCAGCATGGGATGGGAAGCCGAATTGAAATGGGCGGCCACTGGGAGATCCTGCCTGTTGTGGCAGACGGGGCGAAGGTGCTCGATGAGAGAGCATCTGCACTCTGTTGTGTCTGGTGATCAGAAAAGGTGAAAGGAGAATGGGGCTTATCAACTGGAAAACAAAACATAAGTCTGTTTTCCGCTGAGAATGGCTCATCAGTTCTCACTGAGTTCAGTCTGTTTGTTGGCTGGAGGGAAACAACTCAAAGGACCCAAATATTAATTTGTAAATAGTACCTGCGACATCTTGCTGAATCGCACGGAGAACACGTGATATTCTGAACTGAGAAACAAATGCTTAGCAGTGGTAAGCTCCACTGGGCTCAGCTGAATGCAGACAAACAATTTATTTTTTCTGATCTCTCCAGGCTTTTGAGACACTTGGTTGATTAATCATTGTGTTGTAACAGCAGCGGCCAGAGCGATGACACAGTAATAGAGAATCTTATTCTCCACTCCACTTTCAGTGGAAGTTTCCATTCTTCCTTTTAGTGTGAAATCAAATTTAGTGTCAAGTACTCCTTTTCACCACTAACAGTCTGTGCCCGGCGATATTGTTTCTGTGCCGTCAGGACGAACTAGCTTTTGGTGTTTATGTGACAATCATTTGCCTTTGCCATCAATCCTTTCCATTTTATCTGCTGCCACCTTGTACCCTGGTGTCCTTCAGAACATCATGCAAATCACTGTTCCTTATCCTGCAGTAATGATGATTAACAAGCAGTCAATGTGCATCTATAGCGGGAATAAACAGTCAATGCTTTGGGCTCAATGAGTCCTGATTAGGTCTCTCAGACCAAAACATCAACTGTTTATTCCCCTCCATAGGTGCTGCCTGATCGGCTGAGTTCCTCTAGCATTTTGTGTATGTTTGTTAAGATTTCCAGCATCTTCAGAATGCCTGGTGTTTATGATTTTAGGTACGTGGCAATGCAGACTGTGTGCATGGCTGGGAGGAATGAAGGCTTGTTTTGCTGCTGGTGTTTTGTTACCATTCTCTTGTTGTTGTTCTTGTTGCTGATGCTGTTCTGCTGAGCATTGTGGGTAGGCTATGTTGGTGCCGAAATGTGCCGCAACAATCCTTACGGGCTGCCTCGGGCACAGGCTCAGGTGCGTTGGCTGTAAGCACAAAGAAAGCATTTCACAGTCTGTTTCGATGTGCACGTGATAAATAGATGAAACTGATCTGGTACAAAAGCTTGAAAGCACATACCACCAAGCTCAAAGTCAGCTTCTATCCCACTATTGTAAGACTATTAAATGATACCCTTATACGCAAAAGACAAACTCTTATTCCCCCAATCTACCTCATTGTGGGCCTTGCACTTTATTTGTCTACCTGCTCTGCATGTTCTCTGTAACTGTAGCTCTCCATTCAATTTTTTGTTCCTTTCATTACCACCTCAATGTGTTTGTATATGGAATGATCTGCCAGTGCAGCACAGAAGCCAAACTTTCCACCATATCTCAGTACATCTGACTAAAATGCAGTCAATCAGTTACTAAATACCGAGTTAGAGGAGGTGGTCAAAGGAGATGTACAGAGCAAAGGGAACACCTCTGACAGTATGAGGCCAAATAAGTTCCTGTGGAAGTCATATGGCCAACAAGTTAGGCTTGAGAAACAATAACTCACCGGGTGTCTGGACACGCTGCAGCCTTACAGGCTTTAATACTAAATTTTTGTTCTTTATTCCTGTCTGTCTCTGTTGGATACGTGGGTTATGACTAAAGATAAAAATGGCTGGAGTCACTGAGCACTTTAGCATAAGGGTGTTTATTAGGTGCTTCAAAACTCAAACTTATGAAAATTAGCAAAATTAGTGAGAAGAAAACTGCCAATATTTATAAAAAGATATCTACCAAAAAACAGAAAATAGCTCCAAACCTATGTTCCTGTCCAGTGTGAACTCCTGGTGGTCACAATCTCTCTCTGCCTCTCATTCAGAGAGTGATAAGCCCTGTTTATTAGGCACCAGTATAAACCATCTTCAGTTACTCACAAAGTTAGCTTTAGACTGCACATGAATCAGATTGTGATGCACCCCACAATGTAACCACAATCATTTTACAAAATAAACAGAAGTATCTGCCTTAAATGCCATATACAAACAACATATATCTGTATCTACCATCCTCCGCAGCCTCGAGCAATCCTGTGCACTGGGGCCTCTGTATCTGTATCTGTATCTACAACCCCATCTGTATTTACATCCCCATTACTGAACAAATGGCACATTCTGCTGTGTATGGCGGGAAAGGCACCATAAAACTAACCTGAGCGAATCAGCTCGGTTTAGGACCCGTTATGAGAATATACCGGGGAAGACACTGAGTGTGTGCACTCTACGCAACGACAGCAGAATGACAAGGGTGTGTGTGTGTGTGTGAGGAGAGCACTTACCGAGTGCTCTGCATCACCGTCTGTCTCAGAACTGGCCGATTCTCTCTGTTACCTATCTCTGAACTTACTGCATATACGTGGCACCGCACAGTATGGACACTTCTGCCCACAATGTTATGCCAATCTTTTAACCAGCTCCAAGATCAATCTAACCCTTCCCTCCCACAGAGCCCTCTTCTTTTTTTTAACCAATATGCCTATCCAAGAGTCTCTTAAATGTCCCTAATATATCTGCCTCGACCACCCATCACTCTGTGTAAAAAAACCTGCCTCTAACTCCCCCCCCCCATACTTTCCTCCAATCAGCTTAATATTATACCCCCTCCTATCAGCTATATCACCCCGTCCTTGGCTCAGCTTTTCTCTCTCTCTTCATGCTGAAAGTTTCTATCGTTTTCTGTTTGCATTTTTGGATTTCTAGCATCTTCGGTACTTTTTTGCTTTACACGCGCTGACTTCCCATGTCAACGTGATGCAAATGACCACTAACACAGGACAAGTGGATCAAGTGGTGAGGAAGACATCCAGGATGACGTAAAATTCCAATTTGCAAGCACTAGGACCATCCAAAGCTTTCACAGCCTTGGCAATTCAAGTGTTTGTCTAGGTGCTTCTTAAATGCTGTGTTTCTGACCCCATCAGCTTCTCAGAGAATGAGTCCTGGATTCCGACGATTTAAGGGATGAAAATTATTTTCTTCAGAGCCCCTGTAAGCCTAAAATCTCTCGCCGCTTACCCTAATGTCCTCTAGTTTTAGATGCCATGGCTACAGGGAAAATTCTCCAACTATCTATGCTACCTAAGCTTTTCACAACATTTTAGAACATAGAACATAAAATAGTACAGCACAGTACAGGCCCTTCAGCCCACAATGTTGTGCCGACCCTCAAACCCTGCCTCCCATATAAACCCCCACCTTAAATTCCTCCATATACCTGTCTAGTAGTCTCTTAAACTTCACTAGTGTATCTGCCTCCACCACTGACTCAGGCACTGCATTCCATGCACCAACCACTCTCTGAGTAAAAAACCTTCCTCTAATATCCCCCTTGAACTTCCCACCCCTTACCTTAAAGCCATGTCCTCTTGTATTGAGCAGTGGTGCCCTGGGGAAGAGGCGCTGGCTATCCACTCTATTTATTCCTCTTATTATCTTGTACACCTCTATCATGTCTCCTCTCATCCTCCTTCTCTCCAAAGAGTAAAGCCCTAGCTCCCTTAATCTCTGATCATAATGCATACATTCTAAACCAGGCAGCATCCTGGTAAATCTCCTTTGTACCCTTTCCAATGCTTCCACATCCTTCCTATAGTGAGGTGACCAGAACTGGACACAGTACTCCAAGTGTGGCCTAACCAGAGTTTTATAGAGCTGCATCATTACGTCGTGACTCTTAAACTCTATCCCCTGACTTATGAAAGCTAACACCCCATAAGCGTTCTTAACTACTCTATCCACCTATGAGGCAACTTTCAGGGATCTGTGGACATGTACCCTGAGATCCCTCTGCTCCTCCACACTACCAAGTATCCTGCCATTTACTTTGTACTCTGCCTTGGAGTTTGTCCTTCCAAAGTGTACCACCTCACACTTCTCCGGGTTGAACTCCATCTGCCACTTCTCAGCCCACTTCTGCATCCTATCAATGTCTCTCTGCAATCTTTGACAATCCTCTACACTATCTACAACACCACCAACCTTTGTGTCGTCTGCAAACTTGCCAACCCATCCTTCTAACCCCACATCCAGGTCGTTAATAAAAATCACAAAAAGTCGAGGTCCCAGAACAGATCCTTGTGGGACACCACTGGTCACAATCCTCCAATCTGAATGTACTCCCTCCACCATCACCCTCTGCCTTCTGCAGGCAAGCCATTTCTGAATCCACCTGGCCGAACTTCCCTGGATCCCATGCCTTCTAACTTTCTGAATAAGCCTACCGTGTGGAACTTTGTCAAATGCCTTACTAAAATCCATATAGATCACATCCACTGCACTACCCTCATCTATATGCCTGGTCACCTCCTCAAAGAACTCTATCAGGCTTGTTAGACACGATCTGCCCTTCACAAAGCCATGCTGACTGTCCCTGATCAGACTATGATTCTCTAAATGCCTATAGATCCTATCTCTAAGAATCTTTTCCAACAGCTTTCCCACCACAGACGTAAGGCTCACTGGTCTATAATTACCCGGACTATCCCTACTACCTTTTTTGAACAAGGGAACAACATTCACCTCCCTCCAATCCTCCGGTACCATTCCTGTGGACAACGAGGACATAAAGATCCCAGCCAGAGGCTCAGCAATCTCTTCTCTCACCTCGTAGAGCAGCCTGGGGAATATTCCGTCAGGCCCCGGGGACTTATCTGTCCTAATGTATTTTAACAACTCCAACACCTCCTCTCCCTTAATATCAGCATGCTCCAGAACATCAACCTCACTCATATTGTCCTCACCATCATCAAGTTCCCTCTCATTGGTGAATACCGAATTGAAGTATTCATTGAGGACCTCGCTCACTTCCACAGCCTCCAGGCACATCTTCCCACCTTTATCTCTAATCGGTCCTACCTTCACTTTTGTCATCCTTTTTTTCTTCACATAATTGAAGAATGCCTTGGGGTTTTCCTTTACCTCACTCGCCAAGGCCTTCTCATGCCCCCTTCTTGGTCTTCTCAGCCCCTTCTTAAGCTCCTTTCTTGCTTCCCTATATTCCTCAATAGACCCATCTGATCCTTGCTTCCTAAACCTCATGTATGCTGCCTTCTTCCTCCTGACTAGATCTTCCACCTCACTTGTCACCCATGGTTCCTTCACGCTACCATTCTTTATCTTCCTCACCGGGACAAATTTATCCCTTACATCCCACAAGAGATCTCTAAACATCGACCACATGTCCATAGTACATTTCCCTGCAAAAATATCATCCCAATTCACACCTGCAAGTTCTAGCCTTATAGCCTCATAATTTGCCTTTCCCCAATTAAAAATTTTCCTGTCCTCTTTGATTCTATCTTTTTCCATGATAATGCTAAAGGCCAGGGAGCGGTGGTCACTGTCCCCCAGATGCTCACCCACTGAGAGATCTGTGACCTGACCCGGTTCATTACCTAGTACTAGATCTAGTATGGCATTTTATTTAATTTATTTTCTGATATAACATGGTAAAGGACTTTCCAGCCCAATGAGCCGATGACACCCGATTACAGCCAGGAGACCATTTCAGCTGCTAAACCTTTGGAATGTGGGAGGAAGACGGAGCACACAGAAGAAACCCATGTGTTCCCAGGGAGAAGATACCAACTCCTTACAGTCCCCAGTTGCTAGCACTGTAACAGCATTACACGAAGCACAGTTCTACCATGCCTCCTCTATTGTATAGTTCCATCAAGTCAACCACCCCCTACCCCGCAACCTTCACCATTCCGAAGTAAACAAACCTAACCTATCCAGTCTCCATCTCAGGCAATACCCAGAAGAATCTCCTCTGTGCTCTTGCCCAAGTACCTTCTCCCTATAGTGTAGCAAGCACTACACTAGTGGGGGAATTAAGGGTTATGGGGGAAAGGCAGGTAGGTGGAAATGAGTCCATGGCCAGATCAGCCATGATCTTATTGAATGGTGAAGCAGGTTTGATGGGTCAGATGGCCTACTCCTGCTCCTATTTCTTATGTTCTTCTGCACATAATTCTCCAGCTATGGCCTGACATTCGCTCAGTGTCCACTTTATTAAGTACACTGTTCACCTGTTTGTTGATGAAAATATCTAATCAGCCAATCATGTGGCAGCAACTCAATGTATGAAAGCATGCAGGCATGGGCAAGAGGTTCAATTGTTGTTGAGACCAAACTACAGAATGGGGAAGAAATGTGGTCAAAGTGACTTTGACTGTGGAATGACAGTTGGTGCCAGACTGAGTGATTTGATCAACTCAGAATCTGCTGATCTCCGGGGATTTTCACTCTCAGCAGTCTTTAGAGTTTACAGAGAAAAGTGTGAAAAGCAAAAAAATATATATAACTTCTAGTGAGTGGCAGTTCTGTAGGCAAAAATTCTGGAGTTCTGGAGGCGGGAGGAGAAGATGGCGGCACGACGCAGCGCGCGCAGCTCTCCGGTGAAATGATATCGTATTTGTTAAATAGGGTACCGTGCATAATTCTGATTTGATGGAGACAGATGTGAGAAGGCACAGAGGAACATCTGGAAATTTCTGAAATGCCCAGTTCGCTGCTGCTATTGCTGTGCGATTGAGAATCTCCGGAGGGAAGGCCCCAAAATCCCCAGCTTTGCCTGCTGCTGGCGACCGAGGCTGAGGTCGAACCGTTCGGCAGAGATGGCGCTCGGTACTCAGTGTCGGAGGGCTGATCGGAGCTGGAAGTTTTCGGACGACTCAGAGTCGGACTGTGGTCGGGCATGGCAGGGAGAGTTTTTCTTCCTTCTCCCGTCTGCGTGAGATGTGGGACTTTCGAGAGACTTTGAACTTTTTTACTGTGCCATGGCCTGTTCTTCATCAAGTTATGGTATTGTTGCACTGTTGTAACTATATGTTATAATTATGTGGTTTTTGTTAGTTTTTCAGTCTTGGTCTGTCCTGTGCTTCTGTGATATCACACCGGAGGAATATTGTATCATTTCTTAATGCATGCATTACTAAATGACAATAAAATGGGACTGTGTGTCCTCATAATCTAATAATAAAAATACCAAATTAATAAGCGAGCTCAGTGGAGAATGGTCAGACCGATTCGAGCTGACCGAAGGGCGACAGTAACTCAACTAACTGTGCGTTACAACAGTGGGGTGCAGAAGACAATTCCTGAATGCATAACACATCAGACCTTGAAGTGGATGGGCGGCAACAGCCGAAGATCACAAAGATACAGTCAGTGACCACTTTATGAGAAACAGGAGGTACCTAATGAAGTGGCCACTGAGTGCACAGTGAGGGAGTATCTGCTAAGAATGCACAGATTCAGCAGTGAAGGGAAGTTAAAAGACAAAACTGAGTGGGCCACAAGTGACAAAAATTAGTCTGAAATATCCCAGGTGAACTGAACATAGAAAAAAAGTGGCGAGGGATACAAGAATCTGCTTTATAACAAGAAAACTTTTAATAATGAAGATAATGAAGATGATGATTATTAGTAAAATATCACATTATTTACTGCCTTTTGTGGAAAGAAATTAGAGCCCTAATGGGTCTTTAAAATTGCCATGAAGGGGGAGAAATGAAAAAGACATTGAGCTTGGAGGAACGGAAATAACCTTGGCTATCCATGGAAGTGTCTCTGCTTGCAGGGGGAATTAAACTGCATTCTGGACAGCCAATTGCCTGTGCATCAACTCTGGTTGACAGCTAATTTTCTACTTAACAACCCATTGGGTTAAAAAGTTCAAAGCTCATCAGAATACAGGTGGCCCACTGATAACACAGCACAGAGTCGAGCACATGTTTAAAAAGTATATATTATATATACACCGCGAGGCTTAATAACTGGGGCCCTGTTTGGAATTAATCAACATGCTTTAACCTTCTGGGTGCTGAATTGATTTTAAATTTCATTTTGGTTTTCTTTTTTAAATTGAGTCTGCTGAGAATGGCTGTCAGCTTGGGAGGTCTGGTAGGAATGAATCGGTTTTTCACTTCCCCTTCAATTACATTATCCCAACAACGACTTGCTCTTTCGTCGCTGTATCTCTTCTCTGCGAGGGAGGGGCTGGAGATTTGATGTATTTGTCACTCTTTTTTGCAAGGGAGTGGGTTGGGGACTTGGCGGGGGGGTTGTGAGTTTTGTTTCCTTTTCTTTTTCATGTTGGGAGTTAGTGATGGCTTTTCTTCTCAACAACCCTGATGGTTTTTCCATATTTCATGGCTATCTGGAGTAGACCAGTATCAGAGTTGTATTGTATATGCATACTTTGGCAATAAAACGAACCTTTGAACGACTTGTATCTTGAAGACACGGAGCCATAGCGGTTAGCGCAATCTCTTTACATCACCAGCAATCATCAATCAGCGTTCGGTTCTGTCCATAAGGAATATGTTTGTTCTGCCCATTGCTTTGGGACCTCTCCAAGTGCTCCAATTTCCTCCCCCATTCCAAAGACCTATGAGTTAGTGGATTAGTTGGTCACATAGGTGTAATTGTGCGTGTAAGCTCACTGGCCCAGAAGAGTCTGCTACTGTGCTGTATCTCCAAACAAAAAAGATATACAATTACATCTCACCCAAATTCACCAAAACAAGATCATCAGCAAACTATCATGATGTGTCTGGGAGCTTTCTGTGCACATATTGTCTGTTGCATTTCCTACTTTACAAAACAGATCACTAAAATGTTCTAAATTGCCTTGAATCATTCTGAATTGTGAACGTTACCATACAAATGCAAATCTGTTCTTTCTGATGAAACTCAAAGTGAAATTTCAAGTACACCAAGAGAGATTGTTAAAAAGCTGCCTATGTTGTTTTGCCTCAGGATCACCTCCATGTGTCTCTCCTTCTGTTGACTACATTGACTAAACAATGCTCAGTACAGGAATTGCTTCAGCTGTTTTCTCCTTGTCATGAGAGGAATCCTCTGTCCGTTCAGTTACATACAGAACCCTGATCATCTCAGTCCCATCTGTCTGATTAGATCATTGACTGGCCTGATGTACACTGTCCATTAACCACCTCCCCCCACTTCCTAATGTGAGCTGACAGACCGATTATGCTGAATACCTCTGGGTGTTTCATTATTGTCTCATCCTGTTCTTTTCAAGATGATTGCCTCTTGTCATCGAACTGTTTTGTCCTGTTAGAAACCATCTTCATTTCTTCACCCTCTAGGTTGATATCAGATACTGTTTTCAGACTAGACATGGTAGCTCTCATATGAGCAGTGTGGAGACCCAGTCATCTCAATAATGGTTTTTCCCAAGCCAACTATCGTCTGTTGTATGCTGGTCTGTGACTTTTTTCCCCTACTCCTTCCCTCAAGTCTTTCTTCACTCTTGCCGGGGTATGACTCGACCTCCAACTATCGGCACTCAAGGACTTCAGATTAGCTTTATCTGTCACAGGTACATCAAAACATGCAGTGAAGCGCGTCGTTCGTGTCGAATCAAATCAGCGAGGATTGTGCTGGGGGCAGCCCACAAGTCTCACCACACTTCCGGTGCCCTCATAACATGCCTACAGCTCACTAACTAATCCTTTGGAATGTGGGAGGAGAAAGGAGCACCCAGAGGAAACCCACATGGTCAAGGGGAGGATGTGCAAACTCCTTATACACAGTGGAATGAAATGAACCACTGTCTTATGCTGGCACTATAAAACATTGTGCTAACTGCAGGCTTTCTGTTGCTTTTCCCTCATGACACTGGGATCTTTAGAAGCTTTATGGAGGATCATACAAAATAATCCTGAACAGCATCCCCACCACAATAAAGCAATACCAGCTCCTACTGTCATTTGGATGCATAGCTCACGTCTCCCCAAACAGATCCTTTACTCCCGGTTTAATAAAGATCAGGAGCCTCTGGTGGGCAAAGGAAACAATTCAAAGATAACATCGAAATCATCCTGAAGAAATTCAGCATTACATCTGAAAACTGGAAAGACATTCTACTCAATAGATCCTGGAGGACATCTTAAGTTGTGAAGAGAGACAATTGGATGAAAACATTAACTCGGGTCCTTCCTCCACATTTCATTCCCGATGATTTCCATCACTTTCCATTCCTGTTCTTGGACGGTCTTTCTTATATTACTGTATGGAGCTGAATTATAGACCAGCAACAGCAGGCACCTGAAAGCCTTGGAACAATACCACCAAAGATCGTTACAAAAGATTTTGAGGATCAGCTGGAAGGACAGATGCACTCATACCGAAGGAGGCCACAATCTCCACCATGATAAAGCAACATTAACTCTACTGGATAGTTGGTGTCATCTGGATACCTAATTTACATCTCCCCAGGTGATGGATATTCAGTGAGCCCCTGATGGGCAAAGGAAATGTCTCTGTGTGAAGAAGTTTTTCCTCATCTCGGTCCTAAAAGGCTTCCCCTTTATCCTCAAACTGTGACCCCTCATTCTGGACTTCCCCAACATCGGGAACAATCTTCCTACATCTAGCCTGTCCAAACCCTTTAGAATTTTATACATTTCAATAAGATCCCCCCTCAATCTTCTAAATTCCAGAGAGTATAAGCCTAGCCGATCCAGTCTTTCATCATATGAAAGTCCTGCCATCCCAGGAATCAATCTGGTGAACCTTCTTTGTACTCTCCCTATGGCAAGAATGTTCTTCCTCAGATTAGGGGACCAAAACTGCACACAGTACTCTAGGTATGGTCAACAAACAATCTGCTCAGCCCAAAAACTGCTCAGCTCTTGTTATGTCAATGTGAAAGTAAAATTTATTAACCAAGCACATCCATGTTACTAAATACTTCCTTAAGATTCATTTTCTTGCAGGCATTTACAGGAAAATAAAGCAGATCAGTAGAACTTGTGAAAAACTATACATAAACAAAGACTGACAATCAATCAACATGCAAAAAAAGACAAATCGTAAAAGTAGAAATTAATAATTGTGAGAACACGAGTTCTCAGTGTGCTCTATGACTCTGTCCAGGCGCAGGTCAATGAGACTAGTCGGAGATACAGTTCAGCACAGACGGGACGAGCTGACGAGCCTGCTTTTGTGCTGCAGGGCTTTATAATTCTGTGACTCAGTGAGTTGTAAAGAGTCCTTGAAAGTGAGTCTGTAGGTTGTAGAATCAGTTCAGAGTTGTGGTGAGTGAAGTTATCCACACCAGTTCAGGAGCCTCCTGTTAGAAGGGTAATAACAGTTCCTGATCTTGGTGGTGTGGGACACAGGGCTCCTGTATCTCCTGCCTAATGGTAGTAGCGAGAAGAGAGCATAGCCTGGATGGTGGGGGTACTCAATGATGGATGCTGCTTTCTTCTGGGAGCGCTCCTTGTCAATGTGCTGATTTTCTTGTTAGTGTTTGCTTCAGGGCTCCTCCTATTCACAACAGTACTTTATTCTCTGGAACAAAGTACTCTCTATTCTATAGACAGGGTGAGTACTTGCAGGGTCTTTGCCCCGAAGTCGGGTGAAGCTAGAACTGCAGGTCAGAGGATTAGGGTGGAAAGGGAACCTGGGGGGAAGCTTCTTCACTCAGAGTGGTGCGAATGTGGAACAGGCAGAAGTGGTAAATTATGGTTCAATTGTAACAATGAAGGGAAGTTGGGATGGGAGGACTTTGGAGGTCTGTGATCCAGGTGCAGGTGGATGGGACTAGGCAGAATATCAGATCAGCATAGATTAGATGGCCCAAAGGGCCTGTTTCTGTGCTCAAGTACTCTGTAACTATAACTGTCTATGAATCCTGTTTCTCTGCTGTAGTACTCTATGACCATGAGTGACACTGTTGTTTGCAGTGTCTACAGGTTGCGGGGTAAGCTGCAATCCTCCTAAGTATTCATTTTGAATAATTAAGTGAGCTTAGACTGAATTCAGTGGAATCCAATATGAAACATATCCTACACTCATGGCAGTCCAATAAGGAATAAGGAGGTACTACTCAGGATGACAGCAGGGAGAAAGTTGCTTTTGGAGGAAGCTCTTGTTGTTGTTGCAGGAGCAACCCCTCTCTCCCCTGATGGATAGAGAGAGCCAAAGTACTGGGTTATGGACTGTCGTTTTGATGAGCTCTGGATCAATGTGGAGAGAGAGCCTGTCAGAGATACCAAAGTGTTGGGATATGGACTATAGTTTTGATCAGCTCTGGATTGGAGTCTCTTTGGGGAGCTTCCACTGTGGCTTGCATGGTGGAAGGGTAGGGGTGGGGGGGGGCTGGTGTTTCTGCTGGCGGGAGTGGTTGGGGGGTGGTAAGCTTTTGCTGTTGTTTGTGTGAAGGAGGGGTGGCTTGTGGGCCTTCAAGGTGTCTATCAGTCATTCTATGGGGTTCTTGTTTCATGAATGTCTGTGAAGAATAAGAATTTTGGGTTGCGTACTGTATAGATTCTCTGATATCAAAATGAACCTTTGAACGTTTGATACAGATTTTACTAACCAGGCTAGGATTTACCATGAAGTGAGTGGCTTTCTTAGAGTCCACCACATTTGTGGGTCTGAAGTCATATATGCAACAAGTCAATAACGTTTCCTGCCCCAAAGGATGTAAATGAAGCAGATGATGACAACCTGGTAGTTGTGTGGTCAGGACACTAATTTTTCAATCTCAGAGTTTATTAAATTAACTGAACATAAGTGCTCCATCTGCTATGAGTGGTTTTGAATTCATGTCTCGGGCTCATTCCAAATATTCTGAGTACCTTAACTGTTTGTTCAACCTCACTTTGAAGATTAAGCAGAGACCTAAGAGAGGTGCAATAGAAATCCAATAATCCGGCTGTTCAGAAAAGCAGATGGTTTTGGCATTTTGCCCACTCAGAGTGTGAGTGAGGTGGCAGCCGGTGCAGGAGCTAAACAATGGGCTGAGTGTGCATTCCCAGACAGAGTCAGGGACATACATTGCTTTATAGCCAGAGCCTAGGTCTAGAGTGCTTCTATTTTACTTACCAAGCTGAAGCACATTGTGTTCTTTCCTACTCTATATAGAACATAGAATCCAGAACAGTACAAGCTATTCGGCCCACAATGTTGTGTCAACTTTTTAACCTAACCTCAGATCAATTTAACCCTTCCTCCCTACATAGCCCTCCATTTTTGTTTCATCCACATGCCAAGCTAAGAGCTTCTTAAATACCCTTAATGTATCTGCCTCTATCACCACCCCTAGTATTAGCCATTTTTGTCTGGGAAAAAGTCTCTGGATATCCACTTGATCTATGCCTCTTGTCATCTTGTATACCACAGTCAAGTCTCCTCCCATCCTCCTTCACTCCAACGAGAAAATCCCGAGCTCACTCGGCCTACCTATTTATTTATCTATTGAGATACAGAGTGGAACAGGTCATTCTGGCCCTTTGAGCCACGACGCCCAACAACCCCCGATTTAACCCTCGCCTAATTACAGGACAATCCATAATGACCAATTTACCTACTGACTGGTACGTCTTTGGACTGTGGGAGGAAACTGGAGCACCTAGAGGAAACAGACACAGTCACATGGAGAACGTACAGTCTCCTTATAGGCAGTGGCAGGAATTGAACCGGGGTTGCCCGTACTATGCAAGCCACTACGTTAACCACGCCACTTCATAAGACATGTCCTCTATTGCAGGCTGCAGCCTGATAAATCTCCTTTGCTCGCTGTCTAAAGCTTCCACATCCTTCGTTTAAAAGGTACCCAGAACTTTTAAATCATTGAAAATGTTCTTGTAGTATTATATTTTATTATATTATATTATATTTCTTGTCCTGTCATATCTGGAGTAGCTATTGACCTTGGAAGGAGGGAACCAGATTTTGAGCTATACCTAGGCATTCTTTCTTCCAGGACATTGACTTTGGAACAAGCCTAACATGTTACAAAAAATTAAAGGCTGTTGGGGTATTAATACGACCAACTTCCAATGGTCTGGAAAATCTGCTGGTTCAGTGCCACCAAAGTCTCAAAGATTACTGTTTTACTGTGTTCAGATCAGCGACAGACACCAGATGCTGTTGTTGCCGGGATGCCTGGATCATGTAAATTATGCAATCAACGTACTTTACTGTATATTTTAATGCCTTGATGTACATATGACAAGTAAAGCTATTCTTTAAGTCTTTCAAATAGCTTTAAATAAGAGATAACAGGGAGAAGACTCGAGTCATGCAGTATGGAAACAGGCCGTTTGGCCCAAATCATCGATGCTATCTGTGTTACCCGGCCAGTTGGTCCGTAATGCCCATATTTGGCCCATCATTCAGGGGATGGGCAATAAATACTAACCTTGTCAGCAAAGCCCACATCCATTGAATGAGTTAAGAAAGGTTATATGGAGTATGTAGCCTGTGAAGTCAAAGGGTTTGTTCCTCTTCTGTTTCTGGCATTGGTCAGACCATACTTGCAGTGTTGCAAGAAGTTTCGGGCAAGCACTGGAGAGAGTCCAGAGGATGCTCATAAGAATGATCTTGGAAATGAAAGAGTTAACATACAAGGAATGTTTGATGGCTCTGCGCCTTTACTCGCTTTTTGAAGAATGAGGGAGAACCTTATTGAAAGGCCTAGATAGAGTAGACAAGGCGAGGGTGTTTCCTATAGCGGGGGAGTCGAGGACCAGAGGGCACAGGCTCAGAATACAATGATGTCCATTTAGAACAGAGATGAGGAGGAATTTCTTTAGCCAGGGGATGATGAATCTGTAGAATTCATTGCAACAGATGGTTGTGGAGGCGAAGTTATTGGGTATATTTAAAATGAACGTTGAAAGGTTCTTAATTAGTCAGGGCATCAAAGAATATGGGAAGAAGAATGAAAAATGGGTTGAGAGAGACAATACATCAATTTATGATGAGCAAACTCAATGGAGTGCATGGCCTAATTCTGCTTCAATGCCTTATGGTGTTATGGTTTTAAGTACTACACACCCAATGAACCTAATACCTCATCTGAACTAAAGGTTGCTGATGAGTATCAAGGGAACCTCTCAGTTCTTGTTTTGTTTGGATTATTATTGTCTCATGTACTGAGATATTATTGGAAGTTTTTGTTTTACATGCTATCTAGACAGATTTTTCCATACACGTGTACATATAGGTAGTAAAAAGAAAACTGAATATAGTGTTAAAGTTTACAGAGAAAGTGCAGAGCAGGTAGACAAATGAAGTGCAAGGGCTAGATCTGGAAGGCTTAATTTCTTAACATATGCATAAATTCCTCCATGAACATGATTGATGGTAAATTAGCTGTCAAATCCCGCATTGTATTTTGGTTACAATCGCAAGTGCTAAATCATTGAGAGGGAAACAGTATCTGCTGATCAGTAAAAGGATCAAGTCAGTTACTATCTCTTTGGTTTGAGAAAATTGATTTGAATCATCCATTGGGAAACAGTCAATAAAAAACATTTCAAAGTTGAAAAGTGCACAACATTTACTTTAATTCTCTCGAATTAGGTGTTTTTATGTTTTCGAGGATTTTCTTGTGGTTAATTTTTGACTGGGCTTGAGCAAAGGCCATCCACTCCATTCATTTAGCTTAGTGTCATAACCTCTATTATTGTCTCAGTGCACATTCTTTGCTTTCTTCTCATTAGTAATGCCGTTGATGCCTCAGAAGTCAATACTTTACATTGGAACAAAACCCTCAAATGGATGAGAAGATTGGATGAGATATAAAATTGACTGCTAATTCACACTAGACCAAGTGTGAATACAGCCCCGGCAAAACGAACCCCCCACCCTGCCTCACCCATGCTTCCCTACTCCCCGAGAAATCTGGAGAGGATTTCATGTTTTGGAGATGCAGACTAGCCTCCTCTTTATTGTCGCCAGGAGCACTTCCTGCTGCCAAAGGAAAATGGCTAAAGTAACCAAGGACCACGCTCAACCCAGTCATGTTCTTTTTAAGACAAAGGAATTGACTGCAGACTTCAGGAAGGAAAAGGCGGGAGAATACATATTAGATTAGATTAGATTAGATTCAACTTTATTGTCATTGTGCCGAGTACAGATACAAAGCCAATGAAATGCATTTAGCATCTGACCAGAAATGCAAAGAATAGTGTTACTTACAAAATAACTGCGAATAAAAAAGTGCTACAGCACACAAATATAAAAGTACTGAGACAGTACAATACAGATGCAATACTGCTTAGCGCTGTGATGTGAGGTTCAGCAGTGTCACAGCCTCAGGGAAGAAGCTCTTCCTGTGCCTGCTGGTGCGGGAGCGGAGGCTCCTGTAACGCCTACCGGATGGGAGGAGAGTAAAAAGTCCATGGCTAGGGTGAGATGCATCCTTGATAATGCTTTTCACCTTGCCCATATAATTATGATAGATGTTCTCAATGGTGGGCAATTGGGTGCCGATAATCCGCTGGGCAGTTTTCACCACACGCTGGAGTGCTTTGAGGTCCGATACGGGACAATTGCCATACCACACTGAGATGCAGTTGGTGAGTATGCTCTCAATGGTACAGCGGTAAAAGTCCGTCAGTATCCTGGGACAGAGGTGAGCTTTCTTCATGCTCCGCAGGAAATAAAGGCACTGTTGTGCCTTTTTGACCAGGATGGAGGAGTTCAGGGACCAGGTGGGATCCTCGGAAATGTGGACACCAAGGAATTTGAAGCTTGATACACTCTCCACTACAGTTCTATTGATGTAGATTGGGACGTAAGTTTGACTCCTGGCGTGCCTGAAGTACACAATGATCTCCTTGGTCTTCTGGGTGTTAAGGGCCAAATTGTTGTCAGCACACCACGCAGCCAGGTGCTGGACCTCATCCCTGTAGGCCGTCTTGTCATCCCCTCTGATCAGACCAACCACCGTGGTGTCATCTGCGAACTTGATTATGGAGTTAGAACCATGTACAGGATCGCAATCATAGGTGAAAAGGGAGTACAGAAGAGGGCTCAGCACACAGCCTTGAGGCATGCTGGTGTTCAGGGTGAGAGTGGAGATTGTCTAACTTAACAGATTGGGGTCTGTTAGTCAGAAAGTCCAAGGTCCAATCGCAGAGGGATGAGCTGATACCAAGCTGGCGAAGTTTGGTGATCAGCTTGGAGGGGATCACAGTATTGAATGCCGAACTAAAGTCAATGAACAGCATTCTGACGTAAGAGTTGGGGCTGTCCATGTGGGTCAGGGCAGAGTGAAGTGCCGTGGAGATGGCATCCTCGGATGACCTGTTGGTGCAATAGGCAAGTTGATGGGGGTCCAGGGTAGAGGGCAGACAGGATTTCAGATGTGATAGAACCAGTCTCTCAAAGCACTTTGCAATGATGGGGGTGAGTGCAACTGGACAGAAGTCGTTCAGGCCCGTGGCAGTGGAATGCTTCGGCACTGACACGATGGTGGCAATCTTGAAGCTTGTGGGGACAACTGCCTGGGCCAGGGACAGATTAAAAATATCCGTGAAGACCCTGGCCAACTGCCCTGCACAGAGTCTGAGCACATGGCCAGATATTCTAACCAGACCAGCTGCCTTCCGTACATTCACCCTGCTCAGGGTGGCGCAAACATCGGAGGTGGAAAGTGAGAGAGGCAGTTCACCAGGTGGGAGATCCGCTTTGAGGGTGACCTCCTTGTTCTCTTGGTCAAAGTGAGCGTAGAAGTAATTGAGCTCATCAGGGAGGGAAGCAGAGCTGGAAGGGGGCAGAGTACTAGGAGGTTTGAAGTCTGTAATGACCTGTATGCCATGCCACATGCACCGGGGGTCCGAGGAGTTGAAATGCTCCTTGATTCTCTGTTTGTATATGTGTTTAGCCTGAGAGATTCCCCTCCTCAGGTTGGCTCTGGCTGAGCTGTAAGCCTCCCAGTCTCCAGACCTGAAGGCTGAATCTCTGGCTTTGAGCAGGAGGTGAACTTCTCTGTTCGTCCATGGTTTCTGATTGGAGAAAACTTTTATTTGTCTTTGTGATGTCACTCTATCTACACACTTGTTGATGTGCTCAAGGACAGACCTGGTATATAAGTCAATGTTAAGCTGAGAGTCTGTGGTGGCATGGGCAGCAAATGCGCTCCAGTCTGTGTGCTGGAATTGGTGCTGAAGAGTAGAGTCAGCACCCTCCAGCCTGATCTTAATAGTCTTCATTGTGGGTTTCACATGTTTAATGACCGGGCTATACCGGTCCTCTTTGAGGGGGTCAGCACTGGAAAAAGTGGTTAGCTACAAATTCCTGGTTGTCAACATCTCAGAACATTGATCTTGGTAGATGCCCAACATATTGATCCAATCACAAAGGAGGCATGCCAATGGCTATACTTCTTTAGGATCTGAGGAGATTTAGTATGTCACCAAAGACTCTAGCAAATTTCTAAAGATGTACGGTGGAGCGAATTCTGATCAGTTGCATTACCACCTGGTGTGGAGGCTCCAATGCAGAGAATCTGAAAAAGCTGTAGAGGTTCTAGGCTCAGCCAGCTCTATCACGAGCACTAGCCTCCCAATCACCATGGACATCTTTAAAAGACAGTGTCTCAAGAAGGCAGCATCAATCACTGGGGACCCTCACCATCCAGGACATGCCTTCTTCTTACCTGCCTTCAGGGAGCAGGTACAAGAACCTGAAGACACACATTCAATATTTCAGGTTTCAGGTATAGGGTTAATATCACCAGCATATGTCATGAAATTTCTTAACTTAGTGGGAGCAGTAGGGTGTAACACATGATAATACAGGAAAAAATAGGCAAACCAATTACAGGATATATATATGTATGTATATTAAATAGTTAAATTTAAAATAGTGCAAGAATAGAAATAATAAAAGTGAGGAACAGCTTTTTCCCCTTTGCCATCACATTTCTGAACAGTTCATGAAACCATGAGCACCACCTCTCTATTTTCTCTCTTTTTCCATTTTAAATCTTTTTATTGAATAAGTATACAAAAAGGTAAGCCATATAGGCACTAATACACTGTTAGAATATAATAAAATTACAGAAGATAAACTGTAAAAAGAAAAAAAAGTGATACAAACAATGTAATTTAAACATAACATACTAAGGTAACATAATAGTATACTAATATATATATATATATATATATATATATATATATATATCAATAGAGAAAAGGAAAAAAAAACCCAAAAGAAAACCCACCGTGCAACTAACTAAAAGCAAAGCAAAGCAATGCGCTAACTTGGAACCAAGTAGAGTTAAAGAACTTAAAATCACGTCCTCAAACCCGACCTCCATTAAAAACAGTAGAAAAAAACAAGAAGGGTATATAAATATGGAGCAAAAAAGAGAAGAAAAAAAATTACATTAAATGAAAATATTGAATAAAAGATCTCCAGGTCTGTTCAAATTTAAGTGAGGAATCATAAAGATTGCTTCTAATTTTCTCCAAATTCAAGCATAATATCGTCTGAGAAAATCAATCTCTCTTTTTGTACTACTTGTTTATTTTTGATGTACTTTTGTTTTAACCTAGGGTAATTTTATGCACTATGCTGTACTGCTGCTGCAAAACAAATTTTCTTGACATATGTCCGTGATAAAAAAAACAATCTGTTTCTCATTCTGCATACCTGTACATTTTAAAAATCTGGAATAGGCACGCTGAGACCCAACAATGATGCAAGAAGTATGCATTGCGTGAAAACTATTGCATCTTATTGATGATGTGTGTAAGCCTCAGGTTCGGCCCCCGTGCATGTGTCGAGGGGAAGACAGCCTCTGGCCCAGCCAAACTGAGAGATCTCGTTTGTGTGGATGCTGTGCGATGTGTTGCCCGGTTACAAATCCGAATCGCAAAATATCAGACAGTACACAGTATGCAATTAAACGATTGAACTTTATAAATCTTAATCTGACTATAGGGTTAGTGAAGAAAATAAAAAAGAAGGGCCTATTTTAATGAATCAGTCTAATGTGCACGTTGGAGCTCACGGATTCGTCCATTCATTCCTCATCGACCTCCGAGTGTCGCTGACCCTCGGACTCTCACTCCAAGTCCACTCCGTCCTGCGGTCGACCAATTCTTCCCATTCACGTCTTCTTTATCCATCTCTCACCGACAAAAGACCACAAAATCACTACTCCCAGCTCCACAAGAAAGAACAACAACCTCTCATTAGATAGCACACATTCCAAAGCCTCCGATATCCCTAGTCAAAACCCAAACATTGCTACTACAGAGAAACCACTACCTTAGCAGTGAAACATTACAGAGAGGACATTACGTTAGTAGTGAAACCTTACAGTGCATTATATGTGTATTGAAGTAAGCTATCTCTGGCAGCACCCTTTAATACATTATAGGATTTGCTTCTTGTTTTACTGGGAATTAAAAGCTGAAGAAAATTGTTTATAAACACAAGAGATTCTGCAAATGTTGGAAATCCGGACCAACACACACAAAGTGCTGGAGGAACTCAGCAGGTCAGGCCGGCATCTATGGAAATTAATTAACAGCCAACGAAAACCGTGACAGTTCTTCAGGTCTGGAAAGGAAGGAGGAAGATGCCAGAATAAAAAGATAGGGGGAGGGGGAAAGAGGACGAGCTGGAAGATGATAAGTCAAGTCAGGTAGGTGGGAAAGGTAAAAGGCTGGAGAAGAAGGAATCTGATAGGAAAGGAGAGTGAACCTTGGGAGAATGGGGGTGGGGGGCAGTGATCGGCAGCTGAGGAGGAGAGATAAGAGACCAGAGTGGGAATAGAAGAAGAGGGAAGGGGAAGGAAAAATTACCAGAAGGAGAAATTGTTGTTCATCCCATCAAGTTGGAGGCTACCTGGACAAAATATGAGGTGTGCTTCTCCACCCTGAGAGTGGTCTCATCGTGGCGGAAGAGGAGGCCATGGACCGACATGTCGGAATGGGAATGGAAATAGAAATTAAAACTTTTGGCCACAGGGAAATTTTGCTTTCAGTAGATGGAGTGGAGGTACTCAACAAAGTGAACCCTCCCACCCCCCCCAATTTACGACAGGTCTCACCAATATAGAGGAGGCCACATTGGGAGCACGGGATACCACAGAAGACCCCAAAAGATTCTCAGATGAAGTGTAGCCTCATCTGAAAGGACTGTTTGGGGTCCTAACTGGAGGTAAGGGAGGAGGTGAATGAGCAGCTGTAGCATCTCTGTCACGTGCAGGGGCATGCACCAGGGGGGAGATTAGTGGGGAGAGGTGAATGGACAAGGGAATCACATTGGGAGTAATCCTTGTGGATTGGGGGAGCGGGGGAGGTAGGCATGTGCTTGGCGGTAGGATCTCATTGAAGATGGCAGAAGTTGCAGGAAATGATGTGTTGGGAGTGGAAGCTCATGGGGTGGTAGGTTTGCTTAGTAATGCCCCAAGTTCTGTTGCTAAGGGCAGGGATGATTGTTGTGTAAATCAGTGACATCGTCACACGTGGGAACGATACTGAAGGAAACGACAACCACTCAGAGATGAATCTCGTCCTGAAGTACCCAGTCTAAGTGGAAATGTGCCAGTGTAGTGGTTAGCACAACTTTTACAGGGGTTCAATTCCCACTTCTGTTTGTAGGGAGTGTGTATATGGGTCCCTACGGGTGCTTTGGTTTCCTCCCACATTCCAAACAGATACAGCTTGGGGTTAGTTAGTAAACTATGGGCATGCTATATTGATTCCAGAAGCATGGCAACACTGTAGGCGCACCCAGGCACATCCCCAGGCTTTTTTTTTCTGGGAATGAAGGGGTTAACATATAATTCTGGGAATGAAAGGGTTAACATGTGAGGAGCGAATGGCAGCTTTGGGTGTGTACTCACCGGAATTTAGAAGAATGCATGGGGATCTCATTGAAACCTACTGAATGTTGAAAGGACTAGATAAGATGGATGTGGAGAGGATGTTTCCTGTGGTGGGAGTATCCAGACCGAGCGGACACAGCCTCAAAACTGAGGGGGGTGTCCCTTTGGAACAGAGGTAAGGAGGAATATTTTCAGCCAGAGCATAGTAAATCTGTGGAATGTTCTGCCACAAACTGCGGTGGAGACCCAGTCTTTACGTATATTTAAGGTGGAATTTGAACGTTTCCTGATCGAGCAGGGCATCAAAGGATATGGCAAGAATGCAGGTGTATGGGGTTGAGTGGGATCTGGAATCAGCCATGATGGAATGGCGAAGCAGACTTGATGGGCTGAATGGCCTAATTCTGCTCCTGTGTCTTAGGGTCTTATGGTTAGTTGTTGATGCAAATAACACATTTCACTGTATGTTTCGATGTTTTTATGTACATATGATAAATAAAGTTTAGCTAATATATTTATCTATATAAATTTCCAGGCTTTCACTCGAAATGTGTTGCTTTAAAACCCCAGTACATCCTCAGTCTGTGTTGGTCATTGACGCAAACAACACATTTTATTGTATATTGCTTTGATGTACTTGTGAACATAAAGGTTCTCTGGTTTCCTCCCCCATTCCAAAGGCTAACAGGTTAGTAAGCTGTGTGCTTGCTACGCTGGTGCTGAAAGCACTTGTGGGCTACCCCAGCACACCTTCAACACAAGCGATGCTTTTCACTGTACATTTTGATGTTTCAATCTCCACGTGACAAATAAAGCTAACCTAATCTATCACCAGAAATGGGCCACTTTCAAGTCTGCGAGACAGCCCTCATGCATAATTTGCACATCATAAACAGACACTGCACGCCCCAGTCTCTCAGCATCTGTGTGCCTTCGCTATCGTTCAGCAGGCGTAAGAACATTGGTCATTGTTGTATTCGCCTCTACTGTCTCAGCTCTGTTAGCCTCACCTTCACTAAGTTGGCAGCTGATGATCTGAGGTGGGATCTGGGAAGACAACAGGTGTGGGTTCACATGGATCTCCATGGAAACAATGGGGAAGTGTGTATAAATCGCACAAATTTATCAAAGACACCAAAGCTTTGAATAAATGATGTTATTTTGCAAGATCTGAAATACCTCAGGCAAAAGGATGTCATGCACCACATCCCCCTCCAGATTCAGTCACATCTCATCATTATAAATTCCAATAAAACTTGATGTTCAACTGGACTTGTCAAGAATGTTTCATATCATCAGCCCCTCGCTCTTAAATCATAATGAATTGTACAACAAAGTAATGACTTATTAAAGTGTATTGAGTTTCAAAACTTGTGCTAATTAGAGTTGACTGTATACTTGTTTTGATTTTTGAAAGCTATTACGGTGTCATATTAATTATGGAAAGTGCATCAAGATGAGGTCCCATTTGGAGCAGAGTTTATTTGGTGAAGAAAATCACATCCTCTCTCCATGTTCTTTATGAAGTAGGTAAGTAAAAGGGAAATGAAATGTGCATGTTCAGCAGACAATGTCTGACGACAGAAGCACAGCCAACGTACGGTCGTATGATGGCTTCACCGAGGATCGTCGCCTTGTCGGGGTAGAAAGGCTTGTGAGTTCCTGAGCTCCTGAGAAGATGCCACCTGGAGCTTAGCTCTGGGTAGGGTCACCCATGCCATTAAGGTTAAGGGGGTGGTTCCAGACAAAAAGCGATCCAAAAAAAAAATGTAAAATTAGTTTTGAAACGCTGAAGAGCCAAAGTCATATAGCCATAGAATGAGACTTTTGTCTTTGGAGTGAAGGACAAAGAAAGGTGACTTGATAGAGGTAAGAGGCATGAGTAGAGTGGACTGTCAGAGACTTTTCCCCAGGATGGAAATGGCTAATGCAAGGGCAGGGCATAATCTTAAGGTGATTGTAGGAAAGTACAGTACGTTTTTTTACACAGGGAGCTGTAATTGTGTGGAACACCCTACCAGGGATGATGGTAGAGGTAGATACAAGGGGGCACTAAAACACTCTGAGGTAGCCACATTGATGATAGAAAAATGGAGATCTATGTAGGAGGGAAGAGTTAACTTGACCTTAGAGCGGGTTAAAAGTCGGCACCACATCATGACCCTTAGGGTCTGTACTGTGGCGTAATGTTCTATGTTGTCTGTTCGATGTAATAAAGGAGTGGGTGAGCAAACCTGTCAGAGCTTCCTTGTCTGACATTAACTTGGCCATGGAGCTTTCAATTGGTCACAATGGCATCTATCAGCCGCACACACTCGTAAACACAAGATATTCAACAGATGCTGACAATCTTGATAAATACACTCTGCTTGACATCTTAGAACATGCCCTTCAGCCCACCAAATATATGCCAACCAATAACAGACTATAATCAGGAGGTTCATGAAAATGGTTCCAGGATTGAAATGCTTGTCAACTGAGAAATGTTTGATGGCTCTGGGCATCTGCTCACTGCAATTCAGAAGAATGAGGAGTGACTTTATTGAATGTTGAAAGGCCTCGATAGAGTGGATGTGGAGAGGATGTTTCCTATAATGGGAGAGTCTAAGCACAGAGGACACAACCTCAGAATAGAAGGGCATCCGTTTCCAACGGAGATGAGGAGGAATTTCTTTGGCCGGAGAGTGGTGAATCTATGGAATTTGTTGCCACAGGTGGCTGTGAAGTCATCAAGGCAGAGCTTGAGAGTTTCTTGATTGGTCAGGACATGAAGGGATACGGGGAGAAGGCAGGAGATTGGGGCTGAGAGGGAAAATGTATCAGCCATGATGAAATTGTAGAGCGGACTTGATGGGCCAAATGGCCTAGTTCTATTCCTATATATTACAGTTTAATAATCCCATTTTCCAACTGTTGGTCTGTAGCCTTTTATGTCCTGATAATTGAATTTAATTGGCTTTATTACTTACATCCTTCATATACATGAGGAGTAAAAATCTTTACATTGTCTCCATTTAAATGTGCAATGTGCAATTTATACTAATTTATGATAAATAGTATGTACAACAGGATAGTCACTATAACATAGAAATACAGTTGTGTCAGCATGAGTTAATCAGTCTGAAAGCCTGGTGGAAGAAGCTGTCCCAGAGCCTGTTGGTCCTGGCTTTTATGCTGCAGTACCGCTTCCCAGATGTTGGCAGCTGGAACAGTTTGTGGTTGAGGTGACTCAGATCCCCAATGACTTTTCGGACCCTTTTCACACACCTGTCTATGTAAATGTCCTGAATCATGGGAAGTTCACAACTACAGATGTGCTGAGCTGTCTGTACCACTCTCTGCAGAGTCCTCTGATTGAGGGAAGTACAGTTCCCATACCAGACAGTGATGCAGCCAGTCAGGGTGCTCTCAATTGTGCCCCTATAGAAAGTTCTTAGGATCTGGGGGCCCACACCAAACTTCTTCAACCATCTGAGGTGAAAGAGGCGCTGTTGTGCCTTTTTCACCACACAGCCGGTCTGTACAGACCACGTGAGATCCTTGGTGATGTTTATGCCGAGGAACTTAGGGCTGTTCACCCTCTCAACCCCAGATCCATTGATGTTAATAGGGGCCAGTCTGTCTCCATTCCTCCTATTTATGTGAATTGTAATGTTGGGGGAGCCTCTATCTCAGGTAGTGTGTTCCAGATTGTGATCACCCACTGGGTGAAAATGGTTGTTCCTCCGACTCCCCCAAGCATCTTTGTTGAACCTATCCCCCCTGCGCTTGAACACCTCTATAATAGGGAAAACTTTTCTTGCATCTCATCAATTCAGTGAAATGTGGCTCTCAAGGTATGTCCCATTGTCTCCACGTTCCAGGGTCTGCTGTGGTCATTTACTGATGCAGGGTGGTGTTGAAAAAAGTGTGCCCAGGTTGGTACACATCTGCTTTGCAGCTGTTCAGTATAATGCCCTTTCTCTTAGAGTTCAGATGGAGATAAAGAATACTTAAAATGCAGATAAAATATCCAAACATGTACAACAGGTCTGGCAGCAGCTGTGGAGCAAGAATCATAGAATGTTGAAGTATAGTACAGACCCTTCAGCCCACAATGTAGTGCTGAGCCTTTAACTACTCCAAGATCAATCTAACCATTCCCTCCCAAAGAGCCCTCCATTGTTTTTTCATCCATGTGCCTTTCTAAGAGTTCCTTCAATGTCCCTAATATACCTACCACCACACCTGGCAGCATGACCCTTGCATCGAACACTCACTGTGTGAAAAACCCTACCTCTGACATCCCCCTTATACTTTCCTCCAACCACCTTAAAATTATGCCCCCTCGCATTTGATGTTGCTACCCTGTGGAAAAAGTCTCTAGCTGTTCACTCAGTCTTTTACCTCTGTCAAACCACCTTTCAATTTAATGATCCTGCATCATTTCTGTGTGTGTGTGTGTGTGTGTGTGTGTGTGTGTGTCTATCTGTCTCTGTCAGTAAGTGTCAAGGTGCTGACAGGCATCTATGCACATTCCCACTTCTGCGTACTTTGTGTTAAGTGCTTAAGAGCAAACTGTCTCCTCATCATCTCTGCTCTGTATTCAGCTGGTGCACCACTGAGGTCAAATTCCCTGTTTAGCCAAAGGCCAAATGAAATGCTCTGATTGACACTGAAGCACGCTTATTTTTTATGAACTACAAGGAAAGGCTGAGATACAAGATCCCTGGCTTGTGTGTAAAGAAATAGCGCTGATTTAACATTGTAATTGACAACCTGTTCCTGTGTGAGGTGGGGGAGGTGAGGCACAGATTGACACTAAGTTTATTAAAGTTATGTATCTATTAATTATTCATTGCAATAATGTTCACCTTTAATCATTGCCTATTAAAGTACCACTATACCACAGAAAGGGAGCAGACCCTATCACATCATCCCCTTTCTCCCTATTGAGGAGCTCTGTTTATATGGCATCAGAATCAGGTTTATTATCACTGACAAAGGTCTTGAAAGTTGGCCCGTGGCCAAGTGGTTAAGGCGTCGGCCTAGTGACTTGAAGGTCGCTAGTTCGAGCCTCAGCTGAGGCAGCGTGTTGTGTCCTTGAGCAAGGCACTTAACATCACATTGGTCTGCGACAACACCGGTGCCAAACTGTATCGGCCCTAATGCCCTTCCCTTGGACAACATCGGTGGCGTAGGGAGGGGAGACTTGCAGCATGGGCAACTGCCGGTCTTCCATACAACCTTGCCCAGGCCTGCGTCTTGGAAACCTTCCAAGGCGCAAATCCATGGTCTCACGAGACTAACAGATGCCTATATATGTCTTGAAAATTGTTGTTTTGCAGCAGTAGTACAGTGCAATACATCAAAAATTATTACAACTAATAAAAATAAATGTAAAACAATAAAAAGGGGTTTATACATTCTGCTCGTGACCACGGGGGTTTCCTCTGGCTACTCTGGTTTTCTCCCATAAACCAAAGATGTACCTGTTGGTAGGTTAATTGGTCATGGTAAATTGTCCCGTGATTAGGCTAGCATAAAATCGGGGGATTGCTGGGTGGCAAGGCTCGAAAGACCGGAAGAGCCAATTCCACGATGTATTTCAATAGATAAATAAACAGATAGATAGACAGATAGTGCAAAAAAGTGAGTTAGTGTTTATGTGTTCATTGTCCATTCAGAAATCTGATGACAGAGGGGAAGAAGCTATTCCTAAAACATTGAATGCGGGTCTTCAGGCTCTTGCACCTCCTCCCTGATGCTGGTAATAAGCAGCGGCCATGTCCTGGATGATGAGGCTCTTTAATAACAGATACTAACCATCCCCACAAAAGTCAGTAATAATCTGTGAATAACGAATGGTTGACATTGACCATTTTAAACCAATGTTGAAAATCACTTAGCATTGCAGAAGAAAATATTTAGGTATGCATCATCCATTTTAATTGGCTTCGCTGTAAAAGCAAGGGATTGGCATGCAAGGAGAGGGGAAGAATCAAAGACTGACTTTTAATTAAAAGTGCCACTTGATGGAATGGTAATTACAAGTAACAAGAGTGAAACTATTGATAAGATAAGAATAAAAGAGTTGTACCAGTCTTGAGGAAAGAAAGACCTTTAATTAAGGAAACTCAACTTCTTGAACAGGGAAAGTCAATTAAACTCTCCTTATTTGGGGTTCTGTGCTAACACTTCTATATTGTGCATCATTATGTGGACAGTCCTGTTGAATGTGTGAAGGAAATGTGTGTAAAACCCAGTCTTTTTATTGGATACTTAGTTTCATATTAACCTCAGAACTCTAACACCTCTGATTACCCAACCATTGTTAAATCGAGTTGAACGTCATTTCTCTTGCGCCTATGCAATTGTTCACAGGGTTTGGAAGTGACATGAGGTTTAGAGAAAGATGGGTTAGGAAATTATTTCCTGGAGCGTGGGAGAATGAGGGTTGATTTGATATAGGGTCTACAAAATTATGAGGGATATAGAAAAGGTAAATGCAAGTAGGCTTTTACCACTGAGAGCTAGCAGTCATAGACTAAGGGTTAAAAAAAAGGTGAAATGTTTACGGGGAACCTGAAGGGGAACTTCTTCACTCAGAGTGTGGTGAGAGTGTAAAATGAGCCAGCATAACATAGAACATAGAAATCTACAGCATATTACAGGCCATTCAGCCCACAACTCCGTGCCGACCATGTAACCTACTCTAGAAACTGTCTAGAATTACCCTACCGCATAGCCCTCTATTTTTCTAAGCTCCTTGTACCTATCTAAGATTGTCTTAAAAGACCCTATTCCACCACGTCGCTGGCAGTGCATTCCATGCACCCACCACTCTCTGTGAAAAACTTACCCCTGACATCCCCTCTGTACCTACTACCAAGCACTTTAAAACTATGCCCTCCTGTGTTAGCCATTTCAACCCTGGGAAAAAGCCTCTGACTATCCACACAATCAATGCCTCTCATCATCTTATACACCTCTATCAGGTCACCTCTCAGAAGTGGTGGATGGGGGCTTAATTGCAACATGTAAAAGTATGGTGGTTGTCCATCACGTCTGACGATGACAGGAAACCAGTGCAGAAGAATCTTTAAAGTGCAAAAGCCATTACACTGAGGCAGTTCCACTCTCCTGACCTCAGAAGCCCAAGTCCAGTGGTATGTGCAGGTGTCACAGACTGGGGTGTTTCCTGGCTCTGGTGGATCACCATGCTCCCTGCTCTCCATGTTGAACCTCACTGTGGATCTCATCTGCCCAGTCTGCCGAAGCTGACTTTTCATGCTGGGACAGGCATGTCCCTATTTCTCTGGGGTATAAGGCTGCCACTACCCTCACTTGGTTTTTAGCCCACCTGTTCTCAAGGTGTACTGAGGTGTGGTCACTGTCGCATGCAAGCAGGTACTGGGATGGGAGGTGTATGAAGGGCTATGGTCCAGGCACGGGTTGATGGAACTTGGCAAAATAACAGTTCAACATGAACCAGATGGGCCAAAGGACCTGACTCAGTGCTGTACTGCTCTATGACTCTACTGCCAAGACAGGGTTCATTGTCCATCCCTCCCGGGCTGAGGCAACCATATTGGTGACACAGATGGACCAGATTGAGTGCAAGCAGCAGACTTTCTTCCCTGAAACACATAAATGAATCAGATAATGTTTCATGGACCAAAGATCTCCCCTTACAGTGTGGAAGGAAGATATAAGTTGTTTTCCCTGTTATGTTGGCTCTCTTGCTGCCTTTTGCAGGATGAATTATCTCCATGTGAGAAGCTTTAGCCCTCAACCTATTTCTTCTTGCCTCATACACCGCACTCTCCCTCCTCCCTTGGCTGCCCAGTCCACAGTAAGAATGAGGGTTTTGGTTGCAGGTCAACAACTTTCCCTGTACACAAACTGTTCCGATTGTTTGTTCCCCTTCAGTCATGTAAAGTAATGCAAAATATCCATCCTAAATGCCCATATGGGCCAAAGTTCAAAGTAAATTTTATTATCAAAGCACATTTATGTCACCATATATAACCCTGAGATTCATTTTCTTGTGGGCATACTCAACAAATCTGCAGAATTGTAACTATAACAGAATCAAAGAAAGACAGCCCAACTAGGGTGTTCAACCAGAGCTCAGAAGACAACAAACTGCGCAAATGAAAATATAAATAAATAGAATCAGAATCAGAATCGGGTTTATTACCACCAGCATGTGACGTAAAATTTGTTAACTTAGAAGCAGCAGTTCAATGCAATACATAATATAGAAGGAAAAATAAATAAATAAATTACAGTATATGTATATTGAATAGATTAAAAATTGTGCAAAAAAAACCCAGAAATAATATGTATTAAAAAAAGTGAGGTTGTGTCCAAAGGTTCAATGTCTATTTAGGAATCGGATGGCAGAGGGGAAGAAGCTGTTCCTGAATCTCTGAGTGTGTGCCTTTAGGCTTCTGTACCTCCTACCTGGTGGTAACAGTGAGAAAAGGGCATGCCCTGGGTGCTGGAGGTTCTTAATAATGGACGCTGCCTTTCTGAGACACCGCTCCTTGAAGATCTCCTGGGTATTTCGTAGACAAGTACTATCGGGGTCTCTCTTCCTGCCATTACAGACATTTACACCACACGCTGCATCCATAAAACTAACAGCATTGTGAAGGACCTCACGCACCCCTAATACAAACTCTTTTCCCTACTACCATCTGGCAAAAGATACCAAAGCATTCGGGCTCTCACGACCAGACTGTGTAACGGTTTCTTCCCCCAAGCCATTAGACTCCTCAATTCCAAGAGTCTAGTCCAACACCAACCTACACACAAACACACAAACACACACACTCAACTGAACATCACTCCACTTCCTTTGCAATTTTTGCTCATGTCTTTCTCAATTCCTGCTAAAACATTGTTTACATTTACATTTATATTTACATAATTTATTATATTGTAATTTGTCTTTTACTGTGCCTATTGTGTTGTTTATTAATTATTGTACTGTTTTGTGCACTTTATGTAGTCCCGTGTAGGCCCGAAGTCTAATATAGTTTTGTGTTGTTTCATGTAGTCTAGTGTGGTTTTGTGTTATGTCATGTAGCACCATGGTCCAGGAGGATCGTTGTTTCGTTTTTACTGTGTACTGTACCAGCAGTTGTGGTCGAAATGGTAATAAAAGCAACTTGACTTGACTTGACTTGAAGGTGGAGCCGACTAAATTTATAACCCTCTGCAGCTCCTTTCATTCCTGTGCAGTAGCCCCCCCCCCAGCCCCCCGCCATACCAGACATTGATGCAGCCAGTCAGAATGCTCTCCATGGTATATCTATTGAAGTTTTTGAGTGTATTTGTTGGCATACCAAATCTCTTCAAACTCCTAATGAAGTGTAGCTGCTGTCTTGCCTTTTTTACAACTGCATCGATACATTGGGACCAGGTTAGATCCTTAGAGATCTTGACACCCAGGAACATGAGACTGCTCATTCTCTCCACTTCTGATCCCTCTATGAAGATTGGTATGTGTTCCTTCGTCTTACCCTTCTGGAAGTTCACAATCAGTTCTTTTGTCTTACTCACATTGAGTGCCAGGTTGTTGCTGCGACACCACTGTAATTAATACTCAGAACATGAGATGAAGAGTCCTTGAAAGTGAGTCCATAGGTTGTGGGAACAGTTCAACGATGGGGAAAGTGAAGAATGACCTGATAGACCATGAGATCTTATGTGAAGGATGGCCAGGTAGTTTATCTACCTTATAGTCAGTGACCGGAGATCAGTTCTGGGACCCATGCTCTTTATGAGTTTTAGAAATGACTTAGATGAGGCAAGGGTGGGTTAGTAAGTCTGCAGATGACACTAAAGGTTAGATTGACGTGAGAACAGGTTAAAAGGTCAGCACAGTATTGTGGTGCTGTAATGCTCAATGTTTCATGTTCTTATTAGTCTTAAGAAAATTAAGGACAGCACAGTACGTAGCTAGTAGAGCCACTGCCTCACAATGCCAGAGGACCAGGGTTTAGTCCTCAGCTCTAGTTCTGGCTGTGTGGAGTTTGTAATGTTCTCCTTGTGACCGTCTGGGTTTCCTCCTGGTGCTCCGGTTTCTTCCCACATCCCAAAGATGTGGATGTTGGTAGAATAATTGGTCACTTGTCTGCGAAGAACAAGACTTTCAGGTTGTATTTTGTATACATTCTCTGATATTAAATTGAGTATCGTAAATTGCCTCCTGTGTGTAAGTTAGTGGGAGAACTTGGAGGCAGTAAACAGGAATGCAAGAACACCTTAATAAAATGGTATTAATGAAGGATTAGTGTAAATATATTATGGCACTGATCCAATGGGCCAAAGGGCCTTTTCTCTGTGCTACATCCTTCTATTACTCAAACACACTATGAGGTCAAATTAAATGTCCAAATTCAACTCTCCCTCAAGGCCTTTGCTTGACATCACCATTCTTAAGGTGCAGGCCTTTTGCCTACTTGGTAATCTTGACAACACATCTTTCTGCCCTCCTTCCTGGCACGTATACCTGCAAGTGTGACAAGTGCTACACCTACTCCTTCACTACCCCCCACCCCCAACACCACCACTCAGGGCCTCGAACAGTCCTTCTAGGTGAGGCAACACTTCACTTGTGAGTCTGTCAGGGTCACCTACTACCTTCGGTGTTCCCCATGCAGCCCTTCTACATTTATGAGATCCAGCATAGATTGGGAGACTGCTTTGTCGAGCACCTTTGCTCAATCCACCACAAATGGCAGGATACCCAGGTAGCCACCCATTTCACTCGACTTCCCATTTCCATTCTGATATGCCTGTCCAGGACCTCCTCTACTTTCACGATGAGGCCACATTCAGACCTGGGGAGTAACAGCTCATATTGCTTCCGGGTCGCCTCCAACCTGGTGGCATGAACATCGAGTCTCTAACTTCCAGTAATGTATCACCCCTCCTGCTTCTCTTCTTTTCCCATTCCCCGTGCTGTTTTCCCTCTAGCCCCTCCTCTTCTCCTCACCTATCCATTACTTCCATCAGGTGCCCCTCCTCCTTCCCTTTTATTTTCATCCACTCTCCTCTCCTCTTGGATTCTTTCATTTTTAGCCCTTTACCTCTTCCACCTATCACCACCCAGCTTCTCACTCCATCCTCCCCTCTCCCACCCACCACCTCTCCTCTCACCTGGTTTCATTTTTAGCTCGTTCTCTCCAGTCCTGACGAGGGTCTTGGCCCAAAGCATCAACTGCTTACTCCCCTCCATAGATGCTGCCTGACTTGCTGAGCTCCACCAGCTTTCTGTGTGTGTTGTACATCTTTCATGAGTTTATCAAGCAATCTTTATGAAGACCGTGCAATGTATACTTGGCAGGGTCCCCAGTGTTAGTCTGATAATGTGGTTTCTTAGGAGTGATTATTCCCCTTCTTCTCACAAAAACCTCTGTTTATTGTCATCGGTTTCCTCACTGTGAAGGGCCACGCCTGACACAGGTACAGTAGAGTTGTTAGGAATATATCCTGCTGCTAACAAAGATTGATTGGCGCTGCAAGATGGTAAACCTGGCTCATAATTCACTTCACTTTTTGTGCATCTGATTATATGTATTAATAAACATATGATTAATAAATTGGCAACACTTGATTTTTAACACTTAGTATCCGGTTGATTTGAAGAGCAAGTTATAACCACTCTTTGAATTCTGGCTTGTCTTGTGGTGGCACATTCATTGTTGTGGATACGCATCAGTGTGAGCCTTGCGGATGAATTATATGGTAACCTCACCAGATCCAGCTAAGCGGGTGAAATGTCCACAGGGAGTCCAGATGTTCATGAGAATGATCCTGAAAATGAAAGGGTTAATGTATGAAGAGCATCTTATGGCTCTGAGTCTGTACTCGCTGGATTTGAGAAGAATGAGGGGGGATGTCATTGAAACCTATGGGATATTGAAAGGCCTAGATAGAGTGGATGTGGAGAGGGTTTTTCCTATTCTGGATGAGTCTAAGATCAGAGGGCACAGCCTCAGAATAAAGGAATGTCCATTTAGAACAGAGATGAGGAAGAATTTCTTTAACTAGTGGAGGGTTAGTCTGCGGAATTCATTGCCACAGATGGCTGTGGATGCCAAGGCATTAGGTATATTTAAAGCAGAGGTTGATATGTTGTTGATTAGTCAGGGCATCAAAGCTTATGAGGGGAAGGCAGAAAATTGGGATTGAGAGGGATAATAAACCAGCCATGATTGAATGGCAGACCAGACTCAACTAACCGACTGGCCTAATTCTGATCCTATGTCTTATGGTCTAAGATGGTGCCACTGTACATTTAACTTCACAATAACTGAACTTAATGTCTGCTACAGCTTTGAACGGTGTGCGCTTATCTCTGAGTCAGACAATTGTGGGTGTCGCCGCAGGGAACTGGCCACTCCACTGCAGTATTGGTTGGTTGTGAATTGGAGGTGCTGGGCAGAAGAGCACAGAAGTTATCTTGGGTGTCTTATAAGACAATAAGACCAGGGATGGTGCTCTGCGGTGAAAAGGAGACAACATTTCCTGTTCACAAAACAATTTCCTTTTATGTGTTCCCCACCTAATGCCAACCTCAACATCTACACAAAGCATGTGGTTTAACAGTCTAAATGAAATCAGGTGTATTGAAAACTCCAAATGCCTCATTCACCCATAGCCTGTGTTGTACAGGCCTTGTAAGGACCAGGCCTTGTGCCTACCTGGTTGCCTTGACAACAAATCTTTCCTGCATTTATCATGCTTGCAGGCAACAATTTTTTTTGTCATTCTCAACCCACTCATTTCACTGTGTGCTAACTTCCTCCATATGTTCAAAAAACCCACAGCCCTGTATGTATCAAGAGGATCCCCAGATGGTCAATGGGTTTAATATTTAGGTATTTTGTTCTCATTGGAAGAGATTAAGGGAGAAGCATTGGATTAGAATATAGGAGAAGTGGAGATAATGTTACATGTATATTGAAACATTGAAACATACGGTGAAATGTGTTGTCTTGCAGCAACGACTGACAAAACAACAAGACGTGCTGCAGGCAGCCCATAAGTATCGCCACGCTTCCAGCACCAGCATAGCATTCCCACAAGTTACTGACCCTAACTCGTACTTCTTTGGAACGTGAGGAAACACTGAAGGAAATGCTCCTCATACGTTGACCCTTTCATTCCCAGTTTCGTTCTCAGTATCCACTCCAATGCCCCTACATCCTTTCTTGGATAAGGGGCCCCAAAGTGCTCATAATTACTTCCAACTAAGAGGCAAGTGAGCCACAGCTAAAAGGGAAGAAGTGTGTCATTCCTGGCCTGAGGAATCAGTCCAGGTGATTGCAAAATTTAAACTGCTGAAGAAACTCGATGGAACTCGGTGGAACCAAAGCAGTGGTCAATGTCTAGGGTCAACACACTGCCCCAGGAATATAGTGTGATCACTTGAGCTGATTATGATGTTCTCCTAAGAGGTTGTCTATTGGTGAGTCCTCAGGTAGCTGTAGAGGCTGATCCAGGTTCCACATAATCTGGGACGTTAAGGTAGATTCCCTTCATGGAGAACGCTGCTGCATGACTTAGTTTAATGTGGGTGGCTGATGTGGCTATCACACCACCCCTGACAAATCAGGGTCAGCCTCCAGTGGCATGGAATGCAAGACAACCGGGGACCCTTCACTGCACTTGTGATGTGTCATCATCTTCCACCAGCTCCACTGTTGAGGTCTTAGTTAAATGCTCTTTGTCTGGAACAAAGTCCAAAGTAAGTCACCCTTGACTTTACCACCATGGATGACTATACCAGGAGCTAAATATCAGATAGCTAATCTCCAGATGGCATCACTCTCAGGATCTCACAAGCCTCTCCACTACTGCAAGGTGCTGATCCTTGGAGACAGGGGCTCCCAACCCTTTTTATACCATGGACTCCCACCATTATTTCAGTGATCCATGGACCACAAGTTGGGAAGCTCTGCTCGGAGAGCACCAGGAATGAGAGACGGGGTAGCCTGCGTAAAGAGGTAAGAGGGAGGGCTGAGACAGAGACTGACAGGGTGTAATTGGAACCAGCAGCGATGGAGACGTGCAGAAGGTACAGAAGCCTTAGATCCCACCAGGTCTAGAAACAACTATTACCATCAGACATCAGGCTTCTGAACCTCAAATCTGAACTGACTCCAAGGACTCAGCAACTCATGTTCTCAGTTCTATTTGTTTATTAATGATTTATTTATTTATTTGTCTATTTATGTTATTATTATTTTGTATTTGCATAGATGGTCTTTTTGTGCAAATTGATTGTCGGTCTTTGCTTGTGTGTAGTTTTTCATTGATTCTGTGGTATTTCTTTGTCTACTGTGGATGCCTGCAGGAAAATGGACCTCAGGGTATTATACGTACTTTGACATTAAATTTTCTTTGACTTTGGGCTTTGGGTAATGATGGGTAGATGGAACAATGTGGTGAAGGGGAAGATAAGAGTTCAGAGGCAGAAGCTGGTAGTGGAAAAAGATAAGACAAAAAATAGGCAGATGACAGTGGGTGGTGGGAGTGGGGGAAGGTAGAGGCCATGGCTGGAAGGTGATAAGTGAAACCACATTATAGAGGGATGATGAGACAATTGAAAGGATTGGGGAGAATGCAGTTAGATAGAAGGGTGGGTGATGGGCAGATGGAACCAGGTGAAGAAGAGTAAACAAATCTAGATGGCGGGTAGGGTGGTCTCTGGTGGTTAGCGATGTGTTGCTAACTCCTACACTTAGTAGGAACTGAGGGTTGCTGTTTTTTAACTCAGAGATAAGCCTAAGGTAGAATGACGTACTCCACCAGTCTGGACTGAATTTCAATGTTTTCAAAGCCATAGATTAGAGGAGATAAAGAGCAACTGGTATTAACATCCTCTCCATTATAGATGAGCTGTGCGTCAGTTTGTGTTCAAACAGGCAGCCACTGACTTCCCATGAATTCGAGGGGTTCTTTGAAGTTCACATTAAACGGGATCTCAGATACCCTCTACATTAACTTCACTATCACAGCACCAAATTTTGCAGTGTTATATTGTATGAAGTTCATTGTTGTTGGTTTGCCAGGAGGCATATATCTCATTAAACTTTAAAACTAGCTGCTCGATATATAAATGGAAAGACCTCCAGATTACAAAGTTAGGGAATATGAAAAATTGTGACAATCTATGGCATGGAAAATAATTTTGTGCAAAATTGCAGTGATTGGAGTCAGTAGACAGACACTCTGCATTAAAAAGAAGAACATCCTATTTCTCTGAGAAGTTCTTATGGTTTTCTAAGAGTAAAATTGTTCTGTGGAGTCAGGTGCGTTGTGGGTTGGTGTTTGCTTTGCAAAAGTCAATGGGATTCATAGAACATTACAACATAGTACAGGCCATTCAGCCCACAATTTTATACTGACCTTTTAATGTACTCTAACCTTTCCCTCCTACATGGCCTTCTATTTTTCTGTCATCATGTACCCATCTAAGTTTCTTAAATGCTCCTAATGTATCTGTCTGCACCACCACCCTGACAGGGTTTCCCATTCTATCACTCTCGATGTAAAAAACACCTCTATAATTTCCGCTAATCTCCTAAAATTATGCCCCCTCATATTAGCTATATCCACCCCAGGTAAAAGTCTCTGGCTATCCACTCCATCTACTGGATGTCTCTTATCATCTTGCAAACTTCTACTAAGTCACCTCTCATTGTCCTTTGCTTCAAAGAGAAAAGTTCTAGCTCGCTCAACCAATCCTCATAAGACATGCTCTCTAATCGAGGCAACATTCTGGTAAATCACCTCTGCTCCCTTTCTAAAGCTTGCATGAGTACATACTTCAAATCAAAGCAAAGGACCGACCAATATCCCACCGATGTTGCTGTGCCTCATAACCCTGGCCCCATTCTCCTCCCTGAATTTAATCAGAGCACCATTGACAGCTGTACCTCAAGCGACCAAGACCAAAACCTCTCCTTCTTGCTCATATGAAAATT
The DNA here is from genome assembly GCF_030028105.1 of Mobula birostris. NCBI lineage: Eukaryota > Metazoa > Chordata > Chondrichthyes > Myliobatiformes > Myliobatidae > Mobula > Mobula birostris. Next base: position 230,092,975 of record NC_092370.1, on the reverse strand, counting down.
AATTGGGCGAGTGTTTTAGCCTTGAGTAGCACACTGATAAATGATCCAGTCAATATGTCTCGTTAAAACGTTCCAAACAAATGCAAGTTGTTGTTGTTAAATGGACCATGTGGGTTTTAGCAGGACCTGTTGTTATGGTAATAAAGTGGTAGTTAATTAGCCTTCGATCTATGCATGTGACACCCTTAATGGAATGTCTTGATGAAATATGGAATGGGATTTCCTTAGTGGTCACAGTTATATCTTGGGCCTAGATCACTCCAGAGTGCCCCCTCTCCTGGAAGAGTAGTACAGGCACAATAGACAAAATGGCTATCCTTTCAGGGTCAAATCAATGTTTAAGAAAAGTTTGGATAGGTTCACATGTCTATGGGAGTCGACAGTTTAAATGGTTCGGCAAGGACAGGATGGGTCGAAGGGCCTGTTTCTTTTCTATGACTCTAATACTCTATGAGAAGTGTGATTCGGGATAGCAGCTTTCTCTCCATGATGATGTGCGTGGACTTTTTCCCTGGGCAGAAATGGCTATTATGAGGGGGCATAATTTTAAGGTGATTGAAGGAAAGTACAGGGGTAGGTTTTTTTTAAACACAGAGTGGCGGGGGTGCATGGAATGCGCTGCCAGGGATGGTGGTTGAGGCAAGACATATTCGGGGCATTAAGAAACTGTTAGATAGGCACGTGGATGACAGGAAGATGGAGGGTTGTGTAGGAGGGAAGAGTTAGATTGATTTTAGAGTAGGTTAAAAGGCCGGCACAACATTACAGGCAGAAGGGCCTGTATCATGCTGTAACACTTTGCGTTATTTGTTCATAATTTATTTTTATGAGTGGCAGTAGAGGAGGAGGATTTGATGAGTAAAGTTCCGTTAGAGCTGAAATCTGTATACAGAAGAACACCATGCTAGACCCAGATCTTTGAAAGACTGCTCCTGATATTCTCATTTTCCTGTGCACATGTTCCTTCACCAGTATGTGTTTCATTCGCATTTGGAAAGATCCTACTGGATCTACTTCCCCAACCACTATTGGATGCTGTTTTCAGTAGAACTTTGACATCGTGGTTAAATTACTAGACTGGACATTCAGAATGGTATGCTCAGTTCAAAATCCATTCACCATAACTGGGGAATTAAGGTTCATGTGATGAAGTGTCTAAATTGTAAAATATAAAAAGCCATTAGTGTACTAATGACTATTGATTGGTGTTAAAGATGGTGGGGAAGGTTATGCTTGCGATGGAGCTGGCTTAGGCTACGTCCATACTAGACCGGATAAATCCGTAACCGAAGCTTTTTCTCTTCGTTTTGACCCTCTGTCCACACTGAAATGGCATTTTCCTCCCCTGAAAACTGAGCTTTTCTAAAATGCTCTCCAGAGTGTGTAAATCTGAAAACGCCGGTTGGGCGGTGTAGTGTGTACGGGGTAACCGGAGGTTTTAAAAACGCTGTCATGACGTGCCGGAACAGATGGTGGTGGCAGCGTGGCATTTCATTGTTTTCTTGAACACAGCCTCCAACACCACAACAACAATATCTGACAATAGATGTGTAATAGCCTAATGTAACATTGTTTGGAAATACAAGATAACACTGATGCAGACATGTTTTATACATTTAACAAGGTGCAGACTACTATTTAAATGGGGAGAGAATTCAAAGTTCTGAGATGCAACGGGACTTGGGAGTCCTCGTACAGGATACCCTTAAGGTTAACCTCCAGTCTGAGTCGGTGGTGAAGAAGGCGAATGCAATGTTGGCATTCATTTCTAGAGGAATAGAGTATAGGAGCAGGGATGTGATGTTGAGGCTCTATAAGGCGCTGGTGAGACCTCACTTGGAGTACTGTGGGCAGTTTTAGTCTCCTTACTTAAGAAAAGATATACTGACATTGGAGACAGTACTGAGGAGATTCACTAGAATGATTCCGGGAATGAGAGGGTTAACATATGAGTAACGTTTGTCCACTCTTGGACTGTATTCCTTGGAGTTTAGAAGAATGAGGGGGGACCTCATAGAAACATTTCGAATGTTGAAAGGCATGGACAGAGTGGATGTGGCAAAGTTGTTTTCCATGATGGGGGAGTCTAGTACGAGAGGGCATGACTTAAGGATTGAAGGGCGCCCATTCAGAACAGAGATGCGAAGAAATTTTTTTAGTCAGAGGGTGGTGAATCTATGGAATTTGTTGCCACGGGCAGCAGTGGAGGCCAAGTCATTGGGTGTATTTAATGCAGAGATTGATAGGTATCTGAGTAGCCAGGGCATCAAAGGTTATGGCGAGAAGGCGGGGGAGTGGGTCTAAATGGGAGAATGGATCAACTCATGATAAAATGGTGGAGCAGACTCAATGGGCCGAATGGCCGACTTCTGCTCTTTTGTCTTATAGTCTTATTGTCTTTAGTAATGTATTGCTTGTGCAAACATTCAATAGATGCAATTGTCACTACTTCAAAAATGTCATTTTTAAGTAGTAGCTTATGTTTGGCATAGACGTGAAAATGTTAAGGCCAAAAAAGGAAAATTGTAAGTTTCACTGTTACTCAGGCAAAAATAAAATCACTTTTGCCCAGTAACTCATTTTATTGCACATGTTAAATACAGCAAAATAATACAGAAAGACTTGGCAAAAGTAAAGGCAAACAAATGAGGTACAGTAACAGCAAATTTCACTTTTGCACAGTAACAAGCCTTACTGCATTTAGTTGTAGCGGTCGTCACTTTAATCAGTGAAGAGACTATGGCTGTAGGAAATGTTTCCAGGGCGACCCCTCTGTGGGAGTGGGGAAGATGTTGGTGGGGCCACCCGGGGGTCCGTGTGTCCATATGTGTAGCTATTGTAGTGGCTGTGAGGCTGGTATTGTGGCAGTGTAAAGTACTGGACGGGGTGGAGGGGAAGCCATCATATTCCTTATCGTTGCAAATCCCTCTGCAACAGAGTTAGTCAGTTTTTCAATGTTTGTCGTCAGCCGGGTCATACTGTCCGTGAACTGCCTGTCCGTTGCCTCCGTACACTCCAGTATTTTCTTTTTTAGTTTTAAGCCGTCCTGTATGAGAGCCAACAGCTGTCCGTCGTTTGGCAATTTCCTTTTAAGTTTTTCTAGTCTGTAACTGGACAAACATGCACCAAGTATACCATTTCCTCTTCGTTTGTTTTCTGTAGATGTGTCCTGCGCATGCCCAGTAGGTGGAGATTTGCCCAAATACCCGTTTTAATGTGGACGGAGGTATTTTCAAAAATGCCTGGTGTGGACGTCTATCGTTCTTATGCGAAACTGGCATTTTCAAAATTATCCAGTCTACTGTGGACGTAGCCTAAGTATACAGGCCATTGCAGCCTCCTGTAATCCTGTGCATTCAAAGTTCAAAATTCAAAGTAAATTTATTATCATAATACACATATGTCACTAAATACAACCCTAAGATTCATGTTGTTGCAGGCATTCACAGTCAATACAATGGGACACATGAAACACAACAAACCACCAACATGCAAAAGACAGCAAATAGTTCAAATGCAATAAATAAATACACACACACACACACACACACACACACACACACACACACAAAACATGAGTTGTAGAGTCCTTGAAAGTGAGTTCATAGGTTGTGTACAACACACACAAAATGCTGGAGGAACTCAGAAAGCCAGGCAGCATCCATGGAAAAAAAGTACAGTCAACGTTTCGGGCCGAAACCGTCCATAGGTTGTGGAATTAGTTTAGCGTTGGGGTGAGTAAAGTTATCCACGCTGGTCCAGAACCCTCAAGGTGAAGGATAATAATTCCTGAAATTGGTGGCGTGGGACCCCAAGCTCCTGTACCTCCTTCCTGTTGGCAACAACGAGAAGAGAGGGTGGCCTGGATGGGGGAGGTCCTTGATGAAGGTTGCTGCTTTCCTGCGACAGTGCTCCTTGTAGATGTGCTCAATGGCAGGGAGGGCTTTCCCTGTGATGGACTGGGCTGTATCGACACACACTGTAGCTTGGCGTTGGAGCCTCCATACCCAGGCTGTGATGCAACCAGTCAGAATGCTCTCTGTTGTATATTTATAGAAATATGCTAGAGTCCTTGGTGACACACGAAATTCCTTCAAACTCCTAACTAAGTAAAATATTAACTAACTAGGCCTTTACAGCTGACTGTGGCAATGAATTCCACAGATTCACCACCCTCCGGCTAAAGAAATTCCTCCTCAACTCTGTTCTAAAGGAAAGTCCTTGTATTCTGAGGCTGTGCCCTCTGGTCCTAGAATCCCCTACTACAGGAAACATCCTCTCCACATTCACGCTATCTAAGACTTGCAATATTCAATAGGTTTCAATGAGATTCCCGCCATTTTTCTATTGTCCCCTGCCACATCCCACCCCCTCCATTGTCCTTACTGACTCTGGTTTAATACTGCTTGGCAGAAATATCTCACCATTTGTCTGTGCGACGTTCTTTTGGCCTGTTCTATTATTAGCAACGCTTAATAAGATGATCTTGGCTTATACAGACTGTCACTATTTCATTAGGCATCTGATACTTCATACCTGGGTAAGCAATACAACGTGTTTTGAGACTGCTTTCAGATAGTGAAGGAATTCACACCAGTTTATCTGTTCTCCCTCCTCCCCTCCAACTGACACCATCAGTGCTTCTGGTCAGGATTTTTGATGAGCATATTCTGTGAGTTTTGACTGAAAGCTGCTGAAAATGCAGCATCCTCAATAGACCAATGTGTCTGACATACAAATTCTTCCCAGCAGGGGTCACTGGTTAGAAGCTGGGAAGTTGGGGGGTGGAGGCATGCCAGCTAATTTTATAGCCCCATTCCAATCTTAAAGGGACAAAGGTTTAATGTTCAGTCTTTCTCAATCTTAATCAAAATAAGCTTAATTAATCAGTCAGTGTAGCTTTTAACCCACTCTAAAATCAATCTAACCCTTCCCTCCTCCATAGCCCTCTATTTTTCTGTCATCTGTGTGCCTATCTAAGAGTTTCTTAAATGCCCTTTATATATCTGCCTCTACCCGCTCCTGCCGGCACGTTCCATGCATCCACCATTGTGTATAAACTGATGATGTCAGATGCCTCTGACATCTTTGGTAACAATGTGAATTAAAGGAGAGCGACACTCACTTTCTTCAACATAGGACATTACAGCAGAGTACAGGCCCTTCAGCTCACGATGTTGTGCCAACCTTTTCTCCTGCTCTGAGATCAATCTAACTCTTCCCTCTTACATGGCCCTCATTTTTCTATCATCCACACGCTTATCTAAGAGTTTCTTAAATGTTCCAAATGTACCTGCGTCTACCACCACCCCTAGCAGGATGTTTTCACACACTCACTCTCTGTGTAAAAAACTCTTTCTCTAGAGCTCCAAGGTACCCTGGAAGGTGACAGCAGACTCTCTCTCTCTCTCTCTCTCTCCTGCTCTCTCTCTCACTCTTTCTCTCTCTCCCTCTCTCCCCCCTCTCTCTCTCTCACTCTTCCTCTGTCTCTCTCTCTCTTTGTCACTTTCTCTCTTTCTCTCCCTCACTCTTTCTGTCTCTTCTTCACTCTCTCTCTCTTTCTCTACATCTCACTCTTTCTCTGTTTCTCTCGTTCGCACTCTCTCTCTCTCCTCTCTCTCCCCCCTCACTCTCTCTCTCTCTTTGTCACTCTCTCTCTCTCGCTGTCTCTCTTCTCTCTCTCCCTTTCTTTCTCTGTTTCTCTCTCTCTCTTTGTCACTCTTTCTCTGTCTCTCTTTCACTCTCTCTCTCTCTCTCTATCCCTCTCTCTCTCATTGCTCTCTCTCTCTCCACTGCAGTGATAAAGACAGGTGGCATGCTCGTCATTAGTTTTAAATTACGTATTACACTTAATAAGATCTGATTACCATATGTTAATTTGGGAGTCCTGTTAATGAGCCCACCAATATGAAAGGCTTTAGAACTCACAGATAATTACATAGTACACCATTTAATGGGGTTGGATTTCTAACATTAGATCTAAAGAAACCACAAACAATCAACTAAATACATAAACATAGACATAAGATAGTCACAAAGGCAACCAGGAGTGAAAGGAACGTCTTTTATCAGTGGCGGTGAAGTGGAACTTGCAACATCATGCAGTAGCTGAGGCAAATATCGCAGGGACATATAAAATAAGTCAGATGCAACATAATGAAGGTATAATCTAGAAATAAAAATGTCTCATATGATACCTCTCCCATTGTCAGGACAGATATTCAGTATTCACGGCGGATATGTATTTGAAGGTGATTGCAGAAAAGTAGAGGGGAGTGTCAGGGTAGTTTGGTTACATAGAGAGTGGTGGGTGTGGCAGTAATGCACCATTAAGCCGGGTGCCAACCGCCGTAAAACAAGATACAGACAGAGAGTGGTGGGTGCATGGAACATCCTGGCTGGGGGTGGGGGTGGGGGTTGTTAGTGACAGATATATTAGAAACATGTTAGATAGGCACATGGATAAAAGGAAAATGGAGTTCTATGTGGGCGGGAAGAGTTAGATTGATCTCGGAGTAGGTTAAAAAGTTGGCACATCATTGTGAGCTCAAGGCCTTGCACTGTAATGTTCCATGTCAGAAGTAGTGTTTGTACACACAGAGAATGGTGGCTACATGGAATGCCCTGCCGGGGTGGTGGTAGAGGCAGATACGTTAGGAACATTTAAAAGGCTCTTAGATAGGCACACGAATGATAGAGAAATTGGGGACTACGTGGGAGGGAAGAGTTAGATTGGTCTTAAGCTAGGTTGTAAGGTTGGCATCACATCATGGGCCAAAGGAACTGTACTGTGCTATATATTCTATGTTCTAAAGGCATCAAGGAATATAGAACCGGGAAAATAATTTACAGATAAACTATGATCTAATTGAATGGTAGAACAGGCTCAAAGGACTGAATGGTCTTCCCTCTCTTTTGGTTACATGTGCATCTACTACCATGCTGGCTGAGGGAAGACATATCCCAGCATGCCATTTTCCGGCTCCTGTGGCTAAAGTGGTGCCTTTGCCAAGTTGCAGCTCAGTTTAAGTTTAAAGTACATCCTTTACCAAATGAAAGGAGTAATAAAGGCGAAGCTGCTGTGCCTGCTTCTGTGAGTCAGCGCCTTTGAGAGAGGAGGTGGATGATCATTTTGTGCAAGTGAAAAGAAGCACTGATGTGTGCCAGCTCAGATGTATCTGAGACTAATTTCTCACAGCAGCCTGAAAGGGGGCTGGGGGGTGGGAGTGGGCGTAGGTTGCCAGAAGCAGCACACCAAATGCACCCAGCTGCTTCCAACAGAAGTTTGGCAGCTTATCTCAACTTGCCTATTCCCCCTTCACTCCCACCCTGTCCTCACCTACCACAGCCAACTCTTCATGGTTGCAACGGACAATTCATGGCACAGGAGGAGGCTATTTATAAGACCATAAGACATAGGAGGAGAATTAGGCCATTCAACCTATCGAGTATGTTCCACCACTCCATGATGGCTGATTTATTATCCTCTCAACACCATTCTCTTGTCTTCTCCCTATAAACTTTGATGCCTTACCAATCGAGAACCTATCGACCTCGGCTTTGAATATAAAGAATAAAGATTAGCTTTATTTGTCATATGTACATTGAGACACACAATAAAATGTGTCGTTTGCATCAAATCAATAGACAATAGACAATAGGTGCAGGAGTAGGCCATTCGGCCCTTCGAGCCAGCACCGCCATTCACTGTGATCATGGCTGATCATCCACTATCAGTATCCAGTTCCTGCTTTATCTCCATAACCTTTGATTCCACTATCTTTAAGAGCTCTATCCATCTCTTTCTTGAAAGCATCCAGAGACTTGGCCTCCACAGCCTTCTGGGGCAGAGCATTCCATATATCCACCACTCTCTGGGTGAAAAAGTTTTTCAAAAATCAGCATTTGTGTCAACAAATAACACAGCCCACAAATTTCGCCATGTTTCCAGCACCAACGCAGCGTGCCCACAACTCACTAACTCTAACAATACATCTTTGGAATGTGGGAGGAAACCAGATCACCAAGAGGAAACCCACACAGTCACGGGGAGAATGTCCAAACTCGTTACAGATTGCAGTGGGAATCAAGCCCCAATCTTTTGGCTTGTATTGTACCACTACACCACCATGCTGCCCCAGTGACTCAGTCTCCGCAGCTGTCTGTGGCAAAAAATTCCACAGATTCACCGCCCTCTTCAGCTCTGTTTTAAAGAGTCGTTCTTCTATACTGAAGCTATGCTTGTATTCTGAGGCAGTATATCCAGCCCATCACTTTCATGCTGGTCAAACAAAAAGAGCCAGCCCACGGAAGCGTAGCACAATACTTTACAGCACAAGTGATCCAGGTTCAATTCCCGCTGCTGCCCGTAAGGAGTTTGTACGTTCTCCCCATGACTTCGGAGGTTTCCTCTAGGTGCTCTGGTTTCGTCCCACAAGCCAAAGACTTACCGGTTAGTAGCTTAGTTGGTCATTGCAAATTGTCCTGTGATTAGGCTGGGATTAAATCGAGCGTTGCTGGGCGGTGTAGCTAGTTGGGCCAGAAGGGCCTGTTCCGGCTGTATCTCAGTAAATAAATAAATCCTGCAGCACTCAGACCAGAGTCATGCAGGTCACAGGTCACAGGTCACATCCGAGAGCTGATAAGGACTTCTACTCCCACTGCTCCTTCAGTTAGTGAGTTCCAGACTCCTACCACCATCTGCATGGTAACAGTTTTCACTTCCCTTAAAGTACATCCCACATTTCCCTGTATGTTTTGATGTAAATCTGAAAATCTTTGGCTCTTTGGAGTTCGCAGATGGTGTCCATTTCAAAGTAACATTTCTTTGGCCCTTAGGGGTTCAGAGATGGTGTCTATTATTGAAATAGACACCATCTACGAACCCCTCAGAGGCAAAGAAATGCAAACCAATAAAATTCAAAGGTCAACTGAAGAAGTAGCAAAGTGAACAGGGGCTTTATAAATGTGAGCATCCAGAGAGAATCACCAAAAACTGAGCACTGAGGATATCACCTCCACTGGTGATGAAACGTCTGCAGGCTAGTTGCCAAGCTCTGCGAGTACTGCAATTACCTCAACCTGAGCTACCAATATTCACTACCATCCTAAATAATCTTTCATCTTTAATCTCTCTGATCCACCCACTGGTTGGCTTCTAAATTTCTGCGTCTTGGGTTTGATCCTTCAATAAAAGGAAATAGATCTTTCCTATTTACCCAAAGATCAAGAATCAACTTAATACACCTTTGTGTATATTTACATGTATTAGGAAGTTACTGTGGCATGTTGGTCTGACATGCAACAGAAAGCAACAACATTCAACAATTACAAAGAATAAAAAGTTAATATAAAAAATGAAGGTTAAAGTACAGATATGGAATAAAATGTGCAAAAATACATAAATACCAGTACCTATTTACAATGTAAACAGCATTACAAAAAGTGGCTTAAAGTGTTTAAGTACAATGAATGACTGATCTAATAAATCTAATAGATGTTGGGGGGGGGGAAGGCTAGCTAAAATGATTCATCACATTAACTGCCTAGGGGAAGAAACTTTTTGTTTTTGTTTTAATAGCCCTATAGCATTTTCCAGAAGGGAGCTTTTGGAAAAGGCAGTTTACGGGGTGGGCAGTGTCCACAATGATTTTTCCTGCCTGCTTCTTTGTCCTGGACACGGACAAGTCCTGCAGTGAAGGTAGACTGTAGCCAATGACCTTTTCTGCTGACCTGAAGGTTCGCTGTGGTTTTGTTATATTGTGAGAGGATGCTGTACCAAACCAGAGAGTAACGGCAGTACTCTAGGAGCACCAAAAACATATGCACCTTAATCAGGTCTTCTCTTAGCCTCTTATGTTCCAAATGAATCAATCCTAGCTCATTAATGTGGGAGGGAAGAGTTAGATTGATCTTGAAGCAAGTTGAAAGGTCAGCACAACATTGTGGGCTGAATGGCCTGAACTCTTCTATGTTCTATGTTAATCTTTTCACCTAAATGTCTGGGGAATAGAGATTAATTTAAATAGGTTTCTAGGCATTATCTAATTAGTATTTATTGTTATATTATTTGTTTTTCTTTGTATTTGCAGAGTTTGCCTTCTTTTGCACATCGGTCTTTTATCAGTCTTTGAATTTTTTGTTAGTAATACCGCATGGTAACAGGCCCTTCTGGCCCAATGAGCCCATGTGACTGATTAACCTTCTAACCCGTACGTCTTTGGGATGTGGGAAGAAACTGGAACACCTGAAGGAAACCTTCAAAGTCACAAGGAAATCTACAAACTCCTTACAGGCAGTGGTGGGAAATGAACCCCCGTACTGTAAAGTGCTACGGTTTTCATTGATTCTATTGTGTTGTACTGTGAATGCCCACAAGGAAATGTATCACATGGTGGCATATATGTGCTTTGATAATTAATTTATGTTGAATTTTAATATCCTGCTCCCAGCAAGTTACAAAGTGAGGGAGAACAATGAACAGGAGGCAACGTTGTCGCAGTCTTTCCCTTTTCAACTTTATCATTGATCAACACAGTCAAAGGGGCCACTTGGCTGTCTAGTCTGTGGTGACCCTTTCTGGGGGCAATCTGATTGATCCCACTATCTTATGATTCTGAAAATTAGTAAGGTATTTCAAAATAAACTTCTTATCGAAGTACATATATGCCACCATATACTAGACTGAGATTCATTTTTGCAGGCATTCACAGTAGAACAAAGAAACACAATCGAATCAATGACAAACTACACATGAAGATGGACAAACAACCAGCGTGGAAAAAAATGACAAACTGTGCAAAGGCAAAAAGAAAATCCAAAGCATGATAATAAATAAATAATATCGTGAATGCAACTTGTGGAGTCCATGGATTGTGGAATGAATTCAGTGCTGGGGTGAATCAAGTTCCCCATGCTGATTCAGAAGCCTGAGAGTTGATGGGTAATAACTGTTCCTGAACCTGGTGGTATGAGACTCCTGTACTTCCTTCCCGACGGCAGTAGTGAAAAGAAAGCGTGGCCTGGATGATGGGGTGGGGGTGGATGGAAGTATTTATCCATTTCATTTCTGAAGGCTGCTAATGACACTGCTTCTAGCATCTGTTCAGCCACTACCTTGCCGATCTAAGCCACTCTATCGCAATTTCTTCACGTACCCGCGTGATCAGTTTAAACAAATTTTAGTTGGTTGAGTAGGGGATGAAAATAAGGGAGTTTGAGCCAGTCATTTAGTAAAAAGAAACACACTCACTTACCTAATTTGAGTGAGAAAACTCAGAAGTTGTATTTTGGAAGAACAATAATGGAAGCCTGGCTGAAGCAAGAGTATGTCAGGGAATAAGTCTTCACCGCCGGGTTCAGGAACATCTATTACTCTGAAACCATCAAGCTCCTGAACCAGCGTGGATAACTTCACTCACCACTACTCTGAACTGATTCCACAACCTACAGATTCCCTTTCAACGACTCTTTACAACTCAAAGTTCTCAGTATTATTTTTATTTGCATAGTTTGTCATCTTTTGCACATTGGTTGTTTGGCAGTCATTGTCTGTTTATGTATAGTTTTTTTTCATAAAATTCAATTGCATATTCTTTTTCTCCTGTAAATAGCTGCAAGAAAATGTATCCCAGGGTATTATATTGCAACATACACATACTTCGATAGTAAATTTTCTTTGAGCTTTCAACTTTTTCATTAACTCCCCTTTGATCTTGTGCCAACTGCCCGTTAAAGGGGCAAATTATCACAGCCAATTAACGTCTTTGGGACGTGGGAGGAAATTGGAGCGTCGGGTGAATACCCAAACAGTCGCGGGGGAGAACATGCAAACTCCACATAGTAAGATTGAACCCCGAACAGGAGCTAGAGGCAGCAGTAATAATTCCCGCTGTATCCAAAAGAGCCCGAGGGAAATGTAACAGGAAAAATAGACGGTGTTCACTGCACACTTCTCACAGTGGCTGTGTCTGAGATGTGTCTAATTTGTCGAGAAAAGCCAGATAAAGATTAATTGCCTGTTTGATTAGTAAAGAGACTGTAATAATTTCCAGTGTTTTGTTAGCATCTTCTTATCAAGTGGAATCAGAGAATGAAAGATAATTTAGGCCATTGCATTCATTCAGAATTTTCTTACAGGGTCTGCCCTGGAATCTACATTTCCTTTTTGTATTCTTCGTTTTAAGTTTTTTTTTCTCTGTCAGGCCGTAACAATGCTTAAAAAGGACAGCCCAGTGGGTTCTGGACTCATCTGTCTTAAGGACTATTCCACATCCATTTTATTTTAAATATTTTTTGCTCTAGTTTCACACTGGTTCCATGCTCTTACCAGCCAGGCCAGCCTGAGGCTGTTTCACCTCGGAAAGCCGTGTATTATTCTGAAGCAAACAAACACACGCGCGTCAGTGAGGAAATCGGGAAGGAGATCTCCCCATCCATCCATCTCCCCCGCTCCGTCACTGGGGTCAGTCAGTCATAAGACACCTGCTGCTTTCTGGACGATATCAGCTACTAGTGCAGTCTAGGGATTGACCGTAACTCTTGCAGGTCTGGCTGTATGAACTGATCGCAGCCAACCGGCAATAACATGATCTCGGTTCTTGTCTGTGCAGTTAGACCTTTGCTTTATGCCAACTAGAAAACACTGTTTAATGTTCCTTTTACACAAAGCACCCTGAAGACAGGCGGGATTAATGCCCAGTGTTCAGGAAGTCACAGACTCCTACAGCACGGAAACAGTCCTTTAGCCCACTGAGCTTGCGCTATCATCAAGATTCCACTTACACTAATTCTGCTTTCTTCTCTCCACATTCCCGTCATCTCCCCTGCGACACTCTACCACTCAACGACACCCTCGGGGCGATTTACAGCGGCCAATTAACCCACTACAAACAGAATTCGTTGCTGATTTTGTGCCTCTTTTTACTTCGCAGTTAATAGACGTTTAATCTAATCTTGGCATCAGCCTCAGTCCAGCGGAATCGCGCTCTGAGTCACGTGGGTTCGGCAAATAGTTCTGGCTGCCGATTCAGAGCGGCACTGAGGAGAGGTTCGGCTTCGAAGCTAACTGAGGACTCTGCAAGTTTATAGAGGGTCACATAGTACTCAGGAGAAATGGAGGTTCTGATTTAGTAAAAGGGTTGGGAGATGGGCTGAGATGTAGAACAGCATTCACAGGAGTGAGTTACCGGCTGGTAAACGCTGAAAGATTCATATAATCTGTGTAGACTGTCTTCTTATTCTCCACCTCTTATTCTGGCTTCTTCCCCCTTCCTTTCCAGTCCTGAGGAAGGGTCTCGGCCCAAAACGTTGACTGTTTGTGCCCTTCGTGGATGCTGCCCGAACTGCTGAGTTCCTCCAGCGGTTTGTGTGTGTGTGTGTGTGTGTGTGTGTGTGTGTGTGTGTGTGTGTGTGTGTGTGTGTGTGTGTGTGTGTGTGTGTGTGTGTGTGTGTGTGTTTCCGGATTTTCCGGCATCTTCAGAATCTCTTGTGTTTAGATTTGCGGTGTTCATTTATGGTCATATATCTTGTGCCTTTAACTGCAATGACATTTGCAGTGCCTCCCCAATCCCTCCCAGGTTCAAGTGCTCTTTTCTCCGAGGTTATTTGGACAGCAGTGGGAATGATGGACGGGCACTCAAAAATCAAAGTTCAAAATAAATTCATTATCGAAGTACTATTATGTGATCACATACGACCCCGAGATTCATTTTCTTGCAGGCCTTCTAAACTCTGTCACTATTTCCACTCACCCCTCAAAGTCAATGTCAAAATCAAAGTAAATTTATTATATAAACACGTATATATCGTTTTATACCACTTTAAATTCATTTTCTCCCAGGCAGTCACAGCAACAGAGTTTATGAAAAACTATACATCAACAAAGATGGACAAAATGAGCAAAAGAAGGCAAATTGTAAAGTAATAATAATCAATGATACTGAGAACGTGAGCCGTGGACTCTCTGAAAGTGAGTTTGTAGATTGTAGAGGTCAGTTCAGTGTTGAGGTGAGTGATGTTGCCCATGCTGGTTCAGTAGATTGATGGTTGAAAGGTAGTAACTGTTCCTGAACCTGGTGGTGTGAGACCTCGGACCTCCTGCCCAATGGTAATAGTGAGAACAGGGCATCCTTGATGATGAACACCACTTTCTTTCAGCAATATTCCTTGTAGATGTGCTCAGTGATGGGGAGGCCTTTGCCTGTGGTGGACTGGGCTGTTTGCACCACGTTCTGAAGCCATTTTCGGGCATTTGTGTTTCCACCCGACACTAGATTAACACTAACACTAGCAGTAAAACCAGAGAAGCAACGGACCAGGTTCAGCTATAATATCATCCCCAGTCTAACAGCCAACCCACTCTTCCCATGAAGGCACATACATAAGGTACAGTCAGACAAGAGTGTTAGCCTGTAAAACCACAAAATGGTCAGGCAGCCTCTTGACCTTATGATATTCTTGTTTGCGGGAATAAATTGAGAGGGATAATGAAATGAATGGGGACAAACTGTAGGTTTTCACTGTAGAGTAGAAGGGGGTCTTTGGGGATTCTCCCGTTAATCTGAACTGCTGCGTACCAAAAGGAAGAAGAGGGATAGAAGGCTTATAATAAAGGGAGCACTCCTGCCTCATGCTGAATTCACTGATCACAGGCTGCTTAAACGTTGCTCTGGGTGATACATTATGCAGTAACTACCTGCCACTGAGCCTCTTGTGTACACTGAGCATGCCCTCTCCTGCTGAGGGCGTGAGAGTTCGTGAGAGATTCTGGCTCCTGTGCCCTCTTCAACCCACAGACCAGATCCAAACTCGAGTTTAACTCAAAAATACAGGAGGAACTCAACAGGTTAGGCAGTATCCGAGGAGTGAAGTGTTTGGACAACATTCTGAGTCTGTCCACAAATGAGTTCCTCCAGCATTTTGCTTTTTTTTTGTTCCAGGTTCCAGTATCGACAGTCTCTTATGTCTCCGAACTCCAACCAAGTAATGAGTAGCAAATGTGATTTCGCTTTTCACTATTTATCTTATTTTGCAAATTGGTGGATTGTCAGTGTCTGCTTATGTATAGTTTTTGTTTATAAATGTTATGGAATATATTTATTTTCCTGAAAATTCCAACAAGAAAATGAATCTCAAGGTAGTATATGGTGACATATACAAACGTATATGCTTTGCTTTGACCTTGAGTTTACATTTTCAGTCTTTAATTTTTTTAATCTTCTTCTGATCAATCAATGCATTGTCCCACAACCAAAGCCAAAGAGCCTTACAGCAGAGAAACAGACCTATGGCCCAATCATCCATGCCAAGCGAGATGTCCTTTTAAGCTCTCCCATTTGCCTGCATTTGGCCCATATTCATCTAACCCTTTCCTATTCTTGTACCTCTCCAAATGACTTTTAAATGCTGTTGATGTACCTGCCTCAACCACTTCCTCAGGCAGATCATTCTATTCTACTCAACACTGAGTGAAAATGTTGTCCCTCAAGTTCTTATTAAATCTCTCCCCTCCCACTATAAATCTATGTCCTTGAGTTCTAGCTCCCCAACCCTGGGAAGAAGACAATGAATGCTGACCCCAGCAATAGCAATCGAGATTAAATAAAGGTTAGTGATAAGCTTTTATTTGTCACATACACATCAAAACATACAGTGAATGTGTCACTTACCTCAATGACCAACACAGTCCCAGGATGCACTGGGGGCAGCCCACAAGTGTTGCCACAAGTCCCTTGTCAACATAGCGTGTCCACAACTTGCTAACCCTAACTTATACATCTTCAGAATGTGGGAGGAAACCGGAGCACCCAGTGGAAACCCACATGGTCATGAGGAAAATGCACCAGTACCTTACAGACAGTGGCAGGAATTGAACCCAGGTCACTGGCGCTGTAACAGTGTTATGTTAACCACCACATTACCATGCCAAAAGTATAACTTGCCCTGCAAGAACATTGCCCATCAGTGGAAGTACTGTCAAGTGAATTACATTGTAGGAACGCAGCAAGCAATTTGCATACAAAGGCTTCCACAAACAGTGGTGCGATAACAATGAAGCAGATCTCTGTATTTGTAATGCTGGCAGAGGGAGAAGCAAAGACACTGGGGAAGACTCACCTGGCCTTCTTCAAACTGGTGCCTTGGGATCTATTTTAGTTCTCTGAGAGAGCATGTGGTTTCAACATCCATGCTTGAATTAGAGAGGAATGGTTGAGCGAGCTCGGCCTTTTCTGGAATGAAGGAGGATGAGAGGTGACTTGATAGGGGTGTTGAAGATAAGAGACATAGATCGTGTGGAGAGCCAGAGACTTTTTCCCAGGTCAGAAATGGTTAATATGAAAGGACATAATAAGAGACAATGATAGAGTAGACAATGAGGTATGGTGAGACAAAGCAACCGTACAAACCAGGAGTGGGAAAATGGAGGTGACTACAGGAACCAAGAGCTGTGAGGTAATGTTGCTGCTCTGTAAAACTCTGGTTAGATCACAACTGGAGTATTATGTTCAGTTCTGGTTGCCTCATTATAGGAAGGGTGTGGAAGTTTTAGAGAGGGTGTAGAGGATGCCTGTATTATAGAGTATGAGGATAGGCTGAGCGAGTGAGGCCCTTTTTCTTTGGAGGTCCTTTTTCTTTGGAGTGAAGGAGGATTTGATAGAGATGTAGAAGATGATAGGAGGCATTGATAGAGTGGATAGCCAAAGACTATCTGATAAGTATTGCCTAGGATGACAATATATATATAAAACTGTTGATGTTTTAGGACAGCACCCTTCTTTGGGACTCATGAATGATTTCAGGCTGAAACATCTGCTCTATTCCTCTCCATTGATGCTGCCTGACCTGATGAGTTACTCCAGCATTTTGTGAGTCTTACTCTGGATTTCCAGCACCTGCAGAATCTCTTGTGTTTATACTTTTAAGGCAAGTGGAGGGGGAGATATCATGGGTGATACACAGTGAGTGATAAGTTCCTGGTGGGAAGAGGCTCATACATTAGGGACATTGAAAAAAAATGGAGGGTTATGGGCAATGTAGGAGGGAGGGGTTAGATTGATAGTGAAGGAGGAACGGTATATATAACCCATATGGTACTGGAGCAAGCCTATCAGGGGATTCTCTGAGGACCTACCCTCCCCCCTCCCCCCACCCTACTGGGTAACCGTAGACCAGGAGCGTGGGGTTGTAGTACAGCCAGAACTTGAGAAGGATTTGCAAGTCCTCCCCATGAGCGAGTGCATTTCCACCGGCTGCTCCGGTTTCCTCCCATATTCCGAAGAAGCACGAGTTCATGGTTAGTGATGTTGGCACCGGAAGCGTGGCGACACTTACGGGCTGCCCCCAGCACGATTCTCGGAGTGTGTCGGTCGTTGACGCAGAACGATGTATTTCGCCGATCGTTTTCATACGCATGCGAGAAATAAAGCTACTCTATCAGTACCAGCACTGGGTCCAGAAGGCCTGAGACAGAACTGTACACCTGGAGAGGGGAGCCTGGGTGGGATTGGATGTTAGAAGACCAGGGAAAGGTGGTGTTTGGTTGTGGCACAGTTATCTCTGTTCAGTAACACATCCTCCCACTGGTGAATCGAATCTGATAGGAGTCCTCCTCTGAAGGCGCCAGAATATCTTGTTCACATGAATCCCGAAGTGTTTCGCATCTAGTTCATTAAAAATAAAGCGATGCATTTTTTAAATAAGAAGTTCCTGGGTGACAAGCTTATTTAAAACCCATATATTAATGTCGAATTCCACACTCAGGCAGTGTCTTGCTGCGGTGGTAGAGCGCCATGGCATAGTGTGCAAGGTGGAGGTCCCCCCACACCGGCTTCCGGAGCTGATTCCCTCCACAGACCCCGGGAGAGGGAGTGGGTGTGTGTGCTGGGGTGGGGAAGGGTTGAAATGATGGAGGGAGGAGTTGTGGATGAAGGGATTGGGGGTGTGGTGTAGGTGCAGGTGCACGGGGTTCATTGCAAGAAGGAAGTCCCTGTCAGAAGCCGCTTGCATCCGCTCCACCTTCTCCTTCACCGACCCCCGCTGGATTTAGGGTTGGGATTGGTGGGCAGCTATTCAATCTTATCACTCCGTCGTTTGTTCTGCCCATTTCCAATTACACCGCCCCGCCGTTCGGAGTGGAAACATTGACAAAGTCTTTTTTTTCTGTCAAATTAAAACAAAAGGCTCAATTTCTCTCTTTCAACGCTGCTGCTGTTTGCTCTTCACACAATGCCTGTGTGCGCCGATCTGCTCCGCCGTACCAAAGCGTTCACAGGGTTAATCATCTTCCGTCTGAGATGCTGGGAACGATGCTCGGAGGAGAGAGCGTCTAAATAGTTCTGCACTGCATCAGTCAGAAGATTGCTACTGGAGGGAGCAGCAAAGATCTTGAGAGCTGCCAGTTTTTTTTAGATTCCCAACTTTGTGTGTGTGTGTGTGTGTGCGAGAGTGAAAGGGAGAGGGAGAGAGATTGAGAGAGAGAGAGAGAGAGAGAGAGAGAGAGAGAGAGAGGAGAGAGGGAGACAGAGAGAGAGAGAGAGAGACAGAGGAGAGAGAGGGGGAGACAGAGAGGGGAGAGAGAAGGGGGGAGAGAGAGAGAGAGAGAGCGAGAGAGAGAGAGAGAGAGAGAGAGAGAGAGAGAGAGAGAGTCTGCTGTCACCTTCCAGGGTACCTTGGAGCTCTAGAGAAAGAGGAAGATTGCCCAAGTCTCCACCTCTTCCCCATCCGCCGCGCGATGAGCAATAACGAGACTTGCCGGCTGGCATGACCATTAGCGGATACAATCTGGGTCTGGACGAAGCAGCCACGGCTGCAACCTGAGATCGAGCAGGAGGACCTGGTCAAGCTCTGGTGGTCTGGCCGAATCCGTTGGGGGGGTGGGGGCGGGAGGGGGAGAGAGAGACAGAGTCAGGGCGTGGGGAGCTGCCGGCGACGATCATGGGCTCCACACCACCATGAACCTTCCCTCTCGCCTCGGACTCGCGCTGTGTGCCTCCGGACTGACAGAGCGCCGACCATGCACCTGAGGATTTTACTGAGTTTCTGGAGCAAGCATTCTGCCTCCCGCTGCTGTGGCCAAGCGCCCTGGATCTGGTCCCTGACCCTGGGCAGTATCGTCAGCGGCGTATGGAGTTCATCTGGCACTTCGACGCACCATGAGCACCTCTTCCAAGGAAACAAGCATCCCTCCGTGCCCATCTCCATCTACCGCTCCCCTGCCTCCCTGCGGGGTGGTCACGGTGCGTCTCTCTCTCTATTCTCTCTGTAGTAATAACTACTTAACTTGCTGCCTACCTTCCCTTCTGCATGCTAACAGTATGTGCTGCGTCTTGTTTCAGTTCTGTGTTCGTATGGAGTTTAGTACCGAGGGCATGTTGTACAGATAGTTACAGCTTTTTTTTAAGTCCTGGTACAATGTGTGTATGCAGAGGAGAGAGAGGGGTGGGGGCTAACCCTTCGCAGTCTGTGTAATAACTCCATGCAGCCACGCTGTACACTGTCGGCTAATGTTGGGGTTTTTCCCTAACATTGTTGGAGAGTCTAGGTCTGTGACCGAAGTGTTCGCTTTTAGAGACAACACCTCCGTCCCCGACCCACCGCGTATCTCCTGTTAGCTGCAGTTTTGAGATTAGGACGGAGAGGGTTGCCAGGGAGAAGCTGGCAGGCTGGAAAGCTCAGGGAACCCAGGCGAAGCGAATGGAGTTCCTCCTCCACCCCGTAAACCGTAGCAGTTACGTAAATTCTTCGGCATTTCTCTCGGGGATTTTCAGCCACATGGCGATTGAGTCGAGATTCCCCTTTCCCTTCGGCCAAGCCGGCGCGGGGGGCCGTTCGGCCCGTTATACTCCGCGCGGGTTCTCTGAAAGAAAAATCCATTGGATTCCGCTATCCCCGCTCATTCCACTTCGCTACTCCATCCATCGGAAAGTTGCAGTTCGGTCCGCTCTCGCCGCCCTTCAAGGCAGCGCGCTTCAGCATCTCTGCTCTTCAATAATCTCACCTCTCCTCAGCTCGGTTCGCTAATTGCCTATAAACTGTGTCCTCTGTCTACTGACCCACTCGGCACAGTTCGTTCTATTACCTTCTCTAACAGCTGCACGCTCTCAATTACATCCTTTGATGGGCACTCAGTGGTTTAATTGCTAGGAGGAATTCATCGAACGAAAAAGAAAATGAAATCAGATCGGGAAAGGAATAATTCGAACGACGATTTTTGTAATGGGGGGGATGCTAGGTGAGCGGAAGTCGTACATAAGAGGAAGCCACTCTTATGTCTTGTGGGAGTTTGCATGTATGTGCTCGAATTCCCTGCGAGTTTCTTCTATGAAATTCCACGGATGCTCTCCCTCATTTACTGCTTGATAGCGCGACGCCGGGAGGTAAGGGCTGGGCAGCGAAGGGCTCATTTCCCACGCCTTGGGTAAACCCGGGAGGAACACAAGAAACCGCTCGGTCCATCCTGCCTGCGGTGACTTATCCCAAAGAGCGCCGCAGATAAGCCCACTCTCCCCTCCGGCGGAATGTTCAATCCGTTCCCACCCCATGTCAAGTTGTGATCGCCTTCACCGATGAGTAGACCTCTGGAAGGTGAATGCTTCTGAATACATCACCTGAATGGTCTCCTAATGACGTATGAGGAAGATATAGGACGGCATGGAGTGGTACGGGGTAGTGGGGCCAAATGGTCTCCCTGAGCGTGGAACGGAGATGTTGAAATCTATTACAATGACAGAAAATGCTAGGAACACTCTGCGGGGTCGTGCAGCATATTTTAAAGCAATGCTGAGGCATTGGTCAGGCCGCACCTGGAACATGACGATCGGCTTTGAGCCTCTTATCTGAGGAAGGATGATTTAACATTGGAGAAGGTCCGGAGAAGCTTTACGAGAATGATCCCGGGTTAACGTACGAGGAGTGTTTGATAGCTCTGGGCCTGTACTCGTTGGAATTTAGATGAATGAGGGAAGATCTCATTGAGACCTATCAAATATTGAAAGGCCTATATATGTTGGACGTGGAGAGCAACACACACGAAATGCTGGAGGAACTCAGCGGGCCAGGCGGCATCTATGGAAAAGGGTACAGTCGACAGCAGGTCGGCCAGCATTTCCTATGTGTTGCTTGGATTTCCAGCATCTGCAGAATTTCTCTTGTTTGCGATTGGACGTGGAGGGATGCTTCCTTTAGTGGGGGAGTCTAGGACCAGAGGACACAGCCTCAGATTACAAGGATGTCCCTTTAAAGCCGAGATGAGGGATTTCTTTATCCAGAGGGTGGTGAATGTGTGGAATTCATTGCTACAGGTAGCTATGGACGCCAAGTCACTGGGTATATGTAAGACAGAGGTTGATAGGTTCTTAATTAGTAAGGGTGTCATTAAAGGTAATGGGGAGAAGCCAGGATAATACGGTTAAGAGGGATAATAAATCAGCCATGATGGAATCGCCTAGTTTTGCTCCTATGTCTTATGGTCGCTTAAAATGCTGAAAACACTCAACAGGTCGGGCACGCAACATCTGTGCGAAGAGAAACGGGTCAATATTTCATGTTCCCGGATTCTTCGTCAGAACTGGGACAAAACAACCTTAAAGCAGTACTACAGTGGCAGAAACACACACAAAATAACAAGGTAAAGTCCTATGGCGTTTCAGGAAAGATATTGGCATGGATAGCGAAATGGCTGACAGGCAGTAAGGAGTGTGTGGGAATAAAAGGGGTCTTTCCTGGTTGACTGCCAGTGACTAGTGGTGTTCCTCAGGGGGTTAGTATTGGGCCCTCTACTTTTCACATTTTTTGTCAATTATTTAGATAATGGAATTGATGTTTTTATGGCAAAGTTTGCGGATGATACGAAGATAGGTGGAGGGGTAGGTAGTGCTGAGTAAGCAATGCGATTGCAGCAGGACTTAGACAAATTGGAAGGATGGGCAAAAAGTGGCAGATGGAATACAGTATTGGGAAAGATATTATCTAAATGGGGAGAAGGTTCAAACATCAGAGCTGCAGAGGGACTTAGGAGTCCTCGTGCAAAACTCCCAGAAAGTTAATCTAGAGGTTGAGTCTGTGATAAGGAACGCAAATGCGATGTTGTCATTTATTTCGAGGGGAATAGAATATAACAGCAAAGAGAAAATGCTGAGCCTTTATAAGACACTAGTCAGGCCGCACTTGGAGTATTGGCAACAGTTTTGGGCCCCATATCTCAGAAAGGATGTGCTGTCATTGGAGAGATTCCAGAGCAGGTTCACGAGGATGATCCTGGGAATGAAGAGGTGAACATATGAGGGGCGTTTGGCAACTTTGGGCCTGTACTGACTGGAATTTAGAAGAATGTGGTGGGAGCTGGGATCTCATTGAAACCTACCGAATGTTGAAAGGACTAGATAAGCTGGATGTGGAGAGGATGTTTCCTATGGTGGGGGCATCCAGAACTAGAGCATACAACCTCAAAACTGAGGGGCAAACTTTTAGAACAGAGGTAAGGAGGACTTTCTTTTCCTTTTAGCCAGAGAGTAGTGAATGCGTGGAATGTTCTGCCACAGACTGCGATGGAGGCCAAGTCCGTGGGTATATTTAACGCAGAAGTTGATCGCTTCCTGATCGGTCAGGGCATCAAAAGATATGGCTAGGAGGCAGGTGTATGGGTTTGAGTGGGATCCGGGATCAGCCATGATGAAATAGCGGAGCAAACTCGATGGGATGAAGGGCCTAATTCTGCTCTTATGGTATTACGGTCTGAAAAGCTGGTGGAACTCAAAAATGTCGGCAGCATCTATGGAGAGGACGAGGCCCTTCATCAGAACCTGTTGAAAGAGCTCCGCCCAAATCGACTGCTTGTTCTTCTCCATAGATGCTGCCTGATCTGCTGAGTTCCTCCAGCATTTTGTGTATGTTGCTCTGGGATTCCAGTAGCTGCTGAATCTCCTGTGTGTACAATGACAGGAGACATAAGTGAACACAGTCATAATGATCAGCTGGCCGAGCAGCATCCGTGGAGGGGAAAGAACTGTCAATGTTTCGGGTGGACACCTTGCACAATGTCAATGGGGATTTATCGGCGTTATTGCTACCGTTACTATGCCGACTGAATTCTCTCAGTACATGATATCGACCTGAGACATCGAATGTCCATTTCCACCCGCAGATGCTGCCAGGCTCGCTGAGTTCCTCCAATTGTTTTCTTTTTTGCTCCGGATTTCTGGATCTGCATTCCCTTGTGCCTTTGCAACGTTAACTCCGCTTCCCACTTCTACAAATCTTGCTCGACCTGCTGACAGCGTTTTGCGTTTTACGGCATGATCGTTCTGTGAGTGTGTGTGTGTGTGTGTGTGTGTGTGAGGGAGCGAGAGAGAGAGACAGAGAGAGAGAAGTGGGTTTTTGCGGGACAGACGGCATTTGTATCAGCAGCTGGAAGGGAGATGGGAGAAGCAAGAATATCTGGGGTGGGTGGGGTCTTTGATTATGCCGGCAACTTTACTAAAGCAGAGTCTGTGGAGGGTAACTGGTTTCCGTGACAGGCTGAGCTGTGTCCACAACGCTTGGCTGTTTCTTACTGTCACTTGCAGAGCAGTGACCATCCAATTAGTATGCTGCACCTATGTTAAAAAAAACGTACTTCTGATTGTGATTATTACCGTTCTAATATCGGATACTCCGGAGCTGCAGTGCGATCACCCGAGTACGATGTTCTCCTAAGGGGTTGTCTATTGGTGGGTCCTCAGGTGGCTGTGGCTTTCAGGAGCCACATATTCTGGTGCACTATTGGCAGGAGTAAGTGGTGGCTGTGGTAATTGGTTGGTGTTAGCCGTCCATATGTCCTGAGCTATCCATCGCAATTGGTATTGCTTGATCTTGGTGGATATGCTGCTTAAGTTAATGGTTAATGAACATCAACATAATGAACCGTTGGTCGTAAAAAACTTAGAATCAAAACTTCGCAAGACCATAGTGTGCTAGAGATGGGTGTTAAAATGACTAATTGATGACTAAAACGGGGCTACCTCGTCTCCTTTTAAATTAGTCAACGATGCTGGCGTCTCAACAGCTGAGATTGAGCCAGGTACAATCCAGATTATTGACGGTATTCGTCGACATCTTAACTATTACTAGATAAACACACACACACACACACACACACACACACACACACACACTATGCTAGAGGAACGCAGCACGTCAGGCAGTATCTCTGGATAAGAATAAAGAATCGATGTTTCGGGCCGAGACCCTTCATCAGGACTGGAGAGGACGGGAGAAGAAGCCAGAAGGTGGGGCGGGGGAAGTAGTACAACTTGGAAGGTGAAGCCAGGTGAGGGAGGAAGGTAGGTGGTTGGGAGTAACTATGACTAACACGATTCAGCGGGCTTTGTAACCACATTATTGATATTGGCAAAAATATTCTGAAAAGCAGGAGGAACTCAATAGGCCGGGCCTCATCAGTGGAGGAAAAGGATAGACGTAGATGTCTGGTGCTGGGTGGTCGGGTCCAAGCTGTATCCACGCGGACTGAGCCCACCGGGCCGATCCCCGATCAGCGCGGTGCCTGCGAGCAACCATAAACCATAAAGTGCTGAGCTCCTGCTGTCTGGGCCAGACCTCACCAAGATGAAAGCATTACCAGCACAAATAGTACTCCCGTTAAACTGAAGTCAGACTTACCCAGTTGTATAGTGATTGACTAATATAAGGTTACAGTTAAAATATTAATTGGTTAATGTTAATAACGTAGACCCCAAACCGGTTAAATCGAATCACTAATAGTTACAGAGCAGACTGAATACTGTCAGTAATGCGGTTCAAATGTTAACTGGATGGTGTTAGCAACAGTTACCGTATGAATTGCTCGGTGTCAGTAATGCAGTCACAATACCGTCTGTAATATCAGAACATAAAACATTACAGCACAGCACAGACCCATGATGTTGTGCCAACCTTTTCACCTACTCTACGATCAATCTAACCCTTCCCTCCTACACAGCCATTTTTCCAGTTTTCTCTCATCCATTTGCTAAGAGTTTATTAAATGCCCCTAATGTATCAGCCTCTACCACTATCCCTGGCAGGGCGTTCCACGCACCCACTCTGGAAATAACATACTTCCGACTTCCCCCCCTATACTTTCCTCCAATCTTAAAATTATGCTCCCTGATATTAGCAATTTCTTCTCTGGGGAAAAAATACCGTTGGCTGTCCACTGGATCTATGCTTCTTATCATCTATCAAGTCACCTCTCACCTTCCTTTTCTTCAACAAGAAAACCCCCTAACTCGCTCAACTTGTCCTCTTCCCCAATCCAGGCAGCAAAGTGTAAATCTCCTCTGCACCCTCTCCACACCATTCCTATAACGAGGTGACCAGGACTGAACA
The DNA here is from genome assembly GCF_030028105.1 of Mobula birostris. Classification (NCBI taxonomy): domain Eukaryota; kingdom Metazoa; phylum Chordata; class Chondrichthyes; order Myliobatiformes; family Myliobatidae; genus Mobula; species Mobula birostris. The sequence goes on along the minus strand of NC_092370.1, from coordinate 230,067,613 downwards.
GAATTCCAAATGTGGTCTAAAACAGGTTTTAGTAACAGTGTCAATTATAAGGTGTTTGTAATACAGGCACAAAGCTAATTGACTGGTGTCAATAATGAAGTGTAAAAGTTGGCATATAATTATCCTGCCGATTGAATAGCTGGTACTCCTTCCCGGCCCTATTGAATATAAGCAGGAACACAATTGTAGTCCTAATTGGTTAGTGCCTGTAATGTAGTCACGGTAGCACAAGAGATTCTGCAGATGCTACAAATCCAGAGTAACACACACAAACCGCAGGGGGAACCCAGCAGATCAGGTATCGTCTACGGAAAAGAGTAAAACAGACGGTATTTCGGACCGAGACCCTTCGTTCATCAGGACTGGAAAGGAAGTGGGGAAAACGCAGATTAAGAAGTTGGGTGGGAGGAGGGGAAAGGAGTAAATTCTAGAAGGTGAGGGGGTGGGTGGGCTTGCGGAGGAGGGATGAAGTTAGAAGCTGGGAGGTGACAGATGGAAAAGGTAAAGCGCGAAGAAGAAGGAACCTTAAAGGAGAGGGCAGCGGACTATGGGAGAGCAGGGAAAAAGGGGCAGCGGAAAGAGGTGATAGGCAGTTGAGGAGAGAATGGGGAATGGATCCTGAATACCGTTACCAGTGCATTTCATATACAAACTCAATGCTGTCAGTGACATCGCTGAGCAAATTCTCGCAGAAATATAGTTAAAACGCCCAGAGATTCGATAACACGGTTCCAGTGACTCCTGAATACTATTCGGAATAGAATTAAAATGCAAAGTGAACGCGGTACCGAGTGAAGCGCGCCAGCATTACGGTTAAAATCCCATATTACAGTTAAAAAGCGAAATGAATTACCGATAGACAGATACACATTGAATAGTGGAAGTAGAGATACAACGATGCTTGAATATCAGTAGTAGTGTTACCACTCGAGACAAGTACGATTTGAGGGGCTATTCCCTTATGGAGAGTGTCAGTGAGTGACTTTGTTTACCGTGGGGAGGCTGATGCACAGGCAGCCGCCATACAGTACACGACACATCGAGGCCAGGGGTCCGTGACACAGAATGCGATATGACCCGGGACCCTCCACTGCCATTGTGATGTGTCATCACCTTCCGCCAACTCCACGGCTGAAGTCTTGGTTGGATCGCTTCCTGTCTGGGTCCTCCCACTTGACCTTACCACCATGGGTCACCGTCCGAGGAGCTAAGCTCCAGACGGCATCGCGCTGGGGATCTCAGGTACGCGCAAGCCCCTCCACCACGACAAGGTGACGATCCTCGAAGGAGGCTTGAATATTATCAGTAGAACAGTTGCAATGCCAACTGGCGACTGCCAGGTTTAGCAGTTACAATGATGATTGGGAAGGGTCAGTAATAGTTACACTGGCAATTGAATCGTGCCGGCAATACGAAATATCGTGCTGATAGTGTGATTTAAATATTGTGATTTAATAGTGCTAGCTATACCATTGTAATTCAAGCTAAATCCCGGCAGTTGTAGTTACACGCTAGCTGAAGACTCTCAGTGATACGGTGATAATGCCTGCTCATAATTTCAGTAAAAATTCAGACCCGATGAAATCTGTAACACGTTTGCAATGATGTAATAGTTATAATGTTCACTGACTTGTATTAATATTTCCAATGCGATGGGGAGTCAGTAAGTCACAATGCTGGCTGAATATTTGAGTCATACAGTTCCATTACTGATTTAATCGTGGCAGTAATCTTTCCTACATAAGCGGCCCCTTGGGGCGGGAGGACAGCCTACCACCATTCCACTTCTGTGGGTTGTGAGCTGGCTGATAAGGTCCATGTGGGAGCCAGGTGCAAGATATGCTTGACAGGGCAAATGGATCTTGGAATTAGAATTGGAATTGGTTTAGTGTTGTCACATGTGCCGAGATATAGTGAAAAACATTTGCGTTGCATGCCATCCTGGCAGATCATACCATACACGAGTACATCAAGGTAGTGGAAATAAAGAAAACAGAATGCAAAATACAGTGCTGGTTACAGAAAAAAGCCAGCACAGGCAGACAAATAAAGTGCAAGGGCCACTGCAAGATAGGTTTGGAGATAGGAGATGTCTACATCAGTCTGATAACAGCGGGATAGAAGCTGTCCTTGAGTCTGGTGGTGTGTACCTTCTGGCTGATGGGAGGGAGGTGAAGTGAGAAAGTCTGGGGTGCAAGGGGTCCTGGATTACGTAAACTATTTGCCCAAGGCAGTGGGAAGTATAGATAGAGTTGGCGGAAGGGATTCTGGTTTGTGTGATGTACTGGGCTGCATCCTAGTGCCATTTGCAATGAACCTGTGAATGTTTGTGTTGAGGAATACACAAGGGTTCCACTGTCTTCCTAAATGCTCTTTCATTCTGAGCAAACATAGAGCAAGAACTCCAAAGAATTGACTGGGAAGTTGTACTTTCGTTAAGGAAGTCCTGGGAACTTTCTTAGAATTGTCTGTGCACCCTGTAATTGGTTACCTTGACAGGGCTCAGAATAGAATATCTGTTTAGGAATCTTATATCCCATTCAGGCTGACTGATTGTAATTGGATCCTTGAGGCTGGAGTTGTGGCTTGGGAGATGTGACAGATCCAGCTTCTTTCATCATGCCAGTAGCAAGTTTTGTCAGTAGTACCCATTCAGCTGTTTTGGGTCTCCACTAAAGAGAGTCCATCTGAAACATACACTAGAAAGAATCAAAGCTGCCAGGCACATCTTAACTCTTATTTTAACCAGTTCTTGATCTTCAAGCTCTTTTCCTCGGATGGCTAATGAAATTTCTGATACCTGTGCTGACTGGGAGGTTGTTCTCTGAGGTATGAGAAATAGTCCATTTTTTCCAGGTCGCATTATAGACCAGTAATGATAGCAACTTTCCACAGGGGCACAGTTGAGAGCATCCTGACTGGCTACATCACTGCCTGGTATGGGAACTGTACCTCCCTTAATCACAGGATTCTGCAGAGAGTGGTGCAGACAGCCCAGCACATCTGTAGTTTTGAACTTCCCATGATTCAGGACATTTACAAAGACAGGTGTGAGAAAAAGGCCCGAAGGATCATTGGGGACCTGGGTCACCCCAATCACAATCTATTCCAGCTGCTACCATCTGGGAAATGGTACTGCAGCATAAAAGCCAGGACCAACAGGCTCCAGGACAGCTTCTTCCACCAGGCCATCAGACTGATTAACTCACACTGATTTGAGTGTATTTTATGTTACATTGACTGTTCTATTTATTATAAATTACTATGATTGCATATTGCACATTTAGATGAAGATGTAAAGATTTTTACTCCTCATGTATGTGAAGTTGTAAGAAATAAAGTCAATTCAATTCAAGGGAGAAACATTATGTAGTAGAGACAGGTGTACTGAGGAACATTGGTTTGCACAGGTTAAAGACTATTTCCTACCATTAGATGAGCATGTCAATGATGACTTGAAGCTCAACACCTAATTCATCATCTGGATAGTGTAGCTAAGTGACCAACATCATGTAATCTTGATTCTGCAGTGAAGTTGAATGGTTTCCTGTTCTCGAAGGAAGCCTCTTGGAGGTGAGGTCTGACATTGCAGTGGGACACAGTGTTGGAGTGATGATTGATCTGTTCTTGACACTGAGGCGCACTGACCATGGGTCCATTGAGGGTCATGGCCTGCTCACCATCATGTAGCTGATGAGGGGCAGAGGCAAGTTCCAGTGGGCAGCTGGGTTTGAGCTTGGTTTCTCAACTGATGGATTTAAAGGTTATTGTGAGGTACATGTGAGGTTTTTCATTTCTTTTGGTGCTGTGGTATAATGGTTGTCATGTTTGTTGTAAGGTGGATGGAATCCACTGTGATTTTGGGAACAGGTCTTCTGCCACCATTTGGAGGTCTTTAAGGAAACTCTTAGAATGACATTCCCAAGATACATTCAGCCACTGCAAGGGCTCGGTAGGGAAGGATCACAGTAAGGGGTTCTTCCACTATTGGACAGGGAAAGGCCGAGTTGGGTGATGAATCGTCTCGGTTACTTTAGTCATGTACCACCCATTGGGGGCACATGAATGGCAAAAGTCCTATTAATTTTAAGAACGCAACTTGCATTGACCATGAATGTAAGAATGAAAGACATTACATGGTTTATTCTTGTAAGTGCCTTTTTATTATTGAATAAAGTTTATACTGATATAGAAAATCATCCCTGTAGCAGACAGCAGGGAGACCACATTATAGTTAATTGGATTTATCTTGAATTTGGTCACAACTCTGCCATCTCTGAGCTCCCCTGACACTTCCTCTTCACCCTGATATGGAGCATGATGTGAATTTGTCACTGAAGTTCCTCTCCACCAATTCTAGGAACTTCAGCAGGGATTCTCCTCCCAAGGCCTTGCTGTTTCTTGGTTGACATGTGACCTTATTTCAGTTTGGACTGGTTGTAAGCCCAGACCAGACAGGACATGAAGACACAGGCATTCATTTCAAGATTGAGGAGTTCCCTGGTGTTCCTTCCAGCGAGGAAGGAATAGGATCTACCTGCTTCTCAATCAAAAATGAGAACTCTTGTCAGTTCTTAACTGTAAGTGTGATGCCCCCTTGGGTGTTTGGGGTGTAGGTGGTCTTGACAATACTGAAGAAGCAATTGTGCCAACATTATTAGTGAGATACTGGATCTCCTGCTTTTTCCCACCTCCAGCTGTTACTTAATGTTACAGATTTTCTGCTGGAGAGTTCCTTAATAGTACAATGCGTACTGAGCATTGCCGGTAGTATCGATGTAGTAGCGATTGGCTCGTGAAAGGACTGTAATTTCAAATGATGTCTTGATGAAGGGTCTCAGCCCAAAACACGGCTCTTTATTCTTTTCCATAGATGTTGCCTGAGCTGCTGAGTTACTCCAGCATTTTGTGTGTGTTGTTCTGCAATTTCAAAACTTGTTTAACTATTTCAGTTATAGTGACCATGTCACATGTATAGTATCAGTAATACAATCTGAAAGCAACATAATTAGAAAGCTGATTGTGGTATGTCGGTAATGCAGATGCAGGGCTAATTGTACCTCCCTGATAAAGAAGGCACGGCAGACCCTCCACTTCCTAAGAGGAATGAGTCAGGCAAGGCTACCCCCCCCCCCCCCCCCGTCTTAATTGTGTTTTACAGGAGCACCATTAAGAACCTCCTGACAAGCTGCATCTCTATCTGGTATGGGAGCAGTCAAGCATCAGACCAGAAGTCCCTACAAGAGACTGTGAGAACGAATGAGAGGATCACAGGGGTCTCCCTACTATCCATCAGGGACATTTATCAGGAGCACTGCATATGCAGAGGCCTTAGTACTATTAAGGATCCCACCCATCCATCCAGCATCCTCTTTGACTTGCTACCATCAGGATGAGAAAGAGTTTCTTTCCCCAGGCTGTTAGGCTTCTGAACTCCCTGCTGCGAAGTGTCACTGGTTAAACTGTTCTGTACCTTACCATATTTAATATTATGTGTTGTTCCTATATACCATATATGGTTACATAGGTTATATACATGTATAAGTTAATTGACAATAAACTTGACTTGACTTGAGCAACACACACAAAATGCTGGGAGACCTCAGCAGGCCAAGGCAGCATCTATGGAAAAGACTATAGTCAACATCTTGGACCAAGACCCTTCATCAGGACTGGAGAAATCAAGTCCTGATGAAGGGTCTCGGTGTGATATGTTGACTGTACTCTTTTCCACAGATGCTGCCTACCTTGTTGAGTTCCTCCAGCATTTTGCGTGTGTTGTTTGGATTTCCAGCATCTACAGATTTTCTCACTTGTGGTTTGACTTGACTTGTACAGGGTTAGTGATATTTGTATCGCGCAGGGATTTATAGTTACAATAATGACAGGATCTTGCCATTAATACAGAAATAATTCTTACTGATAGTTACAATGTTGACTGAAATGTATCAGTAATAAAGTTTTGATGCTGTTTGAATAGTGTCTGTAATATTGCAAAAATGCAGATGTAATAATGCCTGTAATACTACAATAATGATTAAATAGACCTGATTGCTCAAATAATGGTCACAATGCAGACTGATTGTCGTCTGTAATGTTCCAGTTCCAGTACTATAGTTTCAGAACTGATCTAAGTGTTAGTAATGTATTTACATTGCTTGTTGCACAGAGTGAATGTCACTAATACAGATACAGTTAAGAATCGGATTGAATTGTGCTTGTAATGCTGCTAAACATTAAGAGAATATCCAGTGATACAATTACAATGCCGAGTGAATATGCGGCGGTAATAATCCCTTATCTGGTCAGTCATACAGAGACAATGCTAGTTAAATAGAGTCAGTTTCAATGCTGGCTGCCAGTATTACAGTTACATTGCTGAATAAATAGTGTTAGTAATGGTGTTAAAATGCTGAGGAAATATCACCAGAGCTGCAGTTCCAATTTAAAGTTAAAGTTAAAGTCTGTCCCGAGTCTTTTGAACCTGCAGTTCCAATGCAGATTAATAATGTCAATAATACAGCTGCAATGCAAACTGAATGTGGTCAGTAATTCTTTCTGAATGCTGACTGAATGGTGGTATTGATACAGTGATGATGACATTGTTCTGGAGCTACAGTGTGTAAACTGATCATACAGACTTTGTACCACAGTTTCAATGTCTTACTTGTTACAGCACAGAAAGAGGCCATTGAGCCATCACATTCATGCTGGCATCCAACAGTAGAATCCTATTTCTCCTTATATCTCTGTAACCCTGTAACTTTATTTTTCAATTGCCTGCCTACTTACTTATGCTTCCTTTGTCATCTATCTACACAAAGAGATAATTTAGAAATATTAACTATATTTGTCACAAGTATATTGAAACATCAAAACATATAGTGAAATGCGTGATTTTTAGTCAATGACCTACACAGCCTGAGGATCGCGCTGGGGGCAGCCTGCAAGTATCACCACAGTCTCAGCACCAACAGCTCACTAACCCTAACTCTGACCGGCTTTGGAATGTGGGAGGAAACCAGAGCACAGAGAGGAAACCCACACGGTTACCGGGAGAGTGTACAAACTTCTTACAGACAGCGGCAGGAATCGGAAACCTGATCGTCGATCGCTGGCACTATAAAGCGATGCACTGTCATTACACTATCCTGCCACACCAGACTTTTCTGCTCGCCCACGCACCATGGACAATTTAGAGCAGCCAATAGATTTTAGGTGAAAGGGGGGAGATTTGAAAGGGACCCAAGGCTTCCTCATGCAGAGGCTGGCGAGAAGATGGAATGAGCTGCCTGGGGAAGTGGCTGAAGCAGGTATTTTAGATACTTGGACCGATACAGTATATGGAAGGATGTGGATATGGGCTGATCACAGGAAATTGGGACTGGCTAGATGAGCGCCGTGGTCTGCATGGACTGATACCATAAGATAGAGGAGCAGAATTAGGCCATTTTGTCCATCAAGTCTGATCTGCCATTTCATCATGACTGATCCATTTTCCTTCTCAGCCCCATTTTCCTGCCTTCTCCTCTTATCCCTTCATCCTCCGACCAACCGAGAATCTATCTGCCTTAAATATACCCAATGACCTGGCCTCCACTGCTGTCGATGGCAAAGAATTCCACAGATTCACCATTTTCTGGCTAAAAAAAATGCTTCCTCATCTCCATTCTAAAAGGACTTCCCTCTATTCTGAGGCTGTGTCCTCTGGTCCTAGCCTGTTATACTTTTAGCTGTTATACTTTTACAGACTAACTGAGTATTGTCAGTGATATTGGTGATCGATACAATGTTATTAATGATGCCTGTAATACAATTACAATAATGTATTTACAGTGTTGATTGAAGAATGATTGTAGTACAGTAGCAATGTTGAGTGAAACAGCTGCCAGCAACATTGCCAGATGAATGGTACCAATAACCTAGTTACAATAACCTAGTTACAATATTGTGTCTGTAATGCAGTTACTATTGCTGAATGATTCATGCCAGTAATACCACTGCAAGCAGACTGAATAATGTTGATCACACATTTAAAGTGCTTCTTGAGTTTTGTCAGTAGCATTGTTACAATGCAGATTAATTGAGAAAGTATTACAGTTGCAAAACTACCAGAGAGATTGGTAAGGCAATGATAGCGCTGATTTATAGTTTTGATAATTCTGAAATGCAATAGAGTTAGAGTGCTGATTGCTGATTTATGGAGTTACAATGATGATGCAATACAATTGCATGCTAATTGATTAGTGCCAGTAGCTTGAAAATAACTCTTATTGAATACTTCTACTAATACAGAAAAACTGCTTCTTCAATTGTGTCTGTTGTAAATGATAATGTCAATCTAATAATGGTCTTAATTCACTTCCATTGATTCTGGAATATTATTTGTAGAACAGCTACAATATTTGGAATTATACTGGCAATAGGGCTGTGATTCTGTAAAACTAGTGCATAAGTACATTTAAAATGCTGTCTGAATGGCAACTGTCACAATGGGAATGCAGTTGTATATCGACAGGAATATTACTGAAATGCCGACTAACTATGGTGATGTCGCTAATTGATTTACTAATGTCAGCAGTATAGTTATTAATTGTGTGAGTGATGGAGACATAGAAAGGTACAGCACAGAAAAGGGCCCTTCAGCCCATCTAAACTGTCTACTGCTATCAATCTGCACTGGGATCATAGCCCTCCATGCTCCTCATATCCATGTACCTATCCAAACTTCTCTTAAACAATGAAATCGAGCTTGCATGCACTACTTGTGCTGACAGCTCATTCCACACTCTCACGACACTCTGAATGAAGAGGTTTCCTCTCATGTTTCCCTTAAACTTTTCACCTTTCACACTTATCCCATGACCTCTGGTTGTAGACCCTCTCAGCCTCAGTGGAAAATGCCTGCTTGCATTTACCCTATCTATACCATTCATAATTTTGTAAACCTTTATCAAGTCTCCCCTCAATCTTCTACGTCCCAACCAATTCAATCTTTCCTTATAACACAGGTCCTCCAGACCCAGTAACATCCTGGTAAATTTTCTCAGTACTCTTAACTTTGTTTACATCTTTCCTGAAGGTTGGTGACAAAAACTGCACACAATACTCAAAATTAGGCCTCACCAATATCTTATACAACTTCAACATAACATACCGCTACAATTGTTGGCAATATTATTGCAATGTGAATTGAATGATATCGTTAAATGAATTACACATACAGAAGGTTGGAGGAACTCAGCAGGCCAGGTAGCATCTACAGAAAAGGCTAAGCAATCGGCTTTTCAGGCCAAGACTCTTCATCAGGACTGGGACCCATATCCCTTTCCATAGATGCTGCCTGACCCGCTGAGTTCTTCCAGCATTTTGTATATGTTACTCTGGATGTCTAGCATCTGCATAACCTGTTGTATTAGAAGATGAGTAACATCCTGTTTGGATTGCATACAGTCAAAGAGGACGACAGTAAAGAAACAATGGGAAAGGAGAAAGGAAAGGTCTGGGGTGGGTGGGGTCTTTGATTATGCTGGCTGCTTTACTGAGGCAGCGAGAAGTATCAGACCATAAGATATAGGAGCAGAATTAGGCCATTCAGCCCATTGAGTGTGCTCCGCCATTCCATCATGGCTGATCCCGGATCCCACTCAACCCCATACACCTGCCTTCTCACCATATCCTTTGATGCCCTGACCGGTCAGGAAATGATCGACTTCTGCCTTAAATATACCCATGGATTTGGCCTCCACCACAGTCTCTGCCAGAGCATTCCACAGATTTACTATTCTCTGGCTAAAAAAAGTAGTCCTTACCTCAGATTTAAGGTTGTGCCCTCTAGTTCCAGATATCCCCCACCATAGGAAACATCCTTTCTACAGCTACCCGATCTAGACCTTTCAATATTCGATAGGTTTCAATTAGATTCCCCAATATTTTTCCAAATTCCAGTGAACACAGGCCCAAAGATGCCAAATGCTCCTCATATGTCAACCCCTTCCTCGTGAACCTTCTCTGGACTCTCTCCAATGACCACACATTCTTTCTGAGATTGGGACCCAAAACTGTTGACAATACTCCAAGTGTGGCCTGAATAGTGTCAGCATTATCTCATTGCTTTTATATTCTCTTGTCCTTGAAATAAATGCCAACATTGCATTTGCCTTCTTTACCACGGACTCAACCTGTAAATTAACCTCCTGGGAGTCTTGCATGAGGACTCCTAAGTCCCTCTGTACCTCCGATGTTTGAACCTTCTCCCCATTTAGATAATAGTCTGCACTATTGTTCCTTTTACCAAAATGCATTATCATACATTTCCCAACACTATATTCCATCTGACACTTTTTGCTCATTCTTCCAATTTGTCAAAATCCTGTTCCAACTGCATTGCTTCCTCAGCAACACCTATCCCTTCACCTTTCTTTGTATCATCCACAAACTTAGCCACAAAGCCATCAATTCCGTTATCCAAATCATTAACAAACAATATGAAAAGTAGTGGTCCCAATATAGTATATTTTCTTGCAAGTACGGACAGGAACGAAGAGCGGGGAGGCAGGTTTCCATGATGTGCTGAGCTGTGTCCATAACACTTTGAAGACATTCCCTTTCTCTCTCACACACAGAAAATGGAAAGTCTCACACACTCGCCCATACACAGACCAGCTGAAATAAAACAAACATTTTTCTTCCTATTTTAGATTCACAGAGTCATAGAGCTTTGCAGCTTAGAAACAAACCCTTCAGTCCATCTAGTTCATGCCTTAAATATTTCACCTTTCAATTTTAGCCTATGACTTCTAGTTCTAGTCTCACCCAACCTCAGTGGAGAGAGTGTCATAGAATTACAAAACTCAAAATAAATGTACACCAAAGTACATATATGTCACAATATAGTACTTGAAGATTAATTTTCTTGCAGGCATTTACAGGAAAAGTAAATATATACAATGTAATTTATTAACTTTATATATAAACAAAGACTGACAAAGAACTCATGCAAGTATAATTCTAGTGCCCTCACAATGCGTTGTATACAAAGCTAGGCAGGAATTTAAACATCCTTTGAAAAATCACCTAATCCAGAAGCTTTCTTTGGGGTTTTTAATGTGACAACTTTGTGTAAAGATATTGCTGTTTCAAGGGTAAATAAAGAGTGGATGGAGATGGAGGTCTTTCTACCGTGTTTGCTCCAAGTCGAAATCTAAATTAACCCATACAAGAAATGATATGCAAAACAGGTTACGAGCAAGAAGTGATGTTTGTACAAAATGAATTGCAGACAAAACAAACAGCGCCTCTAGAGGCAGAACTCACCCTGCCTGACGCCTATGATGTCAAACTTAAGTCACTGAAACTAAAAGTCAAATAATCATTTCATTAAGACTTCGGCAAAAGAAGGACAGTTTCAGAGGCTGGTCTTGAAAACAGTCCTACTACACAGACTTTAACTGCTGTCACTTCAAAAATGTCATCCCTGATGACGTGCTTGCCCATGGTATTGCCTGATGAGCAGACTGGTGACACAGTACTCTTCCGGGATGAAGATGCACTGCACTTCTTCTGCCTACATCTGCCTTTGAATAACAAGAAAGATTCGAACCTTTGCTCGATTCAGTTGCTCTGTGTTGAGAGGTTGCTTATAAACGTGCCACCTACTGCAAAGGCTGTCTTTGGCTACTCATGCAATCTTCCCTTTCATGTAGATACTCCTCTCACAGGGTCTGAAATGATGGGTTCCCATTCTCCAGGACATTAACCTTAACAGCACTCTCGGTGGGCTAATGAGGCAGGCTTCACCCACTGTGACACAACCCAGGTCAGATCGTTGGGCATAAGATGCATTTTGCCAACCAAAGTGCTGCTCACGTACCTTATGTGTGCAGATGGTGTCTCTGCCAAACAAAAGGAGAACCTCAGCAGAAGCGTTAAGTGGAGAGATCTTGTTAGCTATGTCCTTACAACGTGAATGACTGTGTGCAGCTTGAGCAGCTGGGCGTTCATCCCCGTTGTTGGGAATATGGTCTCTGTCAATGAGAGTTGGCAGGGGTAAGAGACCTCTTGTCCCTTTGACTTTGCAACAAATCCACCGGCTCTGCATCCGATAACCACTGATGTTCCAGAACATGCCTTTAGAGTGTCTGGGGAAGCAGCTACATCCGATGGATGCTCTGCTGGCTCCCCATTGTGTTCTGAAATATATTGTTACTGCTTCCCTAGCCCGCTACTTTCCCCAGATACCCCACCACTATTGGGATGATTGTCTTGTCCACATTCGGAATGCCTCTTCCTCAGGACCTTCCTGGCCAGACTCAAACTATTGTGCAGTGGTGATCTAACACCACAGCCTAGTGCAGCGTGTGAGGGCTGCGCAGTTGGTTCTGCGGTAGCTGCTCTGGAAAGGTGAACCACTGATGTGCATGATGCACCTTTCATCCCTTGTCTGCTCTTATTAAGTAGTGGACACCCATGTGTTTCTCAGTTGAGTGACCTTGGGCGCCTTTCATTTTCTACCTTAAACGAGGATTCATTTTCCTTGGGCTTGCACCTGAAGCAGCGAAAGCAAGTTCAGGAGGACTGGGTAAAGATTTGGTGTTAAGCATGACAGGAAGCTGGTCCCTATCTTTGTCTGTTCCTATGATTTCATCCTCTATTCAGCAACTATGACATTTTAAAGGACTTGCACCAATGGCCATTCCTTCAGTCATCTTCCTGTTGAGATGACATCCGCAGTCTAAGTCAGCTGCTGCTTCATACACCTTTGCCTCTGTTAAAGCAGTCTTAGCTTCGTGCTCCTCTGAGAGTGCACTCAGTGTGACTTCTGCATGGGCTCTCTCCATGTCTGTGCATGTTCTCTTTATTTTTATATGAGGTTTCTCCCATGTCTGCTCTCATTTTTTCTGCTTCAGCTCTGGCATGGGCTCATACTGCAGCTGTGCTAACCATGGTTTTGCTTGAGCATTGAAAAGGCGTGATCGATGCTCCGCATTCTGAGCTGACATCCAGGGCCTGACAACTGACGTCGCTTGGGTCGGAAGCTGACATTGTAACGTGGGGCATTCGGACTAGTCTCCAGTCTACAGGTGGTGCCTTTGAAGACAAGTTATTTTTTCACTCTGCTACCGTCACAGTGCATTGTGTACAAAGCTATGCAGGAAGTTAACCTCCTTCTCAAAAATCACCCAAGATGAAAGCTTTCTTCAGAGTGTGTAATGAGAAAACTTTGTGAAAAGGTATTGCTGTTTCAAGGGCAAATAAAGAGCGGATGGAGATGGATGTCTTTCCACCGTGTTTGCTCCATTGAAATCCATATTAATCCACACAGGAAATGATGTAAGAGACAGTTTACCAACAGGAAGTGACATTGGTAGAAAACAAACTGCAGACAAAACGAACAGCGCCTCTAGAGGCAGTAACAATTATGTACTGATGGATAGTGTCAGTAATATAATTATAATACTGTATATTTTAATAATTTCAGTATCCTGTTGCAATGATGACTGGACTCTTGCCAGTACATTGCTGACTTACTACTGTGAGTGGTGTGGATGCAATCCGATGAAATACTATAAGGAGTAAAGTATCCGTTATGATTGAACTGTGTCACTAATGCAATTAGAATGCTGATTAACTGCTGCCAGTAACATGGTTAAAATGCTGATTAATGAACATTAAAGGTATAGTTGCCATGGTAACAGAACAGCTGATCAATTAGTGTCAGAAATGCAGATACAGGGGAGATGAAACAGCATCAGTAATACAAAGACGGTACTGGCTGGGTGGTGTCAGAGATGCAGTAGCAATTCTGAGTGATTAGTGTCAGTATTGTAGATGTTGTGGTGCTTGTACAAAACAAGTGACACTGTTACAAGGGTGATTAAATGCAATCAGTGATGCAGTTTCCTCGCTACAACCATTGGGCAGGAAGTCTTAGCGGTAGGTGCTGCACCACCAGGTTCTTACTGCCCGTTATGATACTGGTGTTTAGTGTGACAATGAATGTCCTCCATCTCATCTATGTCTGTCCATACCATCACACATAGATACAGAAGGATTCTCCCTTGCTGTTCCATAACAATTGTCTTACACCAGCTAGGATTGTTAGCCCTGAGCTGAACCCCCAAACCTAGAGAACTGGTGGACCACTCTTAGTCTGGCCTTTATCCTTTGACCTGTTTGCCATGAGTGACTCTACCAAGGCCCTGGCTCTAGTCAGCATAGTTCTTTGGGTCATTGAGGCACACAAGGCCTCTTGGAGCACCACCAGGTTCAGGAACAGTTATGTCCCTCACAACATAGAAACATAGAAACATAGAAAATAAGTGCAGGAATAGGCCATTCGGCCCTTCGATCCTGCACCGCCATTCAGTACGATCATGGCTGATCATCCAACTCAGAACCCTATACCTGTCTTCTCTCCATACCCCCTGATCCCTTTAGCCACAAGGGCCTTATCTAACTCGCTCTTAAAGTATAGCCAATGAACTGGCCTCAACTGTTTCCTGTGGCAGAGAATTCACAGATTCACCACTCTCTGTGTGAAGTAGTTTTTCCTCATCTTGGTCCTAAAAGGCTTCCCCTTTATCCTCAAACTGTGACCCCTCGTTCTGGACTTCCTCAACATCGGGAACAATCTTCCTGCATCTAGCCTGTCCAATCCTATTGGATTCTATCAACTATCCTATTCCTGAACCAGTGTGGATAACTTCACTCATCGCTACACTGATCTGATTCCACAACTTACAGACTCACTTTCAATGACTCTACAACTCACATTTTCATTAGTATTTATTTTATTTATATTATTTTTAAAAATTATTTTAATAATTTGTCTCCCTTTGCACATTGGTTGTTTGTCAGTCTTGAAACGTCAAATATTTATCCTCTTAATAGATGCTACCTTGCTTACTGAGTTCCTCCAGCATTTTGTGTGTGCTGCTCTGGATTTTCAGCATCTGCAGAATCTCTTGTGTTTAGCCTTTATTTATGTGTAGAATTCCATAAATTCTTTTGTACATTGATTGTTTGTCAGTGTATGCTTATATAGAAATTTCCCTAAATTCTATTGTTCACTTTATTTTCCTGTAAACGCCTGAAAGAAAATAAATCTCAAGGTCACATGTACTTATTTTGTTAATAAATTTACTCTGACGTTGATTTTAACTAGACAAAATACTGATGAAATAATGGCCAGTACAGCTATAACGCTGGTCTGTTAGTGTCCCTAATAAAGTCCCAATGCTGATTCAACACTGACAGTAACACACTTACAATGCTGATTAAATAGTCCCCATATTACACAATGTCAATTGAAAAATGTCAGTAATGTAATTACAATGCAGATTGAATGCAGTTTCAATGGCAAACTAACACTGTAAGTAATACAGCTACAATGATGTTTGACGAGTGTCAGTCACACTGTTAGAATGATGATCGACTCAGGTCAATGCTGCTGTTACAAGAGTGCCTTAATAGTGCCAGTTATACAATGCTAATCTATCAGTGTCATTGTGATTTATACTATCAGTCATACGATAACGCTGATTGAATGGTGTCAGAAGTGTGGTTTATTAAGATAATAATCAGAATCAGGTTTAATATCATTGGCATATGTTGTGAAATTTGTTGCTTTTGTGGCACTAGTACAGTGATAAAAGAGAGAAAAAGAAAACTGAATTACAGTGAATATATAAAATAGTTAGATTAAATAAGTAGTTCAAAATTAGGAAATTTAAAAAAGTACTGAGGCAGTGTTCATTGGCTCAATGTCCATTCAGAAGTCGGATGGCAGATGGGGAGAAGCTGTTCCTGAATCGCTGAGTGTGTGCCTTCAGGCTCCTGTACCTCTGTCCTGATGGTGGCAATGCGAAGAGGGCATGTTTTGGGTGGTGGGAATCCTTAATCATGGGCGCCACCTTTTTGTGGCTTTGTTCCTTGAAAATGACCTAGTTACTACAAAGGCTAGTGCCCATGATGGAACTGTCTAATTTTACAGCTCACTTCGATTCGTGTAACCTAACATTAATAATATGGTGCGGATGATTATTTATAGACAATGGCTTTGTCCAGCACGGAAACAGGAACTTCAACCCATTCCATCCATGTATCCCTTTCTTTTTGCCTATTTACACTAATCATATTGCCCCTCATTACATTTCTATTCTCTCTGCCTTGCGTGAAGTGAGGGTAATACATTTTTTTTCCTAATTGCTTGCTATACCAATCTGATAACTTTGATGATTCATGTATAAAAACTCCCTTTGAACGCCAATACTTTTTAATGTCCCTATTTAATAAAATACTTTTAACCACGATTCAAAGTTCAAAGTAAATTTACCTTTCTTTTTTTAACCACACTGGGTGAACCACCTCAAAAGGGAGGCATGTGGGATAGGTGGGTCGGGTTCAGTTACACCCAGTAGTGAGACATCAGCTAAAGTCATTTGATTCCAAGCAATTGGACAATTGGTTTATTGATCACTACAGATTGCCTCTCTAGTGCTTCCCACTCCCTCTCCTCTCACTTCCCCTTTTCCCAACCATGATTCCCACAGTAGAGACCCAGATCAGAATCAGATTTATCATCGTTGACATATGTCATACTTTTATTTTGTGGTGGGAGTACAGTGTAATACATAAGATTACTACAATACTGTGCAGAAGTCTTGGGTGCCTAACTATATACTGTATATGTCCTTGTCTATTTATTTAACCTCTCTATACGCCCCCCCCCCACCACCCGAATCACCCCTGGATCTTACTCATAGCCCATAATAGCACCCAGATTGCTTCACCGTCAAGTAGAGATATATTATGCTTGCTCCCCATGTCTGAGATATTGATATTGGTTTGTGAATTACGAGGGTCCCAACACTGATCACAGCTGTCAAACCTAATAATATCTAATTTATTAAAACATAGGACATTACAGCATAGTGCATACTAATGCTGTGCTGACTATTTAACCCACTCCAAGATCAATCTAACCCTTCCCTCCCACATAGCCCTCCATTTTTTCTTTCATCCATGCACATATTTTAGAGTCCCTTAAATGCCTGTAATGTATCTGCTTTTACCACCACGCTTGGAAGTGCATTCCATGCATCCAACACTCTCTGCATAAAAAACATATCTGACATACCCCTATACTTTCCTCCAAAGAGTTTAAAGTTATGCTCCCTTGTGTTAGTAACCTCTCATCCTCATACTCTCAAAGAGAAAAGCCCTACTTTACTCAACCTTTCCTCATAAGATATGTTCTCCATTCCAGGCAGCTTCCTGGTAAATCTCCTCTACACCTTCTCCAAAGCTTCCACATCCTTCCCATAATGAGTTGACCAGAACTGAAAACGTAGCCCATTTTTGTTTTTTCCCTACTTTCTTTTCTGTAACTGAACCAATCCTCACTCCGCAAGAGCATATTATCTGCAATACCTTGCACTCTGATCTTAGATGATAGTACCTTATGTACTGCCTTACTGAAGCCTTTGTGAAAGTCCAAATGTGCTGCATCAACCAGTTAGTCCTTATAAACTCTAGTTTATATCTTCCAAATATGATCTAGTTACATTCTCCAAACCTGATTTCGGAACCAGAGCCAGAATCAAGTTTATTGTCACTGACATGTGTCGTGAAATTTGTTGTTTAGCGGCAGCAGAACAGTGCAATACATAAAATATGCTATAAATTGCAATAAGAAATATACAAGTTGTAATTACACTTGCAAAGGTGATTGAATTGAATCTGTCATTTAGTTATAGTGCTTGTACAGTGTCAGTAATACACTGGAAACACTGATAAGGAATGTCTGTGAAACATTGTTACTGTGGTCGTTCAGTAGAACTTGTGGCCCATCTCCAGTACTGATTGAATGTTATGAGTACTGTGGATGAAATACTGATTGAGTGGTGTCAGTAATATGGTTACAATGCTGAACTAATTGTGTGACTAATACATTTACAATCCTGAAAGAATAGCACTAGCAACAGGTTCAGGTTGAAAGCCGGCAACACTACCAACTGCCTGCTGATCAAGTTGTGCCAACACTGCAGTTAAAATACTGATTGATCATGTTTCTAAAGATGGGTTTTAAGCTAAAGAAGTGGTCAAGGGATCTGAACTGCAGTGATGTGGTCACGAGGCAAGAGAACAAGATATTCATATGGAAAATGGATTTCAGTAGGACAAGAAGGAATAGAGAGTGTAAATCTAAGAATAAATCAATGGATAAGGTTGGAGGTTACAAAACACAGTAAAAAGAAACAAATGTATGACTCTATAACGAAATCAACATCACATAAACATGGTCACATGGATGAAAGATAAACGGAGTTATGTGGGAGCGAAGGGTTAGTTTGATCTTAGACTAGGTTAAAAAGAACGGATGAACACAACCTATGGACTCTCTTTCAAGGACTTTAGAGTCATGTTCTCAGTACCTTTTGTGCTTGTTTATTATATATTATCAATACTAATATTATTATTGGTATTATTTTCACAGTTTGTCCTCTTCACAGTTTGTCAGTTGTTGTACGTAGTTTTTCACTGATTCTATTGCATTTCTTTGTTTCACAACGAACACGCACAAAAGAAATGAATCGCAAGGTAATATATGGAAATGTACAGGTATGTTCTTTGATAATAAATTTACTTTGAACTTTTTGTACTCTGACAAGGTTGGCACAAGGTGGGCCAAAGACCCTGTGCTGAGCGGGGATGTTCTATGATATATTTGTAAAAAGAAGTAAAAATACATGAATATAATCTGACGGTCGCTTCAGAGACAGATTTGTTTGAAGACTTGCATTGGATATGATTATTCTGAAGGAGGAGAGGCTCGGAAATATTAGAGGGTGTATCTGTTCAGTGATGATGGCCTTTGTGCAAGTTTAGGGAACTAGGATGCAGAAGTAGTTGTGTGGAAAGAGAGATAATAAACACAATAAATAACTTGGGGGAATGAAGTACGAATCCAACCGCATAGGAGGACAGAGGATAAAAGGAGGGATAATCAGGGTGGATCTTAATCTACAAATGAGCCAGAAAAAAAGTCAGAGGGAGAAAGAAAGTGCAGAAAAGGACTTTCCAGATAGTTTCTTAAATTTCGTTTTCTGGAGCCAGTGAAAGACCAGGTAATCTAACCTGGTATTGTCCAGTGAGACAGGATTATTTAATTCCCTTATTATTGATGATGCAGTTAAGGTATTGGTGACCACAATATCACTCAATTTCAGTTTGAGGAATAGATAAGGGATCAAGGATTAGCATCATAAACTTAAATAAGGGCAACTATAATGCATAAGTGCAGACAAAGCTAAATTGAACATATAGGACACAGAACTGTATAACACAATACAAGCTCCTTGGTCCACAGTGATATCCTAACACATTAATCTATTCCTAGATCAATCTAACCTTTCCCTTCCACATAGCCTTCCATTTTCTTTTCATCCATGTGCCTATCTAGGAGTCTCTTAAATATTTAAAATGCATCTGCCTCTGTCATCATCCCTGGCAGCACCTTCCATAACCCGCCACTCTGTGTAAATACTTACCTCTGACATTCATAACTAATGAAGGCCTACACATATCCTACCTGTGCCTGGAATTCAAAGTTCAAGCTTCAAGGTAAGTTTATTATCAAAGTACGTGTAGGCCACCAAATACTACCCTGAGATTTATTTTAGTTTGGAATTGGAAAGCAAGAGGCAATTCGGGAACTTCAGAATCCCAGGGCAGTGGGACTGAGCAAAAGCTAACGCATCCTGATGCACTTAATCCCTACAGATAACAGGGTGAGATAGGTGCTACATTGGTTTTCCTTTTCCAGATGCACATGGATGCAGGGAAAGTTCTATTGGATTGGAATATAACCCATATAACTCATTTATTTAGAACATATAGAAGTCAAGAAGCAAGAAACTGCAGGCTAATTAGCTTGGCATCATGAACAAAAACGTTAGAGGCCGTTATTAGAGACATTATAACAGACATGCAAGAATTCAGCATGGTTGAAGTTCAAAGTACATTTATTGTCAAGGTATGTATACATTATACAACCTTGAGATTCATCTCCTTACGGGCAATCACGAAACAAAGAAACCCAAAAGAACCCTTAGTAAAAAGATCGTCGAACACCCAATGTGTATAGAGAGAAAAAAAACAAATTGTGTAGACAACAATTGCAAACAAATAGTGTTCATAGTCTTATGAGAAGGAACTAATGCCTAACCAAGAGATTAGATATGTTTTGGATAAAACACATCCCAATATCTTATTCAAATTTCCAGAAGGAATTTGATAAGGTTCTGTATCTAAGCTCATTGTAGAAAATGGCAGCTCATGCTGTAAGGCAGTGATATATCAGCGTGGGTGGGAAATTGTCTGGCCAACAGGAACCAGAATGCATGACTGTGCATTTCACTGGTTAGCGAGATGAAATGACTTCCAGAGGTCCATGCATTCTGATTTTTTACAATTTGCTTCAATGACCTGGACGGAGACATAAAGGTAGAGTTGTTAAATTTGCTGCTGACACAGAGAGGTGGGAGAGTAAATTGCGAAGAGGTCACAAAGAAGCTACAGAGATATGGATGGGATGAGTGAGCTGGCAAAGGTCTGGCAAATGGAGTATAATGTGGGAAAGTGTCTGATTGTCCATTTCGAAAAGGAAACCTATTATATAAAATACATTGTTCACAGAAGGGCAGTAAGCAGGTACAGTTAGTCTGGAAGAAAGTTAATAGAATGTTATCATTTATAGCTGCAGCTTGAGGCATTATGCTTCAGTTATATGGAGCCTGGGTGATCGCAAACGTGGAGCACTGGGCTCCTCACTGAAGGACGTTTTTGTACTGGAAAATGTTTGGAGAAGGATTTCCGAAGTTCAAAGTAAATTTTGTTATCAAAGTACATATATGTCACCATATACAGCCCTGAGATTCATTTTCCTGTGGGCATACTCAGCAAATCTATAGAATCTTAACTATAACAGGGTAGCTGAAAGATCGACCAGAGTGCAGGCGGCGGCAAACCTCGCATACGCAAATATAAATAAATAATGAGAGCACAAGATAACAAGATAAAGAATCCTTAAAGTGAGATCTTTGGTTGTGGGAACACATCAATGGATGGGCAAGTGAGTGTAGTTATCGCCATTTGGATGATTGTGAAATAGTAACTGGTCTTCAACCTGGTGGTGTGACTCTTGCGAATCTTTCACCTTCAACTTGATGGCAGCAGCAAGAAAAGTGCATGGTTTGGGTGGTGGGGATCTCTGATGATGGACGCTGCTTTCCTATGACAGTGTTTCATGTAGATATTCTACACTAATACTTGGAATGGGTTGCTTGCTTTATGAGGAAGAGCTGAACAGGATAGACTTGAATCTGCTGGAATGTGGAAGATTGTGGGCGTACCAGATTAATCCCGATGACACTCAATAGCATAGATGGCAAAAAGGAAGTTTCTTCTTGTGGAAGAATCAAGAATTATATTTCCGCTTTTAAAAATATATAGTCAGTGTTCAATGTAGAACAGGGTTAAGGGCTTGAATAACCTACCTTTGCTCTTGTACGTCTCTCTGATTTAAGGGATGAGAGTCGGAATACATTCAGGTTTAGTATCACTGACATGAGTTGTTAGATTTGTTGTTTTGTGCATTTGCTGTCATGCAATACATAAAACAATAGTTTAAATTGCAAGAAGAAAAACTTTAACGAGGTTCTGTAAAAAGAGAGCAAAAAGTGAGGTGGTTTTCATGGGTTCATGGTCTGTTCAGAAACCCGCTGGCAGAGGAGAAGAAGCTGTTCCTAAAATAAATGATTGTATGTCTTCAGACTCCTGTAGCTCATCCCTGATAATAGAAATGAGAAGAGGACATGTCCTGGATGGTGGGAGTCCTTAATGATGGATGCCATCCTCTTGAGTCATCGCCTTTTGAAGATGTCATTGACGGTGGGGAGGCTAAGTTTACAAACATAAGCTTTTTCCAATCCTGTGCTTTGGAACCTCCATTTCAGGAGGTGATGCAACCAGTCAGAATGCTCTCCTCGGTGCATCTGTAGAAGTTTGCTAGAGTCTTTGGTAGCATACAAAATCTCGTCAAACTTCTATTGAAGTTTAGCCACTGCCATGCCTTCTTCATAATTGCATCAAAATGTTAGGTGCAGGGTAATTTAGATACAAGCTACAGCAAATTTCTAATATGTGTAAATGTATATGGTAAATAAAGTTGATCGTTGATCCTTGATCCTTGATAGTCTCAGAAATATAATTCCATTACTGATTTGTGGAGGGAGTAATACAGTGATGATGTTGACTTGTAGAGAGCAATAGAGAGTGCCGGTTTTTACAAAATGGATTATTACATCAGTAATACAGTTACAATACTGATTTATAGAGAGGGTAATAGTCGTAGAGCACTGTTATAATTATGGTGATTTAATTGTGCCTGTAATAATTGTAGTACATTTAATATTACATACAGTTCTAATTGTGATTTAATTATGTAACTAATATGATGGAAATTGGATATTTTCTATAATTTCTACAAATTGTCTGCAATGGTAATTTGTGCAGTTGCAAATTATATGGCATTATTCCCAGCACCAGTCCCAGTCAGACAACCTGAATATTTCTGCATTAATGCTTTGTAGATTTTGTTAATTATTTCATGACTGTCCTTATAATCCAGGCCTTTGCTCAAGCATTTGTTCACACTCTTGCCAAGAGTCTGAAAACATTGGAAATATTCAGGAGGTCAGTCAGCATCTGAACAGCTAGAAACAAAATTAACATTTCACGTTTTTCATTGGATTAGTTCTCCTTAATTTAAAGATAGATCAAAGTCAAAGTAAATTTACCATCAAAATATGTAGATGCCACCATACGGTACCCAGAAATCAATTTTCGTGCAGGTATTTACAGGAAAATATAGAAATGTAATCAAATTTGTGGAAAACTATACTAAGACTTACAAACAACCAATGTGCAAAAGAAGAAAAATAGTGCAAATAAAAAATATATAGTATTGAGAACATATGTTGTTAAGTCCTTGAAAGTGAGTCTGTAGATTGTGATATTAGTTCAGAGCAGTGGCAAGTGAAGTTATCCACACTAGTTCAGGTGCCCACTGGTTGAAAGCTAATAACTGTTCCTGAACCTGGTGGTGTGGGACCTAAGGCTCCTGTAACTCTTGTCTGATGGTGGAAGAAAGAAGTGAGCATGGACTGGATGAATGTATGCTGCTTTCTTGTAATAGTGCTACAAGTAACTGTGCTCAATGGTGGGGAAGGCTTTTTCTATGGTGGAATGGACTATATCCTGCAGACTTTTCCATTCCTGGGTATTTATGTTTCCAATAAAGATGAAGATAAGATAGAGAAAGGCTATTAAAGATAAGCTTTACTGTTGCATGTACATCAAGCCGTCGAATCATAAAGTGAAATGCATTGTCTGAGGATGAGCGAGACCGAGAATAGTACCCGGGGCAGCCCATGCTTCCGGCACCAACGTAGCAAGTCCACAGCTTACTGATCATAACCAGTACACCTTTGGAATGTGGGAGGAAGCTGGAACAAATGGGGGAAACCCGTGCGGTTACAGGGAGAATGTACAAACTCCTTAATGACCGTGGTGGGGATGAATCCCAGCTGCTGGTGCAGTAAAGCATCACTGTGCTAACATGCTGCCCCATGGTAGAATCCTTCACTCCATCAGGAACTGCAACTGAGTGCAAAACTACTGCTTCATTTGGAAAGTTCAAAGAGCAGGCAATCTCTTATTATTTTCTGCGCAAGTTTAAAATTGCTTTCCTGCTGTGTCAGTGAGAGATGTATATACAGAGAGGTGAGAAGTGACAGAGCAATATACATTGATAAAAGGGCAAGATATTCACAAAAGACAATTTCACTGTCTTTCTTTTTTTCTGGGTAAGTTTTCTCGTTGTCAATTTCAATGTAGTGACTGGCAGTTCCAGATATTTCACTAGAGAGTTGCACTGATTGTTGGACAGAGAGGAAAGTCGAATCAGTGACGTTTCCACATTGACAATCTATGCTGTCGGAAAGAAGAAGCTGCATGCTGGAGCATTATTAAGTATACAAAAATAACTCATATCATTTGTACCCTAGGCAAACAGTGTGTGGAAAAAAAAAACTGCCTGATTAACATTTCTTTTCACTGATGTAAAATTAAATTCTTTGTTGATTAATTGGACTTTGCACATCATTTTTTTTCAACAGTGCCTTCAGCCTTGGGTAACATTGCTCATCTTCTTAACTTATTGTTTTTCATCTTTTCCTCCCCCCACCCCCTCCACTACACATTTATATTTGAAGTACAGTGCTTCTTAACAAAGTGGTTCAGTAATGATGATAAATATTGAGGGCAAAGATATCTATCTAAGACTCCAGCATCCCATCATTTACATGAAGAATAAAAGCATTATTTAAGTGGTTGTTTTGCACAATTAAAATAATAATTCATATTCGCCATGGTGAAGAATTTGGCGACTCCTTTACAAATGGTAAGCTGCTTTCTGTCATGGCGATCTATATCTTGCAGTTCTTGAACAAATTGCTAGCAAAGAGGTAATGGAAAAAAAAAGAGGTAAAATTGCTAAAAAGAGGTAATGGAATTGTTAGCTGGCTCAAATGTGAATGATTCTCTCGGGCCCGATGAGATGTATCCCAGGCTGCTTTAGGAAGCTAGTTGGAGCTTGCTGAGGTGCTGACGGAAAATGTCAGGTTTTCACTGAATCTGTAGGTAGAGGAAACAGTTCAGAGTTGTGGCGAGTGAAGTTTTCCATTCTGGTTCTAGAGTCTGATGGCTGTAGGGTAATAACTGCTCCTGAACCTGGTGGTGTGGGACCTAAGGATCCTGGACCTCTGTCCCAATGGTAGTAATTGGATTGTGGACGTCTTTGATCATTGATACTGTTTTCTTGTGGCTGAGGTCTATGTATAGTAAATGTGCTCAATAGTAGGCTTTGCCTGTGATGGACTGGGCTGTAGCCACCAATTTCTGTAGACATTTCCGTCCTGGTCATTGAGTTTCCAGACCATGCAACTGAATAGGATACTTTCCACTGTGCATCTGTAGAAGTTTGTCAAATTTTTATCTGCTGTTTGGTATATACAGGTACATTAACAGTCTGAAAGTAAAAGAAGGAGGTAACATTATATTATATGGCTCAGGATGTTGGACAATATCTAGTAACATGAGGAAGCGAATTGAAGCAGCAGAGATGTGGTTTTTGAGGAGGATGCAAAGAATATCATGGACGAAATGAATATCTAATGAGGATGTCATGAACAGAGCAAACACAAAAAGAGAAATAATGTATGAGATCATGAAATGGCAACGTAACTTCATTGGACATGTGAGTAGGAAAGAGGAGTTAGAATGCACGGTAATTACGGGAAAGATTGAAGGGAAGAAAGCAAGAGGAAGACAAAGACAAATGATGATGGAGACAGCAGCCAGAGAACTGGAAATGAATAGCAATGAATTGATCCACTTGACCCGAAACAGGAATGTGTGGGCCATGACAGTCAAAGCTCAAACTGGGCACGGCACCTGATGATGATGAAGATGATGAACATTACCAATTTCATGGGGGGGGGGGGAGTAATTGTTGATAGTGCGTGGGGCAAAGCAATAGGGATAAATTATTAAATTGGTTTATTATTGTCACCTGAAGTGAGGTACAGTGGAAATCTTTGTCTTGTATGTCATCCATACAAAGTGTTTCATCACATCAATGAGCAAGGTAATACAAGGGTAAAGCAATAACAGAATGTCAAGTTTGTCAACTGGGCAAAAAAATTAGCAGATAGAATTTAATCCAAAGAATGTGAGGTCATGTATTTTAAAATAACCAGTTAGGGTAAGATTCGTACATTGAACTTAGGAATCTTAGATGTAGTAAGGGAAGAATAGAAAGAATAATAGGCCTGGATAGAGAAGTAGTGGAGAGCATGTTTGCAATAGTGGTGAAGACTAAGACTCGAGGGCAGAGCCTCAGAGTATGATGATATCCCTTTAGTACAGAGATGAAGAGAATTCCTTTAAAGAGAAGTGGAAAATCTGTGGAATTCATTGCCACAGGTGACAGTCGAGACCAATGTTATTCTGTACATTGAAAGTGATAACAAGGAAACTTTCCCAGAAAAAAAAGAAACACAGTGAAATTGTCTTTTGTAAATATCTTGCCCTTTTATTAATGTATATAGTTCTGTCACCTCTCACCTTGCTGTACATGCATCTTTCACTGCGATTGGTACGTTCTTGACTAATAATTGGCGTCAAAGGTCTCGGGGAAAAGGCAGAAGAACAGGGTTGAGAGGCATAATAAATAAGCCACGATGGAATGGCAGAGCAGGCTCAATGGCCTAATACTGCTCTTATGTCTTTTGGTTTATAGAAGAGTTACAGGGGTTTCAACAAAAAAGTTTTCATCCAGATTAGATAGGCTGGCATAGATGTGGTGAGCTGCAGATGTCTCCTAGATGTCTGACTTTATGAATTATTAATCAGTAGCATCTAGGAATGGATTAAATCCCTGTTACCCAAGATCTTCATTCCAGTGATAGCTTCTTATCTGACACCCTCCCCTAATCCTGCCCTCATCCTCAATTTCATTCTCACCGTCCTTTGAGACCAGATCTTGGGCTGACTTTGCAAAAAGCTGTGGAATCCCATCTGTAAATCTCTCTGATCTATTAAATCTCTTCCTCTTTAACACACTCACCAGCCTTATCGTGTACCACTTTGACTTCGAAGTAACATTCCTTCCCAATCTGATGAACTGTGCAACTTCTCTTCCATATTAAAGGTGCAATAGAAATGCAAGTTATTCTTATCGGAAACAAAAGAGATGAAAAATTGGAAATGCTTCTACGTATAAGTTTTTTTTGTCATTTAACATCTTCTAAATTTTGAAACAAAGAATTTTGAGGGAATTATAATGCCTATTGTTTTAATTAATAAGAATGTACTGACAGATCTCCCATGGCATTGTTAATGTATTGTTTTTCTGTCAAGCATGTAGAAGCTAATTGAGCTCACCCAGAAAGTGCTTAGCGACTTCAGGTCTGTCTCCTTCAATTCCATCAACTCATAATTAGTTTACTGATGTTGCCACCAATGTAAGATCAATTCAGAAGAAACCTAAGACAATAAGACATAGGAGCAGAATTAGGCCACTTGGCCCATCAAGTGTGCTCCGTCATTCCATCATAGTTCATTTATTATTCCTCTCCTCCCTTCCCCTGTCTTCTCCCCGTAACCCTTGAAGCCTTTTCTAATCAGGAGCCTATGAATCTCCACTTTAAATATACCCAATGACTTGGCAATAAATTCCACAGATTCACCACCATCTGGCTAAAGAAATTTCTCCTCATCTGTTTTCTAAAGGGACATCCTTGTAATCTGAAGCTGTGTTCTCTGTTCTTAGATTCTGGTGCTACTGGAAAATCCTCTCCACTTGCTCTCTATCTAGGCCTTTCAGTATTTGATGTGGGCACGTGGCCAAGTGGCTAAGGCATTGGACTAGTGACCTGAAGGTCGTGAGTTCGAGCCCCAGCTGAGGGAACGTGTTGTGTCCTTGAGCAAAGCACTTAATCACACAGTGCTCTGTGATGACATCAGTGCCAAGGTGTATGGGTCCTAATGCCCTTCCCTTGGACAACATTGGTGTCGTGGAGAGGGGAGACTTGCAGCATGGGCAACTGCTGGTCTTCCATACAACCTTGCCCAGGCCTGCGCCCTGGAGAGTGAAGACTTTCCAGGCGCAGATCCATGGTCTCGCAAGACTAACGGATGCCTTAAGTAAGTATTTGATAGGCTTCAATGAGGTTCCCCCCTCCCCCCACCGGTATTCTTCTATACTCTAGCGAGCACAAGCCTGGAGACATCAAACACTCCTCATATACTCACCCTTCCATTTTTAGGATCATTTTCATGAACCTTCTGTGGACCCTCTCCAATGCCGGCACTAGTCATTCCACTATAGGAAGGATGTTGAGGGTTCGGAGAGGGTGCAGAAGAGGTTTACCAGGATGCTGCCTGGATTGCAGGTCATGTGCTATCATAAGAGGCTCGATAAACTTGGGTTGTTTTCTCTAGGCTGAGGGGAGATCTGATAGAGGTTTACAAGATTAGGAGAGGCATAGATAGAGTGGACAGAGAGTATCTGTTTTCCAAGGTTGAAATGTCTAATACCAGAGGACAAGCATTGAAGGCGAGAGGGGGTAGGTTCAAGGGCCAAGTGAGGGGTAAGTTTTTTACTCAGAGAGTCATAGATGCCTGGAATTCTCTGCTTGGTATGGTGGTAGAGGCAAATACATTACTTTATACTTTATACTTTATTGTCGCCAAATAATTGGTACTAGAACATACAATCATCACAGCGATATTTGATTCTGTGCTTCACACTCTCTGAATTACAAATATACACTCCCTGGATTACAAATATTAAATATTAAAAATAGTTAAAATTAGTAAATATTAAAAATTTAAATTATAAGTCATAAATAGAAAATAGAAAAATGGGAAGTAAGGTAGTGCAAAAAAAAAAACCAAGAGGCAGGTCCGGATATTTGGTGGGTACGGCTCAGATCTGGGTCAGGATCCGTTCAGCAGTCTTATCACAGTTGGAAAGAAGCTGTTTCCAAATCCGGCCGTACGAGTCTTCAAGCTCCTGAGCCTTATCCCGGAGGGAAGAGGGATGAAAAGTGTGTTGGCTGGGTGGGTCATGTCCTTGATTATCCTGGCAGCACTGCTCCGACAGTGTGCGGTGTAAAGTGAATCCATGGACGGTAGATTGGTTTGTGTGATGTGCTGCGCAGTGTTCACGATCTTCTGCAGCTTCTTTCAGTCTTGGACAGGACAACTTCCATACCAGGTTGTGATGCACCCTAGAAGAATGCTTTCTACGGTGTATCTATAAAAATTAGTGAGGGTTTTAGGGGACAGGCCAAATTTCTTTAGTTTTCTCAGGAAGTAAAGGCGCTGGTGAGCCTTCTTGGCAGTGGACTCTGCTTGTTTGGACCAAGTCAGGTCATTTGTGATATTGACCCCGAGGAATTTAAAGCTTTTGACCTGTTCCACTTGCGCACCACCGATGTAAATTGGGTCGTGCGGTCCGCTATTCCTTCTGAAGTCAACAACCAATTCCTTCGTCTTGCTGACGTTGAGGGATAGGTTATTGTCTTCGCACCATGCCACCAGGATTTTAAGAGACTTTTGCATAGGCATGTGGATGTAAGGAAGATGGAGGGATATGGACATGGTCTGGCGAGGAGGAATCAGTGTTTGGGTGTTTTTGATCTGCTTTTTATCTGGTATTTGGCCTGTTCCTGTGCTGTATTCTTCTATCTATCTATTCTTTCTTAGATAAGGGGCCCAAATAGCTCATAATACACCAAATGTGGCCAGACCAATGCCTGATAAAGATTCAGCATTACATCCATTCAAACATTTTTTTGAGGATTGGAAGAAATTCTTGGATTTTGTTCAGACATTTCACAACTGTGGGGTAAGCAAGAACACTTCAGAGCCAAGGAACTGCAGTTGAAGTGTTGCAACATTCCAAGCACTTTGCACAGTGCCACCTCTCACAAACAGGGATGGAGCCAGATAATCTCTTCCAGTTATATTAATTAAGGAATAAGTCATGGCAGGAGCCCTGGTCAGGACTCCCTTTGCCCTGTCTAGAACCAGTAGGAGATCATGCATTGAGCAGCTGGAGCAGTTTGACAGTGCAATGTCAACTATAGATTTTTTCCTACAAAGAGGGACCTGCTCCAAGAGCCTGCTGGCCTGTGCTCACCGAGCCACGACTGGGAGAAGAAAGTGTTGCCCTCAGCTGTGTGGAGTGGTTGCAGTCACCACTACGGGCGAGCCAGGTGAGAACGTGGATCACCACATTTAAAGATATTAAAATTAAAGATTTAATTCTCCCATGTACATCGCATTTCAAAACATGCACTGTTTATGTCAACGATCAACAGTGTCAGAAAATGTGCTGGAGACGGCCCACAATTGTTGCCTTGCTTCTGGCTCACAATTTACTAATCCTAACCCATACATCTTTGGACTGTGGGAGGATACTGGAGCACCTGGGGGAAACCCATGCTGTCATGGGGAGAACATACAAACTCCTTACAGATAGTGGGGGAAATTGAACCCCGAGCTCTGCTTGCCAGTGTAAAGCATTACACTACCATATCACCCTACCTACCCACATTTACCTACATGGGCCCAACGTGGAAAGTAGCAGTGGCTGACTGAATCCGGGAGTTGAAAGCACAGGGTATCTCAGTGGAGAATGTACCTCTACTGAGATTCTGCCTCTAGAATCCTCTATTAGCCTGTGAGCAAGCAGGGGGAAGGGTGGGGGAGGTTTCCTTAAGTCAAAACCTTCCCTGTGGCTTTTCGAAAATGTCTCTGATATTTTTAAAAACATTAAATTAACATTTTTTAAAAAATATTTTCATTGATGCGAATGCAGTGGATTCAAGCTAATTGGGCCATTGGTTAATTGGGGCAGCCATGTATTTGAGACATTCCTTAAAGATTAAAAGCTAGTTGAGAAAGTAGTCAGGATTCCCTTCATTTACTTGGGTCACTATGCGGCTTAATTAGGACAGGAGTCTGTTGCCAGACATTCTCTAAGCCAGCGGTCCCCAACCACCGGGCTGCGGACTGGTAGCGGGCCACGAGGAAATGATATGATTTGGCGATATGAGTCAGCTGCACCATTCCTCATTCCCTGTCACGCCCACTGTTGAGCTTGAGCGCATGTGAGGTCATTACTCACGCGTCATCCATGTCAGCGCGAGAAGGAGATCAACTCCTCGAGCTTGCAGATGACGGCGGGCTGAAAAGTATGTTTGGCGTAACATCTCTGCCGGCATTCCAGATCAAAGTCAAGGCTGAATATCCTGAAATAGCCACGAAAGCACTGAAAATGTTGCTTCCATTTCCAACATTTTCCTGCAATGAATGCAAGGAAAACTAGATTGCGGAATAGACTGGACATAAGGAACCCCTTTCGAGTATCGCTGTCTCCCGTCACCCCTCAATAGGACCGTGTTGTTGCAGGAAAACAAGCCCAGGGCTCCCTCTGATTCAGCGATATTGGTGTGTTGCAATGATTTTACATGTTCATACAGGGAAAATATGTGTGTGTTTAATATCCAAACATTACTTAAAATGTTATGATGCTACTGACTTACTTATATAACCATATAATTACAGCACGGAAACAGGCCATCTCGGCCTTTCTAGTCCGTGCCGAACGCTACTCTCACCTAGTCCCACCGACCTGCACTCAGCCAATAACCCTCCATTCCTTTCCTGTCCATATAGCTGTCCAATTTTTCTTTAAATGATAATATCAAACCTACTGGAAGTTCGTTCAACACTTACCTAAAGCTCCCCTGATAATTGACTTATCACTACATTCATGCAAGAAAAATATGCGCTGTGTGTTTAATATTAAATTCGTTAGATAAACCCTTTTAGAAATGAAATTGAGTGTATTAGCCACTTATCACCTATATTCTAGTCGTGATTAACACTCCCATTCTCCCCCCCCCACAACAGAATCGGCAAAAAGGATTTGCAGGAAAAAAGCAGGTCACGACGCGCATGCGCACTGGTGCCCGCGCAAGGCTTCATGGTCATTGTAGTCTTTCTCGGGGTAAACACAACGTATTTGACTGCTACTCTTGTCCGTCGTCAACCCTACCCCCCCCCACCCCCCAGGTCGGCCGGTCCGCAAGAATATTGTCAATATTAAACTGGTCCGCAGTGCAAAAAAGGTTGGGGACCCCTGCTCTAAGCATTGTCAATGGCGTGCACTTGTTTGGCCATTAGACACTCTGGTGGGAACAGGTTTTAAATAGCATCAGCTGCAAATACTTGTGTTTTGTTATCCATGTGGGCCGACGGATGCTGATTCAAACCGCAGTGGTTTTTTGATAGTTTTTTTAAATGTGACTTCATGCACTAGGTGTCTGTACTGATTTTGTTAACTTACAGTCAAACAAACGAACTCAACAAAGTGCAAAGGATAAATTCCTCCATCGATAACTATTAGGAACTAATACAGTTTTATAGTATTATATTGGTATTGATAGCATTGTAATTTGTTCTGTTTTTCATTTAAGTACATAAATTGTTAGTTAAATAATAGTTTATCTTTTTTATATCTTTTAACTATTTCCATGGAACTTGGACTATTTAGTGCAGCTGCATAATTGAGGCAAAATGTACTGGTCCCGATGTGTCCCAAATAAACAAGAATCCACTGTACTGAAAATAAACTAAAAGTACAATAAAGATTAATCAAGATCATGTTATAGAGTTGTAGGTGGGGTGAATGTTTGCAGGCTTTCCCCTCTCAGGCTGGCTGAAACCGGAACTAGAGTTCATAGGTTTAGGGTGAGAGGTGAAATATGTAAGGGTAGTCTGAGGGGGGATTTCTTCACTTAGAGAATGGTATAAGTGTAGAACGAGCAGCTGGTAGAAGTGTTTTATGTCCATACAATTGTAACATTTAAGGAGAGTTATGGAGGGCTATGGTCTGGGTGTAGGTAGATGGAACTACGCAGGAGACCAGGCTGACACGGACTGGGTGGGCCAAAGGGCTTGTTTCTGTGTTTTAGGTCCGAGGTTGCCTTGCATTGGAACAGCTGAATGCTGGCGAGAGCTAGCACAGTGTGATCCACTGGAAAGTAAGAACCAGAAGAGGCGATGAGATGATGCAGCTTTTAGAACTACTCCCTCACAACTCCTGTGACTCAGGCTGTCTCCAACTCTATTAAATTCTTTCCTTTGGCCTTAAAAACTGTGGATCTTCTTATCCTGGTGGCTTGAATCAATGTTTAACCACAATGCAACAGCTCAGCAGGCCATAAATGCCCCAAAGTTGCCAAGCAAGTTGAGAAGATATTAAAGAAGGTGTGTAGTGTGTTGGCCTTCCCTTAGTTGGGGGATTGAGTTCAAGAGCCGCCAGGTAATGTTGCAACTCTATAAAATCCTGGTTTAGACCACACTTGGAACATCATGTTCTGTTCTGGTCACCTTTTTATAGGAAGGGTATGGAACATTTTTGAGAAGGTGCAGAGGAGATTTACTAGGATGCTGTCTGGAGTAGAGAGCATGTCTTATGAGGAAATGTTGAGTGAGTTAGGGCTTTTCTGTTTGGAGTGAAGGAGGATAAGAGGTGACGTAATAGAGGTGGACAAGATGCACAGATCGATCAGACAACCAGAGACTTTTTCCCAGAGTAGAAATGGTTCATATGAGGGGGCACAATTTTAAGATAATTGGAGGAAAGTATGGGTGGATGTCAGAGGTAAGTTCTTCATACAGAAAGTGCTGTGTGCGTGGAATGCCCCGCTGTGGGTGGTGGTAGTGGCAGCTCCATTGAGGGCATTGAAGAAACTCTTAGGTAGGCACATGGATGATATGTACGTGGGAAGGGTTAGATTGATAGGGGCAGGTTAAAAGTTCGGCACAACATTGTGGACTGATGGATCTGTACTGTGCTGTTTTGTTCTGTGTTCTATGTTCACTATCACCTTGCTACTTGTGGGATCTTGCTCAGCACAAAATAGTTGTTGTACTTCATAGATAACAATAGCATACTCTGAGCTGTCCTGTGAAGGGCACTATATAAGTGCAGGTCTTTCTTTGACATACCTGTGTTATACAGATATGTAGGTGTTTTTGACCCTGTGGTGAGAACTGCTGTGAAATGAGAGAGCTGGTAACAACAAAGGTAAAGAAACATCTGGGGAGAAGCAGTCTGATACACCAGCAGCTTATGTCAGCCAGATTTTAAAATGATCAAGTAAATGCTGACAATACTGTGCTTCAGTTGGTCAATTATCCTCCAGCTAATAGGCTCTAATTGTGATGCTAGAGAGAAGAGATGTCCATAATTATCAGAACAAGTAGAATTTTAAAATCATATCGGCCATTTGCTGCAATGTGCTTAAATGGGAAGAGTGATGTGGGTATTGTGGAAAAGCTGGGATGCGAATTCAGGACAAGCCATGTTCTTGGGGAGTGCCTGGAATATGGAAGGAGCCGCTATTTGAGGTGTTAATGGATTGTTCTCATTAGAGTAACGGTCAGGGAGAGGAGATTTCATTGAGATTTTCAACATTATGTACAGTTTTGATGGATTAAATGAGCAGAAGGAGCTTACCGTGGCACGAGGATTGATAGCTAGAGAACAAAGATATAAGATAATTGGCTAATGGAATCAGAGGTGAGCTGAGGAGAGGTTTTAGTGAATTATGATCAGGAACACACTCTCTGAAAGAGGTTCATTAACAAGTTTCAACAGGGAATAGAATCTATAAGGGTAGATGTTACAAAGTCTTAAGAAGTATTTACAGAACAGAAATGAGCCATTTGCCCCAGCATATTCAGAGTCAGAATCAGAATCTGAATCAGGTTTAATATCACTGGCATATGTCGTGAAACCTGTTAACTTAGTGCAGCAGTACAATGCCATACATGGTAATGTCAAAAAAAAAGTAAATCAATTACAGTAAGCATATTAAATAGTTAAATTTAAAATAGTGTAAAAACAGAAATAATGCAAGTGAGGTAGTGTTCATGGGTTCAATGCCCATTTAGGAATTGGATGGCAGAGGGAAAGAAGCTGTTCCTGAATCATTCAGTGTGTAACCTCAGGATTCTGTACCTCCATCCTGATGGTAGCAATGAGAAGAGGGCATGTCCTGGGTAATGGGGGTCCTTAATGATGAACACAGCCCTTCTGAGTCCTGCCTCTGACCCGTGTTATGCTAAACAGAAGCATGTTTGTGCCCTCCTACCTCGGGGCTCATCACCATCAATGCCTTCCTCCATCTTCTCCTCATCCGGCTTCTCCTGAAGTCAGTCTCTGTTAGTCCCCAGAACGACTTACATGGTGTTTATTTCACATTCTAAACATGTCCCTGGTAAATAGATTTCTCCTGAATTCACTGTTGGTTCTAATGATGTCTGACCCATATTTATGTCGCCCATTCTATCTGCCCCCCCAGCAGATATGTCTTTGACATCTGACCAATTAAACTCCTCTGTTATCTTGGAGACTTCTGTCTTATCACCTCCTTATTCAAGAGAAAATGCCCGCAGGCTCTTTATCCTTCTCTATGAGTGTAACCTTTCAAGTTGTATATTACTCTTATTCCCTCTCTAGTGTCACAGGGACTTCTTTGACACAGAGTGCAGAGCTATTCATTAAGATCATACCAAGGCTCTGGACAATATTGAGAACCAAAAAACTGCACTTGCTAGAAAACTGAAATAAAAGCAGAAAAAAAAGATGGAAATATGCAGCAGGTTAGGCAATGTCTTGGAAGAATGAAAGTTAACATTTCAGATTTCTGACCTGAAATATGAGCTGTTTCTTGATCCATAGATGTTATCTGATGTACTGAGTGTTTGCAACATGTTCTCCTTTTACTCTATATCACATAATTTCTTTGCTTTTCAATTTTGACCCTCTGCAATTTAATGCAGAGTTTTGCTGTGACTGTTCAGAATCAGAATTAGAATCACGTTTATGACCACTGGCACAGTTGTGAAATTTGTCAACTTCACAGCAGATAATAGAGAGAAAAAAAAAGTGAATATCAGTAAGTATATATATATATATATAAAATAGTTAAATAAATGGTGCAAAAATAGGAAATAAAAAAGTCATGGGGTAGTGTTCGTGGGTTCAATGTGTTGTTATGTCATTGACTCTTGTTGCTGCTTTCTTTGTATCTGCACCTCTAGATCTCTGAAGTTAAGATTCAGGTTCAGATTGAATCTCTTCTTGCAGTCATAGAGTCATAGAATACTACAGCATAGAAACAGACCCTTTGGCCCATCTAGTCCACACTGAACCATTATTCTGCCTAGTTCCATTGGCCTGGAGCCAGACCGTAGTCTGCCATACCTTTCCCATCCATGTTACTATCCAAACTTCTCTTAAATGTTGAAATTAAACCCACATTCACCACTTCTGTTGGTTCCTCATTCCACAATAACATCATCTTCTGAGTGAAGAATTTACTACTCAAGTTCTACTTAAATATTTCACTTTTCACCCTTAACCTATGACCTTTAGTTCTAGTTACAAAGTGGAGCTTTTAACATTGTTTGGCTGAGAGAGTTGTATGTTGAAGTGAATTTGGGATCATCTTCAACTCTGGCTCAGGTATAGGCTTGTTCTTAGTAATAACATTCTTAACAACTTCTGTCCCATTGCTGTCAGATTCTTGAACGGGCCTCTTGTACAATAAGATGGACGCTTGATCTCACAATCTGTCTCATTATGATCTTGCACTATATTGCTTATCTGCTCCGCACTTTGACAATTGACAATCAGGTTTGTTAACCTAGCAGCAGCAGTTCAATGGAATACATAATCTAGCAGAGAAAATAATAATAATAATAATAAATAATAATAGTAAATAAACACTTAAACCAATTACGTATATTGCATAGATTTAAAAAAAATGTGCAAAAACACAAAAATTATATATTAAAAAAACATGAGGTAGTGTCCAAAGATTCAATGTCCATTTAGGAATCAGATGGCAGCGGGGAAGGAGCTGTTCCTGAATCGCCGAGTGTGTGCCTTCAGGCTTCTGTATCTCCTACCTGATGGTACCAGTGAGAAAAGGGCATGCCCTGGGTGCTGGAGGTCCTTAATAATGGATGCTGCCTTTCTGAGACACTGCTCCCTAAAGATGTCCTAGGTACTTTGTAGGCTAGTACCCAAGATGGAGCTGACTAGATTTACAACCTTCTGCAGATTCTTTCGGACTGTGCAGTAGCCCCTCCATACCAGACAGTGATGCAGCCTGTCAGAATGCTCTCCACGGTATAACTATAGAAGTTTTTGAGTGTATTCGTTGACATGCCAAATCTCTTCAAACTCCTAATAAAGTATAGCCGCTTTCTTGCCTTCTTTATCGACGTTGGGACCAGGATAGATCCTCAGAGATCTTGACACCGAGGAACTTGAACTTGAAACTGCTCACTCTCTCCACTCTGATCCCTCTATGAGGATTGGTATGTGTTCCTTCGTCTTACCGGTCCTGAAGTCCACAATCAGCTCTTCCGTCTTACTGACATTGAGTGCCAGGTTGTTGCTGTGGCACCACCCCACTAGTTGGCATTTCTCACGCCTGGACTCCCTCTTGTCACCACCTGAGATTCTACCAACAATGGTTGTATCGTCAACAAGTTTATAGATGGTATTTGAGCTATGCCTAGCCTCACAGTCACCTGTATATAGAGAGTAGAGCAGTGGGCTAAGCACACACCCCTGAGGTGCGCCAGTGTTGATCGTCAGCGAGGAGGATATGTTATCACCAATGTTCACAGACTGTGGTCTTCTGGTTAGGCAGTCGAAGATCCAGTTGCAGAGGGAGGCACAGAGGCACAGGTTCTGCAACTTCTCAGTCAGGATTGTGGGAATGATGGTATTAAATGCTGAGCTATTGTCGATGAACGGCATCCTGATGTAGGTGTTTGTGTTGTCCAGATGGTCTAAAGCCGTGTGGAGAGCCATTAAGATTGCATCTACCATTGACCTATTGTGGTGATGGGTCCAGGTCCTTGCTGAGGCAGGAGTTCAGTCTGGTCATGACTAACCTCTCAAAGCTTTTCATCATTGTCAATGTGAGTGCTACTAGGTGATAGTCATTAAGGCAGCCCACAATATTCCTCTTAGGCACTGGTATAATTGTTGCCTTTTTGAAGCAAATGGGAACTTCCACCTGTAGCAGTGAGAGGTTGAAAGTGTCCTTGAATGCTCCTGCCAGTTGGTTGCCACAGGTTTTCAGAGCCTTGCCAGGTACGCCATGGGGACTTTCCACCTTGTGAGGGTTGACTCTCTTTAAAGACAGCCTAACGTCAGCCTCTGAGACAGAGATCACAGTGTCATCAGGTGCAGCAGGGATCTTCACAGTTGCGGTTGTGTTCTCCCTTTCAAAGCGTGCACAGAAGGTGTTGAGTTCATCTGGTAGTGAAGCATCGCTGCCATTCATGCTATTGGGTTTCGCTTTGTAGGAAGTAATGTCTTGCAAACTCTGTCAGAGTTGCCCTGCATCTGATGTCACCTTCAACCTTGTTCCAAATTGTCTCTTCGCCCTTGAAATAGCCCTCCGCAAACCATACCTGGGTCACCAGACTTGAATGCCACAGATCAAGCCTTCAGCAGATGACGTACCTACTGGTCTGTAACCTTCACACTTTATTCTGCATTGTTATTGTTTTACCTTGTTCTACCTCAATGCACTGTGTAATGATCTGATATGTATGAGTAGAGTGTATGAAATTGTATGATACAAGCTTTTCACTGTCACAAACAGAAGATATTCTGCAAACCTTGCGCAAAACACACAAAATGCAGGAGGAACTCAATAAGTCAGTCAGCATCCTTAATGGAGAATAAACAGTTGAGGTTTCAGGCCATGGCCCTACACCGGGACTCAAAAGAAAAGGGACGGAAGACAAAATAAGAAGGCGGGGAGAGGGAATGGAATACAAGCTAGAAGGGGAAACCACGTGCGGGGGGAGGTGGGATGAAGTATGAAGCTGTGAGGGATAGGTGAAATAGATAAAGGACTGAAGAAGAAGGAATCTGATAGGAGACGGCAATGGACTGTGGAAGAAGGGGAAGGAGGAGGGACCATAGAGAGGTGATGGCCATACGAGGAGAAGGGCTGAGAGGGTAACTAGAATCAGGAAAAGGAAAAAAAAAGGAGGAGGAGGAGATAACTAGGTTAGATAATATGAGGTAATTCTCCTCCAACCTGAACTTGGCCTCATCGTAGCAGTAGAGGAGGCCATGGGCAGACATGTTGGAAAGAGAATAGGAGGCAGAAATGAAATGGATGGTCATTGGGAGATCATTCCTTTTGCATTCCTTTTCTCTGTATCTTGATACGTGTGACAATACTAAACCAATACCAACAATTAATAGGTACCCAGCCCAACCCAACTCATTGGTGATCCCCATGAGTGCAATCAGATATAGTGATTGCCATAGTCATATTGACTATCACAAATGGAAGTATTTTTACAGCCTGCTGAAAGATTTTTGTAAATAGATATAACATAGAACATAGGTCTGCAGGTCTTCTAGCCCATGATGTTGTCCTGATCTTTTAACCTATTCCAGGATTAATCTCACTCTTCTGTCCCACATATTCCTCCATTTTTCTATCATCCATGTGCCTATCCAAGAGTTTCTTAAAAATCCCTAATGTATCTGTTTCTACCACTAACCCTGGCAGTGCATTCCATGCACCCACCGTTCTCTGTGTAAAGAACTTACCTCTGACATCGGCCCTATACTTTCCTCCAATCACCTTAAAATTATGCCTTGCTGTCTTAGCCATTTCCACCCTGGGGAAAAGTCTTTGGCTGTCCACTCAGCCAATGCCTCTTGTCATCTTGTACACTTCTATCAAGTCATCTCTCATCTGCCTTCACTCCAAAGAGGAAAAGCCCTGGTTCACTGAGCCTATCTTCTTATGACATGTTCTCTAGTCCAGACAGCATCTTGGTGTATTATTACAATGCAATTATGCAACTATTTGCAACATGAAATATGTCAGTAACTTTGATAGTGCGCAGGCAAGGAAGAGATGAACAGCAAAATTCTCTTGGCACACATTTGCTTACGGGTGGTCGGTGGTTTGAAGTGGTGCTCGATCACAGTCATTGAGAAAGCAGCCTTTTATTGGATTTACTCTGTGCTGAAAAAAAAATCTTCTTAAATATCACTCCACTGTTATTATTTTTGTTTGGAAGTGAAGCACTAAACCCCGCTGTTGTCCAGCCTTGGCACGGCCCACAGCAGAGCTAAAAACATGGCTCGATCAGAGCACTGAGACACAAACTTGGCACATGTTCCCTCTTCCCAGCATCTTAGGAGTTGAACAGTATCACAGCAGTGTGTGGGAAGCCATTGCGAGCATTTCCAAAGCCCTTTTAATGATCTGGACATATGCTGTACAAAATGGGGAACTGGGAACAGAGTCAAAAACTGCTTAGAATTTGCATTTGGGTCAGTTGATGGTCTTCAGTGGTGACCCTAGGAAGAATGGCACCATAGCTTGGCTTCCTGAACAATTTCTGGTCTCTACCAGAACGTCTGCCAAGGCCTTAGAGTGAATACAGGCCAAAGGTTTTACCAGCATGATTCCAGGGATGAGGAATTTCTTTGCCTGTTGAGAAAGGAAAAGCTCATACTCTATGCCTTGGTAGAGAAGTCTCAAGAGAAGATTTGATAGAGACATGAAAATATTTATTTTTGTTTGTTTAGATACAGCACAGTAACAGGGGTACAGTGTATGGTCGTGTACTTCCATGGAAGGAATAAAGACATAGATTATTTTCTAAATGTGAGGCAATTTCAGAAGTCCGAGGTGCAAAAGGACTTGGGAGTCCTTATGCAGGATTCCCTAAAGATTAACTTGCAGGTTGAGTCAGTAGTAAAGAAGGCAATTGCCTTCCATTTTGAGAGGACTTGGATATAAAAGCAAGGATGTAATGCTGAGATTTTATAAGGCATAGATCAGGCCACATTTAAGCAGCTTTGAGCCCCATAGTTAATAAATGATGCACTGTCGTTGGAGAAGGTTCAGAGGAAG
This sequence comes from Mobula birostris, assembly GCF_030028105.1. Taxonomy (NCBI): domain Eukaryota; kingdom Metazoa; phylum Chordata; class Chondrichthyes; order Myliobatiformes; family Myliobatidae; genus Mobula; species Mobula birostris. The sequence goes on along the minus strand of NC_092370.1, from coordinate 230,026,922 downwards.
TTCACAAGAATGATTCTGGGATCTGAAGGGTTATCGTATGAGCAGTGTTTGATGGCTCTGGGCCTGTACACACTGGAGTTTAGGAGAATGAGGGGGTTCTTATTGAAACCTACTGAATATTGAAAAGAGGAACTTAGCAATTCAGGCAGCAACTATGGAGGGAAGTAAGCAGATAAGCAGTCAAATTTTCAGGCTGAGACACTTCATCAAGACTGCATGATGAAGTGCAGTCCTGATGAAAAGTTGCAATCCTGAGGAAGGGTCTCAGTCCAAAACATCGACTGCTTATTCCTCCCCACAGATGCAGCCTAATCTGTTGAGTTCTTCCAGCACTTCGTATGTGTTGTTCAAAATTTCTAGCCTCTGCAGAATCTTTTGTGTGAAATTGAAAAGCCCAAATGTTTCCGAGGATGTTTCCAATAGTTAGGACTAGACGGCACAGCCTCAGAATAGAAGGGCATCTCTTTTCAATAGCAATAAGGAGGAATTTCTTTAGTCAATGTTATAGAAACATAGAAACATAGAAACATAGAAAATAGGTGCAGGAGTAGGCCATTCGGCCCTTCGAGCCTGCACCACCATTTATTATGATCATGGCTGATCATCCAACTCAGAACACCGCCCCAGCCTTCCCTCCATACCCCCTGACCCCCGTAGCCACAAGGGCCATATCTAACTCCCTCTTAAATATAGCCAATGAACTGGCCTCAACTGTTTCTTGTGGCAGAGAATTCCACAGATTCACCACTCTCTGTGCAAAGAAGTTTTTCCTAATGTAAAATTCATTGCCACAGATGGGTGTCGTTGATTTGCTTTTTAGCTAGTTTGGCACAACATTGCATGCTGTATTTTCTATGTTCTAGATCAGGGGTCCCCAACCTTTTTTGCACTGCGGACTGGTTTAATATTGACAATATTCTTGCAGACCGGCCGACGGTGGAGGGGAGGGGGGGCGGGGGGAGGAGGTAAGGTTGCCAACGGACAAGAGTAGCAGTCAAATACGTTGGGTTCACCCCGAGAAAGACTACAATGACCATGAAGCCTTGCGCGGCAATGCTGGAGTTACTCGGCAGGTTAAATTGAATCGGTGCAGAGACAAACAGAGTTAATGCTTCAAGTCGAAGACCTAAACTCTTCTGGTGAAAGCGTATTGACCTGAAGCATTAACTCTATTCCTTCTCAACAGATGTTCGATTCAGATTCATTTACTTATCACACGTATACAGGGAAACGTACAGTGAAATGCATCATTTGCGTTAATAGCCAACACAACCGAAGGATGTGCTGGGGCAGCCCACAAGTGTCGTGACACATTTCGGCGCCAACATAGCATGCCCACTACGTTCAGCAGGACAGCACAAGAAACACAGCAACACAACAAAAGCAACAAAACAAAACAACAGCAGCAAACACAAACCCCTTTCATCCTTCACACCCACCTACTCACACCTCATTTTCTTTGTGATTGCATCAATCTGTTGGAATAGCACAGGTCCTCAGGTATGTTGATACCCAGAAACTGTTGACACCATGACTCTATGAATCTAGCAAGCAGAATGGGCAAATAATTGGCAAACACTCAACACACAGATAAGTATGGATTACTATATTAGTAAGAAGACTAGGGAGGTCTTTAAAGAGAATGTTGCAGATAGTGCAGCTGTCTCACTGCTCCAGTGATCCTGGGTCAATACTCAGTGTGATGTCCTTGTGGAGTTCTCCCTGTTGCCATATGGACTTCTCCAAGTGCTCTGGTTTTCACACACATCCCAAGGACATGTTGACACGTTCTCTCTGTGATCACGTGGTCATCCTCTGGGTGCTCAGTTTTTTTCCCCCACATCCCAAAGATGTGTGCTGGTTGAGCCACTTACTGGCTGCTGTAATTGAATATTTGACCTTGATGTAAAACTGGGAGTTATTGCCCAAACATTTCAGCAGCTCCATTTTTGCTCCAGGTTCCCGCACTTGCAGTCCCTTGTGCCTCCAGTTATCCAAACTGCTCCGAAAATAATATGGGTAGAAAATAAAAATGGCCACTTACCCTTTTGGCCCCGTTCTGCTCTTTGGCAAAACGGCAGTGGTCCTCTGCGTAAGTTGTATCTATTTTACTGTCCTTTATTCCTAGCATCCAATGTCAACGCTTGTCAAACTTTGGTCTTCCTGTGGAATTTGGAATTCTTGTGAAAGCATTATGTTACCGTAATTTGTTTTTTTATTGCATCTTTTCCTGTCTGGTAAAATAATATTCTTAAAGGTAGATGAAAAACTTCTATTCATCTTGCATGTAGTGAAAAGATTACAGATTAGCTTTATTTGTCACTTGTACATCGAACGATCATACAGTGAAATGTGTTGTTTGTGTTATCGTTTATGACGTGCTGGAGCCAAGCCCGCAAGTGTCGCCACTCTTCCAGCGCCAACATAGCACGCCCGTAACTGACAAACCCTAACCGTACATCTTTGGAATGTGGGAGAAAACTGGGACAACGAGAGGAAACCCATGCAGTCACGGGGAAAACGTACCAACTCATTACAGTCAGTGGCAGGAGTTGAATTCTTACCAGTGATGCTGTAAAAAGATTACCTTAACTGCTATGCTACTGTCCAGCCCATGCTGTACTGTTCTGTGATCTAAGCACTCTTTTTTTTGAGGCAGAAGGAGTTTATAATTCTTCAGATGCTTAGCCTGTATGCCTGTCATCAGACACTCTCCCAGAATCCCACTCTTCTGGGGGCAGGATTGACGTCACTGGAACGTCAATCAATAGCAAAACAACCTCCTCTGTTGTTAACTGGTTGACGTACTGCTGAACTTTTCTGGGAGAGGCACAGAATGATGATTGAATGCTAATTACTCCTTAACACAATTGTAATATTAACTGTGGCTGTGTGTTTGTACAGTATATCATGGAGTGTAAGTCATGCTGTGATATTATGTAAGCTGCTTAGATGAGTAAAGGTCTATATAACTTAATCAAGTGGTGCTTAACCCTTTCTGTACTGTCCAGAACTCAAATCATCATTCAACCAGATTAAGCTGAATGCTTTGACTAACTGAATAAGAAGTGGTTCTTATCACAAAGTAAATCACCTCTGCAAGCAGGTGCACTGGATTCCAGTGAAATGCGTAGACCCCTCACAGGGTTGATGGGGTCAGAATCAGAAACCGGCTTACTGTCACTAACTTACACTCAGTGGCTAATTTATTGGGTACACCTGTACACCTTTTTAATGCAAATATCTAATCAGCCAATCGTGTGGCAGCAACTCAATGCATAAAAGCATGCAGACATGGTCAAGAGGTTCAGTTGTTGTTCAGTACAAACATCAGAACAGTGAAGAATTTTAATCTAAGTGACATGGACCATTGCATGATACTTGGTGCCAGACGGGGTGGCTTGAGTGTCTCAGAAACTGCTGGTCTCCTGAGAAGAGAGCATGTCCTGGATAGTGGGGTAGCCGTGGGTGACACAGTAAAATAGCTGTTCGTGCAGTCACTCTGCAGCACTGGTGATCTCCATTTGGGGTTTGATTCCCACTGCTGTCTATGAGAAGTTTGTACGTTCTCCCTGTGGCTGTGTGGGTTTTCTTCAGGTGCTCCAGATACCTCCCACAGTCCAAAGATGTACAAGTTAGGAGATTAATTAGTGGCATGAGTGTAACTGCACAGCACAGGTTTGTCGGGTTGGTTGCGTGTGTGAGAGAAGAGACAGAGAGAATGAGAGAGGCGTGTTTGTATGTACTGGAAAGAAGGAATAAGTGTGGTCATGGTGTGTGTGAGCGAACGAGAGGGAAAGAAAGAGATGTATGTTGGCAGATCACTTCTGGCAGAGCACCTACACACCATCCACCAGTAAAATCACGATCTCCTGGTGGCCACTCATTTCAACTCCTCATTCCCATTCTGAGGTGTCAGTCCATGGTTTCTTCTACTGCCAATGATGAGGCCACACTCAGGCTGGAGGAGCAACACCATATATTCCGTATGGCAGTCTCCAACCTGATGGCATGAATATTGATTTCTCAAACTTCTGGTAATTGTCCCCACTTCTCCTTCCCCATTCCCCATTCCCATTTCCCTCTCTCACCTTAACTGTCCACCACCTCCCTCTGGTACTCCTCCCTTTCTTCCATAGTCTTCTACCCTCTCCTATCAGTTTCCCCCTTTTCCTTCACTTTACCTCTTTTAGTAATTGACTTCCCAGCTCTTTATTTCACTCCTCATCCTCTCCTGGTTTCATCTGTCACCTACTACGTTGTACTTCTTCCTCTCCTCCCCCACCTTCTTATTCTGATTTCTCATCTCTTTCTTTCAGTCCTGATGAAGGTCTCAGCCTGAAACATTGTCTGTTTACTCTTTTCCATAGATGCTGCCTGGCCAGCTGCATTCCTCCAGTGTTTTGTGTGTATTACTTTGATTTCAAGCATCTGGAGTTTCTCTTGTTTGTGAGGAGAGGCATGTGTTTGTATCTATGTACTAGAGAGGAACAATGGGTGTCCATGAAAGAGTATGGGTGTTTGTGTTGACCGTGTGAAGATGCGAGGCAGTTTGTGTGTGTGAGAAAGAGAGAGGTGGTGTGTATGTGTATGTGTTTGAATGAAGTGTGTGAGTTTCTATAAACTGCAGAATGATTGTGTTCATGTATGTATGAATGTATGTGTTTTTGTGAAACATGAAAGAGTGGGATGTGTGAGTGTGAGATATGTACTCATTTATATTCAACACCGCTTTGGCAGCAATTTCAAACTAAAGCCTCACCTTTATACAATGCCTTAGCCCTCATTAAAACATTGCAAAGTACTTAGCATAATAATTTGATGCTTTTGGAATATATGTGATTTATTGTGGGAGTAAGATTACTGAAATGTGTTAGAAGATTCCATTGTTCAGAAGAGAAATCCACAACCAGGAAAAAAATAGCTCTAGTGTAATTTGGAGGTATCCATTCAGAATATAATTCCATGGGGTTTGTTTGTTCCGTGGATGTCCGTGAAGAGGACAAATTTCTGCTTGTATTCTGCCTACATACTCTGATGTTAAATGTACCTTTGGACCTTTAGCATCTGTTATATATGCTACCTATTGAAGGGGTCATTGTATGGAGTATTTAAGCACTGAGTGAACTATTGCCAAAATTGTACTTCACCCACCACAAGGGAAGAATGATTCTTGAATTCTCACCTTACAGGAGTTACCTGTCATAGACGGCACAAAACTTTTCATTATATCATAGTCACAGAGACATAGAACAGCCAGCACAGATACAGACCCTTCCTCCCAATGAGTCTATTCCAACCATGATGCCCACCCTGCTAGTCCTAATTTCCTGTGTTTGGTCCATATCTCTTTAAGCTCTGCCCCTCTGTGTACCTATCTAAGTGCATCTTAAATGATTGCAATTCTATCCACCTCAACCACTTCCACTGGAATCTCTCTTCCATATACTTGTAAAAGAGGTGACCCTCTGGTCCCTTTTAAATTTTTCCCATCTCACCCGAAATCTCTGCTCCTTCCCCCATTTGTTTCCAACTCCCCTACCCTGGGAAAAATATTGCTACCGTCAATTTGGCTATTGCCTTTCATAATTTTGTGAGTCCCAATGAAGGGTCTCGGCCCCAAAAGTTGAATGTTTATTCTTTTCCTTAGATACTGCTGACCTGTTGAGTTCTTCCAGCATTTTGTATGTGTACTTCTGGACTTCCAGCATCTGCAGAATCCTATGTGTTTATAATTTTATGATGAGCTGCGAATTGAACTGAAGATCCTTATGAAGCAGCTGGAGATGTAGCCCATTACACTGCCCCGAGGAACTCCTGTAGCCAGACAAGTCTTGAGGAAGCAAGACATAGGAGGAAGTAAATGTTAGAATTTGGAGCAATAAATAGTCTGCTGGAGAAATTCGGCATCTGTGGTAGGAAAGGAATTGTGCCTGTATCAAAGCCCTGTGTCAGGACTGAGTGTGGTCATGTAAAGTGGAGAGAGGGAATGGTGAGACAGGGGCCAGAGGTGATTGGCAGATTTGAGGGTTAGGGGTGGGAGAGTGTTTGATGACAGGCAGCTTGAGCCAAGTGGGGGGTGGTGGGGAGGTGGTGTAGAGTTCGGAGAAAAAGACAAGTAGGTGGGCTCAAAGAGAAAAGTGGGGGAAAATATAAACACAAGAGATTATGCAGATGCTGAAAATCCAGGGCAATGCACACATATACAGGAGGAACTCAGCAGGCCAGGCAGCATCTATGGAGAAAGGTCTCACCTCAAAGCTGTCCATGTTTTGGGGTGGGGCACTTCATCAGGACTGGAAAGAAAGTGAGCAGAAGCCAGAATAAGTTGGGGGGAGGTGGGTGGTGGGAGGAGAAGTACAAACTGGCAGGTGATAGATAAAACCAAGTGAGGGGGAAAGTTGATGGGTGGGGGAAATGAGGGTGAAGTATGAAGCCTGGAGATGATAGGTGGGATAGGTGGGAAAGGTAAAGGAATGAAGGAGAAGGAATCTGATAGGAGAGGAGAGTGGACCATGGGATAAAAGGAAAGGAAGAGGCAAACCAGAGGGAGATGATGGGCAAGTAGAGAAGGGGTGAGAGGGGCGCCAGAATGGAGAATGGGAAAAGAGAGAAGGGTGAGAGTGGAGAAATCGATGTTCATGCCGTCAGGTTGGACTCCCCAAATGGAATTATCCTTCTCACATCCTTCTGAGGTCAGAGATGATATTTGCACCTTTAGCTGGGATGCTGGAAGTGTGAATGTGTAATGTTTCACTCCATTTGCGACCTGATTTGATTTCCTTGGTTTATTTGTTCGCATTGTGTTTCACAGGCTGTCACCGACAAGGCCAGTAGTTATTGCTAATTGTCCCAAATTGGCCTTGAAGCACACGACTTTCTGTGTCATTACATAAAGCAGGTGAGATGAGAATTTCAGTTGGTCAGGAGTAATATATCAGTTGAAACAGATAATAACATTGGATTGACTTCCTAAAAGATATGAATGAACTAAATGAGTTCTTTATATAATCCAATATTTCCACAGACATTATTGACACTGATTATAATTGTAGATTACTTTGAATAAATCTTTTCAAACTCCCATATTCCCATGGTGGGATTCGAACGTACATTTTCAGATCATTTGTCCAGGCTTCTGGACTATTCCATAAGACCAGAAGACACAGGAACAGAATTAGGCTATTCAGCCCGTTGAGTCTCCTCCACCTTTCCACTATGGCTAATTTATTAACCCCCTCAATCCCATTCTCCTGCCTTCTCCCCATAACTTCTGACACCCTTACTAATCCAGAACCAACCAACCTCTGGTTTCAATCTACCCAATGACCTGGCTTCCACAGCCATCAGAATGAATTCTGCAGATTTGCCACCCTCTTGCTGAAGCTATTCCTTATTTCTGTTCTGAAGACACATGCTTGCGTTCTGAGGCTGTGCCCTCGGAGCCTAAACACCCCTACGAGAGGAAACATCTTCTCCACATCTCATGGTGGGATAAGAATATACAGTTCCTGATCATTTGTCCAGGCTCTGAACTATTCCTACAGTAAGCTAGCTGCTGTACTACTGAACCTATCTGCTCATATCTTCTTACAGTTCTTCCTTGCAACATTAGTTGTGTTTATGGTATTTTTCTGGTGAATTGGGGCCTGTACAATAAACATGGGGCCTAAGAGCTGTCAGTGGATTGAGGATCTGTGCCAAGAGAATAAATAAAATGGCAGAATATAGTATTAATGGTAAGACTCTTGATGGTGTGGAGGATCATAAGGATCTTGGGGTCCGAGTCCATAGGACACTCTAAGTTGCTGCGCAGGTTGACTCTGTGATTAAGAAGGCATACGGTGTATTGGCCTTCATCAATCATGGGATTGAGTTTAAGAGCCGAGAGGTAATGTTGCAGCTATATAGGACCTTGGTCAGACCCCACTTGGAGTACTGTGCTCTATTCTGGTTGCCTCAGTATCGGAAGAATGTGGAAACCATAGAAAGCGTGCAGAGGACATTTACAAGGATATTGCCTGGATTGGGGAGCATGCCTTATGAGAACCGGTTGAATGAACTCGGATGAGAGGTGACTTGATAGAGGTGTATAAGATAGTGAGAGGCATTGATCATGTGGATTGTCAGAGGCTTTTCCCCAGGGCTGAAGTGGCTAGCACGCGAGGGCATAGTTTTAAAGTGATTGGAAGTAGGTACAGAGCAGATGTCAGGGGGAAGTTTTTTACACAGAGAGTGGTGAGTGCGTGGAATGGGCTGCTGGCGGCAGTGGTGGAGGCGGAAACGATAGGGTCTTTTAAGAGACTCCTGTTTGGCTACATAGAGCTTAGAAACATAGAGGGCTATGGGTAAAGCCAAGGTAGTTCTAAGGTAGGGACATGTTTGGCACAGCTTTGTGGGCCAAAGGGCCTGTATTGTGCTGTATGTTTTCTATGTTTCTATATTTCTTTGTTTCTAATAATTGCACTGTATTAATTGAGTGCTTTTGCAGTCTGTGATTATCTAAAATCTCACTGTAGTCAATGGTCAGTCTCATTTGTGTTGTCTGTGCTGGTCAATAGCCGACAGATATCCATTCTGCAAGTCAACACAGAGCATGGTCATTTGTCATGCTCGTGATCAGCATGGACGAGATGGGCTGAAGAGCCCCTTCCACTCTGTGATTCCATGGGTCAATGCCCGAGCAGCAGTCAATGCTTCAGAGAAAGGAAGGGAGAGGGCAAGAGGATGTTAAATTTAATGGGAATCTAAAAGCAAAAAGCTGTAACTGTTGGGAATGAGTGGCCAGGTGTCCAGTAGTGAGATTGTGGTCCATCAACCTGAAACATCTGCCTGTGTTTCTCTCACAGGTGCTTTCTGATCAGCTGTCTATTTCCAGCGTCTTTTGTTATTATTTTACGTAAGTTTCTTACAAAAATTTTGCCACTGACAGTGACTCAACACCCAGGAATTCGTTTTGGACACAGTAAGCCCATCCCTTCAGTGAGAGATCAGTCACATAGATTCTCTGAATACTTTCTCCCTCCAAGAGCTCCTCTGAGCCACTATTCAGCTGCGTCCGCACCACACTTCACGCTTCTACTTAACGTGAAAAGAAGAAATGTAATCCACCACTTCCCCATCAAAATCTGTTTCATCTCTTGGATGGAAGCAAAAGGTTCCACACACACTGGAAATCTGGAGGAAAGCAGAAACTCAGCAAGTCGGGCAGCATCTGTGGAGAGAATTAAACAGTCAACGATTTTGGCTGAGGCTCTTCATTAGGACCTTGATGTTGGTACACCTCAGCCTCAGCCCCTGTTCTACTCATATTGTTGTGTCCTTAGCTCCTACTCTGCTCTCCATACGCTCATGACTGCATGGCCAGGATCTGCTGGGATGGCCTCTTGACCTCACAATCTACCATGTTATGACAGACATCCCACACTGCAAAAACTCATTTCAGGGAGGTAGCACCATCAATTTGCAGGAGACTCCCGGAACTTCCGGGAGAGGTGGGTGTCTGCAATAGAGTAGCTCCTTAGCAGCTAGCCAGCTAGTTTAAATAACGTTAGCTATGCTAAGGAATGAATGACACCTGTTAAACTCACCTCAACATGTCTTTTACATTTTAACCCACCATGGGCAATAGAAAAGTCACTGTTGCAAGCAGTGCAGCGAGCAACACTGTCATTATTTTTGACCCCTACTAGGCAGGGGTACACTTTAGTGTAGTCTGGGGTGACGTACGTTTTGTATTTTCTTTTTTTGGAGCACTCTGCCACTCTGACTTTTTTTGCAACTCTCTTGCTCTTGCTCTTGCTCCCGCTCTCTCGCTGGTGGTTGCTCTCTCTCGCGCTTGCTTTCTCGCTCTTGCTCTCGCTTGCTCTCTCTCTCGCGCTTGCTTTCTCACTCTCGCTCTCTTGCGTGAGCGCTCTCACGCTCTTGTAGTTGCTCTCACTCGCGCTTGTTTTCTTGCTCTTGCGCTCGCTCTCTTGCTCTCTCTTGCGCGCTCTCTCTCAAAAAAATTGATTTCCGTGATATTGTATATAACTTGCGGGCATCAGGGAGCCACTATTAATATGCAGGAGACTCCCGGAACTTCCGGGAGAGGTGGGATGTCTGTTAGGATCTTGCACTGCGCTTTCACTGTAGCTTTTACACTTTATTCTGTACAAGTCCTGAAGAAGTGTCTCAGCCTGAAACGTTGGCTGTTTGTTCATTTCCATGGATGCTGCCTGACTGGTTGAGTTCCTCCAACACTTTGCGTGTGTGCTGCTTTGGATTTCCAGCATCTGAAAGATCTCTTGTGTTTTTATTCTGTATTGTTATTTTAACGTTCTACCTCAGTGTGCTGGGTAATAATTTGAGCTTTGAACAGTATGCAAGACAAATTTTTCACTGTATCCTGATATATGTGACAATAATAAACCAATACCAATTTAAATAATGTAAATTGATTAAACGATTAATAATAACCAAAATAAATTGAAAAAAGACACGTACCTTCTCTTTCTTGTTAATGAAGGATGCAGCTCCCATTACAGTAAATGGTTCTACACTAAAAGCAGTAGGCATGTCTGTTATTTAGCTGAGGAGCCAGATGTAAAGTGCATCTGACTCTGAAAGTCAAAGAAGGCCCCTAGAGTGGGGTTAGGGGTGAAACACATTGCACATTGGTTGCAAATCTTCGTTTATTTAGAGCATTTCAAAAATTCGATTGTATTTCTTTATTTCCTTTGTAACAGTGTTGGGCACGTGGCCAAGTGGTTAAGGTGTTTGTCTAGTGATCTGAAGGTCGCTAGTTTGAGCCTCAGCTGTGGCAACATGTTTGTGTCCTTGAGCAAGGCACTTAACCACACATTGCTCTAGTGTCTGTGCGAGGAGTGGCGCCCCACACAGACTTCCAATCTGCGCCTTGTAAGGCATGAAAATGCCCGACACAGGCCTCTCATGGTCTGAGTCGACGTTCCGTCCCCCTCCCTCCTTTGAAACTGCTTGCAAGAGAATAAATCTCAGTGTAGTATATGTACTTCGATAATAAATGTATTTTGACTTTGAACATTCCCAGTTCTGACCTGTTGCTTATTTGGGACATATGCATTCCAGCGCATAGTTGCTGCAGCCCAGCATGAACTGACTCCTGCACCACTGTAATGCATTTTGGATGTGGCTGTGTCTTAAGTTCACCTTTTTAATTGCAGTCTTTCTCTCTGGAGGCAGGTGCAGAGTCAAATGCATGAGAGCAGAGGAGAGAAAGAAAATAAAACTTTACTGGAATCATATGATGCAAAGCACTGGACTTACTTGGAATATTGCTTGCTGTTAATTTAGACTAACCCACCCCCGATAGGCCAGCAGTATAACTGAGGCACAAAAGAGTGCAGACGCTGAAATCTGGAGTGGCAAGCAATTTGCTCGAGGAACCCAGTGCACCAAGCAGCATTCTGTGGGTGGCTGGGTGGGGGAGGGCAGGCGAAAAAGGAATTGTCAGAATTTTGGTTGATATCCTCCTTCAACACGCAGCAGTACTTTGATAATTCCATCACCCCCACCCAATCAGATGCTGCTTGACCCCCTGAATTCCTCCACCAGTAGTAGGCTACTCACTCAACCACATTCAGCATACATCCAACGCTCTCTGATTTGGGATTTGTCAATGGTGAATATCAGAATCAATTCTTCATCATAACCGTCCTCTCTTCCAGTCTCACTAATCTCCCAGGCTGTTTCCGTCCCTCTTCTGCAATTTAAAGCCCTTTCATAGGGCTGGTTCTTATTGATGCATGTGAGGAATTGTGGACAGTACTGTGAGTAGGAGATTGGACAGTGGTCTTCATGATTTACATATTTATGCACATTTTACTTCATATCAGTACTTTAACCTCTATGTTATATAATTCTTTATTCTTTAGAATTGTTGAAAGTTGTTTTTGTTGCATGTCTCACCAACACACCACTGCAAATCCCTAATACATATAAATGCATACAACAAACAAAGTTCACACTTCATCTTTGATCGTTGATGAAGTCAAAGTTACATTTTAGGCTCCAATCAAAGTCCATGGAAAAACCACTTTAGGGTTTTAAAAGGTCTAATTTTTTTCAGTACTTCAGCTTAGTTGATGTCAAAGCCTCAGGGAATGAGAAAACGAGGCTGCTTGACTTACAACAGTCACCCTTTGAGGGATTTTAGAATCTTCACTTTGCAGTTGGCTATGGGACGATGAAGTATTGTGATCAATGTTTCCAGCAACCAGTGGGAGGCATGACGGGGGGAGGGGACAGGATTAGCAGTTGGTATCCAAGAAAGCACCCGATCCAAGTGGTAACTACCATACAGAGGGCTTGTTCACCGTTCTTCACAAAACACCAATGCTCCAGTTGCCCTCCCAAGAGCTTTGTTCAAACACCTAGTCTGATGTATTTTTTTCATTTGCGTGCTCTAAAGCTCAAAGGTCAAAGTAAACTTATTATCGAGGTGTGTATGTGTCACCATATACTACCCTGTGATCTATTTTCTTGCAGACATTCACAGTACAACAAAGAAATACGACAGAGTCAGTGACAAACTACACACAAATAGACACTGACAAACAACTGATGTTAAAAAGAAGACAAAATGCGCAAATACAAAAAATATATAATATTAGTAACTAAGTAATCCTGAGAACAGGAGTTGCAGAATCCTTGAAAGTGAATCCATAGGTGGTGGAATCTGAGTGAAGCTATCTACACTGTTTCAGGAGCCTGATGGTTGGAGAGTAATAACTATTTGAAACCTGGTGGTGTCCGACCTAAGGCTCCTGTACCTGCTTTATTCAGCTGAGTAAATGCTATGCTTGATTCTGAAAGATATTGTGATTGAATTGTCTCCTGGAGTTATATCAGTTTCATTCATTAAGATAACTCAAATATTATTGTGTTTAAGTTATTAATAAGAGTATGAGCTTTCATTTTCTGTGTGGCCCTAAGCAACAATGTTCTATCTGAATGAGCAGGTGGAAGCAAATTGAGATTAGTAATGGTAATAATCATTATGCCGTTTGGCAATCAGACTCGGAGACAGAACTATCCCATCAAATCATTCTCGGCAACTGGACTGTGAGAGTAGTATGTGGTAACTTTCGGAATAACAATAGGAAGTGAACAGTGCTTTGAAAATTTGCAGGCTCCTAGTATCCATATCTCTGACAGGTAATGAAATGTGCTACTGTTGAAAATTCAGTAAATGTTTTTTTTTCCCTTAATATGTTCTATGTCAGTGTTGATTCAAGAAAGTGGGGCAGATTTGCTTATCTTTTGTCCCGTTAGGTGCTATTGTTCCAAGGTATGTTCACCAAAGCTCTATAGGTGAATGAGATCTCAAGAATGAAACTAATAGAGGGCACAGCCTCAGAGCAGATGGAACTCCCTTTAGAACAGAGATGAGGAAGAATTTTTTTAGCCAGAGAGTGGTGAATTTGTGGAATTCATTGCCAAGTCATTGAGTATATTTAAAGCGATGGTTGATGGGTTCTTAATTAGTAAGGCATCAAAGGCTATGGGAAGAATGCAGGTATATGGGTTTGAGAGGGATAATAAATCAGCCATCATGGAATGGTGGAGTAGAATCGATGGGCTGAATGGCCTAATTCTTCCCCTATGTTTCATGGTTTTACAGAGATATATATCAGATAATGAGAATTATTGCTTTCCAATCAGAGAATAAGGATATTCTTATCACCTGGATTTTTCACTAATCTTTTTTCCTCTCCTGCAATGTGTGTTTGAATGCACACAATGACTTATACAAGTGTGTGTCTTTGTATTTGTATCTTTGTGTGTATGTGTATTTCTGTGTGTGTTTCTCTGTCTTTGCTCATGTCTGTGTAATTACAGATGTATGTATGTAGTTCTACCTTTAAGGTGTGAGGGGATAAGTTCAAAGATGATGTGTGGGGCAAATTTTTATACAACGAGAGTGGAGGGTGCCTGGAATGGTGGTGGAGGCGACTCTCAGCGAGACGTTGAAGAGTTTCTTCTGTAGGCACATGAATGCGCAAGGAATGAAGGGAATTGTGCATTGTGTAAGCAGAAGGTACTGGTTTAGTTATGAGCTTAATTAGCTTGGCGTAGCATCAAAGGCCAAAGGGTCTGTTTCTGTGCTTACTGTTCTATACGTGAGTGCGTGCTCTGTTTGCAAGCACACGTCCTTATGGCCACCTGTAAGCGTGTTTGCGTCTGTGTAAATTCTGGTGAGAGTGTGATGCGACTGAGGAGGATGTAATGATAGGCGACATTCTATTTCTCTGCGAGGTTTCCCTGTTAACAAGGATGGTAGATGGAGGTGGGTCAATGGTTTGAAATGTAGAAAGAAAAACCATTACTCTAGGAAGAATGTTAAGGAGCCTATTGGCACATTCCCAGGGCTCGCGGAAAAGGTGTATGCTGGTTCAGGAGTGATTTTTAGCAGAAATAATCTTCACACATTTTTATTTATGGAGATACAATCTGGAATAGGTTCTTCTGACCATTTGAGTCGCTGCCGCCCGGCAATTCCCTGACTTAATCATGGACTAATCACAGGGAAATTTGCAATAAACCAATCAACCTACCAACTGGTACGTCTTTGGACTGTGGGAGGAAACAGGAATCCCAAATGGTCATGGGGAGGACATACAAACCCTTTACAGGCACATCTCTCCTCCACCCTGCTTCATCTGCTTTTCCCCTTTTTCCTCTCTATCTCTCCTTGTTGGCCTTTATCTACCATTCATCTGCCACTGTCTCCCAACTCCAGCCCCAAAACTCTTGCCCTACCCAGCAATTCCTGCCTGTCACCTCACACCCCTCCTCAGTCCACTAATCCCCTTGGAATCCTTTCCTGCTACTCCCCTTCTTTTCTTTCTTTCTTTCTCTCTCTCTCTCTCTCTCTCTCTCCCTCCCTCCCTCCCTCCCTCCCTCCCTCCCTCTCCCTCTGTCGGCCATCTCCCCTCTCCATTGTCATTCCCGATGCAGAGTCACAACCCAAAACATTGACAGTTCTTTGCCTCTCACAGATGCTGCTCGCCCCGCTGAGTTCCTCCAGCAGATCAGCTTGAAAGGCCTAGATAGAATGGATGCGGAGAGGATGTTTCCGTTAGTCAGAGAGTCTAGGACCAAAGGGCACAGACTGAGAATGGAGGAATGTCCATTAAGAGCACAGATGAGGAGGAATTTATTTAGCCAGAGGGCGGTGAGCATATGGAATTCATTACCACAAGCAGCTGTGGCGGTCGAGTCATTGGGTATATTTAAAGTGGAGTTCTTGATTCATATGGGGGGGTCAAAGGTTATGGGAAAAGTCAGGAGAATGAACAAATATTTGTTTATTTTATTTGTTATTTGCACGGTTTGTTTTCTTTTGCGCACTGGTGGACAGTCTTGTTGTGTAGTTTTCTAATGATTCTGTTGTATTTCTGTCATACTGTGAATGCCTGCAAGAAGATGAATCACAAGGTGGCACATATATGTGCCTTGATAATAAATTTACTTAAAACTTTGAAATTTAAATGAGATTGAGAAGGAAAATAAATCAGCCACGATCAAATGGCAGTGCAGACTTAATGGGCCGAATGGCCTAATTCTGCTCCTATGTCTTATGGTCTTAATCTTCACCAATGTTCAGACTGCAACCAACAAGACAATGAACCCTTCCTCCAGTCAAAAAATGAAATCCTTTTATTCTGATGCAGAGGGAGGAAAAGTGTAGAGGAAATGAAACCTACAATTTACCTGATGGTATAAGTGCTTACTTAATGCATGGAGACACCCCCTGGATTTCTCTTGCAGTTGGGTCTGCAGAACCATCATTACTCAGTAATGGCATTATGATGTCTTGAGGTTCCAGCTTTTTGAGCACTGATGGGTGAAATTTCTGCTTTGCTGACATTATGGGATTTGTCTATAGCTTCAACTGCCGTTTCCTCCAAACAACACAATAAAGCCCTTCATTAGGTTTGTAATTTTGCTCGCTCTGAGCCAGTTAAAAGTAATGTTATCATTATGATTGCAGGCATATTCTGAACTGATTTTACAATTTCTTGATTGTCATTGCTGCTCCGTCCCTGTTAGGCTCACTTTGCAGAGGCGAGATGAGGTACCTTTGTGCCCTGAGTTCTTGTTTTATCAGCAATAGCACGGAAGATGTGTTGCTTAGTGGAATGGAATGTTTCTTGCGGATTGGTGCAAAGTAATTGTGACTGAGAAAAAATGTGGGAATCAAGTGCAAAAATGTTTCAATTTAATGTAGTAATTGTTAATTTGCAAGCATAATGTGAGCTATGCTCAGAGGTTAAGGTTTACAAATACGCCTGATACCTTCTTTATCATATATTGCCAATGTCCATCCCTATTGCTAGTTAAAAATAAGCTTATGCATTAACTCAATAGGTCAGGCAGCAGCTATGGAGGCAAAAGGATGCTTGAGTTTGAGAGTTGAGACCCTGCATCAGGATTTTGTGTGTGTGTGTGTGAGATTGTAAGTCTGTGTGTGTGTGTGTGTGTGTGTGTGTGTGTGTGTGTGTGTGTGTACTCTCAAGACCGTAGAGAATGATACCATTAAGAAAGTCTTTCACTACAAGTACCTCGGGTCAAGAATGATGAGTTCGGAGAAGGACATAAAGATATGGAAGGCGCTGGCGTGGAGGGCTATGAACAACATGAAGGAAATCTGGAAGTCGAACCTGACCAGAGGACTTAAAAAGAGGATTTTCATAGCAGTCATAGAGTCCATTCTCATGTACGGATGCGAGACGTGGACACTCACCAAGATGATGCAAAAGTCTCTAGATGGTTGCTATACACGAATACTCCGGATGGCTCTTGACATGAGTTGGCAACAACACATGACAAACGTCGAGCTCTATAACAACCTACTGATGCTCACCACTAAAATTGAGGCGAGAAGACTGCAACTATTGGGGCACTGTCTACACCACCCCGAGCTACCTGCCAGCCTAGTCATCATATGGGAGCCCAAGCACGGGAAGATGAACCCTGGGCACCCTTCCAAGACTATGGTCAACACGCTCCTAGAAGACAGCGGCGTGGCTAATGTAGGTGAACTGAACACACTGATGAGGCAGAGGGAGAAGTGGAGAGTCCGTCATCGTGCCCGATGCCAGCCCCCTAGGCCTGAGTCGACGTAGTAGTAGTGCGTGTGTGTGTGTATCTGTGATTGTAAATCTGTGTGTGTGTGTGTGTGTGTGTGTGTGTGTGTGTGTGTGTGTGTGTGTTTGTCTGTCTGTCTGTCTGTCTGTCTGTCTTGATGCATGGTCTCAACCCAACACATTGACTGCCCCTTTGCCTCCATAGATGCTGCCTAACGTACCAAGTTCTTAAGAGCATAGATAGAACACAGGAAAATACAGCACGGCCACAGGCCTTTCAGACTATGATTACAGAACCAGCCATGATGCCAATTTAAACAGCACTTCCTCCTGCAATGGTGTTCTCCCTCAAATCCCGACCTTTTCCTGTGTCCGTCTGAATGTGTGTTAAACCTTGCTGCTGTATCTGCTTCCTCCAACAACTCATTCCAGGCACCTTACCACACTCTGTGTTAAAAACCTGCCTTGCAAATCTTCTTTCCCTTCCCACCTTAAAGCCATGCGCTCTAATATTTGATATTTCTGCTCTAAAGCTAAAGATTATCTTCCATGTCTATTCCAATGCTTTATTCTTTTGTCCTATTTACAGTTGCTTGAGTCCCTGTCCTTTTTGATACCTTAGATCTAGAATTTCCTAATTAACCTTCATCATCTCTCTCTCTCATTTGTTAAAATTCTCCCTGAAGTCCACCCCTTTCAGCCAAGCTTTTGAATGCCTTTCTGGATATGGAGGCTAAGGGTAGAGAGCCCAATAGAACTGTACAAATTATGAAGGGCATCGATAGGATAGGTGGTAGAAAACTTCTCCTCAAAGCTGAGGTATCTAAGAGCATATTGCATTAAGGTTGAGGGGTGAGAGGTTTAGGAGGGATCAGTGCAAGAACTTTGCCATACAGAAGGTAGTTGGAATCTGGCCTGAGATACTGGAGGAGGTAGATAGTCTCAAAACATATAAGAAGTACCTGATTAAGCAAAATACCTTGAAGGCTAGAGAACAGCTTCTGGTCAATGGGATTCAAGTTGATAGGTTTCTGATAGTTACCATGGAAATGTTGGGCTGAAGGGCCCACTTTCAAGCTATATTACTCAGTGACTTTAACCTAATTTCTCCAGCTATTGCTCTGGATTAAGTTTTATTTGATCGCCTTCCTAAGAGCAGTAACATCTTAATACCTTAAGGATGCCGTGTAAGTCCCACCAGAACATGGAGTTTAGCCATCGGGCACTTAGCTCCAAGTACGGTCGCCCGTGGTGGTAAGGTGAAAGGGGAAGTCCTAGACAAAGACCAATTCAGTCAAGATCTCAGCGGTGGAGCTGGCAGAAGATGATTTAGGATGCCACGGTGGCATAGCGATTATTGTAACCCTATTACCGCTCAGGACATCAGAGTTCAGGGTTCAATTCTGGCGTTCACTGTAAGAAAGTTTGTATGTTCTTCCCGTGAGCGTGAGGGTTTCCCTCGGGTGCTCCGGTGTCCTCCCACACTTCCAAAGGCGTACCAGTTACATGGTTAATTAGTCATTGTAAGTTGTCCTGTGATTAGGCTAGTGTTAAATAGGTGGGCTGCTGGACAGTGCAGCTCGTTGGGCTGGAAGGGCTTGTTCCGCAATGCATCTGTAAATAAAAATATAAAATAAAAATAAACAGTGACACATCACAACGGCAGGAAGGCTGCACCAGTGGCAGGTCTCCACTCATCTTGCACTCCAAGCCACTGGACCCTGACCCCGGTCTGTCGAGGACAGTGTAGTAGCTGCCAGTGGATCAGGCTCCCTGTGTTAGACCAAATCATACACAGAATCGGAATCAGAATCAGGTTTATTATCACAGACAAATAACGTAAAATTTGTTGACTTAGGAACATCTGTACAATGCAATACATAATATAGAAGAAGAAAAAACACAAAATAAAATAATAATAAAAAAACTAAAAATTACAGTATACATATATTGAATAGATTAAAAATTGTGCAAAAAAACACAAATACTATATATTAAAAAAGTGAGGTAGTGTCCAAAGATTCAATGTCCATTTCGGAATTGGATGGCAGAGGGGAAGAAGCTGTTCCTGAATCGCTGAGTGTGTGGCTTCAGGCTTCTGTACCTCCTACCTGATGGTAATAGTGAGAAAAGGGCATGCCCTGGGTGCTGGAGGTCCTTAAAAATGGACGCTGCCTTTCTGAGACTCTGCTCCTTGAAGATGTCCTGGCTAGTATCCAAGACGGAGCCGACTAAATTTACAGCCCTCCGCAGCTCCTTTCGGACCTGTGCAGTAGTTCCCCCTCCCCATACCAGACAGTGATTCAGCCTGTCAAAGTGCTCTCCACAGTACATCTACAGAAGTTTTTGAGTGTATTTGTTGACATACCAAATCTCTTCAAACTCCTAATGAAGTACAGTCGCTGTCTTGCCTTCTTTATAACTGCATCGATATGTTGGGACCACGTGAGATCCTCAGAGACCTTGACACCCAGGAACTTGAAACTGCTCACCCTCTCCACTTCTGATCCCTCTATGAGGATTGGTATGTGTTCTGTCGTCTTACCCTTCCTGAAGTCCACAATCATCTGTCTCGTCTTACTGATGTTGAGTGCCAGGTTGTTGCTGCAGCACCACTCCACTAGTTGGCATATATCTCTCCTGTAGGCTCCCTCGTCACCACCTGAGATTCTGGACGCTGCATTACACAGGTATTACCCATTAAGGGAATCCACCTCAACATTCCAGATTAAGGCCTGTAGCGATCAGCAAATGGTGAAGAAGGCAGGAGTATGTGGATCCTGGACTGACCTGAAAAAAGCACTAAAAGGCAACCTGTTAGGAGGACATCAGCCTCGACTTGTGATCGCATTACTACAATTACAATTACTACTACTACTATTACTTCCACTATTGCTACTACTATATTTACTACTATTACTTTAATTACTACAATTACTACTACTACTACTATAATGCAGTCTTGGTGAAAGTGCAAAGATTGAAGCTTGAATGGCATGTCTCCTTTGGATAGTACCAATAAAGCACCAATTTTAATTTTCTGAAAGCAATAAACCTCACACATCACCACTGGACATAAGTCAATGTATGAGAGCCACTCTTCCTCAGCCAAGTTCTAATGGACTCCACAAAGTCCTAAATGAGCAGAAATGTGCAGTGGGCTGTCATTTCACCATGACCTATTTTCAACACTCTCAGCAAAGTCAAAATCCACTGATGTTGACAGCAGCGCGCCGTGGAAGTCCAATCATTTTGAGAAAATTGTTGTTTCTGTTCTTAGAATCATAGAGTCATACAGTGCAGAAACAGGCCATTTCATATTGGTTTTGAGATTGCAGAGGAAAGAACAAGAAATGACTGTTTAATTTGCAGTTTACTGATGCTTGCTGTGGCAAATTTGGGTTTCTGGAGAGGCTTGACATAACAGCTCTTTGTAAATATTCCTATTGATATTATATTATAGTGTTAATCATGTTCCCAAAAGAATTTTCAGTCCAAATGGATCTTCTGAAAATGGAGTTACACTGAGTGGCCACTTTATTAGGTACACCTATGCACCAGCTTGCTAATGCAAACATCTAATCATCACGTGGCAGCAACTCAGTGTATAAAAGCATGCAGCCATGGTCAAGAGGTTCAGTTGCTGTTCAGACCAAACATCAATATGAGGAGGAAGTGTGATTGAAGTGACCTTGACCATGGAATGATAGTTGGTGCCAGGCGGAGTAGTTTGAGTATCTCAGAAACTGCTGACCTCCTGGGATTTTCACACACAACATTCTCTAGAGTTTACAGAGAATGATACGAGAAACAAAAAAAAATCCAGCGAGTGGAAGTCCTGTGGATAAAAACACCTTCTTGTGAATGAGAGAGGTCAGAGGAGAATGGCCAGAGTAGCTCAAGCTGTCAAGATGGCAACAGTAACTCAAATAACCACACATTACAACAGTGATATGCAGAAGAGCATTTATGAATGCACAACATGTTAAACTTTGAAGTGGATGGGCAACAACATAGGAAGACCTCAAACATACACTCAGTGGCTAGTTTATAGGTGCCTTAAAAAGTGGCCACTGAGTGTGTTGTCATTAAGGTGCTAATCATGTTCCTAAAATAACTTGTCAGTCCTAATTGATCTTTAGAAAATAGATATATTTGAGGACTATTTTACCCTTTGAAATCAACTTTTCCAATATTGTCAATAGATGTATTATTTGTTATTGGATGAGCTTCTTTCTCTTATGCACAAGCTGAAAGAAAGTCTCATTCAAAATTATTCAACAGTAGGAAATGACATCAATGTTTATAGACCATAGGTTAAGGATGAAAGGCAAAATACTTAAAGGGAACATGAGGGGAAACCGCTTCACTCGGAGCACTTTAAGGGTGTGTAACAAGCTGCCAACAGAAGTGGTGGATACAGTTTTGATTTCAACACTTAAGCGAAATTTGGATAAGTACAGGGGTGGGAGGGGAATGGAGGACTATGGCTTGTCAGTGCGACTAGGCAGAATAATAGTTTGAACACAGATGGGTCAAAAGGCCTGTTTCCATACTGTGGTGCTTCATAACTCCATATCCTCATTTCCTGTACAGTTCCAGCTCAGCAGGGAAGTTCTCCGCTCACACCCCGAAGCCTTGTGCTCATGAATTCCTTCCCTATATCTCTCTGTGTCTCCACCTCATAAAACACCTGAACCAAGCCTGTGGTTATGTCTTTGTATCTCCTTGTGTGACTTAGTGTCGAATTTTGTTTGACAAAATGTGTAAAATGGCTTTTACTGAAGGAACCTCAAGCGTTATATTGGCTCTCATGTCTCTTATACAATGTTCCAAAGTGCTTTACAACTAAGAAAGTACTTTTGAAGTGTAGTCACTGTGGTAATGTTGAAACTTCAATAACTTGCACATGATAAAGTCACACAAAAAACAATATTCTAGTTTGAATGAGCTATTGATTGAGGGGGAAATATTGGCCAGCTCGTCAGATGTAACTACCTACATGGTGTATGAGAACAGTTATACACACCTGAAGGAGACAATTGTGTTTCACTTTTGCATCTCACATTATGGCATGCGTCCCATGGATGGTTGGGATTTCACAGAACATAGAACATCGAACACCAATGGTTTTGCCTCTACTACCACCATTGCCAGGGTGTTCCATGTACTCACCACTCTCTGCAAAAAACAAATACCTCTGATAACCCCTGTACTCACCTCCAATCACCTTAAAATTATGCTCCCCAGACATTAGCCATTTCTGCCCTGGGAAGACTGAGGTGACCAGAACTAAACACACTATTCCAAATGCTCTCTAACCAGAGTTTTATAGAACTGCAACATTATCTCACAGTTCTTGAACTTAATTTCCCAACCAATGAAGGCCAACATGCCATATGTCTTCTTAACCACCCTATCAATTTCAAATGTGGAACATGGCATAATTAATGGAGCTTCATTAAAAGTATGGCTGTTATTCAGTAATACTCAGAAGTAAAATTGACTAACAGACAACCTGCTGGTGGAAATCAGGGGGTCAAGCTGCATAAATGGAGGTAAAGAAACTGTTGACACTTCAGGTTGAGACCCTACTTCAGGGCTGGGAGTGGAGAGGGGAAATGGTCAGTATAAAGAGGAGAAGGGAGTGGTGAGGAAGGATTCTGAGGGGATTGATAGACTGAGGAGGGATGTAATTCACCAGGCAGGTTGTGCCAAGTAGTGGAGGGGAGTGGGTGTGGAGTTAGAAGGCTGGAAAATGAATGACAGCTTGCAGCTATTGGAGGACGATTAGGGAAATTTGTCTCCATTAATCAATATCAAAGAAAAAAATTATTATCAAAGTATGTCTATATTACTAAATATAACCTCGAGGTTTATTTTCTCTCAGGAAAATAAACAATTCCAATAGAATAGAATTTATGAGAAAAAATACATAAACGAAGACTGACAAACAACCAAAAGAAGACAAAATGTGCAATTAAAACAAAGCAACAATAGATTCCAGTTAATTGGTTATGCTGGAATTTAAGGAAGAAAATGCAAATTTATTCAGAAAGATTGATACCCATTCAATCACTACACCTTTATGAGGATTATTTCCCAACAATTACACTTGCTTAGAGAAATCTAAGTGCTATCAAAGCTGAGGGTATTAAAGTTTAGATTCTGTCTATTAATTTAAATGAAAAGACTGCAATGTATTTAGAATATAATAATACTGTAGATTCTGGTTAATTGGGCCATTGGTTAATTGAGACAGTCACTTATTTGGGGCAACTCTGAAAGAACAAAAACTAATCGAGAAAATAGCTGGGATTCACTTTGTTTATTTGGGACACATTGCCACTTAATTGGGGCAGGAGACTTGCTGAATATTTTCTATCTAGCTTCAGTTGTGAGCACTTGTGTGATCATTGGAAATTACACCATGCTTAGATCAAACACTTTTTAAATAGTGTCAGTCACGTGTGTTTGGGTTCAAAAAGCAGTGACTTGTGTCGCTGCTGGTTGGCGAAAAATCAATAGTAACACAATTCAGAACTGTTCTACTGGTTGCAGTTTCAAGCACTCAAGATTGGAGATGCCAGAGAGAAGATTGGAAAGTTCGCAGTTAATTGGGACAGCTGTTTAATTGAGCCAAAATGTATTGGTCCCGAGGTGTCCCAGGTAACTGGAATCCACTGTATATGCTGAGAACATGAATTGTAAAAAACCATTGAAAGTTAGTCTGTAGGTTGTAAAGTCAGTTTAGATTAGTGATGAATGAAGTAATCCATGCCAGTTCTGGAGGCTGGTGGTTGTAAGGTAATAACTGTTCCTAAACCTAGTGGTGCGGGACCTAAGGCTCCTGTACCTCCTAACCGGTGGCAGTAGAAAGAATAGAGCATGGCCTTGATGATTCATGCTGCCTTACTGTGGCAGTGCTCCCTGTAAATTTGCTCAGTGGCGGGGAGTACTTTGCCTGTGATGGACTGGACTGCACTCACCACTTCTTGTAAGCTTTTCCACTTTTGGGCATTGGTGTTTCGAGGTGTAACCAGGCTGTGATGCAACCAATCAGAGTACTCTCCACTGTGCAGCCATATCAGGAACATACACATGTGAGGTTTGAGGGGAAAAGAGAGAAATAGTCTTCTGTATAAACCACTAATGAATATAAGTAACATATTGCTTCCGGCCAAATAACAGATAGACAGGGCACTGCACATCAGCACATTAGATTCCACTATGAATGAAGAGTATACTGACCAACACTAAACTAAGCATGACAACTTGTGTCAGAGTACTGAAATGTTACGTTTATCCAGTTATGTTATATGGATCAGAATGTTGGACAATATCTAGTAACATGAGGTAACGAATTGAAGCAGCAGAGATGTTGTTTTTGAGGAGGATGCAAAGAATATCATGGACGAAGTGAATATCTAATGGGGATGTCATGAACAGAGCAAGCACAAAAAGAGAAATCATGTATGAGATCATGAAAAGGCAACGTAACTTCATTAGACGTGATTAGGAAAGAGGAGTTAGAATGCACGGTAATTATGGGAAAGATTGAAGGGAAGAAAGAAAAAGGAAGGCAAAGACAAATGATGATGGTGACAGCAGCCAGAGGACTGGAAATGAATACCAATGAATTGATCCACTTGACCTGAAACAGGAGTGTGTGGGCCATGGCAGTCAAAGCTCAAACTGGGCATGGCACCTGATGATGATGAATGTTGAATAAGGTTTCTGGTGCTCTCCACATCCATGCAACTGAATGCTGTGTGGTGGAATAAATTGAGTGCCATGGGTTTGATTTGTACAATTTTGTTTCAGCTGGAACAGGTACAGCTTATAGTTTTGTATCCTCTGTTGGTTTTGTTGGCGAGAACATAATTATATTGCATTGGAACTTATAGCACGGATGGCTCAGGCTTTCAGATCCCTCCCATGGGATACATGGCTTAATTAACAGAACTACTTATTACAGACCTTTTAATGTTACCCTAGGAGTCTTATTGTATCACTAAATGGGTAGCATCATGTTGTCACTTCCATCAAACGTGCTCAAAATAATTGAACCTTTCTTTTCAAGGATGTGTTTCTACTGTTTGGAGGTCAATTTATGGAATAACTACAGGGTGATAGAATATCCCCAAAAACTAATATTGAGTGCCTCGAATCTTGGTAACTTGTTTGCTGTCTAGTCTCTGAAACATCAGTGAACTGACCTGCATTCATTGGGTTTAGTAACAGTTGGGATAGGGTCAGGGATATAAAGCTGATCTTCAGCTTTTAGCTTTTTATACTAAAGGAGGGGTTTACTAGAATGTAGAGTTTTGGAGGGGCCAGATGGAGGATGTGTTCCAGCACAGACATGCTGGATGAATTGCCTTTCTATGTGTTTTGTAGTTCTTTGACTAGCAAAATAAATTGATGGGTTTATGTTAAAACAGGATGGACCTAGAAACCAAGCCTCCATACTTGGAGGAGCACACACAAAATGCTGGGGGAGCTCAGCAGACCAGGCAGCATCTATGGAAAAGAGTGAACAGTCGGTGATTTATCAGGAAGGCTCTCAGACAGAAATATCAACTATTTATTCTTTTCCACAGATGCTGCCTTGCCTGTGAGTTTCTCCAGTATTTTGTGTGTGTTGATTTGGATTTCCAGTATCTGCAGATTTTCTTGTGTTTGTTGTCCATACTCAGAGTTTTCCAGGATCTGCAGAATCTCTTGTGTCTCCAGTACTTGTGGTCCCTTTTTATCCTTTGTTTAGGCAGTTTCTTGAGGTCAAATATGATGTCCTTCCAATCTGAGGTGGCAGGTATCAGTATACAGGCACTGTAGCATGATTAAGAAGGTGGATGGCCTTCATTAGTCGGGGACAGAGTTCCAGAGCCATGAGGATTTGATGCAGCTCTCTAAAATCCTGATTGGAGGATTGTGTTTTGATCTGGTTGCCTCATTATAGGAAGGTTATGGAAGCTTTAGAGAGGGTGCAGAGGAGATTTACCAGGATACTGCCTCAATTAGGGAGCATGTCTTATGAAGATAAGTTGAGCAAGCTAGGGCTTTTCTCTTTGGAGTGAAAGAGGATGAGAGTTGAATTGATAGAGAGTACAAGAAGATAAGGGGTATAGGTGGAGTGAACAACCTAGAGACTTTTTCTGAGGGCAAAAATGGCTAATACCAGGGGGCATAATTTTAAGGTGATTGAAGGAAAGTTTTGGGGGATGTCAAAGGTAAGTGACAAGTGCTCAGGTGTGGTTCTTTGAGTGACTTGACCATGAATCGGAGATGGGTTTCCAAAGTGCTATAAGCAAGTGTTGTCTGTATTAGTCAGCTCTGTGACAAAAGCTGGGTGTAACTTTGGTTTTGGAGTGGAAGTGAAACAGGTTGAGCAGTTTTTTTTTCCATTTCTACAGCAGGAAAAAAAATTGTTGGAGGTAATTTTGCATTGTGAAGGAATGAGGGAAGTGTTGGGGAGCTGATTCAGCCTTGCATGATGTTACTCTACACTAGGATTTCCCATATCTTGGAAGGGGAGGGCATGCCAGGGGTCCTGAGAGATGCTGTAGTCTGAACCACTGCCAGGAGAATAGACAAACCCTATAGTAGCAGCTTTGTAGAGATCTCTCAACTATCTACAACAGAGAAAGTCATCTGGGGTTCGTCGCATTCACTTCCTCTGAAGAGCTGATCACCAAACCACAATGCCATTCCATTCATCTACATTATCAATGCACTTGCAAGAGTGCGAAGAAAATCTACAAGGATGTTTCTGGGACTTAAGGACCTGAGTTATAGGGAAAGATTGAATAGATTGCGGAGCAGGCTTGATGAGCCGAATGGTCTGATTCTGCTCCAATGTTTAATAGTCTCAGTTAGGACCTTATTCATTGGAGTGGAGATCTAATAGAGGTACACTCAATTATGAGGACTGTAGATAAGTGAAATACAAGCAGCTTTTTCTACTGAGGTTGGGTAAGACTAGAACTACAGGTCATAGGTTAAGGGTGAAAGGTGAAATACTTAAGAGGAATCTGAAGGGGAACCTCTTCACTCAGATGGTGGAGTGAGTGTGAAATGAGTTGCCACTGGAAGTGGTAGTTGCAGGTATAATTGTAATATTTATGAGACATTTGGATAAGTTCATGGATGGGAAGGGTTTGGAGGTACTTGGACCAGGTGTAGGTTGGTGGACTTTGCAGAAGACCAGGCTGGTGCAAATAAACAGCCAATGGGCCTGTTTCTATATTGTTGTGCTCCATAATTCTATGACCCTAATGGTGCATTACACATGATCCTCACCACACCTCAGTGCCAGAAGAAACTCAAGGAGCTGGATCCACCTGATATTTTGGGCGACATGGTAGCTTATTAGCATAATGCTTTGCAGAACAAGCTGTAAGGTTGGGGCTCAATTCCGGCTGCTGTCTGTAAGAAGTTTGTGTGGAATGTTTCCTTTTAAATTCCAAAGATGTATGAGGTAGGGTGATCGCGGGCATGTTATGTTGTCAAGAGAAGCATGGCGACACATGTGGACGGTCTCCGTCGCACCCTCGGAGTGTATTGGTCATAGACACAACGAACACATTTCATTGTAGATTTCCATGCTTCAATGTACATGAGACAAATAAAATTAATCTTTATCTTGTTTTTAATCTGATAAACTTCACAAACCTGGCGGCCTTCAGAGATTGCTCTCCACTTATGTCCCTTACAGGATGGGATACAGACTGCGACTCAACTTACAACAGACCCCAATTTCTATGTAAAATGGTGTCAAAGCAAGTTATAGCCTTTGTGTGTAAGACATGATACAAATGTAAGTCCCAGTATTATCAAGGGTTGGGAGAGCAGATAGGGGCTGATTGCCTGAGTAAGGCAGAACCAGTGTGCTTAATGGTCATAAAATATAAATTGTGGCAGTTAATGAAATCAGTTTCAGCAAAACAACTCCCTGTAAGCAAGTCATTAGTTCTGAATCTAGGTTATATTTCTAAGTGAGACATATGGGATTGAAATTATTCCACGATAGACATTTAGCACTGGGGTTAACATGTTTCCATCACTTCCTGCTGGTTTTATTTCAAAACAGCAGCAAACCTACTGTAGGAGAAACGGGTTAATGACTTCTTAAATCAATAAACACGAGCCTTTGGTGCAACAGTGTTTGACACATAGCTACAAATGTTGCCGAGGGAAGATTGTAATAATATCACCTTGTCTTCTCAGATAGTTCAAAGGATTTTCATTTCTAAAGAGTGCTGCCACAAGAAAGCAGCGTCCATCGTGAAGGACCCCCACCACACAGGCCATGCTCTCTTCTCGTTACTACCACTAGGAGGGGGTGCAGGAGCCTTAAGTCCCACACCACCAGGTTCAGGAACAGTTATTACCCTTCAACCATCGGGTTCCTGAACCAGCTGCGCTTAGCTCAACGCTGAACTGATACCATAATCGGCGCACTCACTTTCTAGGACCCTGCAACTCACGTTCTCAGTATTCTTCATTTGTTTATTATTATTATTTGTTTTTTAATTGCATTTATGCAGTTCGTCTTCTTTTTACACATCGGTTGTCTGTCTTTGTGTGTACTTTCTCTATGATTCTGTTGAATTCTTTGTTCCACTGTGAAGGCCTGCAAGAAAATGAACCTCAATATAATGTATGGTGACATATACATACTTTGATAATAAATTTACTTTGAACTTTTGAACTTTGAACTCAGTTGTAAATGCAGTGAATCCCAGTTAATTGGAACACATCTGGACCAGTACATTTTGACCCAATTAAACAGCTGGCCCAGTTAGCGGAAGATTCATGGAAATTGTTAAAAAGGTATAAAGAAGATAAACTGCTGTTTAAGTGAGTAATAAATTATGTATTTAAATGAAACATAGAACAAATTAGAACACTACCAACACCACCAACCACAGTAATATAAAACTGTGTATTAGTTCCTAGTTTTTATAGGCAGAGAAATACATCCAGTGTATGCTGCCGTATTTTGTTTTGGATTTACTGCAGGTGGACAAAGGGATGGATGGGGTCTCCAGGGAGTGATAGCACTTCTGGTGAAAGGGCTTGTCATGTCTAATCTGGGACAGCTCACTCACCTTTGGTCCCCAATGGGCTATCAGCTCTCACCTCTCCAAGCATCTGTTTGCATGTGGCTGGACCCTGGTTCACCGCTTCGAAGGACGGGCTAAACCAGGTGAAGGCAGTTGGCAGGCCACATAACCCAGTGAGGTAGGGATCTGCCTGTCCTCACATGTGAAGTCAGCTCTGGCAGACTGGGCAGATGAGATCTACATTGCAGTCCAACCGCCAGGAAGGAAGTCCTGCAATGTTACGTGGAGAGTAAAAGGCCTGATGAGGCACAGAAATCATGGTCATCCACTGTAATCAAGTACAAGCATTGTTCCAGAAGTTCCAGGAATGAAAGTGTTACCGTATGAGGAACGTCTGGCAGCTCTTGGGCTGTATTCCCTGGAGTTCAGGAAGATGAGGGGAGATCTTATAGAAACATTCCAAATGTTAAAAGGCCTGAACAGATTATATATGACGAAGTTTCCCATGGCAGGGGAGTCTCGGACAAGAGGGCATGACTCCAGGATTGAAGGACGTCCATTTAGAACAGAGATGCAGAGAAATTACTTTGGTCAGAGGGTGGTAAATCTGTGGAATTTGTTGCCAGGAGTGGCTGTGGAAGCCAAGTCATTGGATGCATTTAAGGCAGAGATAGATAGGTTCTTGTTTAGCCAGGGCATCAAAGGGTATGGGGTGAAGGCAGGGGAGTGGGGGTGACTGGAAAAATTGGATCAGCCCATGATTGAATGGTAGAGCAGACTCAATGGGCCGAATGGCCTACTTCTGCTCCTATATCTTATGGTCTTAAGATCCCAGTTGTGATGACTACTCATATCATTGGACTCAGACTTCCAAGGTCGGGGAGAATGGATCTATCACTTAAAAAACTTTCCTACACATGTTTCCTGTCATTGTCAATTGTGATGGACAATCAGCAAATGAACAAAATCAGTGCAGACACCTGGTGTAGATAATGGACTGCCTTCATACAATGACTTTGATGATTGCATCCACCATATCTTCAATGTCATTGTAACGTTCAAGATGATTGTTGATAACTTCAAATTCCTCACAGTTCCTAACTTGATGAAATAGTGAAATCATTTTATTTTCACTTCCAGCCGTTTTTGACATCTCCAAACTTCGATGTTTGAAACCGCAGCCAGCAAAACAGTTCTGAATTGTGTTAATGCTTATTTCTCGCCAACTATTAGTGACAAAAATCGCTGCTCTTTGAACACAAACACTGACAACTGACACTAAAAAGAGTTTGATCTGAGCACAGTGTAATTTCTAATGGCCACATAAGTGACACAACTGAAACTAGTTAAAACTGTTTGCCAAGTTTTCTCTCCCAATTAAGTGGCACAGCATCCAAATGAACAAAGGGAATTCCAACTATTTTCACAATTAGTTTTTGTTCCTTTAGAGTTCTCCCAAATAAGCAGCTGGTCTGGTTAACCGATGGCCCAATTACCCAGAATCTACTGTATTATGATATTCTAAATCCATTGCAGTCTGTAGCTCGTGTGGTTCATAATTGGACTGGGTTGATCCACCTCAACCATCAGCCACCCGAGTTACACATTTTCCAACATTGTAGTCTTTTGTTTTAATTCAGTAGCCAGGATTTAAACTTTGATATTTTCAGTTTTGATAGCACTTAGATTTCTTTAAGCAAGTATAATTGTTGAGAAATAATCCTGGTGAAGGTGTTGTGATTGAATGGGAACCATATGCAAAAGTAAACTTTCTGAATCAATTTACATTTTCTACCTTAAATTTCAGCATAATTTATACTTTATTATTCTCCTTGTTTCATAGTACTGTATAGTAAATGTATTGGCTATGTCTCAAAGATAAATTTTTAAAACTCCGTTCACAATCCTTTAACAACATCTGAGAGGTGTGGATACGGCTTTGAAGCTCATGGGAACAAGCCTCCCCTTCATCGACTCTGTCCATATTTACCAAGTTCATCAAAACATAGTCCTCCAATTTCCTCCCACTTTCCAAAACTGTACAGGCCAGGGTTAGGAAGTTATTGTCAAGCCATACTGGCACCAGAGACATGGAGACACTTGCGGGCTGCCCACCAGGTACATCTCGGACTGTGTTGGTCATTGACACAAGTGACGCATTTCACTCTATGTTTCATTGTTTCGATGTGCACGTGACAAATAAAGCTAACCTGTCTCTCTCTTTGTCAGAACCACTGCCTCTCAGTTTCAGCTGTCTGAGTTCAATCCTGGTCTCTGGTATTGTCTGTCATAGTCCTAGACAGCTTAGAAACAGTCCCTTCAGCCAAACTCATCCACGGCAGCCAAGTTGCCAAGTTGTGCTGTTGTGTCATTTGCTTTCATTTGGCTAACTTCCTTAGAAGACTTTCCTATTCAGCTACCTGTCACAAGGTCTTATAATTGTTGCAGTTATAAGGAGACACAAGAGACAGCAGACTGGAATCTGGAGCTAAAAGCAATCTGCTGGAAGAAATCCATGGGTTGAGCAGTATCTGTGGAGAAGGAATAGATGACACTTCAAGTGAAAACCCTTGCACTAGAACTGTGATCAATAATTATGTGGAGTTTCTGTCATTTCCCCTTGGCTGTATAGTGTTGCCCTGAATAGTCTGGCTTCCCACCATATCTCAAAGATGTGTGAGTTGGTAGGTTAATAGGGGTACTATTAACAATGTGTGGATCGGGTGGTAGTTGATGGGGATGTGGGGAGAGTAAAATGGGATTAGAATAGGACTAGTTTAAAAGGTTACCTGATGGTAGGTGTGAATTGGTAGGCTGATGGGCCTAACCACTTTCTGGAAACAATGAAGAACTTTTGATGTGAAGTTCCTACAATCTTTATTTTTCCAGTCACCTTAAAGTATGAACTTGCTCCAAACTTCACTGTCCTCGATTGCCGTAGAACTATAGGAAAGTATAGGGGGAATGTCAGAGGTGGGTTTTTGACACACAGAGTGGTGGGTGCATGGAATGTGCTGCCAGGGTTGGTGGTAGAGGCCAATACATTAGGGGTACGTGGATGATAGAAAAGCAGAGGGCTATGTAGGAAGGAAGAGTTAGATTGATCTTAGATTAGATTAAATATCGATACACCATCATGGGCTGAGGGACCTATACTATTCCACAATCAGTGGCCATTTTATTAAGTATATTCTGTATCTAATAAAGAGGCCACTGAGTGTTTGTTCGTGTTCTTCTGTTGCTGTAGCCCATCCACTTCAAGATTCAACTTTCTGTGCATTCACAGATGCTCTTCTGCACTCCACTGTTGTAATGTGTGGTTATCTGAGTTACTGTTGCTCTCCTGTCAGCTTGAACCAGTCTGGCCATTCTCCTCTGATGTCTCTCATTAACAAGGCATTTTCACCCACAAAACTGCTGCTCACTGGATAATTTTAGATTCTCACACCATTCTCTGTAAACCCTAGAGGCTGTTGTGTGTGAAAATCCCAGGAGATCAGCAGTTTCTGAGATACTCAGACCACCCCATCTGACACCATTCCACTGTCAACGTCACTTAGATCACATTTCTTCCCCTTTATGTTTAGTCTGAACCTCTTGACCATGTCTGCGTGCTTTTATGTATTGAGGTGACACCACATAATTGGCTGATTAGATATTTGCTTTAACGAGCAGGTGTACCTAATAAAGTGGCCACTGAATGTATGTTCTAAATTCTAACCAGGGTGCAAGTTACGGGTACTGGTTTTGGTTATTCAGCTGTGAAGCTGGAAGTGGGTCTTCCGTCCCAGGTGGCAAGTGAATGACTATCCGGCACGTCTTTAATCCATAAGTATCTTGTAATTGCTAAAGCTGATTTTCAGTCTCATATCTCTTCCACTATCAGAGTCCTAAATATACCAATTGATGGCCTTGTGTTCAATTGCCACAGGATGGAGGCAAACTATTACCCAGGCTTATGAATACAGATCTTATTAAAAAAATTATTGCTACTAAATACTTAATCATCAGTTACTATAAAAATTCGTTAAACAGATCAATTTTATTTTTTAACCTTGGTGTGAAATTAAATAGCAGTTTATCAAAATTGCTTTTCTTCTTGCAAGTGCCATTAAAATCCTATTGTGAGAAATTGGACATTTAAAAACATTTAGAGGTTTCCATTCAAGAACTCTATTAAATTTTAAAAGATTTCTGAACAGGTTATTTATGGAGAGGGAGAGAGGAGAAACGCTTTCATTTTTTTGCAACCTAGTTTATATTCATTCAAATGCATAAACCTTTTTTATACACATCAGATATTAGACACCAAAACATTCCCAAGAACCCCTCTCTGGGCTATGTTCAATCGAGGTACTGTATTTTAATCATTTTGACAGCTCTCATTAGTAGGTCTTCAATAGCAATGTGCATATTGCAAAAGAGCAAAACCCTTTCATCATTTTACAGCTGAAATAGTGGCAGGAGATATCAAATGCACATTCACCAGCATGCTATATGCAGGAGAGGCCAAGCACAGAAACATGTTGGTTCAGTTACAATATGTAAGGACCATAAGACATAGACCATAATATTTAGGAGCAAAATTTAGCCATTTGGCCCATTGGGTCTGCTCCACCATTCCATCACAGCTGATTTATTACACTCTCAACCCTATTCTCATGTCTTCTCCCCGTAACCTTTGACACCCTTATTAAGCAAGAACCTATCCACCTCCACTTTAAATATACTCAATGTCTTGGCCTTCACAGCCATCTACATCAATGAATTCCACAGATTCATCACCTCCTGGCTAAAGAAATTCCTTCTCATCTCCGTTCTAAATGGATATCTCTCTGTCCTGAGGCTGCGCCCTTTGGTTCTCGACCTCTCCACTTTAGAAAATACCCTCTCCATGTCCACTCTATTTAGGCTTTTCAATTTTCCATAGTTTTCAATTGGATTCCCCCTTTATTCTGCTAAACGCCAATGAGTACGGACCCAGAGCCATCAAATGCTCCTCATACATTAGTCCTTTCATTCCTGGAAACATTCATGTGAACCTCCTTTGAACCCTCTGCCATGTCAGCATATCCTTTCTTAGATAAAGGGCCAAAATCAGCTCACCATACACCGAGAGCAAAACAAAAAGTCAAAGGTGACTTTCTTTTAATGTAGGACACTCCCTATTGGCAGGATCTATGATAGATCTGCTCAAACTTCGGCAAAAGAGGTTGTCATTGAACTTTTGTAGTACTATTCAGGTAAAGAAATGTCATGCAGTGTGATTAAGTGATTGTGCAATGGACGGGTTGTAATCTGGGCAGGTATGTGGAAAGGAAAGGTTTGAGGGATGTGTATGGGCCAAATGCAGGAGAATGGATTGGCATGCTGAGGAACTTCAGTTGGCATAGATAAGTTGGGCTAAAGGGCCTGTTTCTGTGCTGTTTAACTTTGTGACTGAACTGTGCAGGGATAGGATTAGTTTGAGTTCAATTTTTCTCCATGCTTTCTGTTTTGTACTTTGCCTGATTTATGTCCTGTCCCATTTAAATTGAACCACAGCCACCTATAACCCAAGTGCTCTCTGCCTCGCCTACTTTTTATTTGTTTTATGCTTAGGGCAAAATAACTACCCTTCTTCCCAGTATAATTGAACAAATAAACATGACCTGTTTTTATCCATTTCCACTGAATATGTATGCAGTCTCACATGAAGGTCTTGGCCCAAAACATCAACTCTCTATTCCTTTCCATAAATGCTGCCTGACCTCTTGAGTTCCTCCACGCATCTTGTGTGTGTTACTCATACTAGCTTGTCTTCATCTCTGTCAATGCGCATTGTGCATGAGAAGAATTTCGTCAGGCTCTTACCTAAGGCTTTAGTTATGAGGAGAGATTGAGTAGGCTTCCCTGGTGTGACAGAAATATATACATTTATAAAAGGTATGGATAGGGTAGATAGTTAATATCTTTATTCCCATCCATAAGGAGCACTCGTGCACATATCTACAAGGAGACTGCCAGAAGAAAGCAACATCCATTATCTCTTCTCACTGCTGCCATCAGGCAGGAGGTACAACAGCCTTAGGTCCCACACCACCAGGTTCAGGAATAGTTATTACCCTACAACCATCAGGCTCCTGAACCAGCAAGCATAACTTCACTCACCTCGATTCTGAACTTATTCCACAACCTACGGATTCTCTTTCAAGGACTCTACAATTCATGTTCTCAGTATGTATGTACAGTACTGTGAAAAAGTATTAGCGACATATATATAACCAGGAAGCCTAAGATTTTTGCACAGTACCGTAATAATTTTAGGTATTGCAGACCGCAAAAAAAACCCACGACATATATGAATGATGATAAACCTGATTCTGATATGGGTCTCCATTGTGGACTGAGTGTGGGAAAGGGGTAGGGAGAGGGGAATAATAGTTAGCAAAAGGGGAAGGGAGAGGGGAGGGAGTGGAAAACACCAGAGAGACATTCTGTAATGGTCAATAAACTAAATAATTGGAATCAATTGACCTGGCCTGGTATCTCAGGATTGGGTGTGTCTGCACTCCAACCACGCCCATCCCTGGCACGCCTTCTCTGCCACCTGCCCCACACCCCTCCTGTGGTGCTCCACCTTCGCCATTCCCAACATCCTTTGCTCTCGTCAGATTTACAAACTCACTCTCCGCTCCACGTTAACAAATACAGTACTGTGCAAAATTCTCAGGCACCCTAGCTATATATATGTGCCCAAGGTTATTGCACAGTACCGTATGAATGTATTTATTTATAGATTATTTGGTTTTGTTGTATTTGTAGCTTGTCTTCTTTTACACATTAGTTGTCTGTTTTTGTGTGTAGTTTTTCATTGATCCTGTTGAACTTCCTTGTTCTACTGTGAATTCATGCAAGAAAATTAATCTCAGGGTAGTATATGGTGACATATACGTACTTTGATAATAAATTTATTTGAACTTTTGAACTTTGATAGTAAGGTTCTCAAAAACTGGAGGGAACTGGAAATGGAATTGGAATTGATTTTTTTATTGTCATATCCACCGAGGTGCAGTGGAAAACTTGTCTTACACACTGTTGTTTATTGCACACTGATCAATTCATTGCACAAGGCATTGAGGTAGTACAAAGTAAAACGATAACAGAGAGCAAAATATAGTGCCAGAGCAACAGAGAACGTGCAGTGCAGGTAGACAATAAGATGAAAGAACATAGCTTTATGACTTGAAGTAGGAGGTTCAAAGGGGATTTGAGGGGAAATTTTCTACACAGAGAGTTGTAGTTACTTGGAACTCGCTACCCAAGGAGCTGGTCAAGCTAGATACAATCTCTACATTTAGGAACCATTTAGACAGACAGTGTGACATGATGGCATAGTGGTTAGTTTAATGCTATTAAAGTGCCAACAACCCAGGTTCAATCTGCTGCTGTCCAAAGGAGCTTGTACGTTCTCTCAGTGACTGTGTGGGTTTCCTGTGGACGCTCTGGTTTCCTCCCACATTCCAAAGAGGTACAGGTTAGTAAGTTATTTGGACTCAGGGCTATAAATAGGTGCCGGGGGCCTGCTGAGCCAGAAGGACCTGTTACCATGCTGTATCTCCAATTTTCTTTTTAATTCAAAATTTTAAAAGGATAGAAGGATGCAGATATATTGTGGGCAGATGGAATTCATGATAATGATAAAAATGTCAGCATGGGACAAGTTGGACTGAAATTTGATGACCTACCCAAACAAATAATAGAAATTGCTGCAAACACTCAGCCAGCCAGCATCTGTGGAGAGAGAAACAGAGCTAAGGTTTTAGGTCAGAGACTCATTAAGTCTTTCAACCAATTTATGATTTTTATTTACTGGATTTTCAAAGGTTGCAATTGTTTGATTATCATTCGAGATCCACCTATATTCACTCTAATTGGCACTGGTATCTGTAGCGTCACTTGCGGGTTGTCTCCAGCCCAGCCAGTTAGGTTGTGTTGGTTGGTAATGCAAATGACACATTTCACTGTATGTTTCCATGTACATGTGATAGCTAAATCTGAATCTTGAATCTTTGGACTTGATCTGAGCTGCAGTTTGCCAGATTCAAAGCGCAAAGTTCCAAGTACATTTATTATCAAAGTGTGTATATATTATACAGCCTTGAGATTCGCCTCCTTACTGGCAGCCACAAAACAAGAAACCCAAAAGAATCCTTTAAATAAACCGGACCAACACCCAATATGCAGAGAGAAAAAAAAAACAAATTGTGTAAACAATAAAAGTAAGCAAATAGCATTTCGAATAAAAGTGAGTCTTCAGAGTGGCTGGAGCCTCAGCCTCAGTGCAGCGAAGAATAAATGTCATGAAGTAGCGGGCAGAACTGTCCTAACCCTTGCCTGTGGTCCCAATACCTGGCCTTTTCAATCCTTTTGGCCCAGTGTTTAAATCGTTCCAACATCGGGTTGTTCTTCACTCTAGGATCCAGCCCATGTTGCTTCGATATGCTCGGTGCCCGGACCTCGCCATCACATTCCAACCCGTACCCCACCTTTCCAAACCAGCCTGGTGTTTAGATTGATTAAACCTTGCTCCTGGTTTCCTCTGCTCCAACTTTTCTCCGATTCTCAGGTTCACAGCCTGCCAGCTTTGCCTTCCACTGGAAGCAGGTAGCTATTAATCAGCACTGCACCCATGTATTTCAAACTGATTCCGCAGAAGCATTCCCGATAGAAACACAAGTCCTGGTGTTGGCTTGAGCTTTGGAGAATCTGCAAGTCCTTGATTCAACCTCACTGGCTCTGAGAATGAGCTAATAACTTCAAAAGAGCTTCACAGAAATGATTGATTGTTCATGCTTTTCAGGTAGTCATTATCCAGTAACTGCCTGATGGTGTGGGCATTGGGTGAGGGAGGATTAACTCTTCTTGTGTTACAGTCTTGGTCAAGAGTTGTTCACACTACCTCGTTTCCACACTTGGACTGTATGGCAATAAAATGTTAATTACATGGGACTGAGTTTGGGAAATCTCAAGCAGGTGTATAAGGTGCTAAAGGTATAGATTGAATGGACAGCCAGAGACTTTTTCCTTGGGTGGAAATCACTAATACGAAGGTGCACAATTTTAAGGCGTTTGGAGGAAATTATAGGAGAGAAATCAGAGGCAGGGTTTTTACACACAGAGAGTGGTGAGTGTGTGGAATGCGCTTCTAGTGGTGCTGGTAGAGTCAGATACATTAAGGTCATTAAGTTCTTAGATAGACATATGCATAAAAGAAAAATGGAGGGCTATGTGGGAGGCAAGAGTCAGATTAGCCATGGAGTAGATTCAAAGGTTGGCACAGCATAATGGGCTGAAGGAGCTGTTCTGTGCTATAACGCTCTATGTTGTAGTTTTATGTCCTAATAGCAAAAGTGTGCTGCTCAGAATTACTTCCCTTCTAATTATACATCTGCTAGATAGTCACATAAAATGGAAGCAGGCCCTTCAGCCCACAGAATCCATGCTGTCCACTCCTCTAAACATTTTATTCCCCTTACATTTGCATGAACTACCACTTGGTTTTCCCATGTGTCTATTAAAAAGGGAAATTTACAGTGACCCATTAAGCTAACTATTTACATGTCTTTGGACATAAAATCCACACAAGAAACAGATTCAAATGTACTTATCACATGTGCATTGAAGTATACATGTGTCCTTTGTGTTAACAACCAACATGCCCAAGGATGTGCTGAGGGTGGCCCGCAAGTGTCACAACACATTCAGGCACCAACATAACATGGCCACAATGCAACAACAGCAAAGCAATCTCCGTGCCTCTCTCCACTACCACCACCCGCCCAAACACATACACTGTACTCCAACACCACCTCCAAAGTCGCCAGTGGATTGGCAGAGTTTCCCAGTCTTGGGGCTGTGGCTAGCAGTGGCCGTCAAGACTAAACCTGGATCACTGAAGCTGTGAGGTATCGGATTCTATTCGTTCCGACAGTGTACTGTCCTAATCTGCCTTTAAAAGAGCATCTTGACTATATCATTACACCCTTGAATTAACATTGTATCTCCAGTGGCTTTGCTTTAAATCTCATGCTGGAGATTTCTGCTTTCTGTTAGCTGCTCTTTACTGGGTTAAAGTAGCTGTCTTATAATAACTGCTAACACAAGGCAATATCGAGAACTGTTCCCTCCTGATTCACACATTTCTCACATTATTGCCTGATGCCAGTCATGTTGTGCTGCAGTGACACAGCCGATATAGCCCTTGTCTTTCAGCGCAAGATTGCAGCTCCCCAGTCAATTGATGCCCTCGAATGCAATTAAATCTTCCCTTCATCGTCTTCAAGCTAGTGTTTTCTGTATGCAGTCATTTGATCTTGTTGGGAGGGGAGAGAGAAGATAGCTGGGATACAGCTAATAATTTAATGAAGGAAATAATCTTTGTTGATTGGACAAGGCATATACCTTCAGTGGCCACTTTATTAGGTACCTCCATACCTCCTGAGTGTATGTTCGTGGTCTTCGCTGATGTAGCCCATGATGTGATGTGCATTCAGAGATGTTCCTTTGCATACCACTGGGGTTATTCAAGTTCCTCTCGCCTTCCAGTCAGCTTGAACTAGTCTGACCATTCTCCTCTGACCTCTCTCACCAACAAGGTGTTTTTACCCACAGAACTGCTGCTCGCTGGATTTTCTTTTGTCTTTCACACTATTCTCTGCCAACACTAGGAACTGTTGTGTGTGAAAATCCCAGGAGATCAGCAATTTCTGAGATACTCAAACCTCCCCATCTGGCAACAACAATTATTCCATGATCACATTTCTTCACCATTCTGATGTTTGGTCTGAACAGCAGCTGAACCTCTTGACCATGTCTGCATACTTCTACGAATTGAATTACTGCCACATGATTGGCTGGTTAGATATTTGAATGCATTTGTAAAAGCAGAAATGTATCTAATAAAGTGGCCACTAAGTATGTACATGAATAGAAGACAATATTGTATGGTAGTAAGTGGAATTTTACTTTTCACTTGGTATTGCCTTTTTGCCGTACAACACAGAAGTAGTTCCTTTTGGTGACTACCAAATGTACTCATTCCCAACTATTTCTTTTTCCCTGTAACCTCTTCCCCACTCTCATTCACCCACACACTAGGGACAATTTACAATAGGGAGACAATCCTCATTCACTCCAAAGAGAAAAGCCCTAGCTCACTCAAACTTTCCTCATAAGACATGTTCTCTAAAGCAAGCAGCATCTCCTCTGCACCCTCTCTAAAACTGCTATATCCTTCCAAAAATGAGGCAAGCTGAGCAGTTTGGGTCTGGCTCTGCTGCAGCTGGCTAAAAACCAATGATTCTGAATAATAGGGTATCCCTAATGACTTACTGACTAAGTCCAAAGAGAGATGCTGAGCTCCAGCTGCCTGGCATTCCCCACAGAGTGGGAGCTGGTGCTTTAAGCACTGGCATCTGCTGGTACAAATGTGTTCTTTCCCCACACACTCTCATCCAATGCCAAACAAATTCCACCAGGTATAGCAGGCAGTCTGACGACCTTCATGCAAGTAATTCTACACTGTATTTCCCAAAGATGGCAGGCAGGAGACGATGACCACAGAAATCCAGATGGAAAGACTGTTCCAATTACTCCTGTAAAAAAAACCTGGGATAGAAAATGATAATCTCACGTGCTTCACCTTAAAAGTGACCATTGGCTTACAAGCACAAGAGATTCAGCAGGTGCTGGAAATCTTGAGCAACACAGACAGAATGCTGGGGGAACTTAGCAGATCATGCAGCGTCTCTGGAGGGAAATAAAGAGTTAGCGTTTTAGGTCAGGATGCTTCATCAGGATTAGAAAGGAAGGAGGCAGAAGCTAGAATAAGGTGGAGCGAGGGGAAGAAGTACAAGTTGGCAGGTGATAGAAAGGATCCGGTGAGGCAGGAAGGTATTGACTGCATTGATCAACAGAGAGTCCTTGTGGTTGCAGTTTATATTTCCCTGAAAATGGCAATGGGGAGTGAAAGGGTGGCAAGGAAAGGAGACGGAAATTGATAATTAGCTGTCACATGTACCAAGATTGAGTGAAAAGTTTTTGTTTGCATGTCACCCAATCAGATCATCATGATAATCAGTCTGTGCCATGTCCCAGTCAGATCATCATCATCATCATCATCAGTATGTGCCATCCCAGTCAGCCCAGTCAGATCATCATCATCATCATCATCAATATGTGCCATGTCCCAGTCAGATCATCATCATCAGTATGTGCCGTCCTAGCCAGATCATCATCATCATCATCATCAGTATGTGCCGTCCCAGTCAGATCATCATCATCATCAATACATGCCATGTCCCAGTCAGATCATCATCATCATTAGTATGTGCCATGTCCCAGTCAGATCATCATCATCATCATCAGTATGTGCCATGTCCCAGTCAGATCACTCCATACGTAACTACACAGAGGTTGTGCAAAAGGAAAGAATAAAAAAACAGAATGAAGAATATAGTAACACACATCAAAGTTGCTGGTGAACGCAGCAGGCCAGGCAGCATCTGTAGGAAGAGGTGCAGTCGACGTTTCAGGCCGAGACCCTTCGTCAGGACTAACTGAAGGAAGAGTGAGTAAGGGATTTGAAAGTTGGAGGGGAAGGGGGAGATCCAAAATGATAGGAGAAGACAGGAGGGGGAGGGATAGAGCCAACAGCTGGTCAGGTGATAGGCAAAAGGGGATACGAGAGGATCATGGGACAGGAGGTCCGGGAAGAAAGACGGGGGGGGGGGACCCAGAGGATGGGCAAGAGGTATATTCAGAGGGACAGAGGGAGAAAAAGGAGAGTGACAGAAAGAATGTGTGCATAAAAATAAGTAACAGATGGGGCACGAGGGGGAGGTGGGGCCTTAGCGGAAGTTAGAGAAGTCGATGTTCATGCCATCAGGTTGGAGGCTACCCAGACGGAATATAAGGTGTTGTTCCTCCAACCTGAGTGTGGCTTCATCTTTACAGTAGAGGAGGCCGTGGATAGACATGTCAGAATGGGAATGGAATGTGGAATTAAAATGTGTGGCCACTGGGAGATCCTGCTTTTACTTATCCGTGTAAGCGGAACAAGTACTACACATGCCCTTACACTTCCTCCCTTACCACCATTCAGGGCCCCAAACAGTCCTTCCAGGTGAGGCAACACTTCACCTGTGAGTCGACTGGGGTGATATACTGCGTCCGGTGCTCCCGATATGGCCTTTTATATATTGGCGAGACCCGACGCAGACTGGGGGACCGCTTTGCTGAACATCTACACTGTGTCCGCCAGAGAAAGCAGGATCTCCCAGTGGCCACACATTTTAATTCCACATCCCATTCCCATTCTGACACGTCTATCCATGGCCTCCTCCACTGTAAAGATGAAGCCACACTCAGGCTGGAGGAACAACACCTTATATTCCGTCTGGGTAGCCTCCAACCTGATGGCATGAACATCGACTTCTCTAACTTCCGCTAAGGCCCCACCTCCCCCTCGTGCCCCATCTGTTACTTATTTTTATGCACACATTCTTTCTCTCACTCTCCTTTTTCTCCCTCTGTCCCTCTGAATATACCTCTTGCCCATCCTCTGGGTCCCCCCCCCCGTCTTTCTTCCTGGACCTCCTGTCCCATGATCCTCTCGTATCCCCTTTTGCCAATCACCTGTCCAGCTCTTGGCTCTATCCCTCCCCCTCCTGTCTTCTCCTATCATTTTGGATCTCCCCCTCCCCCTCCAACTTTCAAATCCCTTACTCACTCTTCCTTCAGTTAGTCCTGACGAAGGGTCTCGGCCTGAAACGTCGACTGCACCTCTTCCTACAGATGCTGCCTGGCCTGCTGCGTTCACCAGCAACTTTTATGTGTGTTGCTTGAATTTCCAGCATCTGCAGAATTCCTGTTGTTTATGAAGAATATGGTGTTAAGACTTACAGAGAAAGCATAGTGCTGGTAAAAAACAATAAAGTGCAAGAGCCGTGATAAAATTCGTCACAGCTCTTACACTGTATATTTTTTTATACCTTCACTGCTCTCAGTTTATGTTGTTTTAGCTTCCAATTGGAAGCTCCACTAAGAAATAAGGAATTGGTAACAGCAAACTTGAAGCACTTTATCAACTTGTAAGTGTTATCGTGAATGGCATAGGCAGTCACTGAAAGTGACAGAGATTGGAGGAAGCTCAGCTAACAATCATAAGGTCATAAGTCCACAGGACATAGGAGTAGAATGAGACCATTCAGTCCATTGAGTTTGCTCCACCATTTCATCATGGCTGATCCTGGATCTCACTCAACCCCACACACCTGCTTTCTTGCCATATTTTTTGATGCCCTGATCAATCAGGAAACGGTTAATTTATGCCGTAAATATACCCACGGACTTGGCCTTCACTGCAGTCTGTGGCAGAGCATTCCACAGATTCATTGTCTCTGGCTAAAGCAACTTTGAGGCAGTGCCCTCTAGTTCTGGATACCACCATAGGAAATATCCTCTCCACATCCACCCTATCTAGTCCTTTCAACATTTGGTAGGTTTCAATGCAATCCCCGCTCATTATTCTAAATTCCAGTGAGTACAGTCCCAATGCTGCCAAACACTCCTCATATGTTAACCCCTTCATTCCCGGAATCATCCTTGTGATCCTCCTCGGGATTCTGTCCAATGACAATACATCTCTTCTGAGATATGGGGGCCAAAACTGTTGACAATACTCCAAGTGCAGCCTGACTAGTGTCTTATAAAGGTTCTGCATTATCTTTTATATTCTATTCCCCCTGAAATAACTGCCAACATGCGCTGACATTGGAGCGGGTTCAGAGAAGATTCACTAGAATGATTCCGGAAATGAGAGGGTTAACATATGAGGATCGTTTGTCCGCTCTTGGACTGTATTCCTTGGAGTTTAGAAGAATGAGGGGAGACCTCATAGAAACATTTCAAATGTTGAAAGGCATGGACAGAGTGGACGTGGCAAAGTTGTTTCCCATGATGGGGGAGTCTAGTATGAGAGGGCATGACTTAAGGATTGAAGGGCGTCCATTCAGAACAGAGATGCGAAGAAATTGTTTTAGTCAGAGGGTGATGAATCTATGGAATTTGTTGCCATGGGCGGCAGTGGAGGCCAGGTCATTGGGTGTATTTAATGCAGAGATTGATAGGTATCTGAGTAGCTAGGGCATCAAAGGTTATGGTGAGAAGGCGGGGGAGTGGGACTAAATGGGAGAACGGATCAGCTCATGATGAAATGGCGGAGCAGACTTGATGGGCCGAATGGCCGACTTCTGCTCCTTTGTCTTATGGTCTTATGGTCTAACATTGCATTTGCCTTCTTTACCACAGACTCAACCTGTAACTTAACCTTCTGGGAGTTTTGCATGAGGACTCCTAAGTCCCTCTGCACCTCTGATGTTTGAACCTTCTCCTCATTTAGATAATAGTCTGCACTATTGTTCCTTTTCCCAAAATATGTTCCTATACATTTCCCAACACTGTATTCCATCTGCCCCTCTTTTGCCCATTCTTCCAACTTTTCTAAGTCCTGCAGCAATCACATTGCTTCCTCAGCACTACCTACCCCTCCACCTATCTTCATTCTATTATGAATTCTATTATCTAATTCAATGACAAACAATTTGAAAAGTAGCAGTCCCAATACTGCACCCTAAGGAACACCACTAGTCACCGGCAGCCAACCAGAAATGGCCCCTTTTATTCCCACTCACTGCCTCCTGCCTGTCAGCCATTCCTCTATCCATGCCAGTAT
The DNA here is from genome assembly GCF_030028105.1 of Mobula birostris. NCBI lineage: Eukaryota > Metazoa > Chordata > Chondrichthyes > Myliobatiformes > Myliobatidae > Mobula > Mobula birostris. The sequence continues at coordinate 229,981,968 of NC_092370.1, read as the reverse complement.
CTCTCTTGTAATGCCATAGGATTTTATCTTGTTAAGCAGCCTCATGTGTAGCACCTTATCAAATGTCTTCTGAAAATCCAAGTAAATGACATCCACTGCCTCTCCTTTGTCCACCCTGCTTGTTACTTCCTCGAAGAACTCTAACAGATTTATCAGGCAATATTTCCCTTTACAGAAACCATGCTGACTTATTTTATCATTAGTCTCAAGTACCCCAAAACCTCATCCAACGCACAGAGCTGATGATGGAAGAGTCCTGTCAAAAGTGCAACAAGTACATCTGAATGGGTGAAGAACCATTGCTACTATCAGATGCCATCCTGTCATTCCAGGCGTCAACCAGCGAAAGTATTCCTTAACCCCTCTTAGGTGCTCCAGCAGCACTTTTCGGTGATAATTGAGCAGCATGGAAGCGTAGTGGTTATTGCAATGCTAAGGAGTTTCTGTACATCCTCCCTGTGGAATGAGTGGGTTTTCTCTGGGTCCTCCAGTCTCCTCCCATGCTCCAAAGACGTACCCGGTGGGTTCCTTGATCATTGTAAGTTGTCATGTGATTAAGTTAAGGTTAATTGGGTTTGTCGGGGATTGCTGGGTCAGCATGGCTTGATGTGCCGGAAGGGCCTACTCCAATCTGTATCACTATATAAAATAAAATATTTCCATTGTTTTTACTGGAAAAAAAACTTCCTCTAACTTTCTTAACTTACTTTATTAAACTTTAAACTTTTTAAATTCCATGCCTAACATAAAACATAAAACATAAAACGTCGAACAGAAAAGCAGGCCCTTCAGCCCAGAGTGTTGTGTTGAACTTTTAACTTACTCCAAGATCAATCTAGCCATTCTGTCCCACATAGCCCTCGTTTTCTCTTATATCCATCTGCTTACCTAAGAGTCTCTGAAATGTCCATACCATATCCACTTCTATGATCACCTCTGGAAGCTCTACCACCCTCTGTGTAAAAAAAACTACCTCTGACATCCTGCCCGTACTGTCCTCCAACCACCTTAAAAGTATGTCCTCTTGTATTAGCCATAACCACCCTGAGAAAAAGACACTGTCTGGTCTCCCTGTACCTTGATGCCTCAATAGCTCTAACTCAACGTCAATAAATTAACAGCTTTATTTCAATCTAGTTTTATTAACTGAGTAATATATCCAGGGAAAGATTCGAGAGATTTGCGACAGAAATTGCATTTTTGTTTGCTTTATATATTTAGAGTATATACATTTATGTAACCCCCTCATCAGGCTCGTATGCAAACTTGGCTCGTTAGCCGGCTCTGCTAACAGCCGCATGACTGAGCGGTGAGCAGGCCACCTTTCACAAACAATATATGTTTAGGGCCGATATGATTTGGGTTCAACCAAACAGAAAAGTTGGGATGTTTTGAGTAATGCTATGTGACTACTGCCTATACACGATTACCAGTTGGCAAGAAATAACAGATCGTACACTGCATACAATTATAAAGGAAGTGTATTTACTAATTTCAGCTTTATCCAACAGTTCGTAAAAGAAAGAAAAGAAAAAATAAATAAAAGGCCCCATTACAATTAAATGTGCACCTGCCATTGGAGCTCATGTTGTCCAAAAGATGGGTATGAACATTACTCACGGTACTGAATTGTCATCACCAATCACCTGTCGAACTTCCCATCTTGGACTTCTTCGTCTTGCGAAACACTCCTTGCAATATCATCTTCCCATCGGATCAAATCCTACGGCCATCTCTTCCGATCTTCTCTTCTCCACATCCCCCTCATAAAGACCACAAACCCCACCAGTGTCTGTCACAAATCTCTCTCCGCCCAGCTCTCTCGAGAATCTTCTCCTAATTCCACCATCCTGAGTGGCTGACAGACATTCCTAAGTTGAACATCATAGCACATTGTCTTTAGCCAAAACCAAACCATTCTACCAGCAGGACACACTGCTTTCACAGAAAGCTACTAAATGAAATATTCTACAGCATTAGCAGTGAAGATCTTAACCAGGGCATTACACTTAGAAATTGGAAGACGTTGCACTCAACAGATACACCTGGAGGAAATCTGTTCAAGATGGAGGCTGTGTTAATGAGGACAACCTTTGCTGTACCACAGAGAATAAACAGCAACCTGGAAAGGAGAGACTGAACAACCAAAAGACCCAGCCACTAGCTCAACCTCCACTTACTCTTGCCTGCACTGCGCCAGAATATGTGGATCCCAGATCGTCCTCTACAGCCACCTGAGGACCCACCTGTAGATAACCCCTTAGGAGAATATCATACTTGACACAAGTGAACTCACTACTGTTACAACTTAGAACATACAACATAGAACAGTACAGCAGGTCACTCAGCCGACGATGTGCCAGCCCTTCGATGTACATTACAGAATGGTAGGACAGCGGTTAGCGTGACGCTATTACACCTTGGGGCTTTGAAGTTCGGAGATAGATTCTGGCACCATCTGTTAAGACTTTGTAGGTCCATGACAGTGTGGACTTCTTCTGGCTGCTGCAGTTTCTACCCACAATCCAAAAATGTACTGGTTAGTAACTTAACTGTTCATTGTGAGTTGTCCTGCGATTAGGTTAGGGTTAAATAAGGCAGGTTGCTGTGCGGCTTGGCTTCTTGTGCTCAGAGGGCCTGTTCCTCACTGTATCTCTAAATAAACGAACAAAGAAAAATACTCCAAGAACAATCTAACCTTCCCCACCCACATAGCCCTCCATGCCAAATTTTTGGACAACACCTGTCAGTGCATTTCTCTGTGCGCTTCAGAATTCATGTCCTCACTGTAGTCAGAACTGTTTGAGATTAAGCGATCACTTTATAAAGATCTCCATTTTACTCCTGTGTAGACAGCTCTGGCCTTTTTTAGAAAGTCTCGTCCTAAGGCCTGAATTTCAGCAGGATTGTCAGTCTCATCTCATTATTATGTACCAGCTCTTTGAGACATTAATTATGCTGTTGGAAGTAAGGCTGATGCTCCTAGGAGAATTGGTCAGAACTAGATTTGAAATATTGCTTTGTGTTAAGGTCACTGACCTAATAAGAAAAAATTAAGTCAGAGTGTGGCATTGGAATGAGCAGAAACAGGCAAGTAAATAGTTTCTAATCATAGGTCATTGCTTCAGAAGGAAGGGTCAACCAGCTCAATTTGTCCTCATTTGAAGGTGTGGTTGTGAATGCTTATGGTTAAAACCGGAGCCAGCGATAAAAAAACAGTGGCTATGATCATTAGATGAAGGCATTCGAGCCATTTTCCCACAGAGGACAAGAAGACTGTCACTTCCTTGGTTGCTTGGCTTCTCAACTGCCATGCAACCTCACAGACCAAAGGGCTGCTACCCTCAGAGAGAACAGACCGAGTTCCTGAAAATACAGGTTTTGCAGTGTAGACTGAGTACATGTATCTGAACACATCCAGTGCAAAGTATACTGTAGGTTTTTGGTCATGTTGGATTTGGAGATGTTGCCCCCTGCTCTCCTCTCCTTCAACATTACCCATTCCTGTTTCCCTCTCTCACCTTATCTCCTGACCTGCCCATCACCTCTCTCCAGTGCTCCTCCCTTTTCCCTTTCTTCCAGGGTCTTATGTCCTCTCCTGTCAGATTTCCTTTTCTCCAGACCTTTATCTTTTTTGCCAATCAACTTCCCAGCTCTTTACTTCACCCCTCCTCCTTTCCCAGTTTCACCTATCACCTGCCAGCTTGCACTTCTTCCTCCTCTCCCCCACCTTCTTACTCTGACTTCCCCCCCCCCCCCCACCACCTTTCCAATGCTGGTGAAGCGTCTCGCCCCGAAACATCGGCTGTTTACTCTTTTCCATTGATGCTGTCTAATCTGCTGAGTTCCTTCAGCAGTTTGTGTTTGTTGCTTTGGATTTCCAGAATCTGCAGATTTTCTCTTGTTTGTTGATTCAGAGATTCTTTGGAAGCAAAGAATGAGACATAAACCTTGAGATTATAGCCTTTGGGTAGGTTTTCAAAACAGCAAAAAACTACTGGTAGCCATCTTACTCCACTATAAGGGAGAGAGAGAAAGCGAGGAAGGAAAGAAAGAAAAGACAAAGAAACAAAGAAATTGTGGTCCTCTTGGGCTAAAACTTAGCTAACTAGAGAGATAAAGCTCTGTCCAGTGATAAGAGTTAGCCTATGAAATAGTCAAGTTCAATTGCAATGCACAGGTTGCAGAGAAACTTTTAGAGAAGTACAGAATTAGCTATACTACAATTACTGTAAATTCACTGAACAATTACATATGTATACAGGAGTTGATTATATAAAAGTACAAGTAAGCATTGGAAAAAATAAACTCTGAGAAAAATTGCAGTGGTTATCAAGACTCTATCACAGCAGTAGTGACACAGGTTCAGCTCCCCCGTTGCCTGTGAGGAATTTGTCCATTTGCCCCATGAATGTGTGGGTTTCCACCAGGTGCTGTGGTTTCTTCCCACATTCCAAAGATGTTTGGGTTTGTTTACAGGGGTTCCCAGCCATTTTAATGCCATGGACCAATACCATTAAGCAAGAGGTCAGTGGACCCCTGGTTGGGAATTCCTGGGTTAGTAGTCATTTAATTGGTCATGTGCGTAGTTGGTCCAGAAGGGTGTGCTTTATCTCCAGATTACATTAGTTTTTAAAATTGCGCTCTAATCCAACAGCAGACAAGGAGGCAATAGATTAAACAGCATAAATCTGTTAAACTTTGGTTAGATCGTTTTTGAAGTATTATGTGCAGTTCTCATGTGGAGGCTTTGGAGAGGATGCAGAAAAGGTTCACTAGAATACAATCTAGATTAGAGTGCATGAGGAGAGGTTACTAAAACTTGAATTGTTTTCTCTAGAGCAGGAATTTCCAACCTGGGGTCTACAGACCCCTCAGGTAATAGTAGGGATCTGTGGCATAAAAAAAAAATGGGAAACCCTGCCCTAGAACATCAGGGGCTGAGGGGAGAACCAATAAGTTTATCAAGGAGATGTGTGGGGCAAGTTTTATACACAGTGGTGAGAGCCTGAAATGGGCTGCCAGGACTAGGGCTGGAAGTATATACAACAATGGTGGTTAATAGGCATTTGAATGTGGAGAGTGGTGGATCACGTACAGGCATAAGAAATTTAGTTTAATTCAACATTGTGTTCAGCACAGACACTGTGGGCTGAAGGGCCTGATTCTGTACTGCACTGTTCTATGTCCCATGTTAAGTTTGCCATACATGCAGGACCAACACAGGAAGAGGATGTTGTGGTGGGACGCAGAATGGAGATGCTGAAGATCTTCTTCCTTCTTGAATGTTATACCTTTCATCTTTGCATTGAAGGGCATAAAAGTTAGCAACACTGTGTAGACAACATGAACCTTTGAAGCTACTCCATCATTCAGTAAGATCAAGTTTCATCCACTGTCCTGCCTTATTACTATCGCCCCATGGTCTACAATTTTAAAGAGCTCAGCTTTGATTATACTTAACTACAGAGGAAGCATAACCCACTGGTGTAGTGGATTCAGTGCCCGCTGAGTGAAAACATTTCAAAAAAATCCATTTTGTTATGTGTAATGAGGAAAAGGTTAATTGATGATCTGCTCGTTAAGTGGCCTTTAGGGAACAGTGATTATAATATGATGGAATTTTATATAAAGATTAAAAGTGCTTTAGTTCAGTCTGAAACCAGGGCCTTAAATTTGAATGAAGAAAACCACAAAGTCATAAGGTTTTGGCTGCAGTAGACAGGGAAGCTATATTAAAAAGGATGGTGGTAGACAAAAACAATGGCCAATATTTAAAGAATGGAAGGACTTACAAGTTTTATATATAGCTCAGGAAAACTTCAGAATTCAACATAGCAGAACCAAGTATTGATAAGGAAAGGAGAGGAAAGGGAAGGTAGAATACCAGAGTAAGTAAGCAAGAAGCATTAAAATACTGTAGAGAATGAAGGGTTCTACAGGTATGTGGAACAGATTTAGGCAATGTTAGTGTGGCTGTCTTGTGGACTCAATCCAGAGATTACATTGGGGAATAAGGAAATAACTGCAATGTTGAACAAATGTTTTATGTTTTGCTTAATGGAGGAGGGCAGAGAAAACTCGTGGGTATCATGAAGAGGAACAGTAAACAAAGAAGGCATCAAGTGACCATTGGCAGACCTACTGTGACATTTTGATGATTCAGTGACATGCTCTTCAGTTATGTTTAGGCCAGTGCCGAAGAACTCCTTTCCTTAATTTACCCTAGACTTAATGTCTTGCTTGTCACCGTTGTACTGTGCCCAGACTAACTAAAGGCTGCAGGCATTATTTGGAATTTTATTATTGCCTTTAATCATGCTACCTTTTCAACACCAGAAGTTTTATCCAGTTAACAGAATTTAAATTCCCCAGCTGCTGTGTGGGACTTGAATCCATATTCCTAGGTCCTTAGTCTAGGCCAATGGATTGTTAATTCAGGGATCTAACCACAATGCTACCAACTCCCTCAAAATATCTATTGCATAGAAACAGTCCCTAATTTTCATTCCCCATAACTTCCTTGTTCCCTCTGCTTTAGAAGATAGAACATTATTGCCCTTTAGCCCACAATGCTGTGTTGAACTTTTAACCTACTCCAAGATCAATCTAAACCCTTCCCTCTTACATAGCCTTGCCTTTTTTTAATCATCCGTGAGCCTATCGAAGGGTCTCTTAAATGTCCCTAATGTATCTACCTCAACCACCACCCCGAAAGCACATTCCATGCAGCCACCACTCTCTGTGTAAAGAACTGACCTCTGACTCTGGGTTGTCATGAGTTGTGAATTCTCCATTCCGTTTTAATATTCTCATTTCTCCTTTGAATAGAACGAAGAGTTTGCCCTAAGGAAACCTCCCCAACCGTACAACACTCAGGTCCCTGGGCTCCATTTTGTACATTCCTATGATAATCTTTTCATTCTTGACGTCTGTGTCTTCAGCTGCACTGGCCTCATGCCATGGAAACCTCCCAGTGAACCTTCCCACTCTTCCATAACTTCTGCCTCCCTCCTTTTTAAATCCCTCTTCAATCCAATCCCTTTGATCCAATGCCTTTCTAACAACTTTTGTTTGACATTCACCTGTTGGGGGATTGAGTCCAAGTGTCGTGAGATAATGCTGCAGCTCTATAAAACCCTGGTTAGATCACACTTGGAGTATCGTGTCCTTTTCTTCACCTCATTATAGGAAGGATTTGGAAGCTCTAGAGGGGGAGCAGTTGAGATTTACCAGGATGCTATCTAGATTAGAGAGCGTTTCTTACAAGGACAGCTTGAATGAGCTGGGACTTTTCTCTTTGAAGTGAAGGAGGAGGAGAGGTGACTTGATAGAGATATAGAAGATTATGACAGGCAGCTATAGAGTGGACAGCCAGGGTGGTAATGGCTAAAACCAGAGGGCATCGTTTTAAGTGGAGTGGAGGGGCAGAGGGGGATGAGGGATGTTAGAGGTAGTGTTTTTTTACACAGAAAGTGATAAGTGCCGGGAATGCACAGCAGGGGTGGTGGTGGAAGTTGATACATCAGGGTCATTTCGTAGTCTGAAATAGCTACACGGATGGAAGAAAAAAGGAGAGTTATAAGTTATGTAGAAGGGAAGGGTTAGTTTGATCATGGAGTGGGTTTAAAGGTCAGCATAACATTGTGGGCTGAAGGGCCTGTACTATGCTGTTATGTTCTGTTTTATATGCATTCCCATGAAGCAAATTGGTATGTTGTATGTCATTAAAGTGGCAAAAATACATGCAAGTTATTCTTACTACACTGCACTTCCTCTTTAGCAATGACTGTAATGCTATTTTCTGCATCCTGTTATTGCTTGTCCCTTGTTCTACCTCGACGTACTATGTTTGGAATAATATGAGTGGATGACTTGCAAAACCAAGTCTTTCACTGTAGCTCAGTTTGTATGACGTTAATAAATTAATTACCAGTTACTTTGGATGAACATGATTGGTATCGGGATTGGTACAGGCGGCTTGATAGAATAGCGATTAGCGTATCAATTTAGCATGATAATTGTGGTTCAGTTGCCATTGCTGTCTATTCTCCTCTTGATCGCATGGATGCTCCGTTTCCTCCTATATACAAAGACGTATGAGTTAGGGCGAGTAAGTTGTGGGCATGCTACGTTGGCGCCAGAAGCATGGCGACACTTACGGGCTGCACCACCCTCCCCCACAACGCCCTGCCCCCTCCCCCGCACTATCCTCGGACTGTGTTGGTCATTTCACTTTATGTTTTAATGTTTCAATGTACGTGATAAATATTTATTTTACTGATTTATTGTTGTCATGCATCTGCTCTGTATTACTCTATGACTACGACTCTGTGACTAAGTGATTGCACTTTTAAAATCACACCCAGTCCTTTTAGTGGTAAAGCTGGGAGTGATTTCAACTCAATCCCATCAACCTGCATCCGTCCTGGACCATAACCCTCCATAGATCGCCTATCCATGTACCTAAGCAAACTTATCTTAAATGTTACAATCAAATGTACGTTGACCACTTCCACTGGCAGCTAGCTGCACACTCTCTCCACCCATGAGTGAAGAAGTTCCCCCTTAAACATTTCATCTATTACCTTTAACCCATGATCTCCAGTTCTTGTCTCACCCAACCTCAGTGGAAAAAGCCAGTTTGTATTGAGCCTATCTATACCCCTCATAATTTTGTGTACCTCTAACAAATCTCCCCTCATTCTTCTATGTTCCAGGGATTAAAGCCCTAACCTATTCAACTGCTCCCTATAACTCAAGTCCTCAAGTCACGGCTACATCTTTGCAAATTTTCTCTGTAGTCTTCTAATGTTATTGATATGTTTGCTGGACAGCATCTTGAGTGGAAATTAGACTTTTCTACCAAACATTTCAGTCAGTATTGGAACAGTGATGATTGAGCCACTCGTTAACCTCAGAATTCTCAGGAATGAACTCCTGGTTTACGTTTTATCCTTAAAATCTATGGTTCTATCTCCCTCCAGGTTCAATTATTCAGAGTCCATGTCAGTTTTGTCAACTATTTTGGTACACTGCTTGAAAGAGAGAGGATGATGAGCTACAGGTATAGAAGCAGGCACTTTCTGCCTCATCTTCTTCACAGCTTCCATGAAGGTTCAGTGTTGGCACATCCTAATTATACGAACAGTACACTGACAACAAACCTTAAAAGTTACCAAACAAGATTCAGACATGTTGTGCATTTTGCAAAAAAATATCAGACAGGGTGTTTATTTAAGATTGTATTTAATTAATGCCATGCACACTCATTAATAACCCTAATTTGTGCAGAGATTAAGTCTACAAAGAACAAGAAGGTCTGTACAATGTGACTCTGAAATACCTGTGCAATTCTCAAAGGGCACAATGGAGTCGTTACCAGCAATGAAGGTGGATAGAAATTACATATATCCCCACATTTGTTTTCTAACTCCAGCTGTTCCTTTCAAAGCGGATTAAATCTTATTGAACAAAGTGAGTTAATTGTAGTGCCAATTATTTTCTTTTTGCCGCAGTATTTTTCAGTTGGAAGTGCATAAGGAATGCAGAGCAGTGATGGAAATAGCATTTAATACAAAGAACCTTGTACTAGTACTTGTGAGCTCATTCCGTTCTTCTCATACTAAAGTTAGGGCTGATTCGAAAGCAAGAGAGTACTCTGCCTTCTCCTTCCAAGCCTTGAAACTAATTGCAAGCCTTGAAAATGAACACAAAGGTATCTCAAGAATCAAAAATCGGAATCAGAATCGGGTTTAATAACACAAACATATGACGTGAGATTTGTTGTCTTTGCAGCAGTAGCACAATATAAAACATATTAAAAGGAAAACTGTGAATTACAGTAAGTATATATATATTAAAAAGTTAAATAAGTAGTGCAAAAATAAAAATAAAGTAGTTCATGAGTTCAATGTCCGTTGAGAAATCTGATGACACAAGGCTGCTCCTGAATCATTGAGTGTGCACTTCCAGGCTCCTGTGCCTTCTTCCCAATGGTAGCAATGAGATGAGGGCGTGTCCTAGGTGATGGGAGGCCCTAATGATGGATGCCACTTTTTTGAGGCATCACTCCTTGAAAATGCCCTGGATACTGTGGAGGCTAGTACCCATGATGGAGCTGACTAAGTTTACAGCTCTCTGCAGCTTATTTTGGTCCTGTGCAGTACCAACACCCCATATCAGATAGTGATGCAGCCAGTTAGAACGCTCTCCTCAGTGCATCTGTAGAAATTTGTGAGTGATCAACGATCGACTTTATTCTCCATGTACATTTACATGTACTAGGAGTCTGTTGTGATGTGGTGAGACAACATGCAACACAAAACAACAACATTCAGCAATTATACATAAAGCATTATATAAAAATATAAAGTTGCACATTAAAGTGTCAATATGGAATAAAATGTGCATAAGTACATAAATACCAGCATGTATTTATAAAAGGTGATTTAAAGTTTTTACTGTGCAGTGTAATGACAGGGGTAATAGGTAGAGGAGGTGGGGATAACTTGAATGGTAAAATCAGATTCATTGATTGGTGGGAGAAATTTTTTAAATAGTGTGAAGATTTTGTTTTAATACCCCGATAGCGGTTTCCAGACGCGAGCTTTTGGCAAGGACAATTTGCAGGGTGGGTAGTGTCCACAATGATTTTTCTTTGTCCTGTTCAAGTATAAGTCCTGCATTGATGGTAGAGTGTAGCCAATGGCCTTTTCTGCTGACCTGTCAGTTCCCTGCTGTTTTCATATATTGTGAGAGAATGATGGACCAAAACAGGAATTTTTGATTGTCTTTGAAGTTTAGAGTCAGTCTGGATTCCCAACCCGATTTTACTTTGGACTTGTCTAAAGCCAAAACGCTTCTCATTGGTGCTCTGGTGGTAGATAGGAGGGCAGTCAGGGACCTGACGTGCAAGTCGCCAATGGAATGCACCAAGTATCCAGCACACTACTGAGGCTGGTCTGTTTCAATTGTCTTTTGCTCAAATGAGTGATAATAGCAGCTGGATGCTGCTAGGGTATCTATCTATCTATCTAACTAGTTATTTATTTAGTACAACTACAGCAAGGTATCAGGCCCTTCCAGTCCAACAACCCCCATCCTTGCCACCCAATTACACCCATGTGACCAATTAACCTACTGACCTGTGCACCTTTGGAATGTGGGAGGAAACCAGAGCACCCGGGGACAATGTCGCCTAGGATTTGTAATGATCAGTTAAAATTGCACAAAAAATCTTGTATTATGTAACTTTTTACCCAGTGACACACAGCATGCGTGCACTGAATTCTTAAGTGGAAGTAAACCTGAAGCTGTTCTAAGGATAATAAGCCATTCTGTGTTCAATGAACCAGCAGTTCTTATGCACTTCTTGCCTTTTGCTTCTTTGGAATCCAACATAGTGAATCAATAATTTCTTCAATAGAAACGGTATAAGTAAGCCACTTCTGAAATCTGCACTGCAAACTCCACATTGTCATCACCATCCGCATCAGAAAACGGAAAAGGAAATGTGATTGTGTACGATCGTGAAATATACCTAACATGCCAACAAGATTGAGGGTGACAACCTTTTGTGCGCAGTTTATATTCCTTTGTGCACTAGTAGCAAAAGATGTGTGCACGCGCACACCTTATAGGGAACATTGCCCGGAGAAAGCCCATGTGGTCATGGGCTGAATGTATAAGCTCCTTACAGACAGTGGCAGAAATGAACCCGGATCTCTGGCGCTACAAAAAGTGTTTTACTAACCACTATATTACCGTGTTAATTATGGCAAGGTAATGTCCACTGAGTGGAAAATAAGTTGCTAATAGTCCACTACTGTATATTCCAGAGAGTAAGTGGTAGGATACGGTCTGATACCCCTTTCTTAGTCTTAAGGTAGTCAGCTGAACTGATTCCACAACTTACAGACTCAATTTCAAGGATTCTGCAATTTATTTTTTCAATTATACTTTCTATTGGCACAATTTGTCTTCTTTTGCACTTTGCTTGTTTGTCAGTCTTTATTTATGTATAGTTTTTCATAAATTCAATTGTATTTCTTTATTTTCTTGTAAATGCCTGGAAGTAAATGAATCTCAAGATTGTGTATGGTGACGTATACATACCCCTGATAATAAATTTACTTTGACTTTGATGGTTGCCGGTTACTTTTCCTATTCATGGAACGTATTGAACAAGGAAGGAACTTGCAATATATCAAAAACCATATCATCATTAGAGCATCTACAACTATCGCTTTATATCAAGGGAACTGTTTCTGGAGTTGAATGCAGATGTTTGATGGGGAAGCTTGATATAATAGAGAAACAAATAGAAAGTATTGTTGAGAGGGTGAGATGATAGGGAGAGGATATCATATGGAGCCCAAATGCCAACATAGACCTGTTGAACCTTTGGTTTGTTTCTGTGATTTTATAGCAATATGAAACATTGGAATATTAGGGAGCAGAAGCGTGTCACTCAGAATCAGAATCAGGTTTGTTATCTCTGACATATCTTGTGAAATAGGTTGATTCGTAGCAGCGGTAAAGTGCAGTAAAATCTTTAAAAAATCACAATTAAGGTTGTAGTAAAAATATTAAAAATAAATTATTACAAAATAGTGAGATGGTGTTCAAGGGCCATTCGGAAACCTGATGGCAGGGGAAGAAACTATTTCTAAAATGTTGAGTATGTGCCTTGAGGCTTCTGTACCTCCTCTTTAATGAAGGTGGGGTGTAGAGGTTTTCCTGGCTGCTCACTGTGAAGAACCTACTCACTTCTTGGCATCACAGGGGCAGCAAAGAGAAGAGCTTGCAGAGCCGTCACAGATGCTCTTCAGCGGTCCTCCAGGTGGCTATGGATCAAGAGGTGCACCCTGTGGACCAATGCTGCTGGGACACAAGCCAGGGCCTGATCAACCCTGGCTGGGTTGATCAACCTGAATTCTCACCTGGGTGAGGGTGTCCGATGTTGAAAGACCCGAATCACCCAATGATCCCAGGTTACATCACTGATGATGTATCCCAGCACATCCTAGGATGTATCATGAGGAGAGGGTATGCCTTGGGTTCTGAAGGTCCTGAATGATGGATGCAGAGGAATCTCAAGGAATCTTTTTGTCAGAGTTGTCCAGTACCCGGATGAATGTTTTCTTTCCTTAAACTTTATGTACGTCTTTGTTAATAACTAATTAGAGACCTATTGCTGAACAGAGACACTGGCTTTTTCTCTATATCCTACCAACTTTTCTTCAATGAACAATTTATCAAATTGTTGGAAGGTTTCTAGTGAATCTACATCCACTGTACAATTGGGTGATGATCCTATATCATAACATTTGTTAGACAAACGAGTGCACTTCTTTATCCAACAAATGTTATGGATATAGGATCATCACCCAATTGTACAGTGGATGTAGATTCACTAGAAAACTCGTTTGTTGTCACCTCTTCATTTCTACTTACCATGAATCTTATTTGGATTCTTTTATCTGGAGGCCCAGGGGGAAGGTCCTTCTTCATTTTAGAAACTTCGACCTAATCCTTAGATCTCGCAAGTGATTATTTATAACTGAATGCTTGGTTGTCCTCCAACTTACCAGGATGTGCCCACTCTACAAAGAATATTAGTCTTCCAATTGTTATTATTTCTTCAGAAACTGAATCTCTTTGACCTAATGTCCGCATAAAATAACATTTTCTTTTTTTTTAAAGTTCAGCTTGTCCAAAAATGACTCAATTTCTAAGAATGGCAATAACACTGGAGCAGCTAAAGTGGTTTCGATAGAGCCCAGTTAATTCAGTAAGCTGTTTGGATGACAGAGGTAGGGAGGAACTGAAGGACATAATTCTTTTTAATAACTGTGCACTCACCAGGAAAACAGTAATAGCAGATTACATTGAGTGGAGGTTTGTGTGGATAATTGAAAATGACAAAGACCAACATAAATAAGACCAATATTAAGGCCACTTAGCGTGCACTTTTGTACATTTATTACATAAAAAAGCCGCAAAATATTTGTCTCTCCCCTGCAGTTGGTCTCCAGTTAGTTATTAACTAAGAAATACATAAAACTTAAAGAAAGAAAACATTTATCTGAAAGTATGGGAGGGAGAGCTAAGATTGTAGATTTCAAAGTGCAATTGATTCGAACAATTAAAGCCATTGAAGCTTGACAACAGCTTCTAGCTTTCTCCTCTTGAGGGATTATATGCCCCCAGGGAAGGTAGTAGTTTGGATATATTACAAGACTAGGATCTGGGTTAATGAAGTTAATTAGTGTAAATCTCAAATCCCTCCATGCTGGGAAATTTATACCTAATCCATGAGTAGTATGAGAACTCGAGTCAAGTAGGTTGTCTATTGGCGAGTCCTCAGGTGGTTTTACGGAATGATCTGGGAGCCACATATTCTGGCGTAGTGTGGGCACGAGTAAGTGGTGGCTGTGGTTATAGTTGGGTCTTTTGGTTGTTTATTCTCTTCTTTTGCAGCTGCCACTTGTTCTCTGCGGCACAGTGGAGATCGTTCTCGTGTAGCTCAGCTCCCTCTTGAAGAGATTTCCTCCAGGTGTATCTACTGAGTGCCTTGTCTTCCCAGTTTTTAGATGTAATGTTGAATTTCCCCTGGCTAATTTTGATGTTATCTTTGAAGCATTTCCTTTGCCCATCAGGGGCTCACTGAATATCCTTCACCTGGGGAGACATAAATTAGGTATCCAGATGACACCAACTATCCAGTAGAGTTAATGTTGTTTTATTGTGGTGGAGATCGTGGCCTCCTTCGGTATGAGTGCATCTGATCCTCAAGATCTTTTGTAAGGATCTTTGGTGGTATTGTTCCAAGGCTTTCAGGTGCCTGCTGTTGCTGGTCTATAATTCAGCTCCATACAGTAATATAGGAAAGACCATCCAGGAACAGGAATGGAAAGTGATGGAAATCATCCGGAATGATGGTAGCAAATGTGGAGGAAGAAGCTGTTAATATTTTCATCTAATTGTCTCTCTTTACAACTTAAAATATTTAGATGGATAGCAGGTACTGTGTAAAGAGGGAACAAAGGTCAATGTTCAAAGTATATTTATTATCAAAATACATATATGTTGACAATATACTACCCTAAAATACATTTTCTTGAAGGCATTCACAGCAGAACACAGAAATGTACCAGAATCAATGAAAAGCTGCGCACAAAGCAACCAATGTGCTAAAGAAGGCAAACTGTGCAAATCCAAAAAAGAACAAATAAAAATAACAGTAATAATAATAATAATAATAATAGTAATAATATCATCAACACACATCAAAGTTGCTGGTGAACACAGCAGGCCAGGCAGCATCTATAGGAAGAGGTGCAGTCGACGTTTCGGGCCGAGACCCTTCGTCAGGACTAACTGAAGGAAGAGCTAGTAAGAGATTTGAAAGTTGGAGGGGGAGGGGGAGATCCAAAATGATAAGAGAAGACAGGAGGGGGAGGGATGGAGCCAAGAGCTGGACAGGTGATAGGCAAAAGGGGATACGAGAGGATCATGGGACAGGAGGCCCAGGGGGAAGGGAAAAGGGGGTGGGGGGGAAAACCCAGAGGATGGGCAAGGGGTGTAGTCAGAGGGACAGAGGGAGAAAAAGGAGAGAGAGAGAAAGAATGTGTGTATATAAATAACGGATGGGGTACGAGGGGGAGGTGGGGCATTAGCGGAAGTTAGAGAAGTCGATGTTCGTGCCAACAGGTTGGAGGCTACCCAGACGGAATATAAGGTGTTGTTCCTCCAACCTGAGTGTGGCTTCATCTTTACAGTAGAGGAGGCCGTGGATAGACATGTCAGAATGGGAATGGGATGTGGAATTAAAATGTGTGGCTACTGGGAGATCCTGCTTTCTCTGGCGGACAGAGCGTAGGTGTTCAGCAAAGTGGTCTCCCAGTCTGCGTCGGGTCTTGCCAATATATAAAAGGCCACATCGGGAGCACCAGACGCAGTGTATCACCCCAGCCGACTCACAGGTGAAGTGTCGCCTCACCTGGAAGGACTGTCTGGGGCCCTGAATGGTGGTGAGGGAGGAAGTGTAAGGGCATGTGTAGCACTTGTTCCGCTTACAAGGATAAGTGCCAGGAGGGAGATCAGTGGGGAGGGATGGGGGGGACGAATGGACAAGGGAGTCGCGTAGGGAGCGGTCCCTGCGGAAAGCAGAGGGGCGGGTTGGGAAAGATGTGCTTAGTGATGGGATCCCGTTGAAGGGGGTGGAAGTTATGGAGAATAATATGTTGGACCCGGGGGCTGGTGGGGTGGTAGGTGAGGACCAGGGGAACCCCATTCCTAGTGGGGTGGCGGGAGGATGGAGTGAGAGCAGATGTGCGTGAAATGGGGGAGACGCGTTTGAGAGCAGAGTTGATGGTGGAGGAAGGGTAGCCCCTTTCTTTAAAAAAGGAGGACATCTCCCTCGTCCTGGAATGAAAAGCTTCATCCTGAGAGCAGATGCGGTGGAGATGGAGGAATTGCGAGAAGGGAATGGCATTTTTGCAAGAGACAAGGTGGGAAGAGGAATAGTCCAGATAGCTGTGAGAGTCAGTAGGCTTATAGTAGACATCAGTAGATAAGTTGTCTCTAAAGATAGAGACAGAAAGATCTAGAAAGGGGAGGGTGATGTCAGAAATGGACCAGGTAAACTTGAGGGCAGGGTGAAAGTTGGAGGCTAAGTTAATAAAGTCAACGAGCTCAGCATGCGTGCAGGAAGCAGCGCCAATGCAGTCGTCGATGTAGCGAAGGAAAAGTGGGGGACAGATACCAGAATAGGTTCGGAACATAGATTGTTCCACAAAGCCAACAAAAAGGCAGGCATAGCTAGGACCCATACGGGTGCCCATAGCTACACCTTTAGTTTGGAGGAAGTGGGGGGAGCCAAAGGAGAAATTATTAAGAGTAAGGACTAATTCCGCTAGACAGAGCAGAGTGGTGGTAGAGGGGAACTGATTAGGTCTGGAATCCAAAAAGAAACGGACAGCTTTGAGACATTCCTGATGGGGGATGGAAGTATATAGGGACTGGACATCCAGGTGAATGCCTACAATAATATCATCAACATGAGTTGTAGAGTCCTTGAAAGAGTCCACAGATTGTGGAATCAGTTCAGTGTTAAGGTGAATGAAGTTATCCATGCTGGTTTAAGAAACTGATGGTTGAAGGGTAATAACTTTTCCTGAACCTCGTTGTGTGGGTCCCATGGCTCCTGTAACACCTAAAGGGACCGCATTCATTCAGGGTGGATTTTGGAGACATTAGAAGTCAACTACCTTCAGATTTGCTTCTTAAGCCTTCCTCGATAGTGAGTTTACTTTTTCTGCCTGTGACCTTCCAGACTGACTCCAAAACATTTTGTTGTTAATGAACTTTCTTCTGGTATTGAAGTCCTTCATCACTGGATTCAGTTTTACTGTCTTATCTTTGTTACTGCCCCCTCTTCTAATCTTGAAAACATCAGTGCTGTTTCCTCCATCTACTCTTTTCAAAAGAGCGAGATATAAAATTTTCTTCAGAACTTGGAGCACTGATCTGAAATTTATTGCTCATTGTGATTGATCAGTCTATTGCGTATTCCACAATCGAGTATCCAGTCTTCTGGGAACACGAGGAGCAAGAGCATGATACTACCACCATTCAATAAGATGAAAGCTCACCTTATTATGGGTTCACTTTCCTGCTGAGTCCCCATGGTCCTGAAATAGCCTTTTATCCTGAAATCTATGAACATTCCCCATGAATATATTCAATCACTCATCCCCCTCAACACTTGGAGAGAATTCCAAAGCTTCACAATCCTCTTGAGAGAAGAATATCCCTCTTCCTCTTAGTCTTAAGAGAACAGCTTCCTCCTCTAAGACTGTTCCCACAAGTCTAAGCCCCTCTAGATCCTCAGTTAAGATCCTTAACTCCACCAAGTTAAGTTCCATCAGAATCCAGTGTTTCAGTGAGACAACATCCTATTCTTTAAACTCCAGAGGGCACAAGTGCTTTAAGGATTAATGATTAGCTTTATTTGTCACCTGTACATCAATGACCAACGCAGCCTGAGGATTATGCTGGTGGCAGCCTGTGAGTGTCGCCATATAGAAACATAGAAACATAGAAAATAGGTGCAGGAGTAGGCCATTCGGCCCTTCGAGCCTGCACCGCCATTTATTATGATCATGGCTGATCATCCAACTCAGAACCCCGCCCCAGCCTTCCCTCCATACCCCCTGACCCCCGTAGCCACAAGGGCCATATCTAACTCCCTCTTAAATATAGCCAATGAACTGGCCATGCTTCCAGTGTCAACATAGCGTGCTCACAACTGAACAACTCTTACTAATTCACAAATAATAGGAACGTGAGAGGAAACCAGAGCACCCGGGGGATGCTCATGTGGTCACAGAGAGACAGTGACAGGAATTGATCCCCGATTGCTGGCACTGTTAAGCATTATACTAATATGCTGCAAAATTTCCTCATAAGACAACCCTCTCATGAATCTTTTTCTGCATCTCTATCCATTCCTTAAATAAGAAGATCAACACTGCATGTGGTATCTAGTGTCATCTCACTAGAGAATTGTAGTGAGACTTCCTGATTCTTGTCCTCCAATCACTGCAATACAACCTGCACTCCATTTGCCTACCTAGTTACCTTCCGAACCTGCATGGCCAATTTCCCCAAAAACACTTAATGGTCTTGTACCAGCTAAATAGCAGGTTCTTCTTTTTAGATAAAGATTAGCTTTAGTCTAACATCAATCTCAGCATGGAATCCTTAAAAGAAAATCCTGCCTGAAAAACCTATTACAATTTTTTGAGAAATTACAAGTAGGCTAGATAAGGGAGATGTAGTGGATGTTGTATATTTGGATTTTCAGAAGGCCTTTGACAAGGTGCCACACATGAGGCTACTTAACAAGATAAGAGCCCGTGGAATTACAGGACAGTTACATACGTGGATAGAGCGTTGGCTGAATGGCAGGAAACAGAGAGTGGGAATAAAAGGATCCTATTCTGGTTGGCTGCCAGTTACCAGTGGTGTTCCACAGAGGTCCGTGTTGGGGCCGCTTCTTTTTACATTGTACATTAACAATTTGGATTATGGAATAGATGGCTTTGTGGTTAAGTTTGCTGACGATACAAAGATAGGTGGAGGGGCCAGTAGTGCTGAGGAAACGGAGAGTCTGCAGAGGACTTGGATAGATTGGGAGAATGGGCAAAGAAGTGGCAAATGAAATACAATGTTGGAAAGTGTATGGTTATGCACTTTGGCAGAAGAAATAAACGGGCAGACTATTATTTAAATTGGGAGAGAATTCAAAGTTCTAAGATGCAACGGGACTTGGGAGTCCTCGTACAGGATACCCTTAAGGTTAACCTCCAGGTTGAGTTGGTGGTGAAGAAGGTGAATGCAATGTTGGCATTCATTTCTAGAGGAATAGAGTATAGAAGCAGGGATGTGATGTTGAGGCTCTATAAGGTGCTGGTGAGACCTCACTTGGAATACTCTGGGCAGTTTTGTTCTCCTTATTTAAGAAAGGATGTGCTGACGTTGGAGAGGGTACAGAGAAGATTCACTAGAATGATTCCAGGAATGAGAGGGTTAACATATGAGGAACATTTGTCCACTGTTGGACTGTATTCCTTGGAGTTTAGAAGAATGAGGGGAGACCTCATAGAAACATTTCGAATGTTGAAAGGCATGGACAGAGTGGACGTGGCAAAGTTGTTTCCCATGATGGGGGAGTCTAGTATGAGAGGGCATGACTTAAGGATTGAAGGGCGTCCATTCAGAACAGAGATGCGAAGAAATTGTTTTAGTCAGAGGGTGGTGAATCTATGGAATTTGTTGCCATGGGCGGCAGTGGAGGCCAAGTCATTGGGTGTATTTAATGCAGAGATTGATAGGTATCTGAGTAGCCAGGGCATCAAAGGTTATGGTGAGAAGGTGGGGGAGTGGGACTAAATGGGAGAATGGATCAGCTCATGATAAAATGGCGGAGCAGACTCGATGGGCCAAATGGCCGACTTCTGCTCCTTTGTCTTATGGTCTAAAGGATCAAAACAATGAGATGCATCATTTGTATCAACGATCAACATAGTCTGAAGATGTGCTGGGGGCAGCCCACAAATGTCACTATGCCTCCGGTGCCAGCGTAGCCCACAACTTATTAATGATAGCCCTTAGTACAACATTGGAATGTTTGAGGAAACCAAGCACCCAGAGCATACTCGCTCTGTCATGTGGAGAATGTACTAACTCCTTGCAGATTGCAGCAAGAATCAAACCCCGATCACTGGTTGCAGGTGCTGTAAAGCGTTATGCCAATCGCTACACTACCATGTCACATCATTCTTCCTATCTGTGAATCACATCTCACTTTCTCCACACTGGCTTGATCTACCCATAGCTCTTTATAGCCACTTGCTGTCCTTAATCGTAACCTCCTTGCTATTATCAACAAAATTAGGTATAAGGTCAATAATGTAAGTGATAAATAGATGAGGCACCAGTGCCTTTCCTGGTGGCACGCCAGTATTTTAGCTTCCAAACTTGAAAAATGATCCATTTAAACCCTAATTTCTTCAAATGAACAACTCCACCCATCCCCCTCTCCTTGCTGCCTCGATTTGCCCATCGCTCTTCACCCCTTCCTCGGTTCATCCGTCACCTCAAGCTCCTGTCTCGCCACTCCCCCTCTGCTTCTTCTACTGCTCTCCCCGCTGTCTATCTTAGTCCTGATGCGGGGTTAGCAATTCATTCCACTCCCAGCCGCCCCCCACAAATTCTCCTTGAGCTGCCGAGTTTCTACAGTCGGTTGTTTATTGCTGCAGATTCTCCCGTCTGCCCTCTCCTATGTCTCCACGTTCCTAGCTTTTCTGTGCTGTAGTTAACCATTCCTAAGTACATGGTAAAACCTAATCTCCAAGGCACACCTTCAGAAAAATAACAAGAGAAAAAGTAACAGAGACCTCATTGATTTTGACAGCAGAGTGATTATGTTAGTAGATTGGTCATTCGGAGAACTGACCTAATTCTCCAAGAGACCTGAATTGGTCATTCAGAGAACTGAGCTAATTCTCCAAGAGACCTGAATTCAAATTCCCCTATTGTACCTGGGTTAATTAAATAAATCTGGAATAAGCGCTTTGTACCTGTCATGGTAGTAATCAATTTACTGTCATAGAGCACCACAGCACAAAAACATACCCTTCATTGCCTCCCCTCCATGCTGAACCGATCTTCTGCCTTGTCCCACTAATCTGCACCTGGACCATACCTCTCCACACCCCTCCCATCCATGTACTTTCAAACTTCACTTAAGTGTTGCAGTCGAGTTTGCATCCACCACTTCCACTGGCAGCTTTTTCTACGCTTGCTCCAACCCCTGAATGAAGAAGTCACCCATCAGGTTCCCCTTAATATTTCACCTTTCACCCTGGACCTATGACTTCTAGTTCCAGTTCTTGCCTACTTACTGCCTGTTACACCACTGACGTTTCGGGCAGCAATGAAGGTCCTCCATTTCTGTCTGTCCCTAGCTATCTTCTCCATTGTGCCCAAGGTGTGGTTCAGTGTCTGCAGTCGCACAAAGTTATAGAAGGATTTTCCATTGCTGTTTCTGTAACAATTGTTTTTTGACCAGTCAGGGTTGTTAGCCCTGAGCTGAACCCACAGACCTGGAGGACCACTCTTAGTCTGGCCTCTAACCTTTGTCCTGTTTGGCATGGGTTACCCTATCAAGAGCCAAAGTACAAGGCCCTGACTCCAACCAAAATAGCTCTCCAGGTCATTGAGGCATGCAAGCCTCAGTCCTCTAGGAGGCAGTTCTAGTTCTAGGTCTATTATATTTTACAAAACAAAACTCTCTGTTCCTTTACTGTCCTCGGTGTCTTTAATGAGTCTGATCTCCAACACAACATGCCTCTGAAATTCCCTAGCAAGTCACTCAATTGTTCAAAATGTAGCTCACTGACACTTTCCTGAGGGCTTTTAGACATGGGCAATAAATTCTGGCCTCGGCAGCGATGCCAGCATGAAAAGAATTGGGATTAGGTGATGATGTGCATGATGTTTCAGTGCAGATTGGGAACCCCTATTAATACAGGGTGATATTAGACATAGTTGCTGCATACTGGCATGAGAGAGTGAACTTGCTTGCATGCAGAGGGAACCAAAATCATTCAGGTGGAATAGCCCCAGGGCTATCATCTTCTAACTGCAGACCTGAAAGAAGTGGTCACCTGGGCATGCTACAATAGCTGCACTTGTAAAGTGAGTAGGAACAGCAGTACAAGGGCAAAAATCCATCAAAGGAAAATGATGTGGAAGAAAATGTCATGTACTGTATATTCCCCTTCTGGGCTCATAGTCTGTATGATGCAACGTGCACAGTCCTAAGTAGAGAGCAGTAAAGATATTTCTGGTCTATTTATGGTACATCTCAGATTAAAGTCACAAACAGATACAGTATAGAGTGATGGTGCAGAGTTTACTTCAACAGCTGATTACCTGGATCTACAATCTGGATCTTTGTCACTGTGCTGGTGATACTCGTTTTGATCTTGGAGACTCAACAGATGTTGATGATGAAAGCATCTATCTCTGTACTTTTAGAACATAGAGCATGGGACATAGAACACTTACAGTACAGTACAGGCCCTTCAGCCCACAATATTGGGCAGACCTTTTAACCTACTCCAAATTCAATCTAACTCTTCACTCCAACACAGCCCTCTGTTTTTCTATCATCCATGTGCCTACCTAAGAGTTTCTTAAATATCGTTAATGTAGACGCCTCTAGCATTACCCCTGATGCGTAGTGTGAAGAGGCCATGGACTGGAAGGTGGGGTCCTTGATGTCAGATTCTGCTTTCATGTGACACCACTCGTTGTAGATGTGCTCAGTGGTGGAGAGGGCATTTTCTGTTCTTGGGCATTGGTGCTTTCATCCCAGGCTGTGATGCTGTGGCTACCAGGCTGCACA
This sequence comes from Mobula birostris, assembly GCF_030028105.1. Taxonomy (NCBI): domain Eukaryota; kingdom Metazoa; phylum Chordata; class Chondrichthyes; order Myliobatiformes; family Myliobatidae; genus Mobula; species Mobula birostris. The sequence goes on along the minus strand of NC_092370.1, from coordinate 229,958,984 downwards.
TCATCAGGATAAGGGACTGGCTACCCAGGACGAGGAAAAAGAGTAATCTCTTGATTGAATCTGCTATCAATTCTTGAAATTCTCCAGATATATAGATAGATACGTCATTGATCCCAATGGAAATTACAGTGTCACAGTAGCAAATTTTAGAAGAGAAGTGAGAAAGAATTTTAAAAAAAGTTACCTCATAGAGCCTAACAGGAGCAGGTCATCACTTCCCCGGCTGTAGGTTGACTCATTATTGAGCCTAATGGCCGAGGGTAAAAATGACCTCATATAGCACTCTTTGGAGCAGCACTGTTGTCTTAGTCTATCACTAAAAGTGTTCCTCTGTTTAGTCAAGGTGGCATGCAGAGAGTGAGAAACATTGTCCAGAATTGCCAGGATTTTCCGTAGGGCCAGAATGCAGTAAATTGTCAGACACTGAGAGCATTTGAGGTAGAAGCAGATGATTTATGGATACTGGGGCTTTGAAAATCAACGTACCTGTATATTTGGATACAGACTCAGTTGTCATCTGACTGATTGATAGAGCGGACACGAGAATCCATATGGTCCATCCCAGAATCCATTTATTTCTCTGCTGGGCTGCTTATGAACCTAGCACTAGAGAAGTTGTTAAAAAAATCCATAGACCTTTAGGTTTAAATAAATTGGCAAAATAATTAATTTGCTCCGAATTCATTGAATGATTCAAGTTGACGGGAACCTCGGCCAACGTTAATATCTATGTGTAAGCTGTTTCAACATTGATATTGAAGTAGCTGTGCTGAGGAAAGGGCTTTACTTCTTCAAACCAGCCTTAAGACAAGTCTCATCAGATTAATGACTAGCACCAAGTTACCATTGTGAGCAGCCATGCCATTTTGTGACTGACCCTTAACCTTGTAATCAATGGAATCTGTGAACTATGTAAGACCAAAGAGATTAATAGAGCGTCATCTTTTCCCATCTGTAATGTTTTCCTGAATGAGTTTGTTGTGTCTGATACACTAATTAGCAGAGAGCGAATCAATACTTAATGACTATATAGGAAAATTCTCCCCTCTTGCATTAAGCTACATCGTTACAGTCATTTCTTTTCCCTTTGTTATTGCAAATCGTGGTTGTTACCTGTCTGGTTTTGAAACAAACAGCCCGATCCTTGTATCGATTATTCTGAGATTCCTTTAAAAGCAAGCCAATCAAAATCAGCTTCATTAAAAAAAAATCCAGTTAATTTCTTCAAGCATTTTACCTACTGGTGATTTTTTATTCTCTGTGAATCAAATGACTGCATTCAAATCATGATCGCAGCAACAACTTGCTTTTAGACTATAAGATATAGGAGCAGAATTTGGACATTTGATCTTCGAGTCTGCTCTGCCTTTTCATCATGGTTGATCCATTTCCCTCTCAGCCCCAATCTCCTGCCTTCTCTTCATAACCCTACATGTACTGACTTACCAAGAACCTACCAACCTCTGTCTTAAATATACCCAATGACTTTGACTCCACTGCTGCCAATGGCAAGGAATTCCACAGATTCACCATTCTCTGGATAAAGAAATTTCTCCTTATCTCCATTCTAAATGGACGTCCCTCTATTCTGAGGCTGTGTCCTCTGGTCTTAGACTCCCCCACTATAGGAATCATCCTGTCCATATCTACTTTAACAATACCTTGCACCATTCGATAGGTTCAATGAGATTCCCCCTCAGTCTTCTACATTCCAGTGAGTAAAGGCCCAGACCATTAAATGCTCTATGTGATGCCATTGAGGAGTAAAGTAAAGCATAATAACATTAGATACAAGAGGAAAATGAGGCCATTCAGCCCATTGAGTCTGCTCGGCCATTGAATCATGGCTGATTTGTTTTCTCTCAAACCCATTCTCCTACCTTTGCCCTGTCACCCTTAACCCCCTTACTAATCAAGAATATATGGGTCTCTGCCTTAAATATACCTAATAACCTGATATCCTCAGCCATCTCTGGTAGGCCTCTGGCTGAAGAAATTCTCTCCTCATCTCAGTTCTAAAGATGTCCTAGTGTGCTTCACAGGAGTGGTACCATGCAAGACTGAACTCCAAAGTAGCCTTAAGCTTAGTTAATCAGGTGGTACTTAAGAAATGTTTCAAAAGTGGGAAAAGAAGAGTTGTATTCATGTAAGGCATTTTGCAATCTCAGCACACTCCAATCACAAACAAGGGAAAATATGCAGATACTGGAAATCCAAACAACACACACAAAGCGCTGAACGAACTCAGCAGGCCAGGCATCATCTGTGGGAAAGAGTACACTGTCGACCTTTCGGGGTGAGACGCTTCATCAGGATTGTCCTTAGATGCAGCCTGGTCACTGAGCTCCTCCAGCATTTTGTGTCTGTTGCCTTAATGCACTTCAAAGTGTTTTACAGCCACTGAAATCCTTTCTGAGAATGGCTTCTTTTGCAATGTAGTAGTAGTAGTCATACTTTATTGATCTGGAGGGAAATTGGTTTTCGTTACAGTTTCACCATAAATAATTAAATAGGAATAAAACTATAAATAGTTAAATAGTAATATGTAAATTATGCCAGGAAATAAGTCCAGGACCAGCCTATTGGCTCAGGGTGTCCGACCCTCTAAGGGAGGAATTGTAAAGTTTGATGGCCACAGGCAGGAATGACTTCCTATGACGCTCTGTGTTGCATCTCGGTGGAATGAGTCTCTGGCTGAATGTACTCCTGTGCCCAACCAGTACATTATGTAGTGGATGGGAGACATTGTCCAAGATGGCATGCAACTTGGACAGCATTCTCTTTTCAGACACCACCGTCAGAGAGTCCAGTTCCATCCCCACAGCATCATTGGCCTTACAAATGAGTTTGTTGATTCCGTTGGTGTCTGCTACCCTCAGCATGCTGACCCAACACACAACAGCAAACATGATAGCACTGGCCACCACAGACTCGTAGAACATCCTCAGCATCATCCGGCAGATGCTAAAGGACCTCAGTCTCCTTAGGAAATAGAGACGGCTCTGACTCTTCTTGTAGACAGCCTCAGTGTTCTTTGACCAGTCCAGTTTATTGTCAATTCGTATCCCCAAGTATTTGTAATCCTCCACCATGTCCACACTGACCCCTTGGATGGAAACAAGGGTCACCGGTACCTTAGCTCTCCTCAGGTCTACCACCAGCTCCTTAGTCTTTTTCACATTAAGCTGCAGATAATTCTGCTCAAACCATGTGTCAAAGTTTCCTACCGTAGCCCTGTACTCAGCCTCATCTCCCTTGCTGATGCATCCAACTATGGTAGAAAGTGTATTCTGCCTGGACATCAGTAACCAGTTCTGCAGGGATCAGCTCTGGGATCCCTACTCTTGGTCATTTTTATAAATGACTTGGATGAAGAAGTGGAAGGGTGGGTTAGTAAGTTTGTAGATGACGCAAAGCTTGGTGGAGTTGTGGGTGGTATAGAAGGTTACAACAGGACATTGATAGGATGCAGAGTTGGGCTGAGAAGTGGCAGATGGAGGTCAATCCAGAAAAGTGTGAAGTGAGTCACTTTGAAGGTCAAACATGGGGACAGAGTTACGGGTTAATGGTAGAATTCTTAGCAGTGTGGAGGAACAAAAGGATCCAGAGATCCAAGTCCATGCATCCCTCAAGGTTGCCATGCAAGTTGATAGGATGGTTAAAAATGTTTAGGATGTATCAGCCTTCATGTTAGGGGAGTGAGTTCAAGAGCTGTGAGGTAATGTTGCAGCTCTATAAAGTTCTAGTTAGGCCACGCTTGGAATATTGTGTTCCATCCTGGTCACCTCATTACAGGAAGGATGTGGAAGCTTGAGAGAGGACGCAGAGAAGATTTACTGGGATGCTGCCTGGATTAGAGAGTATGTCTTATAAGCAAAGATGAAGTGAGCTTGGGTTTTTCTCTTTTGAGAAAAGGAGGATGAGAGCCGAATTGATAGAGATGTATCAGATGATGAAATAGACAGCCAGCGCCATTTTTGACAGGGCTGCAATAGCTAATATGAGAGGGCATAATTTTAAAGTGATTGGAGGAAATTACAGGGGAATGTCAGAGGGTGGTAGTGCTTGGAACGCACTGCCAAGATGATAGTAAAGGGATACATTAGAGACTCTTTCACAGACTCGTAGATAGGCAGATGGACGAAAGAGAAATGGAGGCCTATGTGGGAGTGAAGGGATAGATTGAATTTGGAGTAGGTTAAAAGTTCAGCAAAACATCATGGCCAAAAGACCTGTACTGTGCAGTACTGTTCTATGTTCCACGCAGCAGTAATAAATCTACTGTGCTTGAGAACTTTTGAGGAAAGAACTCCAGGGTTTAGGAATGAGGCAACTGAAGCCACAGCTTCCAGTGGTGGAACCATTAAAACTGTCAATAATCAGGAAACCTGTAATTGGAAGAGTTTAGTTTTCTCAAAGACATGATGGAATGGCAGAGATCACAGGGGTGAAGACAAGTGTGTGGGGGCGGGGGAGGAGTTGAAAACAAGAATAAGAATCTTTAAGTTGTGGTCCAGGGGATCACAACAGGCAATGAATGAAAAAGAGGCAGTTTGGCCACTGGACATAAAGAAAGCCCAGGTTTACAGAATCAGGGGTGAATGTAGCAGGAGGCTGGACATGTGTTTCTACAGGTAGGAGAGGAACTGGTCTCTGTTATTAAGGTACGGGGAGGGGAGGGTCAAGAGGACACAAGCAGTGATCAACTGTGTCCATCTGCATCTTGTTAATGCTTCCAAACCAGCACAACCACCCATTCCCATCCACCCTCACCAATACGTCCCCACCCTTGTCCTGTTTCAGGAAAAACAGCAACACTGACGCTTCTCCATAAAGAAATCTGACTCTGGTGCTTTGATTTTGATGTTTGCCTGCAGATAATGAATTTTCAATTGAGATCTTAACAATTGATAAACCCATTGCAACAGGAGGTAATTGGCAGCGCTCAATTCTTCATTCAGAATTTAGACTCCGTTAGTCGGCTTTTAAGACATCCCTGTGAAAACACCTTCACAATTTGGCTGTGATGCTGTCATTTGATTCTTTGCGTCCCAATCCAATGCCTCCCCATCAGCAGTTAACTGATGGGATGGAGGGCAACAGGGTTGATCACATTTTATATCTTACTTGACCCTGACCTTTCACATCATCATTTTCTTCTCCCTCGATAACAGAGGCCAGCTCCTCTCCTATCTGTGGAAACACATATTCAGGCCCCTGCCTGACTATCACAATGCAACCTTGGCCAACCTTTGTAAGCATGGGCTTTCACTATGTCTCTTGCTTATTCAAACAACTCATATTGTTTAAACTTACGCCAAATGGCCACTTTATTAGGTACACCAGTACTCCTGCTCGTTAATGCAAATATTTAATTAGCCAATCAAGTGACAATGACTCATTGCATAAAAGCATGCAGACATGGTCAAGAGGTTCAGTTGTTGTTCAGACCAAACTTCAGAATGGGAACAAAATGACTTTGTGGTCAAATGGGAACAAAGTGACTTTGACCATGGAATGTTTGTTGGCACCAGATAGGGCAGTTTGAGTATCTTAGAAATCGCTGATCACCTGCAATTTTCACGTACAACAGTCTCTAGAATTTACAGAGAATGGTGCAAAGAAATGAAAGCAAAAATCCACTTTAGTCTGTGGGCTAAAGTGCAAGGAAATCAGAGGAGACTGGCCAGACTGGTTCAAGCTGACAGGAAGGCAACAGTGAGTCAAATAACGACACATTACAACAGTGATGTGCAGAAGAGCATCACTGAACACTCAACATGTCTACTCTAACTGTCTAAATGTATTGCACAGGAACCATTGCCTTATCTCTGCCTTACTAGAATATTAGGATAGCTGACAAATTAGGTAAGATTCAAAGAAGCAGGGGGATGTAGAGGGGTTAATGTGGAAGTATGGGAATGTAAGATTGATTCCTGTCATTTTTTTTTTACAACTTAATTCTCTCAGGGTAGGCCCAATATGAAAACGAGGGTTTGTCAGAAGCATGAGAGACACGGAAGTCTGCTGACACTGGGACCTGGGTCAAAAATCGAGCTGTTGGAGGGAATCAGCAGGATAGGTAGCATCTGTGGAGAAGAACGAACAATCAACATTTCCCTTCCACTCTTGAGTTCAAACTTCAAAGTTCAAAGTAAATTTGTTATTAAGATACGTACATGTCACCATATACTAGGTCATTTTCTTGCCGGCATTCACAGTAGAACAGAGAAATTCAGTAAAACCAACGAAAAACTACACACAAACAAGATTGGCAATAACAATGGAAAGGAGATAAAATTGACAGACTGTACAATAAAAATGGAAAAAAAGAACAATAAGCAAACAAACAAACAAATAAATAGATCAATAGGTAAACAGATTGATAGATCTGAGAGCATGAATTGTAGAGTCCTTGAATCAGTTCAGATTTGAGCTGAGTGAAGATATCCACACTGTTTCAGTGTGGAAGGGATTTGATCTGAAGTGTTGAAGGTACATTGCCCTTCACAGATACTGCCTGACCTGTTGTTTTCCTCCAGCACCTCATTTCTTGCCAGAAACCCTCCTCAAACAGACAGGATATTAGAATGGAGGAATTAAACTTGGATTAATGAAAGCTAATTGAGCTGCAACTGTTAATCCTATTTCAATAAATGCTAGCAAAACTGATGAGCGCATTCAGCACTTATTGGAGTTACCCTTTCAGTTCCAGCTTTTGGGTTTGTACTCATTATGGCACAGCAGGAGGTCAAATGGTCAGTGCCAGATTCAAGGTGTGCAATGTCATTCAGCCCATACTCCCTCTCCTAATTGATATTGATACTGGAATTGGTTTATTCTTGTCACACGTCCCAAATTACAGTGAAAAGCTCGTTTTGCATACTGTTCACACAGATCAACTTATTATACAGTGCATTGAAGTAGAATAAGATAAAAAGATGCGGAATAAAGGGCAAAATTACTGAAAAAGTGTGGTGCTGGCAAACGATAAACTATATAATGAGGTAGATTGTGAGGTCAAGAGACCATTCTGTTGCAGAGGAAGTGCATTCAAGAACCTGATAGCACTGGATAGAAGCTGTATTTGAGTCTGGTGACATGTACTTTTTGGCTTCTTCATCTTTGGCCTGATGGGAAAGGAGGTCTTTAGATTATGCTGGCTGCTTTACTGAGGTAGTGGGAAGTAAAGACAGAGTCCATAGAGGGGAGGCTGTGTACACAACTCCTTGCTGCTTCTTGAGTTCATGGGCAGAGCAGCTGCAATACAGAGCTGTGGTTTATCCAAATAGATGTGGTGTATTGCTATCTCAGAGGAGCTGTCATGGACCCATCATATAAATATAATTGCAAAGAAAGCACAACAGCTCAGGGGAGATTCAGCATGTCATTAACAACCACAGCAAACCTCTATAGATGTGTGGTGGAAAGTGCGCTGGCTGGCTGCATTATGGTCTGGTATGGGAAAACCAATACCTTTGAGTGAGTGGAAAATTGTCCAAAAGGTAGTAGATTTGGCCCAGTACATCACAGGTAAAGCCTTCCCAACCATAGAGCACACCTACTTGAAATACTGCCTTAGAAAAGCAGCATCCATCATCAAAGATCTTCACCACCTAATCCGTGCTCTTTTCATGACTCAGGACTTGCACTACCAGGTTCAAGAACACTTACTACCCCTCAACCATCAGGCGCTTGAACAAAAGGGGGTAACTACACTCATCCTACTTCTGGTGTTCCCACAATCGATGGTCTCACATGTAGGACCTTGTTATTCCATGCTTGTTATTTATTGCTATTATTTATATTTGCATTTACACGATTTGTTGTACATTGGTCCTGTTTACACATACTGTTCTAAAGCTTTGCTAAGTATGCCAGCATATGAAGAATCACAGGGTTGTATGTGGTGACATGTACATACTCTGATAATAAATTTAACTTTGAACATTGATGGGTTGCTTCCTATGGCCCATCAGTAAAAGTTGGTAAGTGCCAACGAGGTTCTGCCAAACTTCTTTAGCCATTGGTGATCTTTCTTGACCATGACATCGACGTGATTGGATCAGCAATTTTCGCTATTGTCATATCAGCATTATTTTTTGCATTACTTCAGAATGCACTACAACCTTTGAGGCATCCTGTTGATTTGCATTCACTTCACCAATCATAATTATCAGAATAAGTACACAGAAAAAGGCTAGTCAACCTATCATGACTCTGTAGGCTTTTAAAAAATGTTTAGTTCATCCAACTTTTAAAGAGAATTTACCTAGATGTTGCTTGGGCCTTGAGGACTTGTGTTATAGAGATACTGTAGGTTGAACAGGTTGGGACTTTATTCCTGGAGCGCAGGAGAACGAGGGGCGATTTTATGCAAAATTAGAGGATGAAATCATGCAAGCATTTCCCCCACAGATTGAGTTAAACTAGTCATAGGTTTAGGACGAAAGATTAAATATTTTGGGAGAATCTGGGGGGGGGCGCAGGATAAACTTTTTCACTCAAAACATGGTGTGAGTGTGGAACAAGCCACCGGCACAAGTGGTGAATGCAAGTTCAATTGTAACCTTAATAAGAGAAGTTTCGCTGAGGGCAGGATGAGAGGGGTATGGTTTCAGGCGCAGGTAGATAGAACTAGGCTGGACTAGATGGACCAAAAGCTATGCTTTGTGTGTTGCAGTGCTCTATGATTCCATGACTGTATGATATATCTAACTGCAAGCAATGCATTTATTACATGAAATGACACTGTATGTCTGACACAGAAATACAATGTTCAGCCCAACATAATCTTTAATTTTATCGCACCACAACTCGACCCACCCTACTTCCTCAGTCAAGAGCCATCATGGCAAACTTCTGGGATTATCTCACACCCAACAAAGGACTAACATCAAGGCTAATCATCGCATTAACCATTAAGTGAAGAGCAAAACCACCAGGCTTTCTTCATATCATAGACAGATGTTCTATAGTAATACCATCTGTAACCTTGGGATATTGCAAAGCCTTTTACAGGCAATGTTTCTAATGTGTTAGTTGAAAGTGTAAAAATCCTATTTTTACGAAGGAAGACCCAACAACCATCAAGGAAATAATTGACAAAAGGATGTGTTACTAAGTGATAAAGGCTGAGGAATAGATATCGGTGAGGATATTGGGAAGGGTCCCTTGCTCTTCCCACAATGTTCCTGTAGACTGCCTTTTGTGGGAGTTGACAACTTCATCTGAGCTGTTTTTCTGGTGTTAAAGCATTGTTTCTTGTCACCATAACAGTATTTTGAAAAGCCTTAAAAAGACCTTGGAATTCAACCATTCCTTTTAAAAAACAGTAATGTTGGGCATGACACGAGGAATTCTGCAGATGCTGGAAATTCAAGCAACACACATCAAAGTTGCTGGTGAACGCAGCAGGCCAGGCAGCATCTCTAGGAAGAGGTGCAGTCAACGTTTTGGGCCGAGACCCTACGTCAGGACTAATTGAAGGAAGAGATAGTAAGCACTTTCAAATCTTTTACTAGCTCTTCCTTCAGTTAGTCCTGACGAAGAGTCTCGGCCCGAAATGTCGACCGTACCTTTTCCTAGAGATGCTGCCTGGCCTGCTGCGTTCGCCAGCAACTTTGAAAGTTGGGCATGACATCTTCAAGAAGTGATGCCTCAAAAGGCTGCATCCATCATTAAGGCCCTCCACCACCCAGGACATGCCCTCTTCTCTTTGCCACCATCAGGAAGGAGGTACAGAAGCCTGAAAGAACACACTCAACGACTCAGAAACAGCTTCTTCCCCTCTGCCATCTGATTTCTGAATGGACATTGATCCCATGAACACTACCTCACTACTTGTGTTTCACTTTTTGCTCTCCATATTTAATATAACTTTTAAAATATACATATATATTTACTGTAATTTATAGCTTTTTACCATTATGTTTTGCAATATGCTGCTGCATAACAACAAATTTCATGACATACGTCAGTGATATGAAACCTAATTCTGATTCGGATCTTCTTGTGCGAGGCTGTGTCATTTCAGTATCTTGATTAAACCTCTTATAAAGTAAAAATTAATTCTCGATCTCTCAGTATTCCTCATCTTAGCCTTTGCTCTTCCTTTGTCCACCATCATTGCACTTTCTCTGTCTCCAAGGCACTATAGAGATGTTTCGATGAAGTTGTATGAGATTTGGGAGATTGGTTGACGTGATATAACATGTTGATGAGACCAGATCTGGAGTACTGTGAGCAATTGCCATCACCTACCTACAGAAACGATATCAATAAGATTGAAAGAATAGAGAGAAAATTTACGACCATGTTGCTGAGACCTGTGGACCTGAGTTATTGAGAATGACTGTATAGATTTGGACTTTATTTCCTAGAGCATAAGAGAATAAGAGGCAATTTGATAGAGGTATACAAAATTATGAGGGGTGTAGATAGGGTAAATGCACGCAGGCTTTTTCCACTGAGGTTGCGTGAAACTTCAACTAGTGGTCACAGGTTAAGGGTGAAAGGTGAAATATGGACGGGGAACCTGAGGGCGAATTGAGAGGGTGGTGCAAGTGTGGAATGAGCTGCCAGAGGAAGTGGTGGACGTAGATTTGATTTCAAAATTTAAGAGAAGTTTGGATAGGTACGTCGGCAGAAGGGAGATGGAGAGCTATGGTACGGATCGACTGGATGGGCTGAAGGGATGTTTCTGTGCTACAGTGCTCTATGGCTCTATGACTCTTTATTCTGCATCCCGTTTTTCCCCATGCTACATCCTCACGGCACTTACATATAGAACGATCTGACTGTACGACATCGAGCAGAGCACACCTCAGCGCATATTAGATCGGGAGTTGCTGGACGGCACAGCCCGAAAGGCCAGAAGGGCCTATTCTACACTGTATCTCAATAAATATATAAAATTAAATAAACAAATGTGAAAATAATACGTCTGTTACCAAACAACTAGCTTAATGGGGAGAAAGCAGGAGGGTAGGATTGTGAGGGATAATGAATCAGCCATGATTGAATGTCAGAGCAGACAATGTGTTGAATGGCTTAATTCTGCTCCTATGACCAATGTTCTCAGGTTGATCTCACAGTTGCCCACACTTAGCCTTGCAGCTGAGACCTCCTCAGCCGGTCTGGATGCAGGGTACAATGCCACCTGCACTCCTCCAGGTCACAGAGAGGCAAGTGATGGTGGCAGTGATTCCTGAGGGCAGGGAGTATGCAGCCAGGTTTACCGTGAGGAAATCCGAGAGCTGCTGCCCCCTACCACCCACAAGAGGGATCAGAATGAGAAACAGAATCAAAATTATTATGTGAATTATTCACTCTGCAATCTGTTGTTATGCAGCAGCAGTACGATGCAAAGACATAAAATCACCATAAACTGCCGGCACTGCACTTTCCCCGTAACTGTCACACTTTATTCTGCACTCTGTTATTGCTTTACCTTGTTCTACCTAAAGGCACTGTTGTAAGAATTGATCTGTGCGAACAGAATGCATGACAAGTTGTTCACTATACCTCGGAATGTGTAATAATAAAAAAAAAACAATTTACTAATTTACCAAGTTACCAATTGGACAAATAGTGGGGAAAAGGGGAGTAATGGACTGTTCAGTACAGAGAATACTTTCAAGGAAGTTGCCAAGATTAGTGGACCTGATCAATAGGGAAAGATTGAATAGGTTAGCACTTCATTCTCCAGTGAGTGGGAGAGGGAAAACTGTTCCTGAATCACTGAATGTGGGTACTTGCTCACTGACGGTAGTACTACTGTGGTCTGGGTAACACCACAGAGGTCTTCAGGACCACAGTCAAGTAACTGGCAGTAGGTTCCCTGGACATGAGTGAATGCTCTGAGTGATTGTACCTTGAGGAAACGTACAATGGCAGCAGATAATAAGCAGTATAGTTGTATAGCTGGTCTGCTTGCTGATGGAGAAATGGGTGAATTCAGAAGAAACCGCAGGTGCTGGAATCTGGAGCATATTCAGCAGGTCAGGCAGCATCTATGGAGAGAAATAATCTGTCAATGGCTCAGACTGAGCCCCTTCCTCAGGGCTGTAAGGGAAGGGGGAAGAAGCCAGAACAAGGAGGTGAGGGAAGGGGAAGGAGTACAAGTTGGCAGGTGATAGGTGAGACGAGGTAAGAGGTAAGGTAGGTGAGTGGGGGAGGGATATGAGCTAAGAAGCTGGGAGATGATATTTGGACAAAGTAGAGGGCTGAAGAAGAAGGGATTTGTGACATTTCACGTAGAGACCCTTTATCTGTTCCTGTCTGTCCTCGTCTCCTCCATAGATTCTGATATATCTGCTGAGTTCCTCCAGCTTTTTGAGAAAGGGATGAAGTCTGGTGTTGTGGAGTAGAAACCATCAGTGACCTTCTCAATGCAAACTCTGGTGTAGGTCTTCCTTCAGCTGATGAGGCTGGAATGATCCTCAGGCTGGGAAGCTGAGAGTAACACCCTGTCTTCCACTCTCAGGACAGTGCAAGCACATATGTGAGCTTCTACTTGAAGTTATATGAGGTCACGGATAAGGATGAGTGGTCGCTGCGTCTCCTCGAAGTGCAGGTAACAGAATGTTACTGTAAGACCTGAGGTCGTAAGTATAGGGTGCTAAGTGTTTGCAGTGTCATGGCCCCTGTAGGTCCTTTCCATACCACTTTGCGTTGGCTATGTGGATTCAGAATCTACTTGCCCACAGAAGGCACAGGGTGGTGGTTGAGTCAATGTAGTCTGTCTGGAAGTCCATGACTAGTCGTGTATCACAGGGATCTGTTTTGGGACCCCTGCCCTCTGTGATTTTTATAAATGACTTGGATGAGGAAATGGAAAGGTTTACAGATGACATGATGGTTGGTGGTGTTATGGATAGTGTAGAAGGTTGTCATAGGTTATAACGGCACATTGATAGGATGCAGAGCTGGGCTGAGAAGTGACAGATGGAGTTCAGTACAGACGCATCTCCAAACTTCACCTCAACCTCGCTCTCACCATACCTTCATCTAGCGCATTCTACGACCATAAGGCATAGGCACAAAACTAAGCCATTCAGCCTATTGATTCTACTCTGCTATTCCATCCTGTGTAATTTATTTTCCCTCTCAATCCCATTCTCCTGTCTCCTCCTGGTAACATTTGATGCACTTACTAATCAACAACTTATTAATGTCCGCCTTAAGTATATCCATGAGCTCGAGAACTCTTTCCCTAAATCTCTTTGCTGCCGTTTCCCACTTTAAGAAAATGTATGAAAATGGGTTGAGCTTAGAGAACCATCTTGATCGGCACTGATGAGTTGGGCTGAGGAGCCTGGTTCTGTGATGTATAACTCCATAACTCTGCGAAAAAGATTAAAGATCTTTTAAACATTATCTTTATTTGTCATGTGTACATCAAAGCATACCGTAAAATGTGTTGCTTGAATCAAATCAAATCAGTGAGGTATGTGCTGGGCAGCCCACAAGTTTCACGACTCTTCTGGCACAAACGTTACATGCCCACAACTTATTAACCCTGTTGCTAGCTGTGCATTATTAGGATGTGGAAGGACACCAGAGCGCCCAGAATAAACCCATGCAGACATGGGAAGAACACATGGACTCTTTAAAGACAGAGGAGGGATCTGAAACTCAATCGGTGACCACTGGTGCTGTAAACCGCCTCACTAATGTGCTGTGCCTCATCTGGTTCAGTGTCAAGTGTTAACTGGTAAAGCTCCAACCTTTCAAGTTGAATGAAAGTTGTTCATGTCATCAGTGTCAGCCAAGATTATATGCTTAGAATATTCTGAGTGGGGCTTGGAACCTGTAACATTCTGACATTCATGTAATTGTGGTAGAGATTGCTATCTGTCAACATATGACTGGCAATTGGCTAACAGTGTGGGATTACAGTATGAAAAAGTGGCTAAGCCTTTAATAGTCACCACAGAAAGCTCTAAATTTACCAACTTCGTTGGCAAGGGACAAAGGAGTCTGTTGTTTCTGAGGGATTAGGGAGAAACCCTCTGAGGTGTTTTCCTCATGTTCATTGTCTCAGTAGCAACACCAGAAAATCAGACTCTGGGGCCAGCAGGAGTTCAAATGGAAGACGCAGGAAAGTTTGCAGATTGACCTTGGAGCACAACATCATGGGCTGAAGGATCTGTACTCTGCTGTACTGTTCTGTGTTCTAAGATTCTTGTGGAACTCAACGAGTCATGCAGCATCTATGGAGGGAAATGGGCAGTCAACGTTTTAAGTTGGGACACTTCATTAGAACTGGATATGAAGAGGGCAGAAGCTGTAACAAAAGGGTAGAGGGATTGAGAGGAGCCACTCACTCTTCCCCTCCACCCACTTACCTACCTTCTGCCTTCTCACCTGGATTCACCTATCATCTACCAGCTGCTCCTTTTATACTGGCTTCTGCATTCTTTCTTTCCAGTTCTGATAAAGGGCTTCAATTGTCCATTTCCCTCCACTGATGTCAATTGGTTCTCTCCCTTTCTCCTGCAATCTGTCTGTTGATGTAGAAACTGTGGTTCCAGGGAGCACTAACTATCTATCTATCTGTCTATTGATCTATCTATCTATCTATCTGTCTGTCTGTTGGTCCATCTGGCTATCTATCTATCTGCCTGTGTGTCTGTCTGCAAGGTTCAGTACAGTAGTGTAAAAAATGACGCAATGGTGTAGGGACAACATGGTATCATAGTGGTTTGCACCAGTAATCACTAGTGGGGGTTTGATTCCCGCTACTGTCTGTAGTGTTTGAATTTTCTCCCTGTGACCTCATGCTATGAAGTTGGTGATTACTTGTTGCCAGTAAATGAAGATCACATCACTAATGGCACCAAGTTTCAGTCTGTACATTTCCCCCTCCTGTAAGATAATGGTCAAAAAGCTGTACTGCATAGAAACAGGGTCTTTGGCCCATCAGATGATTCCTATCTGAACTACTTGCAGCTGCATCAAGAACCTTAGCGTCTTTGTTATATGTTACCCACTTTTTACCTGTGTGCTTTAGGAATTCATCTCCAATGCTGTTTCTGACCTCTTGGAATGTGTTGACCCACCTTTACTGAGTGCTGAAGCTTTGTAAACTGTCCCTAGGGGGTGCGCGTGTGTGTGCGTGTGTGTGTGTGTATGTGTGAAGGGGTGGGGTTGGGATGGTGGTGGGAAAGGGGTTTATTTTTCTGTTGTTGCTTGTTGTACGTTGGCTATCTGTTGTTCTGCTGAACATTGTGGGCATGCTATGTTCACACCAGAATGTGCGGCAACTCTTGCGGGCTACCCCCAACAAGTCTTCAAATTCTGTTCTTTGTCATGAGATTGCATTGAGTTTGCTGTCTGCAAAGCCCAAAATTCAAAAGGATGCTAGCAATAAGCTTCTCAGGTCCTGAAAAGTGAATATTCATCACAGTTAATGCAGAGGATATATTTCACTGTATTTTTCAATGTACATGTGATTATTAAATAAATTAAATTATAATTATTGACCCAAACCTGAAGGCGACGTATGCATCATGATGATAGGCCTACTACCTCTCCTATCCCAAATTATCTATCCAAAGTGCATTTGTACAGTCAATATCCCTTCATTGGAAAAGGACTAGGTCCATTGAGAAAGGTAGATAGATAATTAGATATATAGATAGATAAAGATATTTATTTATTTCATGTACATCAAAACATCAAAACATACATTAAAATGCATCATTTTGTGTGTCAATGACTAACGCAGTTTGAGGATTGTGCTTGGGGTAGCACGCAAGTGTTGGCACACTTCCACTGCCAACATAGCATGTCCACAATTCACTAACCCTAACTGTATGACTTTGGAATGTGGGAGGAAATCAAAGCACCCGGAGGAGACCCACGCGGTCACTGGGAGAAAATACAAACTCCTTACAGGCAGCAGTGGGAATCAAACTCTGATCAGTGACTGCTGGCAACATAAAGCAATCGTACTAACGCTACGCTACCTTTTTGCCCCTACACTAGTGTGCTGCCACTTACACCACCATACTGAGCCATGCAGACAGATAGATTGGTAAACAGATGAATAGACGGATAGAGAGATAGATAGATAGATAGGCAAATGGACTGACAGATAAATAGATAGATTGATAAATAGTTTGATAGGCAGATGGACTGATAGATAAATAGATAGATAGGCAGGTGGACTGGCAGATAGATAGATAGGTAGCTATTTAGATAGATAGGCAGACCAGTTGGCAGATGGAGAAAAAAGCAGACAGATAGACAGAGGCAGAGAAGCAGACAGGCAGCCCATACAATTGCAGCTAGAAAGTAATGGATGGTTGTTATTGAAGTAATTTGTGAAAGGTTGAAACACTTGTGGATAGTGCAGATAGTGCTGTTCCTTCACTTGGAGCTTTAGATTAAAAATGGAGAGAGAGAGAGAAGAGGGATTAAAATGGGAGATGACAGAGAAAGGATGATTTGTAGCTTCTGGCACTGAAGGGAGTTGTTTAATGTACTGCACTGTTGAGCCTCTGCTCCTGAACTGCTAGCCTTCAGCACGCCAGGAGTGTTAGTGGTTGTGTTGCAGTGACAACAGGTAACAGATATTTTTTGACTGTTTTGTGTATCTGAAGACTCTGATTAATCAAATCCTGGGGTGTGCTCATGTCTGAGAGTCTCCCATTGGGGCTTTGAGATAGCTTCAAAGAGTCCCAGGTCAAGTAGGACATGTTGGTTCTAGAGCACTGCCTCATTAAATTTGGGTGTGGTTTAATCACATGGGCACATGTCTGCTGGAGACTGGTTGGCGCCTGTCAAAACTCATCACGTTTCCAAGAACCATCAAAGGGAAAAAAATCCCTTTATCTCCCTCTGGCTGGGCAGATTTCAAGCTGCTGTGTCTGAAGTGACAGAATGGTACAACGAAGCAATGATCTAATGGGTTCCATCAAATCTCTTCATTTTGCATAGTCCTCTATAGTATTCAAAAGCATGCATACCATCACACCCCCGTCATTTTAATGCACCGTGGCGAGCAAGCTGATCACCATTGATGCTGTCTGACAAAGGCAGGCAGTAAAAAGGCAGGAAAGTTGCATTGCAGCCCCTCCAGTTGATGTAGGTACTGTAAGTGCTTTCACTAATGGGGTAAGATGGGAGGGCAACAGGCTTCTTCGACAGTACCTCCCCAAATCCACGACCCAGACCAATAGCGCAATCGGTTCATGGGGAATTCACCTCCTCAAGGTCCCACACCCATCAGAGTTTGGTCCTGCATCTGCCTTAAAGGTGAACTTTGTTTGTCACATGTATATCGAAACATACAGTGAAATGCGTCATTTGTATCAACAACCGACAGAGTCAGAGGATGTGCCAGGAGCAGCCTGCAAGTGTCGGCACCAACATCACACAGAGGGTAATCGTCCTGGTGCAGGTCGATGGAAATTTATAGTTGCAGCATGGACTACATGGGCCAAGGGGCCTGTTTCTGTGCTACACTTCTCTAAGACCGTGCTGCATGACAGCTTACTAGCCCATACTTCTTTGGAACATGGGGGGAAACCAGAGCACCCTGAGGAAACCCACACAGTCACGGGGAGAAGGTGCAAACTTCCTACAGACAACAGAGGGAATTGCACCATGACGTTGCAGCTGCCACTGTAAAGCCTAACGCAGCCGGTGCTGTAAAGATGCAACTATAAACATAAGATTATATTTTCATCTGCAGTATCTCTTTGTTTATACCGCTGCCTTATTCTTCAAGATATAGGAAAGCCCCTCGTATGCTCTATTCCCATGGATCTGGGAACACAATTCCATAATTCCTTGAAAGAGGCATTGTAAGTAGCTAGGGATGTAATTTTAAGTCTTTATAAGGTGCTGATGGGCCAAATGCCCTAATTCTGCTCCTGTATCTTATGGTCTTATGCTCTCATCTAATGGGTCATAAAGATAGCTTTTGGCACATTGGCCTTCATAGATCATAACACTGACTACAGTAGTTGGGGTGTTTTGTTGAGGTTGTATAAGATGTTGGTGAGGCCAAATTTAGAATATTGTGTGCAGTTCTGGTCACCTACCTGCAGGAAAGATATTAACAAAATTGAATGAGTACAGAGAAAATTGATGAGGATTTTAGGACCTGGGTTAGAGGGAAAGGTGAATAGGTTAGCACTTAGCACAAAATGCTGGAGGAACTTAGCAGGTTGGGCAGCATCTATAGAGAGGAATAAACAGTCGATATTTTTGGCTAAGCCTCAACAGGACTGGAAAGGAAGGGGGAAGATGCTAGAATAAAAAGGTGGGGGGGAAGAGAAGGAGGAATATCTACAAGCTGATAGGTGAAGACAGGTGAGTGGAGGAGGGGTGTGTGTGTGTGAGTGGGGAGATGGAAAATGTAAAGGGCTGTAGAAGAAGGAATCTGATAAGAGAGGAGAGTGGACCACAGGAGAAAGGAAAGGAGGATGGGCACTGGGGGAGGTGGCTGGTAGGTGAAAAGCGAAGAGAAGAGGTAAGAGAGAGGCCAGAGTGAGGAATTAAAGAAGAGGGAAAGGGGAGGGAGAAATGTTTCCAGAAGTTAGAGAAATCGATGTTCATACCATCAGGTTGGAGGCTACCCAGACAGAATATGAGGTGTTGCTCCTCAAACATGAGAGTGTTGTCATTGAGGCAGTGAGGAGGCCATCTCCGACATGTCAGAATGGGAATGGAGAGTGGAATTAAACTGTTTGCCACCAGGATATCCTGCTTTTTGCGGATGGAGTGGAAGAGCTCAACAAAGTGGTCCCCCATCAATGCTGGGTCTCACCAATGTATAGGTAAATGAGACTGGGCAGAAAGACAGTTCAGCATGGACTAGATGGGCCAAAGGGCCAGCTTCTGCACTGTAGTGCTGTATGACTGCAAGACTCTGTTTGTACATGGACTTTAGCTACTTCAGGTTTATAGAGTACATGGCCTTTCTATGTGCTTCTGCATGTTGTCACGTTCCTTCAGAAGAACAATTCATCTAATCTTTGAGGCACAGGAGACTATCTACTCATGACTCAGCCCGAAGTGAATCAGATTTAAATGCTGTTTTACAAACCCTGCTGCCTGGGACTTCATGCACAAACCTGGATAAAAAGCTGGGATCAGCAAGTTACTGTCAAAGAAGGGGAGATGAAGAGAATTTTTTTTTTGAAAAAAATAATTCAGTAGGTTGTTCTGATTTGAAATGAGCAGCTTGAATGGACACTGGAAACAGATTTAATAGTGGAGGAAATTGAATAAATACTGGAATAGCAAACATTTTGCAGGCTATGGGGAAATTGTAGAGACTTTAAGCTAATGGAATGGCATCAAAATGCCAGCATAGGCATAATGGGCAGAATGGCCTCATTATGTGCAGGAGGAATAATCTATGGTACCTCAACCATTCCCAATTTCTACCTCCGAGTCAATCTGAAAAAGGTGAAATGAGTATGAATTGGAAGCCCTGAAAGAGAGCTCTGGCGTCCTTTAATTCAAAGTTAAAGTAAATCAAACTAAAATTTATTATCAAAGTATGTATATGTCATCATATACTACCCTGAGATTCATTTTCTTGCAGACATGTGAAGGAAAGTAAAGAAATACAATAGAATTTACAAAATAAGGCTACATATAAACAAAGTCTAATGGATATCTATTGTGCAAATAAAAATTGCTGAGAGCCTGAGTTGTAAAAAGTTCTTGAAAGTGAGTCTGTAGTGAGTCAGCACTCACAAAATGCGAGAAGAACACACACAGAACGCCAGTAGGTCAGTAGATGAGGCAGTATCTATGAAGATGATGTTTCAGGCCGAGGCTCTTCATCAGGACTGGAAAGGAAGGGGAGAAGAAATCAGAATAAGAAGGTTGGGGGAAGGGAGGAAGGAGTACAAGATGGAAGGTGATAGGGTGATAGGTGCAGCCAGTTGAGGGGGAGGTAGGTGAGTGAGGAGGGGGGAATGAAGAGAGAAGCTGAGAGGTGATAGGCAGAAAAGGTAAAGATCTGAAGAAGAAGGAATCTGATAAAAGAGGAGAGTGGACCATGAGAGAGAGGAGAGAGAGGTGCTGGAAGTAATTGCAATAATTTCTCTCTTTTTCCATTCCCATTCTGTCTCCCCTCTTACCCCTTTGCTTCTCCTCACCTCCCTCTGGTTCCCGTCCCCCAAGCGGGATGGTCCTAGCAGACTACAGGTGGTGCTGCTTCCTCACAGCTTCAGTGATCCGAGATCTCCTGGCACTTCTGTCAGAGTTGGAATATCCTCTGTGTAACCACACCAATGTCAAAGTAGAGCTTATTGACATTTGCACAAGTATGCGTATGTACAGGTGCAATTGAAAACTTACTTGCAGCAAGCATTGAATTCCAAAGATATGTGGGTTGGCTGGTTAATTGACCTCTGTAATTGTCCCTTCTATGTTGGTGAGTGGTTACGTCAGGACAGAGGTGATGGCAATGTGGGGGGAAGGGATGCACAGCAGTGTAGCGGCTAGCGTAAAGCTTGTGAGTGCGTGCTGGTGATCAGGGTTCATTCGCTGCCACCGTCTGTCAGGAGCTTGTATATTCTCCCTGTGACCGTGTGTGCTTCCCCTGGGTGCTCCAGTTTCTTTACACATTCTAAAGGCATGTATGCTGCTTTGGCACCACAGGCATGGCAACTCTGTGTTGAACGTTCAACATATTTCACTTGCAGTTTTGATGCTTCAAAGTACGTGTGACGAATAAAGCTAATCTTACTTTAAAATATTATGAGGGAATTAGATTGCTCTGTGAGCCAGCATGGAGTTCATGGATTGGAAAGGCTCCCTTCTGAAGGAACACGGAATATGAAGCAGTCTGTGCAGTGGGATCATCAGCTTATGAAAATGTAGCTTCACCTTGCAGTCACCACCCAGTGGAGCCTAACAGAGATGTGCTCGTGTTCAGCTGGGACAGGTCCTGTGCACAGTGTGTGTGTGTAAGGGAGCCTCAGGGACAATGCAGCCACACCTGATGCTCATCGCTCTTTCAATGAAAAAAAAAGCTTCTTGCCTGTTGTTAAAACTGAGACCAGCTTACTTTATACATTGCTATTTCTGTTTCCCCACAAACCTTATTGAGTCTTTGCCAGCTCATGCACCAATGCTATCCCCAACTAATTGCTCAAGATTCAAGATTCAAGTTCGGTTATTGTCTTTCTTCAGTGCATGAGTGTAAAAGAGAACAAAATGATTGTTACTCCAGATCCTATGCAGCATAAAAGAGCACATTAAATATAAAGAACACAATAGAAAACAAAAACAAAACACAATAAATATGCATATAAAAGCAACACACACAAAATGCTGGAGGAATTCGGCAGGCCAGGCAGCAGCTATGGAAAAGAGTAAGTAGTCAGCGTTTCGGGACAAGACCCTTCATCCTAGTCCTGATAAAGGGTCTCAGCCCAGAACATCCACTGTTTGTTCATTTCCATAGATGCTACCTGACTTGCTGAGTTCCTTCAGCATTTTGTATTTTGCTCTGGATTTTCAGCATCTGCAGAAGACACATACACACGCACACACACACACACACACACACACACACACACACACACACACACACACACACACACACACACACGTATATATATGGTGGTGGTGTAAGTGCAAGTGTAGTCACACCCAGTCCTGAGACACCAGGCAAGGTCATTTGATATGTTGATCATTACAGAATGTGTCTTTGGTGCTTCCCACTTTCTCCCCTCTCCCTTCCACTTTTCCCAACCATGATTCCCCTCTCCCTGTCCCCTTCCCACTCACAGTCCGCAAAAGGGACCTATATCAGAGTCAGGTTAATCATCACTCACATATGTCATGAATTTTTTTTGTGTCAGCAGTACAATGCAATACATAATGTTACTACAGTACCATGCAAAAATCATAGGCACCCTTGCTATGTATATATGCCCAAGACTTTGTACAGCACTGTATGTTTTAATGGCAGGTAGACAGGTGCTGTAGATGCTTTGGACAATTTTAACTACCCATCCTATCTGCCGCAGTGCAGTTTTCGTACCACACAGTGATGCAGCATGTTAGGATGCTCCCATATCTGGACCACAAGACTGAACCTGTTAAAATGTGGGATGAAATCCTGGGTTTTACAGCTTCGAGCAACTGGGTACCACATCTTCAAGGTGTGAAGGTTCCAGCGTCTGATTTCACTGCTCAAAGGCAGCCTTGCTCACTCCAGCTTCCCAGTCTTTGCCTCAAGCAATCAATCATGATGAAAAATTGCAAAGCTATGACAATGTTCCTTTTCAAAACAAATGTGATCTTGCCAGAGTTCCCATCACAAACTGGTGCCAGTTCACTCTCATTGGCACTTCTTTATCGTTTCTATTACTCTCGCTCTCCTTCATCATGACTGTTCCGTCAAAGTGTTGTCTGAGCCGTTTTAATTCTCAGCCTTCTCATGCAGAAAATTGTGAAGTAATGATCTTTCGTGTAATGTAAACACTGCGTCTGAGGGCTGTAGATTAGCAAGATTTTATGGACTTTTTTTACAGCGCACTAATTTTTTTCTTTTCCTGTCAACATGTGGTATGGTTGGCCATTGAGGGATTCACTCTGGGGGCCCGAACCAAAAAGAATAAATGAGCTTCTGGATGAACTCAGCGATTCAGGCAGCATCTGTAGAGGCGAAAAGATGGTTGATGTCGCAGGTTGACACCCTTCTTCGATGTAAAGGAGAAAAAGAGAGGATGAAGAGGCGGGAGTGAGGGGTGATGAGCTGGCAAGTGATAGGAGGAACCAGGTGAGAAAGGGGTTGATAGGCAGATGGAATCACATCGGGGGAGGGAAGGGTGGATATCCACCAGACAAGGGTTAACAGGCCTGAAGAAACTTACATTATCACTGTCCAGCAGAGTCTTGAGATTGCAAGTGAAATGTCCTAGACAATCTCCCACAGTTATACTGCACCATCAACGAAGCTTTCAAGTAGTGGGCAGCACAGTCTGCAGGCAGGTCAGTTCCTCCGAACTCAAAATGGCTTCCCCAATGGGTTCCTTTCCAGATATCATTACGGGCCCCTCTCACATCCTGATGGGCTCCCTTCCCAATATCCCCACTGTCTCCTTCAACACCTTGGCTGGCTCCTTCTCCAACATTACGGCCGGCTTCTTCGACACCTGGGCCGGCTCTGCCACCAACACCAGTCCCGCTACTCTAATCAACAAGCAGCTCACTGGGGGAGTAGCCCTCCAGTACCCGAAGTTCTTGGAGTAGAATTGTCTTGCGATTGTAAAAAAAAGCAAAATTTACAAGGAGAAACATCACCTTTGGTTGGCCTCTGAGAGGCCGCTGCATTTGCTGCCATCTTACCAGAAGTGAACAATATCTTAATCGGTCACTGTGTTACCTATCACAACGATCCTGCACCTCACAAAATTAACGTGATCAAACTGGCCTCTCTTTCAGAATCTTTTGTTCAGCTGTTTCATTAACTAACTGACTTTAGTTCAGGAAGCATTTCTTCTTTGAATTGAATTAATGCTCCATTTCATTCAGTCTAACACGAGTAGCTATGATCAGGGCAACTTTGAACACCCGAAGTATTAATGAGGTAGGATAGCATTGAGGTAATATTACTGGGATTGTAATCCAGAGCCACACACACTAAAGGGCCAGGAGATATGAGGTTGAATCCAAGGCGGAGGATTTAAATTCTGTTAATTGAATGGTCTGGGATGAATAAGGTTCAAGCTCAGGAGAGTAGTAGTGACAATGAAATTAACAGACTGTCAAAAAACATTAATGTTTTCCAAAGAAGGTTAATCTGTGATTGCTACATGGCCTGGCTATATCCCAGCCCCATGACAACATGGTTGAATCTGAACAACCTTGTAACACAGCGAAGTCACTTACTCCAAAGGAAATTTGGTAAATAAAAGCAGCACCTGTCATATGTGAACTGAAACACAACGTAATTCCCTCAACCAGACACCTCCTTTCAAAACTGGAAGCTCAAATCTATAAATTGTGAGCTGAGTCTTTTATTTAGTTTCCCTTTCATCCTCGGCTGATATTTTTGACTCTTTTCCATCCAATACACGCTTTCAGTAGCACAGAATCCAAAGCTCCCCCCATTCTGGATCAAGCTCAGAATTAGAATCCGAATCAGAATCAGGTTTATTATCACTGACATATTTTGTGAAGTTTTCTGTTTTGTGGCAGCAGTAGTGCAATACTTAAAAAATTACTTTAAGTTACAATAAGAAATATAAAAAAAGGAGCACAAAAAGAGGTCAAAATTGTGAGGTAGCTCATGGGTTCGTGGACTGTACAGTAACTTGATCGTGGAGAGGAAGAAGCTATTTTTGATTAGGCAGGGCATGAAGGATTAAGGGATTAGGGCTGAGAGGGAAAATGGTGAAATGGTGGAACAGACTCAATGGACCAAATGGCCTAACCCTGCTCCTATATCTTGTGGTCTTATGGTCTTAAATGTTGAATGCGGGTCTTCAGGCTCCTGTACCTTCTCCCTAACAGTAGTAATCAAAGAAGGGCATGTCCTGGGTGATGAGGGTCCGTCGTAATTGATGCTTGCTGCCTTCTTGAGGTGTCTCCTTTTGAAGGTGTCATCCTGGTGGGGTGCTAGAGAGTTGTTACTGATCTATAACCTGACCCAAAACAATTCTGCTTTATCTTTAAAGTTGGCTTGATGTTTTCAGCTATTGAGATGTCAGGAGCTCTTTGCCAGAAATCTGAAATGCAATCAGCAAGTTAGTACATGGAGGAAAAGAGAAAGAAACAAGAAAGGCCAAGTGGACTCAACAGGCAAAATGGCCTAATTCTGTTTTTATGACTTATGGTCTAAAATTGAGCTCCAGGTCAATAACCTTTGTTGGCCTAGAAAGAAGGGTCTCGTTCATTCCACGGATGCTGCCCGACCTGCTGAGTTCCTCCAGCATGTTGTGAGTGTTGCTTTGACCCCAGCATCTGCAGAGTATTTTGTGTTTAAATCCAATTTCTTCTCTCTATAGAACCTCCCTGTTATTCCTCTTTATCTTATTGGCCTCCCTTTATTCTGCCTCGTCCCAAGTCCACCGAATTGCATTAATCCTTGTGGAGGTCCTCTGGCCCTACATACCTGTTTACCTGGGAGGCAGATGCACTGCTCGCTGCCTGTTCTCATTCTGCAAAAGCAGAATTTCCCGCTGGCCAAACATTTTAATTCCAATCCCTATTCCTGTTCCTACATTTAAGTTAATGGCCTCCTCTACTGCACGATAAGATCACTCTCAGGTTGAAGGAGAAATTCTCGTATTCCATCTGGGTAGCCTTCAACCTGATGACAAGAACATCTATAGTACCATACAAAAGTATTTAATGTGTGTTTCTCATTCAGACTTCTGCTGTGTCCTGACTTATGTCTTGCCCTGTTCACATGAAGTTGCCATGCATACTTACCTTAATTTTAACATACTTATTCTTGATGTAAGGTTGAGTGAGCTAGTGCGTTTCTCTTTGGAGTGAAGGTGGATGAGAGATGGCTTGATATAGCTGTATAAGATTAAGAGAGGCATAGGTAGGTGGACAACCACAGCCAGGTTACCATGATTGCGGTGACCAATACCAGAGGACATCATTATAAAGAGAGTGGAGGAAACTTTAGGGAAGGTGTCAGAGGCATATTTTTTTACACAAAGAGTGATGGGTGCTAGAAGGACTGGCAGGTTGGTTATAAAGGCTTGATCAGACTTCTGTTATGATTAGATGGACTCTTGGCCTCACAATCTACCTTGTTATGATCTTGGACTTTATCTTTTTCCTGCACCGCACTCTTTCAGTAGCCTTCACACTTACTCTGCATTTCAGTGTTTCCCAACCTGGGGTCCATCGACTCCTTCCAAAATGCTATTGCTCCATGGCATAAACAAGGTTGGGATCCCCTGCTCGAGCTCAATGCACTGTGCAATGATTTGATCAGTAGGAACAGTATGCAAGCCAAGCGTCTCACTCGATCTTGGCACATGTGACAATACTAAACCCAATACCAATACAACGGGGACAGTTAAGAGAGTCTTAGATAGACAGTGGGTGGAGGGATGGAGATATATCTCTATCAAAGGAGGTGTAAGATTCTCCTTCCCTCTACAGGTCACCCCTAGGCGAAGTGTAGCACCTGCTTACACCTTCCCCCCCCTCGGTTCAGGGTCATGTGAAGCCATGGGAGCAAGTGGTGGGTGGTCGTATGTGCAGCCGGGGCATATCACGAGGTCCAGTCATATGACCACTGACACTAGGTAGACAATCTCTGAAGAGTATTGATATTGGCAGGGGTCACCTGTCTTGTAAAGACAATGCCCAGAAGAGGGCAATGGAAATCCACTTCTGTAGAAAAGTTTGCCAAGAACAATCATGGTCATGGAAAGACCATGATCGCCCACGTCATATGACACAGCACATAACGAACAAGATAGATACATGGATGTAACAAAACAAAAGGTTATGGGCTGAGCAGGAAGAAAGGGTTAGATTGTTCATGAATACAAGAGATTCGGCAGATGCTGGAAATCCAGAACAACATAGTCAAAATGCTGGAGGAACTCAGCAGGTCAGGCAACAGCTGTGGAGAGGAATAAACAGTCAATGTTTCAAGTTGAGACTTTTCATCAGGATGTAAGACCACGGTGAGTGCATTTCACCTTTAAGACTGTGAACATTGCCAGTGTTTAGGGTGTAGTGTAAAGAAAGCAGCCATTATTTACATCACGTAGCAGTGAGTTGTCTAATTAATCAACACATACCGAGCATTTGCCAGCCGCAGTTTACAGCTAACTTTTCTCATATATTTCTTTATGTGTCCTGGTGTCAGATGTTCTGATTATACTCCTGTGATATTACATTAAAGGTGTTAAAAGAAATAATGGTTGTTACTGAAGCTTTCGCCTGTTCTGTACGCTGTTTGTTTCACTTCCTTCTTGGGTGTCAAATTTGTTAATCGGCACCTGGAGTAATTTTCACTTCCTTATCTTTCAGTAAAGTTCAAGGCTATTTGAGACTAAAAGTTCAATAGAGATGAGTAGCCCCCCCCTGTTCAGGACACCTTGGCGCATTCTTACTCGACATGCAAGATGCTGGAGGAATGCATTGATCCAGGCAGCATTTGTGGAGGGAAATGGACACACGGTGTTTTGAGTTAAGGGCCAGATGAAGGGTCTTGGACCAAAACTCCAAATTTCCATTTCCCTCCACAGAAGCTGCCTGACCTGCAAAGCTCCTCCAGCTTCACTTTTATTGCTCCAGATTCAAGAGTTCAAACATTCAAAGTATATTTATTATCAGAGTATAGAAATATCTATCCACAGACGTCAAAGCGAATGGTCCCAAGTTCAAGTCCGGCTAGCTCCTTGCACGCCTTCCATCCGTGCTGGGTTGAGTGTCGAGCTAGCGACTTGGCCCGTAAAAAACAGTCAAATGCTACGGAAATGGCAAAAACGCTGCCCAATGGGCCACATGGTGTGAAAAAGAACAACATAAATGTCACCACATACTACACTGAGGTCCATTTTCTTGCAGGCATTCACAGTAGAACAAAGAAATATAATAGAACTATACACAAAGACTGACACACTACAACTGGCAAAAATAGAATCATTGAGTTATGCAGCATGGGAACTGGCCATTTGGCTCAATTGGTCCATGCTGACCAAGATTATATATGTTGTGAGCTACTCTAAATTCAACAGGGGACAGAAAAGATTTATGAAGAAATTACCAGGACTAGAGGGCCTGAGTTATTAGGAGAGATTGAGCAGGCTAGGTCTTTCTTCATTGGAATCTAGGAGAATGAGGGACAACCTCATAGAAGTGTTCAAAATTATGAGAACCATAGGTAAGGAGGATAGTAACAATCCTTTCCTCTGGGTAGGGGAATCCAAAACTAGGGGGCATAAGTTTAGGGTCAGAGGGGCAAGATTTAAAAGTGATCTGAGCGGCAACTTTTTCACACAGAGGGTGGTGAGTATATGGTTGAGGCTGGTAGAATGTTGCCACTTCAGAAGCACTTGGAGAGGTATATGGAGAGATAGAGCTCAGAGGGATATTGGTCAAACACAGGAAATTGGGACTAGCTAGCTGGTGGACAGCGTGGACTCGTTGGGCTGAAGGTCTTCCTTCTGTGCCGTACTGCTCTATGACTCTATTACTCAGTTAGGTCCGTCCTTCGCCAATAGAAGCACATTCTCCATTGGCAAAAGGTCGTGTCAGAGGCCAAAGCTGGAGGAGAGCAGAGATCATGGTAGAGTTGTGGGACTAGACCAGATAACAAAGGGAGAGAGCTGGATATATGCAATTTTAAAGAGGCAGTGTAGCTTAGAGAGCTGATGTAACACAGCAGGAGTGAAATCACTTGTATTGAGTTTGATGTTCTCCTAAGGGGTTGTCTATTGGTGGGTCCTAAGGTGGCTGTAGAGGTTGATCTGGGACCCATATATTCTGGTGTAGTGTGGGCTTCCAGACCTCACAATCTTGTCCCTTTTGCCATGTGCTGATCACTATGGGACTTAATCCAGGATGTTAGGTTGGATACCCTTAATGGAGAATACCTGAGCATGAATTTGCTTTGGGAGGCTGGTACATGGGTGGCCACCATACAATCCTTGACAGATCAGGTCCAGGGTCCAGGATATAGAGTTCAAGACGAGTGGGGACCCCTCACTGCTGCAGCCCTCCTCTGCCTTCACTGCCATTGTGAGGTGTCAATCATTTTCTGCCAACTCCACTGATGAGGCCTTGTTTAGAGCACTATTTGTTTGGAACCTCCCCTTTGACCTTACCGCCATGGGTAATCCTACTAGGAGCTACGTGCCAGATGACTAAGTTTCAGACAGCATTGCTCTTGGGATCTTAGGAACTCTCAAGCGTCCCCACCAGCAGGTGACGTGGATGGAACATAGTGCAACTTAAGACACCTATTTTGGCCCAGTCACAGCATGCAGGGAGTGGAAGTGCTCGTCAGTGCCCGTAAAAGAGAACTTCATTCAGTCAGCTTTTTTTTTTCTGCTGACATCCAGATTAAAACTGAAGAATTGACAGTTGCACAACCAATTTCAGCCTTTGACATAAAGAGCAAATGTTGCAATGTGGCCAGATTTCCACAAGAAAACTGCAATTTACTTTATATGTATAAAGTACTGAACAGGTTCAGAAGTGAATATGGTTTGAGATTGGGAATAGTGCCAGACAAGCAATTGAAATGGAATGTCGACATTTAATCACATTTAGGAGATCTGCAACTACAAATATAATGTTAAATTATCTTACTGATGTTAAATTAAATTTATATTTCCCTCAGGTTACTGCAGCTGTAATTTAAGACAAGGGCAACTGTCAATTTTGTCTGCAGCATTTCGAAAGCACTTCGTTAATGTATTAACAAGTATCCAAGATCAAGGTTTTCACTCTTCCCCCCCACCCCTTAACTTTCCCCTCCAACCTCATCATGGATCTGATGTCAATTTTTTTGCTGTCACACTCATTTCAAGTGACATTTTGTCATTACAAGGTCCGAAGGGACTCTGTCTAAAATTGAGAAGGAAACCTATTCAAAGATCTCGGCTTTTCTCCTGCCACAACAGAGCAAAGCGAGGCCGCTCGGTCCCTTGAGGCTCGTCTGCCTTCGAAATAGATTACAGCTCCTCTGAGTTTTTAATCTGACTGCCTGCCATTCGTGGGCACGTAGATGGTTGCACTTAGCCAAAAGGAGATAGAAGAGAATCCGAATTATAATTGTCGACTTAGATGGCATGAAATTTGTTATGCGGCAGCATTACAGTCCAAAGACATAAAAGTACTATAAATGACCCAACTAAATGACTAGTACTGAAAATAAGGAACAACAGTTCATGGATTATTCAGGACCCTGATAGCAAAGGGGAAGAAGCTGTTTCTGAATACTTGAGTCTTCAGGACCCCGTACCTAATCCCTGATGGTAGTAACGAGAAGAGGGTATGTCCTGTATGCTGAGGGTCCTTATTAATGGATGTCTCTTTCTTGAGCCACCACCCCTTGAAGCTGTCTGTGATGCTGGAGAGGGCTGTGCCCATGATTAAGCCAAGTCTGCAGCCCTCTGCGTCCTTTCGCGATCCTGGTGCATTTGAGGCTCCATACCAGTCTGTGATGCAACCGATCAAAATGGTCTCCTTCATACATTTATAGAAAATTGTGAGAGTCTTTGATGACATACCAAATGTATTCAAGCTCCTGACAAAGCAGAGCCGCTGGCATGCCTTCTTTGTGAATGCATCAATCTATCGGGCCCAGGATAGATCCTCTGAGATACTCAAGTCCAGAAACATGAAATGCAAAGTTCAGATAAAATTAATATCAAAGTTACCACATACTACATTCATATTCATTTTCTCGTAGGTATTTACAGGGAAAAAATGAAATACAATGGAATTTCATGAAAAATTGAACATGAACAAGCAAAGACTGATAAAAAACACAATATTCAAAAGAAGACAAGCTTTGCAGATTAAAATAATATTGAAAATGAGTTGTAAAGAGTCTTTGAAAATGATTTTGTAGGTTGCAGAATCAGTTCAGAGTTGAGGTGATTGAGGTAATCTATGCTGGTTCAAGTGTCTGGTGGTTGTAGGGTAATAACTGTACCTGAATCTGCTGTTGTGGGACCTGAGGCTTCTGTACCTCCTGCCTGATGCCAGTAGCAAGAAGAGGGCATGGTCTGGGTGATGGGGGCACTTGATGGTCATCAGTGAGGACTGGCACGAGTTCTCCTGACCTCCCCTTTCTGAAGTTCAGAATCAAGTCCTTAGTCTTGCTGATGTTCAGTACGAGGAAGACTGTAGGTACTGGAACCTGCAGCAACACACGTGATGCTGGATGAATGCTGCAGGTCAGGCAGCATCCCGTCTACCTTTCAGCCCAGATGAAGGGTCTTGACCCGAAATGTTGACTGTCCATTCGCCTCCTTAGCTGTTGCCTGACCTGCTGAGTTCTTCCAGCAATATTGTGTGTGCGTGTTGCTCTGGATTTCCAGCATCTGCAGAATCCCTTGCATAACTGCTTTTGAACCACCTGCTGGGGTGGAGCTTTAGGTTTCTGTACCTCCTGCCCTGCAGTAGCTGTGAGATTCAGTGTCTAATTTTCAAAGTTAAAGGTCCTATGAACTATTTAATATAATTTTTATTTTAGAGATACAGCACAGTAACAGGCACTTCCACCCCAACTAGCATGTGCTGCCCAATTACACCCATGTGTAGTTAACCTACTAATCTGTACAACATCAGAATGTGGGAGGAAGCCCATGCAGTCAAGGGAGAATGTACAAACTCCTTATAGACTGCAGCGGAACTGGGTTGCTGATGCTGTTAATTAGTTTACAATAACCGCTATGTGACCAATGCTACCCATAGAAAATCTTGGGTTATTTTACTATGCTACAAGAATTGAGGAGGTGCAAGTTATTGTCATTAACTATAATATTCCCTTTCCATTTTTCATTTATTTTTGCACATTTGGGACTTTCTTCTTCTTTTTTTTACCTGCCTAATCTCTAGTAAATAGGGATCCTTAACGCTGCCTATATTTTTACCTAGAGATACAGTACAGTAACATACACTTCTGGTCCAGTGAGCCCACGGCGCCCAATTACACCCATGTGACCGATTAACCTATTGACCTGTACATCTTTAGAATGTGGGAGGAAACCACAGCACTGAAGGAAACCCCAACAGTCACAGGGAGAACGTGCCAACTCCTTAAAGGCAGTAGCGGAATTGAACCCGGATCGCTGGCACTGTAACAGTTGTTATTCTAACCACTACATTAAGTGCCACCCATGAAATATCTTGGATTATTTTAATATGATTATGATTATGAGGAGGACACACAGTCCTCTTTTATTGTCATTTAGTAATGCATGCATTAAGAAATGTTACAATGTTTTTCCAGAATGATATCACAGAAACACATGACAAATCGACTTAAAAACTAACAAAAACCACATAATTATAACATATAGTTACAACAGTGCAAAGCAATACCGTAATTTGATAAGAACAGACCACGGCACAGTAGAAGTCTCAAAGTCTCTCAAAAGTCCCATCATCTCACGCAGACAGTAAACCTCCAGCACCGCCAACTTGCTGATGCAGCATACTGGAAGCATTCGACCACAGTCTGACTCCGAGTCCGTCCGAAAACTCCGAGTCTCCGACCAGCTCTCCAACACCGAGAACCGAGCACCATCTCTGCCAAGCGCTTCGACGCCGGCCCCGGCAACAAGCAATAGGCAAAGCCGAGGATTTGGGGCCTTCGTCTCTGGAGATTCTCGATCACACAGTAGCAGCAGCAGTGAATCTGGCATTTCAGAAGTTACTCCAGGTGTTCCTCCGTGCTTCTCATGGCTGTCTCCATCAAATCCAGATTGTACACGGCCCCTAGTTACACATATAACACATAATATGTGAAAAGGATTGAGGAGGTGAATCAAGGTCAGAATCGGAATCAGGCTTAATATCACTATCTGCGTGTGGCGGTCTCTCACTCACTGCTCCCGAGGAAAGGTCCTTGTGTTCGAGTGATCTCTCTCTTCCTTGATGCTGTTTGCGGACGGTGCTGGAGCAAGGCTTAATCGATGTGGATTATAGATTTCAACTCTAATTCAGGATTATAATATGTTTCGAATTTCTAGTTCGAGTTCTGGTCACTCTCTTTCGTTAGTGCTTTTGGGGTGTTTTTTGAATTGTGGCGGCCTGCGGATAATGAACATTGAGCTGAACTGTACTGAAATATGCCTTTTGATTTTGTATTCTATATTCCATGTTTTCACTTTTTTGTTGCCGCTTGCATGATTTATTTTGAGCGTAGGGTGAAGGGAGAGTTTGATGCTTGATGCTTTTTTGAAAGAGTTGGTTCCATGGTGCTTCCTTGTTTTGTGACTGTCTGGGTGAAAGATGAAACTCAGGGGTGAATGCTGCATATACACATCGATAATAAATGCACTGAGTCTTAAATATGTTGTGAAATTTGTTGTTTTGCAGCAGCCATACAGTTGAATACATAAACACAATTTAAACTACAATGATGTATAGAAGAATTGCAAAAATAGTGAGGTAGTGTTTATTGCAACACACATAAAAGTTGCTGGTGAATGCAGCAGGTCAGGCAGCATCTTACTAGCTCTTTCAGTTAGTCCTGACGAAGGGTCTCGGCCCGAAACGTCGACTGTACCTCTTCCTAGAGGTGCTGCCTGACCTGCTGCGTTCACCAGCAACTTTTATGTGTGTCTCTAGGAAGAGGTACAGTCGACGTTTCGGGCCGAGACCCTTCGTCAGGACTAACTGAAAGAAGAGCTAGTAAGATGCTGCCTGACCTGCTGCGTTCACCAGCAACTTTTATGTGTGTTGCTTGAGGTGGTGTTTATTGGTTAGTTCATTGTCTGTTCAGAAATTCAATGGTGGAGGGTGAAAGCTGTTCCTTAAATGTTGAGTGTGTGTTTCCAGGCTCCTGCTGCATCTCCTCCCTGATGGTAGTATTAAACAAAGAGCATATCCTGGGTGATGAGGATCCTTACGGAAGGATAATGCAAGTTTTTGTCATTAACTATACAGTAATATTCTCGTCTTCATTTTTTCCTTTATTTTTGCACATTTGGGACTTCATTCTATTGTTATCTTCTTGCCTGCTTAATCTCCAGTAAATAACAATCCTTTACTCTGCCTTCTGGGTAGCTGGTTCCAAGTGGTATCATTGCAAACACTTGAAGAAGATGGTCTTAGCATAAGCTCCGTTAGAATTCCGATAGCAACAGATTCGACAGCTATATTTGAAAAATGATATCATCTAACGCCTGGAAGCAGACATCAGTGGGAGGGAATCTTTCAACCCATCTGTCTGGGCTGAGTTCCAACTTTCAATGGTGAAGGGACACTGTGTTCCTCATTATTCCACCCAGTGCCTTTTCTGTTGGTTTTTAAATAGATACTTGCTCGAGGTATCTTGTCATTTCACAATACTATGGATGGTCTATCCTATTCAATTCACCACCAGCCCCCATCCGACCCTCCACTCCAAAGGCATCCTTCACATCCTGGAGGTCACTGCTTGAAAGGGAGTTGCAAGCAGATTAATTAATAAAAATTGGGTAAGTACTCAAAGGGAGGGAAAATTAGCAGTAGGGCAAAAGAGCAGGAATTAGACCAACTCTCTCAAAGAGCTGTGACTGTACTGTTCATTCCCGTGATCCTATGATCAGGATCTGGCCCTGACACCCTGTCCCTTTAGAACAGGGATGATGAGAAATTTCTTCAGCTAGAGGGCAGTGAATATCTCGGATTCATTGCCACAGATGGCTGTGGAGGCCAACTCATTTGAGGCAGAGATTTAATAATTCTTGATTGGTAAGGGGATCAAGACATTTTCCAAGGTATGAAAATTGGGTTGAAAAAATATCAGCCACGACCGAATGGCAGAGCAGATTCGATAGGCAGAATTTCCTAATTCTACTCTTATATCTTTTGGCCTTATGATCTAAATACGCACCCTGTATCCCTTCTGTCAAATCTTTACTATGTACTTTATTGCCAACTTTATCCTGAGTAATAGCCAAGCTTATTTATACACAAAGAGTGGTGGATGCATGGAATGTGCTGTCAGGGGTGGTGGTAGAGGCAGATACTTTAGGGACTTTTTAAAGACTCTTAGATAGGCACAGAGATGAAAGAAAAGTGGAACACTATGTGGCAGGGAAGGGGTCAATTGATCATAGAGTGGGTTAAGAGGGTGGGTAATATCATAGGTGAAGGGCCTGTACTGTGCTAGGGTCCATGTTAACCATGTCTATGTACTTTGTTACTTTGTTATGCCGACGTAGTGGAGATCAATGCAGAGTAACAGAGATGCTTGCTTCACTCCAGCCCAGAACATCCCAAAATCTTCCTGAAAAATCTGAGGAATTATGTAACTCAGAAAGTGATTGAAATCTGGAACATAGTTAAGAAATATGTATTTCTTATGACTGAGTCACGGAGGGATAAAGAGTATGAGTTGGGGGTGAGGAAGGCAAATGCGAAGATAGCATTCATTTTGAGAGGACTAGAATACAAAAGCAGGGATGTAATGCTGAAGCTTTATAAAACACTGGTAAGGCCTCACTTGGAGTATTGTGAGCAGTTTTGGGCACCTTATCGAAGAAAGGATGTGTTGACATTGGAGAGGGTTCAAAAGAGGTTGACAAAAATGATTCTGGAATTCATAGGCTTGTCAGATGAGGAGCGTTTGATGGCTCTACTCACTGGAATTCAGAAGAACGAGAGATGACCTCATTGAAACTTATCGAATGTTGAAAGGCCTCAACAGGTTGGATGTGGAGAGGATGTTTCCTATGGTGGTAGAGTCTAAGACCAGAGGATGCGGTCTCAGGATAGAGGGACATTCTTTTAGAACAGTGATGAGGAGGAGTGTTTTTAACAATCGAGTAATGAAAATGTGGAATTTGTTCCACAGGTGACTGTGGAGGCCAAATGATTGGATATGTTTAAGGGAAGTTTGATAGATTCTTGATTATTCATGGCATGAAGAGTTACAAGGAGAAGGCAGGAGATTAGAGCCGAGAGGGAAAAAGGATCAGCCATGATGAAATGGCAGAATAGACTTGATGGGCCAAATGGTCTAACTCTGCTCCTATATCTTATGGTCTTATGATGTGCCGGTAAATGGGATTAGTATAGATGGATACTTGATGGTCAGTAGGGCATAGTGCGCTGAATGGCCTGTTTTTGCCCATTTAATACATTTTAGTGAGATTGGTTGAATGGGTAATTGGTGGCCATACACTTACCTGGTATTGACCTAATATCTCCTTGGAACAGAGTTATTGGTGACTCAAGAGACTGCAGATGCTAGTATCTGGAGCAAAAAATGAATTACTGAAGATACTCAGCAGGTCTGGCTGCACCTGCAGAAGGAAATGAATAGTCAACATTTCGGTTTGAGTGCTTTCACCGGGGTTGGTGGTGAAGACAAGAATCAGGGAAGGACCCGCGTCTATGATGGCAAGTCTGGTGAGAACATGGCCGAAGAGCAGAAGAGATCACACAGATGGAGCAGCGAGAGATGTTCACGCAGAACTCCTATCTTCAAACTGGGCATGCCTTAAAGAGGAGACTGCAGACACTGAGATCTGGAGTCCAGATGAAAGGTCTTAAACTGAAATGCTGACTGCCCATTTTCCTCCACAGCAGCTGCCTGATACACTGATTTCCTCCAGCAGTTCGTCATTTCGGCTCAGGGATATATCTGGGAAGCAGCTTGGAACAGCTCGTGTGCTAAAGTCCCTTCATGAAGGCAACATATTTCCTCTACAGAACGCTAGACCAGGCTGTGATGTGTTGGAACAGTCAGACCTCGGTTCACAAAGAGTCCAATGGGAATGATGTAAAACCATGCAGATTAAACAGTAAGAAGCCATTTTGTTAATTGGCAGCCATCTTTCCCCCTCTCTCGCTATGTCTCTCCCTCTCTCACTCTCCCTCATGTCTCACTTTCTCCATCTCTCTCTCCTCATGTCTCTTGATTAGTCAGGGCATGCAGGGATACGGGGAGAAGGTGGGAGATTGAGGCTAAGATGAAAAATGGATCAGCCGTGAAGAAATGGTGGAGTAGACTCTGTGGGCCAAATAGCCTAATTCGGCTCCTGTATCTTATGGTCCAATAATCTCTATCTCCCCTCTCTCAAACCAGGTCTGTCTGTCCCTCTCTCCCTCTCTCTATCTCCATGTCTCTCTCTCTCCCCCCATCTCTCCTCATGTCTCTGTCTTCCTCTTTCCCTCCCTGTCTCTCTCTCCCTCTCCATATCTCTCTTTCTCCATGTCCCTGTCTCTCATGCCATATCTCCCCATCTGTCTCTCTCTCTCTCCATTTGTTTCTCCTCTCTCGCTCCATGTCTCTCTCTTTCTGTTATTCATAACATTGTTTGCAAAATGGAGGAAAGTTAGACATGGAGGCATGCTGCAAAGATACAATGAATCTTGCCTGTGTTCCACTGTCCACCCAGTGGGAACAATCTCAATGTTCTGGCTGCCTGAAAGATAATTGAATTTGAGGTCTTTAACCTGAGCCAAGGGGTAACCATCCATCCACACCTCAGCAATGAGAAATATCGAGAGGCTTTTTCGCAAAGCTAGAAACTGGCAGAAGGACAGGGGCTATGTCTTTACTGATCCACACTGTGGGAGGTTTATCCGGACAAAAAAAAAATGCCTTCACGTCTTGTGTAAGAAGCACGGGTTTGTTTGCAATCTTGTCAACAGAGCCATCAGTCCAGGAGCTGCTCCACTGAGACTAATAGGATCCCGTGGGATTCGATGACTTGTTCCAAAAGGCAGCGAGCGGTATGATTTTCAAGGAGGTGTATTAAAGGGCATATTCTTTTAGGGTGAGTGGGGGTCAGTGCTGTACAAATGGTACACTTTGCTCCTTCTCTCACTCATGCACTTAAGACCCAAGTGATGACTTGCCGATGAAGGGTTTTGGCCCGAAACGTTGACTGTTTACTCATTTCCATAGACGCTGCCTGGCCTGCTGAGTTCCTGCAGCACTTTGTGTGTGTGCGTTGCCTAAGACACAGCCATTTACATTCAGACTGGTGAAGGCGTCTATATTGAATGCAGGTATCGACAGGCTTCTGTCAAGCAGAGTTCTGAGAGCTCAAAGCACAGCATGTTTTGTGGCCGGGTGCACTGCTAACCGGCGTCACCCTGCAGGTCACCCCTCCCTGCCATTGTTACTGCTTCCGCTGCTAGACCAAGCAGCTTCGCCTCATAGCCTTGCCCGGTCTAATTACCCAGATCCACAGGGCTTTGCTGTCACTGATGTCTTGTTTGCCTGGGAGACAACTTAAATATTAATTTAATCTCTTGGTTTGGAAAGCACAGAAAGTAATCAAGGGCTCGACTTATTAAAGGCTTCAAACATAATGTGAGTGGGTAGGTAACCTTTAACAAATGTTCTAAATATATTTTTGATCAGTTAAAAAACCTTGGGGAAGCCCCACGGCCATTGTTAGCGTAATACCAAGGTGCAGAACTGCGGAATGAAGAAGCAGTAAGTAGATCATAAGTTCCCAAGCCTCTTCATCGCTGAGATTTTTCACGTGTCAAGCCTGGGTCTGCTGGAGATTAATTGATCGAGACTGATTAGTCAACAACTCCATTACCGCTGCGTCTGCCTGCAATGTGGCATGCTTTGGTCTTCTGCTGATTAGTAATTTCCATGTGCTGAGATTTCAAAGTCTGTGAAATGGACGAGAGAAAGAAGGGAATTATAGGAGAGATGTCAGAGGTAGTTTTTTTTTTACAGAGTGTGGGTCCGTGGAGTGCACTGGCAAGGGTGGTGCTGGAGTCAGGTAAACTTGTGACATTTACCATGCTCTTAGATAGGCACATGGATGACAAAAAAAAAATGGAGGGCTATGTAGCAGGGAACGTTTGATTGACCTTAATGTGGCTAAGAGGCTGGCACAACATCGTGGGCTGAAGTGTGCTGTACTGTTGTATGTTCTAAGTTCACTAAAACAGTCCAGGTATAGGAATGAACCATTCTCACACAGACTGGCTTGGATATGACCCAGATACATAGCAAAGTGGTTGCCGTTCAAATTTCTTCTGAAGGGCCATGCTCCAGATGCGGGGTCAATGGAACGAAGCAGCATAACAGTTCAGCATGGACTAGATGGGCTGAAGGGCCTGTTTCTGTCCTATAGTGCTGTGACTCTATAACACTAGCAGTTGAATTATTTAAAGGGCAATTAGGGGTGCGTAATGTGCGCTGTCTCTATCAGTGATCCATAAGGATCATAAGAGATAGGAGAAGAATTAAGCCATTTGGCCCATCAAGTCTGCTCCACCATTCCATCATGGCTCCCAACCCCATTCTTCTGCCTTCTTCCCGTAACTTTAACACCCTTACTAATCAACAGCCAATTAAGCTCTGTTTTAAATATATCCAATGACCTGGCCTCCACAGCCATCTGTGGCAACAAATTCCACAGATTCACCACCCTCTGGCTAAAGAAAATCTTCCCCATTTCTGTTCTAAAGGGACATCCTTCCTATTCTGCAGCTGTGCTCTCTGGTCCTGGACTGCCCCACTATTGGAAGCATCCTCTCCACATCCACCCTTTCTAGGCCTTTCAAATTTTGATAGGTTTCAATAAGATAACCCCACATACTCCTAAGCTCCAGTGAGTACAGGCTCAGAGCCATCAAATGCTGCACATATGTTAACCCTTTCATTCCTGGGATCATTCTCCTGGACCTCCTCTATATCCTCTCTAATGCCAGCACATCCTTTCTTAGCGAAGCAGCCCAAAACTGTTCACAATACTCCAAGTGTGGTCTGCCCGATGCCTTAGAAAGCCTCAGCATTACATCCTAGCTTTAATATTCTGGTCCTCTTGAAATGAATGCTAACATTTCAATTGCCTTCCTTACTACCGATTCAACCTGCAAATTAACCTTTAGGGATTCCTGCATGAGTACCCCTCTATCCCTTTGCACCTCTGATTTTTGAATTTGCTCCCCATTTAGAAAATATGACACCCTTATTCCTCCTACCAAAGTTCATGACAATACACTTCCCGACACTATATTTCATCTGCCACTTCTTTAACCATTCTGCTATTCTTCCAAGTCCTTCTGCAGACTCCCTGTTTCCTCAACACTACCTGCCCCTCCACCTATCTCTGGCTACAATGTCGTCAATTTCAGCATCCAAATCATGAAAAAATTCAACACTGAAAATCATTTGGGATGCAAGAGGCATCAGAAGCAACAATATCTAAACAGCACCCCCCCCCCAGTATGAATTTCTACCACACTGAGATACAGTATTAAAGGTTAGAAGTGAAGAATAGGACAGTCACCCATCACTCAGACGTCACTGACCAAAGTGTTCTATGCCACTGTTTGTTTTCCACAGAAGTCTTCTTGCAGTTGTCTACACAACATTTCCTTTCAGTCCTTCTTCCTTCATGTACCTCCTTAAATGCAGTTCTTTTGAGAAGAAACTATTATAAACTGGTAAAGGTCAGAATATTCATATGGAGATGAGAATGCCTATGACAGAGAGAGTAATCGTGGTTAACGGCAGTCTCACAAAATTGCCCTAACATGCTGGTTAATATGTTGTACTTTAATATAAAATCTTATGAAATCGTATACTCCTGTAGGAAGAACAGAGTCTTGAATTGGACAGCTGGAGTTTATTTGTAGTGAAACATGCCTACCCTGATTTATTTTGAAATCACATTTTCAAACAGCAAAAAAATGTTGGATATTTAAACCAATAAAGAGGCCTTAAGAGATGCTTGGGCCCATTGACATCAACAAGAATAACCAGCTGTACTGATTATCCCAAGGTAGGGAAAGATTGAATAGTTTAGGACTAAATTCCCTGGAGTGCAGGAGAATGAGGGGCGATCTTACAGGGGTATACGAAATTATAAGGGATTTTGATAAGCTGAATGCATCAAGGCGTTTTTCCCTCAGGTTGTGTGAGACTAGAACTAGAAGTCACAGATTATGGGTGAAAGGTGAAATATTTAAGGAGAATCTGCGGGGAAACCCCTTCACTCAGGGGTGGTGTGAGTGTGGAATGAACTGCCAGTGGAAGTGGTAGATACATCTTCAATTGTAGCATTTAAGAGAAGTTTGGATAGGTGCATGATGGAAGAGCAATGTTGAGGGTGCAGGTGGATGCGATGAGTCAGTAGAGACTAAATGGACCAAGAAGCCTGATTATATGCTGTAGTACTCCGTCACTCCATTGTCCATAGGAAGTTAACAAACTGAAATGGAAACAAAGCCAATTATGCAGGTGCTAGATTATATTGGAATAGATAGATTTTAAAGAAGGTCAAGGGGCAAAGAAATTCAGAGAGAAAATTCAGGGGCCCATGATCTTGACAGCTAAAATCATTGTTAGAATGACCGAATTCAGAAATGTTTAAGAGTCCAGAATTAGAGGAACATTGATATCTCAAGTTGGTCAGGGAGCAGGAGATTGCAAAGGTAGAGAAGGATGGGATCATGAAGGGATTTACAGGCAGTGGTGGAGTCCTTGGAATTATGCAGCATAAAAACTTGTCTATGCTGATATCTGTATTTGGCCCGTATCGCTCTAAACCTTTGCTATCCACTTACCCGTCCAAATGCTAATTTAATGGATACCCTACTGCAGCTCAGTTACACTCTGGGTGGGTCATCCCTGATGGGGAATCAGATTCCTCCTGGCCTCTGCCAATGGAACCGACTAGAAAGGGGTTTCAGCTCTCCATGCCTATCCACAGGTATGATAATGGGGTAAGTGATCAGCAACCAACGTACTGGCTTGGTATTGATTTGTAGTTGTGACATGTGCTGAGATGCAGTGAAAAGCTTTGTTTTCTGTGCCGTCCACTCATATTATTTCATACAGTAGTACATCAAGGTAGTGAAAAAACTGAATGTAGAATACAATGTTACGGGGTAACAAGGTAGTGTAGCGGTTAACATAATGCTTTACAGCAGCTGCTGTGAGGTCGGGATTCTATTCCCATTGTTGTCTGTAAGGAGTTTATACATCTTCCCTGTGACCATGTGGGTTTCCTCCTACATTCCAAAGACACAAGGATTGCAGCCCCCCAGCACATCCTTGACACAAACAACACGTTTCACTGTATGTTTTGGTGTTTCAATATACACGTCAGAAATAAAGCTAAACTTTAATCAGTTAGCAAGAGAACAGGTACAGATGCGCAAGAGCCATGATAAGGTAGATTGAGAAATCAGGAGCTCTTCTTTATTGTACAGGAGGTCTGTTCAAGAGCTTGATGACTGTGAGATAGAGTTAGGTGATAATTATTCTCAAGTTTTTGCATCACAGTTTGTGGATTGGTCTCTGTAATTCACGCTGTGATGTGTTTCTGGGGTCTGGTCTCTCTTTTTTGTGCGACTTTGATCTGGCTCGACAGGCTCTGCAGCCAAGAAGTTAATGTACAACATGGCACGACTGAACTGAACTGTGCAAAACTGAATATGCCTCGTCTCTTTTAATGACTTTGTGGGTTGGTGATTTACATTCTGTGCTTTTTGCGCTTTTTCTTGCAGCTCGCGCACTTTATGTATTTTTTTTGCGCATTGGGGGTTTGATGTTTTTCTTTAAATAGGTTCCATGGTTTTCTTTGTTTCTTGGGAAGACAAATCTCAGGGTTGCATACTGCATACATACTTTGAATCTGCAGAATGTTTCTGTCCAACAGAGGAGGGGAAAAGAGAAGGTGACTCGGCTGGGAGGGGCCCTTGATATGTTGACTGCTTTCCTGAAGCAGTGGGGGGGGAATGGTTTATGTGATGGATCTGATTATTAGCAGAATAATTTTAGAAGTTACATTCACATTAATCCAGAATTTAAATAAAAACAATCAGACATTTATAACTTATAGTAATGTTATGTCTTTGTATTGCACTGCTGCTGCAAAACAGCAAATTTTACATCATATAAATATGGCAATGATAATGATAGTGATTCTGACATCAATACAGTGACCACAAGAGTGGAGGACTGAAATAAGAACCCACCCTCATTCATGTTCTATAGAGAAACAGATCTGGCGTCTTTATCCAGTTGGTCTGTCCATGACTCTCGACCTATCAGAGAGTAGATGTGGAAAGGATGTTTCCCATGGTGGGAGAGTCTCAAGATAGAGGGGCACCCTTTCAAAACAGAGATGCAAAGAAATTTCTGTAGCCAAAGGCTGGTGAATTTATGGAATTTGTTGCCACATGCAGCTGTGGAGGCCAGGTCGTTGGGTGTATTTAAGGCAGAGTTTGATTGGTTCTTGATTGGACATGGCATCAAAGGTTACGGGGAGAAAGCCGGGAACTGGAGTTGAGGAGGAGATAAAAAAGGATCAACCATGATTGAAAGGCAAAACAGACTCGATAAGCCAGATGGCCTAATTCTGCTCCTATGTCTTATGGTCTATCAATACCTTGACCTCCATGCATTTTGTCACCACTTCTCACTGCCTTGGTAAAGCATCCAGTCTAATCAAAGACCCACCCACACTGGATTTGCCCTTCTTCCCCTTCCATTGGGCACCGATACAGAAGCCTGAAAGCACAAATCACCACACTCAAGGAAGGCTTCTATCCCACTGGGAAGGGAAGGCCCTTCACTTGGACAATATCGGTGGCATGGAGAGGGGAGACTTGCAGTATGGGCAACTGCCGGTCTTCCATACAACCTTGCTCAGGCCTCAGTCAACATCGAAATCGATAACAGCCGAAGAAGAAGAAGAAGTTATAAAACTATTGAATGGTTATAAAACTAGTATGATGTGGAATCTACCTTGTTATGATCTTGCACTTTATTGTTTAACTGGACTGCACTTTCTCTGTAACTGTTGCACTTTTTTTCTGCATTCTGGTATTGTTTTACCTTGTATTACCTCAACGCACTCCCCCAAGAGGACCACAACCTCATCAAGGTTTGGAGGCTTGAGTGCCTCAATGACCCGGAGAGCTATATTGGCTGGAGTCAGGGCTTTATGCTTTGGCTCTTGGTAGGGTTACCCATGCCAAACAGGTCAAAGGGTAGAGGACAGACCAAAAGTGGTCCACCGATCCTCCAGGTCCAGGGGTTCAACTCAGGGCTAATAACCCTGGCTGGTAAAACAAAATTGTTACAAAAACAGCAATGAAGAATCCTTCTACATCTGAGTGCAATAGTATTCCTGAGTCTCCAGTTGGAACTTGCATGACTGACAGTAGTGAAAACAGAGAATAAGCTATTGACACGATAAAGGAAGCACTGAACACTGCCAGAGATGGAGGACCTTTATTGCTGCCCTAAACGCTAGTGGTGTAACAGGGAGTAAGTAAGTACCTCAATGTACTGTTTAAGGATTTAATCTGTATGAGTGGTATGCAAGGCAAACTTTTCACTCTATCACAGCATATGTGACAATAATAAAACAGTTCCATTTCCAGTCCTCATATGTTTGACCCTTAAATGCCCCAGTCCATGGGCACCTGGGATAGGCAGTAAACCATGACTTTGCCAACAATTCCAAGAGTTTGAAGGAAATATTGCCCACGCTCTATGGGTCAGCAGTACTGCAGGATGTAATTTTCCTCTCCCTTGCCTGTCCATCACTGCAGAAGATAGATCTGGAGTACCATCCAATTATTGACTCTTGAAAGACTTTGTTTAAAAAGGGTTGCCTTAAATCACAGCCGTTGTCTGGGACAGCCTCGGGGAATGCCTGCAGCATGTTGGCAGCATGACGCAAACCACAAACCCAGCTTTCTCTCTCCATTCATTACTGGGTCTCACAAACCCAAGTGCGCCAGAGGTCACTTTTAATTAATTTGAAAGCACTTTCCAAGCTTATCACGAGTTGTCGTCAGTGAAATACCTGTAAGACTGAGTTATCATGCCTGGCTGCTTTGTGAGAAATTGGAGGGAGCCGAGGATTGTACTACTGCCAAAAATGCTTGAGCATTTCATCCAGGCAGGTATAAATAAATTAATAGACCCATAAGGGAATTCAGGAGCCTCAAAGAATGTGTTCAGAATATGCAAGGAACAGCTGAGTCGAATTACATTGACAGGAAGCTGGAGAATGAAGAAGAGTATTGTGATAGGGCAGAAATGAAAGTGTTGAGTCCTGATGAAAGGTCTC
This sequence comes from Mobula birostris, assembly GCF_030028105.1. Classification (NCBI taxonomy): domain Eukaryota; kingdom Metazoa; phylum Chordata; class Chondrichthyes; order Myliobatiformes; family Myliobatidae; genus Mobula; species Mobula birostris. Next base: position 229,914,276 of record NC_092370.1, on the reverse strand, counting down.
TGCCCAAAATGTTAACTCTTTAATCTTCTCTATAGATGCTACCTGACCTGTTGAGTTCTCTAGCAGTATGCTTGTGCTACTCTGGATTTGCAGCATCTACAAATCTCTTATGTTATCGGTATTGGTTTATGATTGTACTGGTACTGTCACTCAAGTAGAGTATGATGTTCTCCTAAGGGGTTATTCACCTAATGGAGAAGTACGGGCAGTCACCATTCGATCCTTGACAGATCGGGGTCAGGGTCCAGCGGCATGAAATGTAAGATGTCTGGGGACCCCTCACTGCTGCAGGCTTCCTCCACCTTCATTGCCATTGTGAGGTGATATCATCTTCCGCCAGCTCCGCCACTGAGGTCTTGGCTGGATTGCTCCTTGCCTGGAACCTCTCCCTTGATCTTACCACCATGGACAACTCTAGAAGGAGCTAGGCTCCAGACGGCATTGTTCTCGGGATCTCAGAAACTCAGAAGCTCCTCTACCATGGCAAGGTAACAATAACTGGAGAAGTTCGTGATTGCAGCATGTACCAAGATACAGTGAAAAGTTTGTCTCGTATTCTGTTCATATAGATCAATTCATCACACGGTGCATTCAGCTACAATAAGCTAAACCAATAATGCAGAATGAAGTGTAAAAACTACTGAAAAAGTGCAATGCAGATAAACAATTAAGTGCAAGATCATAACAAGGTAGATTGTGAGGCCAAGAAACTATTTTCTCATACGAGAGTCTGATAACAGTGGAGTAGAAGCTGTTCTTGACCCCGTGTGTTTTCAAGCTTTTGTATCTTCTACCCAATGGAAGAGGGAAGAAGAGACAATGTCCAGGATGGGTGGGGTCTTTGATTATGTTGGCTCTTCTACTGAAGCAGCGAGACAGACAGAGTCCATAGAGGGGAGTCAGATTCCTGTGATGTGCTGAGCTGTGTCCACAACTCTCTGCAGTTTCTTGTGGTCACAGGCTGAGCCGTTGCCAAACCAAGCCACTATGCATCCAGACAGAATGCTTTCTCTGATGCATCAATAAAAATTGGTGAGGGTTGATGGGGACATGCCAAATTTCTTCAGCCTCCTGAGGAAATAGAGGTGTTGGTGAGCTTTCTTGGCTGTGACATCAACGTGGTTGGACCAGGACAGGCCATTGTTCATGGTCACACCTAGGAACTTGAAACTCTCAACCTTCTCAACCTCAACAGTGTTGATGTAGACAGAAACATGGGTACCGACCCCTTCCTGACGTCATTGACCAGCATGTTTGTTGACATTGATGGAAACACTGCTGTCATGTCAGCACATCACTAGGCTCTCTATCACCTTCCTATACTCTGACTTGTTGTCATATGAGAAGTGGCCCACTACAGTAGTTTCATCTGAAAACTTGTGGAAGTGGACAAAAAATGGTGTAGCACAGATGGTCTGAGTAGCAGAACTTCTCAGAATCCATAGTAGTCCCTTTTCTTTCATTTGCACTCACTAGAAGCAACTTGAAGTGTTTTGTTACATTTATCATTCCAAAACTAGAGAGTGTGGCTTTAAGAGGAATAGAGGAAAGTTCGAAGGAGATGTGTAGAGCAAAATTTTATACAGAAATTGCAGGATGCCTGGAATACAATGTCATGGGAGTGGGTCGAAGCATGTATGACAGGGGTGTTTAAGGGAATGTAGTGATGTGGACTGTGTGCAAGCAGGAGGGATGAGCTGTGATTATCTTAAATAGTAGGGACATCATCATGGGCCGAAGTGCTGTACAGTTCTGTGTTCTAAAGAAACTCCGTCTAAGTACAGGTTGTTGTGGTTGGCAAAGGACACTTCATAAGGACTGGAAAGGAAGGAAGCAGAAGCCAGAATAAGAAGGGGGATGGGAGGAGGTACTTGGTAGCAAGTGATCAGTGAGTTCAGGTGGGTGGGTGGGGAGGGGGTTTGAAGTAAAAAGCTGGGGGTAATATGTGGAAGAGGTAGAGGGCTGAGGAAGAAGGAAGCTGACAGGCGAGGAGAATGGACCATGGAATAAAGGGAAGGAGAAGGGGAACCAGATTGAGGTGATGGAAGTAATGAGGGTGCGAGAGGAAAAGAGAAAGTGTCTAGAATGGCCCTCTTGTGCCTTTCCTCCTGTCTCTAACCATCCTCCTTCTCTTGAGAACACATACCCCCTCTGGCCTGTTGCCCTCTCTCGGGCCTTTTATTTCCAACTACTGACTCCGTTCACCCCTCTGAACGAACATGCCTCCCCTCACCCCACACCAAACTCAAGCCTCAATGTCAAACCTGCACTCTCCTAAAGAAATTGGTCACGCTTTCTCTGGAGGGGAGAAAGCTAAAGGCATCCTCATGGTGCACCTAACAATCACACTTCAACAGAGTCATTAGACTAAAAGAGGAAGAACCAATGCCAGTCGTGGATCTGCAGACTGAGATTCGAACCTGTGATTGACCCGTGAAGACTCCCGGCAGCTGCCATCGGCCTCAGTTGCTTGCCTTTGCTTCTTCAGAGCAGTAGCTCCTCATCGGTTTGGGTCGTCCAGGCAGCTGAGACTGTGCACGTGCCCCGGGTCGCTAGCTCCCTGGTGACGATGTCGAGAGGTAGGGGGTTTAAGGCCTGAGAGCACGTGCAGCATCAGCTGCCCATGGTGAGGGTCCTCATATTTATGTTCCTGTCGCCAGACCTGTCAATTAAACATGGACAGCGAGCTTTACTTTTGCCAAGGGTGCAGCGTGAATAGTAAATACATGTGGCCCAGTTGCTTATCACTCTGACTCCTCTCCGAGATGATATGTTCACCATTATTAAAGAGAATTCGGATCAATAAGATTGATTTTTTTAACTTAAGAGCAGCTCCACCAGTTCTAACATAGAGAGTGTTTGGGCTTGTCTTGTGTCCAGCTGTCAACAGCTGTTCTCTAATCTCTGTTCACTTATTTACCCTCTGAGTCACCCCAGATTACTGTTGGCCTCCTGAGACTCTGACAGTCCCTCTGCAACTTCCCTATCTCTCTTTCCACCTTTCGGTCACTCCTTAAATCCCTGGCTGAACTTTTATTCATCTGTCCTGAAAGCAGATTGTTATCAGAATTGGATTTATTGACACTGACATATGTTATGAAATTTGTTGTTCTGTGGCAGCAGTGCAGTTAATACGTAAGTCATTACTGTAAGTTATAATAAGAATTTTTTTTAAGTGCAAAGCTAGAGCAAATTCTGAGGTAGTGTTCGTGGATTCATTGACCATTCAGAAGGGAAGCTGTTCCTAAAACATTAGATATGTGTCTTCATGCTCTTGTACCTCCTCCCCAAGGACTTGATGTGATGTCACATCAAGTCCTTGGAGGGCTTCCACATAAGCTGCCTCCAGCGCATCCTGGGAATTACCTGGCGTGAGCGGGTGCCTCACACTGAAATACTTGTAAAGGCCAACTGCAGAAGCATTGAGGTCATGATCACCCAGCATCAGCTGCAGTGGCTGGGGCACGTGATAAGGATGCTCCCATGTCGGTTACCCCAAAGAGTGTTATAGGGCCAGCTACATCATGGTCGACACTCAACTGGAAGGCTGAAGAAGTGCTATAAGGATCAGATGAAGAATGCTTTAAGAAAGTGCAAGATCAGACCCGAGGACCTGGAGGATGTTGCTGCTGACCGTACCACTTGGCGACAGCTGTGTAGGGACGGGGTTCGAATTCTGGAGATGGAAAGAACAACCAGAAGGCAGCAGAAGAGAGCCAGGAGAAATGCAGCCAGGGTTGCCACCACTACCACATATACATGTCCCACTTGTATTAGAGCTTGTGGGTCCAGGATAGGACTGTATAGTCATCAAAGATCTCACCGTTAAAGGAGTGGACGTCGTCATCGGATTTCGATGGACAACCGAAGAGAGAGAAGAAGATCTCCTCCCCAGTGGTAGTAATAAGAAGAGGGCACGTTCTGGATGGTGAGGGCCCTTAATGATGGATGCCACCTTGGTGGAGCTGGGTGAGTCTACAACCAACCAGCTACAGCTTTTTCCAATCCTGTGCAGTGGTCCCTCCATACCAGACAAAGCACTGTACGAAGGCAGTCCAATATCTGCACTAGGTGTCACCGTTAGCTGCACAGTTAACTGCACAAGTTAGAATACTTTCCACAGTACATCTGTAGAAACTTGTTATAATCTTTGATCGCATACCAAATCTCCTCAAACTCCTAATAACATGTAGTCGCTGGCATGCCTTCATCATGATTGCACCAAGGTGTTAGGCCGAGGATAGCCTTTCAGGATGTTAACATCCAGGAACTTGAAACTCTTCACCCTTCTCACTGCTGATTCCTAGATGAGAACTGGTGTATGATCCCTTGACTTCCCCTTCCTGAAGTCCACAATGTACTCCTTCAACTTACTGATGTTGAGTGCACGGTCGTTGTGGTGACTCCACTCAACCAGCTGACCTATCTCCCTCCTGTGCATCCTGTCACCATCTGAGATCCAAATGACAACAGTCGTGTCATCGGCAAATCTATAGATGGCACTTGAACTGTGCCTAGCCACGCAGTCATGAGGGTAGAGAGAGTCGAGCAGTGCACTCACACACATCCTGGGGTCTTATTTACAATCAACAAAGATTGTGGTCTCCTGATGAGGAAGTCAAGGAACCAGTTGCAGAAGGAGGTAGGAAGGCTATTATATAGCTCCCTAGTATGATGAGATGGACTCCCAACCTCACAATCTACCTTGTCATCATTGCTTACCTGCAATGCAATTTCTCTGCAGCTTTGACACCTAATTCTGCATTGTTATTGTTTTACCTCAATGCATTGTGTAATGATTTGATCTGTCTGAACAGTCTGCAAGACAAGCTTTTACCTGTATATTAACATACAGTGGATTCCAGTTAATGGGGACACATAATGAGGATACATTTTGGCTCCATTAAGCATCTGCCCACTTAGCCAAAGTTTCATGGAAATACTTAAACAGATATAAAACTACCTTTTAAATGAGTAATAAATTATGTATTTAAGAAATACAGAATAAATTAGATCTCTACCAACACTACTACTGTACTATAAAATTGTGTATTAGTTCCTAGTAATTATTGACAAAAGAATTCATACAGTATACGCTGACTTGTTCTTTTGATTGACTGTACATGAACAACATCATGCAGACACCTAGTTCAGAAAATGAACTGCCTTCAAATGGTGTTCTTGAATTTGCATCCTCCAAATCTTTATTTTAATTGTAACATTCGAGATGATTGCTGATACCTTCAAATTCATCCTAGTTCCTAACTTGTTGAAGTAGAGAAATAGCTTCATTTATATTCCCGGTTGTTTCTGGCATCTCGAAGCCTGAATGTTTGAAACCGCAGTGAGCAAAACAGTTCTGAATTGTCTTCAGTCTTCATGAAGGGTCTCGCCCAAAACATTAACACTTTTCCATAGATGCTGCCTGGCCTGCTGAGTTCCTCCAGCATTTTGTTGTGTTACTCTGAATTATCTTACTGTTCATTCAGTGACAAAAATCATTGCCTTTATGAAGACAAACACATGCAACTGATGCTATTTAAAATTTGTTCGTTCTAAGCATGGTGTAATGTCTAATGACCACATGACTGACGCTAGTTAGAAAGTATTGGATAACATCCTCCTGTTCCATTTAAGCTGCATAATGGCAGGAATCTCAGCTATTTTCTCTTTTTTTGGCGTGTGCGTGTGTGTCTGCATGTGCGTGCGTGCGTGTACGATGTTGGCGGGACGATGTCTTTTTCATGCCTTTATAAGGCATGGAGCGAGAGAGAGACTGCGTGGTGCGCCACTCCTCACACAGACATTTTGCAGTATTTTTCCCTTTATTTTTACGAGGTCGAGTTGCGATCTCGAAACTCAACCTGGCGTGGATGAAAAGCGTACTCAGGAGCAGCCCTGACAGGACTCGAACCTGGGAACCCTCATTCCAGAGTCTGGCGCTGATGTTATTGTGTCACCAGCTGGCCCTCAGCTATTTTCTTGATTTGCTTTTGTTCTTTAAGTGTTGTCCCATGTAAGTAGCTCTCCTTCATCCCACTTGTTCATCCGACTTGCTCACAGTTGGCTCATATCCTTCTAAACTTCCCCTATCCATTTACCTGTCCAAGTACCTTTTTAGTGTCTCTATAATTTGGGAATAGAGGAGATGCAAGGGACTGCAGGTGCTGGAATCTAGAGCAACATTTGTTAATGGATGAATGAAAAATGGGGTGTTACTGTATATAAGAAGGAATGGTTAGATTGATAGTGGAATAGGCACAACATCATGGGCCAAAAGGCCTTTACTGTCCTGTACTGTTCTGTGTTCAAACTGCTGGAGGAACTCAGTGGGATTGAACAGTATTTGTAGGAGGAAAGGAATTGTTGATGTTTTGGGTCAGGACCCTGCTCATTCACCCACATAGACTCAATAGAGTCATAGCACACTATAGCATGGAAACAAGCCCTTCAGCCCATCTAATCCACCCTCTGAGTGAAAAATTTCCACCTCAGGTTCCCCTTAAGAATTCCACCTTTCACCCTTAACCTATGAGCCCTGGTTCAAATCTCACCAAACCTCAGGGGGAAAAAAGGATATAGCCTTTCTCCATCACATTTCCAAACCCTGTCGTCCTCTCCTTTTCCTTTCTAGAGGAAAGGTGGACTCCTTTCATCAGCCTGACATTGTTCTGTGGCCCTGAACTGATGCCTCTCCGAAGCTTTGAAAAATGAAGAAAGACACTTCGGAGGCTGTGAAGGAACAGCTCCTGTACTTGCCCCGAGGAGATCAGCAAGACTTGACAAACACGTCAGCAGGATCAAGCATCGAAATCTCCATCAAGTTCATTACTTTCACCCATAAGACTGCTTCATGTTTTCTTTAAGAGTACTACAGTAAGTAACCATGGCAACGACTGAGCCACTGGAAGCCGGACTCCTCTTTGTCATTGACACCAGGACCAACTGCGAGGGACTGATGGTAGGATTGCTCAGCAAGTGGTGGAGAAAGCAGCAGTAACCAGAAGTGTGGAACAGCAAGCCATTTCATCGGAATTCCAACGTAACCAGCTTGAGGAAGGGCCTCTTTCCTGAACTGTGAGCTTAATGTTGATGCATTAAAGGGATCCTTTTTCTTAAAGCTGTACCTTCGTGAAAGAATGGCTGTGTGAATCAAGCAAAAAGACTTGGATTTGTCCAGAAATTAAAACACTATAGCTCAGTACAGGCCCATCAGCCTATGATGTTGTGCCGACCTTTTAACCTTTTATCAGAACTTAATTGTTCGAGTGCCAGTTCAGAAACCGGACAGTGAAAGCGGAAGTGAATTTTATTTTCCAAGTTTTCTTGAAATACAGTCACAGCAGTAATACCGGGGTTGTGGCACAGAGAGAGTGCTGCATTGTTTGAGGTGACTTCTTATGGAACAATATTTAACTGAGACTCAGTCTATTCTCTCGCTTCTGAAAGATCATGAGAAAAAGAGGGTGGGAATCGTCATAGAGTCAAAGAGCACTGCAGGGCAGATATAGGCCCTTTGGCCTACCCAGTCCATGATGACCTGATCTTCTGCCAACTCCCATCTGCCCTCACTGGGCTTATATCCTTCCAAACCCCCCATTATCCATGTACCTAAGCAAACTTCTCTTAAATGTAAACCCACATCTACCACTTCTGCTGGCAGATCATTCCACTCTCATGATTCAAGATTCAGATTTATTTATCCCATAGATATCAAAACATACGGTAAGTGTGTCGTTTGTGTTAATAACCAACATCCCCAAGGATGTGCAGGGGGCAGCCTGCAAGTGTTGCCAGACATGCTGGCACCAACATCGCATGCCCACAATACTTACCAGTACAACACAGAACACAAGAAAATAGAACACGACGAACGACAAAACAAAAACTGTTGCACGGAATGGGCAAACCCAAGCGCAGGACACTGGCACGGAGATAGAGTTAGGATGCAGACGAGGGTGTGAGCGTGGCTGGAGCTGAACAGCAAGCAGGACACAGGCGGCAGGCAATTCATATCTTGACATGGCGCATTGCTGGAGTTGAATGGCAAACGGAAAGGTAGGCGGCAGGCAACACTTATCTTGACACAGAGCGTTGCTGGAGCTAACCGGCTAACAGGAAAGACAAGCGGCAGGCAATACTTATCTTGACACAGGGAGACAGAGTTGCACAGGTAAATCTCGGTACTGAAGTAAAACTTAGTATACACAATCCTAAGCGGCCAGGAACGTGAATTACCACACTGGCTGAAACAACGATCTGGCAACAAGTGGATGCAAAGCCGGGGTTTTTATGCTGCAGGTTTAGGTGAGAATCAGGTGTCGCAATCAAGGAGCCCAGGAGAACACAGGGAAAGGAAATTAGGAGAATATTAGGAATTAACGGTCAAGACCGTGACAAAAACAGCTAAACAAGCCCATTCCTCCTGCCCACCCACTCACCCACACACATACAAAGTCCTGCAACCCCAGGACAGGCCATCTTCAACCTTCAGCGGACTTTTTTTTTAGATTATGCAGTCCTCCTTTACTGTCATTTAGTAATGCGTGCATTATGAAATGATACATTATTCCTCCGGTGTGATATCACAGAAACACAGGACGGACCAAGACTGAAAAACTAACAAAAACCACATAATTATAACGTATAGTTACAACAGTGCAACAATACCATAACTTCATGAAGAACAGGCCATGGCACAGTAAAAAAGTTCAAAGTCTCTCGAATGTCCCACATCTCACGCAGACGGAAGAAAACTCTCCCTGCCATGCCCAACCACAGTCCGACTCTGAGTCATCCGAAAACTTCAAGCCTCCGATCAGCCCTCCGACACCGAGTACCGAGCACCGAGCACCATCCCTATCCAAACGCTTCGACCTCAGCCTCAGTCGCCAGCAGCAGGCAAAGCCGGGGATTTTGGGGCCTTCCCTCTGAAAGATTCTCGATTGCACAGTAACAGCTGCAGCAAACCGGGCATTTCAGAAATTTCTCCAGATGTTCCTCTGTGCTTTCACGTCTGTCTCCATCAAATCAGAATTGTCCACGGCCCCTGTTTAACAGATATAATATCATTTCATCGGGGAGCTGCGCGCGCTGCGTCGTGCTGCCATCTTCTCCCGACTTGCAGACATTGGACCTTTGACTGACTTCCCAACAGCTGGCTTCATGTCTGTGGACTCACTTTCGTAAACTTCAGTTCTGAATGTTGTTTGCTTGCTATTATTGTTTTTTCTCTCTGCACATTGGGTGTTTGATGGTCTTGTTTTAATGGATTCTAATGGGTTGTTTTTTTTTGTGGCTGCCTGTAAGGAGACAAGTTTCAAGATTGTATAAAGTATACATACTTCGATAATAAATATACTTTGAACTTTGAGATTTGCCTGCTTGGGGCTCCGGTCATCCATACTCTGAATGAAGAATTTCCTATGCAATTATTTATTCTTTGGTTGAAATGTCTACAAAAGCATGTCTGGATTGTTATCACACTGCTTTTTGTGGGAGATTCATGTGCATGGCTTGGTTGCTACATTCTCTACATTTACTATATCATTACATTTTCCAAAAGTACTTTATCATCTGCAAAGTACTTCCAGATTGTGAACGATACCAAGGTGTCAATGTGACTCCCACACAATCTGACCTTGGAGATTCAGAAGCACAGCTGTATGTTTCTGACCACATCAAATGCACCGTCAGGAAAATATCTACTCCATTTAATATTTTTCAAATATAATCTAATAGTCAGGAGCATCATTGTAAGTGTTCAGCTCAATGAGTAATAATGCGGTGTACTTTTAATGCCTGTTTATGTGTGCAAGGGACCAAGGACATGACATCGATTAATGTTCTGCGATTCCTCAGATCTTTTCCAAATGGCCGAAAATATCATGCCTCAGTTCTCTCCCTCAGTGCTGGAATGTGATGTTTGCTTAATTGAATGTGAATGGCAAAAAGTTGTCTAAGGGCACAGCACACAATACTCTGAAAAAGAAACTCCGGTGTGCTGACCACAGCGGGAAAGTGATTTCTTGGAAGTCTTGGTCCAGTTAGTTTGATTTTATGTCATTCTTCTTACTATTTTTATCAAAAATAGGAAAAAGAAAATTCTTGAACAGTCTCAACAGGTCGGGCAGCATCAATAGAAAGAGAAATAGCGAGTGTTTCGAGGTCTGAAACTTAGTAAGAACATTTATCTTTGACTTGTCGACTGCTTCTCCATACAGAACTTCACCAGAAGGATCCTGGGAATGAAGGAGTTAATGTAGGAGGAGTATTTGATGGCACTGGGTCTGCATTCACTGGAGTTGAGAAGGCAGAAGATTGGGGCTGAGAAGGAAAAATAGATCAGCCATGGAGCAGGGTGATGGTCCAAATGACCTAATTCTGCTGCTCTATCTGAAGGTCTAATGATGGGAGGGAGGAAGATCTCATTGTAACTTATTGAATATTGAAAGGCCTAGATAGAGTGGATCTGGAGACTATGCTTCTAGGACCCGAGGGCACAGCCTAGGAACAGAATGATGTCCCTTTAGAACAGAGATAAGGAGGAATTTCATTAGCCAGATCGTATGGTGGTAAATCTGTGAAATCCATTGCCTCAGTGGCCATGGAGGCCAAGTCATTAAGTATATTTAAAGCGGAATTTGATAGATTCTTTACTAGTAAGGGTGTCAAGGATTATGGGGAGAAGGCAGGAGAATGGAGTTGAGGGGGACAATAAACAATCATCATTGAATGGTGGTGCAAACCCAATGGGCCAAATGGCCTAATTCAGCTCCTATGTCTTATGGTCTAGGGTCACAGTGGCTGCCTGACCTATCAAGTTTTCAATACTTATTTCTGAATTCCAGCATCTGCAGTCCCTTTGGTTGAATGGCACCTTAGTCTGAAGTTTCAGATCAGCTTCTGCAGTATCAGGGACAGAGAATAAGAAGAAGACAGGATGCGGAGAAAGAGACAACAGTTGTTCCTTTCATGACAACGTCTTTAGAAGGGAGTAAAGGTCCACTGAGCAAATGCCCTCATTGTGCTCTCCAGTGCTTGGTACATTTTTAACTATCCATCTGTTAGATACCGATAGACTCCCTGTGGATTTATTTAACAATTTCAATTACCTGCCTGTATTTAACTATATGCTAATTCAAGGACAGAAAAGAAATAAATCATTAAAGATAATTTGGTGATGGGCCAATGGGGATAGCTGAGTGTTCTTGGGCAGCCAAGCGGAACTCCTATTGACAGGTGCAGTTAAGACCTTCCTGTACAGAGAACCAGAAAACTGAGTGAAACTGAAATCAGAGTAATTGAACTTTAAATTGATTAACTTGGCAAATCTTAAAGACTGAGAAGGTAGATCCTGTCCAAGTAATTTAGCACTGTGGCTTTATAAAGTATTGGTCAGACTGCACTAAGAAAGAATATGCTGGCAATGGAGAGGGTCCATGATCTCCGGAATTATTTAATGTTTGAGCCTGTACTTGTTGGAGTTTAGAAAAATGATTGGGGAATATCACTGAAACCTATCAAATATTGAAAGGCCTAGATAGAGTAGATGCGGAGGAGGTGTTTCCTGTAGTGGGGAAGTCTAGGATCAAAGGCCACAGCCTCAGAATACAAGAATGTGGAAATGAGGAGGAATTTTTTTAGCCGGGGGTAGTGAATCTGTGGAATTCATTGCCACAGACGGCTGTCAGTGGCAAATCATTGGGTATATTTAAGTGGAGGTTGATATGTTCTTGATTAGTAAGGGCATCAAAGGTTATGGGGAGAACAGGAGAATGGGGTTGACGGGGATAATAAATTGCTCATGATGGAATGCTGGAGCAGACTTGATAAGCTGAATGGCTGAACTCTGCTTCTATGTATGTATGGTCTTATGACCTGTTCATTGTGATTGTATATAGCTTAGTGTGTGATTGTGCATACAGTACATGAATATGCAAATCAAAGAATGCACATGCAGTTGCTTATTGGGCATATGTACACTTATTGGTATTGGTCCTGATGCTTCTCTGAGAATTGTTACCTTGTTGTGGTGGAGAGGCTTTTTAATTCCTGTAATCCTGAGAGTGAGGCTGTCTGGAGTTTAGGCATCTAGTGCTTGGCTCCTGGTAAGGTCACTCATGACAGTAAGGTCAAGGGGGAGGTTCCGAACAAAGAGCAATCCAACCAAGTCCTCAATGGCGGAGCTGGCCGAAGATGATAATGCATCACAATGGCAGTGAAAGCATCAGGGACAGCTGAGTCATTGAGACTCAAGACCCCTTTCTGCAACTGGATCTTAAACTTCGAAGCAGAAAGAAACCAGTCAGTCTGAGTTGGCAGCAATGTCTCAAGTTCCATCACATTGAGGACTGGGACTCCCTAGGGCTGTGTGTTCAGCCCTCTGCAGTTCCTGCTGCTGACTCACAACTGCACCACCAGATTCAGCTCAAATCGCATCATCCAGTTCGCTGATGATCCAACAGTGGTTGGCCTCGTCAGCAACAATAATGAGTCGGCATACAGAAAGAGGTAGAGATGCTTGTCAAATAGTGCAAGAACAATCTGAGACTCAACGTGGACAAGACAAAAGAGATGATTGTGGATTTCAGGAAGGTACAGGTCAGCCATTCTCCATTGAACATCAATGATTGAGCTGTGGAGAGAGTGAAGAACACAATGTTCCTTGGTGTTGCATGTAACAGATGATGTAACCTGGACCCACAATACTTCCTCGCTAGTCAACAGGGCACAGCAGCATCTACACTTTCTGAGGAAACCGAGACGTGCATGTCCCTGACCCCATTCTGAAAACTTTCTATAGGAGCACCACTGAGAATGCCGCTGTATCATTGTGTAGAATATAGGATGCAAGGTGTCAGACTTCAGACCCTACAGAGGATAGTGAAAACCACCTACAGAATCACCAGGGTCTCCATTCCTCCCCCCTCCATTTGTGACATTTACTGGAAGCATTGCAGACGAAGGGCCCAAAGCATTGTTGAGGATTCCCACCACCCATCCCACAATCTCTTTGACCCACTGCCCTCAAGAAAGAGGTACAGAAGCATCAGGTCAAAGACTTCATTAACTTGTCTGTGGTAATATTTTGATTTATGTGCTGTGTGTATTATATGTTTTGTGGGTGCACCGTTGTCCACCAGAGCAACATTGTTTCATTCGGCTGTATATATGTACAGTCAGATGACAATAAACCTGAACTTGAATTTGAAGGCAGAGGAACTGTGTTAAACAAAGTCATGCATAGACGTCGTCTGTTAAGGGATTCTGGATCTGCCTCTACAACCACCTAATGGCCCACCAATAGAAAACCCCCTAGGAGAACATCAAACTTGACTTGAGTATTCACACTAATACTATTAATGGTTCTCATGAAAGTTCTTGGCTTGTCACATCGTCTGGTTTTTACTCTCTATAGATGCTGCCTGACCTGCTTTGTTCCTCCAGCATATTGTATGTGTTCCTCACAATTTGCAGCATCTGCAAAACCTCTTGTGTTTATTGGGATTGGTTTAATATTGTCACATGTACCAAGATACAGAGAAGAGCTTATCTCACATACTGTTCATGCAGATCAATTCATTACACAATGCATTGATCTAGAATAAGGCAAAACAAAAATAGTGCAGAATAAAGTACAAAATCTACCAGAAAAAATGCAGTGCAGGCAATGATAAAGTGCAAGATCTCGCCGAAGTAGATTCTGAGGTCAAGGGTCCACCTTATTGTACAGAAAGTCCATTCAAGAACCTGATAATAGTGAGTTAGAAACTGTCCTTCAGCATTCAGGTTTTTGTTTTTTCTGCCTGTATATGTTTGTGTATGTGTTTGCATATTCATACATCTGGAATGTGTACGGACATATCCATGAGTTTGCGTATATCTGCATCATATCAGTGAACGTGTGAATATCTATATGTGTTTCCCTGTATGTAAGTTTATATACAATGTACACAAATAATGTCGTCACAGTTCTGGAGTCTGCCCGTCCAGGCCCCCTTGTGGTGATATTATGTGTGCATGTGAAATTTTCAAGATAAACTCTAATACAAAAATGTGGGAACACTTTAACAATCATTTTCTATTATAGTCTGTAACCAAATGGCCACCTACAATCATCGATGGCCCTAAGTAGATATAAGAACTGGGAGCAGGAACAAACCACCTCAGGAGACAGAAGAAATTAGGCAAGTCTTCATCGATGCCCACCAATTTTTATCGATGCACCAAAGAAAGCATCCTATCTCAATGCATAACGGGTTGGTTTGGCAACTACTCTGCATGGATCACAAGGAACCGCAGTGAATTGTAGACGCAGCTCAGCACATCACATAAACCACCCGTTCCTTCTATGGACTCTATCCATACTTCTTGCTGCATGAGTAAGCCTGCCGGCATAGTCATAGATACCTTCTCCTTGTCACCTCTTCCATTGGATAGGAGATACAAAGGCCTGAAAGCATGTGTCTCCAGGCTCAAGGACAGCTTTTATCTCACTGTTATTATAATATTAACTAGTTCCCTGGTGTGATAATTTGGTGTGACATTTTAAACACCTTATTGTTCACCTGCACTGCATTTTTGCTTTGATTGTCTCCAAAGAACACATAAGGTGGAGGTTGATAGGCTCTTGATTAGTAAGGGCATCAACAGTTATGGAGGGAAGGCAGGAGAATGGGGTTGATAATAAATCAGACATGATGGAAAGGCAGATTAGACTTAATGGGATGAATGGCCTAATTCTACTCCTGTGTCTCTGTTTTATACCATCTGAGTTGGGATCAAATATTTTGCTCCACAATAATGAAAGGCTTACAGGATAGTGTTTAAAAGCAGAGTTGTAAACCTGAAGAGGTGAAAAAGCATGTTATAATTCAAGTCATCTCCCACCATCTTTGCCTTATATATCACCCCAATCTTGTATTTCTCCTTCAAGGTAATACATACTCACTTGTCAAACCTGCCAACAAGTATCAGTTAAAACTCAAGTAGAACTGTTCGTAGAGACAGTGAAATACAAGTGAGCTCCCAAAATACAAGACAGAGTATATTTGCTACACAGTTCAATAACCTGCAAGACTTTTGGGTGATAGGCTTTCATCGGCTTCCCAATACAATGTCATACATGACAAGTTCAACTTCATCAGAATACTGAACAAATTAAATTGAGAACATTCTCCAGTGCACAGTGCAAGCCACATGCTCCAGGGAACTGAGATGTCCATCAACTAAAAGCCAACGCACAGCAGAGATTGATAGACGCTGACTGGCTGACAAACAGTGGTCTGCTCGTGGCCCGTTTATAAAGATAGTTATTATTCTTCTAGCCAAATGCAACTTTACCAGGAGCCAGAAAGCAAGGCAGAGTGATACAAGTCCTTTCTCTTTGTCCAGATCCAAAGCAATCTGCTCATATGTTGGCTCTGTTTCTCTCCCTGCAGGTGAGGAGTGTTTCTGTTTGTATTTTACATTTCTGTTTTAGTTCGGCACCACCTGGAGACTTGTTTTATTTTCACTTGACCACACTCGAAAGAGGTCACTGTTGGTATCCATTTTCCAGAGCAAGATCTGAAGAACTCTGAAGGATTAGTTTCTTGGTTTTAGCAACATTGACCAGAGCACCCCAAATCAAATTAATGCAATGGGAGGGGCTGTACTATAGTCATAGTCATAGTCATACTTTATTGATCCCGGGGGAAATTGGTTTTCGTTACAGTTGCACCATAAATAATAAATAGTAATAGAAGTAGTAATAGTAATATTACTATTAGTAAATAGTAAATAGTAATAGTCATAGAAATAATAAATAGAATAGTAATAGAAAATAGTAATAAATAGTTAAATAGTAATATATAAATTATGCCAGTAAATTATGGAATAAGTCCAGGACCAGCCTATCGGCTCAGGGTATCTGACCCTCCAAGGGAGGAGTTGAGAAGTTTGATGGCCACAGGCAGGAATGGCTTCCTATGACACTCTGTGCTGCATCTCGGTGGAATGAGTCTCTGGCTGAATGTACTCCTGTGCCCAACCAGTACATTATGTAGTGGATGGGGGACATTGACCAAGATGGCATGCAACTTGGACAGCATTCTCTTTTCAGACACCACCGTCAGAGAGTCCAGTTCCATCCCCACAACATCACTGGCCTTACGAATGAGTTTGTTGATTCTTCTGGTGTCTGCTACCCTCAGCATGCTGCCCCAGCACACAATGGCAAACATGATAGCACTGGCCACCACAGACTCGTAGAACATCCTCAGCATCGTCCGGCAAATGTTAAAGGACCTCAGTCTCCTCAGGAAATAGAGACGGCTCTCACCCTTCTTGTAGACAGCCTCAGTGTCCTTAGACCAGTCCAGTTTATTGTCAATTCATATCCCCAGGTATTTGTAATCCTCCACCGTGTCCACACTGACCCCCTGGATGGAAACAGGGGTCACTGGTACCTTAGCTCTCCTCAGGTCTGCCACCAGCTCCTTAGTCTTTTTCACATTAAGCTGCAGATAATTCTGCTCACACCATGTGACAAAGTTTCCTACCATAGCCCTGTACTCAGCCTCATCTCCCTTGCTGATGCATCCAACTATGGCAAAGTTATCGGAAAACTTCTGAAGATGACAAGACTCTGTGCAGTAGTTGAAGTCCGAGGTGTAAATGGTGAAGAGAAAGGGAGACAAGACAGTCCCCTGTGAAGCCCCAGTGCTGCTGATCACTCTGCCGGACACACAGTGTTGCAAGCACACGTACTGTGGTCTGCCAGTCAGGTAGTCAAGAATCCATGACACCAGGGAAGCATCCACCTGCATCGCTGTCAGCTTCTCCCCCAGCAGAGCAAGGCGGATAGTGTTGAACACACTGGAGAAGTCAAAAAACATGACCCTCACAGTGCTCGCTGGCTTGTCCAGGTGGGCGTAGTCACGGTTCAGCAGGTAGATGATGGCATTATTATAGAGAGCAATTAACAGAATTGCTTTACTATACCAACAATCACTCATTAGGGTTTGATTCCCGCCACTGTCTGTAAGTAATTTTTACCTTTTCCTCACAACTCTATGGGTTTCCTCTGGGCACTCGGGTTTCCTCCCACATTCCAAAGAGGTATGAGTTAGACTCCGTGAGTTATGGGCATCCTATCTGGACTATTCCTCTTCTCAGCCTGTCTCTTGCAAAAACGCCATCCCCTTCTCGCAATTCCTCCGTCTCCGCCGCATCTGCTCTCAGGATGAGACTTTTCATTCTGGGACGAGGGAGATGTCT
This sequence comes from Mobula birostris, assembly GCF_030028105.1. Classification (NCBI taxonomy): domain Eukaryota; kingdom Metazoa; phylum Chordata; class Chondrichthyes; order Myliobatiformes; family Myliobatidae; genus Mobula; species Mobula birostris. Next base: position 229,897,014 of record NC_092370.1, on the reverse strand, counting down.
TCCTTTTTTAAAGAAAGGGGCTTCCCTTCCTCCACTATCAACTCTGCTCTTAAATGCATCTCCCCCATTTCACGTACATCTGCTCTCACTCCATCCTCCCACCACCCCACTAGGAATAGGGTTACCCTGGTCCTCACCTACCACCCCACCAGCCTCCGGGTCCAACATATTATTCTCCGTAACTTCCGCCACCTCCAACGGGATCCCACCACTAAGCACATCTTTCCCTCCCCCCCTCTCTCTGCATTCCGCAGGGATCGCTCCCTACACAACTCCCTTGTCCATTCGTCCCTCTCGTCCCTCCCATCCCTCCCCACTGATCTCCCTCCTGGCACTTATCCGTGTAAGCGGAACAAGTGCTACACATGCCCTTACACTTCCTCCCTTACCACCCTTCAGGGCCCCAAACAGTCCTTCCAGGTGAGGCAACACTTCACCTGTGAGTCGACTGGGGTGATATACTGCGTCCGGTGCTCCCGATGTGGCCTTTTATATATTGGCGAGACCCGACGCAGACTGGGAGACCGCTTTGCTGAACATCTACGCTCTGTCCGCCAGAGAAAGCAGGATTTCCCAGTGGCCACACATTTTAATTCCACATCCCATTCCCATTCTGACATGTCTATCCACGGCCTCCTCTACTGTAAAGATGAAGCCACACTCAGGTTGGAGGAACAACACCTTATATTCCGTCTGGGTAGCCTCCAACCTGATGGCATGAACATCGACTTCTCTAACTTCCGCTAGGCCCCACCTCCCCCTCGTATCCCATCTGTTACTCATTTTTATGAACACATTCTTTCTCTCACTCTCCTTTTTCTCCCTCTGTCCCTCTGAATATACCTCTTGCCCATCCTCTGGGTACCCCCCACCTTGTCTTTCTTCCCGGACCTCCTGTCCCATGATCCTCTCGTATCCCCTTTTGCCAATCACCTGTCCAGCTCTTGGCTCCATCCCTTCCCCTCCTATCTTCTCCTATCATTTTGGATCTCCCCCTCCCCCTCCAACTTTCAAATCCCTTACTCACTCTTCCTTCAGTTAGTCCTGACGAAAGGTCTCGGCCTGAAACATCGACTGTACCTCTTCCTAGAGATGCTGCTTGGCCTGCTGCGTTCACCAGCAACTTTGATGTGTGTTGCTGTGTGTAGTCTTTGCCACTTTTTATACAGCTGGTAGTACAGCGCATGGGAATCACCTCACAGAGAGGTGGAGCATATCAATAATAAATTCCGGCCAGCCCCCCTCCCACATGGTGCATTTTATTTTATAGTTGCACTTTTTAACGCCATGACCTCTACCACCAAGAAAGGCAAGAGCAAGAGGCACAAGGAAGCACCCCAGCCCCAGTCTGTACGTCATCTTGACTTGAAAACATACTGTTGGTCCTTCTTTATCAATGGGTCCAAATCCTTGAACTCCCGACCAACACATACAAAATGCTGGAAGAACTCAGCAGTTAAGGCAGCATCTATGGAAGGGAAGAAACAGTCAATGATTTGAGCTAAAACCCTTCATTAGAACTGGAAAAGAAGGGAGATGAGGCCAGGATAAGAAGGTGGGGTGGCGGGGGGGAGGAGAGGAGTACAAACTGGCAGGTGATGAGATTAGGTGAGGGGGATGGTGGGTGGGTGGGGAAAGGAGAATGAAGCATAAAGCAGGGAGGGTATGGGTGGAAGAGGTAAAGGGCTGAAGAAGAAAGAATCAAAGGAAAGGAGCTCCTGACATAATAGGTGCACCATCACTAAACACTACAGCAGTTCAGGATAAAGGCTCTCCACTATTTTGTTAAGGACAATCAAAAATGTGCATTAACTTCTGGTCTTGCTGGTTATATCCAAGTATGAAAGAAACTATTCTTCTGTTCCTTGGTGCTTTCAAGTGACATTGTCTAATCTACCTTAGTGTGAACTCGTATTTTCAATTGAAAAGTGACAGAGCATTGTCTGAAGAAGTAAAAGTCAGAGGCTTCAATGGGTGAAGGAAAGATTAGTTTCAGTGAATTTTGCCTTGTTCAAAGTTCAAAGTAAATTTATAATCAAAGTATATATCACCATATACTACCCTGAGATTCATTTTCTTGTGGGCATTCACGGTGGATACAAAGAAACACAATAGAATCAGTGAACAACTGCACACAAAGACGGATAAACAACCGATGTGCAAAAGAAGACAAAATGTGCAAATACAAAAATATAAATAATAGATGGTATTGAGAACATGAGTCATTGTAAGTGTTTCCTTGGGTTATGGAATCAGTTTAGCACTGAGGTGAACGAAGCTTATTTTGCCATTGTTTCTGACACAAAATGCTGGAGGAACTCAGGCAGCATCTATGGAAAGGAATAAAGAGTTGATTTTTCGAGCTGAGACAAGGTCCTGATCCAATATTGTTTGTGCAGTTTTCTAAAATCAAAGACTCACTGGAGAAATTCTGGATGTAAAGTCAAATAAAGTCAAATTTATGCTCCACAGTTCCAGTTACATCACCCACATTTCTTTCCATCCCTTATCCATCTGCTTCTGAAAGGGTTTATTGTCTCTGCTCCCCATATGAGGCATTCTGTCAAAGGTCATGAGGTTCCTTATGAATCACTATCATATATTTACGCATGTTCCCGTGTTGTGGAAACAAGCCAAAGCCTTTGGTGGGCTTGTACTGTTCCTTTTACACATTCTGCTGTGTGAACTTGCCAAACACACTTGTAAAGCAGTGATCTTCATAGGCACTTTGATTTTTTCTGCTGACAATTGCAAATGAAGTCAATCACTAGAAGTCTACAAAACAGTCTGTGAGATGCCAGACAGGTGACAGAGGCTTTTACATATGGTACCAAAGCGGCAGATGAATGAAAAGTAGGTCAGGGAGTTTTGCAATATGTTTGCTAGCTCTTGTGTTACTTCAGTGAGATCTCAGACACACACACACTCACAATGAGAGCACAGATGCATTGAGCTGCATACCTGCTTGCTTCTTCTTTTATCTATGGTGATTCTCAGCAGACTGTCTGCTGCTCCAGTTTCCAGCATCTGCAGTCTTGCATGAATATTCATCTTGTGTCCAGGCTAACCCGGTTTAAAAGATCACAGTTGCCTGCAGGCTGACCAATTGACATTTATCATAAGAGAATCTGGTTGGGTTGAGTTGTTCTCTGATCTTGGCGATTTATTTGCAAAGTTTCATCACCATGCAAGGAGACATCATCAGTGCGCTGTTGATTATGGTGTGTTCTCCAAATGCTTGGTCTTTGTATACTTTTCAATCAGCTGACTAGACGTCATTTTGGAAACTCAGTTGTGATGTAGGGAGGAAATCTTGTTGCTGATCGGCTGCGTGGTGAACTTTGTACATTGTGGTCTGGAATTTTGCACACATCGGCTCATAAGTAGGATCAAGATCTACATGTTTGTTGACAGAACTGTTTTGCGGAAAACCACACTTCTAGGACTTCTCTTGAATGCCGCTTGCTCGCTTACGCCGTGATTTTCACTGGTGCCCAGTTGAATTTGTCTCCCTGTCAATCTTCATGGGTGGAGACTAGGGAGAGATGGTCATGCCACTTCACAGCCAGAGAATCTTTTATGTTAACTTTGCTTTGCTGTGGTGAGTCTGGAAAGAGTGAGGTTATAGAGTCATAGAGTACTACAGCACAGAATCATCTCAACCGAGTCAACCTGGTCTTCTGCCTAGTCCTATTTAGCTGCATCTGGAATACAACCCTCCATACCCCATCTTCCATGCACCTATTCAAATTTTTCATAAATGTTGCAATTAAACTTTCATCTACCATTTCCACTGGTTCCACTCTCCCACCACCCTGAGTGAAGAGGTCCCTCCTCTGATTCACCTTAAATATTTCACCTTTCACCCAAAACCTATGAACACTAATTCTAGTCTCACCCCAACTTCAGCGGAAAAGGCCTGCTTGCATTCACCCTACCTCTTCCCCTCATAATTTTGTATACCTCTATAAAATCTCCCGTCTTTCTCTTACATTCCAGGGGGAAGAAAAGGACCTTACCTGTTCAAACATGAAATGCTGGAGGAACTCAGCAGGTAAAGCAGCATCTATTTAGAGGAATAAAGAGTCGACATTTTTGCCCAAGACCCTTCATCAGGAGGTCTCAGCCTGAAAGGTCAACACTTTATTCCTTTTCATAGACACTGCATGACCTGCTAAGTTCTTCCAGCATTTTGTGTGTGCTATGATTATGAAGACAGGTAGTCCTCTTTTATTGTCATTTAGTAATGCATGCATTAAGAAATGATACATTATTTCCTCCAGTGTGATATCACAAAAACACAGGACAAACCAAGACTGAAAAAACTGACAAAACCACATAATTACAACATATCGTTACAAACTGTGTAACAATACCATAACTTGATGAAGAAGTCCGTGAGCACAGTAAAGTTCAAAGTTTCTCAAATGTCCCACATCTCACGCAGATGGGAGAAGGAAGAAAAACTCTCCCTGCAAAGCCAACCACAATCCGACTCTGAGTCATCCAAAAACTTCAAGCTCTGATCAGCTCTCCGACACCGAGTACTAAGCGCCATCTCTGTCCGAATGATTCGACTTCCTTCTCGGTTGCCAAAAGCAGGCAAGGCCGGAGATTTTGAGGCCTACCCTCCGAAAGATTCCCGACCACACAGTAATGACAGCAGCAGACGGGTGTTTCAAAAATTTCTCCAGATGTTCCTCTGTGCTTTCACGTCCATTCTCCATCAAATCAGAATTGTCTACGGCCCCTATTTAACAGATACAATATCAATTTTCACCAGAGGGCTGCGCACGCGCAGGTGCGCTGCCATCTTCTCCTCCCGCGTGGATCTGGATTTCCAGCATCTGCAGAATCTCTTGTGCCGACCTGTTCAACCTTGCCCAATAACTTGGGTCTTCAAGTCCCAGCAACACTGTACATTTTCTAAATGTTAACATTCAAAAATATTTGGAACCTTAGTCATGAGTAATGGATTTTCAAGGGTTGTGAGCTTTCAGGAAAGGTTCATAGAAAGCTCAGGGGTCATGACCATTCTAATACTGTGGTCTATCAACATTTGGTAATTGAGCGTGACTGATGCTAGAAGCAGGCAGGGACTTGATGGAATAAAAAGCCTGTAACAATTCTCTATTTCTATGATCTAATGCTTCTGGAATCGGAGTGTCAAAACACACCGGTTTATTAACCTGCCAATATTCGTTGACTAGTCACATTCACTGGGAAATGTTACATTGGTAAAATCTCAGCCGGTGGCCACCACCGGTGCCCCTGCAGCTGAGGCATTACTGACACACTGATCATACCTCACTTGGAGCGTTGTGAGTAGTTTGCTCACAATACACCCTTATCTAAAAAGGCTGTGCTGGCATTGCAGTGGGTCCAGCGGAGAATGGAAGGGGAATGTACAAGGAGCATTTGATGGCTCTGGGCCTGTATTCACTGGAGCTTAGAAGAATGAGTGAGGACCTCATTGAAAGCTACTGAATATTGAAAGGCCTCGATCAGGGGTTTATGCCATGAACCTCTATCATTAACCAAGGATTCCATGGATCCCAGGTTGGGAAACCTTGGCCTGGATGGAGTGGACGTGGAGTGGATGTTTCCTATAGTGGCAGAGTCTAAGTCCAGAGGATGCAGCCTCAGAATAGAAGGATGTCCCTTTAGAATAGAGTGAGGAGGAATTTCTTTAGCCAGAAGATGGTGAATCTGTGGAATTCATTGCCATGGATGGTTCTGGAGGCCAGGTCATTCAGTATAGTTAAAGAGGAGGCTTGATAGGTTCTTGATTTGGAAGGGCGTCAAAGAGGAGGAGAATGGGGTTGAGAGGGATGATACATCAACAGTGTGGAATGGTGGAACAGACCTGATGGGCTGAATGGCCTAATTCTGCTCCAATGTCTAATGGTTTTCTGACCCTGTCAAATCTTTGAAAGCTGTTATATTCGATGAAGAGGAAGAAGAAAATTGCATATTATCTTTAGCTGACGTTTTACAAATGGCAGAAAGGGAATCAGGTTTATTATTTGTTGTTCCATAAAACAATACTATAAGTTATACATAAATAAGTAAATCAATAGTGCAAAAAGAGCAAAAACTGAGATCATGTTCATGGGTTAACGGACTGTTTAGAATTCTGACAGTGGAGGGGAAGAAGCTGTTCCTAAAATGTTGACTATTGCTATCTGCTGATGATTAACGAACAGGGGATAGGAAATAAAAGAAAATTTTCTGCAGGACCTCGATGGGTGAGCAGGGGTTAAATGAAAAGGCAAAATAAATGTCTTCAATGCAGATACAGTTGATTTGTTCCCTTGGAATAACTCAAGCCTAGTATGAACGTGCTGTATGGGTCTGTGGAACAAATTCGGCTGCAGAATGCCCCCAGCAAGTTGTGTATGCACTCAGAGCTAACTGTGTGTAATCATTAGTAAAAATGAGCACTGTTCTTCAGCTCCAGTGGCCACCCTCTTCCTTACCAGAGCAGAGAATTGAGCACTGTGTACTCGGTTTGCATTCGCAACCTTAGTTCCATTAATGGCTGCAGCGACTCTGAATCAGATTCATTTATTTATCACATGTACATCAAAGCAGACAGAGAAATGTGTCATTTGCATTCACAATCAACACAGCCAAGGGTGTACTGGGGGTGGCCTGCAAGTGTCACCACACATTTCGGAGGAATAGAGGGAAAGAGGTGAGGTGGCTAACGAGTGAGGTATATGAATAGTGGGAGAATTTTGGACTCACTCTCAGAGTAGAAGGATGTCCATTTAGAACAGAATTGAGGAATTCCTTTAGCCAGAGGGTGGTGAATCTTTAGAAGTCATTGCCGCAGACAGCTGTGGGGGCCAAATCATTGGGTCTATCTTGATATGTTCTTGATTAATAAGGGCATCAACGGTTACAGGGAGAAGCGGGTGAATAGGGTTGAGGGGGGAAATAAATCAGCCATGGTTCAATAGTGGAACAGACTTGATGGGCCAAATTGCCTAATTCTGCTCCTGTGTTTTATAATCTTGTAGTGTGAGTAATGGGCAGATGGAGAGTGCAGAGAGGGGAAGCAACAGGGTGATGGTGGCAGAGCTTTTTGCGCGTTGCTCTGGATTTCCAGCACCAGAATCAGGTTTAATATCACTGGGATATGTCGTGAAATCTGTTGTCTTTGCATCAGCAGTACATTGCAATACATAATAATAGAGAAAAAAACTGAATTACTGTAAACAAATAATAAATATATATAGATAGATACATATAAATAGTTTAATAATAGTTTAGTTAAATAAATAGTGCAAAAATAAAAATTTTAAAAAGTAGCGAGTAGTGTTCATGAATTCAATGCCCATTCAGAGGGAAAGAGGCTGTTCCTGAATTGTTGAGTGTGTGCCTTCAGGCTTCTGTATCTCCTTCGTACCCACAGATCTGCAGTCTGTTGTGTCTATGCCCTCATCTGCTTTTCAGCTACAGCTTCAACTTCCTCCTGGTCAATCTCAGGATTTCTGAATGGACAATTAACTCATGTCCACTACTCAGATCAGATCGGTATGTATATGTATATGTTCTGAACTGATTCTAACAGAAATCTCAATGGCAAAACTGACAAGTTACCAAAGCAGGTCCAAGCTATTTGTGAGTATTGCTGACACAGAATTTCTTTATTTTTTTTCCTTCTCACTGGCGGGAGAATTATTGTCTTGCCGCATTTATTGCCCATCCTGAACTATGGGATTAGCTAATGAGTTGTTCGCAATGGTAGGATGGAAATCACTGATGGAACAGACTGGATAAGGACCGCAGATTTTCTCCCTGAAGAACATTAATGTACCAGATGGGATTTTAGCAACAAAACCCTATAGCTTTATGGTTACCATTACCGAGCTTAGCTGTTTCTTTTAAACTCCAGATTTATTTAATTACTTGAAATTTAATTCCTCAGTTTCCACAGTTGGAATTGAATTGATGTCTTTAGATCGATAGACTCTGGCCCGGTGATTTAACTGCCGTGTTGTTGTAACCCCAAGCTTATATAATGGCTGTTCGGAAGTGATTCATTGATGTGAGGTGCTTTGGGCTGTTAGAAATGTATGCAATAGAGCATTAGGAGCTTTTAAGTTCAGGAGTTAATATCCTGCTGTCTTTGTATGGTGAGCAGGACAGCTGACATTCAATTATCTCACCATCAGCCAGATTTTAAAATTCACATTATTCTGTTCAGATCTGTACATGGTCTCACCCCTCTGCAACATTCTTCAACTCCCCAACTCCGGTATTACCCTCTCAAAGCTTCTCCAACTCCCCAACTCTGGTCTCACCCTCCTAAACCTTCTTCAACTCCCCACCTCAGGCTTCACCCCTCTCTGACCTTCTCCAACTCCCCAACGCTGGTCTCTCCACTTCCCAAACTTCCAACTTCCCAACTCTGGTCTTCCCAGTCCCCAAACCTCCAACTCCTCAACTCTGCTATCACCCCTCCCAAAACTTTTCCAACTTTCCATCTCTGGTCTCGCTGTTCCCCAAACTTTTTCAACTCCCCAGCTCTGGTCTCCTCGCTTCTCAAACTTCTCCACTTCCCCAACTCTGCTATCACCCGTCCCAAACCTTATCCAACTCCCCAACTCTGACCTCACCCCTCTCTGAACTTCTCCAATCTCCAAACTCTGGAATCCTTGCCCCAAAATTCTCCAACTCCCCAACTATGACATTCCCCCAACTCCAGTCTTCCACTTCCCTACCTTTACTAACCTCCCAACTCTTGTTTTACCCATTCTGAACCTTTCCCAAGCTCCCAAATGTGGTCTTGCTCCTCTCCAACCTTCTTCAAGCCCCCAACTCTTGATTTCTTCCCTTCCTGCTCTGTCCAATACCCACCTGTGCTCTCAGCCTCCCTCAAACATCTCCACCCCCAACTCTGATCTCACCCCTCCCCAATCTTCTCCAAAACCCAAATGCGATCTGTTCCCTCCCTTCTCCAGCCTCCCAACTCTGGTCTGACTTCCAAACCGCCATTCTCCTCAGCTCTGGCCTCTTTCACTCCATAACTGGCAGTCCTGAATGTTGCCCCCTGGACTCTGAGCTCTAGTCCTCACCATTTCTTTCAACACATTTAAATCTGGACAAACCTTAAACCTTCAGTCATCTCCTCATATCATCTTCATTGGTTCATTATCAGATTCTCGGTTCACTAAACACCTTGGACTGACTTACCTGAGGACATCCGACGAGATGCTGCAGCAAGCTTTGTTTTCACCAAGTCCTAGCTCCCCATTTCGTCCTTCCAGCAGAATTTCCGTGGCTTCTGATTCTCACCTGATCCCACTTATCCTGTTCTGGTAAATGGGATTGGTATCAATATCCTTCATGAGAATGTGCACCTACTGGAATGTGAAGCAAAGAAGTTCAAATTCAAGTTTAATTGTCATTAAAGCATACATGAATACAGCCAAATGGAACAGAGTTACTCCAGGGCCAATGTGCAAAACATAATGCCAATTGTCACACACAGCACGAAGTTCATATAAGTGCATATAAGGTATCCGTAAAATATGTTCATTCATTATGCACCATGTTGTATGCCATGGGTGATCATGGTCTTTCCATGACCATGATTGTTCTTGATGAATTTTTCTACAGAAGTGGTTTGCCATTGCCTTCTTCTGGGCAGTGTCTTTACAAGATGGATGACCCCAGCCTTTACCACTATTCCGAGATTGTGTGCCTGGTATCTCTGATTTCATGTGAGGTTTGTGATATGCACCAGCTGCTCACACAACCTGCCACCACCTGCTCTCATGGCTTCACGTGACCCTGATCAAGAGGACTAAACAAGTGCTGCGCCTTGCCCAAGGTGACCTGCAGGCTATCAGAGGGAAGGAGCGACTTACACCTTCTTTGATAGAGATGTATCTCCACCCTGCCATCCTAAGTAATACACAATCACACATAAAAATGTAGTCCATAACCCTGAGTCCACGAGTGTTACAGCAGTCTGCAGTCAAACACAATACGACTTGTCTTCTGCCAAGCAGACTCTGGGGGGCAGCACTGAATCCACTTTGGACAGCTCCCCCCACCACCCCAGCACTCCAGTGGAGTGTGCTGACCCCAAGGCCCCTCTCCTGGGCAGCTGTAAGCAGGCGATACCGTGGCTTGAGGCCTAGTCCACACTACAACTGAGGCCATGCTGCTCCTCCACCATCCACCAATAAATCAGTGAATCCGACTTGCAGCATTCCACATTAACAATGCCCAACAGCATCTTGCAATCACAAGAAAAGCGACTAAGATGATAAGACATAACTGTTGGATGAAGTCAGCATGTCAGGCAGTATCTGTGGAGGCCTAGCCAGCATTTCAGGTCGAGACTGCTGCAGGGTCTAGGCTTGAAATGTTCTCCATCCCTCTGCCTCCACAGATTAGATTAGATTATGAGGACACACAGTCCTCTTTTATTGTCATTTAGTAATGCATGCGTTAAGAAACATAGAAAATAGGTGCAGGAGTAGGCCATTCGGCCATTCGAGCCTGCACGGCCATTCAGTATGATCATGGCTCATCATCCAACTCAGAACCCTGTACCTGCCTTCTCTCCATACCCCCTGATCCCTTTAGCCACAAGGGCCACATCTAACTCCCTGAAATATAGCCAATGAACTGGCCTCAACTGTTTCTTGTGGCAGAGAATTCCACAGATTCACCACTCTCTGTGTGAAGAAGTTTTTCCTCATCTTGGTCCTAAAAGGCTTCCCCTTTATCCTCAAACTGTGACCCCTTGTTCTGGACTTACCCCACATCGGGAACAATCTTCCTACATCTACCCTGTCCAATCCCTTCAGAATTTTATACGTTTCAATAAGATCCCCCCTCAATCTTCTAAATTCCAGAGAGTATAAGCCTAGTTGATCCAGTCTTTCATCATATGAAAGTCCTGCCATCCCAGGAATCAATCTGGTGAACCTTCTTTGTACTCCCTCTATGGCAAGAATGTCTTTCCTCAGATTAGGGGACCAAAACTGCATACAGTACTTCAGGTGTGGTCTCACCAAGGCCTTGTACAACTGCAGTAGTACCTCCCTGCTCCTGTACTCGAATCCTCTTGCTATGAATGCCAGCATACCATTTGCCTTTTTCACGGCCTGCTGTACCTGCATGCCCACTTTCAATGACTGGTGTACAATGACATCCAGGTCTCTTTGCATCTCCCCTTTTCCTAATCGGCCACCATTCAGATAATAATCTGTTTTCTTGTTCTTGCCACCAAAGTGGATAACCTCACATTTATCCACATTAAACTGCATCTGCCATGAATTGTCCCACTCACCCAACCTATCCAAGTCACCCTGCATCCTCTTAGCATTCTCCTCACAGCTAACACTGCCGCCCAGCTTTGTGTCATCCGCAAACTTGGAGATGCTGCATTTAATTCCCTCGTCTAAGTCATTAATATATATTGTAAACAACTGGGGTCCCAGCACTGAGTCTTGCAGTACCCCACTAGTCACTGCCTGCCACTCTTTGCTTCCTGTCTGCCAACCAATTCTCTATCCACATCAATACCATACCCCGAATACTGTGTGCTTTAAGTTTGCACACTAATCTCCTGTGTGGGACCTTGTCAAAAGCCTTTTGAAAATCCAAATATACCACATCCACTGGTTCTCCCCTATCCACTCTACTAGTTACATCCTCAAAAAATTCTATGAGATTCGTCAGATATGATTTTCCTTTCACAAATCCATGCTGACTTTGTCTGATGATTTCACCACTTTCCAAATGTGCTGTTATCACACCTTTGATAACTGACTCCAGCAGTCTCCCCACCACCGACGTTAGGCTAACCGGTCTATAATTCCCCGGTTTCTCTCTCCCTCCTTTTTTAAAAAGTGGGGTTACATTAGCCACCCTCCAATCCTCAGGAACTAATCCAGAATCTAGAGTTTTGAGAAATTATCACTAATGCATCCTCTACTTCTTGGGCTACTTCCTTAAGCACTCTGGGATGCAGACCATCTGGCCCTGGGGATTTATCTGCCTTTAATCCCTTCAATTTACCTAACGCCACTTCCCTACTAACATGTATTTCACTCAGTTCCTCCATCTCACTGGACCCTCTGTCCCCTACTATTTCCAGAAGATTATTTATGTCCTCCTTAGTGAAGACAGAACCAAAGTAATTATTCAATTGGTCTGCCATGTCCTTGCTCCCCATAATCAATTCACCTGTTTCTGACTGCAAGGGACCTACAATGTTCCCTACAGTCTCTACAAAGAAATGATACAATGTTCCTCCAGTGTGTTATCACAGAAACACAAGACAGACCAAGACTGAAAAACTGACAAAAACCACATAATTATAACATATAGTTACAACAGTGCAAGCAATACTGTAATTTGATAGAAGAACAGACTATGGGCACGGTAAAAAAAGTCTGAAAGTCTCTCGAAAGTCCCAACATCTCACGCAGATGGTAGAAGGAAGAAAACTCTCCCTGCCATGAGCTTCCAGCGCTGCAAACTTGCCGATGCAGCATCCTGGAAGCACCCGACCACAGTCCGACTCTCAGTCCGTCCGAAAACTTCGAGTCTCCGACCAGCCCTCCAACACTGAGCACCGAGCACCACCTCTGCCGAGCACTTCGACCCCAGCCCTGGCCGCCAGCAACAGGCAAAGCCAAGGATTTGGGGCCTTCCCCTCTGGAGATTCTCGATCACACAGTAGCAGTGGCAGCGAACCTGGCATTGCAGAATTTTCTCCAGATGTTCCTCCGTGCTTCTCACGTCTGTCTCTATCAAATCAAAATTGTGCATGGCACCCTACTTACAAATACGATATCATTTCACCGGAGAGGCTGCGTGCGCTGCATCGCGCTGCCATCTTCTCCTCCCTCCTCACAATGCTGAGATGCTCCTGAAACTGCTGAGTTCCTCCAACAAACTGTTGTTTGCTGCAGTACATCTAGGGACCTGATAGACAATGACACATCACCTTGGTGTCCTGAAGTTATGGAGCCCTTCGGTCCAACTTGTCCATGTCAATCACGATTCCCACCTAAGCTAGTTCCATTGGCACACATCCCTCCTACCCAAAGTACCTGTCCTAGTACCTTTTAAATGTTGTTAATGTACCTGCCCAAACCATTTCCTCTGGGGCCCGTTCCATTTACTGACCATCCACTGGGTGAAAAGATTGCCCCTCAGGTTCCTATTAGTAAATCTGACCCTCCTCACCTTAGCCACTCTCATGAAGGACTGAAGGGTCTGTTCTTATGCTGCATGACTATTCCCTCTAGCCCTCACCAAACCCTGTTGCTTTAATTTTCACTTCTAAAAGCCCGTGAGATTTTCTACCAATTCTGACATTGCTTATTATCATATTGAACGGAATGATCACCAACATCATTTAGCAACCAAGGCCTTCTCTGGCACTCCCTTGTTAATGTTCTCTGCCTCCCTAAAGCTCTCACCTCCTTTAAGCTTCTTCTCTGAGATGGGTATTAGAATTGGCTTATTATTGTTGCATGTACTGAGATACATTGAGAAACTTGTGTACTGTTCATACAGATTAGATCATTATTCTGTGCATTGAAGTAATGCAAAGTTAAAAAAAACAGAATATAGAATAAAGTGTAACATTTTCAGAGGAAGTCAAAGTCAGAGTAAAATTTACTACAAAAGTGCATATATGTTACCAAGTGCTACCCTGACATTCATTTTCTTACAGACATTTACGGAAAGTAAAGAAATAAATAGAACTTATGAAAAACTGTACATAAACCAAGACTGACAAAGAGCCAATGTATGAAAGTGCAGGTCAAGCACACAATAAGGTGCAAGGCAAATTATAAGGTCAAGGGTCCATTTTATTGCACTGGGAAACCGTTCGATAGTCTGATGACAGATGCTGTCCTTGATCCTGGTGGTACATGTTTTCAGGCTTTTGTATCTTCTGCCCAGTGGGAGAGGGGAGAAGAGAGAATGTTCAGGGTGGGTGTGGTCTTTAATTATGCTGGCTGCTTTACCGAAGTAAAGCCAGAGTCTACCCAACATTCCTTCAAAAGGTTCCATGTCGACTTTCCATTTGTGAAGTACCTTTCAAGGTAGCACATGGTAACATATATGCACTTTAGTAGTAAACTTTACTCTGACTTTGACTTTCTCTGCAGACGTTGTGCAGTTTTGGTCCCCTAATCTGAGGAAAGACATCCTTGCCATAGAGGGAGTACAAAGAAGGTTCACCAGATTGATTCCTGGGATGGCAGGACTTTCATATGAAGAAAGACTGGATGAACTGGGCTTGTACTCGTTGGAATTTAGAAGATTGAGGGGGGATCTGATTGAAACGTATAAGATCCTAAAGGGATTGGACAGGCTAGATGCAGGAAGATTGTTCCCGATGTTGGGGAAGTCCAGAACGAGGGGCCACAGTTTGAGGATAGAGGGGAAGCCTTTTAGGACCGAGATTAGGAAAAAGTTCTTCACACAGAGAGTGGTGAATCTGTGGAATTCTCTGCCACAGAAAACAGTTGAGGCCAGTTCACTGGCTATATTTAAGAGGGGGTTAGATATGGCCCTTGGCTACGGGGGTCAGGGGGTGTGGAGGGAAGGCTGGGGCGGGGTTCTGAGTTGGATGATGAGCCATGATCATAATAAATGGCGGTGCAGGCTCGAAGGGCCGAATGGCCTACTCCTGCACCTATTTTCTATGTATGTTTCTATGTTACACTTTATTCTATATCCACAATGACTTTCTAGTGCCAGCAATCACCGATTGGGGTCTGTTTCCCTCAGCTGTCTGTAAGGAGTTTTCACGTTCTCCCCATGACTGCGTGGGTTTCCTCCGTGTGCTCCTGGTTTCTCCCACAGTCCAAAGTTGTATGGTTAGGGCTAAGGTTAGTTGTGGCCTTTGTGGGCTGCTCCCCACCCCCAGCACAATCCTCGGATTGTGTTAGGCGTTGACGCAAAATGATGCATTTCACTGTATGTCTTGATCTTTCGCTGTACATGTGACAAATCAAGCTAATAGAATCTATTATTAATGCAAGCTGTTACAGGTGTTGTCAGTGCTTCTCCCGACCCAGGTAAAATTAAGGTAATGTTTTCCGGAGCACAAAAGAATCACCATAACGCTGAAGGCTAAAGGTCCCATGTTTATTTTCTGTTGCCTTCTGTTAAACCAGAGTGTAGCTAGGACAGCTGGCCCCATTTCCCCGGTGAAAGGCAGCATCTGTCCTTCAGTCTGTCTGCTCTGACTTAATGTAAATTGCCATATTGTGGATGTGTTTGCAATGAGATGGGTGCTGGCTGTGAGCGTGCAGAGAGAGTGCAGTGTTCTTGTGTCAGTGTTAGGTTCACGGAGAGAGAACAAAGTCGATGTGAGGCGTTCAGTTTTATAATTGCTCCATCTACCTGTGCAGAACAGTCCTGCAGTTATGTACTCAGTGAAAGATGGCCTTAAGATTTTATCTCATTGTAGAAATCCAATAAATGACTTAACTAATTAATCCCCATGTAAATAATAGCAGGGTAGTTTGTGGTTTTGTAAGCCCAGAAGCAGAGCTGGTGGACGCCTCCCCACAGTACAAGTCATGGGAGGAACCTTAGCAGGTCAAGCCGCATCAGTGGCGTTACAGGCTTTACTGCATCCAAAACATCAGTTGTCCCCTTCCCTCCAGAAATGCCGCTGAGTACCTCTAGTATTTTGTGTGTGGCTCTAGATTCCAGCTTCTATGGTTTCTTGAGTAACCTGGGGATATTTCCACTGATTGAGCCCTGAGCTGTGGGTGGCCCCAAAGCATGGGATAATCTTTGAGACAGAGATCATAGCATGTCAAAGTCAAAGTAAATCTACTATCAAAGCATTTATAAGTTACCATATACTACCTTGAGATTCTTTTGTTTCTTGTACACATTTATAGGAAAATAAAGAAATATAATGGAGTTCATGAAAATCTATACATAAACAATGACTAACAAATAACCCAATGTGTAAAAGAAGACAAATTGTGAAAATAAAAAAATAATAAGACTGAGAACATGAGTTGTAGAGTCCTTGAAAGTGAGTCTGTAGGTTGTGCAATCATTTCAGAGTTATGGTGAGTGAAGTAATCCACACCAGTTCGGGAGCCTGATGGTTGAGGTATAATAACTGTTCCTGAACCTGGTAGTGTAGGACCCACCTCTCCTCTACCTCCTGCCTGTTGTTAGTAGAGAGAGGAGAGCACGGCCTGGATGATGGATGCTGCTTTCTTGTGGCAGTGTTCTATGCACATGTGCTCAATAGTAGGGAGGGCTTTGCCTGTGATGGACTGAGCCTCTTTTTCTGTTGACTTCTTTCTGTCCACCTCTTTCTGTAGACTTTTCTTTCCAGCGTATTGGTGTTTTCATACCATTCTGCAATGCAGCCAGTTAAAATAGTCTCGGCTGTGCATACTTAGACATTAGTCTACAGAAAACCAATATGGTTAGGGTGAGAAAGTGGCCCTGGTTGTGGAAGGATTGAGATGGATCATTTCACCTCTGTAAAATGTTTACCAATCTCTCAGTGAGACATCACGCTGACGGTGTTCAATTTTTCTTTGCAGCTGGTACAACGTACATATTCGGACGTGGAGGAGGGCTCATAACCTACACTTGGCCAGCTAACGACAGGCCCAGCACAAGGACAGACCGCTTGGCTGTTGGATTCAGCACGTCAGTGAAGGATGCCATCTTGGTGCGAGTGGACAGTGCTCCTGGTCTGGGTGACTTCCTTCAGCTTCACATAGTGAGTACCTCCCACCTAACGTAACATACATTTGCAAACTATCCATGGCCTCCTCAATCTCATCCTCAACAGAAAAATTAGGTCTGCAGTTTTAAAACAACTTAAACAGTGGGAATGTCAGCTGAAAAATCTGCTGGGAACTAGATAGTTCTGTTTGACTTTCCATACCTCTTCTCTCCTCTCCTTCTCCCTCCCCCTCCACCTCCCTGTCCAACTCCCCATCCAACTCCCCCTCCACCTCCCTGTCCAGCTCCCCATCCACCTCTCCTCCCCCTCTACCACCCCCTGCCCCTTCCCCCCTACTCCCCCACTTCCCCATTCCCCATTCCCCATCTCCCCCTCTCCCCTTCCCCTCTCCCCTTCTCACCCTTCTCTCCATCTCCCTCTCTATCCCCCTCCCTCCCTCTCCCTCCATCTCTCTCTCCTTTTCTCTGAAAATATTTTTCTTTTTCTTTGTGTTATTTTTTCACATTCCCTCTTTGTATTTATTTCTGTCGATCTTGCTTACTGTCTACCTTTGTCTTTATTTCCCACTCTCTATCCGTATTCCCTACCTCACTATTTCTTTCATTTTCTCAATTGTCTATCTCTCTTTCTTTCCCCCTCTCAATATCTCTTTCTATCTCTCGATCTATCAGTCAAATTTTTTGACTTTATGTCCCTCTGCCCCTCACAATATTTTTCTGATGCTCTCTTTGTGTCTCACGCTGTCTGCCTCTCATTTACTCAGCTGTCTCATTTTCCCTCCCTTGTTAAGAAACAGAATGAGAGACCATGTTGAAAACTGCGGAGAAATTAGCTCTTGTATTCTTTGCTCCTGCATACATGTCATGTTGATGAATGCAACAGATCTCGTTAAATGACAGAAAATCTAATTGCAGTGCTTACTTCTTCTGAGGTGTCGGGCCACTGATGCCTGAAGATATCAGGACTTGTGACCCCTCCTCATCAGAGCAGTGATTTATTAGCCCAGGTGATTTGCTAGGCCACTGGTACTCAGTTTTCATGGGGAGAAAATCAGTAAAAGAATAATTTATAGTGTACTCTGTTTAAAGAAACACCTCAAATGAAATAGCAGTAAGTTTTGTTCATTCACTCTCTATCAACTCTTGATGTGACTCAATTAGAACAGCAACCTCTTTATAGAATGCAGCAAGAGTTTATTAAATGGTAGAAACATGATTTCTTCTGAATATCTTTAACATTAGGTGAAGGTCCAAGATTCCCTCCAGTAATGAAGGTTGGCAGCTTGTTATCATTCCCTGATTACGGAAATCATTGCTTGGATCTATCCATTCATTTCTCTTTGGAAGTTACCCAGGAGAATATTCCGGATGCAAATTATACCGTTTAGGAAAGTAATTGTTGGCATTTCTTGTGGGATCTTGGTTTGCAGCCATCTTGAGGCTGGTATGGAGCCAGGTGTTCCTGTTTGCAGATTTTTTTCTGGAGACAATCCAGGAAGGGATCTATAAATTTGCTGAAGAAAACTGTTGAGAAAAAATATTTATTTTTTTGCCTTGGCATGAAAGAATGATTGGCAAGCTATTCTTATGTGTTTGGATATTACGAAAGGATTTCCATTTGCTGTTTTTTCATAAAATGGAATTGAAATCTTTTGGAGTTGTGATGGATATTCACTATCCAGTACCCAATAGGTTCATTGCCAACCTCAGCT
The DNA here is from genome assembly GCF_030028105.1 of Mobula birostris. Classification (NCBI taxonomy): domain Eukaryota; kingdom Metazoa; phylum Chordata; class Chondrichthyes; order Myliobatiformes; family Myliobatidae; genus Mobula; species Mobula birostris. The sequence goes on along the minus strand of NC_092370.1, from coordinate 229,878,577 downwards.
TTCTAGCACAGCAGCATGATCTTTCCAAAGGGTCAGAGTTATTTGTGACAAAGTTAAACTTCTAACCAATATTCTTCGCTCAGCTTCATGTTGGAAACAAGGCACAGTCTCCAGTGCGTAATGTAAATTGAAAGCAATATAATCAGTCTGAATCTAACAGGACAACTTTGCAAGAAAACAGCACGGTCTATAGAACACAGGTCGGTCTACAGCAGGGGACTGGCTGAATTATTTAATTCCAGGAAGTTTGCAGGCCAGACGCTGATGTCACTGAGCATATCAAACATGGTCACAGGTATGATCATTCGATGATTGGGATATTTGTGTAATCAGAGTCAGCCCTCACAACATTAATTTGGGTGTTTGGGATCTCTGTCTCCAGAAGCTTTTAGACCATCTGTGTAAAGTACTTTGTCCTGGCAAAGATATCTGAAAACCATCGTGTACAAATAATGTCAACTGGTAGCAACAGTATAAATGTTAGAAAGTATTGAGGATTGTTAGGAATGACAAGAAGAATAACAGAAAGATGGGGTCACAAGAAGAACTAGAATTCATTCCTCAATCTGTGGTTTCTGCAATGGACAACTCTTTTGTCTGCAAATTATTGGTATGATCTTTTAGCTTGTAAGAGTTGTAAGCTGGAGATAATTTAATGTTTTCTACCACAAATTGTCAATCGATGAACCTAATCTTTGTTCCTTGAACGATATTTTAAATTGGATTCTCAGAGTAAAACACCTTAGGTTCGGGAGTAGTCCTCACAAAGCACATAGAAACATAGAAACATCGAAAACCTACAGCACAATACAGGCCCTTCGGCCCACAAAGCTGTGCTGAACATATCCCTACCTTAGAACCACCTAGACTTTACCCATAGCCCTCAATTTTTCTAAGCTCCATGTAGCCATCCAGGAGTCTCTTAAAAACCCTATCTTTTCCGCCTCCACCACCGCCACCAGCAACCCATTCCACGCACTCACCATTTTCTGCGTAAAAAACTTACCCCTGACATCTCCTCTGGACCTACTTCCAAGCGCCTTAAAACTATGCCTTCTGGTGGTAGCCATTTCAGCCCTGGGGAAAAGCCTCTGACTATCCACATGATCAATGCCTCTCATTTTCTTGTGCATCTCTATCAAGTCACCTCTCATCCTCCGTTGCTCCAAGGAGAAAAGGCCCAGTTCACTCAACCTATTCTCATAAGGCATGCTCCCCAATCCAGGCAACATCCTTGTAAATCACATACCTTACCTTGAGTGCATACGAAATTCTCATTTGATATCATGTTCGTGTGACATTGCCATTATTGTTGCCTTTGTGGTGAAGGTCCTTATGAAAGATTTCTAGGATCAACTGAAAGGACCACAATAGAGAGGGGTCCTTTTAGAATGGAAATAAGGAGGAATTTCTTTATCCAGAGAGTGGTAAATCTGTGGAATTCATTATCACAGGCAACTATGGAGGCTAAGTCTTTATGTATATTTAAGGCAGAGGTTGATAGACTCTCGATTAGTCAGAAGGCTATCTGACATGAAGGGATACAGGGAGAAGGCAGGAGATGGGGCTGAGAGGAAAAATGGATCAGCCATGATGAAATGGTAGAGCAGACTTGATGCGCCAAATGGCCTAATTCTGCTCCTATACCTTCTGGTCTTATGATCGTATGGAAAGGACAGGCATACGAACACCAGTGTACTGGAGGAGGCCAACATGAACAGCATCTCCTCTGCAATAAAATAATACAAACTCTGATGGATAGGTCATGTCATCCGGATGCCTAGCTCACATCTCTACAAACAGATCCTTTACTCCCAGTTGAAGGGAAGTCAGTGAGCCTCTGGTGGCAAAGGAAACACTTCAAAGACAGCATTAAAATCAGAACAAAGAAATTCAACGTTGCATCCAAAAAACTGGGAAGACATTGCACTCAACAGATACACCTGGAAGAAATCTGTTCAAGAGGGAGCGGTGCTACATGACAACAACCGCCACTGTGCCGCAGAGAACTATCGGTTACTGCAAAAGGAGTGAATGAACGGCTATAAAAACCCAACCGCTAACCACAGCCTCCACCTACACTGCACCAGAATATGTGGATCCTGGATCAGCCTCTACAAACTCACCGATAGACAATCCTTCAGGAGAACATCCTACTCAACTCAATTGATTGTACTCCTACTGTGTGATGAAGATTTTTTCATGGAATTAATGTAATAGGAAATGAAGTATAGATTATTGGAAGTAAACAGTATGTTTCTAAATGGGGCCTTCATTCCATTTGAATTTTCTGGAAAGGCAAGTTAATTACAAGGCAAACACTTTTCTCCATCTTCTCACCCTGTATTAAGTCCTCTTCTCTCTGTCCATTATTCCCACTCTCCCCTCATCTATCTTTTCTCTTTTACTGTCCAACTTTAACCTTCTTTCTCAGCCCTTCAGACTCACCCACCTTCCCTCCTTTCTTTACCTCTCTCCACATAGTCTTTCACCTGCCCTCCTCTTCTCTCAACACACATAAAAGTTGCTGGTGAACACAGCAGTCCAGGCAGCATCTGTAGGAAGAGGTACAGTCGATGTTTTGGGCCGAGACCCTTCGTCAGGACTAACTGAAAGAAGAGATAGTAAGAGATTTCCTCAACTCTCTTCATTTATCCTCCCACACTTCCCGTCTCACACACCGTGCATGCTGTTGTAATGCATGAATAGTCGACTTACTGTCGACTTCCTGCCAGCTTAAACTAGTCTGGCTATTCTCCTCTGACCTCTTTCATGAGCAAGATGTCATGCAGAGCTAACTAAATTAATGGCACATAACTAAACTGATCCCTTCTTCCTGAACATGGATCACATCCACAGTAGCACAGCGATTAGTGCAAAACTACTATAGTGTCAGTGATCTGCGTTCAAATCCACCACTGTCTGGAAGGAGTTTGAATATTCTCCCCATGGCCATGTGGGCTTTTACCTTACATGTCTAATGGCAAGTTTCTGGCCTGAAGTTTTATGAAGCCATTGCTAGGATAGTAACCAGGCATGAGTTTACTATCGTTCACTTTGGCCTAGAGTTTGTGAACCTGTTACATACCTTCTCGTATGGTATCAACCTTGGAGGGTCTACTTTATCTCACCACTACATGCTCAACCTCCCATCTCACTCTGTTGTGCTACAGAGCCAAGAATTCACGATTACCCACCATTAATTACCATCCTCTACTACCCTTACGCTTGGAATGATCTGTCTGGTGGAATACCAGAGCAAAAGCTTTTGACTGTCTCTGCGTACATGTGACAATAGCAAACCATTAAACCCATCTTTCTCCACTTCAACCCCAGCTTCCTGATCTGATACCTGTCAGATATTGTATGAAGACATCCCTGTGAAGAACTTGGGGCTTTGTTTATAAAGTCTATTTGTGAATATTAAGAATATATTGTTCTTGTTAATATAAGACATTAATTGGTAATTATGTTTGCAGTTGATAAAATTCCACCCTTCCCAGAACATTGTTCATTTGTTATATCCCATGTCGTGTGGAATGGGTGATCATGGTCTTTCCATGACCGTGATTGTTCTTAGTAAATTACCTTCTTCTGGGCAGTGTATTTACAAGATGGGTGACCCCAGCCTTTATCAACACTCTTTGGAGATTGTCTGCCTGGTGTTAGTTGTCGCATAAGCAGGACTTGTGATAAGCACCGGCTGCTTATACGATCATCTCCCATGGCTTCACGTGATCCTGATCTGGGGGTGGAGTGGACTAAGCATGTGCTTCACCTGCAGGCTAGTGGAGGGAAGGAGCACCTTACACCTCCTTTGGTAGAGACATATCTTCACCGCCCAGCACCAGAACATACTGGTACAATTCTACGTTGCAAACATATGGAGCATCCTTACATCAGCCGTCACAATCTGTTTGGCTCAAAGGTTCATTTATTATCAAAGTATACAACTCTGAAAGTCTTCTTCTCCAGATAGCCATGAAACCAAGGAACCAAGAAAGGTGCAGCATCCTCTCACAATGTACAAAGCTCCAGCAAACTAAGGCAGTGGAGGCCAATTCTCTGGATACTTTCAAGAAGGAGCTAGATAGGTATCTTATGGATAGTGGAATCAAGGGTTATGGGGACAAGGCAGGTACCGGGTATTGATAGTAGATGATCAGCCATGATCTCAGAATGGCGGTGCAGGCTCGAAGGGCCGAATGGTCTACTTCTACACCTATTGTCTATTGTCTATAGGTCAGCAAAAAGGTCATTAGCTGCATTCTTCCTTGCAGCTTGACTTGCATTTGTCCAGAACAAAGTAACAGGCAAGAAGAATGGCAGACACTACCCACCCAGCAAACTGGCTTTTCCAAAAGCTCCCTTCCGGAAAGCGCTATAGGGCTATTAAAACAAAAACTTTGCACCATCTTAAAAGTTTCTTCCCCAAGCAGTTAATCTGATCAACCATTCTTGTTACCCCCCCCACTTCTTTTATCTATTACCTCCATCACTGCACTGTACTATAAACACTTCAAACTAGTTTTTATATTTTTATAACACAATGTTACACTGTAAATAAATGCTGGTATTAACACATATTTTATCCCATATCTGTTCTTCTAATTTTATTTACATATAAAACTCTAATATATAATATATTCTCTCTCTCTATTTCTATATATATATATACCGTGGCATGCATAAGTTTGGGCACCCCTGGTCAAAATTTCTGTTTCTCTGAATAGCCAAGCGAGTAAAAGATAACCTGAATTCCAAAAGGCATAAGGTTAAAGATGACACCTTTCTTTAATATCTTAAGCAAGATTACTTATTTATTTCCACCGTTTACAGTTTCAAAATAACAAAAAAGGAAAAAGGCCCGAAACAAAAGTTTGGGCACCCTGCATGGTCAGTACTTAGTAACACCCCCCTTGGCAAGTATCACAGCTTGTGAACACTTTTTGTAGCCAGCTAAGAGTCTTTCAATTCTTGTTTGGGGGATTTTCACCCATTCTTCCTTGAAAAAGGCTTCTAGTTCTGTGAGATACTTGGGCCGTCTTGCATGCACTGCTCTTTTGAGGTCTATCCCTAGATCTTCGATGATGTTTAGGTTGGGGGACTATGAGGGTCATGGCAAAACCTTCATCTTGCACCTCTTGAGGTAGTCAATTGTGGATTTTGAGGTGTGTTTAGGATCATTATCCTATTGTAGAAGCCATTCTCTTTTCATCTTCAGCTTTTTTACAGACGGTGTGATGTTTACTTCCAGAATTTGCTGGTATTTAATTGAATTCATTCTTCCCTCCACCAGTCAAATGTTCCCTGTGCCACTGGCTGCAAAACAAACCCAAAGCATGATCGATCCACCCCCATGCTTAACAGTTGGAGAGGTGTTCTCTTCATGAAATTCTGCACCTTTTTTTCTCCAAACATACCTTTGCTCATTGCGGCCAAAAAGTTCTATTCTAACTTCATCAGTCCACAGGACTTGTTTCCAAAATGCATCAGGCTTGTTAAAACGTTCCTTTGCAAACCTCTAACGCTGAATTTTTTGGTGAGGACGCAGGAAAGGTTTTCTTCTGATGACTCTTGCATAAAGGTCATATTTGTGCAGGTGTCGCTGCACAGTAGAACAGTGCACCACCACTCCAGAGTCTGCTAAATCTTCCTGAAGGTCTTTTGCAGTCAAGCGGGGGTTTTGATTTGCCTTTCTAGCAATCTTACGAGCAGTTCTCTCGGAAAGTTTTCTTCGTCTTCCAGACCTCAACTTGACTTCCACTGTTCCTGTTAACTGCCATTTCTTAATTACATTACGAACTGAGGAAACGGCTACCTGAAAACGCTTTTCTACCTTCTTATAGCCTTCTCCTGCTTCGTAGGCATCAATTATTTTAATTTTCAGGGTGCTAGGCAGCTGTTCAAGGAGCTCAAGGCTGCTGATTGTTGCGACAAGGTTTGAGGAGTCAGGGTATTTATAAAGCTTTTAAATTTGCATAACCTGGCCTTTCCTAATGATGATTGTAAACAAGCCATAGCCTTAACAAGCTGATTAAGGTCTGAGACCTTGGTAAAAGTTAAAAATTGTACAAAACCAAAATAATACACTAATTTTGCTTAAAGTGTTGAAAAGAATGTTTCATCTTTAACTTTGACTTTTGGAGATCAGTTCATCTTCTACTCACTGAACTATTCGCAGTAACAGAAATTTTGACCGGGGTGCCCAAACTTTGCTTGCCACTGTATATATATGTAATTCTAGATAAATAATTCTTTATTCTTCATGATTGTTGAATGTTACTATTTTTACTGCATGCCAGACCAACACACCACAGCAAATTCCTGATACATGTAAGTAAAGTTCATCTTTGATCCTATTATCGAAGGTTTTCGTATCATATAGTAAGAATCCAATCATTTTTGAGTGATTGGATCCCTAATAAATCCTGTCCAGAGCTGTCTACAAAATGGAAAGGTACAATGAATACATATTGAAAGGAAGCTCCAAGATCATGGCTGGCTGGCGAGTTTTTGTATGGTGATTTTGTTCTGCTTTTGTTTGTGTGCCTCCTGTACATACAAGATTCAATGTGACATTATTGAGCTTGATGTTATCAGTTCACTCACAGCTCACAATGTCAGAATGGATTGTTGAGAGAAGATGACGACATCATAGACACAGACAGCAAACAGCAGGGTGCCGATGATCTGTCACTTGCCAGCTTAGCCATTGCTTTCTCCCTTACCCTGCATCCAAATAAGATCTATTTCCTTCTCCTAAGAAACAGGGATTCCTGCAGCTTTAGGACTGCTGAATGCAGAAACTTGCTGCGCGACACACAGTGCCACTGTTTTGTTCTGACCCTATATGCATTCTGCCTACAAAAGAATAAACTTCAGTGGTACAAACATTCTCTCTTTCATAAGACATAGGAACAGAATTAGGCCACTCAAACCACTGATCTGCTCCACCATTCAATCATAGCAGATATATTTTCCCTCTCACCTCTGTTCTCCTGCCTTCTCCCTGTAACCTTCTTCACCCTGGCTAATCAAGAGCCTCTCAATCTCCACTTTAAATATAACTTCAATATAAATATCTCTCTCAGAGGTTTACCTAATCTAGCAGTGAACCGAGCAGCAGATGCAGATTCAACAGCAATACCCATCACATCCGTCTCCACCTATCCATCCCCCTAATCTAATACCTCCATGTTATCCTATTAAGTTTATTTTTTATATAACTCTTTATCTTTTTAATTATTGAGTGTTGTTTTTTGTTGACTGTCATGCCAACACACCGTTGCGAATTCCTAATATATGTACTGTGTGTACATATAGAGAATACTATAGGAAGGTCGCCTCACTATGGGAAGGATGTGGAAGCATTGGAAAGGGTACAGAGGAGATTGACCAGGACGCTGCCTGGTTGATCAGAGATTAAGGGAGCTAGGGCTTTACTCTTTGGAGAGAAGGAGGATGAGAGGAGACATGATAGAGGTGTACAAGATATTAAGAGGAATAGATAGAGTGGATAGCCAGCACCTCTTCCCCAGGGCACCACTGCTCAATACTAGAGGACATGGCTTTAAGGTAAGGGGTGGGAAGTTCAAGGAGGATATTAGAGGAAGGTTTTTTTACTCAGAGAGTGGTTGGTGCGTGGAATGCACTGCCTGAGTCAGTGGTGGAGGCAGATACACTAGTGAAGTTTAAGAGACTACTAGACAGGTATACGGAGGAATTTAAGGTGGGGGGTTATATGGGAGGCAGGGTTTGAGGGTCGGCACAACATTGAGGGCCGAAGGGCCTGTAATGTGATGTACTATTCTATGTTCTATGTTCTATAAAGCTGATCCTTGACTGTCTTGCAGCAACCCGTCAATGTGCTCATGCTCATGCTGTGAGTCAGAGGGCCGTGAGACAGAATCCTGTAGAACTGAGTGCTATTTTTCAGATGTAGTGTTAAACCGTCCAGTCCTTATTCTTGTCTGCACTCTTAACTTTACAGTCACCTCACAATCTACCTTGATATGTTCTTGCATTTTGTTAAGGTCTGTCCGCACAGTACTTTCTCTTTAGCTGCTGCACTTTATTTTCTACCCATCCTAGCTTTATGGCCATAGAACATAGAACATTGCAGCAGAGTGCAGGCCCTTCAGCCCACAATGTTGTGCTGACCCTTTAGTCTACTCTTGCACACCTGCATCAATTACTTCTCATCCTCCCTCGCTTCAAAAAGCAAAGCCCTAGCTTGTTCATCCTATCTTCAAAAGATATGCTCTGAAGTCCAGGCAGCATCCTGGTAAATCTCTTCTGCACCCTGTCTAAAGCTTCCACATCCTTCCTATAGTGAGGCAACCAGAACTAAACACAACATTATAAGTATGGTCTAACCAGAGGTTTATACAGCTATAACATTACCCCACAGCTCTTGAACTCAATCCCCAGACTAATGAAGGCCAACACAACACTCGCCTCCTTCACAGTGCTCTCAACCTGTGTGGTAGTTTTGAGGGATCAAACATGTTTAGACCATGTTTGTGCACTTCCTGGAAGAGAACAAACTCTTTGACCATAAAGGCATGATAGTCAAGCTAATTCTCGTCACGGAACATAGAACATCACAGCACAATACCAGGCCCTTTGGCCCATGATGTTGTGCCAACCCTTTAACCTACCCTTGCCTCCCACATAGCCTTCTATTTTTTATTTCATCCACGTGTCTCTTCAATGTTCACCTGCTTTCACATCCCTCCCTGGGAGGTGCCTGGAAGCAGCTTATTATCACTCCTTAGACCATGATTGTCAACCTGCATCTTCAGTGTTCCAGTTGCTGCCCTGCCTCAACCTACACTCCCTCCCCCTCCTGTCTTCTCCTATCATTTTGGATCTCCCCCTCCCCCTCCCACTTTCAAATCCCTTACTCACTCTTCCTTCAGTTAGTCCTGACGAAGGGTCTCGGCCTGAAACGTCAACTGTACCTCTTCCTAGAGATGCTGCCTGGCCTGCTGCGTTCACCAGCAACTTTGATGTGTGTTGCTCCACCAATCACCTGCCCGCTTGTACTCCTTCCCCTCACTACCATCTTAATCTGTATTCTTCCCCCTTCCTTTCCAGTCCTGAGGAAGGGACTCGGCCCAAAACATCACCCGCTTGTTCCTTTCGATAGATGCTGCCTGACCCGTTTAGTTCCTCCAGCATTTTCTGTGTACGCCGCTCTGGATTTCCATCATCTACAGAATCTCTTGTGTTTAAGGCTTTCCAGGAAACCATGTTGCTCACCAGTGTGCATTTATCTTCCAGTCGAGGTGGTTCTGACAACTTATTATTAAGAAATAAAGCCAGCAGTGTGATTTATGTCCAAGCGTAGGACAGACTCTCAAACAGCCACAGAGGTTCGTTTCAAATCAAAAACAGGTTTAGGATGTAAATTTGCATCGTGCCTGAAGTAGGGAGTCCTCGTATATTGCACTTAATAAGAACTTACTCGTATAAGTGACAGGAAGATGTACATTTTCATAGCTGCTATTACAGAAAGCTAACAAAATAACGGTCTGAATGTTTTAGTATGCAGTGTGCTGTGCTCAAATTTGGGCAACACTTAAAAGCAAAACAGCAACAGCATGCTTTTGTAGAGCACCATGAACTTGACAAAGTGTTCCCAGTTCCTTCTGAGGAGTACTATCAAACCAGAGTGAAACCAAGGAGAAATGAGGGCAGAATGTCAAAGGCCCAGTGACAGAGTTAGGTTTGAAGGAGGAAGGAGATGATTAGGTTTGGGGCCTTACAAGAGTGTGGAATTAGAGGAATGGTTCGCTTTATCTGTCACATTTACATCCAAACATCAAGACATGCAGTGAAATGTATTATTTCCGTCAATGTCCGACGCAGTCGGAGGATGTGCTGTGGATAGCTCAGAGGTGTTGCCATGCTTCTGGCACCAACGTAGCACGCCCACAACTTACTGACCTGCGTGTCTTTGGAATGTAGAAATTGGAGCACCTAGAGGAACCCCGCACAGTCACAGAGATAATGCACAAAATTTCTTAAATACAGGGTCAGAAATTGAACCCTGATCGCTAGCACTGTAAAGCATTATGCTAACCGCTACACCACCGCACTGTCCAAGAAACAGGGACACCTCATTGGAATATCATAAACGCAAGAGATTCTGCAGATGCTGGAAAACTTGAGCAACACACACAAAATGCTGGAGGAACTCAGCAGGCCAGGCTGCATCTATGGAGGGGAATAAACCGCGGACATTTTGTGCCGAGACCCTTCATTAGGACACGGCCTGAAACGTCGACTGTGTATTCTCTCCATAGATGCTACCTTACCTGCTGAGTTCCTCCAGCATTTTGTATGTTGTTTGAAGGATTATCAGGTTGGTGAAGTCCGAAGACTGGGGGAAACATGACCGTGAAGAGATTTGAAAAGCAAGGAGTATTTTTAATTTCTTAATTGCTTCACTAGAAGCCAACAGGCACAGAGGAGGTGGGGGAGCCAAACCTATGTGTGAGGGCATGAGCAGCAATGCCGGGCGTAGATATAAAATAGGTTAATAAAATAAGAACACATTTTCCCATTATCCAGTCACAGAGAATCCGGATGGGACTTGGCCCGAAGAATGCTCTTTGAGAAATGAGAATTCTCATCCCAGGCATCAGCTGTCCTAGATTCCTCCAGCTTCGCGTGTGAGCTTCGGTAGAAAGTAGGAAGGAAACGTTAGCAGCAGAGGAATCATATTCCCTGGTGCCTGCTAAGCTGGCTGAACTCATTCAGTGGGTCAGTGGAGGCCTGCAATTGGCCTTTACGCTTCCACACTTGCTGGGAGAAAGGAGACAACGCTGTGGATAAAGTAATTGAAGAGACTACCCCTCCCCCGCTACCCATCCTCCTTAAAGCAAACCTACAGATGCAAAACCAGACAGGACAAGCACAGTGTCCTTGGCAATAGTGTAATTCTAGTCTCTGTATCAATGAATTAAGCTTTATCTGAAAGAGGATACCATCACTTAACCACAGCACATATGCACGTATGAGTGTGGGTGTATTGTGTGTGCCTGCTGGAGAGAGTGTCTATGCATGAGGGAGTATCAGAATCAGGTTTAATATCACCAGGAGAGTGAGAGTGTGAGAGCGAGAGTGTGTGTGTGTGTGTGTGTGTGTGTGTGTGTTAGGGTTGCCAACTTTCTCACTCCCAAATAAGGGACAAAAGTAGCAGTCAAATACAGGACACTTGTGTTTACCCCGAGAAAGACTACCATGACCATGAAGCCTTGCGCGGGCACCTGTGTGCCCGTACGTGATGTGCGCATACGTGATGTGCACATGCGTGTACGTGCCGATTTTTTCCTACAAATCGGTTTTGGCTTAATCTTCCTGATTCTGATACACTGTACATAAATTATTTCTACTTTATATAGGCTGTGTATTTATCATATCATTCCTACTTTTACTATATGTTAGTGTTATTTTAGGTTTTATGTGTTATTGATATGATTTGGTAGGTTATTTTTTGGGTCTGGGAAAGCTCAAACATTTTTCCCATATAAATTAATGGAAATTGCTTCTTCGCTTTACGCCATTTCCGCTTACGAACACTTTCATAGGAATGCTCTACCTTAGCGGGGGAAATACGGGACAAGGGTGGTCCTGTATGGGACAAACCAATTTAGCCCAACATGCGGGATGTCCCAGCTAATACAGGACAGTTGGCAACCCTAGTGTGTGTGTGTGTGTGTGTGTGTGTGTGTGAGAGAGAGACTGTATGACAGACTACGAGACTATGCACAAAAATTCAGGAACAACTGTCCAATCTCTTACATAAGTGACTGGACATCCAGGGCATTACTGACTATGCAAGGAAATACAGCATCGACTGTAACAGTGATGCCTCCTTCCCTGACGCTGTGAACAATCTATATGCATGCTTTAAGGCATGCAGCACAACGCCAGGTGAGCGGCCACTGTCTGTAACAGCAGCGGACATGAGAAGGGCTCTACAGAGAGTCATCTCCCGTGAGGCGGCTGGGCCAGACAACATCCCTAACTGAGTGCTCAGGAGGTGTGCATACCAGCTCACTGATGTCTTCACGGACATCTTCAACAGTTCACTCATCTAGGTTGCTGTCCCCACTTGCTGCAAATCAGCTTCCGTCATCCCTGTACCAAAGAACACTGCACCTTCAGAACTAAATGACTATCACCCAGTGACACTGACACCAATTATCATGATGTGTTTTTAAAGGGCTGGTAATGGTATATATCAAAAATCCATTCATACCACATTGAACACGCACCAATATGCTTGCAGGAAGAACCAACCTACGACGTACGTCATAGCATCGGTCATAGAGCAGTTCCGTCTGTCCATACATCTGTCACTCACCTGACCCTGACACACCTGGAAAGCGAGGACACTTCTGTCAGAACGCTGTTTCTGGCTTTCCATTCAGCCCTCAACACTATTGTCCCACAGGCCGTGGTGAGCAAGCTCCCGCTCGGTCTGAATGCACCACTGTGCAACCTGGCGTTGCATTTCCTAATGAACAGACCTCAGGTAGTCAGGGTGCATGACCGCTCCTCCCTCCTCATCATCCTCATTACGGGAGCCTCTGAGGGCTCCGGGCTGAGCCCATTGCTGTACACTCCAGTTACAAGCACCCAAAAATCACATCATCAAGTTCGCCCATGACACGGCAGAATAATGATGGCTCATCATGAACAATGATGGAAGATGGAAGAGCTCGAGGTCTGGTGCCAGGCAAGTAACTTCTTCCTCAGTGTTAACAAGACAAAGGAGATGGCTATTGGCTTCCGGAGAACCCGCACTACCCACGCCTCCCTTTACATTGGCACTACAGCAGTGGAAAGTACAAGTAGTTTCAAACTCCTGGGAGTGCACGTCACACACAATCTCTGTTTTCTGAGGAGGCTGAAGAGAGCTGGAGTTTGCACATCCATACTCACGTCATTCTGCAGATGCTCAGCGGAGAGCATCCTAACAAGCTGCATCAGTGCATGGAGAGAAAACTGCACTGTGGCATTCAAGAGAGCTCGACAACAGGTAGTCAGAATTGCCTAGCACATCAGTGGCACCAGCCTACCTGCTATCAAGGTGCCAGAAAAGGGCTAGTAATATCATGAAGGATCCCACCCACCCTGCTCATGGACTGCTTGTTCCACTCCCATCAAGGAGGAAGCAACGTCGCATCCATGAAGGATCATCTGACTCAAAAACAGTTACTTTCCCCAAGCAAGTAGAAGCAACAACTCCACTCACTCCACCACTACTTTATTATTTCCTGTCAGTCACCTTATGTATCGTCTAGTGTTACGCTATGGACATACAGTTAATCTAGGTCTGTCAGCTATATTATGTATTTCTATTTATTGTGTTTTTATTATTATTCTGTTCTTAATCTTATTGTGGGGTTTTTTTGCACTGCATCGGATCTAGGGTAACAATTATTTTGTTCTTTACATTTGTGTGCAGCAAATAACATCAAACATTCTTGAACCTTGACTCTGTGTGTGTGTGTGTGTGCGCTGTGAGTGTGGAAGTGTGTGTACACGTTTGTGTACTCATGAATCTGGATATGTGTGTGTAGGTTGTGTGCGCATGTGCATATGTTGTGTGTTTGTGTGTATTAGTGTACGTGTGCATGTTTGTGTCTGTGAAAGAAAGAGAATGAGAGTGAGAAGAGTATGTGAGTGCAAATGTATGGGAAGAGGGATGTTAACAGGGTCACATTATTAACAAAGCTTGACACAAATCCTCTGAGAGCTGTGTATTTCTCTTACTGTCCATCCTTCTCATTGTTCGGCTTTGAATGTAACAACTCCACCATTGCCAAGCAGTGGAGTTGATTCAAGGTAATAGACAGGAATTCACGGGGAAGGTTTAGACCATCTTATCAACAAGACAGTTATCAAATTGTTATCACATCATGAAGCTAGAATGAGACAAAAGCCAGGTTTAAATTGCAGAGCGAAAGGAACATTTATTTCATGCAGGTGAACTCCCCACCCAGCTTTGCCATTATGAAGTCCATGCAGCATCAACATTCTGAGGGTCACCACTGACCAGAAACCCAACCAAGCTAGCCACATTAATGCTAGAGGAACTCGGCACCTCAGGCAGCATCTATGGAGGAAAATGGACAGTCCATGTTTCAGGCTGAGACTGGAAAGGAAGGGGTCAGAAACCAGAATAAGAAGATGGGGAAGGGAGAGGATAAGCTTCACGTGCCAGCTTGTTCTCCTCCTCTCCCTCTTCCACCTATCACTTCCCAGCTTCTCACTTCATACCCCCATCGCTCACCCATCCACCTTCCCCCTCCCCTCACCATGCTTATGCCTCCTTCCTTTACAGTCCTGATGAAGGGTCTTGGTCCAAAACATTGACTGTTTATTCCTGTCCATAGTTGCTGTCTGACTTCCTGAGTTCCTCCAGCATCGTCTGTATTGTTCAAGAGTTCCAGCATCTGCAGAATCTTTTGTCAAGTCAAGTCAAGTCGCTTTTTATTGTCATTTTGACCATGAACTGCTGGTACAGTACACAGTAAAAGCGAAACAACATTTAAGTATAACTTTACAAGTATAACATAGCAAAGATGAGTGGGAAGCCGGAGGATTGGGAAACTTTTAAAGAGCAACAGAAGATAACTAAAAGGGCAATACACAGAGAAAAAATGAGGTAGGAAGGTAAACTAGCCAAGAATATAAAGGAGGATAGTAAAAGCTTCTTTAGGTATGTGAAAAGGAAAAAAATAGTTAAGACCAAAACTGGGCCCTTGAAGACAGGAGCGGATGAATTTATTATGGGGAACAAGGAAATGGCAAACGAGTTGAATAGGTACTTTGGATCTGTCTTCACTAGGAAAGACACAAGCAATCTCCCAGATGTAATAGTGGCCAAAGGACCTAGGGTAATGGATGAATTGAAGGAAATTTATATTAGGCAGGAAATGGTGTTGGATAGGCTGTTGGGTCTGAAGGCTGATAAGCCCCCGGGACCTGATGGTCTGCATCCCAGCATACTTAAGGAGGTGGCTTTAGAAATTGTGGACGCATTGGTAATCATTTTCCAATGTTCTATAGATTCAGGATCAGTTCCTGTGGATTGGAGGGTGGCTAATGTTGTCCCTCTCTTCAAGAAGGGAGGAAGAGAGAAAACAGGGAATTATAGACTGGTTAGCCTGACGTAGGTGGTGGGAAAGATGCTGGGGTCAATTATAGAAGATGAAATTACAACACATCTGGATAGCAGTAACAGGATTGGTCCGAGTCAGCATGGATTTACGAAGGGGAAATCGTGCTTGACTAATCTTCTGGAATTTTTTGAGGATGTAACTATGAAAATGGACAAGGGAGAGCCAGTGGATATAGTGTACCTGGACTTTCAGAAAGCCTTTGATAAAGTCCCATATAGGAGATTAGTGGGCAAAATTAGGTCACATGGTATTGGGGGCAGAGTACTGACATGGATTGAAAATTGGCTGGCTGACAGAAAACAAAAAGTAGCGATTAACGGGTCCCTTTCGGAATGGCAGGCAGTGACCAATGGGGTACAGCAGGGTTCAGTGCTGGGACCGCAGCTGTTTACAATATATATTAATGATTTAGATGAGGGAATTAAAAGTAACATTAGCAAATTTGCTGATGACACAATGCTGGGTGGCAGTGTGAAACGTGAGGAGGATGTTATGAGAATGCAGGGTGACTTGGACAGGTTGGATGAGTGGGCAGGTGCATGGCAGAAGCAGTTTAATGTGGATAAATATGAGGTTATCCACTTTGGTGGTAAGAACGTGAAAGCAGATTATTATCTAAATGGAGTCAAGTTAGGAAAAGGGGAAGTACAACGAGATCTAGGTGTTCTTGTACATCAGTCACTGAAAGCAAGCATGCAAGTACAGCAGGCAGTGAAGAAAGCTAATGACATGCTGGCCTTCATAACAAGGGGAATTGAGTATTCCAATAATACTACCAATAATTCTAATAATACTACCAATCTGCATATCTTTGTGGGAGAAAACCGGGACACCCAGGGGAACCTATGTGGTCACAAGGAGAACGTGCAAGCTCCACAAAGACAGCACCCGAGGTCAAGAGTGAATCAAAGTCTCTGGCACTACGAGGCATATTCAGATTCAGATTCATGTACTTATCACATGTATTTTGAAACATACAGTGAAATGTATGAAGCGACTGTAATAACTACAGGAGAATCTCCTTGCTGAGCATCGTTGGGAAGGTCTTCGCCTACATGGTCCTGAACAGACTGCAGAAAATTGCCGAAAGTGTATATCCCAAGTCTCAGTGCGGTTTCAGGTCAGAACGCTTCACAATCAACATGATCTTCTCCCTTCGACAGCTACAAGAGAAATGCAGAGAGCAAGGACAACCACTCTACGTCGCTTTCGTTGACCTCACGAAGGCCTTCGACCTTGTGAGCAGAGATGGCCTGTTTGAAATCCTCTCCAGGATTGGTTGTCCTCCGAGGCTCCTCAGGATAGTTCAGTCATTCCACACAGACATGAAGGGCGTCATTCAGTTCGATGGCTCTTCTTCGGAGGCCTTCAACATCCTCAGCGGTGTGAAGCAGGGCTGTGTGCTTGCCCCCACCCTGTTTGGCATCGTCTTCGCAGTCATGCTGAAGCACACCTTTGGAACATCAACTGATAGTGTCTACCTCCACACCAGATCGGACAGGAGGCTGTTCAGTCTGTCCCGGCTGAGGGCAAAAACCAAGGTTCGTGAAGTACTCGTCAGGGACACGTTGTTTGCAGATGACGTGGCACTGGCAACACACTCTGAAGAGCAACTGCAACGCCTCACGGACAGCTTCTCAAGAGCTTGACCATCAGCCTGAAGAAGACCAACGTGTTGGGCCAAGGCATTGAGCGCTCCCCTTCATTACCATCAACAATTACGAGCTGGAGGTAGTTCACAAGTTTACATACCTTGGCTCCACCATCACTGACAGTCTCTCCCTAGACCCCGAGATCAACAGACGGATCGGACGAGCAGCCTCAACATTCGCCAGGCTGACAAAGAGAGTCTGGGAGAGCAGAAAGCTGACGACGCACACCAAAGCTGCAGCCTACAGGGCCTGTGTCCTCAGCACACTGCTTTACAGCAGCGAGACCTGGAGCCTCTACTACAGACAAGAGCGGCGTCTCAACGCTTTCCACCTTCGCAGCCTGAGACGCATCCTGGACATCACGTGGATTGACCGAGTCACCAACAATGAGGTCCTGGCCCGCTCCCAGATACCCAACCTCTTCACCCTGCTCCAACAATGCTGTCTCTGCTGGCTGGGCCACATACACCGCATGTCAGACGGGAGGATCCCGAAAGACCTGCTGTACGGGGAACTGGCCTCCGGCAAGAGAGCACAAGGGCGGCCCCATCTTCGTTTCAAAGATGTCTGCAAAAGAAACATGAAGTCACTGAACATGAACGTTGAGAGGTGGGAGGACATGGCAAGCGATCGCTGTCGCTGGAGGCTGGAACTACGCAGAGGTCTAAAAAGAGGAGAAGAGAAGCTGAGGCTTGCTGCTGAAGAAAAGCGCACTCGTCGGAAAAACAGCACCAAGACAACACTGGAGGACAGCGCCTTCAACTGCAGTCGCTGCAGCCGAGACTGTCACTCCCGTGTGGGACTCTACAGCCACAACGGATGCTGCTCTACCAACACAGACTGAAGCAAGATTTTCCAGGCACAGGTCCATGGTCTCACAAGACTAACGGATGCCACCAGAACAGTGAAGTGTATCATTTGTATTAACAACTAACACAACCTAAGGATGTGCTGGGTAGGGGGAGTGGGGGAGAGCTGAAAGTGTGGACACATATTCAGGGACCAACATGGAATGCTCACGATGTTCAGCAGAACAACACAGACATCAACAGCAACAGAACAACCTGCCTGTCGTTTTTCTCCCAACCACCTGCCCACTCACACACACAGACTGTCCAACAACCCCCCTGCTCCAGGCTTCCAGTGGACAGGCAGACATCGTGCCTGAGACTTCCCCGGTGGACTCTCTGTGAGACCCCAGGCTTCGACCATCATGCCTTGACTTCCAGAGTTCCAATCAACCTTTGTGCTTTTATCTGCAGTATTGACCCCAGCACCCGCCCTGTACTCCAGGCCTCCAGCTCAGGACTCACTGACCCGTGTACCGTAGGGGGCAGCGGCTTGACCACCTGCCCCACTGTGCATCCCCAGTTCCTGACGTTCCCGGGTCCACGAGGCACAAGTCAGGAGCATGATGGGATACTGTCCACTTCAAAATTCAAAGTACATTTATTATCAAAGTGCGTATGCAGTATTCAACCCTAAAATTTGTCTTCCCGCAGACAGTCATGAAACAAAGAAAACCATGGAACCAACATCAAATAGCGAACCCCCTCCCCCTGCGTGCAAACAGCAACAAAAAAAAAGACAATCAAAAGCACAGAATATAAGACACAAAAGGCATATTTCAGTCCAGTTCAGTTGCCCGTATCAGAATCAGGAATAGCTAAGAAGGTAACTCCCATCCCAGAGAAAGTACCTGCTGGATCAGCACCTGTTGTAAACCACACCCCCCTCAGTCCCTGTATAGTACACAATGACTACCATAGGTATTACTGCACAAAATCTTGCCAAAGCTTCACCACCCAAGCCCACCACCTCTGCCTCCCTAAACGAGGAGGGTGGCTGTCAGCAAGGTGAGACACCAGCTCTGAATTGCCCTTCAATCAGACTCATAAGTAGATTGCTGGGTCAGGATTGAGTACCAGTTTGAAGTACTGTCACCACAATCATGCAGCAATTCAGTAGTTGTTCTCAAGGGCAATTAGAGATGGGAAATGAATATAGACAGTGCCAGCAACATCCATTAGCAGATTAGCTAAACTAACCAAGCACTACAGTGCTCTATTTTGGAGCCTAGTGCTTTGTACATCCTCAGTTGCTTGGAATGAAGACCCCAAATCGATATGCTTTGTCAGTGTGCAGAATTTAATCAGTCCGGGTTGAAACACTCTTGAGACCTGATTGGTGCCCTACAACAAGATGGATTTTCATGGTACCTGTACCTCATTGTACCTGTGCATAAGATAGTAAACCTGACTTGACTTGATCACAAAAATTGTCTCTGATCATCTTACTCGAAAGCAGGAAAACTGTCCCTTTAAAATATAGACCGTCTGAGGGGTATAGATAGCATAAAAGCAAGCAGGCTTTTCCCACGGAGGTTGGGTGAGACTAGAACTAGAGATCACGGGTTTAGAGTGAAAGCTGAAGCATTTAATAGGACCCTCTTCACTCAGAGGGTGGTGAGAGTGTGGAATGAGCTGCCAGTGCAAGTAGCAGATACGGGTTTGATAGCAACATCTACAAGGACTTTGGATGGGAGAGATAGGGAGGGTTTTGATCCAGGTGCAGTTTGACGGGGCGAGGCAGAACGATAGTTCAGCATGAACTAGATGGGTTGAAGGGACTGTTTCTGTGCTGTAGCACCCTGTGATATAATGGCGCCAATGTATTGCCGATCTTGGACATCTAAAGTTAATTTCTATCATTGCAAACTGGTGCACAACACTCTGTGGGGTGGAGAGATTTAATAAGAAGTTGAGGGGCAACTTCTTCACCCTGAGTGTGGTCAGAGCGAGCTGTCAGAGGAAGTGATTGAGGCACTAATAACTTTAACCACACTTAAAAGGTACATGGATAGGGGAGGATGAGAGGGCTTTGGGTCAAACATGGGCAATGGGGTCCAAATTAGATGAAAATCATGGTCTGCATGGATCAGTGGGACTGAAGGCCTTGTTATCGTGTACTACGACTCTGTGACCAAAACTCTCCCTATCCTGTATTTGCCTCTTGTGACAAAGGGCATTTTTATCATACGACATGGGATAGCATGGTCTTCCCATGACCATTATTGTTCTTGGCAAATTTTTCTACAGGTCTGGTTTGCCATTGCCTTCTTTACAAAGACACTGGACAAAGGAGAAACTTATGCTTTTTTGTCTTCTCTGGATTTGAGAGGATTTGTTTGCTTTAAAGGAGTTTATAAGCTAGGTAGGGAGGGGCGATGTTCTTCAGGAGAAACTAGTTCAGGACACAGTGATATCAGAACCAGGTCATTCAGGAGAAATTAGGAATCACTCATTTAGGGAGAAGAAGAAAACAGTGGAAGAGAGAGTATGGACATGGGAGACACAAGTTCTACTATCTGTGTCACTGTGCCATCCCGCTCTTTTTATCCTGTAGTTAAGAAGGTATGGATCCAGTTGTGAACTTCATATGTGATAGAGTACATAGAACATAGAGTACAGCACTGTCCAGGCCCCTCAATCCAAGATGTTGCACTGACTTTTTATCTACTCTGAGATCAATCTAACACTTCTGTCCTACACAGCCCTTCACTTCTCTGTCATCCACGTGCCTATCTAAGAGTTTCTTAAGTGTCTCTACCATCACCTCTGGCACCGACGCACCCACCAGTCTCTGTGTTAAAAAAACTACCCCTGACATCCCTCCCCCCCCCCGCCCATCATTTCCTCCAATCATTTTAAAATTATACCCCCTGGTATTAGCCATTTCCACCCTGTAAATGTGCTAGATTTGTTCGAACAAAGTGAGTGAATGGGGGTCAGGTATGTAACTCATTGATCACAGTAACAGGTTTGATGAGTTGATGTCTGTTGCTGTCTTCCAACATTCTTTCCTCTAAGTGCTGTGCACTGGTTGTGCAACAGTTATTCCGAAACTTCTTGGAGAGAAGGTGCAGTACAACACTTGTCTTTACCTTTCTGATAAGGAGCTCAATTGCTTGACTAGGCTTCCCAGCTTCCAATATCCATCACATTGAATCATGGGAATGCCATCACCTCCAATGTCTCCATTGCACCTTAAAAGAATTTCATTGACTGTGAACTTCTCAGGATCATTGTGAAATGCTAAACAGATGGTCCCTCATGTCATAGAAGGGTAACTAAAATTCATCCTTATGAACTTCAAAAATCACCAGCAAAAAATATTGGATACAAAAAATATCTACTCTTACAGAATTTATGGGAAGAAAAGTAAATTTTGGGTCTTGGCATTTAGTGTGTGTTGCTCTGGATGCCAGGCATCTGCAGAATCTCTTGTGTTTGTTACTAATTACAAAATGTATTATTTTTAAGCTCACATTTCTTGACGTATGGGCAGCAGACATAGCCCTGCATAACAGAAAATCATGATATGACCAATTTTATAGAAAAACCACCTCCCTAGAACACAGAAGTCATTTCCGTATGAACTCATTCGATCACGAGAATGAAACTCTCAGTATTGGAGTGTTTACCTTGTGCATTCTGGTTTTTTTATTAATGAAAAACAAATTTCAGTAGAGGAACTGAATCAGAATACTTAGTGGATCAGTCGGCCTCTGTGGAGGGAGTTTCCTGACCACTTGACTATCTCCATAATTTTCTGATTTTGTGGTGAATAGGTTTTCACTTAATCTCTTGTGAGTAAGGCTCTTTAGTTGCTTTTCGTTAATTTACGGGTTAAAAACTGTTCATTGCCAGGGTACTTTAAGGTTTGGAGTCAGCAATCAAAATCAGATTTATTCTCATTGTTTTATATGTCGTGAAATTCACACAATATGATACAAAGATAGGTGGAGGAGTGGGTAGTGTTGAGGAAGCAGAGAGCCTGCAGAGAGACCTAGATAGTTTAGGGGAATGGGCAAAGAAGTGGCAAATGAAATACAATGTTGGAAAGTGTATGGTCATGCACTTTGGTGGAAGAAATAAATGGGCAAACTATTATTTAGATGGGGAGAGAATTCAAAATGCAGAGATGCAAAGGGACTTGGGAATCCTTGTGCAAGATACCCTAAAGGTTAACCTGTAGGTTGAGTTAGTTGTGAAGAAGGCGAATGCAATGTTGGCATTCATTTCTAGAGGTATAGAATATAAGAGCCGGGATGTATGTTGAGGCTCTATAAGGCACTTATGAGACCACACTTGGAGTATTGTGTGCAGTTTTGGGCTCCTTATTTTAGAAAGGATATACTGACATTGGAGAGGGTTCAGAGAAGATTCACCAGAATGATTCCAGGAATGAAAGCGTTACCCTATGAGGAATGACTGGCAGCTCTTGTGCTGTATTCCCTAGAGTTCAGGAGAATGAGAGGGGGATTCTCATAGAAACATTCCGAATGTTAAAAGGCCTGAACAGATTAGATATGGCAAAGTTATTTCCCATGGTAGGGGATTCTAGGACAAGAGGGCACAACTTCAGGATTGAAGGACATTCTTTTAGAATTGAGATGCGGAGAAATTACTTTAGTCAGAGGGTGATAAATCTATGGAATTTGTTGCCACGAGTGGCTATGGAGGCCAAGTCATTGGGTGTATTTAAAGCAGAGATCGATAAGTTATTGATTAGCCAGGGCATCGAAGGGTACGGGGTGAAAACAGGGGAGTGGAGATGACTGGATGAAGTGGATCAGCCCATTATTGAATGACGGAGCAGACTCGATGGGCTGAATGGCCTACTTTTGCTCCTAAATCTTATGGTCTAAAATTTTCTCGTATTTGTGGTGTTGTGAAATTTGTTGTTTTGCAACAACTGTACAAAGCAGATATATAAAATTACTCTAAGTTACAATAATGAATAAATTATGCAAAAGACAAATAACAAAGTAGTGTCACGGGTTCGTGGACCGTTCAGAAATCTGATGGTAGAGGGGAAGAAGCTGTTCTAAAAATGGTTGATGTGGGTCTTCAAGCTCTGGTATCTCCTCCCGATATAATAATGAAAAGAGGGCATGTTCCCCCTTTCCTCCTCCCCCCCCCCGGTAGGTGAGGGTCCTTACTGATGGATGCAGCCTTCCTGAGGCGCCACCTCCTGTAGATGTCCTCGATGGTGGGGAGGGTGATTCCTGTGATGGAGCTGGTTGAGTCAACCTTCTGTAGCCTCGACAACACAGCGCATGTGTCATACAACGTGTTCAACGTACGTGGCTAAGGAAAAATCTCTAACCTCTTAATCTCAGTAAGCTGCAACAAAAACTAGGTTATAACAGAAACACAAGGAAGTCTGCAGACCCTGCAAATCCAAAGCAATACACACCAAAATGCTGGAGGAACTCAACAGGTCAGGCTGCATCTATGGAAATGAATAGGTTGTGGATGTTTTGGGCCGAGACCCTTATTCAGGACTGAGAAGGAAGGGTCTCGGCCCAAAATATCACCTGTCTATTCAGTAGATGCTGTCTGACCTGCTGAGTTCCTCCAACATTTATTGTGTGTTGCTTTAGGCTATAACTGTCCTTGTTTTTTGGTTAGACTTGGGATCTGGGAGTTGCTAGCAAGTCCAGTGTTGACTCCACATTCCACATGGCACCAGAATGTCCGGCAGCACTTGTGGCCTGCCTTCAGCATATCCTTGGGTTTTGTTGGTTGTTAATTTATATGACCCATTTCACTGTATGTTTTGATGTACACGTGATAACTAAATTATTCTGAATCTCCTTTTCTTGGCGGGTGAGAGCAGCTCACAATATCTCTCATGGGTAGGCAGAAGGCATGAAATTATATTGAACGTTGGCCTATAAAATCTACCAATTCTTTTTTTTCCATATATATTCAATTACCACTCTTTCCCACTACTTACAGAAAGCTTTTAGACACTCACCATGCATGGAAGCAAAATAGTGAAATAAGCCTTTTGTTCTATTCAGTATACCATGGGGAGGCTAACGTTGCTTCACAGTATCTCCAACAACTCATTAAATCTGATGTATAACTCTCACGAGATGTATAGCATTCATCCACAATGTTAAAAGGTTTGACATTTCTCTTGCGTTCTTCCGTGTTACTCACTTCACACAGTCAATAACCAAACTTGCCTTTTATTCCTCAGTTTCAACAGCTGTTTTGTGTAGCACGTTTATCAAGGTCAGATTGCGTGTAGCTCCTCTCTCATTCCAGTAAAGGCTTTCTCTTCAGTGGACAATGTAAGGGGCCTGCCTCTGCTCTGTGGCTCAGTAGGAAACCTTCCTGTTGCTGAGTCAGAAATACCTGAGTTCAAGTCTAATTCCAGAGACTTCAGAACAAAGTCGAGGTTGGTGCACGAGCAATGCTGGTTATCAGCAGCCCCATTGCATGGATGGTGCATTGAAGGGAGGGCCTCTGCACTTCCAGATGGATGTAATCAATAAGCATGTGGATTTTGCAGGTGCCCGGAATCCAGAGCAACACACACAAAATACTGGAGGAACTCAGCAGGCGAGACAGCATCTATAGAAAGAATAGATAGTCAATGCTTCAGGCCAAGACCCTTCTTCAGGACTAAGAAGGAAGAGGAAGATTCCAGAATTCCTTCTTCTCCGGCCCTTGACCTTTCCCACCCACCTGCTTTCACCTTCCAAGTAGCCTCCTTCCCCTCCCCTTCCACTTTTCATTCTGACGTCTTCTGTCCTCCTTGTCAGTCATGAAGAAGGGTCTCGGCCTGAAACGTCGACTGTGTATTCATTTCCAGGCCCGCTCAGTTCCTCCAGCATTTTTTGGACATAGATAATGTCCACTTTGCTGCTAACTGACACAGTGGCACAGCTGGTAAGGCTACAGCCTTGCAGCTCCAGTGACCCAGTCTGATCCTGGATGTGGTGGTAGAAGGGTGGGTTGGCAAGTTTGCAGATGATACAAAGGTTCGTGGTGTTGCAGATAGTGTAGAGGATTGTCGAAGATCGCAGAGAGACATTGATAGGATGCAGAAGCGGGCTCAGAAGTGGCAGATGGAGTTCAACCCAGAGAAGTGTGAGGTGGTACACTTTGGAAGGACAAACTCCAAGGCAGAGTACAAAGTAAATGGCAGGATACTTGGTAGTGTGGAGGAGCAGAGGGACCTGGGGGTACATGTCCACAGATCCCTGAAAGTTGCCTCACAGGTGGATAGGGTAGTTAAGAAAGCTTATGGGGTGTTAGCCTTCATGCGTCGAGGGATAGAGTTTAAGAGTCGCGATGTAATGATGCAGCTCTATAAAACTCTGGTTAGGCCACACTTGGAGTACTGTGTCCAGTTCTGGTCGCCTCACTATAAGAAGGATGTGGAAGCATTGGAAAGGGTACAGAGGAGATTTACCAGGATGCTGCCTGGTTTAGAGAGTATGCATTATGATCAGAGATTAAGGGAGCTAGTGCTTTACTCTTTGGAGAGAAGGAGGATGAGAGGAGACATGATAGAGGTGTACAAGATAATAAGAGGAATAGATAGAGTGGATAGCCAGCGCCTCTTCCCCAGGGCACCACTGCTCAATACAAGAGGACATGGCTTTAAGGTAAGGGGTGGGAAGTTCAAGAGGGATATTAGAGGAAGGTTTTTTTACTCAGAGAGTGGTTGGTGCCTGGGTCAGTGGTGGAGGCAGAAGTGAAGTTTAAGAGACTACTAGACAGGTATATGGAGGAATTTAAGGTGGGGGGGTTATATGGGAGGCAGGGTTTGAGGGTCAGCACAACATTGTGGGCCGAAGGGCCTGTACTGTGCTGTACTGTTCTATGTTCTGACATCCGGCACTGTTTGTGTGGAGTTTGCAGGTTCTCCCTGTGACCTCTTGGGTTTCATTTGTGTGCTCTGGCAGGTTAATCAGCCACTGTGCATTGCCACTGCTGTATCGGCAAGTGGTAAAATGTGGGGGATTGATGAGAACATGGGGGAAATAGAATGGGATTAACAAAGGACTTGTGTAAATGAGTGATTGATCGTCAGCATAGAATATAGAGCAGTGATCAGGCTTATTATCACTGATGTATGTCATAAAATTTGTTTTGAAGCAGTAGTACAGTGCAATACATAAACATTACAGTAAGAATATATAAAAATTCAATAAAGTGTGCAAAAAGTGAGCAAAGTAGTGAGGTAGTGTTCATGGATTTATAGACCATTCAGAAAGCTGATGGTGGAAGGGCAGAAGCTGCTCCTAAAACATTGAGTGTGCATCTTCAGACTCCTGTACCTCCCCATTGATAGTAGGAATGAGAAGAGTGCCAGTCCTGGATGGTGAGGTTGCTTCATAATTGATGCCTTTTGAAAATGTCCTCGATGGTGGGATGATGCTACACAGTACAGGCCCTTCGGCCCACAATGTTGTGCCGACCTTTTAACATGATCAATCTAATCCTTCCCTTCCACATATCCCATAACCTTCCATACTTCTTCCATCCAAGTGTCTCTTAAATGTTGGAGCCACTACCACCATCCTGAGTAGTGTGATCCATGCAATTACTCCTCTGTGGCCAAAAGAAAATGAACTCTGACATTTCCCCATAAACTTTCCTCCAAATACTTTAAAAGGATGCCTGCTGGTATTATCCACTGATGCCCTGGCAAAAGACCACTGGCCTTCCACTCTGTCTATGCCTCTCATAATCTTATAAATTTCATTATGAATTCAAAAAATTTGCTCCACATTCCAGCATTTGCAGTCTCTTGTGTCTCTTCTCTACAAAAGTAGTTCATTGGCTCTAAGTGGTTTTGAGACATTGTGGGCACTTTATAAATGCAGTTATTTCATTCTTTCTCTGACTGCAGTCTCTCTCACATTCCCCTCACAAAATAACAGGAAAGCCATTTGATGCCTTGTTTTACAGATCACTCAAGATTTCATTGAATAAAGGGCAGACTAGAGTGGTTTAATGGTCTTCCATGGTCCAACATTCTTAATAAATGATTTTGAAACTGACTGGGTGAGAGTGGGTTAACTTTGAAGCAGTATCCTTGCCAGATTCAACCACTAAACAACTGAAGGGGAAGAGGGACAGACAGACAGACAGACATACAGACCGATAGTTAGGTAGAGAATGAGAGACAGAGATAAAGACAGGGATGGATAGATAGAGAGAGTCAACAAAGAGAAACAAAGACAGAGAGACAGACTGAAAGAGCGAGAGAGAGAGACAGAGAGAGAAATCGGTAGAGGCAAAAGACAGAACCAGAGAGAGAGAGAGATTGACAGATACAAAGACAGAGAGAGAGAGTTTGGCAGATACAAAGACAGAGAGAGAGAGAAAGAGAGAGAGAGAGACAAAGCCAGACAGACAGGCAGAGAAGGATAGAGGGAGAGACTGGTAAATACAAAGACAGAGAGAGAGAGAGAGACAGGGAGACAGGCAGAGGAAGACAGACCGAGAGAGACAGACAGACAGGCAGAGAAGGATAGAGAGAGAGATTGGCAGATACAAAGACAGAGAGAGAGGGGGGGGGGAGAGAGACAGGGAGACAGGCAGAGAAAGATAGAGAGAGAGAGAGACAGGAAGAGAAGGATGGAGAGAGAAAAAGAGAGAGAGATTGGCAGATACAAAGACAGAGAGAGAGGGAGAGAGACACAGAGAGGTAGGCAGAGAGAGAGAGAGAGAGAGGCAGAGAAGGACAGAGAGGGAGAGAGAGATTGGCAGAGACAAAGTCAGGGAGAAAAGGACAGACAGACAGAAACAGAGAGAGACCGCTAGGGTGGGAGTGTATAGTAATATGGTACAACTCGTGGAAAATAAGTTATCATTTCCCTCACCCACAATTCTTCACTATGAAATTTGCCTATAATTATCCATGAATTCCTTTTTTTGCCCCCAAATTACTGACAAGTTAGTCTGACTGTGGGGATTGTAAGGACGGAGGGAGGGAGGAACTCCTAATGTTCGCCTGGAGTCATCCAGGGAGGAGTGCAGAGGAAGGGTGACCCAGCATGTTCTGAGACAGCTTGGTGTACACATTCTTTTACATGTCACCTTCCACATCGTGTCCAGGATATTGTGCCAGTCAGTAAGTACTTCGGAGATGTATTGTTCTAAGTTCAAAAGCTCAAATTAAATTTATTATCCAAGTACGTATGTCACCATATATTATACTGAGATTCATTTTCTTGCAGGCATTTACTGTAGGACAGAGAAATACTATAGAAGCAATGAGAAGTTATACACCAAGGCTGATAATCAATGTACAAAAGACGACAAGTGGTGCAGATAAAGAAAATATATAAATAAATAACACTGAGAACATAAGCTGCAGAGTCCTTGAAAGTGTCCATAGGTTGTGGAATTAGCTCAGAGCTGAGGTGAGGAACGTTATCCACGCTAGTTCAGGAGCCTGATGGGTGTGGGGTATAATAACAAAGCTGGTGGTGTGGGTCCTATGACTCCCGAACCTACTTCGTTACGGAGCCTGATTGCCGACTGCTGCTCAGCAGGTTCTTTGATGCAGGAATGTGATAATGACCAGAAAGCTTTATTTTTATGATGCTTGTGGAGAGGTGAATTTTGACCAAAACACCACAGTTAACCTCGTTGCTTCTCATTTAGATCATGGGTTCCGAACCTGGAGTCCACGGAACCCTCTGTTACTGGTACTGGTTGGGAAACTCCTGAGTTAGAGAGTGCCATTGGACCCAGCTGAGAGAGGATGAGCTATAGTTTAGATGAATGATGATATCTCCAACTGCACACCACTTCCTTAATGCAAGGCTGAAGCTTCAATCTAGCATTCAGTGTTCATCTATCTGGAATGGAATTTGAATATATAATCTTCTGATCCAGCCACAATACTGTTATCCACTGGGAACTTGAATCCACAGTATATTATTATGCTCTGTCAATCTTCCTCACCACAACTGACTTTTATCTATACCCATCTCCCTATCTATCTCACTTTCAGATTGTCAGTCTTCTCTGTTTAACTGCCTATCTCGCCACATCCATCAATTTATATCTAACAACCTCCTTCACTAACTAACTTACAGTATCTGGTGATTTATCTCACTGTATCTCCTGCCCTCTCTTACCATCAATCAATCTTGCTATCGATCCATCTTAACATTTATCTGCTCCCTTCAGTTTTTATCGGCCTTGCTGCTTATCAATGGGTTGGTCCAGCCATCCATCTCGTCGCTGTCTATCATGCCATAAATACAGACTAGGCCAGGAGTGCTAAATGTGCAGTTTTGCAGATTGTACCCTGACACAATCAAACGCAAGAAAAATGCTGGTTAGTGGGATTAGTGCAAATGTCTCCTTAATGGCCAGCATGGACTAGATGGGTCAAACTACTTACTTCTGGGCTGCATCATCTGATAATCCCCTTTCATTCACTCAGTGGCCACTTTATCAGCGTCCTCTGCTGTTGTATTCCGTCCACTTCAAGGTTCAATGTGTGTGCATTTAAAGATGTTCTTCTGCACACCACTGTTGTAACTTGTGCTTATTTGAGTTACTGTCACCTTCCTGTCAGCTTGAAACAGTCTGTCCATTCTCCTCTGACCTCCCTCACTAACAAGGTATTCTTTTGTTTTCCGCACCATTCTCAGTAAAATCATAAAATGTTAGCATTCATTTCAAGAGGTCTAGAATACAAGAGCAGGGGTGTGATGGTGAGGCTTTATAAGGCACTGGTGAGGCCTCACCTTGAGTATTGTGATCAGTTTTGGGCCCCCCATCTTAGAAAAGATGTGCTGGCATTGGAGAGAGTCCAGAGGAGGTTCACAAGGATGATTCCAGGAATGAAAATGTGACTATACGAAGAACATTTGATGGCTCTGAGTCTGTACTCACTGGAATTTAGAAAGATGAGGAAACCTTAGAATCACTGAAACCTTTTGAATGTTGAAAGGCCTAGATAGGGCAGATGTGGAAAGGATGTTTCCCATGGTGGGGGAGTCTAGGTCAAGAAGGCACAGCCTCAGAATAGAGGAGTGCCCATTTAAAACAGAGATGTGGAGAAGTGTTTTTAGCCAGAGGGTGGTGAATTTGTGGAATTTGTTACCACAGACAACTGTGGAGGCCAGATCGTTGAGTGTATTTAAAGCAGAGATTGATAGGTTCTTGATTGGACACGGCATCAAAGGTTACAGGGTGGGGAATGGTTTGAGGAGGGGAGAAAAAGATCAGCCATGATTGAATGGCAGAGCAGACTCGATGGGCCAAATGGCCTAATTCTGTTCCTATGTTTTATGGTCTTATGTTTTAATAAAGTGGCCACTGAGTGCATATACACCTCTACTACGACCCCTGGTAGCACATTCCAGGTACCCACCACTCTCTGTGTAAAAAAACTGTTCTCTATATCTCCTTTGAAATTACTTGTCATCTTAAATGGATAAGGAGGAATTTCTTTTGCTGGAGTGTGTGAATCTGTGAAATTCATTACCACAGATGTCTGTGGAGGCCAAGTCTTCAGGTATATTTTGGGCAGAGGTTAATACGTTCTTGATTAGTAAGGCGGTCAAAGGTTATGGGGTAAAGATCAGAGAACAAATTCCGCAACATAAATCAATGATATTAAATCTGATTCAGATTTTGATTCTGGATTGAATATCAGCTGTGATTGAATGGCAGAGCAGAATTGATGGACTGAATGGCCTAATTCTGCTTGTCAGGCTTACGGTCAAGACATGGAGTCCAGCCACCTGTGTTAAGCCAAATCTGCCAAAGCCGCCAAAGCCCTCTGCCCACCTCTCTGAGGTCCTACAGCCTCAGCTGGAACACAGTCTGAAACTGGTAGGGTCAAGACTGGATCTCCTCTCCACGGTGAATCCCTCTGCCAGCTGCAGGCTTTACCTGTCATTACTTGGTAACTGATCCCAGCAAGTGGATGGTGGTGATTTACCCTTTTGAAATCTATGGCAGCCCTCAGCCATCAGAGCACAGGCATCAGAAGACGTGGTGCCCTGCACCACAAGTAAAACATAGGGATTGCAACAGTGGCTGGCCACGTCAGCCCACAACCCACACAGTGGACTCCAGTCTTGAGAGAAGTATCTCGAGTGACGTCATCACCATTCATCCTGCCTCTCAGTGCTGAGTGGATCACGACCTTGAGGTACAGCAATTACTGCATTTTTTAAAGCCCCCAGGAGTGAGTTGACCGTGTGCTCGGAATCTACTTCAGATTTCAGCCCCAGCCCATCATCCGAATTACTCGCTTGGATTATGTTCAATTTACCCGCTCTCCAAGTGGAAATTCCCAGTGGCCTTGGATAATGTTCAATTTACCCAGATCCCCAAACAATTTACCCGCTCCCCATGTGGAAATTCGCAGTGGCCAAACATTTTAATTCTGATTCCAGTTCGCTTTCCGATATGTCAGTCTATGGCCTCTTCCTGTGCCACAATGAAGCTGCCCTCAGGTTGGAGGAGCAACACCTTTAATTCCATTTGGGTAGCCTCTAGCCTGATGGCATGAATATTGACTTCTCCCTGTATTAAAAAGAAATTCCTTTCACCTCCCCTATCTTTTTCCCCCCACTCTGGCCTCTTAACTTTTCTCACCTGCCTATCACCTCTTTCTGGATTGCCTCTTCCTTCCATTTCTCCTATGGTCCACTCTCCTGTTCTACGGGGGTCCTTCCTCTCCAGCCCTTTACGTTCCCCCATCACCTGGCTTCACCTATCACCACCTCGCTATCCTCCTTCTCTTACCCCACCTTTTTATTCTGTGGTCTTCCTCCTTCCTTTCCAGTTCTGAAGAAGGGTCTTGGCCCAAAATGTCAACTGTTTATTTCTTTCCATAAATTCTGCCTAATCTGCTGAGTCCCTCCAGAATTTTGCATGTGTCACTTTTGATTTCCAGCAACTGCAGAATCTCTCGTGTTTATGACTCCCCCCACATCCTGTCCAATTTCCTTCCTGCATCCCCAGTAGTACCTAAATGAATTATGATTACAAGGGTGTATCGGTAGGCCGTGCTGGGGGAAGATTGCCATTTGTAAATGTGAATTGAAATGGGATTGCTATTGATAGACTCTTGATAACTAACATGGTAATGATGGGCTGAAGGGCTTGATGTCATGCTGTGGTGTATGACTTTATAAAAAAGGGTATTTGTGAGTCTTAGACACAGTGACAAAGTAAAGATCTAAGTTTCTCCTTTTTATTATTTGGACAATCAACTTTATTAAAGTAGTGAGATTTTAGGGTGCATTACCTTCCATTTGGCCAAAATATGAGTTAGTTCAAAATTTAAAAATTTGAAATTCACTATATTTTTTGGTATTGGTTTATTATTGTACTGAGATAGAATGAAAAGTTTGTCTTGCATACTGTTCGTACATGTCAAATCATGAAACAGTGCATTGAGCTGGAATAAGGTAAAACATAATGATCACAGCGAGGTAGATTGTGAGGCCAAGATTACATTTTATCAGAAAGGAGGTCTGTATAAGAGTCTGATGACAGAAGCTGGCCTTGAGCCTGGTGGTACGTGCTTTCAGGCTTTTGTGTCTACTGCCTGATAGGAGAGGGGAGAAGACAGAATGTCTGGTGTGGGTGGGTTTTATGATTATTCTCGCTGACTTACTGAGGGAGCAAGTAATATTGAAGGAGTCCATGGAGGGGAGGCGGGTTTCCATGATATGCTGAGCTGTGTCCACAGTCCTCTGCATTTTCTAGCAGTCACATGTAGAGCAATTGCCTTACCAATTTGTTATGCACTGAAACAGAATGCATAGGTAAAATTTGTTTGTTTGTTTGTTTATTGAGATACATCATGGAGTTGGCTCTTCTGGCCCTTCAAGCCGTGCCACCCAGCAATCCCAATTTAATCCTAGCCCAATCACGGGACAATTTACAATGACCGATCAACCTACTAACTGGTATATCTTCAGAATCAGGTTTATTATCACTGTCATGTGTCATAAAGTTTGTTAACTTACCAGCAGCAGTTCAATCCAAAACATAATATAGAAGAAAGAAATAATAATAATAACAATAAATAAATAAGTAAATCAATTACAGTGTATGTATCTTGAATAAATTAAAAATCATGCAAAAAACAGAAATAAG
Organism: Mobula birostris; assembly: GCF_030028105.1. Classification (NCBI taxonomy): domain Eukaryota; kingdom Metazoa; phylum Chordata; class Chondrichthyes; order Myliobatiformes; family Myliobatidae; genus Mobula; species Mobula birostris. Next base: position 229,845,763 of record NC_092370.1, on the reverse strand, counting down.
ATATACTAAAAAGTGAGGTAGTGTTCGAGGGTTCAATGTCCATTTAGGAATCGGATGGCAAAGGGGAAGAAGCTGTTGCTGAATCGCTGAGTGTGTGCCTTCAGGCTTCTGTACCTCCTACCTGATGGTAACAATGAGAAAAGGGCATGCCTTGTGTGCTGGAGGTCCTTAATAATGGACACTGCCTTTCTGAGACACCGCTCCTTGAAGATGTCCTGGGTACTTTGTAGACTAGTACCCAAGATGGAGCTGACTAAATTTACAACCCTCTGCAGCTTCTTTCGGACCTGTGCAGTAGCCCCCCACCCCCATACCAGACAGTGAAACAGCCTGTCAAAGTGCTCTCCTTTGTACATCTATAGAATTTTTTGAGTGTATTTGCTGACATACCAAATCTCTTCAAACTCCTTATGAAGTATAGTCACTGTCTTGCCTTCTTTCTAACTGCATCGATATGTTGGGACCAGGTTAGATCCTCAGAGATCTTGACACCCAGGAACTTGAAGCTGCTCACTCTTTCCACTTCTGATCCCTCTATGAGGATTGGTATGTGTTCCTTCGTCTTACCCTTCTGGAAGTCCACAATCAGTTCTTTCGTCTTACTGTGGTTGAGCGCCAGGTTGTTGCTGTGACGCCACTCCACTAGTTGGCATATCTCACTCCTGTACGCCCTCTCATCACCATCTGAGATTCTACCAACAATGATTGGATTGTCAGCAAATTGTGGGACTGTTTAGACTGTGAGAGGAAACAGGAGCACCCAGAGGAAACCCACATGGTCATGGGGAGAATGTATAAACTCCTTGTTGGCAGCAGCAGGAATTGAACCTGGGTCACCTGTACTGTAAAGCTTTGTGCTAACCATTATGCTACCATGCCTCCCCAAGTATGGGACTGGTAACAGGAGATGGAGACATGGCAAGTTTCTTTTTGGTTTGAACCTCTGCATCTTCTGGAATCAAGCTCAAAAGCGCTTCTAAGAAATATTCCTTATTTTGTTTGTGTGGTACCTTTATTCCGGCTGGTGGTCTATGGACAGGCAGGTTAATTTTCTCATTGAAGTCTTTACTTAGTCAGGGTTGCCTGCACATCAAACACTTATTGAAGGATATTGGGCACTGGCACATTAAATCGTCTTCCAATCAATCAAGCGATTAATTCGGCCTCACAACAGGGATATTAAGTACCGAGAAACATGAAATTTGCTCTGTGACAAGGAGGGCTATTTGCATACTGAATTCAGGATGTCTCAATGCTTACCGAGTATTTTTACAGCAAAGTGGGAACATCCAATTTCCGCACAGCAAGGTGTCACAAGTGGTAATGAGCTGGTGAACAGTTGTTATGAAGATGTTGGTTGAAGCATAAAATAAATGGCCAAGGAACCTGTGAAATCTCCCCAATTACCTGCATGTGGCAAGAAATTCAGAGGATAACAGACTACAAGTCTACCCTGTGCATCAGAGACTCAGACCCCTCGTTCCGTGACAGGCTGAATGTCTTCCACACCCAGTTTGATGCACAGAACAAAGTGCTGGCAAGGAAGGCAACCCTTCCCCCAGGGGGGCAGACACTCTGTCTGGCTGAAGCTGAGGTGAGGAAGACCCTGGTCAGGGTCAACCCACGCAAAGTACATGCCAGGTTAGGTTCTGAAAAATTGCGCAGCCCAGCTAAATGAGAGATATATTCAACATCTCTCTGGAACAGTGCATTATCCCCTTGGTTTTCAAGGTGGCAGCCATCATTCCCGTGCCAAAGAAGGTGGGAGCAATCTGCCTACGTGACTACCGTCCTGTGGCGTTAACATCAGCATTATGAAAGGCTTTGAGTGGCTGCTCATGTGGCATATTAAAACCTTTCTCTGGCTGCACTGAACCTTTTGCAGTTCACCCTTCGCTTGAATTGATCCACTGATGATGCCGTAGTTTCCGCCCTCCACTCTGTCCTGTCCCACCTGGAAAACGAGGTCTCTTATGCCAGGTTGCTGTTTATAGACTTCAGTTCAGTGTCTAACACCATCATACTCCAGAAATTGGTGGGGAAACTGCTGGGTCTCAATGCCTCTCTCCATAACTGGATCCTGGACTTCTTAACTGAAAGGCCATAGTCAGTCCCTGTGGGCAGCAATGTCACTTGTCCCATTACGCTGAACGCTGGCGTTCCCCAAGGCTGTGTATTCATTCCGCCGCTGTTCACACTGCTGATGCACTAGGATTCAGCTCAAACCATATCATCAAGTTTGCAGATGACATGATAGTGATTGACCTCATCAACAACAATGATGAGACAAGGTACAGAGAGGAAGTAGAACGGCTGGTGGACTGGAAGGAGAACAACAACCTCAGTCTGAATGTGGAGAAGACCAAGGAAATGATTGTAGACTTTAGGAAGGTGCAGTTAAATCATCCCCTCTGCGCATACAAGGCTCCTCCGTAGAGAGAGTTAAGTGCACCAAGCTCCTGGGAATTCAAAGCTCAAAGTTCAAAGTAAAATTTATTATCAGTGTACATACATGTCACCACATACAATCCCGAGATATTTTTTTTTCCTGTGGACATACTTAGCAAATCTATAGGACAGTAACTGTAAACTGTAAACATCAGGAATAGTTAACTGTAAACTGCAAATGCAGATATAAATAATGAGCATGAAATAATAATATAACAGCATCCTTAAATAAGTGTAGCTATCCCCTTTTGTTGAAGAACCTGATGGTTGAGAGGTAGTAACTGTTCTTGAATCTGGTGGTAGAAGTCCAGAGACACCAGTACCTTCTACCTGATGGCAGCAGCGAGAAAAGAACTTGGCCTGGGTGCTGAGAATCTCTGATGATGGGTGGTGCTTTTCTACAGCATGGTTTCTTGTAGACGTGCTTAATGGTTGAGAGGGTTTTACCTGTAACGTACTGCGCCAAATCCACTACCTTTCGTAGGATTTTCCATTCAAAGGAATTGGTGTTCCCATACCAGGCCATAATACAGCCAGTCAGCACACCTTCCACCAGATATTTATAGAAGTTTGCCAAGGTCTTTGATGACATGATGAACCTCTGCAGACTCCTGAGGACTGTGAGAACGGCCGAGAGGATGATTGGCATTGCCTACCATCCATCGGAACTGTTCACCAGGAGTCCTGTGTACACAGGGCCCTTAGTATTATGCATCCTACCCATCCACCTAGCATCCTCTTTGGAACTCGATCAGGCAGGAGATTTTGACGCATAAAGATAAGAATGGTCACGATGGGAAATAGTTTCTTCCCTCAGGCCATTTGGCTTCTGAACCCTCTACCGCATTGCATTCAAAGTGTCATTAGATAACTTGTGTTGTACCTTACAATATTTAATTTTTGATTTTTCACTTTGTTTATCTATGTATAATTCATTTGTCGATTTAATTCATACTTTCTTGAGCTATTGTGTATTCTGTGTACTGCTGTGCTTTACACCCTGGTCTAGAGAAACATTGTCTTGTTTGGCAGTATACACATATTTAGTTAAATGATAATAGACTTGTCTTGATATATACTTTGATAATAAGTTTACTTCAAACTTTGAACCAGCCAGAATGTTCTCCGCTGGATATCTACAGAAATTTTGTCAAATTGACTTGACGTGAAATGTTAACTTTGATTTTTTTCATTGATGTGGCCTGACCTTTCGAGTACTTTCTGCATTTTCTGTTTTGTCTTATTTGGGATCCTCGTTCATTTGCTGTGGACAGCAGACAGCTCCTTGATGTGATGTCTGAGCCAAGAGTCTGCTTCTGGTACTGTGCATCACACTGTTAGTGCTGCACTGGAGCATGCACTAAACATTTGCAATTGCAATTTTACAATTTTTGTAACCGTGTGACAACCCTCCTTCCTCAGAGGAAGGAATATCGCCACCGGTGCGCAACCAAGATGAGTCTCATTGCAAGCGTTTTCATTCTTAAATCAGGTGCATGTGTCAATCGCAATCTCAAAGTAGAAAATTAATCTCAAGTTAGTATATGGTAAATATTTTGATAATAAATTTACTTTGAACTCTTTGAACATTTATTAACTGTCACTGTTTGCTCTTCAGTTGAAATGCTTTGATCTTTCTGAAGGATTAAGGTTATTGGTGAAATGTTCTGAATATAGAATCTCCTGTGAGAGTCCCATTTGTGTTTCACCAGAATCTGGAATGGGATGTCCCTTCATCAACTATCATTGTGAATGTTAATCTTCAATGGAGCTTATATTCAAGTTATCAGAACTACTGCCTTGCTGGTGAAGCTTTGCCTCTTGTCAGTCTGCCTTGGTTGTTTTTAGTTTTAAAATGCTGCATTTTTCATGTCCTTGCATCTCTGAAATAAGTATAAGAAGTTTGTATGTCCTACCTGTGAGAGCATGGGTTTTCTCATTGAAGTACCAGTTTGTATCGTAATTGGTCATTGTAAGTTGTCGTGTGATTAGACTAGGGTTAAATGGGTGGGTTGCTGAGTGGTGCCGCTTGTTGGGCGGGAAGGGCCTGTTTCACGCTTTGTCTCTAAATAAAATAAATATGAGTGACATCTCGGTTGGGAGGTCACGTGGCTGCAATTAGGAGGTGCGGGCTTGTTGCACCAATAGGACCTACTGATACTGTATGCAGTATTCCTAAATAAATAATCAAACAATGAACAAACAAATAAATAAATCATTTCTGAAAGCAGTTGAGTCAGTCGTTAGCCAGAGTCAACTCTTTAACCGAGGGTGGTGAATCTGAGGAATTCATTGCCACAGACAGCTGTGGCGGCTAAGTCGTTGGGCATATTTAAAGCAGAGGTTGATAGGACCGTAGATAAATCACCTCCACTTTTGAATTGATTTCACAATTTCCTCACTTTCAAGGGCTCTACAAATCACATTCTCATCACTATTTATCTTTATATTTATTTATCTATCTATTTGTTTATTTATTATTTGTATTTGCACAGTTTGTCTTCTTTTGCACATTGCTTCTTTGTCAAACTTATTTTGCATTGATTCTATTGTATTTCTTTGTTCTACTGTAAGAACCTGAATCTCAGGGTTGACTACAGTGACATTTATATACTGTGATACAAAAAGTACTTTGAGCTTTGAGGCTGTTGTCTAATAGAGACATCAAATGTTACAGGAGAAGGCAGGGGAATGGGTTTGAGAGGAAGAATGAATCAGCCATGATGGAATGACAGAGTACACTCGGTGGGCTGAATGGTTTGATTCTTATAGTCCTATTACAATGGGTCTGGAGTCACATATAGGCCAGACTAGGTAAGGAGACTGGATTTTTTTCCCCCAAAGGATACTGGTGAACCAGGTGATTGCTTTAAAAATGAGCATACTGTGCAGATGCTGGTAATCTGCAACAATGATTGTAGTTCCATGTCAACACAGACCTACTTTAAGAATTCATGTTTTCCTTTTCCCTCTTGCAAAAACCAATGGATGAGATTAAACTTGCAGCACAAAGCCTTTCTCCTGTACTTTCCATTTTCCAAAATCCTGATTAAAATAAAAAGCAAGCTCTTCTCATTTCAGAGAAGCAGACGGCACTCAGAATGTGGAAATTACATGAAATCATATCTCTTACTTGACGAAGTTTACGATCTCAGTAGAGATATGATTGAGGTTACTTATCATTTTATAAGGCTTTGATCAACTGAATTCTAATGCATTATGAACCCTCCAAAGGAAAGTCTTGAAGTCAACTGTAAATAACATTTTGATGCAAGTTTTGATTCAAGAAATCATGGGATGGACTGAGTGAAGACGCTGCTATTGACAAATTCATGAAGGGATGTAGTAGATAGTGGGTTGTTGGGAAAGTATCAGTTAGTATTGGCTATCTATTGAACTGTGGGAAGATCCAATTCGAGTCTCTTTCTCTTCCCGATAGTGTTAAATTTCTCTGTCTCCCAAGATGGCTGTGGAGATAGCTTAGGCTTGGCAGCAACCACATCTGTGTGAAACAGAGCATCACCCTGTGGGCATGCGATATAAATGACCCAGCAAATGCTTTCAGACTGGGAAAGCCATTTTCTTCTGGACACTAGAGAGTTTCAGTCTGTCCCAACTAAGCAGTAATTTTATTCCATTGATATTAGACACTACAACATGGTATAGGCCCTTTGGCACACAATGTTGTGCAATACTGAACTACTCCAAGACCAATCCAAGCCTTCCCTCCCACAAAGCCCTCCATTTTTCTGTCATCTATGTCCCTCTCTAAATGTTTCTGAAATCTCCTGAATGTATCTGCTTCCACCACTACCCCTGGCAGTGCATTCCACACACTCACCACTCTTTGTATAAAAAACCTACCTCTGACGTTCCCACTACACTTGCCTCCAATCACCTTAAAATTATGGCCCCTCATATGCCAATTGACCTATGCCTCTTATCTTCTTGTACACCTCTGCATCTTGGTAAATCTCTTCTGCACTCTCTCTAAAGATTCCACATGCTTCCTATAATGAGGCAACCAGGAGGACAGCAGAGCTTCAAGAGGCAGCTCATCACCACCTCCTTAAGGCAACCAAGGACAGGCAATAAATGCTGGTTCAGTCTGCAAAATCCCAATCCCTTGAATCAACATTAAAAATTCCTCTCAAGGTTTTTAGATTCTCCTACTGACAGAAGCTTTTCTCAACAGTAGATATAGGGCACCAGAGACCACTCGATATATGTTTCTTATCATCTCATATACCTTTATCAAGTCACTTCTCATCCTCCTTCACCCAGAGGAGAAAAGCCCTAGCTCATTCAACCTTTCCTCATGTACCATGGTTTCTAATCCAGGCAACATTCTGGTAAACCTCCTCTGTGGCTGCATCACCATCTGGTATGGGGGCACTACTGCACAGGATCGGAGTGAGTGGCAGAAAGTTTTAAAATTAGTTAGCTCAATCATGGGTACTAGCCTTCGTAGTATCCAAGACATCTTCAAGGAGCGGTGCCTCAGAAAGGCAGCATCCATCATTACGGACTGCACCCAGGACATGCCCTCTTCTCATTGTTACCAATTTAAAGGAGGTACAGAAGCCTGAAGGCACAGATTCAGTGATTCAGGAACAGCTTCTTCCCCTCTGCCATCCGATTCCTAATTGGACTTTGAACCCATGAACACTACCTCACCACTTTTTTTTTATTTCTGTTTTTGCACTACTTATTTTAACTGAATTATTATATATGTACACTTTCTGTAATTCAGTTTTTATTTCTATATTTATCATCTATTGCATTGTTCTGCTGCTGCAAAGTTAACACATTTCCAGGCATATGCCAGTTATATTAAACCTGATTCCGAATCTGACCCTCTAAAGTTTCCACATCCTTCCAATGCGGAGACTGGAATTGAACACAGGATTTTGTAATGAGCGGTGATATATTTCTGATTCAGAGTAATGTGTGACTTGGAAGGGGAGTAGGTGCTGCCCCAAACCTTCTAGTTGGCAGAGGTCGTACAGTTGGAATGAATATTTTTATATTTTGTTTTTCGTGAGTTGCATAATATCTGAATGGCAGTGGAGGCACGAGGGACTGTGAATGCTGTAATCTAGGCTAAATAGCTGGAGGAACTTAGCCAATCAGGCAGCATCTGTGGAGGCAGAGGAACAGCCAGCATTTCAGGCTGAGACCCTGACACAAGACTCTGAACATTGACCCAAGTGATCCCTCTTCGACTACAGATGCTGCCTCATTCGTTGAGTTCTTCCTGCAGTTTGACTTTTTTTTGCATATGAACATCAATATCTTGTTTGAGGAATTATCTAAGTTTCATATTATTTATTTGAAGACACTGTACACTCTGTGGCTACTTTATCAGGTCCAGGTGTGGAACCTGGCATGACCTTCTGCTGCTCTAAACCATCCACTTCAAGAATCAATGTGTTGTGCATTCAGAGATGCCCTCCTGCCAATCACAGTTGTAACACAGGGTTATTAGAGTTACTGTCGCATTCCTGTCAGCTTCCACCAGCCTGGTCATTCTCCAGTGACCTCTCTCATTAACAAGACATTTTGGTCCACAGAACTGCCACTCACTGGATATTTTCTGTTTTTTTCCCACCATCCTCTGTAAACTCTAGAGACTGTTATGTGTGAAAATCCCAGGAGATCGGCATTTTCAGAGATACTCAAATAATCTTTCTACAGTCAAGGTCAATTCAATCACATTTCTTCCCCCATTCTGAAGTTTGGTCTGAACAACAACTGAACCTCTTGACCATGTCTGTATGCTTTAATGTGTTGAGTCATTGTCACATAATTGGCTGATTAGATATTTGCATTAATGAGTGGGTGTACAGGTGTACCTAATAGAGTGGCCACTGAGTGTATTATGTTATAATTGAGCAATCCTGGAAAAAACGTTTTTTAGGTTAGGTTTAGCCAATGTCATGGGCACAATCATTGTTCAAGCTCTTCAAATTATTTATGGTCTCAGTCAATTATCCTCAATTTCATGCTTGTCTAGACATTGCTCAGCAATGTTCTTGTAGGTTTAGTAAACCATTCTTAATCAACATCTGCCAATACTAGTAGTCTTAATGGAAAAGGGAATAGAGAGAGGAATTGGGCTTCGGGAAGGAAAGGTCTGAAAAATATTTCTAGCGTAGCAGTTAGCACGATGCTATTACAGCTCAGGGAAGTTCAGAGTTCAGAGTTCAATTCTGGCGCCGTAAATAAGGAGTTTTTACCCTATCCCCATGACCGCATGGGCTTCCTCTGAGTATTCTGGTTTCCCCTCACAGTCCAAAGATGTACTGGTTAGGTTAATTGGTCACTGTAAATCGTCCTGTGCTTAGGCTAGCGTTCAATATTTGGTTTGTTCGGGGGCGCGGCTCAGTGGATCAGTTCCACATTGTATCCCTAAATAAAATAAAAACATAGATTAGCTTTGTTTGTCACATACAGTGAAACATAAAACACCCAGTGAAATGTGTCATTTGCGTAAACAACCAACACAAGCATCTGGCACCACTGTTCTCATGCCAACATAGTGTGGTCACAGCATACTCGCCTTAACCATATGTCTTTGGAATGTGGGAGGATACCAGAGCACCAGAAGAAACCCACACTGTCAAAGAAAAACACACAAATTCCTTACAGACAGCAGCAGGAATTGTACCTTAATTGTTTATGGTGTACAGTGTTATGCTCACTGCTGAACAGCCATGTGTCCCTAGATATGAAGGTAAAGAAGCAGGAATCTCTCTCTCTCTATAACCTAGGTACATTCTACGCTGAGGTCTTTGTAAACTCACCTAAACGTACTTGAGGTTTGATTAGTCAAGTTCCTTTAAATATCTGAAGAAAGATTAACACACACCAAATGCTGGAGGGATTCAGCAGATCTGGCAACATTTACGGAAAGGAACAAAGTGACGGCATTTCGGGCTGAGGCCCTTCATCAAGACTGGAAAGGAAGGGGGAAGATGCCAGATTGAAAAAGTGGGTGGGAGGGGCGAGGGGAAGGAGTACATACTGACAAATGATAGGTTGGGCCACGTGAGGGAAAATGTCGGTGGGTGGGGAGGCTGGATGAAGTGGGAAGCTGGGAGGTGATAGCCGGAAAAAGAAGGAATCTGATAGGAAAGGAGAGTGGACCATGGGAGAAAGGGAAGGAGAAGGAGGGTATAGACAGGTGAGGAGAAGACAGGAGGTAGAGGGTGCCAGAATAGAAAATGGAAAAGGGGAGAAGAGGGAGTGGGGAAAAATTACCAAAAGACAGAGAAATTGATGTTCATGCTGTCAGGTTGAAGGTTACCCAGACAGAGTATGAGGTGTTGCTCTTCCAGCCTAAGAGTGGCCTCATCGTGGTGGGGGGGGGGGGTGGAGAGGAATCCGTGGACCACATCCACATATCGGAATGGGAATGGGGATCAGAATTGAAACGGCTGGCCATCAGGAAATCCTGCTTGTTGTGGACGCAGTGAAGGTACAAAGGAACAAAGGTAATGAAAGGTTTCCCTGTTGATATAATTCCAAGCATAAAGAGCAATGTAACTTATTTTCAGTTTATGGGAGATGTTGTGATTTATTTCCATTAATTATAACCCATTCATTTTCAATTTTTAAGCTCCTGCTTACATCATTCACTCAGTGGTAGGAATGTCACCAGTAAGCCTAACTCATTGTATTGCTGAGTTTAAAATTCCACAATATAATCCAGATTGTCAGGCATTTCACAGTGGCTTTAAAGACAATCATTTCTCTTCTTTATGGCACTCCTAATAATATCATATGCAATATAGACAACTTTCCCGATCTATCTGTCTGGTGATGGGATCAATTAATAGCAGTGGAAAGGTCATTCCATGAAACAAACGGTTTCTTTCCCCCTTGGGAAATTTAACCTGATCTGAACGGAATCTCCAGTGTGCATGGGTAATATGTATTGACTGAAGTTGCTGGTTCAATTTCCCTCTGCTCAAGAGTTTATAACCTCGGTTATTTCACTATGGGTGAACTGTAAGCAAGAAAATTTGCACTTCTAAAGTTTAATGCATAAAATTGTTTCAAGTTAGAGACACTCAGAAGTCCAGAGCTCTGTGAAGCTATAGAGAGACAGATCAAAGACCGAATTCGACGAGTCTGAAGGTTGAGGGAGAGAGTGAGCCAGAGACCGGAGGTTGGAAGCTCAATGTTTGCAAGTGTGGGAGTCCAGTCCAGAGACAAGAGCTTGGAGGCCTGTTGCCTGCAAGTTTAAGAGTACAGGACCAAGCACCAGAAGTCCAGAGTTGCTCTGTCCTTGGGTCAGAGTCCTAGATGTGTGAGGGGGTGAGAAGGGTGGGAAAGGGGCTTGCTTTGCTGTTGTTATCCCAGTTTGTCCTGCAGTTGCTGCTGTTTGTGGTGTTCTGTGGAGTGTATTGTGTTGTGCTCCTGAAGAAGGGTCTCAGATCAAAATGTCAACTGTTCATTCCCCTCTATAGATGCTGCCTGACTTGCTGCAGAATCACTTGTCCTTGTGCTGCGTTAAGCATTGTGTGCATGCTATATTGGTGCCAGTTATGTGCGGCAACTCTTGTGGGCTGCCCCCAGCACATCCTCAGCTGTGCTAGTTGTTAATGCAAGTGATGCTTTTCACTGTAAATGTGATAATAAATCTGAATCTGAATATGAGAGAATTCAGAGGATGGGAAACTGGAGCAACACACAAAAAGAGGTGGAGGTACTTGGCGGGTCAGGCAACATCTGTGACGGGAATTAGACGGTTGACGTTTTGGGTTGAGACCCTTCATCTGGATGGGAAAAAATGACAGGAGATAGGCAGAATAAAAATGATCAAGTTCAAGTTCAGTTTACTGTCATTGGACTGTACGCATGTATACCACCAAATGAAGCCATATTCCTCCGGACCAGGGTTACAACACAGTGCAAGTAACTCACACACACAGCTCAAAGTAATATTACCACAGATAAATTAACAAATAATAGGGTGCATTTACAGCACAAGTTAAAAAGCAAACAGTATAACTGGCACTTCATTTACTGGCCCCCTCCTTTACTCTCTGTACACCCATGACTGTGTCGCCACCCACAGCTCCAATCTGCTAATTAAATTTGCTGACGACACTACATTGATTGGCCTTATCTCGAATAATAATGAGGCAGCCTACAGAGAAGAAGTCATCACCCTGGCACAGTGGTGTCAAGAAAACAACTTCTCCCTCAATGTTGCAAAAACAAAGGAGCTGCTTGAGGACTACAGGAAGAAGTGAGACAGGCTAATCCCCATAGACATCGATGGATTTGGGGTTGGGAGGTTGAACAGCTTTAAGTTCCTCAGCATACACATCACCAGGGACCTCATGGGGTCTGAACACACCAGCTGTGTGGTGAAGAAGGCACGACAGCACCTTTTTCACCTCAGACGGTTGAAGAAGTTTCAGTCCCCATATCTTAAGGACTTTTTACAGGGGCACAATTGAGAGCATCCTGACTGGCTGCATCACTGTCTGGTATGGGATCTGTACCTCCCTCAATCGCAGGACTCTGCAGAGAGTGGTGCAGACAGCTCAGCACATCTGTAGTTGTGAACTTCCCATGATTCAGGACATTTACAAGGACAGGTGTGTAAAAAGAGCCTGTAGGATCATTCGGGACCCGAGTCACCCCAACCACAGTCTATTCCAGCTGCTACCATCTGGGAAGTGGTACCTCAGCATAAAAGCCAGGACCAACAGGCTCTGGGACAGCTTCTTCCACCAGGCCATCAGACTGATTAATTCCTGCTGATACAATTGTATTTCTATGATATATTGACTGTCTTGTTGTACATACTATTTATTACAAATTACTATAGATTGCACATTGCACATTTAGACAGAGACGTAATGTAAAGATTTTTACTCTCCATGTACGTGACGGATGGAAGGAATGAGGTCAATTCAATACAATTCAATTCAAATCATAGGTAATGAGAACTGGGGGCAGCTGGGAGTTCAGTAGTCTTAAGGTTTGGGGAGAGAAGCAGTCTCCCATCTTAATAGTCATCGTCCTAATGCTATGGTACCTCCTGTCTGATGGTGGGGGGGGTGAGGTCAAAGAGTTGGTGTTGAGGGACCAGGTGCCATCATTCATTATGTCCGCTCCCAGAAACTGGGTGCTGCTGTATCTGTTTCTCTCCACAGAGGAGCCGTTTATGGGCAGTAGGAGTGGTCAGCTTGCACCTTCCTGAAGTCCACAATCGTCTCCTTGGTCTTGTTCACATTGAGGCTCAAGTCATTGTGCTTGCACTATTCTGCCAGCCGCTCCACCTCCTCTCTGTACACCGTCTCAGCGTCGTTGTTGATGAGGACATCCACTGATATGTCACCAGCGAACTTGAGGATTCATTCTGAAATGGATCTAGCAGTGCAGTCATATGTCAGCAGTGTGAAGAGCAGCGGGGAAAGGGCTGAAGCAAGAGCTGGCAGGTGATAGGTGATGGGATCCATTTGAGGTGGTGGGGATTTTGAAAGGCAGATGAAGTAAGTATCTAAAGATACTTCAGAGCAGGGTAAAGGTGAAGGGAGGAAGGAAAGATTATCAATGGTCAATAAAGTGGGTTTGAGAATGTTCTTAAAGGAGAAGGAAGCAGAACAGAGAATTGGGTTTAGAACACGATACATATAGAACAGGATCAAGGATCAACTTTATTCACCATTATGTACAATTACATGTATTAAAAGTTACATATATCCCTCTACTCACTGTTACCACCAGGAAGGAGGTACAGAAGCCTGAAAGCACACACTCATTGATTCAAGAACAGCTTCTTCCCTCCTGCCATCCGATTTCTGAATAGATATTGAACCACCATCTCAACTACTTTTTACTTTTATTGTTTTCATTACTGTATAGTCTCTATAACAAGTATTCACCTTTGGAAGTTTTCATATTTTATTGTTTTATAACATTGAATCACAGTGGATTTAATTTGGATTTTTTGACACTGATCAACAGAGATTATTTTGTGTCAAAGTGTATGCAGTTCTCTACAAAGTGATCTAAATTAATTACAAATATAAAGCACAAAATAATTGATAGCATAAGTATTCACCCCCTGATGACACACCAAATCATCACTGGTGCAGCCAATTGGTTTTAGAAGTCACAGAATTAATTAAATGGAGATCTGTTTATGGAGACCTGTGTGCAGTCAAGGTGTTTCAGTTTGACTGTAGAAAAAATACCTGTACCTGGAGGGTTCAACTGCTGGTGAGTCAATATCCTGGCAAAAATTACACCATGAATACAAAAGAACACTCCAACTAAGTCCGCAAAAAAGTTATTGAAAGGCATAAGTCAAGTGATGGATACAAGAAAATTTCCAAGTTACTAAATATCCCTTGGAGTACAGTTAAGTCAATCATCAAGAAACGGAAAGAATATGACACAGCTGTAGATCTGCCTAGAGCAGGTCGTCCTCAAAAATTGAGTGACCGTGCAAGAAGGGGACTAGTGAGGGAGGCCACCAAGAGATTTATGACAACTCTGGAGGAGTTAAAAGCTTCAATAACAGAGAAGGGAGAGACTGCGCATACAACAACTGTTGCCTGGGTGCTTTACCAGTCGCAGCTTTATGGGAGAGTGGCAAAGAGAAATCCACTGTTGGAAAAAAAATTCAAATGAAATCTCACCTAGAGTCTGCCATAGGCATGTGGGAGACTCTGAAGTCAGCTGGAAGAAGGTTCTATGGTCTGATGCTGAGGGAGTACTTCACTGCAGCAAGCCCTGGAAAGGTAGAAGGTAAAATGAATGCAGCAAAATACAGGGAAATCCTGGAGGAAAACCTCATGCAGTCTACAAGAGAACTGTGACTTGGGTAAGGTTTGTTTCCTAGCAAGACAATGACCCCAAGCATAAAGCCAAAGCTACACAGGAATAAAAACAACATAGTTAGTAGCCTGGAGTGGCCAAGTCAGAGTCCAGACCTCAATCTAATTGAGAATTTGTGGCTGGACTTGAAAGGGGATGTTCACTCATGATCCCCATGCAATCTGACAGAGCTTGAGCAGTTTTGTAAAGAAGAATGGGAAAAATTGGAGTGTCCAGATGTGCAAAGCTGATAGAGACCGATCCACAGAGACTCAAGGCTGTAATTGATGCCAAAGGTGCATCTATTAAATGCTGACTTGAAGTGGGTGAGTAATTATGCAATCAATTATTTTGTCTTTAATAATTGTAATAAATTTTGACCAATTTGTAGAAATTTGGTTTCACTTTGACACAAAAGAGTCTTTTCTGGAATTCACAGTTTTTTTTTTCTCTATTATCACGTATTGCATTGTACTGCTGCCACAAAGGTAACAGACTTCACGACACATGCCGGTGATATTAAACCTGATTCTGATTCTGAATTTGCTCTGGTGTGTTGGCATGACATGCAACAAGAAATAACAACATTCAACGGTTACAAAGAATCATATAAAAATTCATTGGCGGTATGCACATGGAGTTAAATGTGCATAAATACATAAATACCAGCATGTATTTACAATGTAAAGGTACATCGTGGTAGCAGGTCCTTCCTTCCAACTGAAACTGCGCTGCCCAATGATAGCCATGTGACCAATCAACATGCTAACTTTGGAGTGTGGGAGGAAACTGGAGCACCCAGAGGAAACTGACAGGGTTATGGGGAGGATGTACAAACTCCTCATAGACAACGGTGGGCATTGAATCTACTGTAGGTCACCATCACTGTAATAGTGTTATGTTAACCACTACATTTCCGTGCTGCCCTAATACTTTAAAAATGTTTATAATGTAAACAGCATTATAAAAAGTGGTTGAAAGTGCATTGTAGTGACTGCGGTAATAGATCCAGGGGTGGTGTGGAAGGAGCCTACATCAGAATGGGCCCTTTGCCATGTGATGTTGTGCTGCCTTTACAGCTCCTCCCTGATCAATCTAACCCCTCCCTCCTAAACAGCCCATGGCCCTCTGTAGAGAGGTAAATGTCTGAAGACAGAGAAGCAGGAATCTTCGTTTATAAACCAGGTACAGTATGTTCTACACTTCTTCACTTCAACCTTGGTTGGGTAGCTGATCGAACACGGGTTCAAGCCATCCCATCAGGAAACCAGGAGCCCGGCTCCTTTGTGACCGAGTAGACTCTGGTTGGCAGGGTTTCCTTGGCCTGACGTCTGTGCCCTGCTGCTCATGCAGCAGGTGTAGTTTCAGTGCAGCTGTGGCCTTCAGCTGTTAACTCTCATTCTGAGGCTGTTGCTGAGATTTGAAGCCATGTCACGGACATCTCTATTCACACATGGAAAGCCAGAGAGCCTCAGTCCCGTGTGGGACTCTTTGTTCCATGTAATCCAACCTTGAACATCTAGATTTAGATCTTTTTTTGCATTTAGATTCTGAGGTACAGGCCTTTCCGGTCTAATGAGCCCATGCTGCCCAGTTATACCCATGTGACCAATCAACCTCTTTAGGATGTGGGAGGAAACCCACAGGGTTAAGAGGAGGACATATAAACTTCTTACAGACAGCAGCTGAATTGAACCCAGGTCACTGACACCTCGATGCTACCCTGCCACCCCTACCTCTGTTCTAATTCCTGGACACAAACTGGACTTTGACAAGTAGATCCTTTACCTAAATCAGGGGTTCCCAACCTGGAGTCAACGGACCCCTTGCTTAATGGTATTTGCCCATGGAATAAAAAGGGTTGGAAACCCCTGATCTATAGTGTGCTTCATGCTTAGAGTCATCCAGTAGATCGATACAGTGTGGAAAACATGTCAAATCACCTTTGCCAACCAAGTTACCAAATAGAGCTAGTCCCTTTTGCTCATGTTACATCCATATCCCTCGATACTCTTGTACCTATGTGACACACACATACCATCCCCAGTTCAGGCCATGCTGAACCCTTTAGCTCTGGACTCTTGGACTCACAGATATCGGGTCTCCAAGCTTTGGTGCCAGCCTAGGCTCGCAGACATTGGGCCTCGGACTTCCAGGCATGCCGACCCAGGATTTCAAATTTCGGCCTTCTACCTCTGGGCTCCTGACTTCAGAATTCGACCTTCGGGCAATAGAAAAGAAGAAAACAGAGATAAAAGTGTTTCTTGTCTATTCTGATCCTAAAACTCTCCTACGATTCACACCGTCAGCTCTCAGAGGGCTGAGGACTATATAAACAACGCACCCTCATGATAATACAGGAGATTCTGCAGATGCTGGAGATCCAGAGTAGCACGCACAAAATACTGGAGGAAATCAGCAGGTCAGGCAGTATCTATGGATGTAGAGAAGTCCTAATGAAGGGTTTCAGACCAAAAGATCATTCCTTTCCATAGATGCTGACTGTCTTATTGAGCACCTCCAGTTTTTTGTGTGTTACCTTCATGAGAAATTTTACTAGTTGGAAAATAATTTTGGAATTATTTTATTTTTTTGTAAAACAGTTGCAGCTTTGTTAGTTCACCAAGCATAGACAACATAATTTCAGTAAATTTAGAGGAAAATCACATATTAATAATATAATAAAATTTAGTGTTTAAATGTACTATATTTTATGAGTGTTAATTGCTCAGAATTAAAGGAAGTTATCAAAACTGCACCAGCTTTACAAGAAAAAGTAATTCCAAGATCATTTTCAACTAATGAACCTAAATTCTAATGGAAAATCTACTTGACATTGTTGAACGAACCTTACAGAAAAGAGAGAGAGTGTCAACTGGCATGAAGAATTTTGCAAACACAGGAATGTGTTCAAACAAGAATTTAAATATAGATGCTTCATGAAGACGATATAGTGAAGAATGAATATTTAGAAATGCTGTTTTTTTTATAAATATAAAAGCAAATTTTTTATTTTGTATTGCTTATCTCCAGCTGGCTTTCTCTGGTCTTCTCCAAAAGGTGTATCTAATAAGTATCATTCTTATCAGTGTCAGATCCAGACTTGGTACAGTAAAGTGATAAATGGTTATAACTTTTTGTCTTTGTATCCATCACTAACTTGCCAAGGTAGTGTAGCAGTTAACGTAAAGCCATTAGAGCTCGGGGCGTCGGAAATCAGAGTTCAGTTCCCATTTCCTCTGTAATGAGTTTGCACATTCTTCCCATGAGCGTGTAGGTTTTCTCTGGGTGCTTCAATTTCCTCTCACGGTCCAAGGACATACCAGTCAGTAGGTTATTTAGTCATTGCAAATTGTCCCGTGGTTAGGCTAGTGTGTGGTTGGCGGGAGGTGCGGCTCGTTGGGCCGCAAGGTCTTGTTCCATACCGTATCTCTAAATGAAAAAACAATAAGTACTTTTGTCAGAAGGTAAAAGACGGGAAATAATAAATCTCGAGAAGAAATCGCATCAAAGATAATCAATGTCGAGGAGTATGGGATAAAGAAATGTGGATGGGCAGGAGAGATTACTTGATGAATAATTAATGTCCAGGATTGAAATATAGAGAATAATAAAAGACAAAGGGAGATTAGGCTGTGGAAAATAATGAACATCTAAGAATGATTTATAGAGAATAATGAAAGACTCAAGGTGATATAAAGCATAATGAATGTTTAGGTGAGATTACACAGAATAATTAATGTCAAGGAGTGATTACATAGAGATTAATTTGCTAGACAGTATGAAAGCAGGTGGTTCTAGTAATTTTAGAAACTGCAGTACTAAAATACTACAATGTTATATTTGCTCGGTTTATCAAGAAACAGTTGTATAACAATATTTGCATATGGAACGAAGGGCAGTGTGCTCTCATAATGTGAAAGGGGGCAGAGTGCGCAAGTGCTTCAATAATACAGGCTGATCAAACATGAGATTTTATTGCATGACTCTTGCTTGATGACTTTCTGATATTTGCTGTACCAAAGGAACTGAGACTGAGACAATCATTCCCATGAGAAGAGTGCACATAGATCATGGTCAATCTGTATCTTCGCGACTTTCCTTTCATGGTTTCATCCTCTAATACTTGTATTCCAAAAATAAAGATCTATCCCAGTTCTGAATTTTTTATGCCCTCCAGATCTGCCCCAGGCTTTCTGTATCCTTTCATGGAATTAGTGCTTGCTCACTTCACTACTGTCTGGCACAGCTCGAATCTTAAGGTAATGCTCCATGTTGTCCCCACCTATTCTGTTCTCCTACCTATGGGAAAGATACCACAATATGGCCATCTATTCTGTGTATTTACCTGCAGAAAAGGTACTAATAAGCTTGAAAGTGTGCACAGTCGATTAAGAAGAATGCTGCCAGGACTTGAGGAACTCAGTTGTAGGGAAAGGTCGAACACAATAGGACTTTATTCCCTGGTGTGCAGGAGAATGATTGGAGATCTTCAAAGGTTTCAAAGGCACAATTTAATGTCAGAGAAATGTATACAACATACATCCTGAAATGCTTTTTCTTTGCAACCATCTACGAAAACAGAGGAGTGCCCCAAAGGATGAATGACAGTCAAATGTTAGAACCCCAAAGGCCCCCCAGCTCTCCCCTCCCATGTGTAAGAGACAGCAAGCAACAATCCCCCTCCCCCCACAGTTAAAAAAAAAGCATTGGCACCCGCCACTGAGCACTCAAGCGTGAGCAAAGCAACAGTAACGACACAGACTAGCAGTTATCCCAAAGACTATATTGTTCACCTGGCCTTCGACATACCACAGGCTCTCTCTCTCTCCCTAATAAGGGAGAAAAACATGTCTCCATTTCACAGTGAGAGGGGAGACATGACAAACAACTCGGTGGTTTACTATGTTAAAAGTCGGCTATGTCGCTTTTAGCGTGCTTTGTGCCCAAAGATCACGAGGCTCTGGGAACACAGCCGCAGATATACTGACTCCCCCGACGACACATGGGTCTCCTGTCATGACACCGACACTCAATCCGCCCATCTCCAGAGGCCTGAGATCCTAGGATTCCAAAGCCGAGCCGAGTACTTAGGCTGAGCCCTTGGCGTGCCGAACAACGGCCAGTCCTGAAACCCTGAGACCGTGTCCCATTCCCGCAAAGAACCGTGGTCAGCGTGTCACTCCAGGTCAGGGACTTCAAAAGAACCCTGAAAGGGAAAAAATAAAGATATTAAAGATGGAAATAGAGCTGCTTCCAAAGATGCAAGTTGCCGTTTAGCACTCTGCTCCGCCTTCAGAGGTGTACAAAATTATGAGGGGTGGCATGGTAGCTTAGTGGTTAGCACAACACTTTACAGCACCAGTGGCCTGGGCTCAATTCTCTCCGCTGTCTGTCGGGAGTTTGTATGTCTGGGTCCTCCGGGTGCTCCAGTTTCCACCCACAGTCCAAAAATGTACTGGTTGGTAAGTTAATTGGTTGTTGTAAATTGTCCTGTGATCAGGCTAGGGTTAAATAGGGGGCCGCTAGGCGGCACAGCTTGAAGGGCTGGAAGGGCCTACTCCACTGTTCATCTCAGTAGATAGGGTAAGATTTCCCCCTCATTCTGACTGAGACTGGAACTGGACGTCATAGGTTTAGGGTGAAAGGTGGAATATTTAAGAGGAATCTGAGGTGCAGCTTCTTCATTCAAAGGGTGATGTGAATGTGAAACAAACCGCCAGCACAAATGGTAGATGGGGCTTCAAATGTAAACTTAAGAGAGGTTTTGATAGGCGTGTGGATGGGAGAGGTATGGAGGGCTGTGGCCCAAGTTCAGGTAGGTGGCACTAAGCAGAAGAGTAGGCCCGCATCGACTAGCTGGGCACAAGGGCCTACTTCCATGTTGTAGTTAATGATTCAATGGATGGATCCAAAACTGGACCCCAATTGAGGAAAAATTACTTTCTATCATTTGTAAAATTGATTTTTTTAGGAATGAATGTACCATCCTTTTCCTGCAAAGGTGGTGCTGAGCCGCCATCTTGAACCACTGCAGTACCTCTAATTGTAGGTACTCCAGGCTGGAGAGGGTCCCAGGACTGAGTCCCAAGATTTAGCCCCAGTGGCTATGAAGGACCAGCTCTGAGTTTTATAATCAGGACAGTTATTAAAATTGGAGGAGCACGTGTAATTGCTTGTGTTCCCATGCACATTCTGGCCTGTCCTTGGTTGTAGAGGTCATGGGTTTGTGAATAATCTCAGAAGTTATTGCAGTGCATTTTGTGGATATGAGGGGGAAGCAGCATGGTAGTGTAGTGGTAATTGTTAGACTATTAAGGCACCATTGACTTGGGTTCAGTTCCACTGGTCTTTGTAAGGAGTCTATATGGTCTCTCTGTGACCAAGTGTCCTTGTAGAGATCCAGGAGTTGTGAAAATGAGTCACCCATCAAGGACCTGGTCTCTGAACTCATTCTCACAGCCACAGTATTGTGCGAGCAGTTTGTTACCAATGGCAACCCACAGGGACTAGATGATGGAGGACAATAACGATCAGCCAATTCCATCAGGGGCACAAACCTTCCCACCATTGAGGACAAATGGTTGACAGAGCAGATGGTGACTATCGATGACATCTTCAACAAGTGTAACCTCAAGAAGGCAGCATTCATCATTAAGGACCCTCACCACCCAGGACATGCCCCCTTCTCATAACTACCAATAGGGAGGAGGTAGAGTCTGAAGACCAGCATTCAAAGGCGCATTTTACTATCACAGTTTGTTTGCAGAATACAACTCTGAAATTTGTCTTCTCCTGGTAGCCATTGAATTCAGGAAACCATAGAAGTAGTTGAAAGAAAGACATCAATTTCCACACCCCCCCCCCACCTGATGAAAAGAAAAAGACTCAAAAACTCGCAAACCCTAAAACCCCTACCCCTCCCTTACACAAAAACCAACTCCTGACAGTTTAGGAATAGGTTGTTCTCCTCTGGCATCAGACTTCTGAATGATCTGATGAACACTAACTTGCTCTTTTCTGCTCTTTGTATTTTTATATTGTAACTTGCAGTCATTTTTTTTGCCTTGCCACAAAACAGATTTCAAGACACATTTCAAAGTTCAAAGTAAACTTATTATCAAGTACATGTATGTCACCATATACCCTGAGATTCATTTTCTTACAGGTATTTACAGTTAATACAAGAAATACAATAGAATCAATGAAAGACTTCACCCAACAAGACGGACAAACAACCAATGTGCGAAAGAGAATAAACAGTACAAATACAATAATAAATAAGATAAGCAAGCAACCTGTTAGTCTTGCGAGACCACGGATCTGCGCCTGGAACATCTTCACTCTCCAGGGCGCAGGCCTGGGCAAGGTTGTATGGAAGACCAGCAGTCGCCCATGCTGCAAGTCTCCTCTCTCCATGACACCGATGTTGTCCAAGGGAAGGGCATTAGGACCCATACGGCTTGGCACCAGTGACGTCGCAGAGCAATGTGTGATTAAGTGACTTGCTCAAGGACACGACACGTTGCCTCAGCTGGGGCTCGAACTCACGACCTTCAGGTCGCTAGTCCAATGCCTTAACCACTTGGCCAAGCAATAACTATTATAAATATCGAGAACATGAGATAAAGAGTCTTTTAAGGTGAGAAATAAGTTTTGGGATCACTTCAGTGATGGGGCAACTGAAGTTGAGTGAAGGTTGAAGAGCCTGATGGTTGAGGGGTAGTAACTGTTCCTGGACCTGGTGGTGCGAGTCCTGAGGTTCCTGTACCTTCTTCATGATCGCAGCAGCAAAGAGAGAGCATGTCCTAGGTGGTGGAAGTCCCTGACGATGTTGTGGCTGTCCTGTGACATATCAACGGCATGTGTCGTGATATTTGTTAACATAGCAGCAGTAGTCCAATGCAATATATAACATAGAAGAAGAAGAAGGAAGTAATAATAATAATAAAAAAAGAAGTAAATCAATTACCGTATATATATATATTGAATAGATTGAAAACCATGCAAAAACCAGTATAAATATATATTAAAAAGTGAGGTAGTATTCTTGGATTCAATGTCCATTTAGGAAGTGGATGGCAGAGAGGAAGAAGTTGTTCCTGAATCGCTGAGTGTGTGCCTTCAGGCTTCTGTACCTCCTATCTGATGGTGACAGTGAGAAAAGGGCATGTCCTGGGTGCTGGAGGTCCTTAATAATGGACACTGCCTTTCTGAGACACTGCTCCTTGAAGGTACCCCTGGCTTACAGTGCACCTTTGCTGATAGAGATTGTGGAGGAGATGTTTTTGCCAATATAAACTTACTGGCATCTGCAAGTGAGGAAATCCAGGATCCATTTGCACAGGATGTTGAACCCAAGGTCTTGAAGCTTATTGAGTAGTTTTGGGTGGGGGGGGGGGTGATCGCATTAAATGCCAAACTGTAGTCAATGAACAGCATCCTTATATACGCATCTTTGCTGTCCAGATGTTCCAGGGTTAAGTGAAGAGTCTATGAAATAGCATCTGCTGTGGACCTGTCGTGCTGGTAGGCAAATTGGAGGGGATCCAAGTCACCTGTCAGGCAATAGTTGATATGTTTCAACACCAACCTCTCAAAGTACTTACCAAAGTGGATGTAAGTGCTACTAGACGATAGTCACTGAGGGTGGTTACCATGTTCTTCTTTGGCACTGGTTTAAATGAAGCCTGCTTGAAGCAGCTGGGTACCTCAGACTGCCAAAATAAGAGCTTAAAGATATCAGTTAACCCTCCAGCTAGTTGCTCAGCATGGGTTTTTATTACTCAGCCTGGTACCCCTTCAGGGCCAGATGCTTTCATGGATTCACCTTCTGGAAGGATGCTCTCACGTTGCCTCAGAGATTATAATCACGGTCATCGGGGCCTATGGGAATTCGCAAAGGTGTCTCCATGTGTTGATGATCAAAGTGAACATGAGAGGCATTGAGCTCATCTGGGGGTGAAGCCTTGCTGTCACCAATGTCACATGGTTTCACTTCATAGGAGGTGATAGTGTCCAAGCCCTGCCACAGCTGTTGAGCATCTTTCAGTGATTCAAGTTTGGCCCGGAATTGCCACTCTGCACATTAGATAGCTTTCCGGAGACCGTAGCTGGATTTCACTTGGTCACCAGGCCTGAGTGCCACTGCTCTGGCCCTCAGCAGATTGCAGATCTCATGGTTCATCCAGGGTTTCTGGCTGAGGAGGACACTGAATATCATGGGGGCACATTCATCCACGACTGTTTTAATAAAGTCTGTGACAATCGTGGTGTGTGCATTCAGATCTTCTGACGAATCCTTGAACACAGTCCAGTCCACCGACTCAAAGCGACCCCAGTGCCTAGGAAGATCCTTGTCATGTCAGTGTTAATAAACCTGATTCTGATTCTGATTTTGAATCTGAATGTAGTGAGAGATTAAGATAAAGTCGCAGAACTCAAACAGAAGAGGTACTACTAAGGACATGCTGTTCTTCTCTCAGATTGAGCTGTTCTGGAGGGAAGGTGACAAAATGAAGGAGATTCACATGAAGGATGGTGCGGATGGAGGAAGAGGATGAGTAGATAGAGAGTAAGGGTGAGGAGAGAGGGATTCAAATAAGAGGAATGATAACTTCATTTAAGAAAATTCAATGATATCAAAATAACATGTTCAAACTGCTAAAATTAATTTTCCAACAGATTACTGAGGCAGCATATACCAGTATAAATTTCATCTCACATTTCTTCTGATTATCTGGTCCACTGGGTCTGTAATAATCCAGCTGTATTCGAGTCGCTGTTTGGAGTTTACAGAAAACACAAACCAAATGTCTGCAGTAATAACCTCAGCTTTGATCACTGTCAAAGTGTTGTCAAGTGACCCTCCCGAGAGTTTTCCATGGAGCTAATCATCTAGCTATCACTGCGATGCCACTCCCTCTCCCGCCAATGCTTCCGTGACCCAAAGGACCTTCAGATGGTTACGAGCAGATGCACTAAAGCATAACCTGTGTGGGTTGTTTTCCTGGAGCAACAGCAGAACTGGGAGCGGGGGTGAGGGAAATGTTAGGGTCAGAATTTGCAGGGCCACTGAATGCAGAGGTCATAGGCCTCTGGTTAGTTGGGTGATTTCTGGGCAGTTTCAGCGGCCCTCTGTAGCCCTGCTCCACCATGCGGTATTCAATGTGTGACTGAAACCCATGACCTACCATTCTTCTATATAGTGAAAAACTCAGTTGACAAAAACCTGTGCACCACAGATTTAAAATTGGAAGTTTGACTCAGTATCAATTTTCATAGTCATTCTGCACAGAAACAGATGCACCTACTGAGGAAGGGTATCAAAGCTCATAGTGTGATCTTGGCCAGTTGGGAAAATGAGCTGAAAAATGGCAGACAGAATTTAATGCAGACAAGTGTGAGATGTTGCGCTTTGAGAGGACAAACCTGGGTAAGACTTGTTCAGTGAATGGTAGCGCTCTGAGGTGTGCAGTAGAGGAAAGGAACCTGGGAATTCAGATCCATAATTCCTTGTAAGTGCCATCACAGATAGATAGGGTTGTAAAGAGAGTTTTCATCACATTGAATACTGGAGGAACTCAGCAGGTCAGGCAGCATCCAAGATGAGGAATAAACAGTCCATATTTCAGTCTGAGACCATCCATCATCAGTCCTGATGAAGGATCTGAGTCTGAAATATTGACTGTTTATACTTCTCTATCGATTCTGCCCGACCTGCTGAGTTCCTGCAACATTTTGTGTGTGTTACTGTGGGTTCCCAGCATCTGCAGAATCTCTTGTATTTTTTACACATTTGCCTTCATAAATCAGAGCATTGAGTAGCAGGAATTGGGATGCGATGTTGAAGTTGTGCAAGATATTGGTGAGGCCAAATTTGGAATATTTTTTGAACCTACCCACAGGAAAAATATTAGAAATAGTGAAAGAATACTAAGGAAACTTTCAAAGATTTTGCTGGGTCTTGAGGACGTACGTTATCAGGAAAGGTTGAATTAGTTAGGACTTTATTCCCTGAGGCATAGGAGAATGAGGAGAGAACTTGTAGAGGTATACAAAGCTGTGTTAGGGGACTATAGATAGTTTAAATACATGCAGGTTTTTTCTCCTGAGGAAGGGTGAGACTGGAACTGGAGGTCATCGGTTTCGTGTGAAAGGTAAAATATTTAAGGAGAACCTGACGGAGAACTCAACAACCTAAGGGATTGCTAGGTTACGATCAATTGGTCGATTGACTGAATGAATAAATAAGCAAACAAAAATTAAATACTGCAAAAGAGGAATAGTGAGGTAGTGTTCATGGGTTTATGGACTGTTCAGAAATCTGACGGCAGAGGGATAGAAGCTGTTCCTAAAACACTGTGTGGGTCTTCAGGGTCTTGAGGTGGGTACCTCCTCCATGGTGGTAATGACAAGAAGCCATGTCCTTTATGGTGAATGTCCTTCATGATGGATGCCGCTTGAGGATAATTCTTTTGATGGTAGCACGTTTCTGGGTTGTGGGTTGAAACCAGAATTCCTTGCAGTTACAGGGACAATGTACAAGTTCCAGAGGTTGGAATTTAACCTGGGTCTCTGGAGCTACCGCCAAAATTTGCAATTAATGCAATTTGACTGGGGATTAGATTAGCAAAGTTACCTTGGTGCCATGGGAACAGACTGAATGCAGCCCACGGGCATTTCCAGTCTCTGCAGATCATAAACGACCCAAGGGATAGGGACTGCAGATCGGTTCTCACATCACAAAGAAATTAGTTGCTTTAAATAGCACTACTACATACTTGGAATCTCCGGATGTGCTTCACTGTTAGTGAATTACTTTGAAATGTAATCTCTTCAATTTTTTTCCCTTGGTTTATCTAATGCTACCAAGAGAGGCCATTTAGCTTAATGAGACCATTCTGGCTCCCAGAAGAGAAATCTCATCAGTCCCAATCCCCTTCTACATATTTCCAAGTTACCCTGGAATATGACAATAGTAAAGCTGCATTTGGAATATAGTGTTCAGTTTTGGTCACCCTGATATACAAACGTTTGTAAAAACAATCTGATTAAGCTGGAACAACACACACAAAGTTGAGGAGGAACTCAGCAAGTCAGGCAACACCTTTGGGGGAGGATGAACAGTTGATGTTTCAGACTGAAACCCTTCGTCAGAAGTGAAAAGGAAAGGGTCAGAAGCCAGATTAAGGTGATGGTTGGTGGTGGGAAGAGTACAAGCTGACAGGTGATATAGGTTAGGCCAAACTCAGGCTGGAGGAGCAACATCTCGTATTACATTCAGGTAGCCTCTAACCTGATGGCATGAACATCGATTTCTCTAACTTCCAGAAGTTTCTCCCCTCTTCCGTTATTTCTTTTTCCATTCCTCATTCTGGTTCCTCTCTACCCCTTCTCATTTCCTCAACTCCCTCAGGTTCTCCTCCTCCATCCATTTCTCCCATGGTTTACAGTCCTCTCCTATTAGAATCCTTCTTCTTCAGCCCTTTACCTCTTCTGCCTATCACCTCCCAACTTCTTTCATCACCACTCCCCCACCTACCAACCTTCCTTCTCACCCGTTCTCACCTATCACCTGCCAGCTGTACTCCTTCCCTCACTCCACCTTCATATTCTAGCTTCTGTCTGCTTCCTTCCCAGTCATGATGAAGGGTCATGCCCCAAAACATTAATTGCTTATTTCCCTCCGTAGGTACTGAATTTCTACGGCATTTTGTGTGTGTTGCTCAAGATTTTCAGCATCCGCAGAATCTCTTGTGTTTGTGATAAGTGGAAAAGAGTGCAGAGGAGGTGTCTATGGATGTTACGAGGACTCCTGGACATTTGAAAGAGTTTGAGCAGCTTGCTTATTTTCTCGTTGGAGTTTGGAGAATAAGGAGTGAATTTGCTGAAGTGTATTAAATCATGAGGGTCCATGAACACATTTTTTTCCAGGGTAGAGGATCAAGAACTAAAGGGCATTAGGTTTAGCGTGGGAGGAGAGAGATTCAGTAGAAAGATGAGGGGCAACCTTTTCACCCAGTAGGTGATTAGTATGTGAAATGAGCTGCCAAAGGAAGTGACTGAGGCAGGTGCATTAACACTATTTAAAAGGCACTCGGGCAGGTGAACAGATATGAAAGGTTTAGAACAGGGGTTCCCAACCTGGGGTCCATGGACCCCTTGGTTAATGATAGAGGTCCATGGCATAAAAATGATTGGGAACCTCTGGGGTAGAGGAGTATAGGCCAAATGCAGGCAACTGGGACCAGTTCAGATAGGACCAGCTTAGGTGCCTGGAATGCACTGCTGGAAGTGGTGGTAGAGGCAGATATATTAGACACATTTAGGAGACTCTTAGATAGGCATATGGATGAAAGAAAAATGGGCTGTGTAAGAGGGAAATGTTAGATTGAATGTGGAGAAGTTTTATTTAGGTTGGCACAATAACCAGGGCTGCACTGAACTATACTGTTCGATGTTCTATGTAAACCACATCAGCTACATAAGGCAGTTTATTGAACATAGGATGTCTATTGCCTGCAGTTTATACCTTTCAGCTGGTGGTCGTTGTTCCCTTTAAGGCCACAAGGGCATGTACAAGAACATTTCTGACCACTCAGGCAGAGGGAACCATGAACTATTCATTTATGTGACCTGAACCTGACTCAAGGTCGTAAGAGACACACTGTGCTGGTGGTTTTTACTCAGGTCCCCAGACTCTATTGACACGAGTCCAGAGCTGAGAAACTTGGCAGCTTTACTTGAGGAGAATGGAAACTGATACCAACTTGGGAGAATTGGGATGAGGTCAACTGGGGTCTAGGTTGAAGTCTCCTTGATAATTTCCTACTTGGATCAAGAATTCCTCCTGCATGAGGGGTAGCATCAGGGTGAACCTCAGGAAGTAGTGTAACTTACCTGTGTAGGTTGTTTGCCATTCATCGGGAAGAGCAACTTAGACCCTTGATTGCAATAAAACATCCCACAGCACTTCAGAGGAGATGGATGAAATTTTAACACGAATGACATATGGGAAAGTGATCAAATCCTTCATCAAGGACATAAACTTGGAATTGGAATTAGCTTGTCTTTATTGTTATTTTTATTTTTTCTCAGCTCAAGCTGGTAATACCTGAAGTGTGGGCATAGCCAAGCACACTCATTTTTCAATTGCTAGGAATTTTCGGACTATTCCAGTGGTATTTAGTATTGTGGCTTTCTTGGATTTAGGTAAATAGTGCAATGTAGGCCCAATTCTTTAATGTTATTGTGTAGTGACTTTGGGATGATACCGGTTGTAGATATTACTATTGGAATAATGTATACCCTGTTCATGTTCCATAGTCTTTCGGTTTCCTTCAGCAGAATTCAAGTGTTTTTTACTTATTGATTTCTGAATGTTATCTGTGCTTGAAATGACAATATCTATTAAGTAAGTTGTTCTTGTTTGTTTATCCTGTAATATTATTTCTGGATGATTATTATAGATTGTCCTATCTGTAATAATAGATTAGTCATATTATAATTTGTATGATTCTGACTCTAAAACTGGACCAGGCTTGCATTTATAGTAAGGTATGTTGTCTTTCATGAGTTTGTATTTTAAGCAAAATTTTGGTGAATGAAGTTTGTCACTTGATTGTGCTTGTGCAAGTAATCAGATTGAGTTAAACTGCTGAAGGATCCTGTAATGTGTTGAACTGTTTCTTCTTTCTCTTGGTATTTTCTGCATTTAGCATCTTGAATTTATTGGTCTTTTATTTTGTGTTAACCACCTGGTCCTGCATTGTCAGAAGGAACTCCTCCTCCTCTTCTTCTTCTTCTTATTATTATTATTACATGACTGGAGAGGCACGGTAGTGTAGCAGTTAGTATAATTGGGGTTTGATCCCCACCGCTGTCTGTAAGGAGTATTTTTGTACTCCCCATGACTGCTTTGCTTTTCTCCACATGCTCTGATTTCCTCCCAAATTTCAAAGACATACATTTTAAGGTAAGTGAGTTATGGGCAGGCTATGTTGGTCCTGGAAGTGTGGCAACACTTGTGCTCATTGATGTGATTTGATGCAAAATGACACATTTCATTGTATGTTTTGATGTTTCAATGTACACGTGACAAATAAAGCTAATCTTTATTGTGACATGTACCGAAATGCAACAGAAATCTTTTGTTACTGTGCCATCCAGAGAGATCATTCCATATCTAATGACATTGAGGTGGTCAAAAGGAAAACAGAATGCAGACTATGGTGTGGCAATGACAGGAAAAGAGCAGAGTAGGCAGACAAATCAAGTTCAAGGGCCATGGCAAGGTGTATTGGGAGATCTTTTAGCACATGACATTCAAGTTTTACCATTTGGGATCAACTTCAAGAAAGAGAAAGGGTCAGGACCTGTACAGCATGGAAATAAGCCCTTTGGCCCAACAACCTGGCACTCAAATCATTAAGACGAACAAGCTGATTGTGGACTTCAGCAAGGGTAAGATGAAGAAACACATACCAATCCTCGTAGAGGGATCAGAAGTGGAGAGAGTGAGCAGCTTCAAGTTCTTGAGTGTCAAGATCTCTAAGGATCTAACCTGGTCCCAACATATCGATGTAGTTATAAAGAAGGCAAGATAGTGGCTATACTTTATTAGGAGTTTGAAGCGATTTAGCATGTCAACAAATAAACTCAAAAACTTCTATAGTTGTACTGTGGAGAGCATTCTGACAGGCTACATCACTGCCTGGTATGGGGGGGTGGGGGAAATACTGCACAGGACCGAACAAAGCTGCAGAATGTTGTAAATCTAGTCAGCTCCATCTTGGGTACTAGTCTACAAAGTACCCAGGATATCTTTAGAGAGCGGTGTCTCAGAAAGGCAGCATCTATTATCAAGGACCTCCAGCACCCAGGGCATGACCTTTCCTCACTGTTACCATCAGGTAGGAGGTACAGAAGCCTGAAGGCACACACTCAGCGATTCAGGAACAGCTTCTTCCCCTCTGCCATCTGATTCCTAAATGGACATTGAATCTTTGGATACTACCTCACCTTTATTTTTAGTATACAATATTTCTGTTTTTGCATGTCTTTTTAAAATCTATTCAATATACGTAATTGATTTATTTGTTTATTTATTATTATTTTTATTTTATTTATTACTATTTTTTCTCTCTCTGCTAGATTATGTATTGCATCGAACTGCTGCTGATAAGTTAACAAATTTCTCGTCACATGCTGGTGATAATAAACCTGATTCCTATTCTGATGATTCTAAAGTTCATTCCAACCATCAGGCAAGTCATTTACTCAGATCCTAAAGTGATCCTAACTTATTTTAATTCTCACAATCCCATCAAATCCCACCCCCCCCCACCCATTTCTTCCACATATTTACACAGTAGGGGTAAATAAAATAATCAGAATAATCAGAATCAGGTTTATCATCACTGACATGTCATGAAATCTGTTGTTTTGCAGTACAGTGCAATCATAAAATGTACTGTAAAGTATAATTTAAAAATATGTGTGTGTGTATCTATATATAAATAAGTAGTACACGAAAAGAAAGAAAAAAGTAGTGAGGTAGTGTTCATGGATTAATTGTCTGTTCAGAAATCGGATGACAGAGGGGAAGAAGCTGTTCCCAAAACACTGAGGAGGCTCCTGTACCTCTTCCCTGATGGTAGTAATGATAAGTGGGCATGCCCTGTGTGATGAGGATCTTTAGTTATGGATGCTGCCTTTCTGAGGCATTGTCTTTTCAACAGTGGTCCAATAACCTGCCCTACTTGACGTCAATATGGAAAGAGACTGGAGCACCCAGTGCCAGTCAAATTGGTCACAGGGAGAACCTGCAGTCTCCATAGTGACAGCTTTGGAGATCAGAACTGAACCAAGAATGCTGGGCAGTGATGTAGCAGTTTTACTGGCTAAACCTCGGTGCTATGACATAAGGAGTTAGAGGGATTTAAGGAATGGACTTCTGAGATTGAAACCCAAGAAATAGTAACTATTGTCCCTGAGAAGAACTCCATCAGCAGATGAGAGAGAGACAGAAATCGGAGGAGCAGAGCTTTAGGACAGGGAGGTGGGGGTTGATTGTGGGACGGGTGGGGGTTCTACTGGTGGTCTTGCTCCTGGATCTGGTCAAGATGGCCATGCTTGGGATAGGCGGCAGTTAGTCGAGGGTTCTGCCGAAGCTAACTGTTTGCCCCTCTTCTGGGCTTATGTTCATGCTGAGTGTCCTTAGAGAAGGAGCATGCCGTCACTATGGGCTCAGTGGGGGAGTCCCAGGAATGGTGGGACCCGCATGGAATTGGGTGCTTTGTAGATGATAGTAACCATATTTTAATTGAAATTGTAAATAATATTGTAATTCCCTGATTATTGTGTGTATTTTGTGAGTGAATAAACTTCTGTTGTTTTGTAAAAATAAACTGGAGCCTAAATCAAACATAAAGAGAGCAGAGGACATGAAGGGCTTTGAACGCAAAGATATGGGTTTTAAAATGAAGGGGTAACTGGTCCAGAAGACAAATAGGAGATGAGGCATGAGTTAGGGTGTGAGCAATGGAGTTTGGAAGGTAAGTGATATGAGGAGGAGGGAGAGATAATATTTCAGGTCAGTAAGCTTCCACTGGAACTTCTGTCGGGATGCGTGTTAACATCCAGGATGGAGAGAGCGGTAAGGAGAAAAGCAACAGATCACCAGGGACTTGAGATATGACCGGGCTCATAGTAACATCCCAGCAAGGAGAGGAGATTATAATTAGCTATATCTGGACTATGTGGGAAGTAGAAGAATTCTGTCCATTAGAGCATGAGGAAGTAAGTCAGAATAACCCAGTACTGCTCCTCCATTCTGCTCATGGCTGAACTTAACCTGGCCTCAACTCCATGCTCTCCTTAACCTCTGAATCCCAGGATGAACAGAAATCTATCAACTTTGAATATATTAAATGAGAGCTCACCGGGTTAGAAAATTCCGGAGTCAAGATCCTCATCTCTCCTCATCTGTACCTTTTGGACTCAAATGAGTTTTGACCCAGGCAGCTCGAACTCTCTTCTTTTGATAACTCTTTCATCCCAGGAATCAACTGAGTGAACCTTTCACCAAATGTTTGCCATATAGCTACATCCCTCTGTTTACAAGGAGTCTAAAACCCGGTCTGATTTCACTGATGCTCTTTTGCTTTGTAGCAAGGCTCCCCATACTTTTCTTTATTTTAGTTAGAGATGCAGCACGGTAACTGGCCCATCCAACCCATTGAGTCTGTGCGACCCATGTGGCAAATTCATCTGCTAACTTGTTCACATTTGGAATCTGGGAGGAAATTGGTAGGTCAAATATGATGGTAGAATATAGTATTAATAGTTAGACTCTTGGCAGTGTGGTGGATCAGAGGGATCTTAGGATCCGAGTCCATAGGACACTCAAAGCTGCTGCGCAGGTTAACTGTGTGGTTAAGAAGGCATACGGTGTATTGGCCTTCATCAACCGCGGGATTGAGTTTAAGAGCCGAGAGGTAATGTTACAGCTATATAGGACCCTGGTCAGACTCCACTTGGAGTACTGTGCTCTGTTCTGGTCACCTCACTACAGAAAGGGTGCAGAGGAGATTTACAGGGATGTTGCCTGGATTAGGGAGCATGCCTTATGAGAATAGGTCGAGTGGAAACAACAGGAATTCTGCAGATGCTGGAAATTCAAGCAACACACATCAAAGTTGCTGGTGAATGCAGCAGGCCAGGCAGCATCTCTAGGAAGAGGTACAGTCGACGTTTCAGGCCGAGACCCTTCATCAGGACTAACTGAAGGAAGAGTTAGTAAGAGATTTACAGTCGACGTTTGTGGACTTGGTTAAAGTGGTCTTGGCCTTTTTTTCTTGGAGCGACAGAGGATGAAAGGTGACCTGATAGAGGTGTATAAGATGATGAGAGGCATTAATCATGTGGATGGTTAGAGGCTTTTTCCCAGGGCTGAAATGGCTAACATGAGAGGGCACAGTTTTAAGGTGCTTGGAAGGAGGTACAGAGCAGGTGTCAGGGGTAAGTTTTTTACACAGAGAATGGTGAGTGGGTGGAATGGGCTGCCGACAATGGTGGTGGAGGCAAATACAATAGGATCTTTTAAGACACTCCTGGATAGGTACTTGGAGCTTAGAAAAATAGAGGGCTATGGGTAACCCTAGATAATTTTTAAAGTAAGTACATGTCTATACTTTATACTTTATTGTCGCCAAACAATTGGTACTAGAACGTACAATCATCACAGCGATATTCGATTCTGCACTTCCCGCTCCCTGGATTACAAATATTAAATATTAGAAGTAGTAAAAATTAGTAAATATTAAAAATTTAAATTATAATTCATAAATAGAAAATAGAAAAATGGAAAGTAAGGTAGTGAAAAAAAAACCGAGGGGCAGGTCCGGATATATGGAGGGTAGGCCCAGATCCGGATCAGGATCCGTTCAGCAGTCTTATCACAGTTGGAAAGAAGCTGTTCCCAAATCTGGCCATACAAGTCTTCAAGCTCCTGAGCCTCCTCCCGGAGGGAAGAGGGACGAAAAGTGTGTTGGCTGGGTCGTGTCCTTGATTATCCTGGCAGCACTGCTCCGACAGCGTGCGGTGTAAAGTGAATCCACGGACGGAAGATTGGTTTGTGTGATGTGCTGCACTGTGTTCACGATCTTCTGCAGCTTCTTTCGGTCTTGGACAGGGCAACTTCCATACCAGGTTGTGATGCACCCTAGAAGAATGCTTTCTACGGTGCATCTATATGGGTCAGCATTGTGGGCCGAAGGGCCTGTATTATGTTGTACGTTTTCTATGTTTCTATGAAATAGGAGAACCTGAGGAAACCCATGAGATTACAGGGAGAATGTATAAACCTCCTTATGGACAGCAGCGGGAATCAAATGCAGGTCACTGGTGTTGTAATAGCATTACGCTAACTACTACACTACCGTGCTGACCCAATAGCGCGGTTTGAAATAATCTTAAATTTTATAGGATCTGTTGACTTCCACTGGCTGAGCTGGATGGCCTACATGAAGCTAGTAACGTGTGATCAGAAAAGAGAGTGCTTGGTCCCCCATTAACAGAAAAGTTCTGGGAATGATGTCCCTGTAAAATTTTCTTGTGTACATTGTGCGGAATCTAGCACACGAATCTTGTTCGAATTCTCCAAAAATAATCATCTCACTTCCTTTAGTTATTGCTGTTCATAGAAAATTTGCAAGGATTTTGCTAGGACTTGAGTTATAGAGAAAAGCTGAATAGATTCGGACCTTATTCTTTGGCGTGTAGGAGAGTGAGACGGCATCTTCTCGAGATATACAGAATTATGAGGGATATCGATAGGATGAACTCGTAAAGCTTTTTCCACTGAGGTTGGATGAGATGAGAACTGGAGGTCATAGGTTAAGTGTGAAAGGTGAAATATGTAAGGGGAACTTGAGAAACCTCTTCACTCAGAGGATACTGCCAGTGTGGAATGAGCTGGCAGCGGAAGTGGGTGATATGGGTTCAATTGTAACATTTAAGAGAAGTTTTGGATAAGTCCATGGTGTGGGAGTTTCAGTGGGATACGGTCTGGGTAGTTGGGACTAGGCAGGAGATCAGGTTGGCATGGACCAAAAGGCCTTTTTCTGTGCTGTAGTCTGTGACTCTATAACTTGTGCCTAGACTTCTAGTTAATATGAACTGAAGTCATTATGATCTTGCACCTTATTATCTGTCTGCAACGTACTTTCTTTGAAACTGTTACACGTTATTCTACATTGTTACTGTTTTACCTTGTACTACCTCAATGTACTGTGTAATGATTTGATCAGTAGGAACAGAATGCAAACCAAGATATAGATGTGACAATAATAAACCAATTCCGATTCAACATTCACCGGGGATTATCCGGAAACTGTTGAGCGGCCAAAACCCCAGCTTCTTTCATATGACACAAGTTCACGGCATGCAAACAGGTACAACGAATAATTTATTCTATTTTTTTTTACCCGTATGTCAGATGTGATCTCAGACCAGAGTGCACCTTCTTCCCCAGACCTGGTTTCAAAGAAAAGCTGTGGAATTCTCCCCAGCATCCAGGCCAATATTGGAGAGGGTACAAAGGAGGACTTTTGAGAATGATCTCAGGAATGAAAGAGTTAACATATGAGGAGTTTTCATGGTTCTGGACCTTTATTTGCTGGAGATTAGAATAATAAGGAAGAATCTCATTGAGACATTGAATATTGAAAGACCAAGATAGAGGATGTTTCCAATAGTGTAAGAGGCTGGGAATAGAGAGCACAGTCTCAGAATAGCAGAATGTCCCTTTAGAACAGAGATGAGGTGGAATTTCATTAGCCAGAGGATGGTGAACCTATGGAATTCATCGCCAGAGATAGCTGTGGAGGACAAGCCATTGGGTATATTTAAAGCAGAGGTTGGTAGGTTCTTCATTGGTAAGGGCATCAAAGGTTCCAGGAGAAAGCATGGAATTAAACGTGATAATAAATCTACCGTGATGGAATGGGAAATAGACTTGATGGGCCGAATGGCCTAATTCTGCTCCTGTGGCCTTGTATTAACCATTCAGTCAACAGGCTATTTCCCATTTTTGTGAGCTTGCTCTTCACAACTTGTTTGCTACGTTTCCAATTGCAAAGATAGCACTTCAAAATACTTCATGGGCTGTAAAGTGCCATGAGAACTCCTAAAAGAGACAACAGAAGTACTATGGAGATATGCATCTGATTTCATACCTTCATGTTTCTTGGCTGAGATCTGTTTTGAGGGAAGGGAGGAGGAGGTGGGAACCCAATCATCAGTCTGCATTGCATTTAATTACTTGTCAGTTTACATTTTCCCATAACCAATTCCATCAGTTAGCTTAAGGAGTAACAGTATTACTTTTATTTCATCAGCTAACTGTAATGTAAACTAATTTCTCATTCTTTTGTTGCATACTGATTAGGGTAAGGATCTAAATATTTACCAAATGCACTGACAATTGATTATTATAAAGAATGAATCAAATTTGGCAGAGAATGATTCAGTTGTATTCCTCTGAAATATCCCCCACTGCATGTAATGGATGCATTTCCATTGTCCATTGTCACTCTTGAGAGGCGGCACTCTGAGAGGGGTAAAATATCAGCCATGATGGAATGGCGAAGCAGTCTCGAAAGGCCAAATGGCCTAATTCTGCTCCTTTCTCTTATGTGTAAACAAGATGGAACCTTCTATCCTCACACCATCAAATCAAGGAAGATTCCTTACAAAAGAATTTGTGGATGTGGGTTTGATTTGAACATTTCAGGGATGTATGGAAGGGTAGGGTATGGAGGGCTATGGTCCAGGTGCGTGTCGATAGGACGAGGTAGAATAATAGTTTGGCAAGGACTAGCTGGGCCAAAGGGCCTGTTTCTGTGCTGTGGTGCCCTGCGACTGAGTCTAAGACACAGGCTTCTTGTTCCTTGAGCTTAGTTCCATTCACCTTCCCCCCATATTAAGAAGGAATGAATGCTGAGGAGATTCCCCAGTAACATTTCCAGGAATGGAGGGCTGGAGTAATAAGAGTGATTAAGAATTATTTGGTCACGTGGACATCAAAATATGCAGTGAAATGAAGGTACAGCAAGAACCTGTAGGTGGAGCTAGCCAGATATTCCTTCTCAAAAGCAGCAACAACCCCTTCCTCATAGAACCTGATCGAAACTCACTCTCCTGGGATCCTGCAGGACGGAAGCACGCCCTTTGGCCCACCTTGTCCATGCTGACCATGGCACCTAGCTGCACTAATACTATTGACTTGATTTAAGTCCATATTTCTCTTCACCTTCCCTTTCCAAGTATCTGTCCAAGTGTTGCAATCGTAACTACTTTTTCAATTTTTTTATTTGCACAGTTCTCTGGTGCTGGTTACAACAACTTGGAGTTATCACAGATCTGTACAGGCCACACAGTAGTAGTTATCATACAAAGCTTGACAACAAGTCACATAAGATTATAAGACCATAAGACATAAGATCAGAATTAGGCCGTCCTACCCATCGAGTCTGCTCCACCGTTTCATCCTGGTTGATTTATTATTCCTTTCATCCCCATTCTTCAGCCTTCTCCCTGTAATGTTTGATGCCCTGACTAATAAAGAACCTATCAAACTCCACTTTAAATATACCCAGCGACCTGGCCTCATTATGAATTCCACAGATTCATTCCCTCTGGCTAAAGAAACTCCTCCTGTTCTGTTCTAAAGGGACTTTCTATTATTCTGCAGCAGTTCCCTCTGGTCCTAGACTCACCCACTATAGGAAACATCCTCTTCTTTATGTAGGCTTTTCAATATTTGGTATGTTTCAATGAGATCTCCCCTCATTCTTCTAAACTTCAGCAAGTACAGGCCCAGAGCCATCAAACTGTTCCTGTATACTTACTCTTCCAATCCCAGGATCATTCTCATGAACCTTCTCCAGATCTTCTCCAACATCAGCATACCCTTTCTTAGATAAGAGATCCAAAAATGCCTTCAGTGCTCCAAGTGCAGTCTGACTAATTCCTTATAAAGCCTCAGCATTGCATCAGTATGTAGTTGAGTGAGTGACAGACACCTGGCCAAAAATAATTTGAATTAAAGTAATTTTTTTCAGGGAAAAGAGACGGAGACCAGAACAGTTGCAAAATTTGGTTATGCAGCCAGGCTTGTGCCTTACCATTCTTGGCATATTGCGCAGTGCTTTGGCTTTGAGTCAGGTGGTTATGGGTTCAAGTCCCACTCGAGAGCCGTAGTTCACTGCCGCACAGAAACAAGCCCTTTGGCCCATCTAGTCCATGCCAATTTGTTAGTCTTGTATTTTCATGTGTAGTTTTTCATTGATTCTCTTATATTTCTTCTGCAAGAAAATGAATCTCATGGTGACATATACATACTTGGATATTAAATTTACCTTGAACTTTGAATTATTATTCTGCCTAGTCCCATCAACCCACACCTGGACCACAGCCCTCCATTCCCCCGTCCCGACCACGTACCTATTCAAATTTCCCTTAAATGTTGAAATCAAACCCGCATCCACCACTTCTGTTGGCAGTTTATTCCATAATCTCACGATCCCTGAGTGAAGTAGTTCCCTGAAACGTTTCACCTTTTAACCTTAACCCATAACCTCTAGTTCTAGTCGCACTCAACCTCAGTGGAAAAAGCCTGGATGCATTTACATCTAGAACAAGAAATTCCTGATTGACATACTCTGGAGGAACGCTGCCTTGTCAGGGATGTCTATTCAAAGGCAGGTTAAGCTGATGCCCAGATGATATCCAGTTTGGCAGCCATCTCCGGTGTCCCAGAGTTCATTCTGCTGCCTGGGATGGAATCGCTGATCATTATCACGCTGTTTGTAGAGACTTTCTGCAGGCGAAACTTCGCCTATCTGCTCCCCATATTACGTCAGTGATCGCGCTTCAGAGAACGTCACCCCTTTTAAAAACAAAACTCTTTGAAACAGCCTGTTTGCGGAAGACAGCACCAAGATGCAACTATTCCTTTCTCAGCCTTGCTTCCGATGTATCATCCAAACCTCTGTGGGAGCACATGAATAAAATCCCAGTGGTAAATTATACAAACATCTGTACAAGTCAGGTGTAGGATTTACAGAAGTGATCCCCTCTCCCAGTTGGTTTGAAGAGTGTTTGAATAATATTCCCAGTAGCATTTGTCATTTAATCCAACAACGTTTTATCTGTATCGAGCCCTGGTTTGCTTTCAGTGTTTTATTTCGCAAGGTGGAATCATCCAAGGGAGAAAAAAACCGGATGAATTTTCAAGGGGAAAATGAAGAAAGACCCGTTGAGTGGTACCTATCGTGTTCTCATTTCTCAAAAAAGGAAGCTGCACTATACTTTTTCAATATTTTGCAAACAACAGTGACAAAAATGACACGATTAAATAGCACCCTCCTTTAAGAACATTTCAAAGAACTTAACAGTCTTCTGACTCAAAGTACTTCAGAAGTGCAGTTGTATAGTCGCACTGTGCACAGTCAGTTTCCACAAAGGACAGTGTGATAATGAACATTTGGTGATGTGAAGTGAGGGATGGTTATTGGCCAGGGTAACTGCTGTTTTTCAGAATAATGCAGTGAGATCTTTTGCATCCACATTGGAGAGCAGACGAGGCCTTAGCCTAACACATCATCATAACGACACCTCAGAGTGATGATGCTGCTTGACACGCTGAGTCCCTCCAGCATTTTGTATATTGCTCCACAGAATCTCGGATTTATGATCAGAAAGACCACTGCACAGCTCCAAATGTCCCACAATCCAGGCCTTTTAATATAAGAAAGCCAACAGCCAGTTTGTGCATCTCTCTCTCTCACCAGCAGCATGATAAGGTAATCTGCTTAGTCAACATTCATTGGGGTATAAATGTTTTTGGGCATAGTTATTAACTGCTCAGGTCTCTAGAGTGGGGTGACCCTGAACCCACACCCTTTAGATATATAAGGATGTAATGCTAAGGCTTTATAAGGTATTGGTCAGACCCTACTTGGACTAATGTCAGCAATTTTGGGCTCCTTATCAAAGAAAGGATGTACTGACATTGGAGAGAGTCCAGAGGGGGTTCATGAGAATTATCTCAGGAATTAAATGGTTAATGTACGAGGAGCATTTGATGGCTCTGGGCTTGTACTCATTGGAGTTGAGGATAATGAGGGAGATCTCATTGAAACCAAGGCCTAGAAAGAGTGGATGTGGAGAGCTTGTTACCTATAGTGGGTGAGTCTAGGACCAGAGAGCACAGTCTCAGAAAAGAAAAGGACATTCCTTTAGAACAGAGGTGAGGATTAATTTTCTTCATTCAGAGGGTAGTGAATCGGTGGAATTCATTGCCACAGATATGTGTGGAGGCCAAGACATTGGATATATTTAAAGCAGTTTGATAGGTCTCTTGAATAGTAAGGGTGTAGGAGGTTATGGGAAGAAGGCAAGAGTATGGGATTGAGTGGGATAATAAATTAGCCATGAATG
Source organism: Mobula birostris (assembly GCF_030028105.1). Classification (NCBI taxonomy): domain Eukaryota; kingdom Metazoa; phylum Chordata; class Chondrichthyes; order Myliobatiformes; family Myliobatidae; genus Mobula; species Mobula birostris. The sequence continues at coordinate 229,805,464 of NC_092370.1, read as the reverse complement.
AATGGTGGAGCAGACTTAATGGGCCAAATGGCCTAATTCTGCTCCCATGTCTTGTGGTCTTTTAGAGATGCAAAGTGGTTTGTCCTGAGATAGCAAATTGTTAAATTGTCGATTATTGTTACATGTATTGAGGTCTGGTGAAAAAACTACATGTCATCCATACAGACACATTGAGGTAGTAGGGGGGACAATAATAACAGAATGCAGAGTAAGTGCACTTTATTCTGCACTCTGTTACAGAGAACAGAGTTACAGAGCAAATGCAATGCTGACAGGTATGCCTTTTCGTACTAGGGAACTGTCCAGTAGACATATAACACTGGGATAAAGCTGCCATTGAGTGTGCTGGTACGTGCCTTCAACATTTGTACCTCCTGTCCAATAGGAGGGGAGGAAGAAGAGGGAATGTCCGGGGTGAGTGGTGTTTTTGATTATGTTGGCAGCTTTAACAAAACAGCACAAAGTGTAGACAGAGTCCATGGTTGGCTTCTGTGATGTGTCCACAACTCTCTCCATTTTCTTACAGTCTCAGGCAGAGGCTAGAGTCCCTTACATGGACTCTGTCTACACTTCTCACTGAACATCATCCAGCAAGCAGTTGCAGGGATAGGAGAGAAACTCAGAAAAAACTCTTCCAATACATCGGCCATCATCTTTGCCACTTTGCAAACCAGTTATCTTGGTTTGTGAACAAAAAGGAAGGAAGTTCTATTTATTTCTGCCGTTGAATGGAGTCTTTGTCTCATCGGTGAGGCCTTTGCTCATGGCTCCTTGTACGGAGGCCACTCACAGGTCAACCATGTCATTATGGGTTGGGAGTCACAAAAATAGAACATACCTGAAATGCTGGAGGAATTTAGCAGCTCAGGCAGCACCTATGGAGAGGAATAAACAGTCAGGCCTAGACCTTCATCAGCAGTGGAATTCTTGCCAGGCTCATACAGGTAGGCCTGGAAATGGAGCTGCAAGTCACATGATGCAAGATGACGACAGAGACAAGTTCCCAAGAAGGATATGTGTCTGTGGTAGTGAGGCCGGCTGAATCATAGGACATAGAACATAGAATAGTACAGCACAGTGCAGGCCCTTCGGCCCACAATGTTGTGCTGACCCTCAAACCCTGCCTCCCATATAAGCCCCCACCTTAGATTCCTCCATATACCTGTCTAGTAGTCTCTTAAACTTCACTAGTGTATCTGCCTCCACCACTGACTCAGGCAGTGCATTCCACGTACCAACCACTCCCTGAGTAAAAAACCTTCCTCTAATATCCCCCTTGAACTTCCCACCCCTTACCTTAAAGCCATGTCCTCCTGTATTGAGCAGTGGTGCCCTGGGGAAGAGGCGCTGGCTATCCACTCTATCTATTCCTCTTATTATCTTGTACACCTCTATCATGTCTCCTCTCATCCTCCTTCTCTCCAAAGAGTAAAGCCCTAGCTCTCTTAATCTCTGATCATAATGCATACTTTCTAAACCAGGCAACATCCTGGTAAATCTCCTCTGTACCCTTTCCAATGCTTCCACATCCTTCCTATAGTGAGGTGACCAGAACTGGACACAATACTCCAAGTGTGGCCTCACCAGAGTTTTATAGAGCTGCATCATTACATCGCAACTCTTAAACTCTATCCCTTGACTTATGAAAGCTAACACCCCATAAGCTTTCTTAACTACCCTATCCACCTGTGAGGCAACTTTCAGGGATCTGTGGACATGTACCCCAAGATCCCTCTGCTCCTCCACACTACCAAGTATCCTGCCATTTACTTTGTACTCTGCCTTGGAGTTTATCCTTCCAAAGAGTACCACCTCACACTTCTCCGGGTTGAACTCCATCTGCCACTTCTCAGCCCACTTCTGCATCCTATCAATGTCTCTCTGCAATCTTTGACAATCCTCTACACTATCTACAACACCACCAACCTTTGTGTCGTCTGCAAACTTGCCAACCCACCCTTCTACCCCCACATCCAGGTCGTTAATAAAAATCACGAAAAGTAGAGGTCCCAGAACAGATCCTTGTGGGACACCACTAGTCACAATCCTCCAATCTGAATGTACTCCCTCCACCACCACCCTCTGCCTTCTGCAGGCAAGCCAATTCTGAATCCACCTGGCCAAACTTCCCTGGATCCCATGCCTTCTAACTTTCTGAATAAGCCTACCATGTGGAACCTTGTCAAGTGCCTTACTAAAATCCATATAGATCACATCCACTGCACTACCCTCATCTATATGCCTGGTCACCTCCTCAAAGAACTCTATGAGGCTTGTTAGACACGATCTGCCCTTCACAAAGCCATGCTGACTGTCCCTGATCAGACCATGATTCTCTAAATGCCTATAGATCCTATCTCTAAGAATCTTTTCCAACATCGAAGAAGAATCAAACAGACCAGCAGAGATCAAAGAGGGGTAGCTGTGAGAGAGGGCTTGACTGAGCCTGCATGAAGAGATTTAACCTTCTTCAAGGGATCCATACCTCGAAGAGGCTTTGTAGCAGAGCAGATCATAAACGGAGGAGATTTTGCAGATGCTGGAAATCTTGATACTGACTGTTTTGGTGCAGGTTTTTGGCCAGAACTATCAACTGTTTATTCCCCCTCCATCAATGCTGCCTGACCTGCTGAGTCCCTCCAGCATTTTGTGCATGTTACTCTGGATTTCCGGCATCTGCAGAATCTCCTGTGTTTATGACTTGCATGTAAAGCCTGGAATTAGAAAACATGGCAAACTTCTTTTCTTGAAGGGACACATGACCCTGTTTTTCTGCATTTGCTTCTTCATTATGCTTTATCAATAGTAATTCAGCATCCCAACCACCAAGAGGGGTCTTGAACCTGTGTTGTTTGGTGCAGCTTCAGTCACTTAGTCTAATATTATAACCATTATGCAACTATGTTCTTTAACTACTGGCCTTCCTTTAGTGTTTCTTACAACTTCGCAACATACCAATGTGGCCTTTTAGCTATAATGTTGGCTGTAGGTTTAAATATTTTAAGTATATCCAGCAGTATTTTCCAAGTATTGGTCAAATAATATTAATTGGCGATACCTGCGGGCTGATCCCAGCCCATCCTTGAGTGTGTGGGTGGTTAACGCAAACAACGCATTTCAGTGTATGTTTCAATGTACGTGTGATAAATAAATGAGTCTGAATCTATTTTGGAAGGAAATATGGAGAGGTAGTCCCTCAATGAGGCTTGCGCCCTGGAGAAGAAGGTGGAACCACTCACCTCTTTCACAACCCCTTCTCCAGTGATGCTGCTTCGTACTCAGATTCTTAATTCTATCTCACTCAGTTACTCCATTATTGTCACTTGAGTGTTTGTCGTTGTGTTGCTCCTGATTGTGCTATGGTTTTTGCACTGTTCTGTTCTTTCGTAATGTTGTATTTATTGTTACAAAGTTTATGCTGAAATTTTTGTGTATAAGGAATTTCACTGCACCCTGGTGTATATTCGATATACTAAATTAACCTGACTAACTATGTAAGACTGCACATTGGTGAATGCCTCTTCCAACACTGACGCTGCTTGAGCCTGGTCATTGGTGCTCAAGGGTGTGAAGCCAGGCTTGAACATTTGAACACACAATTTGGAACCAGAGTTTCTCTCCTCCAAAAAGCACTGCCTTCCCTGACTGGGTTTGAGCATCAGAATTAAACCAATTTTGCATTCACTCTCTGCTCGAAGGAAGACGGAACATTTTTTGTTTAAAACACATTTGGCCAGGTGCATGGATAGGATCAACTTTCTCGACATTATTCACCAAGTATGTTTCCATTTATTCAGAAATTGTTGTGGAGTGTTGGCATGACATGTGACAAGAAATGACAAAATTTCAGCAATTCTACAGATTAGCAAATTGTATAAAAGTAAAGGTAGAAGTAGATATGGAATAAAGGGTGCATAAATACATGGCAAATACCAGTATGTATTCCAATGTAAAGGACGTAATAAAAAGTTGTTTAAAATGTTAACAGTGCAGGGACGGATGCAGTAATAGACAGTGCAATAATAAACAGGGAAGGTTTGGAGGGATATAGGTGAAATGCAGGAAAATGAGATTGACAGCTTGTCAGCTGGGATGAATTGGACTGAAGGGCTTGTTTCTGTGGAGTATAACTCAGTGACTATAAAACAGAAAGCATAGTTACCCCATGTATCAGGATCTCTATAACATCTGGGTATAGTAAACTGGGGTAGGAGGGCATTGAATTCAATTTCACCTTTAAACTGTGTTCCAGAATCCACTGTACATGAGCTTAACGAGAGAGATTAGGTCCATAAACTTCGAAACATACATTGAAATGTGTCATTTGCATCAACGACCGACACAATCCAAGGATTGTGCTAGGAGCAGCCTACAAGTGTAGGCGCACTTCCGGCGCCAACATAACATGTCTGCAACTCACTAATCCTAGCCCTCACCATACGTCTTTGGAATGTGGGAGGAAACCAGAGCATCCTGAGGAAACCCACGCAGTCATGGGGAAATGTGCAAACTCCACATATAGCGGTGGGAATGGAACCCCAGTCAGTGATCACAGGTGACGTAAAGCATTGCGTGCAAGGAGAGGCCTCCTTGCAATATCCTTGAGCAAGAAGGTTTGAGAATGGGGACGTCTCTGAGAGAGTGGAATGCGCACAACCACCCTGCTGCCCCTGACTTAGTTTGAATATCTTAGGCCTGGCAGTTTAAAAGGAAGCTTCTCTGTTGGTTTATTTATTTATTATTATTATTATTATTTTCTTTCTGTGTTTGCACAATTCGTTATCTTTTGCACACTGGTTGAATGCCCAAGTTGGTACAGTCTTTCATTGATTCTAATATGGTTATTATTCTATAGTAGATTTATTGAGTATGCCTGCAAGAAAATTAATCTCAGGATTGTATATGATGACATATATCATGGTCAAGTGGGTAAAACATTGGACTAACGACCTGAAGGTCGTGAGTTCGAGCCCCAGCTGAGGCAACGTGTTGTGTCCTTGAGCAAGGCACTTAATCACACATTGCTCTGCGACGACGCTGGTGCCAAGCTGTATGGGTCCTAATGCCCTTCCCTTGGACAACATTGGTGTCGTGGAGAGGGGAGACTTGCAGCATGGGCAACTGCTGGTCTTCCATACAACCTTGGCCAGGCCTGCGCCCTGGAGAGTGAAGACTTTCCAGGCACAGATCCATGGTCTCGCAGGATTAACGGATGTCTTTATATAGACCTTAAACCCATAAGGTACAGGAGTCATTTGGCTCATTGAGTCTGCTCCAGCATCTTATCACGGCTGATCCATTTTTCCTCTTGGCTCCAAATCTCCTGCCTTCTCCCCATATCCCTTCATGCCCTGACTAATCAAGAATCCATCAACCTCTGCTTTAAATATACCCAATGGCTTGTCCCAGTGACATATACAAAGTATATGTACTTTGATAATAAACTTACTTTGAACTTTGGAAAAACTGGAGCCTGTCTGCAGTGCCATGAGCAGGCCCATTCCAGTACCGATTTGTAAGTTGGGGGCATGCTATGTTGGCATCCTTCGGAAGCATGGCAACACTGGCAGGCAGCACCCAGCACCATCCTTAATGATTTGATTTGATGCAAATACTGCATTTCACTGCACGTTTCAAAGTACATGTGACAAATACAGCTAATCTTATTTAAATAAAATCTGATTGGGGACCCTTGGCAAAACTTGTAATTTTGTTTGGTGTCAGTATAATTGTTATAAGGGAGATAGAGGGGTTAACAAACCCTTTGGATTAGAAATTAAATAATATTTCATTGAAAAGCAAAGTTTATTATTTCATCAGGGCTCAACTGAAGACAGCTTCATGGGATCCTGAGCACCTATTACAGGCTGTGTAATGTTTAATTGCCACATTATCTGGATACAGAGTGGAGTCGATATTAATTAATTTGCCAGCCTGCAATAAATACCCAGCAATGTATAGAGCAGCTAGGTCACAATGTCCAATTATGCTTGGATCCGAATCACTTGTTTTTTTTTCCACATCTGTGAAATTATATGAGGAGGAATTTCCCCAGGGAAGTTCTGCTGAAATCACATCTCTCCACTGGCTCCCAGTAGTCCTATCGTAAAACATTTTAGAAGCTCACAATCACCCCTCAGTTTTCCCTGATCTTCAAGGATCGGCAGGCGTCTAATTTATCCTCTTTAGGTTTTAAAGGACAGCATTTATGGATATTTCCTAATGGCCCTTGAGAAGGAAGAGTTTCGAAGTCATTGTTTCACAGAGTGGAGATGGTAATCATGACAACTCAACCCTCCAGTTTATTTGTGGGACCCAGGCAAACAATTCACAATCCTCTTGGCCTACAAGGAGAATTGAACAAATATATAAACTTGCCTTTCTGGTCTTCTTTTTAAAGAACATACAGCACTCTACAGACTCTTTGTAAGTCAATAATACTGAGTTGCAGAGTCTTGAAAGTGATTCGCTAAGTTGTGGAATCAGTTCAGAGTTGAGGTAAGTGAAAATATCCACAGTAGTTCAGGACCCTGATGGTTGTAGGGTAATAACTACAAGTGAACCTTAAACACAAAATAATCTGCAGATGCTGTGATTAAAGCAACACTTTCAGTACGCTGGATGAACTCAGCAGGTCGGGCAGCATCAGTCAGAAACGATGAGTCGACGTTTTGGGCCGGAACCCTTCGTCAGGACTGAAGAATGAAAGATGGGGAAGGATTTGAAGAATGCTTGTAGCTTCAGTTTAAAGACCAGTACTTTGAAAGACAAAGGGGTGGGGGAGGGGAAGCATTGACATCATAGCCCTGAAAACAATGGGTGGTAGAAGAAAGAGGCAGAACCATGAGGGAGCTGGGGGAGGGGGTAGAGTGAAATAGGGATAGAGGAAGGGAGGGGGAGGGAATTACCGGAAGTTGGAGAATTCTATGTTCATACCAAGGGGCTGGAGACTACCTAGACGGTATATGAGGTATTGCTCCTCCAACCTGAGTTTAGCCTCATCATGGCAGTAGAGGAGGCCATGTATGGACATATATGTGAATGGGAATGTGAAGCAGAGTTGAGGTGGGTGACTACCAGGAGATCCTGTCTGTTGTGGTGGACGGAGCGGAGGTGCTCGATGAAGTGGTCCCCCAATCTGCGTCAGGTTTCACCGATGTAGAGGAGGCCGCACCAGGAGCACCGGATGCAATAGATGACCCCAACAGACTCACAAGTGAAGTGTTGCCTCACCTGGAAGGACTGTTTGGGGCCCTGAATGGTTGCAAGAGATGAGGTGTAGGGACAGGTGTAGCACTTATGCTTACAGGGATAAATGCCGGGTGGGAGATCAGTGGGGATGGATGTGTGGATAAGGGAGTCACGGAGGGATTGATCCCTGCAGAAAGCGGAGAGGGGTGGAGAGGGAAAGATGTGCTTAGTGATGGGGTCCTGTTGAAGGTGGTGGAAGTTGCGGAGGATAGTGTGCTGGATCCGGAGGCTGGTGGGGTGGTCGGTGAGGACAAGGGGAACTCTGTCCCTGTTGTGGTGGTGGGAGGATGGGGTGAGGGCCGAAGTGTGGGAAATGGAGGAAATGCAGGTGAGGGCATCATTGATGACGGCAGAAGGTAAACCACGATCCTTAAAGAAAGAGGACATTTAAGATGTCCTGGAACAGAAAGCCTCATCCTCAGAGCAGATGCAGATGCATCAATGATGCCCTCACCCGCATCTCCTCTTCTACTGTCATCAATGAAAGTGTTACAAGTGAACCTTCCACTCTGGTATCTCCTGCCTGATATAACAGTGAGAAGAGAGCATAGTGTGGGTCTTAGATGATGCATCACCTCCCTCTGGTTCCCCTTCTCCTTCCCTTTCTCCCAAGTTCCACTCTCCTGTCAGATTCCTTCTTCTTTAACTCTTCTACCTATCACCTCCCAACTTCTCCCTTCATCTCTGCTCCTCCACCCACCCACCTTCCTTGTCAAATGGATTCACCTGTCACTTGCTAGCTTGTACTCCTTCCCTTTCCCTCCCCTCCCACCTTCTTATTCTGGTTTCGTACTCTTTCCCTTCCAGTCCCGATGAAGGATCTCAGCACGATATATCGCCTGTTTCTTCCTTTCCATAGATATTGCCTGACCTGCTGAGTTCCTCCAGCATTTTGTGTCTGATGCTGTGGGTGAACTTCTAATGATGGTGACTGTGACAACTTTATTTGGACCTTAGCAACCCTGAAAGGGGCTATTAAGGTGTTCAATGGTAATCTGCAAACTTAAAAGGATTTACTTCCACAATGCCTTTCACAACATTTCAAAGCAAATTTTTTCAGCCATGGAGGAGGTGACAGCTTCATTGTAAGGTAGAAAACCCAACGAGCAAGCGACACACAGCAAACTCTCAGCAGCAGCAATGTCCTGATGACCAGGCGGTCTCTCTTAGAGATGTTGATAAATATAGACCAGGCCAGCAAGGATAACTGCCCTGCTCTGGCTTGCAATCTTTAGCACTCATCTGAGAGGCATTAAAATGAAATAGAAAGGATCTGAAGTTGGCCATGTGATTTTTCCCCTCAATAAGATCATGAATAGTCTGATTTTGGCTTTCCTGCCTGTTCCCCATCACCATTCGGAATCAGAATCGGGATTATTATCACTGACATACATGATATTTGTTGTATTGCAGTAGCTGTACATAACAATACTGTAAGTTACAGTAAGTGTAAATAATAAAATAAAGTGGTGCAAATAGATAGCAAAAATAGAGCTAATTGTTGTGTATTTAGCATTTCAAGTGACAAAAGAGGTTTATTGTCATTTAACCACGTACACATGTACATAACTACATATAACGAACAGTTGAAGTCAGAAGTTTACATACACCTTAGCCAAATACATTTAAACTCAGTTTTTCACAATTCCTGACATTTAATCCTAGAAAACATTCCCTGTCTTAGGTCAGTTAGGATCACTACTTTATTTTAAGAATGTGAAATGTCAGAATAATAATAGAGAATAATTTGTTTCAGCTTTTATTTCTTTCATCACTTTCCCAGTGAGTCAGAAGTTTACATACACTTTGTTAGTATTTGGTAGCATTGCCTTTAAGTTGTTTAACTTGGGTCAAACATTTTGGGTTGCCTTCCACAAGCTTCTCACAGTAAGTTGCTGGAATTTTGTTCCATTCCTCCAGACGGAACTGGTGTAACTGAGTCAGGTTTGTAGGCCTCCTTGCTCGCACACGCTTTTTCAGTTCTGCCCACAGATTTTCTATCGGATTGAGGTCAGAAAACGATGTCAAGTCTGGTTCATCCTTGGGAGCAATTTCCAAATGCCTGAAGGTACCACATTCATCTGTACAAACAATAGTACGCAAGTATAAACACCATGGGACCACGCAGCCGTCATACCGCTCAGGAAGGAGACGCATTCTGTCTCCTAGAGATGAACGTACTTTGGCGTGAAAAGTGCAAATCAATCCCAGAACAACAGGAAAGGATCTTGTGAAGATGCTGGGGGAAACAGGGAGACAAGTATCTATATCCACAGTAAAACGAGTCCTATATCGACACAACCTGAAAGGAAGAAGCCACTGCTCCAAAACCACCAGAAAAAAGCCAGACTACAGTCTGCAAGTGCACATGGGGACAAAGATCTTACTTTTTGGAGAAATGTCCTCTGGTCTGATGAAACAAAAATTGAACTGTTTTGCAATAATGACCATCATTATGTTTAGAGGAAAAAGGGTGAGGCTTGCAAGCCGAAGAACCCCATCCCAACCGTGAAGCATGGGGGTGGCAGCATCATGTTGTGGGGGCTGCTTTGCTGCAGGAGGGACTGGTGCACTTCACAAAATAGATGGCCTCATGAGGAAGGAAAATTATGTGGATATATTGAAGCAACGTCTCAAGACATCAGCCAGGAAGTTAAAACTCGGTCGCAAATGGGTCTTCCAAATGGACAATGACCCCAAGCATACCTCCAAAGTTGTGTCAAAATTGCTTAAGGACAACAAAATCAAGGTATTGGAGTGGCCATCACAAAGCCCTGACCTTAATCCGATAGAAAATTTGTGGGCAAAACTGAAAAAGTGTGTGCGAGTAAGGAGGCCTACAAACCTGACTCAGTTACACCAGTTCTGTCTGGAGGAATGGAACAAAATTCCAGCAACTTACTGTGAGAAGCTTGTGGAAGGCAACCCAAAACGTTTGACCCAAGTTAAACAATTTAAAGGCAATGCTACCAAATACTAACAAAGTGTATGTAAACTTCTGACCCTCTGGGAAAGCGATGAAAGAAATAAAAGAGGAAATAAATCATTCCCTCTACTATTATTCTGATATTTCACGTTCTTAAAATAAAGTAGTGATCCTAACTGACTAAGACAGGGAATGTTTTTTTGGATTAAATGTCAGGAATTGTGAAAAACTGAGTTTAAATGTATTTGGCTCAGGTGTATATAAACTTCTGACTTCAACTGTATATAACGTATAGATAAGATAGAAGTAGGAAAGTTGTTTCCATTGGTAGGTGAGACTAGAACTAGGGGACATTGCCTCAAGATTCAGGGAGAAGATTTAGGATGGAGATGAGGAGAAACTGTTTTTCCCAGAGAGTGGGAAGTCTGTGGAATTCTCTGCCCAGGGAGGCAGTTGAGGCTTCCTCACTAAATATATTTAAGAAACAGTTAGATAGGTTTTTACATAGTAAGGGAATTAAGGGTTATGGGGAGAAGGCCGGTAGATGGAGCTGAGGTTACGGACGGATCAGCCATGATCTTATTGAATGGCAGGGCAGGCTCGATGGGCCGGATGGCCTACTCCTGCTCCTATTTTTTATGTTCTTATGTTCTTAGGCATGTAGAAACGAGATAACGTTTCTTCAAACCAGGGTGAAAAACACCTAACACACATAGCACATGATAAATTATGAAGGTAAGAATAAAATCTACAGATGAACCACACATAGATCACAAAGTGAAGTGTATTAATATTAAATATTGTAAGGTACGGAACAGATTATCCGGTGACACTTTGAATACGATGAATAAGAAACTGTTTCTCATCTTGACCGTTCTTGTTTTTATGCATCGTAGTCTCCTGCCTGATAGTAGAAAATCAAAGAGGATGCTGGATGGATGGGTGAGATCCATGGTAATACTAAGGATCCTGCATATGCAGTGTTCCTGATAAATGTCCCTGATGGATGGTGGCTAGACCCCTATGTTCCTCTCACCTGTTCTCACAGTCCTTTGTAGGGACTTCTGGTCCAATGTTCAACTGCTCTCATACCAGATGGAGATGCAACTTGTCAGGATGTTCCCAATGGTGCTCCTGTAAAATACATTTAATATAGATGGTAGCCTTGCTTACCTCAGTCTTCTTAGGAAAGGGAGGCAGTGCTCTGCCACCCTGTTCAGGGAGGTGATATTAAGGACTAGGTGAGGTTATCCATGTTGTGAGCTCCCAGGAACTTCGTGCACTTAACTCTCTCTACGGTTGAACCATGTATTCACTGAGGGGCATGGCTTATCTGCAGCTCCCTGAAGTCCACAATGATTTCCTTTGTTCTCCTCACACCAATCCACCAGACTCTCCACTTCCTCTCTGTACTCCACCTCGACATCGTTCTGTTTGATGCCACAGTTTGAGCTGGATCCTGCGACACAGTCATGCGTCAGCAGTGTGTACGACAGCGGGCTGAGCACACAGCCTTGGGGAGCGCTAGTGCTCAGCATAATTGGACGAGAGATGTTGCTGCCCACACGGAATGACTGTGGCCCTTACTGTTAAGAGGTCCAGTATCCAATTGCAGAGGGAGATGTTGAGACCCAGCAAACAGAGTAATATTTGAGTAATATTATAAATATATTGCTTGATTCAGCATTCTTTGTTGTTTAAATAATTTATTATGGGTTATATGTAAAGTGGTACACATCATTACACCACCACGTCATAACTGGGTGCCTCACTAGAGTAAAGAATAGAGCAGACATGCTTATTTCCAGCTCTGTGTTTTTCTTTCAATTAGTTTTATGTTTTGGAGTTACAAAACATAACAATTGTGTTCACAGTTGGTTCAATGTCCATTCTGAAATCTGATAGCAGAGGGGAAGAAGCTATTGCTAAAGCACTGAGTTTGTGGCCTCAGGTTCCCGCATCTCCGACAGTAGTAATGAGAAGAGAGCGTGGCCCGTGTGGTGGGGATACTTAGTGATGGATGCTGCCTTTTTCAGTCCTGTGCTTTTGAAACCGTGACTTTACTATAAATCTAAAACTTGTCTCTTCTGTAATTTAATCTTTTCCACAATGCTTCCTCACTTCCTGTAGGGTCCTTTCCGACTGACCTATAGCAGAGGCAATTTACAATTTCCCTGATGGTGGCAATGCTGGTACACAAGGTGGTGAAGAAGGCAGTTAGCACACTTGCCTTCAGTGCTCAGAGCACTGAGTTCGAGGGTTGGGACAGTACGTCGTAAAGGCATAAGTCATTTGTGAAAGCAGACTTGGAGTATTGTGCTCTGTCTGATCGCCCAGCTTTAGGAAGGATGTCATGATCAATTGCTGTCAAATGTTACCTCGAATCAAATGCTGGAGACAATTTGCATTATTCTATTAACCTAACAACCTGCACATAAAACATAGAACACAAGAGCACAGTACAGGCCCTTGGGCCCATTATGTTGTGCCGTCTTTTTAACTTACTGTAAGATCAATCTAACCCTTCCCTCCTTCATACCCATAAACAGGAGGAATTCTGCAGATGCTGGAAATTCAAGCAACACACATCAAATTTGCTGATGAACGCAGCAGGTTTTAAAAAAGACCGGCACGGATGAGAGCTGGGATCAAAGGGGGGAGGGGAGAGGCTGGGGGTGGGGGTCTCGGCCCGAAACGCCGACTGTACCTCTTCCTAGAGATGCTGCCTGGCCTGCTGCGTTCACCAGTTAATTTGATGTGTGTCCCTCCCTCATAGCCTCCCATTTTTCTATCATTCATGTGCACATCAAAAAATCTCTTAAATGTCCCTAACGTGTCTACCTCTATCACCTCCCCTGGTAGGGTGTTTCACGCCCCCACCACTCTCTGCATAAAAAACGTACTTCTGATATCCCCCCGCCATACCATTTCCTCCAATCATCATAAGATTGTGTCTCCTCACAATATCCATTCTTGTGCTGAGTGATTGTCCCTGGCTGTCCATCCAATCTATGCCTCTTGTCATCTTGTACATCTCTATCAAGTCAGCTTTCATCCTCCTTCGCTCTAAAGAAAAAAGCCCCAGCTCACTCAACCTTTCTTCATAAGACATGCTCTCTAATCCAGGCAGCATCCTGGTAAATCTCTCTGCACCCTGTCTAAAGCTTACTCGTCCTTCCTATAATAAGGCAACCAGAACTGAATACAATATTCCAAGTGTGGTGTATCCAGGGATTTGTAGAGCTGGTTTCCTTCTGTATCTTTGAGATCTGGGAGGTAACTGAATAACTAGGTATATTGCCAATATTTTGTAAACAGGTCTGACCATTTCTGAATGGTATGTTGCATTTCCATTAAAGTGAAAGTTCACATGACAATTCTGGGATTCCGAAAAAGCGTCACGATATTAAGCTGTACAGATTATATGCACAGCTTTTCCTCTTTTGCAGATTGGATGTTTGCCAGTCTTTGTCATGTACAGTATTTCATAAATTCTATTGTATTTTATTTTCCTGCAAATGCCAGCAAGAAAATGAATCTCAAGGTAGTATATGGTGACATATACATACTGCACTTTGGTAACAAATTTACTTGGAACTTTGAAGGAAATGATGCTCAGAAATACTTACCGAAGGTTCTGTCAAGGTACCTTTCTCAGTTTCTTTTCAAAGGTTAGCAGGTTCTTTGAGGTGTATGGTAGCATGCAGTTTAAAATGCCAGCAATCAGCAAATGGGATTTAATTCGCGCTGTTGTCTGTAAGGAGCTTGTATGTTCTCCCCTTGACTGCATGGGTTTCCTCTGGGTGCTCTGGCTTCCTCCCACATTCCCAAGAAGTAGATGTTAGGATTTGTAAGTTGTGGGCATGCTACGTTGTTGCCAGCAGCATGGTGACACTTGCGATATATTTCTATTGCATTTGATGGTAGAAAAATGCAGGGCTATGTAGGAGGGAGGGTTAGATTGATCTCAGAGTAGGTTAAAAGGTTGGCACAACATTGTGGGCCAGAGGACCTGTACTGTGATAATATGTTCTATGTCTATATTCAGATTTGGTTTTTTGCACCATTCTCTGTAAACTCTAGAGCAGGGGTTCCCAAACTTTCTTATGTTATGGACCCGTACCATTAACCAAGAGGTCTGTGTATGCCAGCTTGGGAATCCCTGCTCTAGAGACTGCCGTGCATGAAAATCCCAGGAGATCTACAATTTCTGAGGTAGTCAAACCACCTCGTCTGGCACCAGCAATCATTCCACGTCAAAGTCACTTCGATCCCATTCTGATGTTTGGTCTGAACAACAACTGAACCTCTTCACCATGTCCTCATGCTTTTATACATTTGAGTTGCTGCCATATGATTGACTGATTAGATATTTGCATTAACGAGCAGATGTACGGATATACCTAATGAAGTGACAGTGTGTGTAGGTTTAAGGTGAGAGAGTACTGTGTATGGAATGAGCTGCCAGAGGACACAGTTGAGGGAAAAACAACATTCAACAAACACTTAGCTAAATAGTTTGATAGGACAGTTGAGAGAGATGGGGCAATGTACAGGCAGATGGGACCAATGTGGTGGGCAACATGGCCAGCAAGGACCTGCTTGGGCTGAAGGGCCTGTTTCCTATGTAGGAAAACCCCACAGTCGTAGGCAGAACTTCAAAACTCCACGCAGATGGAGCCCGAGATCAGAACTGATTGAAGGTTTCTTCCACTGTGAGGCAACATTCATCAACTACATCTGTGAAACTGCACAGAGATGAGACTAGAACCTCTGCCCTCACTGTCACTTTGAGAGACTGAGCAGTGGCTGTGGCCAGGACTTGTTTATTCTGCTGCACTTTCCTCCCCATGCTCTCGAGATTGGAGCAATCCCATCACCCTGTTCCACTCTGGGGAAGAGCTGCATTCAGATTTTCTGAACTACTGGCATTCTGCACATTGGCATCAGGTGTCTGGGCAAAGGCACGAAGTTGGAGAATACCGTAGAATTTCATGGCACTGAAGTGAGATTGGAAGCTTTGAAAGAGGAAATGGGCAGAACTCTGAAAGAAATGCTGTAGTTGCTGTTCCCTCGTAGCTGTGCAGTAACTGAAATGCTCCCGCGCACATAGCCTTTGTTGCCACGCGGCTGGAATTTACTTGACATTTAAACATTCAACGTGCCATGCAGTTTTCAGGCCATTAAAAATTTCCTGCTCAGAGCACTGGTTGGACCATGCAGCTGTTTAAAAATAATTAGAGGAAACGTTGGCTGTAGGATTTGTTGGGTTACTCTTCCAAAGAGCCATGGTTGGCCTGGTGAGTCAAGGGGGCTGAATAATTCAATAATTCCTTTAACTACTCAGTCATGATTCACGTTTATTATGCACCTCTAATTGTTCTGAAACTGAGCAGCTTGTTAGGCCATTCGGGGTCAAACTAAACCAGGTATGCTCAACGGATTTCCTTCTTGAAAAGATATTAGTGTGACACACAGGTTTTTCAACAACACAAGAGTCATCTCATTATTACTTTTAATATTTATAACGTAGAACATAGAGCATAAAACGTAGAACAGTGCGGCGCTGTGCGGGCTCTGCAGCTCATGATGTTGTGCCAGCCCTTTAACCTGCTCCACAATTAATCCAACCCTTCCTCCAAAATAGCCTTTTATAGGGTTCAGGAACAGTTATTATCCTGGACCCATCAGGCTCATGAACCAATGTGGATAACTTCATTCACCACTGCTCTGAACTGATTCTATGACCTACAGAATTATTTTCAAAGACTTTTTTGGAATTCAAGTTTTCAGTTTTATTTTTCCTTGCATAGTTTGTCTTCTTTTGCACCATGTTTTTTTTTGTCAGCCTTTGTTGATGTATAGTTTTGCGTAAATTGAATTGTTTTTTTAACTTGTAAATGCCTGCAAGAAAATGAATCTCAGAATAGCATACGGTCACAAGTTCATATTTTGATAACAAATTTACTTTGTACTTAATACTTAGTTTAGATCATCCATTATTAAATTGGCTTGAAGGGGAGTGTGGCCTTCATGCTCCGATTTTATTGCACTTTGTTCATTTGTCAGTCTTTGTCCGTTTATATGTAATTTTTCATAAAGCTCTATTGTATTTATTTTTTTCCCTGTAAATGCCTACAATAAAATGAATCTCAAGATAGCATCTGGTAACATATATTTACTTTGATAACAGATCTATTTTGAACTTTGAACTTTTGAGCTTTGCAGGGGAACTGTGTGTGTATTGATTCAAAGTTCAAAGCAAATTCATTATCGAAGTATTTATACCATCGACAAACTTGAGATTCCCTTTCTTGCAGATACCGACAGGAAAATAAAGAAATGCGATTGAATCCATGAAAAGCTATACGTAACAAAGGCTGATAAACATCCAATGTGCGTAAGATGTCAAATCGTGCAATAAAAAATGCAAATAAATAATATTGAGTGCATGAGTGGCAGAATCTCCGAAACCGAGTCTACTGGCTGTAGAGTCAGAACTTTACACATGGGTGAAGCGGTTCAGGAGCCTGATGGTTGTAGGGTAACAACTGTTCCTGAACCCGGTGGTGTGGGACCCAAGACTCCTGCATCTCCCGTCCAATGGCAGTAGCCAGAAGAGAGGGAGATGGGTCATATGCAGGTAGGTGGTATGGGCTCAGGTGAGGTTCTTGCCTAGCACAGAGTAGTGGGGCTGAACATTGTTTTGTTTTCTGCTCTTGGGCCTCAATGCTTGAAGTCCACCCTGGACATGGCTGAGCTTTGTCTGCTTCAATGTGCCGGACCTGCATTCCCGAGAGATCCTTCAGGAGATTGTAAAATTGCTAGTATGCTTAGACGGTTCAAATGTACGTTTCTAAAGAGAAATTACAGGTGGATTGCAGTAACTGTAGTTCAGAAGAAGTATATCTAGTCATTTTGTGAGCTGCCCGCAAAACATCACAGGCAGAAATTTTCTGATCCACCGATTAAAATCAAAACTGAAAAACAGCAGATCATGCCAGGCAGCTTCCTCAGAGAGAGAACAATAGAGTTCTCACCAATCTTGCCTGAGCAGTGTTTGTTCTCATTTCAGCATCTGCCTTATTTTGCTTTTCAATCCAACAATTACGACTCAGACCTTCACTGCGAGAGAATTGTTTCTCAGAGCAACACACACAATTTGCTGGAAGATTCAGCAGGTCGGGCAGCATCTATGGTAGAGAATAAACAGTTAATGTTTCAGGCCAAAACCCTTCATCAAGACTGGAAATGGTCTCAACCTGAAACTCGACTTTTTATTCCTCTCCATAGATGCTGGCTGACCTGCTGAGTTCCTCCAGCATTTTATGTGTGTTAGTCTGTATTTCCAGCATCTTCAGAAGCTCTTGTGTGAATGATTTTTCAGTTTGCGTTTGCTGATATTTGAAGCTTTTGTGTGTTTAGTAATGATGGTGACCCGCAATGAATAATTCAGAATAATATTTGTTTTTATTAGGGATCCTCAATTTGCATAACAAACAGCAGTAATCACTGATCTGTCTTGGTCAGCAAGGGTTTGAAACCCTTGGGCTAATTAATATTTTAGACTCGAATGTGTATTCTGTCAAGTACTTATTTTTGCTTTACTTCTGCTTCTTCCCGCGGTAAGAAAGTGTCGGCACAAGTGAACACCTGCTGCGATTAGTTTATAACAATATATATGTTTTCAAAAAAGCTGCTCACTTCTTACAAACAGTCAAAGTTTAACGAGTGTGCATTGTTTCCACAGCAAGTGTGAGCATCTGTGCCTCAGCGGGTGGCGTTGGGTAATGTGCTTGCTGTCAGACTGTAAAGCAGGGTGGGAGTACTGGCAATCTTGAACAACGGGAGCACACTGAGAGCTGCAGAACAAGGGTCTGTTCATTATTAAAGTCCAGCAGAGTGGACACAGAGAGATCATGTCATAGAACATGGAGTGCAGAACAGTAGAGCACAGGGTGGAGGAGCAACACTTCCTATTCTGACGTGCAGACGTTTCATCACCAGTCGAGGTGACATCCTCAGTGCACAGTTGTTGGTGTTTCTCTCTGGCAGTGCTTGTTGATTAGGCCCCCGTTCACTTACCTCGGTTCCGATTGGCTGCTCCTTCAGTTGACCTTTGAATTCTATTGGCTCATGTTTCTTTGGCTCTTCAGTGTTCATAGATGGCATCTATTTCAATATGCTTGTTTACGGAGTTATCAGAAGAGAACCACTCTTCTAAAAATTCTTGTGCCTGCTTCATGTTTGCCTGTGCCAGATCCTCCGTGGTGCTCCAGTTAAAGTGGTGCCCTTCTCGGCCTTCGTGTACGGAGCTCAGCGACAGTAGATTATGTCTCCATACCGACAGTTTGTGTTTCCATAAACAAGTTGGTTGAGAGTATAGGTCCCCATATTCTGTTTGGGGAGCCTCCAATCTGATGGCATGAACATCGATTTCTCTAAATTCTGGTAATTTGTCCCCCCTTCCCTCTTTTCCCGTTTCTCATTCTGGCTCCACGCTTACCTTTTCTCCTCTCTTCACCTGTCCTTCACCTTGTTCTGGTGCCCCTACTCCTTCCCCTTCTCCCTCCTCCTTCCCTGCCTCCCTCCTCCTTCCCTTCTCTCCTCTCCTATAAGGTTCCTTTTCAGCTGTTTATCTTTCCACCTACCACCTCCCAAATTCTCACTTCACACCTCCCCTCCCCATCCAGCTAGCTTCACCTATCGCCTTCTAGCTTGTCTTCCTTCTCTTCCCCCTTCTTTTTCTATCTCTAGTGCTAATGGAGGATCTCAGCCCGAAGCATCAGCACTTTATTCCTCTCCTGACCTGTTGAGTTCCTCCAGCATTTTATGTGTGTTGCCCTGGATATTTGGCATCTGCAGAATCTCTTCTACTTATGATTTGCAGCACAGTACAGGCCCTTCGGCCCATGGTGCTGTGCTGTGCTTATAGCCTACTTGAAAATTGATCTAACCCATCCCTCCTGCATAGCCCTTCATTTTCCTACCATCCACATGCCCATCTAGCAGTCTCTTAAATAATCCTATTGTATCCGCCTCTACCACCACCCCTGACATGGAGTACCATGAACCCACCACTCTCAGGAAGAAAAAATCTACCTTTTTCATGCCCCCTGTACTTTCCTCCAATCACCTTAAATATTGTCACCTCATACAGTATTGGCCATTTCCACCCTGGGAGAATGTCTCTGGCTGTCCACTTGATCTATTCCAACCATTTTTCTATCATCCATGTACCTATCTAAGAGTTTCATGTACAAGGTCTTCAGCCCACTGTGATGTACCATCCCACCTTTAGTCTGAAGGTTAGTGGTGTGACGGAAAAATAGGCCCACCAGGTCTTTCAAACCTGTCCCTCTGTTGAGTAAGATCATGGCTGACCCTAGCTGGTCTCACCTCCTCTGCTAGACCAGTAGCCTTCAAATCTTTGGCCTTTCAAACATTTACTTAATATTAACATAGAACAGTGCAGGCCCTTCAGCTTATGTTGTGCCGACCTTTTAACCTATTGTAAAATCAATCTAATTCTTCCCACATACATAGTCCTCCACTTTTCTATCATCAATGTGCCCATCTAAGAGTCACTTAAATGTCCTTAATGTATCTGCCTCTACCACTAACCCTGGAAGTATATTCCTCAGAACCACCACTCTCTGTGCAAAGAGAATTACTTCCAACCTGTGACATCACCCTCCCCCCGATACTTTCCTTCAGACACCATACCCCCTCCTATCAGCCATTTTCATTTTGGGAAAATGCTATCCACTCAATCTGTGCCTCTATCCTCTTGGGCACATCTATCAAGTTGCCTCTCATCCTCCTTCGCTCCAAAGAGAAAAGCCCTAGCTCACTCAACCTATCATCATAAGGCATGCTCTCTAATCCAGGGGTCATCCTAGTAAATCTCTTCTGCACCATCTCTGAAGCTTCTGCACCCTTCCAAAAATCAGACGACTGGAACTGAGCACAATATTCCAAGCGTGGTCTGACCAGGGTTTCACAGATCTGCAACCTTACCTCAAGGCTATTAAGCTCAACTCTTCACTTTAAATATGTACAGTGATCTGGCTTTCCCTGGGCAGAGAATTCCAGATGTCTACTCCCCGTTGAGAGATGGAATTTCTGCACACCTCAGTTTTATTTATGCAGCGATAGTCCCTGAAACACAATTATTTTCTGTGTCTTCAAATGAGCTATCCAGCCCTGCATTTCTTAAAACCATGAAACACAGGAGCAAAATGATACCATTTGCCTCATCAGATCTGCTCTGCCATCATGGCTGATGTATTATCCCTTTCATACCCATTCTCCGGCCTTAGCTCTATAACCTTGGAAACCCTTGCTAACCAAGAACTTATAAACCACCGCTTTAAGTATACTCAGTGACTTGGCCTCCAAAGCTGCCTGTGGCAATGTATTCCACCAAGTCACCACCCTCTGGCTAAAGAAATTCCTCCCCATCTCCGTTCTAAAGGGACGCCCTTGTATACTGAGTCTGTGCCCTCTG
The DNA here is from genome assembly GCF_030028105.1 of Mobula birostris. Lineage (NCBI taxonomy): Eukaryota > Metazoa > Chordata > Chondrichthyes > Myliobatiformes > Myliobatidae > Mobula > Mobula birostris. The sequence goes on along the minus strand of NC_092370.1, from coordinate 229,784,777 downwards.
GACTCCCTCACTATAGAAAACATCATCTCCACTTTCAGTCTATCAGGGGCTTTCAACATTCAATAGGTTTCAGTGAGATTCCCCTGCAAACCTTGGACCATAAGCCCTGGTTAGGAAACGGGTTCAAATCCCTCTGCTATCTGTGATGTGTTTGTACATTCTCCCTGTGAGTGTGTGGGTTCGCTCCAGTGTTCCAGTTTTCTTTCACATTCCAAAGATTCACAGGATAGTAGGTTAATTGATCACATTGGTGTACTTGCCAGCAGGGACTCATTGGGCCAGAAGAGCCCATTCCCCATTACTATGTGGTAGCTTGAGATAAATAAATACATAAAAAATAGATACAGAACTGCTTTGAATGTATCGGTCTCCTCTTTCCTAGTGAAAGTCAAAAAACTGCAGACACTGAAAATCTAAAACAAAAATAGAAAATGCGTGACCTGAAATTTTGACTTGTTCCTACTCCACAGTTTTTGCCTGACCTGCTGAGTATTTCGAGCATCTTATGGTTTTTTTTTAATTTTAAACCTTCTCCGAAGACACTGAGGGTTGTGTAGTCTCCTTATACTAAATGAGTCACTCTGAACAAAGCAAGATGCCCCGAATATTTAGCAGTCGTTCAGATTTTGATGAATTGCACCAATTGTAAAAAGAGACTTGAGAATATGGCCAGTAAACTGTGATGCATCTCATCTGCAGTGTTAACATTGCACTCAGCTCATGTACTAGAATTAGCTTTTGTGCGTTGTTAACTTAGGTGAGAGCTAGATCAACTGAAAGGCTAGCTGCATGTTAGAAACCACAGAAAAACTACAGCACAGAAACAGGCCTTTTGGCCCTTCTTGGCTGTGCTGAACCATTTTCTGCCTAGTCCCACTGACCTGCACACGGACCATATCCCTCCATACACCTCCCATCCATGTATCTGTCCAATTTATTCTTAAATGTTAAAAAAAGAACCCGCATTTATCACCTCGTCTGGCAGCTCATTCCATACTCCCACCACTCTCTGTGTGAAGAAGCCCCCCCAATGTTCCCTTTAAACTTTTCCCCCCTCACCCTTAACCCATGTCCTCTGGTTTTTTTCTCCCCTCGCCTCAGTGGAAAAGGCCTGCTTGCATTCACTCTATCTATACCCATCAGAATTTTATACACCTCTATCAAATCTCCCCTCATTCCTCTACGCTCCAGGGAATAAAGTCCTAACCTATTCAACCTTTCTCTGTAACTGAGTTTCTCAAGTCCCAGCAACATCCTTGTAAACCTTCTCTGCACTCTTTCAACCTTATTTATATCCTTCCTGTAACTTGGTGACCAAAACTGAACACAATACTCCAGATTCGGCCTCACCAATGCCTGAAACAACCTCATCATAACATTGCAGCTCTTTATTGAGTATAAGAGAATTATTGAGTAAATTATTGAGTATAAGAGTATTAATCAATACCTTGATTAATAAAGGCCAAAGTACCAAAAGCTCTCTTTACGACCCTATCTACCTGTGACGCCACTTTTAGGGAACTTTGTATCTGTATTCCCAGATCCCTATGTTCTACTGCACTCCTCAGTGCCTTACCATTAACCCGGCATGTTCTACCTTGGTTTGTCCTTCCAACGTGCAATACCTCACACTTGTCTGTATTAAACTCCATCTGCCATTTTTCAGCCCATTTTTCCAGCTGGTCCAAGTCCCTCTGCAGGCTCTGAAAACCTTCCTCACTGTCTACTACACCTCCAATCTTTGTATCATCAGCAAATTTGCTGATCCAATTTACCACGTTATCATCCAGATCATTGATATAGATGACAAATAACAATGGACCCAGCACTGATCCCTGTGGCACACCACTAGTCACAGGCCTTCACTTGGAGAAGCAATTCTCTACTACCACTCTTTGGCTTCTTCCATTGAGCCAATGTCTAATCCAATTTACCACCTCTCCATGTATACCTAGCGACTGAATTTACCTAACTAACCTCCCATGCGGGACCTTGTCAAAGGCCTTACTGAAGTCCGTGTAGACAATATCCACTGCCTTCCCTTCATCCACTTTCCTGGTAACCTCCTCGAAAAACTCCAATAGATTGGTCAAACATGACCTACCACGCACAAAGCCATGTTGACTCTCCCTAATAAGTCCCTGTCTATCCAAATGCTTGTAGATTCTGTCTCTTAGTACTCCCTCCAATAACTTACCTACTACCAACGTTAAATTTACTGGCCTATAATTTCCCGGATTACTTTTTGATCCTTTTTTGAACAACGGAACAACATGAGCCGCTCTCCAATCCTCCGGCACCTCACCTGTAGACAGTGACATTTTAAATATTTCTGCCAGGGCCCCCGCAATTTCAACACTAGTCTCCTTCAAGGTCCGAGGGAACACCCTGTCAGGTCCTGGGGATTTATCCACTTTAATTTTCCTCAAGACAGCAAGCACCTCCTCCTTTTCAATCTGTATAGTTTCCATGATCTCACTACTTGTTTCCCTTAATTCCATAGACTTCATGCCAGTTTCCTTAGTAAATACAGATGCAAAAAACCTATTTAAGATCTCCCCCATTTCCTTTGGTTCCGCACGTAGCCGACCACTCTGATCTTCAAGAGGACGAATTTTATCCCTTACAATCCTTTTGCTCTTAATATACCTGTAAAAGCTCTTTGGATTATCCTTCACTTTGACTGCCAAGGCAACCTCATGTCTTCTTTTAGCCCTCCTGATTACTTTCTTAAGTATTTTCTTGCACTTCTTATACTCCTCAAGCACCTTATTTACTCCCTGTTTCCTATACATGTCATACAACTCCCTCTTCTTCTTTATCAGAGTTGCAATATCCCTTGAGGACCAAGGTTCCTTATTCCTGTTCACTTTGTTGATTACAGTGTGCTTGCATTTCTCTAGGAAAGTGCCATAGATCCAAACTGGTGCCCATTTAAGGTTGGAAAAGGAAGAACCAGCCCTTTGTTAAAACATGCTCAGGGAGCCTTGACCATTTCATGTTCAGTGGAGTATTTTGCAAGTGTACTCATTGCTGTAATGACCAGCAAACAATTTGAACACTGCAAGCTCCCACAAGCAAGCTGAGAATTCCAAGATGGTGCTGGCAATATACAGCGAAGTTCTGAGGGCAGTTCACAAAACTACTCGATATTCCGCTGCATAAACTTCTGAACCATGATCTCTGCAATCACACTGAGCGTTTGCTTTTCTACATTGCTAGTTTGTCAGTTTTCATGTATAGTTTTTCATTGATTCTATTGTATTTCTTTGTTCTACTCTGAATGCCCACAAGAAAAAGAATCTCAGTAGTATATAGTGACATATACATACTGTACTTTAATATTAAATTTACTTTGAAATTTGAATTTTGAACTTTGATGTGATAACAACTTGATACTCTGCTTTTAAAGATGCTGGATCAAAGAATAACAATTGGCTGGGGTATGAGAGATATCTGTGCAATTTGTTGCCACAGGGGACCGTGGAGGCCAAGTCATTGGGTATTGAGGCAGAGGTTGAGAGTTTCTTGATTAGTCAGGGCACGAAGGGATACAGGGAGAAGGCAGGAGACTGGGGCCGAGAGGGAAAATGGATCAGCATTGATGAAATGCCAGAGCAGAGTTGATGGGCCAAGTGGGGTGCTTCTGTTCCTATATCTTATGGTCTTAGGGATATGTCCCTCTCATTCTTTTAAGATCTTTTACCATCATCAAGGAAGGCAAACATTTGCCAAGACAGCAGCTAAGGTGTGTGTTGCTCTGGAAGTATCAAATACTGGAAGCCAATAGTTTCAGGTGAGAGGGGAAAGATCAAAGAAGATTTACAAGGTGGATTTTATTTGACACGATGAGTGAAAGTATAATTTTTTTTTTAAATGGGGATACTCAGCACGTCATACAGCATCTGTGGAGAGAGAAAAAAAAGCAGAGTTAATGTTTCAGGTCAACTGGTTTTCAGGTTTACAGCTCTGATGAAAACTTACCAGCCTCGAACAATAACTCTGATATTCCTTTTCTGCAGTTACTCAGTGACCTGCCGAGTACCACCAGCATTTTCTGCTTTTACCATAATTCTGATTTTCAGACCTTTCTTCATGAGAAGCTGCTTGTTACAGTAGCATAGCGGTTAGAATAACGCTTTACGGTGCTAGTGGCCACAGTTCAATACCTGCCGCTGTCTGTAAGGAGTTTGTACATTCTCCCATGACTGCGTGGGTTTCCTCCGGGTGCTCGGGTTTCCTCCAACATTCCAAAGGTGTACGGGTTATTAGGTTAATTCATCACTTGGGTGTATTTGAGCATCACGGACTTGTTGGGCTGCAAGCGCCTTCTACTGTGCTGTACCTATAAATAAATAATTGTTGTGTTGACCTTTTAACCTACTGCAAGATAAATCTGACCCTTCCTGCCACGTAGCCCTCCATTTTTCTTTCAACCATGTGCCTGTCTAAGAGAAGCCCTTCAAGAATTCCAAAATAACTCCAAAAGAATGAAAATATACTCAGTGGCCTCTTTATTAGGTACCACTGTTGTAACGCATGGTTATTTGAGTTACTGTCGCCCTCCTGTCAGCATGAACCAGTCTGGCCATTGTCTTCTTACCACTTTCATTTACAAGGCATTTTCACCCATAGAGCTGACACTCACTGGATGTTTCTTTTTTTTTGTTTTTTGCACCATCTCTGTAAGTTCTCGAGATTTGTGTGTGAAGATCCCAAGACATCAACACTTTCTGAGATATACAAACCACCCAGTCTGGCACCGCCAAAGTCACTTGAATCACATTTCTTATCCCATTCTGCTCTTCATTCTGACCATGTTTGTATAGCTTTATGCATTGAGTTTCTGCCACATATTTGTCTGATTATATATTTGCATTAATGAGCAGGTCTACAGGTGTAGCTAATAAAGTGACCACTGAATGTACCTCTCTCTAAATGAACCATGAGCATTATACAGCAGAAGTGCAAAGAGATGCTTAAAAAAGAAAGCAAAATTGACTTTAGAACATGAGTTAAACCATCTTTTGAGCAGTAAGTTCAACATTTATAATAATCGAGTGGAACTGGAAGTTATAAAGCATACTGAGGAACCAGATACTGTATAGTGCACAGTACTGGGCCCAACATACTGATGCAATTACAAAGAAGGCATGTCAGCATCCATATTTCATTAGGAGCTTGAAGAGATTTTGTGTGTCACCAAAGACTCTAGTAAATTTCTACAATCATCCATCACCATTTGTTATGGAGGGGCCATGCACAGGATTGGTAAAAGCTGCAGAGGGTTGCAAACTCAGCCGGCTCCATCGTCAGCACGAGCATTGAGGAGATCTTCGAAATATAATGACTCAAAAAGGTGGCATCCATCAGTAAGGGCCTCCATCACCCAGAACGTGCCCACCTCTCACTACTGACAACAGGGAGAAGGTTCAGGAGCCAGAAGGCACACATTCAATGTTTCAAGAACAGCTTCTTCACCTCCACCATCATTCTGAATGGACAATTAACCATTTCTTATTGTAATTTATAATATTTTTAATATCTTGCACCATATTGCTGCCGCAAAACAGCAAATTTTATGACATATGTCAGTGGCATTAAACCTGATTCTGGTTACAGAAAATTCAAGGCTCAGGATTAAATAGCGAAGCGTAAATCGTATTTAGAAATGCCGCAGGGAGAAAACAGTGAGAGGAGGATGAGCTACACTCATTAGAGATAATGGATAGCTGTAGAAAAAAGGTGACATGGGAAATACAATGCATGAGATAAGAAATGGAGAAAGGATTTAGGCTCCAATTACAGTCAGTCAGCTTTGTTAGGCAGGCCACTTTGTTCACATGCTGATAGCAGACTCTATTCTGCGCTTGGTTGCAGGAAGATGGGTAGAGGAAGGAAACTGAAGAGTGTTCACAAAACCTCCGTGAATGTTTCAGCATCGTTGCTGACCTGAGATGATTCCTGGCCCATGCCCATTGCAACAGCAGCTCAAAGAAGCCCAGTGCAAATGGGGAAGGTGGGCACCATCTCCTAAATTACCCACCCACTTAATCTGTCAGACACCCCTCAAAATGCTGAAGAATGCAGCTGGTCAGGCAGGATCTATGGAGGGAAATAAACAGTCAATGATTTTGGCTGAGTCTCTTCATCAGGAGGACCTGAAACGTCAACTGCTGCTGTCCCTCTATAGATTCTACCTGATCCACTGAGTTCCTCCAGCATTTTATGTGTGTTGATCCAAGTTTCCAACATCTGGCATACTCTCTTGTGTCTTTGTCAAACATCTCAAGCCCCACCTGTGGCAAAGTCTACAGGACCTATGTTGGCCTCATCAGGCACCTCCAAATCCTCAGAACTGATGAACAAGACATGTATAAGATATCCTCAACCTCTCAGACACTGACTAAGAAGTGTTAACAGAGAAACAAAAATCAATCATATTGATAGGGTAATCTACAGTGTAAACAACAGAGGGAGGAAAAAAGAAATGTGCAAAGAAAAAGAGGAACTGGATTAACAGAATTGAATAAAGGCTAGTGATCTTAACTCATTTAATCTTTATTTATCCAAAGTGGTAAGCAAAGGAATAAGGTAATGGATTTCCTAGGATATATATGGGGCCCATTCTAATCCAAAATCTAAGAAACCAGCATATAAGGATTTCATGACTAAACAGGGCAATATTGAAGTCAGTTTAAGTATGAGAAATTAGGGAACATTTCGACAACAGTGATCATTATGTAGTACAGCTTCAGATAATAATTGAGAATGCAGTAAGTCTAGGAAAGACCAGAAGAAGGTAAGGAAATAAACTAAAACTTGGAAAGTAAAATAGACAATGATTTGGCAAGTATTGGCATTGAGGAGCTATGGGAAATGTTCAGAACAGTGTTCAAACAAGACCAGGAAAATATTGTGCCAAATTCAAGATCAAACTAAACAGTAATGAGACACCAGAGATAAATAAAGACGTGAGGGGAAAATTGAGAGTGACAAATTAAAAGCATGGACAGCAGGGGAGAGCACGGCATGGGGAAGATTAGGAGAGAAGCTAAAATGCCAGTCAGAAAGGCAAAGTGGATCTACAAAATGAAGTTATCGAGGAACATAAAACAAACTAGTTATACCTCACAGACACATAACCTGAGGATCAACAGAAATAAAAAAAACAGTAAATGTTGGAACTTCTCAGCAGGTCAGCCAGAATCAGTGGAAAAGGAATTGGAATTAGCATTTCAGGTCACTTACCATCACCACGGTGGGAATACAGCCTCTAAAGGATAGACAATACTTCACATATTTTGTAGAGATAGCACATGTTATATAAATACATGGTCATGGTCCATCTTCTTATTGTTGACTATGAAACCGCTGGTTTGCTGTAAAAGTCTCCCATTCTTGAATGTCCTTAAGGGAGAGAAATTTAATGATTTTCTCGGTTCAAAGTTCAAAATAAATTTATTATCAAATTATACGACCATATACAACCATGAGATTCATTTAATTGCAGGCACCCACTGAGATACAATAGAAGCCATGAAAAGCCATCCAACACTAAATTCAGGCTGTGGAGTTAGTTCAGTGCTAAGACGAGTGAAACCGTCCACACTGGTCTGGCAACCTGATGGTTGTAGGACAACAACTGTTCCTGAACCTGGTGGTGTGGAACGCAAGAGTCCTGCACCTCACACCTGATGGTAGGAGGAGGAAGACAGGCAGACATGTTGAACACAGACAGATGGGATAGGCTCAGGTGGGGAATCTACTCTGGCACAGAGTACCAGTTCGTTTTCCACTCTCGGGCCTCGACACTTTAGTTTGGCTTGAAGTCCACCCTGGCACTCCAGTGATGGCCACCCTTCATCTGCCTGAAGATACCATTCCTGCTTTCTTGAAAATCCGGCCCACACGTGACTTAAGACCCACCCAAGTGGATGAAATGATTGAGTGAGCCATTTGTTCATGAATAATTAGAAGTAAACAAGAAACAAACTGCTGGAGAGGAACAAAGTCAGTGTTGGGGGGGAGAGGAATTGTCCACCTTTGGGGTTGAGACCCTGAATTTCCTCTCGTCTCCCTCCACTCTCAGTCTTGATGCAGGGCTCTGACCCAAAGCATCAACAATTCGGTTGGGACATTATTGGTGGCATCCTGCAAAGCTCCTTTTGCCCTGTTGGGTATATTTCTCACTCAATAATGCACATTTGAGACTTTTGTGTTTGCTGCTCCTCTGTTTCCTCTCCCTCAGCCTGTTTCCATGGAAATATTCCTCTGCCAACATACAGCACAGGGAGAAACCCCATTCCTGGGCAGATCCTCTCATGTGAAACAGCAAAACAAGATGGCCCGGTGTAATGAGACATCCCCAGGCACTTCACCCCAACTGACATGAAGGAGTTGGGACAGCTGACCAAAAGCATCAAAGTTCAAAGTAACCTTATTATCGAAGTACATATATGTCACATCATACAACCCTGAGATTCATTTTCTTGCGGGCATTCACAATAAATAGATGAAACATAATAAATCAATGAAAGACCACAACCAACAGGACAGACAGACAATATGCAAAAGACAATAAAGAAAAAAAAGACAAAAAATAAATAATAATAATAATAATATACCTGGCTGTCGGTATAAAAAGCAGTACCCTTTTGCATTAGAAATGGAGGGATGTCTATGGAACAGAGAGATGCGGCTGCTCCCTGAGGATCGCCAGGGTGTGCCCGGAGCTCACAGTGGGCATGGGAGTAAGTGAACCGCTAGCGATACGCTGCTGAACAGGCGGCAGGCGCCGGGAAACCTGAAAGAGATACTGCCCACATTCACAGTAGCCAACCAACATCACAGGCTGCGACTGCTGCGGATGTTTCTCAGCGGAATCGTCCACTTAAAACTGAGATCACTCAAGCAGTTAAGAGGAGAAAGACGCACATGAAATGGTTATTAGAAGTAAACACATTCATAATGCATGTATATTACTGAGTAACGGAACTTGAGACTGATATGGCAGGATACTGGGACAAATTTCATCAACAGTTTATTGCACCGTATCTCTCCATGCAAGTAAATGCACAATGCATAGCAGATCAATGCAGAGTGATAATTTAAAAATAACTTAATCCCTATAGACATGTTAAACCAAATAAAACACGTAGTTGCGCAAGAGCTAGAAAGAAACCAACCTAAAGACCATGACAATGCCATGCAAGAAAATAATGAAGATGTACAAAAACACTGATGAAGATACAATTATTTCAACTGCTCATAATCGGATGTTAACAGCAACTACACAGCCCTAGAGCCCCCGCAGAATGCTGATGATGAAGCTGAGCTTAACAGACAAAATTATCCTAATATTTAACACCACACTAACAGAATATATGGGCATTGACTCAACGAAAAGACCCTACATCCCAAAACAAAATATGTCATGAAAATTTGCAAAAATTGTTAATACTCTCAACTATTATATTGCCACATTTAGGAAAACTCGAAACGTTTGAAGAACTACACACAATAACATACCATGTAGCATTAACAACAGTACAGTGCAATGGCTCCAAAATAGAGGCATTCATCAATAGAAACTCAAAACTGAGTAATGAAATGAGAACACCAAAATAGCAGAAGAGACTAAAGAACAAAATTGAAACCTTAAGAGCAGAAATAGCCCACCTAATGGAGTGTGAAATGAATAACCCAAACAAGAAAGTTAGGAGAAAAGCTAAGGAACTATAAGGTCCATACAAGATACGATCAGCCTAACAAAAGCATTGTAGAGTTTATAGATACACTACAACAAAAGTTTGGTGCATTCAAAGCCAGAGGAAATAGGTACATGAAATGCACTAGATGAAGAAAACAGCATTATCAGTTCAGAAACAATGGAAAAAAGATTTACACTGGACAGTGAAACAAAATTAGATGTATGAAAATGTCACCAACCCCAGCGCAGAATTACCAACAACCACAGAGATAATGAACTTTTGGTCTAATATCTGGTTAGACAGGGTGACACACTATCAAGAAGCAAGCTGGATTAGGAAGGAAAAAGAACGCACACACACGGGTGAAAAAATGCAAATACTTGAAGTTACAATGGATTTGCTAAAAAAGGTTATAAAAATATCTACAACTGGAAAAGTACTGGCAGTGATAATGTTCATAATTATTAGTATAAAAATTTTACTGGCCTTCATCCATACCTATTAATGCATATCAACAATTTTATTAATAATCCTGAAAATGTACCTGAAGTTTTGACAGAAGGTAAAACATATCTTTTACCTAAAGGGGAAATCACAAAAGAGCCATCAAAATATCTTCCTATTACTTGCTTATAAACTATATGTAAAATTGTAACATCATGTATCTCGCAACTAATCACCATTCACTTAGATAACCACAACATACTTACAGAAGAGCAGAAAGAATGCCTTTAAGGGTATGAAAGGATGTAAACAACAACTGATAATAGATTCCATAATTCTAAATCAAGCCTGGTGGACAAACAGAAATATTTAATTTTGTTAATTTGACAACCAAAAGGCAATTGGCTCTGTCCCACACTCATGGTTAATAGAAGGTCTTAATATATATAAACTGCACCCAATACTTGAGAAATTCCTGCAACATCGGATGAAGCATTGGTGTACTATAATCACCCTATCTATTAACAACCAAAAAACAACCACCATTATTAAAATAAACTGAGGCATTTTCCAAGGTGACTCTCTAAGTCCACTATGATCGTGTTTAGCTTTAAATCTGCTCTCTAATATACTGAATGGGATGAAAATAGGGTATCCAATCAGAAACAATGAAATGAGCTATACCTTAAAACATTTTCAGTACATGAATGATTTGAAATGATATTCTCCTTCATCAGTAAAGCCAAAGCAATTAATTCAAATAGTAGAACCATTTTTGAAAGATATAAGCATGAACTTTGGACTGAATAAATGCAGAACATTAAACAGAAAGAAAGGTGCAATGGAGCTCATAGAATACAAAGCAGACTCTGTTACTTATAAAAGTGCCATCCCCTTCTCTCAATTTCTCCATCTGCTCTCAGGGTGGGGCTTATCATTCCAGAATGAAGGAGATGTCCTCCTTCTTCAAAGAAAGGGGCTTCCCTTCGTCCACCATGAACGCTGCCCTCAACCGCATCTCTTCCATTTCACATATGTCTGCCCTCGCCCCATCCTCCCACTACCCACCAGAGAAAGGGTTCCTCTTGTCCTCACCTACCACTCCACCAGCCTCCATGTCCAGCACATAATACTCCATAAGTTTCACCATCTCCAATGAAATCCCACCACCAAGCACATCTTTCCCTCCCCCCACCCCCAGTTTCTGCTTTCCAGGGGGATCACTCCCTATGTGACTCCCTTGTCCATTCATCCCCACTGATCTCCCTCCTGGCACTTTTCCTTACAAGCAGAACAAGTGCTACGCCTGCCCCTACACCTCCTCCCTCACTATCATTTAGGGCCCCAAACAGTCCGTTCAGGTGAGGTAACACTTCACCTGTGAGTCTATTGGGGCCAACTATTGTATCCAGTACTCCTGGTGTGGCATCCTGTATATCGGTGAGACTCAGCATTGATTGGGAGACCACTTCACCTAGCACCTACGCTCCATATGCCAGAAAAAGCGGGATCTCCCAGTGACCACCCATTTTATTTCCACTTCCCATTCCCATTCAGATATATCCATCCATGGCCTCGACTACTGTCACAATGAGGCCACACTCAGGTTGAAGGAACAACACCTTATATTCCGTCTGGGTAGCCTCCAACCTGATGGCATGAACGTCGATTTCTCGAACTTCTGGTAGTGGCCTCAAACCACCCCCCCACCCTTCTCTTTTCACCATCTCCTTTTCCCTCTCTCACCTATCTTCTTGCCTACTCATTGCCTCCCTCTAGTGCTCCTCCCCCTTTTTCTTCCTCCCATGGCTTTCTGTCCTCTCCTATTGTACTCCTGCCTTCTCTAGCCCCATATCAACTTCCCAACTCTTTACTTCACCCCATCCCCCACTCCTGGTTTGACCTATCACCTTGTGCTTCTCCCTCCCCTCCCCCACCCTCTAACTCTGACTCCTCATCTTTTTTCTCCAGTCCTCACTATAAATACAAGCCTGATCCAGTTTTAGAGTCAGAATGCTACAAATTATATTACAACTGATCATTATTACAGAGAGGACGATCCATTATAACCATCTGGATATAAAATTACAGGATAAACCCTTACTTAATAGATATAGCCATTTCAAACACACATAACTTACAGAAATCAATAAATGAAAAACATCAAAAGTATGCTGAATTAAATGAGGAAATTGGAAGACTTTGGAACATGAACAGGGTATACATTATCCCAATAGTAATATCTACAACTGGTATCATCCCAAAGTCACTACACAATGACATTAAACAGTTAGGTCTACACAGTAATATCTATGTAAATCCACAGAAAGCCACAATACTAAACACCACTAGAATAGTCCAAAAGTTCCTAGCAATTGACAAATGAGCATGCTTGGTTATTCCTATACCTCAGGTTTTACCAGCTTGTGCTGAGAATTGTTAAAAACATTGTTAAATAATAACAATGATAATAACAAATATATATTCGATAAATATTGAAAACATAAGATGAAGAGGTTGTGGGAACAGTTCAGTGATGGGGCAAGTGAAATTGAGTGAACTTATCTCCTTTGGTTCAAAAGCCCAATGGTGAAGGGTAATAACTGTTCCTGAAGCTGGTGATGTGGATCCTGAGGCTCTTGTACCTCCTTCCTGGTGGCAACAATGAGAAGAGTGCATGACCTGGATGGTTTGAGTTCTTGAGGATTGATGCTAAAGAATGGATGATGGTGACAGGTTCTTGACAACAGTACTTCTTGTCGATGCGCTCAAAGGTGGGGACGGCTGTACTGAGATGGACTGGGCTGTATCCATTACTTCTTGTAGGCATTTCCCTTCAAGCGCATTGGGGTTTCCATGCCAGGTTGTGATGCAACTAGTCAATATACTATTCACCACACCCATAGAAGTGACTCAGGGCAGATTCCCTGAAATGATAACACGAAGGAGTTTAAAGTTGCTTATCCTCTCCACCTCTGATACCCTGATGAGGGTTGTCTCATGGGCCTCTAGTTTCCTCCTCCTGAAGTAACAGTCATCTCCTTGGTCTTGCTGACATTGAGTGAAAGGTTGTTATTGTGGCACCACTCAGCCAGATTTTCCTCCCTCGTTCATCACTACCTTTGATTCGGCCAATGACAGTTGTGGCTTCAGCAAATTTAAATATGTCATTGTAGCTGTGCTTAGCTTTGCAGTAAAAAGTATAAAGCAAGTAGAGCAGGGGGCTAAGCACACAGCCTTGTGATGCATCTGTGCTGATGGAGATTGTGGAAGAGATGATGTTGCTGATATCAACTGTCTAGAGTCTGCAAGTGGAAATGTAGGATCCAATTGCACAAGAAGGTATTGAGTCCTAGGTTTTGAAAGTTATTGATTAGTTTTGATGGGATGATGGTATTGAATGCCAAGCTGTAGTCAATGGAGACACCCTGATGTCTGCACCTTTGCTGTCCAGATATTCCAGGGTTGAGAGAAGAGCCAATTAAGTGGCATCTGCTGTCGACCTGTTGTGATGGTAGGCTAATTGCAAAGGATCCAAGTTGGTTTTCAGGCAAGAGTTGATATGTTTCATCATCAACCTCTCAGAACATTTCATCACAGTGTACATGAGTGCTACTGAGTAAGTCATTGAGGCAGGTCACCATGTTATTTTTAGACACTGGTGTAACTGAAGCCCATTTGAAGCAGATGGGTCAGACTGCCAAAGTGTGAGTTTAAAGATATTGGTGAACATTTCAGCCAGTTGATCAGCATAGGTATTCAGTACTTGGCCAAGTAGCCCATCTGGGTTCACCCTCATAAAGGTTGCTCTCATGTCAGCCTCAGAGACTGAAATCACAGAGTCATCAGCTGGCGAGGGTGGGGGGTGAGCCTGGGAGTTTGTGAAGGTGCCTCCATGTTTTGATGATCAAAGCGAGCATGGAAGGCATTGATTTGGGGAAGTGCAGTGATTTATGAGAGAAATTGGGAGAGGAATCATTGACTATTTCACAGAGAAATGGCAATGAGTGTGGTAATCGAGGAGTATATCATGACAATGGATCTTAACCCTGTCCTTATTCTTCATTCATAGAATTAAACATTTAAATTGAAACCTCTATTATCCCTTCTGAATGAGCTGCCTCTTGATTTCATTCTGCTTGTAGACCTGCATATTTTCAGGCAGTTTAGCAACGTCCTTTTGAAAGCTGCTTTGGACATCTGCCCTTATCTCTCCCTGGCATGATGTCAAATTTTATTTGATAAAGCTCCTGTGAGAGAGCTTGGTGTGTTTTGCAATGATAAAGGCCTTACATAATTCAAGCGGTTGTTACTGTTCACTCTGTAGAAAGAACATTCAGAGCACTGAAGCAATGGCCCAGGCAATGAGCACCCTGTTCCTAAAGGATATTTTTCAAAGGTACAGGGGATAGTGGGGGGAGGGAGAGTAGACAAAAGAAGCCACTAGCTCTCATCCGAAAGAGACATAGAACATAGTACAGAACAGACCCTTCGGCCCACAATGTTGTTCCGACCTTTTAATCTACTCCAAGTTCAAGGAAATGCTTCTCTCCCACATAGCATTCCATTTTTACTTCATCCGTATGCCTTCTTAAGAGTCTTCTAAATGTCCCTAAAGAAAGTGTCTCTAAACCACCACCCCTCCAGGGTATTCCATGCACCTACCACACTATGTGTAAGGAACTTATCTCTGACATCCCCTCTATACTTTTCTCCAATCACCTTAAAATTATCAGAATCAGAATCCGGTTTATTATTGCCGCCATGAATTGTGAAATTTGCTAACTTAGCAGCAGCAGTTCAATGCAATGCAAGATAATATAGAAGAAGAAAAAATCCATTGGGAGTTCTGTTGCCGCACAGGTCGCCTCAAGATGCCCTGGAAGTCGTTTGCCCCTTGTGTTAACTATTTCCACTCTGGGAAAAAGGTGCTGGCTATCCACTCTATCAGTGCATCTTATCATTTTATACACCTTCATGAAGTCACTTCTCATCCCCTTTGCTTCAAAGAGAAAACCCCTAGCTCACTTAAACTTTGCCTACGAGACATGATCTCCAATCCAGGCAGCATCCTGGTAAATTTTCTATTCACCCTCTCTGAAGCTTCCACATCCTTCCTATAATGAGATGACCAGAACTGAACACAACACTCCAAGTGTGGTCCAGTCAGGGTTTTATAAAGCTGCAACATTACCCCACAGCTTTGAACTCAATCTCCTGACTAATGAAGGCCAACATACCATACACATTTGTAATCAGCCTGTCAACTTCCATGGCAACTTTGAGGGATCTATGGACATTGACCCCAATTTCCCTCTGTTCCTTCACTGCTAAGAATCCTGCTAATAACCCTGTATACTGCCTTCAAGTTCGACTTTCTAAAGTGCATCACTAAACATTTTACCGGGTTGAACTCCATCTGCCTCTTCTCAGCCCGGCTCTGCAGCCAATGAATGTTCCGTTCTAACTTATGATAGCCTTGTGAGAGAAATGCCGGATAACTCACTAGTCAAGCAGCATTTATGAACAGTTAGCTTTCTGGGTTATAGGCACAACTGATTTTGCAGATGCTTGAAATCTGGAGCAACGTACACAAAATACTTAAGGAACCCAGCAGGTCAGGCAGCATCTATGGAGAGAAATAAACTATCAACATTCAGGGATGATGAAGGGTCCTGGACTGAAACATCAACTATTTATTCCCCCTCCAAGATGCTGCCTGAACTGTTGAATTCCTCCAGCATTTTGTGTGTGTTGCACAATATTTCGGGTTACCAGAAGTTTTGCGGAAGGATCGCCAAACCAAAACGTTGACCGCTTTCTCTTTCCGCAGAAGCTGCTTGACAAGCTGAGCTCCTCTAGCTGTTCAGTTTATGCATCAGATTCCAGCATCTGTAATTTTTTATTTGTTTGTCACTTTGCCTCAGGACATGGAATGTACCTGTCGAGTGTTTGCAGAGACATCCTGTGAGTGGTATTGGCTTAGTTTATTAGTGGTTCATGTACCAAGACACAGTGAAAAGCTGTTTGCATGCCATCCAGAGGTATAAACACAAAATGCTGGAGGAACTCAGCAGGTCAGGCAGTACCTATGGAGAGAAATGAACAGTTGACGTTTTGGGCCAACGCCCTTCATCAAGATCGGGGCTTTATGTTTGTTACTCTAGATTTCCAGCATCTGCAGAATCTCTTTGTTCAAGACCAGTGAAGTAGTTAACAGAGAAAGAATGTGGAATGTAGTGTTACAGTTGCAGAGAAAGAGCAATGTAGATAAACAATTAAAGTAAAAGGGCCATGACGAGGTAAATTCAGAGAATCAAGAGTCCATTTTATCTTACTAGGGAACAATTAAAGAATGTAATTACGGCAGGATAGAAGCTGTTCTTGACTGAGCCTGGTGGTACATGTTTGCAGGATTTGTATCTACTACCTTATGGGAGAGGGGAGAAAAGAGAAGTACTGGGATGAAGGGCCTCGACTATGCTGGCTGATTGATCATGGTTTTAAATGCTCTACCCCTCCCCCACCCCCCACCGAGGACTGTGGAGGCTCGGTAAATGAAGTTCCATAATGTTACTGCCCAATACGCCCATTACACTGCTGGCATTTAGGGCAACAATGAAGGTCCTCCCTCTCCAGTGGTGTTCAGAGCTTCCTTTATCATGTCAATAGCTTCCTCTTGGTTTTCACTACTCTCATACAAGTCCAGGTGGAGACTCAGGAATACCGTCACACTCAGATGTAGAAGGATTCTTCATTGCTGTTTCCTTAACAATTCTGTTTTACCAGTGAGCTTCTAGACCTGGAGAATCGGTGGACCACTCTTAGTCTGTCCTTTACACTTTGACCTGTTTGGCATGGGTGATCCTACCAAGAGCCAAAGCATAAAGCCTTGACTGCAGCCAACAGAGCTCTCTGGGTCATTGGGACACAAAAGCCTTTTAACCATGACAAGGTTGTGGTCCTCTTGGAGAGAAGTTCCATAAAAGGGATGTGAATTCTTTAAAGCTTAGCAAACTTATCTATGTGAATTTGGCATAGGAACGGGCACTATTACCATCAGGTAGGAGGTACAGTAGTTCCTAATGCTTTCAAAGAGCACAATACTCCAAGTGTAGTCTAACCAGGGTTTCGCGGAGCTGCAATACATTTGAGGTGACCCAGTTTACGAAGGGAGCTGACAAATTACTTGATGTGACAAAGAGTTCAATGGTAATTAGAAAAGTGCAGATGTGGTTAGAAGTGAGAGGTGTGTAAAGAGCATGCCAACAGTATGGGGCTGAGCTGTGACTGAATTGCGAGTAACCTTCACTGGAGTACGGCAGAAGGGAATAGTGAGATAATGGTTAAGTTACTCAGTGAATGATCTATAAACCTGGATTAGAGACTCGAGTTCAAATCCTACCTCAGCAGTAGAGGAATATAAAACCCAGTTGATTGGAAACCTGGTATCAGTAATAGTGATCACTAAAATACTGAATTATCACTGAAAGCTCATCTGCTGCACTAATCCCTTTAAGGGAACAAAACCAGGGCTTTCACCCACCTCCAGCAATATGAGTGACATTCAAATATCTTTGCAAGTTGTCCAATTCTAGCTATGTAACATCACCATTGATTGCCACAATTGAGGAAGGCACCGACTCCAAGCATTGAAAGGGCTAGATAGAGTGGACATGGAGAGGGTGTTTCCTACAATGGCGAAAGGGCACAGCCTCAGAGTAGAAGGACATTCCTTTGGATCATTGATTAGGAGGATTAGTAACTCAATAAATGTATCCAATTTATAGGACTTTATTCCTTTGGCATAGAAGATTGAAGAGCGGCCTGATGGGGGGTATGTAAGATAATGAGGGGATTTGATAAGTTAAAAACAAGTTCTCTTTTTTTCCCAGGAAGAGAGTGCTAAAAGTAGAACTTAGGTTTAAAGTCAGAGGCAGGAAATTTCAAGAAATTTTGAAAGAGACATGACGGCCAGTTTCTTCACGTAAAGGGTATGCGTATTTGGAATGAGCAGCTAGAAACGGGGCTGAGGATGCAATTAAACAGCTGCAATTAAAAGCCATCTAGATATTTATGAGGATTGAAGATCTTTGGAGGCTATTGAGCAAACACAGGCAGGTGAGATGAGCTTGCTGGACAGTGCAGTCAGCATGGATAGGTTGGGTCGAAGGGCCTCTTCCCAGGAGGAATGACTCTGATTAAAAAGGTCAGTGGGGAGCTGAGATAGAACTTGAGACTGGCAAACATTATCAAACCTCCAGTGCTCAACAGAGAAACAATGATTGCAAAAGATTAAACTTTGCAACATACAAATAATCCTGACCTGCCTCGGCGGTGTTGTGTTCCCCTATGTTAAGGTAGCTTCAGTAACAGAAATTTGCCCTTACAAAGTTCGCATATCACCAATGAAACTTTTGAGATAAAAGTTTGATTTTAGTGTCATAGAACACTACAGAACAAACCCTTCAACCTATCTAGTCTATGCTGACCTGGTATTTTGCCTAGTTCTATCCACCTGCACCTGGACCATATCCCTCCATACCCCTCCCATCCATGAACTTATCCAAACTTCTCTTAAATGTTGCACTAGAATATTTCACATCCACCATATCCACTATTTGTGCTTTCAGCTCATTTCACACTCTCACCACTTACTGAGTGAAGAAGTTCCTCCTCATTATCCCCTTAAACATTTCACCTTTCACCCTTAACTTATGGCGTCTAGTACTGGGCTCACCCAACCTCAGTGGAAAAAGTCTGCTTGCATTTATCTTATCTATACCCCTCATAATTCTGTATACTTCTATCAAATCTTCCCTCATTTCCTATGCTCCAGAGAATAAAGTCCCAACCTATTCAACCTTTCCCTATAACTCAGGTCCTCAAGTCCCAGCAACATCTTTGTAAAATTTCTCTGTACTCTTTCAATCTCTTGATATATTTCCCGTAGGCAGGTGACCACAATACTCCAAATTATGCTTTACAACTTCAACATGGCATCCCAATTCTTGTACTCATTTCTTTGATTTATGACGAACAATGTAACAAAAGATCTCTTTAAAAACACCATCTACCTGTGACACACACACAATGCTGGTGGAACGCAACAGGCCAGGCAGCATCTATAGGAAGAAGTACAGTCAACGTTTCGGGTCGAGACCCTTCGTCAGGACTAACGGAAAAAAGAGATAGTAAGAGATTAGGAAGTGGGGGGTGGGGGGGGAGGGGAGACCTGAAATGATAGGAGAAGACAAGAGGGGGAGGGATGAAGCCAAAGAGCGGAGAAGTTGATTGGCAAAAGGGATACAAGGCTGGATCCAAGAGCTGAGAAGTTGATTGCAAAAGGGATACATGGCTGGACTTCTTCCTATAGAGAAGTGTCTCGACCCGAAACGTTGACTGTACTTCTTCCTATAGTTTCATCCCTCCCCCTCCTGTCTTCTCCTATCATTTCAGATCTCCCCCTCCCCCTCCCCCTCCACTTTCAAATCTTTTACTATCTCTTCTTTCAGTTAGTCCTGACGAAGGGTCTCGACCCGAAACGTTGACTGTACTTCTTCCTATAGATGCTGCCTGGTCTGCAGCGTTCCACCAGCATTTTGCGTGTGTTGCTTGAATTTCCAGCATCTGCAGATTTTCTCGGGTTTGCGTTTTAAAATCTACCTGTGACACTTCTTTTGTGGAATTATGGATCTGTACTCCCAAATCTCTCTGATGTAATGCATTTCTCAATGCCCTACCACTCATAAACCATAAGACACGGGAACAGAATAAGGCCACTTGGCCCATTGAGTCTGCTCTGCTATTCCATTATGGTTGCTCTATCGTCCCTCTCAATTCTATTCTCCTGGCTTCTCCCCGTAGCTATTGAGCCTTTACTGATCAAAAACCTATCAACCCCTGCTTTAAATATATCCAGTGACTTGGCAATGAATTCCACAGATTCACCATCCTCTGGCTAAAGAAATTTCTCCTCATCGCTTTTCTGAAGGGATGCCCTCCTATTCTAAGGCTATGTCCTCTGGTCCTTGGCTCCCCGCTATGGAAAATATTTTTTCCATATCTGCTCTGTATAGGCCTTTCCATATTCGATAGGTTTCAATGTGATTCCCCTTCATTCTTCTAAACTCCAGCGAGTTTCCTGTGTAAGTCCCACCCTGGTTTGTCCTCTGGTTTGTCTGCCCTGATCTGTCTACCCTGGATTGAAATGACTGAGTATATCAGTAACAGACCTAGCAGAGGGTTTCACTAACATGTCCCCCAGCAACACAAGGCTGATAATGACAGTATTTTTGACCCAGTCAAGACTTGATATTATCTGTTTCAGGCAACAGTGATGAGTACTGGCTGCACAGTTGATTTGCAAACAGCCCTTTTAATTCAGTGACAGCTCGTACCTAGAGGCTTGTGTTTTATGTTTTCCCTCTCTATGTCTCCCTGTCTCTCTGTCTTTCTCTCTCCCTCCTTCTGTTCACAGTCACAGCTGCACAGCATGGACCCTCCCAGTCCGACACTAATGTATCTCTTCATTAAAAAAATACAAATCCGACAAGCAATATCGCAGCGGCTTGGATCGCGGTGTTACTGCCTACTCCGCACTATTTTTTTTATTAATAAGAACTGTGGCCTCACTTTGGCTGAAGCCCCTCAGCAGATTTTCTTTCCTCAAATAATAAGCCAACAGAAATAACTACTGCCATTGTGGGTGAGGCAGAATTCTCCAGCTTCTTCCACAGCTCATTAGAGAAAAGTGGAGTTGACTTGCGTATGTGTGTAGTCTTACCTGCGCTGCCTCTGGGAAAACATTGATGTATTGGAGAGGGACAGATGTGACTAGGAAGGACATTTTCAGTACTTCGTCTTTGAGAGCATTGTTGGTTCTCATTTAATTAGAGGAGAGAAGTCAGATGAGACATAACACACTATTAATGGCCTTGGTAAAGTTTACAGAGGCAGCTCTGTCTTCGTTATAACACGTAAGCGTGCTGGAGGAACTTTGCAGGTCAGTCAGCATCTGTAGAGGGAAATAGACAGGTGATGTTATAGATCGAGACACTTCATCTGGACTGAAAGAACAGAGTATTAAAAAAATAGCGAAGGGAAGACTTGGAGCAACAACTGGCAGGTGATAAGTGGATCCAGGTGCAGCAAGGTAGTGTGGTGGTTAGTGTAATGCTTTACAGTGTCAACAATCTCATCAGTGCTTACCTCTTGCCTCTGTCTGAATGGAGTTTGTACGTTCTCCCCGTGCTGAGTGGGTTTTCTCCAGGTGCTCCAGTTTCCTCCCACATTCCAAAGACCTACAGTTTAGTTAGTGAGTTGTGGGCATGCTATGTTGGCGCCAGAAGCATGAAGACACTTGCCAGCTGTCATACAACACATCCTCGGACTGTGTTGGTCGTTGGCACAAGTGACACATTTCACTGTCTGCTTCAATTTTCGACACACATGCGACAAATAAAGCTAATTGTACCTCAATCTCATCTCAGTTGAGGGTGGAATGAATGACAGATGGAGAAGGGAAGAGTGGGAATAGCAACAAGTGGCTGTGAGGTGATATGTGGAGGTGTGGATGGTGGGATCTGATAGGACAGGAAGGTGCAGCATGGAACTCTGTGAGGGAGCTGGGGTGAGCAGACAGGAGAACAAAGGAGGAGAAGAACCTGTGGCAGGTTGGGCAGATGGAGTGGGTGGAAAGGTGGAAAGAAACAAGGTGATGTCATTGTTACCTTTACACTCAAATGTTTCAAAGCTCCCTGGCTGGTCATCTGCCTTCAGACTTGGTGGGGAAAGAAAAAGTCAGGTAAAATGTTCCCCTCTTTGCTCTTGAGATCCTGATAAGGATAACAGGTTTGAATGTACCCCGTGTTGCCATAAAGGACAACATTTGAGCCCAGTTTCCACTAGGCATGTACTTTGCACACATCTCGGGTCAATGGTTTTGTTACTGGGCAGGTAATCTCAAGGCTCTGGTGAACTGGAGACATGGTGCAATAGGAAAACCCACAGTTACAACATTAGTTCCCACTTTCACAAAACCTTACACCAAGTGTGTATCCAGGTCTCATGTGTTGCCAGATCCATCATCTGTCCCATCAGTCCAGATGAAGGGTCTTGACTTCAAATGTTGATTGTCCGTTTCTTTCTACAGATGTTTCCTGACCTGCTGAGTTCTTCCAGCAGTTGGCTTTTTGCTCCAGTCTCCATCTTAACCACCTCAATCAGCCTGTTTCGTCACTTTGTATAACAGGAGTTCCCAACCTATTTTTATGCCATGGACCCCTACCATTAACCAAAGGGTCCACGGACACCAGGTAGGGAACCGTTGCTCTTGGATATAAATTACTCCAAACTGGGTGTTGAGAACCCACCTCATAAACAAAAAAAAAAGGATTCAGCAGATGCTGGAAATTCAGAGGAACGCATCCAATGTGCTGGAGGAACTCAGCAGGTCAGGCAGCATCCATGGAGGAGAATAAACTGTCAATATTTCGGGCCGAGACCTTTCATCGGGATTGGAAAAGAAGGGGGCAGAAGCCAGAATAAGAAGTTGGGGGGGAAGAGAAGGAGTACAAACTGACAAGTGATATGTGAAACCAAGTGAGGGGGAAGGTGGTTATGTGGGGGGAGGGGGGATGAGGTGAGAAGCTGGAAAATGATAGGTAGGAGAGGTAAAGGGCTGAAGAAGGAATCTAATAAGAGAGGACAGTGGACCATGGTAGAAAGGGAAGGAGGAAATAAACCAAAAGGAGGTGATGGGCAGGAGAGGAGAATTGAGCTAAGAAGTTAACCAGGAAGGGGAATGGATATAGAGAGAAGCAGGGAGGGAGGAGTAATCACTACAAGTAAGAGTAATTGATACTCATGCCATCAGGTTGGAGACTACCGTGATGGATTATGAGGCGTTGCTCCTGCACACTGAGTTTGACCTCACCTATTACCTGTCAGTTTGTACTCTTCCCCCTCCACCACCGTCTTATATTGGCTTCTCTCCCCTTTCTTTCCAGTCCTGATAAAGTCTTGGCCTGTAATGTCGACTGTTTATTCCTTATGTACACAGTCTTTGTGTTTGGGCAATATCCTCCCACATTTCCCTCCCTTATTGCTTGTACATTGTGACGGAGATGCAACATAAAGATTTTTACTCCTCATGTTGTGAGATGGATGTAAGAAATGAAAGAAATTCTACTTCTAATTCTAATAATTCTCCACAAATGCTGCCTGACCTGTTGAGTTTCTCCAGCGCTTTATGTGTGTTGATCAAAACTTCCAGCATCTGCAGAATCTCTTGTGTCTATTTCCTGACATTAGTAATCCAATCGACAGGGGCAATTTACAACAGTCACTTCACCTACCAGCCTTCCTGTCTTTATGACGTGGGAAGAAACTGGAGCATTCGGAGGAAGCCCACGTGGTAGCAGACAGAACATGCAGACTCCCCGTAGAAAGTATCAAAGATCAGAATTAAATCTGTGTCACACCAGATCATAATCAGGTGAGATTTTACTGATGCTGGAAATCCAGAGTAGTACACACACAATATTGAAGGATCTCAGCAGGCCGGGCAGCATCTGTGGATAGGAATAAACAGTCAATATTTTGGGCCGAGGCACTTCGTACCTCTCGTATTTGAGAGACCCATTTTGACCTGCTGAGTTCCCGCAGCACTTTGTGTGTATTGCAGGAGATGTGAGGCAGCAGCACTACCGGCTGTGCTGCTTTTCCACCCTAAATGCAATATTACCACGGAAATGGCCATCGGACACAGAGCACTGAGGATGTGAAAGGCGCCTCATAAATGAAGGCTTTTCTGTCTCAAGTGCCAGTAAGACAGCAGCACAAACCCTCCACGTTCCCTGGGTTGCCACGGGTAACCACGCTGGAGGTTAATTACGTCATTGGTTTTCTTCTGAAGTACTTAATGCCTCCTTAAGCGGCAGAATGGGATATATATTGTTCCAATTGTCAAGTTATTAATGTAAAATATAGCGTCTCTAAATGAAGCAGTGAGATCTGTTGGAAAAGCACGGTCCCTAAGGTCATTGGCAAGAAATGAATGAAGTCTCATTTACATTCTTCACCTGTACCCAGCAAAGTCCAATCATGTCTTGATTCAGACCGGCACCAACAGCCTGCACAAAACCTTGCGTCTTTTATATATATTATTGCTCTAATTTGTCTCCCTGATATTTTGATGGCTTAAGGAGAGGCTGCAGGATGGAGGCCATTAATTATCTTACGACATTAAGTACTCCTTGCTCTGCTGGAAGCAGATCGAGTGTGTAGCTGTTGGCTTCACCTGTCTCCAGCAAATGAAGTGGGTAACCCTTGGTGTTCTGCTGCCCGATTTGAGATGGCACCCAGCCTGCACTGAGCCATGCTCGGTCACTGGTCACTGTCCTGGGGACAGGTTTCTTACTGAGGACATACATGCACTAACATAGACACCTCTAATACACAGACGTGCAAGTAAGCACACACGCTACCACAGTCACATGGACCAGACACGCGCATATTTCCGTCTCCCTTATACTCGCACATAAGCCGCTGTGGTAATGTAGCAGTTAGCGTAATGCTATTACAGCTCAGGGCACCAGAGTTTGGAGATCAATCCCGATGTCCTCTGTACGTCCTTCCCGTGGAATGCATGAGGGCTCCAGTCTTCTCCTACAGTTCAAAGTCATACCGGGTAGGTTAATTGTCATTGCAAATTGTCCTGTGATTAAGTTAGGGTTAAATCTGGGTTGTTGGGGGTTGTTGAGTGGCGTGGCTCGTAGGGCCGGAAGGACCTATTCCTCACTATATCTCTACAGGAATAAATTATCTGTCTATCTCATGCACAGATCTCTTTCTCTCTCTCCATCTCTCTCTCTCTCCTCCCTCTCTTCTATCTCCCGTATATTCACAAATAAGATATCTGTCTACCCCATGCACACACAATGTATCTGCCTCTCTTGCTTTCTCACACACACCTACACACGCATTGTTCAGACTCCAATATTACATAGACTTGTGTACCTTGCACAGACACTTCAGCCTGTCAAAGCACATTCTGACTCTAATAGAGATGCCTGTCCCACGTGTACACTTTTCCTACACGCACTGACAGACACACACACAGGAACATTGGTCACATGCACACTCAGACTCCACTAGCAGTCAAACTTGTTTCCCTCCAATACATACAGATATCTCTCACACAGACAGTACCACACGTACGCACATGTGCCTCTGAGGCACTGTCTCTGTAGTAGAAATGAGTTAATGAGTAAGTCTCAGACGATCATGCAGTGATGGATGAGGAGAGACTTTCACCTTACTAAACAACATGGTTCCTTAGGAGAGAGAGGTAAAA
Source organism: Mobula birostris (assembly GCF_030028105.1). NCBI lineage: Eukaryota > Metazoa > Chordata > Chondrichthyes > Myliobatiformes > Myliobatidae > Mobula > Mobula birostris. The sequence continues at coordinate 229,759,262 of NC_092370.1, read as the reverse complement.
ATGCCAGGCAATTGGGGAAACTTAAAAACTGCCTCTTGTCATGGACTTTGGTGTAAAAACGAATTGAAGAAATAAGTCTGGACCTGGTTAATGTCAAGGTCAAAGTTGAGTCATACGCACAAGTAAATCAATTGACAGGTATATTGAAAAGCTTTTTTGCAGCAGCATCACAGACACATAGCATTGTATACGCAAGAAAAATAAACAATACTTTTACAAGAAAGAACAAATTTACAGCAAAAGAAAACAATCCTGTTTTTAGTGCAAAGTGATCATAATGTCACATGATTTCGACAATGGGATAGGACGAGGCCGAAAGGCTGAAGACAAAGGGCTTGGAAGATGTTACAGGGTTGTGGAGAGCTGAGGCCCCAAGAGGATTTGAAAGCACAGAGGAGATGTTAAAATACAGGGACTGCCAGAATGGTACTTGGTGTGGGTTACTGAGGATGGGATAGAGGCATTTTGTTTAAATTGGTAAGCATATGTGTTAACAGCAGTGTGACCCTCCGATGCCTCATCATCCAGGCATCACCATAATTACCCAACACCCCCGGAAAACCGACAGCAACCATGTTGACGGCCTGATTCTAAATAATGGGGATAAATCCCACCAGCTGATTGCCTTTCTGTTGCCAGAGCGAGCACAAATAGATTTTTCCACTAGATTTATTTCTAATGTTCATTTTATCACTTCAGCGCGTCCAATTTATCACGCCTTTCTTGTCAATAATCCAAGCAGAAGTCAATTTCCAAATGTGTTTTTCTATCTCTCTTGCTGCAAAGTCATTGCTCGATGTCTGATGATATGTTGTGTTTGGTGACTGGTGACTCTGTGTGTGTGTGTGTGTGTGTGTGTGTGTGTGTGTGTGTGTGTGTGTGTGTGTGTGTGTGTGTGTGTGTGTGGAGTATACAATATTTGTGTGTGGTAGTATTGGTATGAGCATGCTACAATTTATAGAAAGTCAAATCAGAAAGGCAGAAGGAGGTTTCACCTACTTTCTCAAACTTGTGGGGTTTGATTTTGACAAATAGTCTTCTTCAAGAAGCGACAACTTGCAGCTTCAGGAGGAGCATTAAAACTGGGCATCATGCCTGTCTCGTAACTGAAGGCTAGCATCCTTTTATTCTACGGGCAGAGAGATGGTGGCAAACCCGCTACATCGGCAGCTGGTGCCAGCTGCAGCTTTGCTTGTGACTCTCCCAGCAAAAATGTCTGGGCTCAGGTCTTGCAACCGTCACTTAAACCCATAACAGTAGTGGTAGGTTATGTTGATTGTTTACATAAACGACACCTTTCACTGTATGTTTCAATGTACGTGTGATTAATAAGTATGTGTCTGCATTGTGTCCAAATTTTGCAGAGTTGTGGGCACAGTTCAGCACGTCACAGAAACCAGCCTTTCCTCCGGAATTGAACCTGGGTCACTGGTTCTGTAATAGCATTACACCAACTGTGCCATCCACCTTTACAAGACTTTGGAAAACTATCTGTGGCATCTTCTTTCATGAGATCTTGGTTGACTCAACTTCAACTGGCTAGGGTTGCTCATGAGCTTTCCAAAAATAGCACGATCACACACACCACCTTACCACTCCTACGCCATCGTCTTGCTCAGTCACATGGGTTGCCAGGAAGTGTTTTGTTCACTGTGATGGCCAATGTTTAACGAGCCTGTTAATTAAATACCATCTAACCCTGCATGAACTCCTGACATCCTTCCAGTGCTCAGCAGCTACTTGTGTACACACTCTGTAAATAGAAGAAATAATTTTAGGCCGATATAGAATATAGTTTATTATATTCTTTAATTGCCACAGTTTTATTCACTGCCTCATTAATTTCTGGATATCTTAGTGCAGGAGAGCAAAGCTGCTTCTTAATTGTAGACACTGTAAATAAATTATATGTTATTAATGTTTTATATTTATTTGAATAAGCAGTTTACTGAAGCCAACTGCAATTTTAGATCTGCGTTTTTTGCATTTCAATATCATTCTGAATTATTACTCAGTTGTGGATTTTTAATTACCAATTTAAAGGCGTGTCTTTCCTTTCATGTGAAAGTCGATCATTCCCTGGTCAGCTCATCTGCAAGCACAGACTGGCAGGTTTTTTTTAGAAAAGATGGGAATGAAAGGATGTGGTATTAGTGAAGGGAAGAAACCCCTTGAGGTAAACTGCATGGTGAGGTGGGCACAGTCACACAGCATGGAATGGGGCAGTAATACAACTCGGAACGGATCAGCGGTGCAGCTGGGAATAGTGCAGTGATGTAGCTTGGAATGGCAGAGTGATGCTGCTTTGAATGGCAAGGTGCAAAGTATGGAATTACAAAATGATGTAGCTTGGAATGCTGAAGTATAGCAACTTGGAACAGCAGAGTGGTGCAGCTTGGTAAGGTACAGGAACGCTGTGTGAGGTGATGGAGTATCACAGTGAATCCACATTAAGCTGCTGCCTCAGAGTCCCAGGTCCCGGTGAAAGAGCTCAGGAGTTGAGGACTTTTGGACTTAGTGAAGAAAAACTGATGATATTTTTCTAAGTCAGGATGGTGTACAGTAATTCAATAGCAGCACATTGAGTACAGGAGTTGGGATATAGGACTAGAATATAAAAGCAAGAATGTAATGTTGAGGTTTTATAAAACACTGCTGAGGCCTCACTTGGAGTATTGTGAGCAGTTCTGGGCCCCTTATCTTAGAAAGGATGTGCTGACATTGGAGGGGATTCAAAGGAGGTTCACAAAAATGATTACTGGATTGAAATGCTTGTATGAGGAGTGTTTGATGGAATTCTTAAGAATGAGGGGGAATCTCATTGCGGCCTATTGAATGTTGAAAGGCTTCAATAGAGTGGATGTGGAGAGGATTTTTCCTATGGTGGGGAGTCTAAGACCAGAGGACACAACCTCCAAATAGAGGAACGTCCACTTAGAATGAAGATAGGGAAGAATTTCTTTAACCTGTGAGTGGTGAATCTGTGGAATTCATTGCCACAGGTGGCTGTGGAGGCCAAGTCATTGGGTATATTTAAGGCAGAGGTTGATAGATTCTAGATTAGTCAAAGCATGAAGGGATACTAGGCAGAAGACTGGAGATTGGGGCTGAGAGGGAAATGGATCTGTGTGATGAAACGGCAGAGCAGACTCAATGAGCCAAATAGCCTAATGTTGATCCTATATTTTATGGTCTTGTATATGCTGAGATTGTACAAGACGTTGGTGAGGTCTAATTCACAGTATTATATGCAACTCTGGTCACTTGCCTACAGGAAAGATATCAATAAGCCTGAAAGAGTCTGGAGAAAACTTACACGGATGTTGACAGGACGGGAGGACTTGAGTTACAGAGATAGGTTGAATGGGTTAAGACTTTATTCCTCATGCATCAGAGAATAGACATCTTATGGACGTTAACAAAATTATGAGGGGCACAGGAAGGGGTGAATGTATGCAGGTTGGGCAAGACTAGAACTAGACGTCAGACTGCAGGTTTCAGGTGAAGGGTGAAATATTTAAGAGGAATCTCATGGGGAGCCTCTTCACTCAGAGGGGATGTGAGTATGGGACAGACTGCCAGCAGAAGTGGTAGATGTGGGTGCAAATGTAACATGTGCGCTAAGGTCGAATAGGGCTGGATGGATGGATGAGTGGGGTGTGGAGCTCTGTAGACCTAGGCACCTGGTCGATGTGACTAAACAGCATGAATTGGATGGACCAAAGGGCCTATTTCTGAGCTAGAGACCTGCTTGACTCTAAGACTATAATATGGTAATTGGGAGGTTATGTTGTGATTGTACAAAACGTTTCTCCAGCATTTTGTGTCCATGACTCTACCTTGTTTAAGTAGTTTTTAAGGAACATCTTAAAGGAGAGGGTTGCAGCAAAGAGGGATGTTGAAAGGGATTTCCCAGGTTTAGGCTCAGGTCTCTTGTTGCTGTTACTGTCATAGAGAACACAGCACAGAAACAGGCCCTTTGGCCAACTGGTGCATGCTGATCACAGCATCCTTCCTGCTCATCCCATAATGGAAAGGAATACGGCAGAAGCCAGGATATGGGGGAAGGGGGACCAATACAAGTTGGCAGTGAGACCAGGTGAAGGAGAAGGTGAGTGAGTAGAGCAGGGAAGATGAAGTAACAAGCTGGGAAGTACTGGCTGGAAGGGGTAAAGGGCTGAAGAAGAACAAATCTAATAGGAGAGGACAGTGGACCGTGGGAGACAGAGAAAAAAGGGGGGGGGGAACCAGAGGGATGTGATGGATGGGTGAGGAGAAGAGAAGGTGTGAGAACCAGAATGGAGAATAGAAAAAGAGAGAAGGAGGGAGGGAGGGAGGAGAAATTACCAGAAGTTGGAGGAATTAATGTTCATGCCATCAGGGTGGAGGTGACACAGGCAGAATAAAAGACATTACCCCTTCAACCTGAGTTTAGCCTCATCGTGGCAGTACAGGAGGCCATGGACAGATACGTTGGAATGGGACATTCAACATCGGTAGTATCTTGTGTCTAAAAAACGCCAGAACTTCTCAGCAGGCGAAAATTGTCCTGCGGATACAGAAATGCAACGAGCCTCTCATTAACACTGTCTATTGTTAGAAAGGTTTATCACCCTGACAGGATAACTCTGTTTCCCTCACCAAGGATACTGCTGAACTCCTGAGAGTATCCAGAACTTCCTCCTCTTATTCCAGGTTTCTAAGATGCAGAATATTCTGCTTTGGACAGGGTGCCACCAGGCTCATTAGCAGGTGTCTGACAACACCAGCTGGATGCTGAGTTACCCGTGGCAGAGCCACGCTGACCCTGGTCCTCCCAGACATCGTAAGTGCCACATGTTGCTAAGTGATCAGAGCAGACATACTCAGGCGGCCATGAAGGGCTGAAGTTTGCCGTGAAAGCTAACTTCTGGCTTTTCAATCTTGGAGTCCCAGTGGCTAGCTTGAACCCAGCAGGACTGGCAATACTTTTCCTTCACTTCTGTTAAAGTGCTCATGACACATTGTCGTCTGAAGTGTAAAGGATGGAGGAGATAGAAGTCCTTTTACACTATATTATTCAAAACCCTGTGTTCATGCTAACTTCCTGCTGTCATGGCATTTGTTCCACCTTTATGCCATATTTTAGCACTAAACACTGTGAAGGGGAGATACTCGCAAGTCGCAGTTGCACACCACAGCAAATTCCTAATACATGTAAATATACTGTATATGGTGAATAAAGTTAATTCGTGACCCTTGATATCTAAAGGAGATAATTTTGGGCCCAATATCTAGGAAAGGATGTGCTGATGTTAGAGAGGATCCAAGGGAGGTTCGCGCAAATGATTCTGGCAATGAAAGGGTTAATGTATGAGCAGGATTTGAAGGCTCTGGGCCTGTACTTGCTGGAGTTTAGAAGAATGAGGGGGAGATCTCATTAAAACCTATCAAACATTGAGAGGCCTAGATAGAGTGCTGGGTGGCGGGGTGGAGACGCGTCTCCACCAAAGGAGGCGTAATGCGCTCCTTCCCTCCGCTAGCCTGCAGGTCACCCTTGGGCAAGGTGGAGCACCTACGTAGTCCCCACCTATCAGGGTCACGTGAAGCCATGGGAGGCGGATGTCCGTATGAACAGCTGGTGCATATCACAAGCCCCAGTTATGCAACCACAGACACCAGGCAGATAATCTCTGAAGAGTATTGATAATCACTGGTGTCACCCGTTTTGTAAAGACACTGCCCGGCAGAAGGCAATGGAAAACCACATCTATAGAAAAATTTGTCCATAACAGTCATAGCCAGTGGAAGAGCATGATCGTCCATGTCGTTGACATACCACATAATGATGGTGATGATGGGATAGAATGAATATGTAGAGAATGTTTTCTATGGTGGAAGAGTTTAGGACCAGAGAGCACAGCTTCAGAGTAGAAGGACGTCCCTTTTCGAACAGAGGTGAGGAGGAATTTCTTTAGCCGGGGCGGGGGGAGGTGGAGGTGAATGTGTGGAATTCATTGCCGGAGACGGCTGTGGAGGTCAGGTTATTGGGTATATTTAAAAGGGAGGTTGATAGGGTCTTAATTGATAAGGGCAACAAAGGTTATGGGGAGAATGCAGGAGAGTGGGGTTGACCCCATTCGCCGTCATGGTGAAGCATTGCACTAACTGCTATGGTACTGTGACACCCTGCACTATGGTGCACAGTGCAGCCACAGAGACGGATTGAATAAATGATTAACATTTACTCAGAGATACAGGCAGAACAGGCCCTCCTGGCCTAACGAGCCGTACCGCCCAGCAAACTAGCTTAATCACAGGATCATTTACAATGACCATTTAAACCACTAATCTCTTCCACCAATCAACTTCCCAACTCTTTACTTCACCCATCTCCTGGTTTCACCCTGTACTTCTTCCGACCCTCCCTCACCTTCTTATTCTAACTTCATCCCCCTTCCTTTCCAGTCCTGATGAAGGATCTCGGCCTGAAACGTCGATCTTTTATTCCCATCCCTAGATACTGCCCGACCTGCACTTTAGACAATAGACAATAGACAATAGGTGCAGGAGTAGGCCATTCAGCCCTTCGAGCCAGCACCACCATTCACTGTGATCATGGCTGATCATCCACAATCAGTACCCTTTTCCTGCCTTCTCCCCATATCCCTTCACTCTGCTATCTTTAAGAGCTCTATCTAACTCTTTTTTGAAAGAATCCAGAGAATTGGCCTCCACTGCCTTCTGAGGCAGAGTATTCCACAGAACCACAACCCTCTGTGTGAAAAAGTTTTTCCTCAACTCCGTTCTAAATTGTCTACCCCTTATTCTTAAACTGTGGCCTCTGGTTCTGGACTCCCCCAACATTGGGAACATGTTTCCTGCCTCTAGCGTGTCCAATCCCTTAATAATCTTATATGTTTCAATCAGATCCCCTCTTATCCTTCTAAATTCCAGTATATACAAGCCCAGTCGCTCCAATCTTTCAACATATGACAGTCCCGCCATCCCGGGAATTAACCTCATGAACCTACGCTGCACTCCCTGAATACACTTTGTGTGTATTACTCTAGATTTCCAGCATCTGCAGTACCTCTTGTGTCTAAAAGCTACTAACTGGTACGCCATTAGCTGGGTAGAGTAAACTGGAATAACCAGAGGAAACCCATGCAATCACGGAAGAACATACAAAGTTCTTACAGAAGACACCAGAATTGAACTCCCAACTCCGACGCCTGAGCTGGAATAGTGTTGCTCTAACCGCTATGCTACAGTGGTGCAGTGACTAGGCAGGGGATGCCGAGCAGCAGTATAACTTGCATCGGATCGTCCTGAAACAGCGGCATCTCACTCTGATGTTGTTTGGTTCTCAATGATCATCAGCAGCAGTACTAGCAACCTTAGCATCAGACATTAATAGTTAATGTTAATTAAAATTGTGTACTGTGTATTATGAAGTAAGATGATAGATGGCCGGGAGGGAGATCAAGTGCGAAGCACAGTCTGAGGGTTCAAACATCTTGACTGTACAAGCTCTTAAATAATTGATGACGTTCTCTGAACACCCTCAATTGTTTTTGTGCCTCATGTCTTGCTTGTGGCTGTTCATTATTCTGCACTCAGTATGAATAAGAATGTTATAACCGAGTAATTACAGAGTACAGTACTCCAGTGTAAATATTCTCTGTTCCCCACTTGGCCAGCAGCTCAGACTCCACTTTTCCTACTGTGCTGAATGACATGCTATTTACAGGCCCTTCGGCCCTTTCTCAGAGACTTCTTTAGCCACCTAGTGTAGTAGCTGAGTGACTAAGGGTTAGGTCAAGTTCGGCCCTGAAGGCCCAACTCTCTACTTCCCATTTCCATAAGACCATAATTCGGCCCTTTGGCCCATCGAGTCTGCTCCGCTATTACATCACGGCTGATTTACTTTCCCCCTCGACTCCATTCTCCTGCCTTCTCCCCATAACCTTTGACACCCTTATCAATAAAGAATCTATCAACCTTCGCTTTAAATATACCCAGTGACTTGGCCCCCACAGCCATCTGTAGCAATGGATTCCACACATTCGCAAACCCCTGGCTAAAGAAATTCCTGCTCATCTCCATTTTAAAGGGGCGTCCTTCCATTCTGAGGCTGTGCCCTCTGATCCTAGACTTCCCCACCATACAAAGTATCTTCTCCTTGTCTAAATTACACCCTCTCCACGTCCACATTTCAACAAATTATGGTTTGCCCACTGTCGTACAGCACAGAAACAGGCTGTTATAAACACAAGAGATTCTGGAGGTGCTGAAAATGCAGAACAACTCTTGATGACAGCAACTGTCATCCTCAGGGGTTGAGATTTTTACCATGCCGAGCCACAACCTTGCTGTAATTCAGAAAATTTGAGCCGATAGAAATCACCTCGCCTTCAACGCCATCTCAAAAACAAGGCTCTGTGCTGGAAATTCCATTCATTTTCACAGAAGTTTGTGAACTCCTTTTAAGAACATAGAACATTACAGCACAGTGCATGCAGACCCTTCATTCCACAGTGTTTCCTACAGTCAATTACCTTCTCTCTTGAGCTGACAGTTCCCTGTAGTGTTCATATTGTGGGAAGACGCTCCACAGTAGTGGCACTGTTACAGAGAAAGGTTGAACAAGTTGGGCCTTTATTCTTTGCAACATAGAAGGTTGAGGGGGGACTTGATGGAGGTATTTAAAAATTATGAGGGGGATAGATAGAGTTGACGTGGATAGGCTTTTTCCATTGAGAGTTAGGGAGATTCAAACAAGAGGACATGAGTTGAGAGTTAAAGGGCAAAAGTTTAGGGGTAACATGAGGGGGAACTTCTTTACTCAGAGAGTGGTAGCTGTGTGGAACGAGCTTCCAGCAGAAGTGGTTGAGGCAGGTTCGATGTTGTCATTTAAAGTTAAGTTGGACAGCGATATGGACAGGAAAGGAATGGAGGGTTATGGGCTGAGTGCAGGTCGGTGGGACTAGGTGAGAGTAAGAGTTCGGCACGAACTAGAAGGGCCGAGATGGCCTGTTTCCGTGCTGTAATTGTTATATGGTTATATGGTTATATTGTGAGAAGTATGTTTTGGTGATTTCATCCTCTGCCAAACCTTTTTGTTAATGAAGGAGATATGGTATCCCCACATGACGTCCTGCAGTCTCATGTTGCCTAACCAATCATGACCTATCCTTCCTGTGTGTACCTCCCCCCTGTTGAATAATTCCACTGTTCCACCCACTTACTGAGTCATCTGGCCCACTTACGAGCATTTGACCGTTTGTTCCCACCTGCGGATTCCACACTCGCAAACAGCATACAGGCTGACCTTGTGTTTTCCTGCAGCAGATTCAGCAATCTAATTCCAGACTTCCAAGAGGGGGAACGACTCTATCATCCAGGGCGGGTGCCTGACCTGGATCTTTCAGGGACTGTTATTTTAATGCCTTTCAGCAGGAACACAAACTCTGGGAGATCAATACAGTGACTGCGTGCTGCAATCATCTGCTCAGTCAGTTTGCACGTTGGGAGTTAAGCTTGCTTGCTTCTGAGGGACCAGCTTCAAGGGCCATTCATCATCTGACACTAGATAATGACCCCGTCGAAAAGTGCTTCATGCTTCTGGTGAACCTGCCCTAACAAGTTGTTTATCAGTTCCAATGAATTTGCATTGTTTCTTTCTGAACTTCAGGCTTGCTGTGATGCTCCAGACAATTACAGACAGTTATAGAGTCATAAAGTTGTACGATACAGAGAAAGACCCTTCAGCCCAAATGCACCCATGCCAACCAACTTGTATATTCAGTCAACCCCATATTTCAGCACTTGGTCCATATCCCTCTAAAGCAGGGGTTCCTAATCATTTTTATGCCATGGACCAATACCATTCAGCAAGGGTCCATGGACCCCAGGTTGAGATTCACGGCTTGAAACCCTTGCCATGTATGTGCCTGACCACATCCTTTTCAATGTCTACATTCCTGAACCATGTCCTCTTTCAGCTGGTCCATTAATCTACCATTCACTGCTTAAAAATGTTGCCCTTCAGGTTCTTCTTAAACCTTTCACCTCTAACCTTAAAATTATGTCATCTAGCTTTAATTCCACATCTCTGGATAAAAAAGAGATTGATCACCCAATCTATATCCCTCGTTTTTATGTGTACCTCTATGAGATCATTTATGAGTTTGCTACACTCCAAGGAGTAACGGCCCAGCTTGTCTAACTGGTCCCTAAAACTGCCCCAAGTCCAAGCAACATCCTTGTAAATCTGTTTTACACTCTTCCCAATTTAATATTATTCTTTCTATAATATTAGTGTGGCACATGGCCAAGTGGTTAAGGCATTGGACTAGAGATTTGAAGGTTGTGAGTTCGAGCCCCAGCCAAAGCAGCGTGTTGTGTCCTTGAGCAAGGCACTTAACCACACACTGCTCCAGTCCACCCAGCTGAAAATGGGTACCGGCAAAATGCTGGGGGTTAACCTTGCAATAGACTGGCGTCCTATCCGGAGGTGGGAATCTCGTACTCTCTGTCACTTCATGCCATGGAAACCGGCATAAGCACCAGCCTGATGAGCCTATGAGGCTCGGGACAGACTTTAACTTTAACTTTTAACTTTCTATGACAAGGTGATGCAAAACATCGACTGCTTATTGCTCTCCATAGATGCTGCCTGACTTTCTGAGTGCCTCCGGTACTGCGTATGTTTTACTCTGGATTTCCGCCATCTGCAGAATCTCTAGTGTCTTTTGGAGTTATAGAGCCTTACAGCATAGAAACAGGCCCTTCAACCCAAATCGTCAATGCCAGGCATGATGCCCATGTGAACTGGTCCCATCTGTCCAGTTACCTCCCAACGCTTTTCTATCCCATGCAAATGTCTTTTTGAAAGTTATTGCCCCTGCCTGAGTCATTTCCTCCGACAGGTCCACCATAATTTTAATTAGATTTATTTTCGTAAACACAAGAGGTTCTACAGATGCTGGAAATCCAGAGCATCACACGCAACATGCTGAAGGAACTCAGCAGGTCAGGCAGCATCCATGGAAATGAATAAACAGTCGATGTTTTGGGCCAAGATCCATCCATCTTCGGGACTGGAAAGGAAGGGGGAAGACACTGATATTAAAAAGCTGGGGGAGGGGAAAGAAGATGAGCTAGAACAGGGGTTCCCAACCTTTATTATGCCATGGAGCCTTACCATTAACTGACGGGTCTGTGGACTCCAGGTTGGGAACCCTTGTGCTAGAAGATCATATTTCCAGTCCCAAAGAAGGGTCTCAGCCCAAACAACAGACTGTTAATTAATTTCTGAAGGTGCTGCCTGACCGGTGGAGTTCCTCCAGCATTTTATGTGTGTGTTGCTCCGATTTATCACTGGAATAGGTTGTGTAAATTGTTTTGTGGCAACAATGCAGTGCAAGACATAAAAAAAGGGTGAAATAAATAAATAAATAAATACCGCAACACACACACAAAATGCTGGTGAATGCAGCAGGCCAGGCAGCATCTCTAGGAAGAGGTACAGTCAACGTTTTGGGCCGAGATCCTTCGTCAGGACTAACTGAAAGAAGAGATTTGAAAGTGGGAGGGGGAGGGGGAGACCCGAAATGATAGGAGAAGACAGGAGGGGGAGGGATGGAGCCAAGAGCTGGGAAGTTGATATGCCAATAAATAAATAAAATTGTTTGCCAGCTTTTTTCATGACCTTAGTGTACAATCTACTTTAGTGACTGCTCACTAAGGAAACTTCCCCATGTTAAATGTTCTCTGAGAAGATAAAACTTGGGAATGTTGCACTTCCATTGTCCAAGATGGCCCAAATGGGGGCAAAATATCCAATATTTTCTTTCAAGAACTTTTAAACTTTGTTGGCTCTTTTATTCTGAAGATTTTTTCAAGAAAAACTAGACCAATAGATATTACTTCATTCTTGACAAAGTCCTAAATAACTCTCTAGTGAAGTAAAAATCGATGTTTAATTTATCACGCATCATCAGTCAAGTCGATGTGAATTGTTCATTTTTCTTTTGAGTGTACTGAAAGTGTCAGAGGCTACTCGAAGTTTCAGATGCATTGGCTTTTAATACAATTACAGCAACAACACCACCTTATATAGCACCTTTGACTTAATAAACTATCCCAAGAGACACTGCAGAGGTGTAATCCGATATGGCCTGACACCCGCTCCATACTTGGACAGCCAAAATGTTCAGGCACAGAGGGAGGTTTTCAGGTCTATCTTCAAATGGCAAAAGTGAAATACAAAGTCAAAGAAGGAATTTTAGTTTAGAGTCTCAGCAAAGCCAACAATTGCTGCTTATTAAAATTAGGGATGTGATATTGACAACAAAGGCTCAGGAGGGTTTAAGGCATTTGAGATTAAGGATTTGAGACTGGGGTGAGAACTGTTAACTGGGAAGTCAGAGTAAGTCAGGTTGTGCAGGGGTGATGCATAAATTCTCCTCAGGATGTTGAGGTGAGCTCACATTCATGTTGTTATGCAGAGGGATTTGACTGTCACTGTGCGCAAAATTAGCATGCAGGTGCAGCTAGTAATTATTCATTTACTTAGAGATACAGCACAGTGACAGGCCTCTCTGTCCCAACGGGCCTACGCCACTTAATTGCACCCATGTGACCACTTGATCTACTGCCCTGTGTGTCTTTGGAATGAGGATGGAAACCAGAGCACCCAGAGAAAACCCACATGGTCACAGGGAGAATTGACGAACTCCTTATGGACAGCAGTGGAAAAAGAACCCAGGTCACTGGCACTGTGATAGCATTACTATTATCACTGGCACTGTGCTGGCATTACTATTATCACTGGCACTGTGATAGCATGACTGTTATCACTGACACTGTGATAGCATGACTGTTATCACTGGCACTGTGAGAGCATTACTATTATCACTGGCACTGTGAGAGCATTACTATTATCACTGGCACTGTGAGAGCATTACTATTATCACTGGCACTGTGAGAGCATGACTGTTATCACTGGCACTGTGATAGCATGACTGTTATCACTGACACTGTGATAGCATGACTGTTATCACTGACACTGTGATAGCATGACTGTTATCACTGGCACTGTGAGAGCATGACTATTATCACTGGCACTGTGATAGCATTACTATTATCACTGGCACTGTGATAGCATTACTATTATCACTGGCCACTGTGTCACCCAATTTAGAAAGACGTGAAATGTCAGAACTTCAATGGTGGGCTAAAGAGACAGTTTCTGATGCTGGGTGACTCAATGGTGTTACCAGAAAAAACATAATATGTAGGATCAGATAAGGTGATTGGAGGAAAGTATTGGGGGTGGGGGGGAATCTCTGAAGGAGGCTGTTTACACAGAGGGTGATGTGTGCAGGGTGGGAGCAGATATAGCAGGGAGATCTGAGAAACTCTTCGATAGGCACACGGATGAAAGAAACGCAGAGGACTACGTGGGAGAGACATGTTAGTTTGATCTTGGAGTGGGTTACGAGAACAGCACAACATCATGGGCTGAAGGACCCGTACTGTGCTGTCCATGAATGTAAGAAATTGCAGAGAGTTGTGAACGCAGCCCAATCCATTCCAAGCCCAGCCTCCCCTCCATGGACACTCTCTACACTTCTTGCTGCTTTGGGAAAGCAGATAAATAAGATATTTTTCTTTGTCACACATACACCAAAATATTGAAACATGCAGTGAAATGTGGCATTTTGCATCAAAGACCAGCGCAGTTCGAGGATGTACCGGGGCAGCCCACAAGTGTCACCATGCTTCCCGCACCATCATAGCGTGGCCACAGCTTACCAACACCACCTTGTACGTCTTTGGGATGTGGGAGAAAACTGGACTACCCTGCGAACAGGGGGGCGATCTCAGTGGGAGACAGTGGAGGGAACAGAACCCTGATTGCCAGTGTTGTAATAACATTATGCTGACTGCTACTTTGCACTGCAGCCAACATAATCACTCCCCTCCTCCCCTAGTCATTCTCTCTTCTCTGCTGTTGGGTAGAAGCCTGAGAATACACACTACCACTCAAGGTAGCCTCTACCGCCATTGTGATCAGGCTCTTGAGACTCATTCCACCGAGATGCAACACAGAGCATCATAGGAAGTCATTCCTGCCTGTGGCCATCAAACTTTACAACTCCTCCCTTGGAGGGTCAGACACCCTGAGCCAATAGGCTGGTCCTGGACTTATTTCCTGGCATAATTTACATACTATTATTTAATTATGTATGGTTTTATATTGCTATATCTATACTCTATTCTTGGTTGGTGCAACTGTAATGAAACCCAGTTTCCCTCAGGATCAATAGAGTATGACAGTGACTATGAAAGATGAACTCTTGATCTCGTGGCCCTTCTGCACTTGCACCGCCCTTTCTCTGTAAATATAACACTACTGTTTGGTTTACTCTGCATTCTCTTATTGCGTTTCATTCTCCCAACCACCGAGTACATCAACATGAAACGCTTCCTTAGGAAAGCAGCATCCATCATCAGAGATCCTCACCACCCTGGCCATTCTCTTTTCTCTCTGCTGCCATCAAAAGCCTCAGGATTCGCACCACCAGGTTCAAGTACAGTTGCTACCCCTCAACCATCGGGCTCTTCAACAAAAGGCGATAACTACTCTCACCTCCCTGTCCATTGAGATGTTTCCACAACCAGTGGTTTCACTTTAGGGAATCTTTATCCTGTAATTTCATGTTCTTGTTATTTATTGCTATTTATTTATAGTTGATTATTGTCTTCTGCACTCGATTTCTTCTTTCAGTAATCCTGTTAGAGTTACTATTCTATAGCTCTGCTGAGTATGCCCATGGGAAATCGAATCTCAGGATTATATGTGGTGACGTTTATGTACTCTGATAATATAATTTACTTTGAACTTTATACAGCCTCAGCGTATGGAATGATCTGTCTGGATGGCATGTGACCAGAAGCTTCCCACTATATATTCATTCATGTGACAATAGTCAACCAATTACTAATATACTGAACGTTAGACCACACAACCAGGGTCAAGGGGTTGGATAGCCTGTTCCTCTGAATGATCCAGGCCAGCACTGACGGGAGAGTTTTGACTGAGGTCCGCCTATCCCATGTTTGGAGCCTTTTGATCTCATTCATTTGGCAGGGAGCAGAAATTGAGGTGCATAGACAGGATCTCTCACAAATGCAGCACACTTGACTTGTGCCAACTACATCCCATGATGAGGCTGATCTTTCCAAGGACCCAATCTGTGACCTTAACATTCACATACATTTGAAATGCTCAAACAAGAGATGCCGGCTTAATGTCAAGCATAAGAATTAAACTCTCTGATAGCAACTAACTCCAAGCTTTGGCAAAGTAATTCTTCAGCAAAAATTCATGTTAAAGGATTGATCTATTGCTGATTGAGGTTAGGGCATTCATCGTAGATTCTTGCTCTCAAAGAGATTTCATTTCAGTTCCTTTCAATTTTTTTTACGAAATTGTTTTTTCTGCTTTCTAATTTCAGTGGTTTGTTGCTGAGAAAACGTTGCCGACTGGAGCGTTTTCAGAGTGCAGCATGTAATGTGTACTTTACCTGGTACAAAGGGTTGCTGAGTGGCTGGCAATTGATTGTGGAGCTTATTCTGCAGTGATGATATGGACTCTGCTGCTGTGCTGCGTGTTCACTGGCTTTTCAGAAGAGCAATCTCGTCTTCACTGAGTTGCAGATTCATACAGCAATATGGCATAGACACAGACCATTCAGTACAATGAGACCAAACCAGCCACTGTGCCCACCCTATTTCCTGCATTCAGCCCTTAAACCTCTAAGCACTTTCCCTCCACGTACCTACGTGTCCAAATGTTTCTTAAATGATACTATTATACCATCCTCAACCACTTCCTCTGGCAGATTGTTTCACATACTAACCACTTTCTGTGTGAAAAAGATTTCCCTCACAACCGCTTTCACCCTAAATCTAGCGTCGCTGACGTTGGTGAGGGTCCAGAGGAGGTTCACAAGAATGATTCCAGGAATTAAAGAATTAATATATGAGGAGCACTTGATGGGTTTGGGTCTGTACTTGCTGGGTGAACGAAGGGAGTGAAGATCTCATTAACACCTATTAAATACTGAAAGGCTTATAGGGTGGATATGGAGCGGATGTTTCCTATACGTAGTGGAATAGTCCAAGACCAGAAGGTACAGCTTCAGAATTGAAGAGCATAAATGAGCAGGAATTTCTTTAGCCAGAGGGTGGTCAATCTGTGGAATTGATTGCCATTGAGAGCTGTGGAGGCCAAGTCATTGAGAATATTTAAAGCGAATGTTGATGGGTTCTTTATTAGTAAGGGTGTCAAAGGTCACAGGAAGAAGGCAGGGAAACAGTTGCACTGTTCCATTTTCTATATTTAGACCAAGGCTGTGATGAGGTTTGAGGAAGTGTTGTTCTGGCAAGAACCCAAAATGGAGGTTATAAATGAATAAATACCAGATGTTGGTACTGTCGTTGACACCTTCCATCAGATTACTGATGACTGAGAGTTGACTGATTGGGCAGCAATTAGCCAGCTAGATTTGTCCCGTATTCTATTAACTGGACTTGCCTAGGCAATTTTCTTTGTTTTTCCGCTACTGGTGAGGGAGGGCTCGTGGAGGGTGAGGAAGTCCCTCAATCTATTGTAATCAAGTACCACCCCAGATGGCCACATGAGTGGCAACAGTCCTATTGTTTTTAAGGAAAGAAGTAGAACACTATTAAAAGCATTGACTATGAATGTAAGAATGAAAAGGAATTGTATAGTTTATTCTTGTAAATTTTTTTTTATTCTGAATGAAGTTTTTGATATATTAAAAAATCCATGTGCCAATGTTTCTACTCTAGTGCAGTGGTCCCCAATCTTTTTTATGCCATGAACCAACACCATTAAGCAGGGGGTCTATGGACACCGGGTTGGGAACCCCTTCTCCAGTGAAATAATTTTAGTATTGGCACAGCTAGTTCTGAAGTACAGCCTTCATTGCTATTACAGTGATGTTGTCTGCTTCTATAATTTTTATTCCATTACAGGATCAGATAGAAGATCATGGTCCTATGTGCATGGAACATATTCCGGTGTTAATACTGTGGTATCGTATGCAAACGAACTGGTGTCTATGAAGAATAGGCTTACGATCTCACGCTGTCCTCCAGCAAAAGCTCATCTTGCCCAGTCCCACAAGACTGTTTAGCGAATTTCCAACAGGACTGACTCGATAGGAATGAGAATCTGGGGACTTACTACACACTAAGCCAGCTACAATCAGCACGCTCATGGTGACCGACGCTGTTAGAAATGAAGGGTAAATGTGTCAGAGTGCATTCAGAACTGAGGTTCAGGTTAATGTAGGTGTGGGTGAGATTTGTTTAAGGATAGAAATGCGGGGCTCATGAATAAAAATAGTCAGGGATGAATTCAATAGGGGATTTCAGAAAGTGCTTCTTCATTTAATGCAGAGGTTGCCACACACGTTCACACATCATGCTGAATTGAGAGTATGAAGCGATTCCTTCGTTATCACTGGGTTGCAATAGAGTTTCGGCAGCATAGCGGTAATCTCCCGGATTAGCAATCCTGAATGCTGCAGCAATGATCCGGTGGGAGAACAAATCCAAACGTGGGTGGTCAAATTCAGCTCAACATCCAGAAGTAGAAGCTGGTACTGGCCATTCCAGGATTAAGGATGCCTGACATAAGACATAAGAGCAGAAGTAGACCATTTGGCCCATTGAGTCTGCTCCACCATTCGATTATAGCTGATCTATCAACCCTCTCAAATGAATTCTCTTACCTTCTCCCCATAACCTTTGACACCCTGACTAATCAAGAACCTATCAACCCCCACTTTAAATATAACCAATTAACTTGGCCTCGACAACTATCGGTGGTAATGAACTCCACAGACTCACAACCCTCTTGCCAAAGAAATTTCTCTTCATCTCTGTTCTAAAGGGATATATTTCTATTGTGAGACTGTACCCTCTGTTTCTGGACTGCCCCTACATGTAAATAGGCTTCTACTTCTGATATTGCCCCTCCCCCCATACTTTCCTCCAATCACCTTCAAATTATGCCCTCTTGTACTAGCATTGCCCCATGGGTAAAAGGGCTATCCACTTCCTCTATGCCTTTTATCATGTTATACCCCTCTATCAAGACATCTGAGCCAGAAGCCTGTGATCAGGATCTGTTCCAGCAATCTATCCAGCTGCAGTTTCCGTAATACAAATGCCATTACCAAACATCCTCTTATGTTCTGACAAGACAGACTAGAAGGGCCGAGATGGCCTGTTTCCGTGCTGTAATTGTTATAAGAGAAAATCTGCAGATGCTGGAAATCCAGAGCAACGCACACAAAATTATAGAGGAACACAGCAATTCACGGAGGGGTAAATACAGTCAAAATTTTGAGCCAAGACTCAGTACTCCAAGTTTAAGACCCATTTGGTTCACAAACACACGTACATCAAGAAATGCACCCTTTACCCTGCTCCCTTGTACCTGACGGGGAAAATGGGCAAACCGCACAGGTGACGCCTGAGGTCAGAATAATTAGTAATTTGAGAAAGTTGGGATATGGACGGCCTCCTTAACCACCATCAGGATATGAGTCCTATTGGAGGTCCCAGCCCGAAACATCGACTATTTATTCCCCTCCACAGATGCTCCCTGACTTACTGTGTTCGTCCAACATTCTGTGTGTGTCCTTTCGTTTTATTACTTTTTTTGCTGATTAGGCTGAGAACACAATGCCCAAGTAACAAAGGCTGTTTTCTTCCTGGCTCTCAGCCCCCAGATCAGTCACAACAGACGAGATAAAGCCTTGCTTCTGTCGAGACTGTTCAGTCTCCACCAGTTGCCATTTAAATCGATCAACACCTTGGAGACTGAAGCTGGCTCAGCACAATCACCTGAACATAATTTGGCCCACTGCTTGGACAATGGCCTGAGCATAATATGCCCCACTGTTCCTTCAGCAACACCATAGACTAGAGCTCCCTGCCAGTTACACTTTACCCCACAGACTATAGTGGTCTAGCAGAAGATACATCTAATGGAAAACCACATCAAGCGCCCTAGTCTTTTCAGCTTCCAATTCAATTACTTTATTGCCATATACAACAGGGTGCAATGAAATTTCCTGCTCAAGTGAAGCACACCGAGTAAATAGTGTACAGCATAATAATAAATACAGCAAGGAGCACAAAACCAACAGAATGGTGCAAAAATGGTAGTACAATCTGGAACAGTGCATAAAGAAACGCTGAAGTGACAATAACGAGAGGTAGATTTAACAGTCGGAGAACGTGGCAGAGCCACCAGGAAGGGGATGGGAAAGAGGCGATTGATTCAGAAGTCGGATAACAGCAGGAAGAAACTGTTCTTGAGTCTGTTTTTTTTAAATATTTGTTTTATTCATATCATACAGTGAAGTATGTCATTTACATCAATGACCAAAAGAGTCCAAGATCAAATAGCTCCAGGTTAGCTTCTATCGCACTATTATCACCCTTGAACAGACCTCTCGTACAATAAAGAAGAGCTGCTGATCTCTCAGTCTACCTCATCGTGGCCCTTGCAGTTTATTTGTCTACCTGCTTTTCACTTTCTCTGTAACTGATTAAAGATTAGCTTTATTTGTCACATGTATCGTACATTAAGTATTTGGCCCGTTGAGTCTGCTCCACTATTCCATTTTGGCTGTTCTATCAACCCTCTCAAATCAATATCTCACATACAGTGAAGTGCGTCGTTTTACATTGAAGGTGTGCAGAGGGCAACCTGCAAGTGTTGCCATGCTTTTGGCACCAATGTAGGATGCCCTCAACTCACTAACTCGAACCCATTTGCCTTTGGAATGTGGGAGGAAACTGCAGCGTCAGGAGGAAACCCACATGGTCGCAGGGAGAACATACAAACTCCTTCTAGACAGCGGTGGGAATTGAACTCGGATTGCTGGCATGGTGAAGTGTCATGCTCGCCACTGTGCTACTGTGTCACCAGTTGTTTGGGTTTTCAGTCTCCTGTATCTTCTCCCAGAAAGTAGATAAGATTGGTAGGCACCCTTGCCAATATTGTTGCTTTCCCGAATCAACTCACCATGAAGGTGGGTTGGATGGAAAGAAGTGATGAGCCAGTGATGGACTGGGCAGTAGTTGTCACTCTCTGCAGGTTCCACAGTCTAAAACAGAGTAGCTACCATACCAGGCTAAGATACAGATCAAGATGGAGATTCTACATGAGATCTGTAGAAGATCCAGAGAACCCTCATGGACAAATCAAATATTTTCAGACATCTAAGAATAAGATTCCTAATTTAATGGCAAGTTCTCAGCAAGCCATTGTGATACTGACCCAACCAGCTGAGCCCAGAATGACAATCTCCACTTAGGCAGAGCTTAAGAAGGGTCTGAGGTGAGATTCAAATCTAGAACCTGGCAGTGAAAGATCTTGGATTCAACCCAGTTGCCTCACTGTGTTCTATTTAGAGGATAGAAGGTTTAATTGCTTTGACTGGAGTAAAATTAATCTTTAAAGAATACAATGAAGTTCAGACTAACACATAATAATCAGCTGCATGTGGTTCTGGTATGTTAGTCAGTAAATAAGGTTGGTACAGTAGTATGTTAACCTTGACATCAGTCCATAAATCAATACAGCCTTCCACTCTTTTACCATAATTGTATGCATCTTCAGAGAACCATGACAGATAATTACAATATCAAATTCTCCAAAGAACAAAGTTTGTTTAAGTGTCACTAATATTTGATGTCAAGTTATCATTCAAAGGTGCTGAAGTTAATTAATCCTTCAGAATCCACCCGGATACTTCTAATTGCCTCATTGTGCAGTGTGGTGGGAGAGATGGAAATTGATACAAGCCTTTTGATCTTTGATCTGTTAAACAAGATTTAAAAGGAATTCTCTGTCCTATCAGAAGAGAAACATAATTTAAATAATTTGTTGTACTGTTCTGAACTCTACATGCTGGGTAAAAGAACAATTTATCTCTCCATAGTTAGTGACCAGCTGATCCAACCAGTGTCTGTGTCTTTGTGTCTGAAGCTCTTTTCTGTTAAATACTGGAACTAAAGCAGAGGTACGGGCTCTTCTAGTTCTAGGTGGACTTCACCAAAAAAATTGTCCACTCCCTGAAAAGTAGGACATTGAGGATTGACCTGATAGAGGTATGTAAGATCATAAGGAGCATAGACAGGGTAAACACACACATTGTCTTTTTTTTCCCGGGGGGGGGGGTTGCTACAATCAAGAGGACATTGTTTTAAGAACTGAGGCAATAGATTTAAAATGGACATTAGGGACAGCTTCTTCACACAATGTCTGTTGCTTCACACAAGTTTAGAAAAAGTGCCGGAGATTGTGTTTGTATGTTTTAGATCCAGTTTCTTCTCCTCCATCATCATATTTTTGAACGGACATTGAGCAAACCAATGAACATTATCTCACTGTTAAATAGCATCGCTTATTTAATATATATTTATATACAGTGGATTCTGATTAATCGGGTCAGCCACTTATTTGGGACAACTCTTAAAGAACAAAAGCTAATTGAGAAAATAGACAGATTTCCCTTTGTTTATTTGGGACACTATGCTGCTTAATTGAGACAGGTGACTGTTGCCGAACAGCTCCTAATTAGCATCAGACACGTGCCCTTATATGGCTGTGAGACACAACACCTTGCTTAGAGGAAACAGTTTTTTAAATGGCGTCAGTGGCAGGTACTTGTGTCAAAAATCAGCAATTTTTGTCACTGATGGTTGAGGAGAAATAAGCAGTAAGACAATTCAGAATTGTTTTGTTCACTGCGGTTTCAAGCATTCTGTCTTGGAGATGTTGGAGTAAAAATGGAACGATTTCACTACTTGAACAATTTAAGAGCTATGAAGAATTTGAAGGCATCGACAATAAAAATGAAGATTTGGAGGATGCAATTGTCAAAAATTTTATGAAGGCACTTCATTATCTATTCTAGGTATCTGTGCTGATTTTGTTCATTTGCAGTCAATCAAAAGAACACAGCAGTATAATTCCTCCATCGATAACTATTAGGAACTAATGCAGTTTTATAGTACTGTAGTAATAGTGATAGTGTCCTAATTTGTTCTGTGCTTCATTTAAATGCAAAATTTGTTACTCATTTAAATGGTAGTTTGTCCTGTTTATACCTTTTTAACTATTTCTATAAAACTTTGGCTAAATGGTGCAGCTGCCTAATTGGGCCAACGTGTACTGTTCCCAACATATTCCAATTAACTGGAATCCAATGTGTATATATTGGATATATAGACACAATATCTATCTTATTTTATTTTATCTGTATTGTACAGTATTGCTGCTGTAAAACAACATATTTCACAGCAAGTTAATGGGGCAAGGAAGAATAATAGCTTGGCATGGAGTTGATGCGCTGAAGGGCTTGTTTTTGTGCTGTAGTCTTCTATGCCTCTATGGCTTTAAAACGTCTGCACTGTTGTAAGTGCCTTCTCACCTTGACCTTGACATTTTGCCCAACATTTTTCTGTCTTAAACTTCCATTTCCTCTGCACAAAAGCCAACAATCTGCTTGTCTTCCAAGTTACTCACTGTATTTGTGTGTCATGTATGAGGAAGATCTAACATAAATACTCCCAGAAACACTTAGCCTCATCATGCTGTTAGTGCGGAGTTTGCGCAAACTTGTGGGTTTCCAATAAATACTCTATTTTTCTCCCATGTCCCAAAGGCACATGTTTGTGTAGAGTAGAGTGAAGAAGATAGTCCAGAAGGTTGTTAGTGTTGTGGATAGTGCAGAAGGTTGTCATAGGCTACAACAGGACATTGATAGGGTGCAGAGCTGGGCTGAGAAGTGGCAGATGCAGTTCAATCATGAAGTGATTCACTGTGGAAGGTTGAACTTGAAGGCAGAGTACAATGTTAATGGCAGGATTCCTGAGCAGTCTGCAGGAGCAGAGAGATCCTGGCATCCAATGATATAGATGCCTCAAAGCTGCCACTCAAGTGATAAAACTGATTAAGAAGGCTAATGGTTTCTTGGCCTTCATTAGCTGGGGAGAACCAGAGCAACAAGGTAATATTGCTGCTCTATAAAACTCTAGTTACAACACAGTTGGAGTATTGTGATCAGTTCTGGTCGCCTCACTATAAGAAGGATGTGGAAGCTTCAGAGAGGATGCAGATGAGATTTATCAGGGTGCAACCTGGATTCGAGAGTACAATACCAATGAAAAGTATTCACCCCTTTGGAAGTTTCCATGCTGTATTGTTTTACAACATTGAATCACAGTGGATTTAATTTAGTGTTTTTTTGACACTGATCAACAGAAAAGATTCTTTTGTGTCAAAATGAAAACAGATCTCTACAAAGTAATTGATTCCATAAGTATTCACCACCTTTAATATGATACACCAAATCATCATTGATGTAGCTAATTGGTTTTAGAAGTCACATAATTAGTTAAATGGAGATCACCTGTGTGCAGTCACAGTATCCCAAATGATTGTAGTAAAAATACACCTGTTTCTGGAAGGTCCAACTGCTAGTGAGTCAGTATCCTGGCAAAAATTACACCACGGAGACAAAAGAGCTCTCCAAGAAACTCTGCATAACGCTTATTGCAAAGCACAAGTCAAAGAGATTGATACAAGAAAATTTCCAAGTCACTAATCATCACTTAGAGTACAGTTAAATCCATCATCAAGAGATGGAAAAACAGGGATCAGCAATAAATCTGCCTAGAGCAGGCCGTCCTCAAAAACTGAGTGATTGTGCAGGAAGGGGCTATTGAGGGAGGCCACCAAGGGACCTATGTCAACTCTGGAGGAGTTACAAACTTCAGTGGCTGAGGTGGGAGAGACTGTGCATACAACAACTGTTACCCGGGTGTTTCACCAGTCACAGCTTTATAGGAGAGTGGCAAAGAGAAATCCACTGTTGAAGAAACTCTCATCATCCCTACTGTGAAGCATGGTGGTGGCTGCATCATGCTGTGGGGATGCTTCACTGCAGCAGGCCCTGGAAGGCTTGTGAAGGTAAAGGGTAAAATGAATGCAGCAAAATACAGGGAAATCCTGGAGGAAAACCTGATGCTACCTGCAAGACAACTGCACCTTGGGATAAAATTTGTTTTCCAACAAGACAATGACCCCAAGCACAAGGCCAAAGCTACACATCTTAAAAACAACAAAGTTAATGTCCTGAAGTGGACAACTCAGAGTCCGGACCTCAATCTAAATGAGAATTTGTAGATAGACTTGAAAAGGGCTGTTCACTCATGATCGCCATTCAATCTGACAGAGCTTGAGCAGTTTTGTAAAGAAGAATGGGGGGGGAATTGCAGTGTCCAGATGTGCAAAGCCGATAGAGACCTATCCACACAGACTCAAGGCTGTAATTGCTGCCAAAGGTGCACCTATAAATACTGACTTGAAGGGGGTGAGTAATTATGCAATCAATTATTTTGTGTTTAATAATTGTAATAAATTTTGATCACTTTGTAGAGATGTGTCTTCACATTGACATAAAAGAGTCTGTCTGTTGCTCAGTGTCAAAAAAGCCAAATTAAATCTACTGTGATTCAATGTTGTAGAAAATAAAACACGACAACCTCCAAGGGTGGTGAATACTTTTTATAGGCACCGTATATCCTAAGAGGCTAGGCTGAGTAAGCTAGGGTTTTTCTCTTTGGAGTAAAGGCGGATGAGAGGTGATTAGAAGATTACAAGATGATGAGGTGTAGATAGAGTGGGCAGTCAGCACCTTTTATCCCAGCATGGCAATGGATCGCACCAAGGGGCATCATTTTAAGGCGACTGGAGGAAAGTATAGGGGGGATGTTCGAAGTAAGTTTTTACAGAGTGGTGGGTGCGTGGAACGTGCTGCTAAGGGTGGTGATTGAGGCTGATAGATTAGGGACTCTTAGATAGGCACATGGATGACAGAAAAATGGAGGCCGATGTTAGAGAAAAGGTTTTGATTGATCTTGAAGTGCATTAAAAGGTCAGCACAACATGACGGATCAAAGGTCCTGTACTGTATTGTGCTGTATTGTTCTATGGTACATTAATTGGTTGCTGTAAATTGACCCTACTGTATGACAGTAAGCGGTGGGAGATTCTGGAGAATTCAAGATCGTTTTATGTCATTTCCTGTACACAAGTGTTAGAAGAATGAAATAATCTTTTTCCTTCGGATCCAGTGCAGCACGAAGAAACAGAAAAGATACTGAACACAATAAGTATATACGTAAGATAGTTTCTATACATTGATTGTATGTCCATGAAGTGATGTTAGGCTGTATATTAGGTTAATGTTAATAGATGTGTATGAGGGAATAGGATATTGGGAATATCAGCAGGGAAGTAGGGGTGATGGCAATGCTTTGTGAACTAGTATCAATTCAGTGGGCTGAGTGGCTTCCGTCTAAGTCAGCAGGCAAAATAAGAAAATATTAAGTGCTGGTGTAAAGAGTGAATCAGAAGCATTACATGAATCAGATTTATTATCAAAGATTCAAAGTACATTTATTATCAAAATATGTATGCAGTATACAGCCTTCCCACAGACAACCACCAAACAAAGCAAACCAAGAAATCTGTTCAAAGGAAAACATCAAACTCCCAAAACAGAAAAAAAAAATTATGCGAATGGCCATGGATGTTGTGTCCTTGCTGTCTAGACATGCAGACCTGGTCAGTACAATAAGGAGAGCAAGCTGCTACTCATGTAGCAAGCTCCACCTCTCCACGCATCTGGTGAACCCAAAGAAACAGCAGACGCCGATGCAGTTTGGTACCAGCAGCGTTGTAGGAGTTGCTTGTCAGCATTGAATTCAGTGTAGGACTGATTTAGGGACTCAAGCTCTGGATTTTTCCCTCAAGGATTTACTCCCGAAGCCTTCCCCATGAGTGGGTATAGCCACAAGACAGCGGAAGTTTGAGATCAGAGTTTTCCTTCTCCTAGATGAGCTGCTAACCACGGCTAATGTGCCCCATCTGCGTGAAGCGACTGGTTTCCAAGTGCCTTTGCACCTTCTCCTGTCAGTAGAAACGATTCCACCGGGCTTAGTAGCTTCTTCTCTTCTTCTTCGATTGCCCATTGATTTCGATGTTGACTGTGCTGAGAGTTTAGTCTCTGCAGGCACGCCTATGGGTCACAAGACCAGCACTGGATCGGCACTGTCTCCCGCATCGGTTGCATTTGTGATTTGACTGGTCTGGCACCGAATGTCTACGTTCATGACCTGCTTCATATTTCTTCTGCCTTTTCTCCTCAATAGCTGGTATTGACTTCTTGACAATGCTGTGCCAACTTCTTCTGTCCAAAGCATCTTTCTCCCAGGTGTTGACATTCATGTCAGTGTTCTTCAGATGGCACTTGAGCACATCTTTGTAGAGCAGCTGCTGAACACCGTGCTTCCTCGTTCCTCATGTAGCTCGCCAGAGAAAACAGCTTTGGGTAAACGATCATCACTCATTCTTGTGACATGACCAGTCCAATGCAGCTGAGGAGCTGTAATGAGCTGTTCTATGCTGACTGTCCCAGCACGTTTGAGCATCTCTACATCTGGTACCCTCTCTTGCCACTTGATGTAGCTAAGTAGCTAAGCCACACGTGAAGGCCAGGAAATGGACTTGGTTGGTCGGGCAGCATCCGTGGAAACAATCAGTCAACGTTTCGGGCCATAACCCTTCGTCTGACAAAGGGTTCCGGCCTGAAACGTTGACTGATCGTTTCCACGGATGCTGCCCGACCTGCTGAGTTCCTCCGGCATGTTGTGAGTGTTGCTTTGACCCCAGCATCTGCAGAGTATTTTGTGTAATGGATTTGGTCGTTGGAGGCCATTTGATTTGCATGCGATTGGGAGTATTTAATAGGTAATGGGAGCTTGTCTCCATTACCACCCTCAGCTAGAACGACCTTAAGGAACCAGGTGGTAGATATATAATGTGGTAGATATGCAAAATTTTATTGCTACCACATATGGAATTTCTCAACCATCTCTTAGGAATGGTAAAGCGTGGATCCCTGAGATAGGAGTCTGTGCTGTTAGAAAAGATTCAAAGTTCAAAAGCTCAAAATAATACTATATAATACAACCTTGTGATTAATTTTCTTGTAAGCATTCACAGGAATGAAAATAAATGGAATAGAATAGAATCCATGAAAAAGCACACATAACAAAGGCAAGGTCTCTGAAAGTGAGTCTACAGGCTGTGTAATCAGATCAGTGCAGAGGCCGGTGAAGCCATCCACCCCAATCCAGGCGCCCAATGGTTGCAGGGTGATAATTGTTCACGAACCTGGTGGCACGAGACCAAAGGCTCCTTCACCTCCCACCCGATATTCGTAGTGAGAAGAAAGGGAGGTGGATCAAATGTGGGCAGACGGGACAGGGGGGAACTTGGTTGGCAAGAAGTAGTGCAGCTGAACACCAGTTCACTTTCCACTCTCAGGTTTTGACGCATTAAACTGTCTTGAAGTCCGCCCTCGCGATGGCTGACCTTCACTCACTCAAGGTGCCATACCTGCATTCCCGAAAATCAAGTTCAACGGGTACATTTAATGTCAGAGAAACGTATGCAATATACATCCTGAAGGTCAAGTTCACTGAATCTTTCAGGAGATCGTAAAATCGCTAGCTAGTGTACACAGTTGAAACTTGAATCTGATCAAACTTGAATCACTGAAGGATGTGTGACAGCTATGACAGGGTTTGAATGCTTTCCTCTCCTACAAAGTGAAACCAAGCACCATAGGTGAAAACAAGGCTTTGCTCCCCGGTGAGCTCAATGCCTTTATGCTTGCTTTTGCCATCAAAGTACGGAGGCACAGTCAGGAAACTCTGATGACCTGTGATTTCAGTTTCTGAGGCCGATATGAGGGCATCCTTCAGGAGGGTGAACCCAGGGAAAGCATTCGGCCCAGATGGAGTACCCGGCCGACTAATTAAAACCTGTTCCGATCAACTGAATAGAGGTGTTCAGTCATATCTTTAACCCTTCGCTTCGGCAGTCTGAGGCACCCACCTGCTTCAAGCAGGCTTCAATTATTCTGGTGCGTAAGAAAAACTGATAACTTGCCTCAGTGACTATCATCCAGTAGCACTTATATTCACTGTGATGACTCTTGAAACAGAGAGGGTAACTTCACTCAGCTTCACTCGCCCCTATCACTGAACTGTTCCCATAAACAATGGACTCACTTTCAGGATCTCTTCGTCTCATGTTCTCAATACTTACTGCTTCTTTATTTATTATTTTTTTCTTCTCTTTCTTTTTGTATTAGCACAGTTTTGTTTTGCACATTGGTTGTTGTCCATCCTGTTGGATGTGGTCTTTCAATGATTTTATTGTGTTTCTTGCAGTTAGTGCGATTGCCTGCAAGAAAATTAATCTTAGGGTTGTAATTATTGACATAATTATATGTACTTTGATATCAAATTTACTTTGAACTTTGAAAGTACATTGCTTAAAGGAAAATTACAGACTTGCAATTGCAATGTTCATAGGTCAAAAGAACTATAACTTGCAGAATATTCAGATTTCAGATTTAGATTCATTTATTTATCACATGTACATCAAAACATATATTGAAATGCGTCATTTGTGTTCGACAACTAAGAACGTGCTGGGGGCAGTCCGCAAGAGACATGCAGTAGACGTGATGTACTTGTACTTTCAGAAGGCCTTTGACAAGGTGCCACACATGGGCTGCTCAACAAGATAAGAGCCCATGGAATTACAGGGAAGTTACTAGCATGGGTGGAGCATTGGCTGGTTGGCAGAAAACAGAGAGTGGGAATGAAGGGATCGGTTACCAGCAGAGTTCCACAGGGGTCGGTGTCAATGATTTTTATGATGTCAGTGATTTGGACTATGGTATTAATGGATTTGTGGCTAAATTTGCTGATGATACAAAGGTAGGTGAAGGAGCGGGTAGTGTTGAGGAAACAGAGGGTCTGCAGAGAGACTTAGATAGTTTCAGGGAATGGGCAAAGAAGTGGCAAATGAAATACAATATTGGAAAGTGTATGATCATGCACTTTGGTGGAAGAAATAAATGGGCAGATTATTATTTAGATGGAGAGAGAATTCAAAATGCAGGGATGCAAGGGGACTTGGGAGTCCTTGTGCAGGATACCCTAAAGGTTAACCTCCAGGTTGAGTCAGTTGTGAAGAAGGCGAATGTAATGTTGGCATTCATTTCTAGAGGTATAGGATATAAGAGCAAGGATGTGATGTTGAGGCTCTATTAGGCTTTCTTGAGACCACACTTGGAGTATTGTGTGCAGTTTTGGGCTCCTTATTTTAGAAAGGATATACTGACATTGGAGAGGGTTCAGAGAAGATTCACAAGAATGATTCCAGGAATGAAAGGGTTACCATATGAGGAACGTCTGGCAGCTCTTGGGCTGTATTCCCTAGAGTTCAGGAGAATGAGGGGGGAGATCTCACAGAAACATTCTGAATGTTAAAAGGCCTGAACAGATTAGATATGGCAAAGTTGTTTCCCATGATAGGGGAGTCTAGGACAAGAGGACACGACTTCAGGATTGAAGGATGTCCATTTAGAACTGAAGTGCAGAGAAATTACTTTAGTCAGAGGGTGGTAAATCTGTGGAACTTTTTGCCACGAGCAGCTGTGGAGGCCAAGTCATTGGGTGCATTTAAGGCAGAGATAGGTTCTTGATTAGCCAGGGCATCAAAGGGTATGGGTAAAGGCAGGGGAGTGGGGATGACTGGAATTGGATCAGTCCAGGGTTGAATGGTGGAGCAGGCTCGATGGGCCGAATGGCCTACTTCTGCTTCCATATCTTATGGTCTTAAGAGGTGTCACACATTCCAGTGTCAACAAAACATGCCCAACAAAGTTCAGCAGAACAACACGAGCAAAGCCCAGTCCTCCCTCCCATCTACTCACACACACACAGATAGGCCTCCAACTCCAGGACAGGTTGCCTCCAGGCCTCCAGCTGATTGAGTAGGACTGGCCAATACTGGAGTTAAGATGATGAGTCGATCTCATTGAAACCAATCAGATCTTGAGAAGGCGGAGGTTCTAAGACTGCTTTTCTAAACTGACAAGCTCAGAGCTGGTGAGTATTATCTAAAGATTGTCCATTAAATACTGAGATGAGGAGATACTTCCTAAATCCAAGAGCTGTGAATCCTTGGAATTCTCCATCCCTGTGTCACTGAAAGTTTTCACCACTTGGATCAACACAGATGTTTATGGATGTCAGAGTTGGGAAAGAACGGGGTAGAGGAGAGGGGTAGTCATGAAAATTTAGGTGGAGAAGCATACCCGTAATCCTGGCCGTCCCTAGGACAAGAAACTCTCTTGTCAGCTTCAAGCAAAGTAGGATTCATTACAACATGGAAGCTGACAGTAGGGGAGTCCATGTGTCCCATTGTACCTGTGCCAGATGAACAGTCCATTAATCTAAAACATTAATTATGTTTCTCTCTCTCCTGATACTGCCTGACCAGTTGAGTATTTCACCATGTTCTATTCTTATCTCTTGGAATGATAGAAGAGGAATGAGGGGCTGATTGACCTTTTGTTCCAATAGTCCAGTTATCTTCTAAGAGGGAGAGATAGAAAAAGAGAGTGAGGTAGGCTAGGGAGGTTAGTGTGTGTGAAAGAGAGAGAGAGATAGTGAGGAATGTGAGAGAGAGGGAGAGGGAAAGAGTGCGAGAAATGAGAGAGCCAAAAAGGAGGGAGAGACTGAGAGGATGTGAGAGAGTGAATGAGACAGACAAAGCAAGCAAGAGAGAGAGACAGTGAGCAAGTGTGAGAATAGAAAAGAAGCAAATGGGAGTGTGTGGGGAAGAGAGATAAAGAGAGAGTATGTGTAAGAGAATGTGAGAGAGAGAGAGAATGATTCAAGAGGCAAAGCTATGCCTTCTGAAAGATTAAGATGGAGGATAACGTGCCTGTGTTGATCCCTTGCTGGATTTTAATGGTGGGGCCACTGTGTCAGGAATTTATGCATCTTAAACAACAGCACACGGGTCTCTGATTCTTCAGTGCGAGCATTGGAGCACGTTGCCCTCTCCATTTCAATTTGTTCAGCTGAACCTCAAGAAGTGAGCAGTTTCTGCCCACCTTCGGGGAGAGAAGTGGTGGGGTGGGGAGAGATGCTGAGCCCTAGCACTGAAACCCAACCCCTTTTTATCTCACCTCTATCCTATGCTCCTCAAGGGGACAGCTGGAAGGTTAATTACCCATCTCTTGGCAATCTATCTGGAGCAGGTAATGAATTTACAGGATTGTGAATAACATTCTAACAACCTAATTGCTACGGTTGTACCCAGCATGCCATTACATTTAATATTAGCAAATCAGATTGTATTAGTTTAGCATAACAAACAGTCAGAAATTTGTTATCTGAATCCTTAATACAGTGTCAATGGCCCATTTTATATTTAGCTACAAATTCCATTTATTTCTCCTTTATTCATATCCTGAAAGCAGTCAGGTGGAATTCACGATTGCATGTGATGACAGATTGACAGGCAAATGAGTCCTGCTCAATGGCTTTTCAAGAGAATCAAAGGATATACTGCAGATCTGGAGTAGGAAGGGGGGACTCGGGTAGAAAATCACAGAGCATAAGGCATAGGTGCAGAATGAGTCCATTCAGCCTATCGAGGCTGCTCTGCCAATCCAGCATAATTGATTTAATATCCCTCTCAATGCCACTCTTCTGCCTGCTCTACACAACCTTTAATACCCTTACTAATCAAGAACCTATCAACCTCTGCTATAAATACACACAATGACTTGGTGTTCACAGTAGTCTTTGACAGTGAATTCCACAGACTCATGGCCCTCTAGCTAAAGAAATTCCTCCTCATTTCTGTTCTCAAGGAGCGACCTTCTATTCTGAAAATGTGCCATCTGGTCCTAGGCTCCCCCACTATAGAAGATGTCCTCTCCATGTCATCTCTATCTGGGCCTTTCAATATATAATGGGTTTCATAGAAAACCTACAGTACAATACAGGCCCTTCGGCCCACAAAGCTGTGCCGAACATGTCCCTACCTTAGAAGTTACTAGGTTTACCCGTAGCCCTCTATTTTTCTAAGCTCCATGTACCTATCCAAAAGTCTCTTAAAAGACCCTATCGTATCCTCCTCCACCACCATTGCCGGCAGCCCATTCCACGCACTCACCATTCTCTGAGTAAAAAAAAAAATTACTCCTGACATCTCCTCTGTACCAACTCCCCAGCACCTTAAACTTGTGTCCTCTTGTGGCAACTATTTCAGCCCTGGGAAAAAGCCTCTGACTATCCACATGATCAATGCCTTTCATCATCTTATACACCCCTATCAAGTCACCTCTCATCCTCCATCGCTCCAAGGAGAAAAGGCCGAGTTCACTCAACCTATTCTCATAAGGCACGCTCTCCAATCCAGGCAACATCCTTGTAAATCTCCTTTGCACCCTTTCTATGGCTTCCACATCCTTCCTGTAGTGAGGCGGCCAGAACTGAGCACAGTGAGGTCTGACCAGGGTCCTATATAGCTGCAACATTACCTCTCAGCTCCTGAATTCAATTCAATGATTGATGAAGGCCAATACACCGTATGCCTTCTTAACCACAGAGTCAACCTGCACAGCTGCTTTGAACGTCCTGTGGACTCGGACCCCAAGATCCCTCTGATCCTCCACACTGCCAAGAATCTTACCATTAATACTATATTCTGCTATCATATTTGACTTACCAAAATGAACCACTTCACACTTATCAGGGTTGAACTCCACTTGCCACTTCTCAGCCCAGTTTTGCATCCTATCAATGTCCCGCTGTAGTTTCTGACAGCCCTCCACACTATCCACAACACCTCCAACTTCTGTGTCATTAGCAAACTTAATAACCCATCCCTCCACATCCAGGTCATTTATAAAACTCACGAAGAGTAAGGGTCCCAGAACAGATCCCTGAGGCACACCACTGGTCATTGACCTCCATGCAGAAAATGACCAGGCAACCACTCTTTGCCTTCTTTGGGCAAGCCAGTTCTGGATCCATAAAGTAATATCCTCTTGGATTCCATGCCTCCTTACTTTCTGAATAAGCCTTGCATAAGGTACCTTATCAAATGCCTTTCTGAAATCCATATACATTACATCTGCTCTTTCTTCATCAATGTGTTTAGTCACATCCACAAAAAATTCCATCAAAAATTTTAATGAGATTTCCCTTTATTCTTCTAAACTCCAGCGAGTGTATGCCGAGAGCTCTCAAATGCATCTTACTGAGTGATGGAATAGGTGGGTGAGACAAATGGCCCAAGGTTATTTTCAGCTGTTGCCATGTTGTGTGCACTTAATATGTTTAATTCATCATGCCTTTCTTGTGCAATATTTAGCTGGTTATAAAAACATCAAAGATTAGAGATTATCTTTATTTGTCAGAAGTACAGTACATTGAAATATCAAAACGTTCTTTGCATCAATGACCAATGGTCCAAGGTTGTGCTGGGAGCATGCTGCAGTTGTCACTATGCTTCCAGTGCAAACATAGCATGCTCACAACTCACTAACCCCAACCTGTACTACTTTGGAATATGGGAGGAAACCAGAGCACCCAGAGAAAATCTATGCAGTCATGAGGAGAACGTAAAAACTCCTTACAGCCAGCAGTGGGAATTGAACTCTGATCTACTTTTCAGTTGGTTTTGTTAAGTGTTGCACTAACCTGAGGTGAGAGTCGGTATGCATAACATATAGGGCGCTGTTTCATTGTTTCAATAGTAATCTTCAAAAAGGAACGGTCAAGTCAATTCAAGGCGAGGTGATGGTCATATGCATGAGTACAGTGAGGTACAGGTACAATGGCAAAACTTGTAATAGTATCACAGACAACACACAGAACACAGACCAAACATAGAACAGTGAAGCACAGGAACAGGCCTTGTGGTCCATAATGTCTGCGTCAAACACAATGCCAAAGTAAACTGAATTTCTTCTGTCTACATGTTTTTCCAGTCTTTTGCATATCCAGGCATTACGAACAGCCTCTTAATGCCACTATTATATATAAACATAAATCATACATAATTACAGAAGACAGAGAAGAAAAGGACAGTAGAAAACAAGATATTACTTAAGAAGCACGGCTGTCATAAGTCGTAGTAGTTCAAGAGGTGGTCTGTAATGTTCCATTGTTGAGATAGGGTTAAGGTTGTGCAGGATGGTTCAAAACCTGTTGGTTGTAGGAATGCAGCCACTCCTGAGCCTGGTAGTGTGGGACTTAAAGCTTCTGAACCTCCTGTCTGACAGTACCAGCAAGAAGAGGGCATGGTCTGACATGTGGATCAACATGTAGCAAAGAACAGGTTGGCAGGGAATATAAGGAAGAGAATAAGAGGTTAGATGGGTTGTTCCTCAAAAATAACACCACCATGTATGACGGGCCAAATGGCCTCTTTTCCCATACTGTTCCACACACATAGCTCTCAGACACTACTGAGTCCATGAAGATTGAAAACCCTTTGATCAATGACTCCCACCTTCCTTTCGGTCTTTGACCTTTGAACCCTGCACTGGGTGGGGTCATGATGTGGGCATTTCACACACCCACGATTTACCCAGGTGGCAGCTTGTTAGCTGTGGGTCAACTGATGAGCTTAACAGAGTTTTGCCATGCAGCTGTGGCTGATAAAGGGTGTGCAGCAGTTGTTTAGTGAGTGAATTTTTATAGTGTTTGGTAACGTACCTATCAAGGGTTTTGTTGGAAAAGTTCAAATGTGTTTGCAGGAGGAAATCAGCAGAGAGGGCTTACATTTCTATTAGTCTATCCACATGAAATTATGTGGGGTTTAGATAGGGTAAATGCAAGCAGGATTTTTCCCATTGAGGTTGGTTGAGACTACAACTAGAGGTCATAGATTAAGGGTGAAAGGTGCACTATTTAGGGGGAACATAAGGGGAAACCTGCACAGAAGGTGGTGAGAGTGTGGAATGGGTTGCCAGTATAAGTGGTGGATATGGATTTGATTTTAGAGAAGTTTGAATAAGTACATGAATGGGAGGTGTATGGAGGGTTATGGTCCAGATGGGACTAAACAGAATAATAGTTTGCATGGTCCAGATGGGCTAATGGGCCTATTTCTGTGCTGTAATGCTCTGTATCTCTATCCTTTCAAAGATTCCTTAAAACGTTTCACAGCCAATGAAGTACTTCTCTAGTAATCTGAAAAAAACATTGTGGGCAATCTGCACACAGTAAGCTCCTTAGGTAGCAACACGATTATTGGTTTATTATTGCCATATGTACTGAGACAGAGTGAAAAAGATTGGTTTGCCTGCCATTCCAAACAGATCATTCCGTACATAAATACATCCTGGAAACACAAAAGGAAAACAACTGTAGCAGAATAACAAACAAAATTCTGGAGGAACTCAGCAAGCACTGCACCCTCAAAGCTACACGGGTGCTTGGCTACGCAGTAGCTGAAATATTCCCGCACCATATCCTTTGTTGCCACACAGCTGGAGTTTTCTTTTATATATTGTTAATATAGTTTTGAAATCTATGTTAATATACTTGAGAAATACTGGGTAATTAATTATGTATTAATGAATATAATGCATAAATTTTCTTTTAATAAATGAGCCACAGCCTTTATTTTGAAACATTTTAAAGCTTCAATATATTTACATTGTCAGTGTTTCAAGCTACAACACTATTACAAATTGTAACAATAAACACAGAATGGAAGTTGGTAGCTCATTGCTAATAAGCTGCTGGCCTGCTGAATGCCAATACCATCTAAATTTAAAAGTTTATGAAATGTGAAAGATTTTGTTTAGTTTACTGTATTTCATTATACCCTTCAAATAATAAATAAAATCAAAAGTAGGTGATTCTTCAATTTTCATTCTAAATATTCATAATATGCTTATTACAAAAAAAAACATTTAAAATGCCACACAGTTTTCAGGCCATGTAAAATACCCTGCTCAGATCAGTGGCTCATCCACACAGCTTTAAAAGTAAATAGAAGGAACATTGTCAGCAAGTCAGGCAGCATCTATGGAGGGGGAACAAGCTTTTAATGCTTGCACCTCTCCCTGATCATTTCTGAAGTCAACCAGCTTGTTCAGCTTCCGTAAGACCAGTTAATTTTCATCATACAGATAGACAAATGAAGTGTACGGGCCATGTCTAAGTTAAGGTAGATTGAGAGATCAAGCGTTTTTCTTTCTTGTTCAAGAGTCTTTATAAAGTGCAGTGACTCCCCATCACCTCCGTATGGCTCCCCTCCTTCTTCCCTTTCTCCAATAGTCCATTCTTCTCTCCTATCTGATTCCTTCTTCTTCAGCCCTTTATCCCTTCTGCCTATCCCAACTTCTCACTTCATTCTGCCCTTCCCCACCCAGCCACCTTCCCCCGGTCTCACCCATCACCAGGAAGCTTGTACTCCCCACCCCCCACCACCCACCACCTTATTCTGGCTTCTGCCCTGTCCCTTTCCTGTCCCAATGAAGGGTCTCAGCCTTGAACATCGACTGTCTAATCCCCTTTGTAGATGCTGCCTGACCTGCTGAGTTCCTCCAGCATTTTGTGTGTGTTAGGAGTAATAGTGTTTTTAGAATAAGAGGTGTTAGAACTGATAACTATGAAGCTCAGGACAAGGGATATCTTTATTTGTTGGGTTCAGTAAATATACAGTCCAGGAATATATGCAACTGGTTTGGGCCTATTTATGTAGCACACAACCTTGGAGCATATCCTTCCATTCCTCTGCCACCCATCAGCTTCCCAAGAAGTACATCTGTGGCATTCCTTTTAGTAGTGAGTTCTACGTCTTAGAATCACAGAGTCAAGCAGCATGGAAGCTAACCCTTTGGACCAACTGGCCTTTCCAACCACAGTATCACAGAATCCTGCCAGTCCCAGATGCCCACATTACCCTCGAAGAACTTCACCTCCTTGGACTTTTTAAAATGCCTCTTAAATGTTACAATTGTATCTGCCTCAACCACCTTCGTCTGGTAGTTCACTCCAGGTATTCACTGTCCTCTGTGTAAAGAGGTTACCTCTCAGGTCTCTCTTGAATCTCTTCCCTCTTGTATCTGTGCCCTTCAGGTTTGGACTCTCCAGCTCTTTGGAAAAGTGTATGGCCATCCACCCTATCCATACCCTTCAGATTTTATAAAGTTCCATGACGTTTCTGCTCACTCTTCTCAAGGAATAAAGATCTAGTGCAGACAACTGCAGCCTATAATTCAGGCCTTCCAGTCTAGGTAGCATCTTCGCAAATCACTTCTCCCTCTGCAGCCTTCCTGTGACCTTCCTATAACAGATTGATGAAAACTACACAATATACCGTGCCGCCTCACCAGCAACTTGTATAACTATTCCTCAAGCTGATGCCCTATTCCCCCCACTGTTGGGTAAAAAAGCTATTCCTGAATCCCCTGACACAAGAGATTTTGTAGATGCTGGCCATCTTGAGCAACACACACAAAATGCTGGAGGTACCCAGCAGGTTGGCAGCATCAGTGGAGAAAAATGAACAGTCCTTATGAAAGATCTCGACTGAACCATCAATGATTTATTTCCCTCCACAGATGCTGCCTGACTGGTTGAGTTCTTACAGCATGTTGTGTGAGTTACTCCTGAATCTTCTAGTGATTGCTGCTAGTTAGTTCTGCCCAACATGTAAAGCCATTTCTACAAACCCCTTGCCATCCGTATCTCGAAGACCATTGTCAATTGGCCTGATGAAAGGGAGAGTGGCAAATTAAGTTGAAACTATTGTTTCTGTTGAAATTTTAAACATGTTTTGTTCCACTGGAATCAGGAGGGGAAGAGTGAAGGTGGGGAGTCAAATCTGAAAGTTTTTCACGAGAATCGTCACAAGCCCACATTTGCTGTCCATTCTTAATTGTTACTGAACAGACACAGCTTAGCCATGACCACATTAGTGTGCCTGGAGTCACATGTAGCCCAGACTGGGTTAAAATGATAGATTTACCTCCCTCAGGGGCTTTGGTGAAACAATAATCCCGTAGTTTAGTGATCACTGTAAACAAAGTTGATTACATTCTACCTCTATTTAATTGATGCAACTCCAATTCCCTCCCTTCCGTGGTGGGGTTCAAATTCAGGTCTGTGGATCAATTCTCCTGCCCTCTGGATACAAATCCAGTAACTTAATCACCAGATGTAACTCCTAATTAATGCTTCAGACAAGCCAGGCTAATTGATAAAATCCAAAACAGTTGTTAACGCAAAGTGTCAGTTGGCAGCTATTGTATTGAATTAACTTCCAACATTCTTTGCTATCAGGATTGCCTATGTTTGGTGACTGTGAATAAGCTAGTCAATCCAATGTGTTTATTAAGAGTTTTGTTTGTCTACTGCTTAGCTAAAATGGATCTACATTGGTTCACATGATTGTTGAAAGGATCGGGTCTAGCCTCACAGTACAGTGATTGACTCTTGCATCTGGGACTTCTGAAGGTGAGGGGAAGCTTTGTTAATTGGCTGGAGTCAAATCAGCAGGAACTCCCAAAAGGAAATTGGCCACAAGGGGAGGCCTGATGGCATATCTAGGCATCGGAGGCCTGATGCCTGTGGATCATAGGCCCGATATCTGCGAGACTGCAAGTTGTAGGCTCAATATCTGCAAGTGTGCAAGTCATGAGCTCGATGTCAGTGAGTCTGCAAGATGTAGGCCCAATGTCTGCAAGTCTGAGAGTTGTAGGCCCGATGTCTGCAAGAACAGGCCAGTGACTGGTGTTTGGAGGCCTGTGTTAGGGTTTGAGGACTATTTCTTTGTGTGTATACGAGGGCTTGCTATGCAGCTGCGGTTCTGTTTTGCCTGCAGTTGTGTTATAATTGTTATATGTGTTGTTCTGCTGAACATTATGAGCATCCTATTTTGGCAGCGGAATGTGTTGTGGCATTTGCAGGC
The DNA here is from genome assembly GCF_030028105.1 of Mobula birostris. Classification (NCBI taxonomy): domain Eukaryota; kingdom Metazoa; phylum Chordata; class Chondrichthyes; order Myliobatiformes; family Myliobatidae; genus Mobula; species Mobula birostris. The sequence goes on along the minus strand of NC_092370.1, from coordinate 229,720,273 downwards.
TGCCTCCAACTCTTCCCAAGGTTGTGTTGGTTGTTAATGCAAGCAAAGGATTTTGCAGTATGTTCCAATGTACCTGTGATAGGTAAATGAATCTGAATCTCACACACGTTAGAAGACCGTAAGACCATCAAACATACTATAGGACAGGGTTTCCCAACCGTAAGTCCATGGACCCCTCGGTTAATGGTGGAGGTCCATGGCATAATGACCTCACTCTGCTTCAAATACACTCCTCTCCGCTCCCATCGTGCATCTCTGGAATGTTGGACAAAATGGAGGAGCCGCCTTCAGGCACATCTCTTGAAGGTGTCCTCACTGGTGGGGAAGGATATGCCTGACACACAACTGGCTGGGCCTACAGCTCTCTGAACCCTCTGTTGATCCTGTGCAGTGAAGCTTCCATAACGGGTGCTGCTGCAACCAGACCAAAGCCTGAACCTGTTCAAGGTACACCTGTAGAAATTTGCAGGAGTCTTTGGTGATACTCCAACTGCCCTCAAGCCCCTAATGAAGTATAGTCACTAGCTCGCCTTCTTTTTGATGTGTCAATATTTTGAGCCCAAGATAGATACTTTTAAGACAGAGATTCCCAATCTTCTGTATGCCATGGACCCCTGCCATTAACTGAGGGGTGCATGGACCCCAGCTTCAAAGACCTTACTCTAAGATGTTCATAAAGAGTATCTTTAAATTTCTCACCCTTTCTACCACTGACCCCTTAATGAGTAGCTGTGTGTGTGTGTGTCTCCCGAATTCCCCTTCATGAAGTCCACAATGAATTCCTTGGTCTTACTGGTGTGAGATTGTTGTTGGGACGTCACTCAAGTTGGTCTGTCTCACTCCTGTATGTCTCCTCGTCACCAGCTGAGATTCTGACAACAGTTGATGTCATCAGCGGATATGCAGATGCCATTCCAGCTGTGGCAAACCAAACAGGCATGAGTTTAGAGAGAGCAGAGCAGAAAGTCCGATCACAAGGTCTTGGTCTGAAACGCAGACTATCCCTTTGCCTCCTCAGATGTGGCCTGACCCACTGAGTTCCACTGGCTGTTTCTTTGTTGCATGCAAGTAAGTTTATTGAGCTGGTATTGAAGAAAATTAGTCCCCGCAAAAACTGTAAAACAAACAATCATCCTTCTGTTAATGGTGGCCACACAATAGTTAAATGTTTCAAATATTCCCCCAACAGCCAGAGCAGAGATTATAAATAAAGCACTGTTGTATTTCACCCGATAAAATAGCTAACAGGCCTGTAACCATGGCAACGGCTCTAAAGAGTCAGCTGCATTCGATGGCCAGCAAGACAGATAATCAACCATCTTCTGCAATCCTTACACATAAATTTTAGAGAAATCCATAAAATAGAGACTCATTTCTACTTAATGGAAAAATATTATTACGGATTGTCCAATCCTTACCCCGGCACTCTGAAGGAAGTATTGACTTATGTTGACAGGCCCATTTTGCTGAATTAATTTCAGACAGTTTCTCATGCTTCTCTGCTTAGCTCAGGTCAGTTCAAGCTGCTTCATTAACCTACCAGAGGGTTACATCTGTCTCAATGGGCAGAGATCTAATGAGAGAGGTACGCGGGAGGCAGAAGGCTTCAGGGCACTTAGCTCCCCTACAATACTCAGAAAGGGGGCACCCATCATTAAGGACCCCCACCACTCAGGACATGCCTCTTCTCATTGTTACCATCAGGGAGGAGGTACAGAAATTGTAGTTTTTCTTTCCACTGGGACTAATTGCAACTGTGGTTCTGAATTATTGGTAAGAACTAAGCTCCACGGTTGTTGTGGTGGGATTTGTTATCTGTACAGTACCTTAACCAAGTTCGAGTTTTTTGTCATTCATCCGTACACATGTATACAGCTAATTGAAATAATGTTCCTCTGGGGCCAAATACAGTACACATATCACATACAGCACATAAAATAATATTAACATAACACTATTAACAGATAATAAAAAAGTAAAATATTCTGTAAATATAAAGTTGACATAAAGTGCATATATGGCATATAGTTAAATATACAACAGTGTAATGCTACTGTGCTGTCATAAATAATGCGTACTGGGTGGTAGCAGAATATTCACAAATCTTGCAGCCTGGGGGAAGAAGCTAACTTACCCAGCCTAACGGTCCTTGTTCTTATTCAGCAGGAAGTCGAAGAGATTGTGGGACAGATGGAAGGGGTTCTTGACCATGCTGAGGGCCCTACAAATGTGTCCTGGGTGGTAGCAGGGTGTTCAGAAGTCTCACTGCCTCGGAGAAGAAGTTGTTACACAGCCTTGTTCTTCTGCTGTGGTACCTTCTGCCTGATGGTAGGAGATACCACGGTATAACCACTGCACCCTGCCATGACTCCCTCTCAGTCCCAAGGCTCAGCATGACTTCCTTAGCTCTCGTCTGTCCACTGGGGGAAGCAATGCTCCGGCATCTGCCCTGCTGATTCGTTGTCATTCACGGCATAACAAAGTAATGGATGCAGGAATGTCAAATGAAGCTGGGACATCCAGAGTGGAAGATAGGGCCCTAGAGATGCTGAGTGGACTGCGGAACCTTGGTGTTCATGCTCAAGGACCCTGAATGTGTCAAACTGGTAGACAGGGTGATAAAGATGGCAAATGGAATCCCAACCTTCATTAGCTGAGGCTAGAATATAAAAGCAGGAAAGCTCTATCTTAGCTTCAAAACACATTGGTGAGGACACGTCAGGAATACTGTCCACACTTTTCTCTGCACAGGGTTCAGAGGAGATTCACCAGGACGTTACTTGTGATACAGCGTGTCAGTTACAAAGAAAGAAAGAATGTTTTGGGGCAACACAGAAGTGTAGAGGTTCGTTCAATGCTATGACAGCACTAGCAACCCAAATTCAATTCTGCTGCTGCCTGTAAGCAGTTTGTATGTTCTCCCAATGACTTCAGATGCTCTGGTTTCCTCCCACACTCCAGCCATATATGGGCTAGTAGTATAATTGGTCACATGGGTGTAATTGGGCAATGCAAACTCATTGGACCAAAAGGGCCCTGTTACTATGCTGCATCTCTAAATAAAATCAAATATAACATTCAAACACAACAAAAAAAACTCTTAAGAACATTTAAATAAACAAAAATGTTGAATAAAATTTAAATTGATCACGACTTGTCTTCATCCACAGATATTTCCATAGCTGTTAATCACTGCTCCTGGCCAGTGCAAGTCAATCAAGTAGCAACACAAATCCTGGCGAACTGCTGCACCGTGGTGCTTGGTCACAGGAATGCACCAGGGCTCCAATGTCAGGGCTGTCTGGAAAGCAGCTATCAGGAGCTCCACCTTTGTGCCCCTGGCAACAGACATTGCAAGCTTTCCACTGTAAACCAACAAGCTATCCTCTCATTTTTCCAAATTTTCCTTAATCTCCCCATGTAGGACATCTTCCCTCCCCTAAAAAAGAACAAACTGATGAACCTTAGTCCCACCTTCTCTGCGACAGGTATATCTTTCCATAAGCATTGAGTCCAAGTACTGCACAAGGTATGGTCTCACCAAACACTACACATGACTTCCTTTCCCTTCTATTTCAATCTCTCTGCACAGTGATTCACTAAATGCTGACTGTGCCTGCAGGTTAGATCACTGAAAGACTGCCCTGTGCATTCCAAGTCCTATATTTCTTCTACAAGAGTGCTCCTTCCTAATGAGGAGGATTTGCTTACGGCTAGGCATAAATATCTCTCTGTAGTGTTCTCAGCCCTCTAATATAGTCCTGGAGTCTCATGAGATTAGAGACATCAGAAAATAGAGTAAGAGTCGGCCATCTGGCCCATTGAGCCGGCTCTGCCATTCAATAAGATCATGACTGATCTAGCTGTGGACTCTGCTCTACCTCCCTGCTTTTAACCCATAACCCTTAATTCAGCTGCTATGCAAAAATCTATGCAAATGTGTCTTAAATCTTTTTAATTAGGTAGCCTCTATTGCTCCCTTGGGCAAAGAATTCCATAAATTCGCTACTCTCTGGGGAAAAAACATCTTCTCTTCATTAAGTGTTACACAGCATAAAAACATGGAAAGTTTACTTTGAGCAGTAACTGCATTGCTCCCACAAAACAATAAATTTCACAACACAAAATGCTGAAGGAACTCAGGAAGTCAGGCTGCATCGATGGAAAAGAGTAAACAGTCAATGTTTCGGGCCAGGACCCTTCATCGGGACTGGCGAAGGGTCTTGGCATGAAATGTCGACTGTTTACTCTTTTCCATAATGCTGCCTGCTTTGCTGAGTACTTCCAACATTTTGTGTGTGTTGCTTTGATTTCCAGCATCTGCAAATCTTTTCTTGTTCAAAATTTCACCACATATGTCAATGACAATAAACCTCATTCTGATTTGAGATTGTAAACAAGGATGAGAATTTTAAAATTAATGTGTGCTTTACCAGATCTCAATGATAATCTACCTGTGAAGTGCCTTGGGAGATTTAGCAGTATTAACATTGCCTTATAATTACCAGTTACTACTACAATATTTATGCTTGACGTGATTCCAGTCCTGAGATTCTCTCAGTGCCCCAGAGGATAATCTTCAAATCCTGGAAAGTAGACAAACCCAAATGGAGAAGAAAGGAAGAATGTGCAGAGCCTCTCTCTCTCAAGCAACGTCACTAAAACCGATTATCAGGTCATTACTACATTGCTGTTTGAGGAGTCTGACTGTGCAGAAATTAATTGCCGTACTTTCTATACTCATACACTTCAAAAATTGCTTCATTGGTGGTAAAGTGCTTTTACGCTCCCTGAAATTGAGCTGACAGTCCTTGCAGAACTACAAATCTTTATGTTTTTAAAAAATAAACGCTGGAAATACACAACAGGTCTGGCCACGTCTGTGGGACAAGAAACAGAGTTAATGTTTCTTTAATGAATGGCTAAGATTTTGTATTAAAAATGTAAATTAATTAAAGATTTGTACATCTACATGTACATCGAAGCATACAGTGAAATACATCATTTTGAGGTGAGACTACCTGCTCAGTGGCTGTTATTCAGTGAGGACAAAAGTACAAGGACAAAAGAAATGAACACAAAGAAATCCAGATCGACAAACACAAAATGCTGGAGGAACTCAGCAGGTCTGGCAGCATCTATGGAGGGGAATAAAGAGTTGACATTGCAGACCGAGACCCTTCATCAGCACTGGGGTAGGGGGGAGGTGGAGAAGCCAAATTAAGAGGGTGGGGAAAGTGGAAGGAGTACAAAATATAGAGAAGGAAAACATCCCATTTGGTCAATCTGAGCACATCCTTCACTGACAGAGGAGAAAAAAAGCAGGAAGAAGACAAACAGTATGAACCAATATCACAGACAGACAGAAATTATCTTAAACTGTAAAACCATAGGACTAGAATTATGCCATTTGGCCCACAGATTCCATCATGGCTGCTTTATTATCCTGCGCAACTTTATTTTCCTGCTTTCTGCCCATAACGTTTGGCACCCTGACTAATCACGGATCTATCAACCTTTGCTTTAAATATACCCAATGACTTGGCCTCGGCAGCCATCTGTGGTAATGAATTCCACAGATTCGCCACCCTCTGGTTAGAGAAATTCCTCCCCATCTCTGCTCAAAAGAGACATCCTTGTATTCTGAGGCTGTATCCTCTGGTCCTAATTTGAAGTTGTAGATGCAATAGTGTGTTTTAAGAGGCTAAACTATGCCCAGACTGAAGGTGAGGTGCTATTCCTCCATCCCTTTGTAACAGTGCAGGGGACCACAGATTGATAGGTCAGGGTGGGATTAGAAAAGAGTATTAAAGGGCAAGAAACAGGAAACCCAGGATCACCCTGCAGACAGAATACAGAGGATATGCAAAATGGTCATCTAATCTGTGAATGTTTTCCCCAGTGAATTGTAAATGCAAGTCAATCTGTGGTTTCGTTTTATAACTAAAGGGACCTGCAGCCAGGAGAGTCTGAGCCATAGGTGGGTGAGATAGACACAAAAAAATGAAAGAAATGGAAGATAAATTGTTCACAAAGTAAGTTTAATGAAACAAGCCAGTCGTAGGAAAAGTGACTTTGACTGCAGCCTCGTAAACTCTTGACAACCTAAGGACAATACATAATGTGAGGCTGTATTCCCTTTATAACATCAGTGCTGCAAAACTATCACTACAAATCTCCTAGTATGCTTCTCCAAATGCTTGCCATTTCAATAGAGATTTAGTTTTGATACAATGGCTTTTGGGCTTATTTATCATTGATCGCGCTTCCAATTAAGGCACCAATCTCTCCATGGTTCCTTTCCCAAATGAGAAGTGGAAGCATTGAGCCAGGATCTACAGTATAGGACACCAACGAGGTTGAAAGCTGGAGATCACTTAGAGGTGACACGTCCTTTGTATTCAAACATGTCCATGTGTAAAGATACTGAGTTAAGCAGTGGGATGTTTAGAGTGTTGCTTGGTAATGTTCAGATTAAGTGGAAAAGTAGACCTTTTGGTCTATCAATTCTATGCTCTCTCTCCAGTGTCTGCGACCCTTGTTCTCAACCCTATTTCCCCTCAAGTGCTGATCCAGATTTCTGTTGAAGTTGCTGATTCCTCTGCCTTTATGGTTGTATGTTTAAAAGAGTTACCCTGCATTTATAATATCCCAACACCCTGGTTCTGTAGCTCCCATTGACTGGCAAGCCGTCACCACAGGCATAATGACCCTCTCAATGTAGACAACTGAGTTCCACATTACTCATAGCTCCTCACACCAGATTCTTGCTGTACAGCGTCCTTGTTCAGGTCAAGCTTCACAAGCAGAGATTGTTAAGAAGATAGGGCACATGAGTCACTAAGGGTCACTAAGGGACAGCATGGTAGAATCAGTTAGCCAGTCGCTTTACAGTGGCAGCAATCACCAATGGGATTCTATTCCCATCATGTCTTTCAGGAGTTTGTACATTCTCCCCATGACTGCAAGGATTTCCTCCAGGTGCTCCAGTTTCCTCTCATATGGCAAAAACGTACGGGTTAGGACTAGTAAGTTGTGGCGTGCAGTGTTGATGCTGACAGCACAATCATTGACGCAAAACGTGCATTTCACTGTGTGTTTCCATATACATTGACAAATAAAGCTAATCTTTAACTTTATCTTTGATGGTGGCACTGAGAGAGATAGCCAAAAGCTTGTCCAAAGAGGGGCAGCTTGAGGACGAGAGGAAAGATGAGGTGGTGTAGGGAGGGAGTTCCAGAGCTGGAGGCTCTAAAGGCATGGAGGAACAGAGCGATCAACTTCAAATATGTTCAGGAGACCAGAAATCTTGGAGATGGGAATGGGTCAATGAGTTTTTAGCAAGGACCTTAAAATGCAGGCTTGTCCTGTCAAAAGAGGTGAAGGAGTTTGGGGAGTTGAGTGGTCTACTCCCACTCCTGTTTTCTTGTGTTCCTCTCTGTGAAGGAAACAGAACTATAGAGTTAAGCATCATGGGAAAAGGCCATTCTACCCAGCCTATCCATACTGTCCAAGGTGCCTACCTGAGCTGGTCCCATTTGCCTGCACCTGGTCCATATTCCTATAATCCTGCCCTTCTTATGTAGCTGTCTAGATGCCTTGTAAATGGTGTAAATGTACCACCACAGATTCCTCTGGAAGCTCGTTCTATATGGCCACCACCATCTGTGTGATAAAGTTCTCGTCCAGGTGCCTACCAGACACTGAGAGGCCTGAACAGAGAGAGGATGTTTAGGATGTTTTAATTAGCAGGGGATTCTAGGATTTGTCAGTACAACCTCATAATAAAAGGATGTCTCTTTAGAACTGCGATGAGGAGGAATTTGATCAACCAGAGGGTTGTGAGTCTGTGGAATCCTCTGAGACACACCGGCGCGGAGGCCAATTCATAGGTCATTGGGTGCACCTAAGGCAGAGATTGATAGTTTCTTGATTAAGCGGGTAAACGGTTGCAGGGGGAAGGCAGGAAAATGAAATAGATAAAAAAAAATCAGCCATGATTGAATGGTGCAACAGACTTGATGGACTAATTTTGCTCTTATATCTTATGATCCCTTTTAAGTTGTCCTGAGAAGTATCGGATTGATTGTGGGAATGTGGCAAGTGGGCACGCAGCCCATTGATCGCAGTGAATTGACTGGCCTCCCACTAAAGAGAGCTTTTAAAGTGTGCATGTTTCATTTCAGCGGGCCCAGTTTATCGCTCCCATACTGCAGGTTGCCTAGTGTATACCATTACTCACACGACCCAGTAAAAACATTTAACCCCACTACAGCATCGCCGTTCTTGTTCCATACATACGTAACAGTTCCCCTCCCGTAGTGTAGACTGTATGGTGAGGTATGAAAGGTGATGATCTGAGTTGGGATAATGGCATCAGTTGGACAAAGTTTCTCTGGAACCCTGGAAGTTTAATGATAACAGTACTTCATTCCATCTCCCAGTGAATCCATTCATCATGTGGCTTCTCAGCCTCAGTGGCACCCCCAGCTTTCGGCAACCTCCTCTGACACTTTGAAGAGGATGAATTTCCCACTGAATCGCTGCAAGTGATTCTGTCACCTGCTGTAACTGCACCACAGCTTGGCTGGTAATGGAGAGAGGTGCCAGCAAACACCTCAGTGACGCAGGGGAAGGGACAGAGGGACTTAATTTCCTCGAGAAACTCGTTTACCTCATCCTTCCAGCACAGCCTTTGGTCTGTTTCGGGACTAAATTGTTTTCTCTACAGATCCATTTCTGAAAGATAAGATCAGTGTGACACTCGGTTGTTTATTTGCCCTTTGGGTGAGATTTCTTCTCGTAACCTTTTTTCCCGTTGTTGTCTGAAAGCAAACTGGGACAGTATTTAAAATGAATAAGATGCCTGCTTCAAGATGAGAGAGGGAAGGAACCATTCAGCCCATTTCTTCCATGCCAGCCATTTTAACAATGGTCCTATTGTTGCTGCATACACGTCATGGCTAGAATATAAAAGCAAAAATGTAATACTGAGGCTTTATAAGTGTCAGGCCACGCTTGGAGTATTACAAGCAGTTTTGGGTCCCTTATCTAAGAAAGGATGTGCCGGAATTGGAGAGGATTCAGAGGAAATTCATGAGAAATGATCCAAGGAATCAAAGGGTTCATGTATGAGAAGTGTTTGATGGTTCTGGGTCTGTATTTGATGGAGTTTAGAAGAGTGAGAGGGAGATCTCATTAATACTAGTTGAATATTGAAAGTGCTGCATAGAGGCCGGCTGATGGTGCAATGACATCAGCGCCAGACTCCGGAACGAAGGTTCCCGGGTTCGAATCCAGTCGGAGCCGCTCCCGAGTATGCTTTCCATCCGCGCCGGGTTGAGTTTCGAGATTGCAACTCGACCTCGTAAAATAAAGGGAAAAATACTGCGAAATGTCTGTGTGAGGAGTGGCGCGCCACACGGTCTTTCTCTCGCTCCGCACCTTATAAAGGCATGAAAAAGACATCGTCCCGCCAACATCGCACACGCGCACATGCACACACGCACGGATGGATGCACGCACACAACGCACAGACGAACACGCATGCACGCATACGCCAAAAAAAAGAAAATGCTGCATAGAGTGGATATGGAGAATATGTTTCCATTAGTCTAAGACCAGGGAGCACTGCCTCAGAATCGAAATAGTCATAGTCATAGTCATACTTTATTAATCCCCGGGGAAATTGGTTTTCATTACAGTTGCACCATAAATAGTAATAAAACCATAAATAGTTAAATAGTAATATGTAAATTATGCCAGTAAATTATGAAATAAGTCCAGGACCAGCCTATTGGCTCAGGGTGTCTGACCCTCCAAGGGAGAAGTTGTAAAGTTTGATGGCCACAGGCAGGGATGACTTCCTATGACGCTCTGTGTTGCATCTCAGTGGAATGAGTCTCTGGCTGAATGTACTCCTGTGCCCAAACAGTACATTATGTAGTGGATGGGAGACATTGACCAAGATGGCATGCAACTTGGACAGCATCCTCTTTTCAGACACCACCGTCAGAGAGTCCAGTTCCATCCCCACAACATCACTGGCCTTACGAATGAGTTTGTTGATTCTGTTGGTGGCTGCTACCCTCAGCCTGCTGCCCCAGCACACAACAGCAAACATGATAGCACTGGCCACCATAGACTCATAGAACATCCTCAGCATCGTCCGGCAAATGTTAAAGGACCTCCGTCTCCTCAGGAAATAGAGACGGCTCTGACCCTTCTTGTAGACAGCCTCAGTCTTCTTTGACCAGTCCAGTTATTGTCAATTCGTATCCCCAGGTACTTGTAATCCTCCACCATGTCCACACTGACCCCCTGGATGGAAACAGGGGTCACCGGTACCTTAGCTCTCCTCAGGTCTACCACCAGCTCCTTAGTCTTTTTCACATTAAGCTGCAGATAATTCTGCTCACACCATGTGACAAAGTTTCCTACCATAGCCCTGAACTCAACCTCATCTCCCTTGCTGATGCATCCAACTATGGCAGAGTCATCCGAAAACTCCTGAAGATGACAAGACTCTGTGCAGTAGTTGAAGTCCGAGGTGTAAATGGTGAAGAGAAAGGGAGACAAGACAGTCCCTTGTGGAGCCCCAGTGCTGCTGATCACTCTGTCGGACACACAGTGTTGCAAGCACACGTACTGTGGTCTGCCAGTCAGGTAATCAAGAATCCATGATACCAGGGAAGCATCCACCTGTATCGCTGTCAGCTTCTCCCCCAGCAGAGCAGGGCAGATGGTGTTGAACGCACTGGAGAAGTCAAAAAACATGACCCTCACAGTGCTCGCTGGCTTGTCCAGGTGGGCGTAGACACGGTTCAGCAGGTAGACGATGGCATCCTCAACTCCTAGTCAGGGCTGTCAGGCGAACTGGAGGGGATCTAAGTGTGGCCTGACCATAGGCCGGAGCAGCTCCAGAACAAGTCTTTCCAGGGTCTTCATGATGTGGGAGGTCAATGCCACCGGTCTGTAGTCATTGAGGCCGCTGGGGCGCGGCGTCTTCGGCACAGGGACGAGGCAAGACGTCTTCCACAGTACAGGAACCCTCTGGAGCCTCAGGCTCAGGTTGAATACATGGCGAAGTATTCCACATAGCTGAGGGGCACAGGCTTTGAGCACCCTGGTACTGACACCATCCGGTCCTACAGCCTTGCTTGGGTTGAGACATGTCAGCTGTCTTCTTCACCTGTTCAGCTGTGAAGCCCACCGTGGTGGGTTCGTGTGGGGAAGGGGCAGTTATGAGAGCAGGGTGGGAGACTGTGAGGAGGGGTAGGAGGGGAGAGTGGAATATGTGTTGGTTGGGGGCAGACAACAGCCGACTCATGTGGGGGATGGGCAGAGGCCACAATGTCAGATCTGTTAAAGAACAGGTTAAGTTCATTGACCCTGTCCACACTGCCTTCAGCTCCTCTGTTGCTAGTTTGCCGGAACCCAGTGATGGTCCTCATCCCCCTCCAGACCTCTCTCATGTTGTTCTCCTGGAGTTTCCACTCAGGCTTCCTCCTGTACCTGTCTTTAGCCTCCCTGATCCTGGCTTTCATGTCCCTCTCTGTTGCCCTCAGCTCCTCCCTATTTCCATCCCTAAACACCCTCTTTTTAGCGTTCAGGATATCCTTAATGTCCTTTGTCATCCATGGCTTGTTATTTGAATAACAAAGGACAGTTCTTGTCGGAACATTGTCGAATCTTGTCGGAAATATATCCCCTTAGACAGAGATGAGGAATTTCTTTAGCTAGAGGGTGGTGAATCTGTGAAATTCATTGCCACAGACAGCTGTGGAAGCCATGTGATTAGGTGTATTTAAGGTGCAGGTTGATAGATTCTTGATTAGGAAGAGATCCTAAGGTTATGGGGAGAAGGCAGGAGAACGTGGTTGAGAAGGATAATAAATCAGCCATGATCAAATGATGGCCCAGGCTCTGTGGACCAAATAGCCTAAATCTGTTCCTTTGTCTTATGATCTTATGGTCTAAATCAGCATGTGGCTGTTCACCCCATTGTTCTTGGAACAGCTCCTTGAAGGAAAATCTCACCGCCACCATGTTCAATTGGATTATAAGGAAAGAGGCTTACTTGTTTGCCAGTAGAAATCGCAGAGATGATTTACTTTACAATGCAGCAAGCTCAAGTACTTAATATCTAGCATCAGCCTTCTACTTAAGCTGACTTTGAGCTTGGCAGGATGTGTAAAGTAAAATTTAGCTTCTGCCACCAAGTTTGCCCTGAACAGTCTCCGATCGCAACCAATTAGATCAGGCCGGGAGTAAAGCAAAAGATGGATGCAACCCAGACAGAAAGGTCACCCAATCTCCACAAATTTGGTGCAGAAAGGCTTCTATTAAAGTCAGTGGCAGCTGAGAATCCCTGTGTGCAGGTCTGGCTATTTTGCGTGTTGAAAAGAGTTTGTGAACAAAAACTGTTTGTATTTATAGAACAACACAAAACCATCCATTGGAGGCTCACTGGTCCATTACTGATTTGAAAGTTGACTCTGGATGTTAGAGTAGACTTGATTTTAGAGGTGAGATATAAGAACGAAGGCATTCAGTACAGGAGCTGAGATGTTACGTCGAAGCTGCTTAAGACCCTTCAACCATCAACCAAAAGGCTCCTGAACCATTGTGGATATCGTCACTCATCTCAACTCTGAATGGATTCCACTACCGATGGACTTACTTGCAAACAACTCGTTCTCAATATCATTTATTTATTTGCACAGTTTGTCTTCTTTTGCACATTTGTTGTTTTATTGGTCTTTGAGCATAGTTTTTCATTGATTGTATCATATTGTATTTCTCTATTCTATTGTGGATTCCTGCAAGAAAATGAATCTCAAGGTAGAAAATTTACTTTGAACCTTGAAAACTAATTTGAGTATTGTGTGCAGTTCTGGTCATCTAGACACAGGAAAAATATCAATAACACGCTGGAGGAGCTCAGCAGGTTGGGCAGCATCTGCAGATTATTTTGTGTTTAAGATATCAATAAGATTGAAGGAGTGCAGAGAAAATACATATACAAGGATGTTGCCAGGTCTTGAGGACCTGAGTGATAGGAAGAGGTTGGATAGATTAAGACTTCATTCCTGGAGTGCAGGAAAATGTGGGGAGATTTTATAGAGGTGCACAAAATCATAAAGGGTAGAGATAGTATAAATGCAAGCAGTTCTTTCCCCTTAGGTTGGGTGTGACGAGAACTAGAGGTCATGGGTTTAGGGGTGAAAGATGAAATATTTAAGGAGAATCTGAGGGGGAAATTCTTCATGCAGAGGGTGGTGAGAGTGTGGAACATGCTGCCAGCAGAAGTGATGGAGGTGGGTTCAAATGTTTGTATGTAAGAGAAGTTTGGATCGTTACAGGGAAGAAAGAAGTATGGAGGGCAATGGTCTGGGTGCAGGTTGGAGGGACTAGGCAGAAAACATGGTCATCATTGACAAGATGGGCCAAAGGGCCTTCACTGTGCTGTAGTACTCTGCAACTCTATGACCATAAGAAGATCAGAGTAGAAGGAAAAAGTATATGGAGAGAAATAATAACTTACACCCTTACAGCTGGTGTGTTGCTGACAACAGCATCCTCCCTGCAAGGCCCAGTTGGCTACATCCAGCCCTTTGCACACTAAGCCCCTCCACTCTAGGTATCTATCCAAATGCCTATCTATATATATATTTAAAAAGTTACTTCTCAGGTCTCTTTTAAATCTCTTCCCTCTTGTTGTCAGTGGTGGAGTGATATCAATGGGTTAAAATTCATAGAGAGGTACAGCAGAGAAGCAGGCTATTCAGCCCTCCAAGTCTGGGCGATCTATCAACCATCCCTTTACACCATTCTTACATTGCTTCAATTTTTATTCTCAACACAGTCATCGACAACCGCCCCCCCGCCCCCGACCCCAGCTTCTAACATTCATCCACACACTAGAGGGAATATACAGTGGCCAACTCACCCTCAAACCTACACATCTTTGGGATGTAGGAGGAAGCGAGAGCACCTGGAGAAACCTACTCAATCACAGGGAAGAGATGCACTGGCTTCATTTCACAGGATCACAGGAGGCTGCAGAGGGCAGTAGACTCAGCCAGTTCTATCATGCCACGGGTCTTCCAGCCAACAGGAAGGTAGCATCCATCATTAAGAACCATCACAATCCAAAACATGCCTCCTTCTCATTACAGTACTACCATTGGGGAAGCAGTACAGGAGCCTGGAGATGCACACTCAATATTTTAGGAACAGCTTCCTCCCCTCTGTTGTCAGATTTCTGAACACTACCTCAATATCTTGCTCTCATTTTTCACCATTTTTTTTGTCTTCTACTGTACTGCTGCAAAGCAACAAATTTCATATCATATCAGTGATAATAAACCTGATTCTGATCTCAATGTTTTAGAAACAGCTTCTTCCTCACCACCATCAGGTTTCTGAATGATCCATAAACCAATGAACACTACCTCACTATTCCCCTTTTGTTTTTGATTATCGTGACTTTGTTTTTATATCTTGCATTGTCTGTAAACTACCTTTGTCTGGACATTACCTGAACAATTGCCTTGCTGCAGCTCCCGCAACACTGTACAGCCACCACAAAGCACGTGTACACCCTGTCCTGTCTGAATGCCCCACCGCACCCCCCACTTCCACTGCTCAACTCACAGACACACTCTCACCCTTCACAGGTCACTTTTCATCTTTTATTGCTGCTCTTTCACACATTTATACGACTGCTCATTTTATGATAATAGTGCCAGTAACATTACACTGCCTTGCATAAACACGCACCTCTCACTTTGTGCCATCCTGTCAATCTTCAAGCCCTGTCACTCAGGGGCTTGGGTTAATGTTATTTTGTGACTGTGTGCTGTGTGTGACTATACTGCATGTATTGTGCTTTGTACCCTGGCCCTGGAGGAATGATGTTCTGTTTAGCTGTGTACATTTGTACGGTTGAATGACAATAAACTTGAACTTGGAAACAGCAGATTTCACAACATATGATAATAAAACTGATTCTGATTCAGGCAGATTCCAAGGTGGGGATTGAAGCCGGTTTCCCATGCCCTGAGGCAACGACTCTACTGGCTATGCCACCGTGGCACCCTAATGAATTACCTGCCCATGGCTGGTAAACATTAATTTTTCTCTTCATTGTTCTGGTCTTTCTGTCTGGTTATTTCCACTTGGCATTGTTAGAATCATTTTTGGAACACAGGAGGTTTCATTTCGTGAATCATTAACTAGTTTCATTACATCAGGACATTTGTAAACTCTCTATGAATCAGAATCAGATTATTATCACTGATATATGTCATAAAATTTGTTGTTTTGCGACAGCAGTATAAGTTACGATAAGCAATCCAGGTGACAGGGTGGAGATGTGTCTCCACCAAAGGAGGTGTTCAGGCACTCTTTCCCTCCACTAGCCTGCACAACACCCTTGGACAAGGTGTAGCACCTGCTCAACCCCCGATCAGGGTCACATGAAGCCATAGGAGCAAGTAGTGAGTGGATGGTTTTACGAGCAGCTGGTGCTTATCACAAGTTCTGGTTATGTGACCATTGACACCAGGCAGACAATCTCTGAAGAGTATTAATAATGGCTGGGGTCACCCATCTTGTAAAGACACTGCCCAGAAGAAGGCAAACACGAGGAATTCTGCAGATGCTGGAAATTCAAGCAACACAACTCAAAGTTGCTGGCGAATGCAACCTCTTCCTAGAGATGCTGCCTGGCCTGCTGCGTTCACCAGCAACTTTGAGTTGTGTTGCCCAGAAGAAGGCCTCTTCTGTAGAAAATTTTGCCAGGAGCATTCAGGATCAAGGAAAGACCATGATTGCCCACATCACGCAACAGGGCACATAACGAACGAACAGACAATAAACAATAATTAGATCATGTCAAAGAGGAACCGTGAGGTAGTGTTTCATGGACCAGTCAGAAATCTAATGGCAGAAGGGAAGATGCTGTTCCTGAAACATCGAGTGTGGGTCTTCAGGCTCCTGCACCCCCTCCTCAATAGTAGCAAAGAGAAGAGGACATGTCCCAAATGGTGTGATTCCTCAATGGTGGATGCTACCTTCTTGAGGCAGTGACATTGAAGATGGCCTCAGTGGTGGGGAGGCTTATGTTTGTACTTACACCAGGATTCGATACCCGGCATTGATGCAGTCCAGAGCACATCTGGTTTCCTACTAAGTGTCCTGTTAATTATGGTGGGCAAAAGACTGTGGGCATGCGGGTGCAAGGATTGGCGAGGAAGTCCATATTAACCTAATCAACACCTATAGGGTAATATGAGGAGTGACATTAGCATTCAATAGGCTAGGCCTGATTGTAAATTCCAGACAAGCAGCAATTTATCAGCTGCATTAACGGCATAAATCTTAGTTTGCTCCCTGTCCACTTACTTTCTTCATAATGACTGCACTGTGTAATGAGTTTTATGTTGAAGAGAATAAACCTAGTTAGCTGGTTCAGAGTAGGTTGCCAATAAATGCTGATGATAATTGCATTCAAATGCTTAACATATGCATGACATTTCTTTCAATGAAAGGTTGTCAAACCATTTTATTTGAAGAAGACATAGAGGGTTGCAATAAAGGTCACACAACTATCTCCATTCCCTTTCTTTATGATGGCTCCTGCTTTTCCAGCAGAAGTTGTTCTTAATCTTATTGTAATCAGCAAAATAGTGGAAATGTTTGCCAAAGACTTGCAATGGAGGCAGAAATATCTACAGACCAGCAGGAGATCACTCAGACCCTTTTCCACAATGTTTTATGTGCTTCCCAACCAGTGAGTTACCCTTGTAGTGTAATAATCAGTGTAATGTAGGAGATGCTCCAGCCATTGGCACCCCACGGATTGCAATGAGGTAAATAGCAGATAGCTTGTCCATTAGAGATATTATCTTAGTCAGGACATTATGGAGAACTTAGGTACATGATTTAAGGCTTTTGTATCTTCTACCCAATCAGATAAGGGGGACAGAGAATGTTCAGGGTGGGTGGGGGTCATTGATATGTTGGCTGCTTTACTGAGGCACTGAGAAGTACAGAGATGAGGATGGTTTTCGTTATGTGCTGAGCTGCGTCCAAACTCTCTGGACTTTCTCAGGTTCGCGGCAGAGCAGTTGCCATACCAACCTGTGATGCATCGGGATCAGATGCTTTCAACGGTGCATTAATAAAAAATTGATGGGGTCATCCATGAAGTAATTTTATCAAACAGGGATGTCACTGGCAAGAATGGTGCCGAGAGATCTTTTATGTCCACTCAAGAGGGCTGATGGGGTGGGTTTCTGTTTCAAGACAGGGCAGCACCCTCTCAGCACACTGCTGGACTGTCAGCCATGATCTTCTGGTCTAACCTTTGGGCTGTGCATTTCCTTGTTTGAGCTTTTGGCTCAGTACTGAGAGTGGTATCGAATGAACCACACAAACCTGCTAAAAGGGAAAAATTACTGAGGTATTTCTCTGGCACAGTTGTGTTAAATGATGACTCTGAAAGGAACATGCACCTGTGGTCAAGAAAGGATGAACCTCTCAGTGAAAGGTACTTCCCAAAACATCTCTCTGCTGTGCGATGGGATCAGAAGCTGATCATTGACACTAGACCAACATCTCTTCCACTCATCAGTCCCCCGTCACTTTCAAGAACATTTTCACCATTGATTATATTACTGCTGTCTCCACAATCTTGCTTTAGCTGTCTGTTGATTGATGCAGTCTGCTCTGTTGTCACTTTGAATCAGAGTCAAAGACAAAGTCAAAGCAAATTTACTGTCAAAGAGCGTATACTTTACTATATAAGGTCACAGAGTCACAGACAGCTGCAGCTCAGAAACAGGCCCTTCGGCCCATCTAGTCCATGAGAACCATTTAAACTGTCTAGTCCCAGCTATACTAACTTGAAGTTCATTTAAACTGTCTAGTCCCAGCTATACTAACTTGAAGTTTATTTCCTTGCAGATATTTATAGGAAAAATAAAGAGATACAATAGAATTTATTAAAAGCTATACATACACAGAGACTGCCAAACAATCAATGTGCAAAAGAAGACAAATTGTGTAAAAACATAGTACTGAGAACATGAATTGTGTTCTCACTTAACATCAGTGAAACCAAAGAGTGGATGTTTGTCTACAGGAGGAAGAAGCTGGAGGTTCGTGAGTCACCCCTCATCAGTGGATAAGAGCTGGAGAGGGTCAGTAAATTTAAATTCCTTGGCTTTATTATATCAGAGAATCTGTCCTGGGATGAGCACACAAGTGCTATCATAAGGAATACACGATGGGCCTCTACTTTTTTAGAAGTTTGTGCAGAGTCAGCATATCACATAAAACTTTGACAAACTTCTATTGATACACAATGGAAAGTACCCTAACTGGCTGCTTAATGGCCTGGTAGGGGGACACCACGCTCAGGAACAGAAAAGTCCACAAAACATGGTGGATACAGCCCAGTTCATCACAGTAAAAGTCCTCCCTGCTATTGATCACATTTATGTGGAGCACCATCACAAGAAAACAGTATTTTTCAACTGGGGCCCCCACTATCAAGGCCATGCTCTCTTCTCACTACTAACATTGGGCAGGAGGTACACACACCACTAGGTTCAGGAACAGTTAATACCCTGAAACAATCTGAACTCATCACACAGATTCCATAACCTTCAGACTCACTTTCAGGGATTCCACAATAGAAACATAGAAAACCTACAGCACAATACAAGCCCTTTGGCCCACAAAGCTGTGCCGAACATGTCCTTACCTTAGAAATTACCTCTGGTTACCCATAGTCCTCTATTTTTCTATGCTCCATGTACCTATCCAGGAGTCTCTTAAAAGACCCCATTGTATCCATCTCCACCACCATCGCCGGCAGCCCATTCCACACACTCACCACTCTCCACATAAAAAAACCTACCCTGACATCTCCTCTGTACCTGCTTCCAAGCAACTTAAAACTGTGCCCTCTCATGCTAGCCATTTCAGCCCTGGGGAAAAGCCCCTGGCTATCCACACGATCAATGCCTCTCATCATCTTATGCACCTCTATCAGGTCACCTCTCATCCTCCGTCACTCCAAGGATAAAAGGCCGTGTTCACTCAACCTTTTCTCATAAGACATGCTCCCCAATCCAGGCAACATCCTTGTAAATCTCCTCTGCACCCTTTCTATGGTTTCCACATCCTTCCTGTAGTGAGGCGACCAGAACTGAGCACAGTACTCCAAGTGGGGTTTGACAGGGTCCTGTATAGCTGCAACATTACCTCTGGGCTCTTAAACTCAATCCCACAATTGATGAAGGCCAATGCACCGTATGCCTTCTTAACCACAGAGTCAACCTGTGCAGCAGCTTTGAGTGTCCTATGGACTCGGACCCCAAGATCCCTCTGATCCTCCACACTGCCAAGAGTCTTACCATTAATGCTATATTCTGCCATCATATTTGACTTACTAAAATGAACCACCTCAGACTTATCTGGGTTGAACTCCATCTGCCACTTCTCAGTCCAGTTTCACATCCTATCGCCTCCGCTGGTCACCGAGCTCCATGCAGAATATGACCCGGCTACAACCACTCTTTGCCTTCTGTGGGCAAGCCAGTTCTGGATCCACAAAGCAATTTCCCCTTGGATCCCATGCCTCCTTACTTTCTCAATAACCCTTGCAATGGGGTGCCTTGTCAAATGCCTTGCTGAAATCCATATACACTACATCTACTGCTCAACCTTCATCAATGTGTTTCGTCACATCCTCAAAAAATTCAATCAGGCTCGTAAGGCACGATCTGCCCTTGACAAAGCCATGCTGACTATTCCTAATCATATTATACCTCTTCAAATGTTCTTAAATCCTGCCTCTCAGGATCTTCTCCATCAACATTCAGCAATATTTTCAGTCTCCTTCCTGTGCACCAACTTCGATTCGGCTGACATCAGCAACCTTAAGTATGGCATTGGAGCTGTGCTTAAATATATAGTCATAGATTTAAAGTGAGTAGAGCCAGAGGCCAAGCACACAGCCTTGTGGTGAACCTGTGCTGATGGTGATTGTGAAGATATTGTTGTCAATCCATACTGACTAGGGTCTGCAAGTGAGGAAATCGAGGATTCATTTGCACAGGGAGGCGTCGTGGCCCAGGCCTTAGAGCTTAATCATGAGTCTAAGAGGATGATAGTGTTGACTGTTGAGCTGTAGTCAATGAAAAATATTCTTTGAAGTCTGTTGCTGGCCCTTCTCCCTTTACTCTAAAGGCTTAAGTAATGTCTGGAACTGGAAGAAACAAATACTAAAATGCTCCAGGCCTGCTCTCTCCCACTAAGGCTGCATCATTTGCCTTGTGGAAACAGAAAACAAATCAGAGAGCATTTGTGGAATGTGAAACAGTTAACACATCAGCAATCTGGTGAAAGGTCTCTGACCTGAATTGTTGACTGGCTGAATTATAGAATGTGTGAATCTGAGGGAGCAGCTTGCAATGAATCACTACAAATGCTGTCCAACCTGCTGAGAGTTGGAAGTTTTTTCTCGCTTTAGTTCCCTTTGACCACAGTGTTAAATGCAACAAGGGTACAATCTATTGTTCTACAAACTACTTCCTCTATTCACAGGTGACACTTCACCTGTGAGTCGGCTGGGGTGATATTCTGCGTCCGGTGCTCCCGATGTGGCCTTTTATATATTGGCGAGACCCAACGCAGACTGGGAGACCGCTTTGCTCAACACCTATGCTCTGTCCGCCAGAGAAAGCAGGATCTCCCAGTGGCCACATATTTTAATTCCACATCCCATTCCCATTCTGACATGTCTTTCCACGGCCTCCTCTACTGTAAAGATGAAGCCACACTCAGGTTGGAGGAACAACACCTTATACTCCGTCTGGGTAGTCTCCAACCTGATGGCGTGAACATCGACTTCTCCAACTTCCGCTAATGCCCCACCTCCCCCTCGTACCCCATCCGTTATTTATTTTTAGACACACATTCTTTCTCTCACTCTCTTTTTTCTCCCTCTGTCCCTCTGACTATACCCCTTGTCCATCCTCTGGGTTCCCCCCCCTTGTCTTTCTCCCCAGACCTCCTGTCCCATGATCCTCTCATATCCCCTTTGCCAATCACCTGCCCAGCTCTTGGCTCCATCCCTCCCCCTCCTGTCTTCTCCTATCATTTTGGATCTCCCCCTCCCCCTCCAACTTTCAAATCTCTTACTAACTCTTCCTTCAGTTAGTCCTGACGAAGGATCTCAGCCTGAAATGTCACTGTACCTCTTCCTAGAGGTGCTGCCTGGCCTGCTGCGTTCACCAGCAACTTTGATGTGTGTTGCTTGAATTTCCAGCATCTGCAGAATTCCTGTTGTTTTCCTCTATTCAGAGTCTGTGCCCTCTGGTCCTAGATTGCCCCACTATTGGAAACATCCCCTCCATGTATACTCTCTCTAGGCCTTTCAAATATTTGATAGGTTTCAATGAGAATTATTCTTCTAAACTCCAGTGAATACAGGCCCAGGGCTTTCAAATGCTCCTCACGCATTAACCTTTTTGTAAAACTCCTCTGGATCCTCTCCAATGCTAGTACATCTTTGATATGGGGCCCAAAACTGATCAGAGTACTCCAAATGTGGTCTGACAAATGCCTTTTAAAGTCTCGACATGATGCCGAATTAAAATAATTCCCTTCTACCTGTAGACGATCCACATCCTTTCATTCCCCTGCAAACCTACAGTTCATAATTATCTGCTTCCACCACTACCCCTGGCAGCCTTTCAGCCCATCTAATCAACATCAGACTGGTCATCTTCCTACACCTACCCCCATCAGAACCATATCACTCAAAACCCTTCCATCCATGTACCTATCCAAACTTCTCTTATATGTTACAAATGAACCCGCATCTACCACTCGTTCCACGCTCACACTTCTCAGTGTGCAGTTTCCCCTGAAATATGTCACCTTTGACCCTTAATCCTGACCTCTAGTTCTAGTCTCACACAACCTGAGGGGGAAAATGCTGCAAGCATTTCCCCTACCTTTACCTAGCATAATGGTGATTGACACTCTGACACAGATGACCAAAAGTTAACCTCTTTCCACAAGCACGCAGGGCCCCTTTATAGGAAGTCGGGTAGCAATAAGATTTTATTGTGGTCTGTGTCAGTGCCAGAATGACAATGCCATGGCAAGTGTTGGCTCAGTTGCATCCTTCCAGCTTGTCGTGTGGGAGGAACTGGTGAACAGGTGTCCATTTAATTATGTTCTTTTCAATTTGACCTGTGCATTCATTCAGTTGTTCCACGATCTGCTGTGGCTTGGTCTCTCCACTGCCAGCACAGGCAATTACATCTGGTGACAACAGAGTAAGGAGTGACCGCAGTGCATTGGGCGTACATGGGCTGTG